>NC_138183.1:32190330-33481996 GCF_964194105.1 Spermophilus citellus
CCATGCCCCAGGGATCCACCTCCTCCAGCCATGCCCTGCCCACCTTCAGTTCCCACTCCCTTGGCGGGGGGATTAATTCACTGTTTGGGTTAAGGCTCTCATTGCCCAATTATGTCTCCTCTAAACCTTCTTGCATTGCCTCACACCTGAGCTTTTGGGGGACACCCCACATCCAAAACATAACACAAGCTCTGGGAGATATTTATAATTATTGTCTTATTTATTTCTTCCATCAAGTCATCAGGGCAGTTAGGATTAGCTCACTTTTTAGAAAAAAATCATCTGAAGCCCAGAAAAGACATAGACATATGGCCAATGAGTGACATGATTTCAAAGCTCATATTTTAAGGAAGCCAAATACTTAATATGGCTTTGATTTCTCTAAAAGATTAGAGGGAAATTGAGGTTTTAAAAGGTGAACAATTATACTTAAAATAGCCTTTTTTTTTACACAGAGAGAGAGAAAGAGGAGGAGGAAGAGGGAGGATGTAAACATTTAAATAAGATAAAAAATGTTCATTCCCACTCCATGACAAAGCTCCTCTTTGTGGCAATTCTCAGGCTTTTCCACGGATGGTCTAATTATACATCTGTGTCCTCTGATATCTCTGGCTGGACTGACCTTCCAGGCCCATCCATACTCCCTTCTCTTCCTGGTAAATTCATCAACATTCTCCTACGCTTGGTCCAAGTCTCCTTCAAAGCCTTTCCTGCATCCTCACTTTACCCTTCATCTCTCCCTAACCAGACAGAATCACTCCCTCCTCCATCTTTTGTTCCTCTTCAGTTAGGCCTCTGACAGCAGCCTCTGTGATTTGCTGTTTGTGTGTCTCTGTCCTCCACTGAATTCTACACTCCAAGACAGTTGGAACCATGTCTTACTCATCTTGGTCATGCACACAAATGTCCTGGCACAATTTGCAACCGAAGCCCACAGTAGAGGGAACCTAGCATCTCTCATTATATGGAGAGGCAGTGCTAATACAGTGGTTAGGAGAACAGAGTCTGAAGCCAGATTTCCTGACTCTACCTTTCCTAGTTGACTTTGTACTCATTAACTTCTCCCTCTGAGGTATTCTTATCTATAAAAAACCCACCTTGTATCATGAGATCAGGAGGATTTAATGATATACTATTTGTAAAGAACTTAGAAGAATGTAACAGTGGTCCACTCATGCTTTGAATTTAACCCTCGATGCTCTGCCTCTGTGGCTTATTTTAAAATGGACATGTTTTCTTTTCCCCTTCCCCATCTCCCCCTTCCTAACCTGAGGTGGGGGGCCAGGGTTACCTTATTCCCATCCTAGGCCCAGTTATCTGGCTTTGAGCACACAACCACCGCAGAAACCAAGTGATTCAGACTTCAGGGATGGCGCCAGAAGAGCTAAGGAATGGTTGTCTCCCCGATTAACAAGCACATCACAACACCCCCCCCCCCCACACACACACACACACACACACGGAACACCTGGAATGGATCACTTTTTTAAAAACTCACTGTTCTCCCTGATGAGCAAAATCCCAGCCTCTGGGACAGAAGCCTCCTGTGCTTCTCCTTTGCCGCACAGCAATAAAACTGTTGTTTTCCTTTTCCTCAAAACCATGTCCTCGTTATTGAACTGGCATCAGGAACAAGGACTGAGCTTTCGGTAACAAGAGTACCTGACACTAAATGAATGTGTAAAATATCTGCTTAAAGGTTAATGTTATTGAAACCTACATCCAGCCACAGCATCCAAGAGGGAAGGAAAGACAGCTCATATTCAGAGCCTGCTATTTATCTCTAATTGTTTTTACCAGGTATTTGTACAGTTCATGCATACGGACAGGTGACTGGGCCTTGCTAGCAGAAATTGATTTTAGAGATCAGTGAGTTTAAGCCTCTCATTTAATGGGTGAGTAGACCAAGGTGAAGTGGTTCCAGAGGGCACCAGGCTTATTCGTGATGGTGCTTCCTTGCCAACCCTGGGCTCCTTTCACACACTCTCAGATAACACTAGAAAGCTTCCGTGTTGTTAATATTATTGGGGGAAAAAAAAGTCAGCAAAACTTGTGTAAGCACAGAGATCACACTGATTAAGTGGCTGTTCTTATGCAAAACACACTTTGTTATTTCCTAACCAAATTTGGATTCCACTCCTAGTGAAAAACTGTGCCCTTCTCCTTGGATAAAATTACCCTGAGTTTCAGAAAACGCCTTTAATTGCTTAATGAGTGGCAGGAGGCATTGCAGAATGTTAAATTGCCTTAGTGTCATCTAGGGAGAATTTCTTCCATTTTTATGCTTTCAGTGGGAAAGTAGAGATGACTGTTAGTGTTACAACAAATTCAGGGACATTGTGGAATAGAATGTGCGTGCTGGGGTGGAGGCATGGAGGGAGGGATTAAAAGGGACATGGCATAGAGATTCCTCACTTCTGTGTATGATGCTTCAGGCCACCCCCTGGAAATCAAGTTCACACTCCTCTGCCTTAGAGGCACTTCAGGAGGACATTTTGAACTGCGGTGAAACCATATGACACCTTAGGTTATTCACTGGGAGTATATAAAAAAAAATGCCTGAAAATATGTAAGCACTCCAGTCTGCCTGAAGACCCAGGGGAGGCTCCCTGGGAATCCATGCCTTCCCAAATAACTGTGATGAGGCCGTTATACTTTAAACATCCAACAATACTAACATTACTAACTTAATCTAAAGTCACATTTTACCCAGGTTTGTTTATTTGTCTAAAAAATGTTTTTTATAGCATGTGCTATTCAACCAGCACTGTTCTGAACAAGCACCTCATTAAGAGCTCCTCAAATGTATTCTGTATTTGAAATGGACTGCTAGCTTTATAAATAACTGATTTACAAGTAAGGAAATTCTTTCTGATGCAGACATTTTGTTCTAGTTAGATCCAAAATCTATTCCTCCCTATCTTTACCAAATTCTCTTGCCATGACTAACATACAGTCCGTATGGGCCAGTTCCATATTCAATCAATTCAACCAATCATGGACAGACAATTGTTTGTTTTAAAGTGTCTATCATTATTCCCTCATCAATACAGTATAACAACTATTTACATAGGGTTCACACTCAATTTGATATTATAAGTAATCTAGAGAAGTATACAGGAGTATGTACTTAAGTTATGTGCAATTACTGTCTTGGATTTTGAAATCCATGGGAGTCCTGGAACCAATACCCATAGATTCCAAGAAAGGACTATATTTAGACAATAAAGATGTATCAAGCCAGGCATGAAGACACACACCTGTAATCCCAGCTACTTGAGAGGCTAAAGCAAAAGAATCTCAAGTTCCAGGTCAGCCTCAGCAACTTAGTGAGGCCCTAAACAATTTTATGAGACCAACTCAAAAATAAAAAATAAAAAGGACTGGGGATGTGGCTCAGTGGTAAAGTGCTCCTGGGTTAAATCCCTGGTACCAAAAAAAGAAAGAAAGAAAAAACTACAACCTCATCCATGAACAGGAGCACATACTAAGAGTCTCTGGGACCCAGAGCCTCTGCTGAACACTAGGGTTACAAAGTCGAATAAAACACCACTGTCCCTGCCATTCAGGAGGACACACACAAAGTAGGTTTCAGTTTTTCATCAACTCCATTTTCTTCCCCTTCTGTTAACAAAACTCTTTTAGCTGAAAGTCACATGACCCCAACTCTACCCCAAAGTGCTCTCACCATACACAGTGATAGACTTCAGAGATGAGGGTGTGACCCAAGTAGAGCTAATCAGGGTTTGAGGAACTGAAACACCCAGAGCAAGGGGGGGCTTCCTCCCCCTTCACAATCCCAGGCACTGAGGATGGAAGCAGCTGGTAGCCATCTTTGTGAGGAAAGAGCTTGCCCATCAATGATAGAAAACAGAGACAAGAAATGGGAAAAGGACAGAGAGATCAGATGGCATTGTCTGAGTCCTAGAGTTTATTCTTGCAAACAGAACGGTTCTGCCTGTTTTTGTTTTGTTTCATCTTTAACCAATTCTTCATTTGCCTTGAGCCAGTTATTTTCAGTTGTTAGCAGAGCTTTTTGCTTCTACAGGATGTTTATATAGGTACAGTAATTATATAATCAGAAAACATAATCAGTAATTGAAAGGGCAGCCCAGTAGTCACTATGGAGAGCTTTTTGAACTCAATTCAGTGTATGTTTGATGCTTCCAAAGACAGACAGAGTGTGTGTGTGGCAGACAGTGGGAAAATTGGTACCAGTTACAACCACCACATCTTAAACTGTAAATTCCCAGTCTCCTTCAATGACCACACCCTACCTTGCTCACTTTAGAGTTTCACCAGAGTCTAGGGTCCTGTCTCTGAGCCTCTTTCCAGTGACTCAAGATTGAGACCCACAGAAAGAATGGCCAGTCAGCTTGCTCATGTGGACTTGGCACTTACCCTCAAACCCTTCCTAAACCCCCAGCTCTTCAGCTCCACCCCAGGATGAGCCCTCCAGCTTCATCAGCTAGCCTCCCAGAACTAACCAGAGGCTACAGATTGCTGGAGCCCCAGCATCACTAGCCTGCTGGTCTCACCGTTCTTGCACCACACAGGACCTTAATCACTTCCTTTTCTGAGTCTGCTCCTCAACCCAGGGACATCAGGTCTTGTCTCCTTCAGAGTACCATACAAATCCCTAAAAGTATTGACTACACACAAAAAAAAAAAAAAAAAATCAAAATCACATATAAATCAAAATTAAAACAATTCTAACTATTCAATAAGTATGATAAGAAAAAAAAACAGGAATTCAAAATGAGATGCTTAATTCTGTTTTAAAAAAAAGGGGGGGGAAACCCTCCTTTTACTTAGAGAATTTAATTTAGAAACCTTTATATTATCAAGATTTTTCTCCTGGCTTTGAAATGTATATAAATCCTTTCAAAAACTTTTGCCAATTTTATGACCTAGGAAACTCTTTCTTGAAGACCTGGGAACCATGCCTTGGAAATGCAGATCCCAAGGGAGACAGCATCCCTGTCTTCCAGTTCCTATGGAGGGCAGGAGCCTAGCTGTGGTAGGCATCTTCTTCTAAGCTGCAAAACTCCTTCCTGTCATAAGAAGTCTGCTTTTCCTTTGAATAAAATCAGTTAGCTAACAGATGACCACCTCCCTACCAGGTGAAATAAGAGAGAATCATGTGTGACAAATGGCGCTGTCAAGTCCTCTTACCTGAGGGCAGTTATTGTTTACCTTGAGAACACATTTGTTACCAGTGTATCCACTTGGTTACATGAAAAAGGTGGGATTTCTTTCTGTTTTTAGCCCCTTGGTGGACGGCCTGTGATGTGTATCACACTCTGGTTCAAGGTTATTCAATAAAATGAACCGTTTTTCTTTCTTTATGGAGAGGATTTCTTGGATTGGGAGATTTTGCTTTTAATTATATTTACCCAGCAATATAAAGAAATTCAAAAGAATTCTGGATCTATGCATAATCACCACTTTGATTGCATTCCCTCAATTTTTAAATATTATATAATTTTCTCCCACAAACCCTCAATTCTTTTTTTTTTGTTTTGTTTTGTTTTGTTTTTTGTTTTTGCTTCCATTTTGCAGGTACCCTAAGCAGGTATTTATGCTGCCAGCTGGATAACCCAGTCCTGACTCTTCCCCATTGTCTTGTAAGAAAACCCACCTGCCCTCACAGCAAAATCTGCAGTAAGGCCATAACAACTGATCAAGTCACGGATATGAACCACTCACAGATGGATTCCCTGTCAAAAACTCACACATGCAGTCTAGACCTAAAAGAAAACAAAACCAGCAACCAGCCTGGCCTCTCTTGGGAAGATGAGTCCTGCTATTTTTTTTTCCTCCTTTTCCCTTTGACAATCATGGTGTGTGGCTGGGAAAGGGCCATTTTCATAAATGTTTCATTCTCCCTCCTCCAGGCCCGGCATCACTGAAGCATGAATTATGACCAGGTTGGCCGGCAGCATCTTTCTATGAGCACAGCCTTTCTCATCCGCAGTCGCGGTGCACTAGACTAGGCGAAAAGAGCTCGGTGTCAGAAAATACCCGCGGCCTCTGCTCTGCTGACCAAGCCCCTGCCTAAGAGTTTAGCAGGCAATTTAATCATGCTCATTTCTCAAGGCCAAATGAACAGGGTTTTCTTTCCTCCCTGCTGGGTAGCAAATGTGGGGAAATCCTGCCCTCGCCGACTTCTCCTGCAGATGATTCCCCCATCTGAGCTTGACTTCTTCCCTTGTGCCATATTTGAGAAACTATTTTCCACCCTCTTATAACATGACGAACAACTTCCCTGTTGGCTAAGTGATCATATTCATAATTATTGCCAGTCGGCAGACTCCGTTTGTGGGTACTTCCTACTGCAGCTGTAACCACAGCACTTCAGGGGAAATCAGCATGATGTGGCCCCAAGCACACACTCCAACAGCCTCATTCCTCTCACGTGGAATTGCTGTCACTGCACACTCCTACTTTGCAACATAAAACCATCCATAAACTGAGTGCAATCCCGGGGTCTCAGGAGGCTGAGGCAGGAGGATCACAAATTCAAAGCCTCAGCAACTTATCAAGGCCCTAAGCAACTTAGTGAGACCCTGTCTCAAAATATAAAAAAAGACCGAGATGTGGCTCGGTGGTTAAGCGCCCCCTGGGTTCAATCCCTAGTACCAAAAAAAAAAAAAAAAAAAAAAATCCATAGAAACCACTTAATTTATTGAAAGATCTTTGCAAAATACTTTCACAGATACTTCAGAAAGTAGAAGTCACCAAGATGAAAAAAATTGAGTCAGTTTTAAAATGAAACCCTCAACACAGGTAGAGCTAAATACATTGATTCTGAGATGATTACACTTTTTTCTTTTTTCTTTGTTATTACCTATTCGTATTCGTACATGCACACAATATAACAACATAATTTAGCCAATATCCCTCCTCAGCACTTCACCCCTCCCTTCCCACCTCCCACCTTTCCTAAACTGATCTCCTTTGGATTTTCATAAGATCCCTGCCCCCCACACACACACCTTCCTTTTCCTCCCCCGTCCCACCTCCTCAGCAAACATACAACTCTTGACCTTCTGAGTTTGGCTTATTTCACTTAACATAATGATCTCTAGTTCCATCCATTTTCCTGCAAATGACACAATAATATTGTTGCACTTTTGAGGATCCCCTGCTTGTCCTCCTTGAGCCCCTTCTCAGCAAAAGCTCCCTTTACCGACCTAGTCTCCCAGCTCAAGGCCGCCACCTTCCTTACTTCCCTCCCACTCCATCATCAACACAGTCAAGTTCAACCTTCCTCAATATTTCTTACGTGTGTCCCTTTGTATCCCTGACCCCACCATCAGTGCCTTAACTCACATCATCACTATTCTCCCCTAGCAGGTATCCTCTCAGCAGGGCTCTCAAACCAGTAACATGGCTATCACCTGAGAACACTTTCAACAGGCAAATTTTTAAACTTCATCCAGAAACTCTGAGGCTGGTCCCAGAAATCTCACAAACCCTCTAGGAGATTCCAACATCTACTAGTTTATTACAATAGCATCCTAATTTATCTCCCTGTCTTGCCTCCTTCCCTGCTCATGCATCTTCTCTCAGTGAACTTCACAAATGCAAATATTTCTTGTGTCAATTCCCCTGTAGAGAATCCCTCCTGTGGCTCCCTCTTGTCCTCAAGAGAAAGCACCTGACTTCTTAGAATAGCATCAAAGGGCCTCCCCAACCAATGACTTTCCTTCTATTGCCGCTCCCCCTCCAGGTATCTATGAACCATGTGTACCAGACAGCCATCCTAAATGTACCTGTCACAATGCATGCTGTCACCTCAGCTGGGGAAGACACAGAGAGGACAGGGAAAGTGTCACAGAGGCAGAGTTCCTTGCCTGGGTCTTGCCTGGAGATGGAAACCACTGTGGGTACATCCTGATGGGTACAGAGGTTGTTGAGGCCTACTGTGCACATAGGCCTGTGATGTTGCAGGACTCGGTGACCTCTGGTTTCTAGAGTCCAGATTCTAGGTTCTAGATGCTCTTGCAGGGCAGAAGCTCATGTTAACAGATATTCCAGTTTGTGGCAAAGGGGACCTGACACCAATCAGTCGATGGCTTTCATCCACAAACATTGGTTAGTGACTCCTACATGACAGTGTCAAAGCAAAAATAAATTGCATTTTAAACAAGCACTTGGGTGACTAGGAACTACTGCAATGCAGACAGGATATAGTTTTCAGGATATTTATTAAGTGATAATCAAGGCTTTAAGAAAATAGGAGGTAATAAGATCTTCAACAGCCTGTCAACACGAGACAGTGCTGAATGTTGGACACTGGGTAAGTGAATAAATAATCTCTCTGTGCCCGATTCCTCATTTGTAAAATGGGAATACTAACAGTACCTACTTTACAGAATTGCAGTGATTAGGAAATGTGATTTTAAATGTAGAGTACTTAGCATAACTTGACACATAATAAGCAACTGAAATTGTAATCAGTATTGTTACCAATATTGTGATTCTTGATACTCTAAGAGCCTGCTAATACCACAGTAAATGTGTATTTGGGAAGCATTCTGAGATATCATATCTGGGATACCACAGTTATTTTAATAGGTCATCTTTCCTTTCTTTCTTTAGTTGATAAGAAATTCAGAATCAAATATTCCATACTTCCTAAGGAAAGGGTAGTTAGCACATGTCCTAGAATTTTTTTTTTTTTTTTGTACCAAGGATTGAACCCAGGGGCACTTAACCACTGAGCCACATCCTCAGCCCTTTTATATATTTTATTTAGAGACAGGGTCTCACTGAGTTGCTTAGGTCCTTGCTAAGTTGCTGAGGCTAGCTTTGAAATTGTGATCCTCCTGCCTCAGCCTCCCTAGCTGCTGTACCACCACACCCGGCTTATCCTAGATAGCTTGAGAGTGTAACATGAGTCAAATCTCTCATGTCAATTAAGTCTTTGCACTTGTTCCCTCCTTTCATTCTACATAGAAGATTCACTGGAGGTCCTCATGATGAAGTTGACCAAGTCCCAATGAATCTCTTCCAAGAATTCAAAAATATAATAGGCAGAGCTTTTCCCAAACTTTGTACAGCTTACCCAAGAAACAACAGTTGAAATGGAGACAGAGGTGGGAGTACAATGTAGTGAGAGCCAGCTCACAAAATGAAACTTCACGGGTAGAGCTACCTCCATTGTTTGGTTCCCTTTTGACCGATGACAATATATTCATCAGTTTTTGAGGATAACTCCAACATCTCTTAGGCTGTGTTGTTACCAGCTGACAAAACTGGAGGCTTTTCAACAAGAGAAAAAGGTATTGTTCTAACTTCTACATTCTCTTTAAGTTCCTCTAATGCCTGACACAGATGTCTGGTTTGACAAGGTGTTTACGACACAGTCAAAATCAAAGAAAATCATTCTTATGTTCTTCTAGCAGCATGACTTGGGAACAAATCCTAGTGGCAATTAGTCACAGTGGGAATTCTTTCCCCAAGCATTCTCAGTTTTACTCCATTCATTTTAGAATGTATGTTTCATTTGGGAATCTATAATTTTGTGATTGAAGGACCTTAGGAATGGAAACAGAACTGAGACCACTAATTCATATAAATGGAGGGATCAGCAAGAGAATTCATGATTGTTTACAATCAAGAGTTATAGGAGTTATAATGTCAGCAGTGTCCTTAAGAGGCAATTATGCCCCCATCCTCTCAGTAACTGCTTAGGGGTCTTTTCATGATTAGTAAATATTTACTATGAATTTCCATCTAGCCCTAATTTGGTCAAATAACACATCTGGCTCCTCAGTGGGATTTGGATTGCCGTAAACAAAAAATTTACTTAGTTATAGCTGAAGGGGCCTGGCTTTGAGTGAGGCTCCTTCAGCTATAGACAATGCCAAGGGAACAGGCAGAGTGCAGATGAATGATCCTGAAATGCAAGCTCGGGATCATTGAGTGAGGGTTTTATCACACACTCATGAATCTTCTCTATGTCCACAGTAACATCTAATACTTAGGGGATGTCACATCTTTTCTCCACACCGTGTTAAATAGTTTTATGGATCCTCTCTCTTTTAATTTTTACAACAAACCTACAAGGAAGCTACTATTAACATTAGCACTTTTTAAATGAGAAAAGCGATATTAAGAGAATTACAACTTTCTCAAGGTCCAACAGGTAGTGTGTGGTAACAATAGGAGGACCTGGGCAGTCTGACTCCTGGAACCCAGGCTTAGAATCTCCATCCTTGTGCCGCCATATTGGATCTGAAAGCCTGGATCTCTGAGCAGTTCCTGGGATATCACAGTTCTTTTAACAGGTCATCTTTCCTTCCTTTCTTTAGTAGATAAGAAATTCAGAATCAAATATTCCATACTTCCTAAGGAAAGAGTAGTTAGCACAGTGGAGAATAATTCAGCTTGGATTAGTCCATACGACATTACCTCAGCTCCTCTCCTTCACTGCCATGTGAACACAAGACAGTGACCTCGACTCTCAGAGCTCATCTCCTTCTAGGAAACAGCCAAATGCTACCTGCTTGGGATTATCGTGAGGATGAAATTGGATGAATGAGTAAATACTGTCTTGCCAGTTGACGGGTGGTGATACATTTGATGAAAGAACATCAGCCTCCCATAGTAATATCTGTTCTGGTGTGGTACATACATGAACGTGGGTCACATGTAAAATGTGTATGTTGCTGTGAGTTGAGGCCAAAGTTTGAAAGTCTCGGTTGTAATCCTCCTCTTTCCCACCCCTTACCTTGGAGAGCTCTGGGATCTCTTTCCACCCTTTAATTTATATTTTGGTTCCTCTATCAGTGAGAAGTTTTCCTCAGGGTTTAGGCAGCCTTACATAGCTATCGGGAGATGCTATAGATAATGTTTGTGTCCTCAAAAAATTCATATGTTGAAATCCTAACCCCATTGTGATGCTATTAGGAATAGGGTCTATGGCAGGTAATTTAGGTCATGAGGGTGATGCCCTTTTATAAATACCCTTATAAAAGGGACCCCAGAAAGTACTCTTGCCCCTTGTGTCATGGGAGGAGACAACATGATGAAAGTCTATGAATAAGGAAGTAGGCCCTTACCAGACACCAAATCTAGAATTTCCAGACCTCCACAACTATGAGAAATAAATTTCTGATGTTTATAAGCCATTTAGTCTAGGGTCATTTATTATAAAAGTTCAAACTAAGACAGGAATATACTCATCACAAGAAATTAAAATCTTTTTTACCGAACCTTTCTGGTTTGGAAAAAAAAAAAGAAATGAGAACTTTTTCACTTCAAATGTCCTCAACTAAGTGTCAGAAACTAAAAGTCTAATTCCCAAATGCTGCCCCCAGGCATTTCCAGACACAGAAGAAACCCCAGCATAGTTTTCTCACCAAGTAGCTTGCTAACAATTCTCAGTATCCAAAAATGACTATGTCTCCTAATCCCTTCTTACTTACTCCTTTACCTCCCTAAATCCTTTGATTTTTTTTTCCTTCTAGCCAATAACTTATTGGAAAGCAAATTTATAATTCCTTTTCATATATTTCAATGACAACTACACAAAATCAATATCCTTTAATCCATCTGAATTAGCACAACTCTTCAGCAATTGGACGATCATCACAACAGTCGTCTTGATAACAGTTGCTTCCACTTGCCATTAATTTATCAGGGACATTAAAATGGCATTAAATTTCCTAAGCTCAAGCTGTACCTCTACCTAATGACTTACGGGGCTGCCCTTTGGTTTTCTAGTCATGTGTGATGATGGTAGAACTGCTATACATTCAGAAGGCATCTTCATGGAAGCAAACAGCTCTATTAACAACCTGAAACACTGACACAGTCATTCCGAGCCAATAGCACCATTATGTACACAAAACAAGATGAATGGTACAATATATGAGGCCAAGCGGAAATCTTCCCGGCACAGGATGAAAAAGACACCTGATTTACTGCAGACGCAAGAGACAATTGTCATTTTGTGATATACAGTTACTTTTCTTCACTGCACACCATGAGGGAATGTTTCAATCATGTTAGCTAGAATTTTACTTTTACCATAATAATTATTATTGACAGATTCATTTGGGGTAAGAAATGATCTTTCAGAAAAACACTCAGGGATTGCAGCAGAGCCCGGGGTAGGGGAGCAGATGTGCATTATAGAGCAATATGTGGTGTAATGAGAAAAGCACTCTTCCCTATCCTATTAATTGTTAGCACTACCTAATAATCAAGAATTGCTGACCCTTCCACCCTGCAGCGAGCAGGTATTTGTATACTGAAATGCACCACAGCCCAAACACAAGCTCAACTCTAAGTAATGTTCAGAGCTTGCATTTTGGGATCATTCATCTGCACTCTGCCTGTTCCCTTGGCATTGTCTAGACACAATGTGTCAATAAAACATTTCACCAATAGGTGACTGGTTGGGCAAATGGCACAATGCAATTGATAAACTATGATAGTGTGCAGAAATTTTAATTGAAAATTATAAAAATGATTTTAAAATGTGGAAAATTCTTTAGACTTGAGGTTGAATTAAAAGAGCAGAATTCAAAACTGTCAGAATCCTGAGATTACAGACATTAAAAAAATGCTGTGGGATGTAGGGGCATGAAGCAATAGGCAAGCTATTGTATTGACAGGGAGGATGACAGGCAATTTCTTTTTCTTCAGAAAATATCTTCTAATGTTCCTATGATATTCTTAAAATAAAAGTTATTTTTAAAATCAAACCCACTTCTTGGGAAAAAGTTAGTTACCCCTTAACCAAAAACCTATAGAATAAAACCTGCATGTGATAAATGCTTAAATGCTTTTTTTTTCTTCCAGGTTCAAAAATAGTGTTGGAATCTGCCAAGGAATCGGCTCACATTATTCAATGTCAGACACATTTACACTCATATGTATTAGTAATTCCTTTGGTTGACTTTTTCCTTGCCGTTGCCATGGCAACCATTTCCACTGCCATTAGTACCTCTAGGGCCCAGGATCATTCACATATTTTTAAGCCATTTCTCTTCCAACAAAGCAATTAATACTGTGGCATATTTGTATCGGAAGCCCTAGTGACCGGTTCTGCCTCTTGGAACTGCTGAGTGTTCAGTTTTCTGCCTTGCTGCTTTGAAGGTGCCTCTGTTTCTCTTTTGGGTGATTCTTTTCACTAAATATTACAAGCCTCTTGACCGTTTCTCATTGTATCCTACTTGGATTATTTAAAGTTTCTTTTTTTCACACACATCGTTATTACCCTATTGAATGACCTGTACTCCATCATCAATAAAATGGCCCATTTTCATGAGTGATCACTTTGGACCACCATCATAGAAGAGAATAAGAATACCTTAGGGGGGAAAAAAGCAAGATCTTGGAATGATTCTAGTCTGGTAATATCATGATACCAGTCTGAAGCTGCATACCTCCATCCCCAAGACCCTCACAGAAGCACACATTTCCCATGCATTTTCTGGCACCTGGAGTCATCTACTAGTCCTATCTAATTGAAGCCTGAGGCCACCAACTATCTTTTTTTAACTTGTAAAAAGAAATTTTTAATAGCAATGCCCACTATGATGAGACTGATTAAGATCAAATTATTCTTATAAATTTATGCAAAATTTTATTAAGCAATTCTCACTATCAAAAACCTTGTATAGGGCTGGGGATGTGGCTCAAGCGGTAACGCGCTCACCTGGCATGCATGCGGCACTGAGTTTGATCCTCAGCACCACATAAAAAAAAATAAAATAAAGGTGTTGTGTCCACTGAAAACTGGAAAAAAAAAGCCTTGCTATCTATTCCCTTTATCTCTGCAATTCTTATTGAAATCTATGCTAAGGAAAAAATACCTAAAACATAGAAAAATATATGTATATACTACTCATTGCCAAGTTGTTTATAATTGCAGAAACATTGGGAGACATCTAAATGTCTAGCAACAGAAAAAAAAAAGATGGTATGTTCTCAAGGTAAAATAATAATATGCAAGTATAATAATATGCATCTATAACGGCATAGCAAGATATCACCTCCACTCCAGTCAAAATGGCAGCTATTATGAAGACAAACAACAATAAGTGTTGGCGAGGATGTGGGGAAAAAGGTACACTCATACACTGCTGGTGGGACTGTAAATTGGTGCAGCCAATATGGAGAGCAGTATGGAGATTCCTTGGAAAACTGGGAATGGAACCACCATTTGAGCCAGCTATCCCACTCCTTGGTCTATACCCAAAGGACTTAAAAACAGCATACTACAGGGACACAGCCACATCAATGTTTATAGCAGCACAATTCACAAGAGCTAAACTGTGGAACCAACCTAGATGCCCTTCAGTAGATGAATGGATTTAAAAAATGTGGCATACATACACAATGGAATAGCACTCAGCAATAAAAGAGAACAAAATAATAGCATGTGCAGGTAAATGGATGGAGTTGGAGAAGATAATGCTAAGTGAAGTTAGCCAATCCCAAAAAAACAAATGCCAAGTGTTTTCTCTGATATAAGAAGGCTGAATCATAGTGGGGTAGAAAGGGGGGGCATGAGAGGAATAGATGAAAGATGAACTCTAGATAGGGCAGAGGGGTGGGAGGGTAAGGGAGGAGGCAGGGGGTAAGCAATGATGGTGGAATGTGATGGACATTATTATCCAAAGTACATGTATGAAGACACGAACTGGTGTCAACATTTATATACAACCAGAAATCTGAAAAACTGTGCTGTATATGTGTAAAAAGAATTGTAATATATTCCACTGTCATTTATTTTTTTAAAAAATTAAAACAAAAGTAATAATATTAAAAATAAAAAATTAAATTCCTCTGATGCCAACCTTTGTCCTTCCTGGTAGAGAGGAGAAGGGCATCTTTGTCTTTGTAAATCTGTGTCCTACTTCTAGGGAAACAGGGAGAGCAGAGAACTTTTCTCAAATCTGCTGTTTCTCAACGATCTTCAGTTCAAAATAGACCTTATGTCAATATGACATATTTTGCAATGGCATGTTCTGATTGCCTATCACCTGATGTCTATATAATCTGCCATAATATCTACATATCTTTATTGTACAAATGAAAGAATGATGGACAGATGAATGTGTGTAGCAAAAAGAATGAAAGGTAATCCATTTTCAAGAATAATTATCTTTAGGAGATAGTACTTCTGGTATTGCCTAAGTTGTTCTTTTGTATTTTTCTTCTTACTAACTTTTGAAGACTTTTTGAAGGAGTTGAATTAATCTTCGTGGGCCTGGGTCTCTCCTATGGAGACAATAGAAATCTACACCCTTTCTAAATAAGGTAGGATGGGAGGGTTGCTCCAGGGTCAAACCAACTTTGTACCTTTGTATGACATGGATTCTTAGCCCCGCCTAAGGTTTTATCTATAACATTCTACCAGACTAAATGTTTTCAAAGTAGATAGAAAAACTGTAAATTCTAGAACTCTGTGTAAGAGTTCTGTACACCTGTTATGGTTTAGATATGAGGTGCCCCCTAAAAGCTCATGTGTGGTGTAATACAAGAACATTCAGAGGTGAAATGACTGTTATATGTCTTAACCTAACCAGTGTGTTAATCCTCTGATAGGGATTAGCTTGGTGGTAACTGTAGGCAGGTTAGATGTAGTTAGAGGAGGTGGGTAATTGGGGGCATGCCTCTGGGGTATATTTTGTCCCTTTATATTTTGTCCCTGGTGCGCTGTCTTGCGCGTGCGCTCTCTCTTTCTTGCCCTCACACTCTCTCTCTCTCCTTCCTGGTTGCTATGTCCTGAGCTGCTCTCCTCTGTCACACCCTTCTGTCATGATGTTCTGCCTCACTCAAGCCCAGAGCAAGGGACTCTGTGTGAGTTTGTGTGTGTGTGTGTGTGTGTGTGTGTGTGTGTGTGTGAGAGAGAGAGAGAGAGAGAGAGAGAGAGAGTGTGTTTGGTACTGGGGATTGAACGCAGGGGCACTTAAATACTGAGCCACATCCCCAGCCCTTTTTTATATTTTATTTAAATACAGGATCTCGCTGAGTTGCTTAGAGCCTCGCTAAATTCCTGAGGTTAGTTTTGACCTCACGATCCTCCTGCCTCAGCCTCCTGAACTGCTGGGATTACATGTGTGCTCCACCACACCTGGCCCTGCTGAGGGCTTTTTTGCTGTATCACATCAATAGTGAGAAAGAGAGGGCAAGAGAATGCCACAGTGGGCCAACTCACTTTTAATTAAAAAAAAAAAAACTCACTCCCATGATATAACACAAATCCATTCATGAGGGCAGAATCTCCATGACCTAATCACCTCTTCCAGGTCCCACTTCTCATACTAATATGTTAGACATCAAGTTTCCAATACAGGAACTTTGAGGGATGCATTCACACTACAGCCAAATCTTTCTACATTTCCAAATGCCCAGGCATTTCTATTGTCATACGATCAAAATGCAATGCATGTAACAGTAGAATCTACTGGAACAAGTCTGGTTAACAACGGACAGCCATTTTACCCAGCAGAGGTTCACCAAACTCTGCCAGATGAGGGGGGGGGTGCTTGTGTGGGTGACAAGGGTGCATGTGTGTATGAGAAGGGTTGTAGGTTTGTGTGTGTGTGTGTGTGAGAGAGAGAGAGAGAGAGAGAGAGAGAGAGAGAGAGAGAGAGAGAAAGAAAGAGAGAGAGAGAGAGGAATGGGAGTGTATGTATGAGAGACTGGATTACATGGGTTATATGTGTATGTATGTGTAAAAGAGGGGTTGTGTGTGTGTATGTGTGTGAGGCAAGGGTTGTGTGTGTTACAGAGTTTGTGTATGTGACAGTGTTGTGTGTGTGTGTGTGTGTGAGAGAGACACACACACACACACACACACACACACACACCAGTGTTTAGGGATGAGAGAGACTGGCACATGCTGGCTAGAATGTTCTGGGATTGTAAACCATTTTATAACATTTTTTAAGAGTTCCCAAATTGAAGTTTATAGTGAGAGAAGAAGAAAAAAGCAACAATCTTCTGGCTTGATAAATGGGCCAAGAACAGCATGTGAAGAAAAAAAAATAGAATTTCAAAGGACATTTGTTTCACCTTTTAAGGCATACTTGGAAAATTAGCCAAAAGATGACATTTTAAAATGCTTCTCTTTTATAATGGCTGCCCAATATTAGCCTTCACTCTGCCAATGAGCACATTCAGGAGATAAAACCATCAACCCAGAAAAATACCAACTGTCAGAAGGGACTGACACATGGCAACCCAAGTCAGTTCAGGCACAGAAACGCCGTCAACTGAAGTACCACACTCCAAATCTCTTCCCTCCTGTGGGTGACACTTCAACACCCCCAAATCACTTTCCTTTGCCTTGTGATTTTCTTTCTGCCATCCTTAGAATATTTAGAATATGTCCATTTTTACAAGTGCTTAAATTCCATCCTCACTAATACAGGTCATAGAGAACAACCCCCTTTGCTTGTATGAAAACTCACTCAGCTGGTTCTTTCCCAATAAAAGCAGTGCACACTTGTCCTCCCTTCGTATGTCCCTAATTCTATCAATAAACTCTAACAGGATTACTCCTGTGTTTCATCTCCCAAAGCCCTTTCCCACTAATTCACTGGAGGATTGCTAGTTCACACTATTTCAAGAGTCCAGATAATTGATTGATGCTGACTGGTATTATCCCATCTCTAGAGAAAATTGAACAAAAAGAAATGGGATTAAATTACATCTCGGAGGAAATTCTGAGACAGAAGAGAAAATCTCAAGTATATAAATCAAATGTTACAATGGTTTCTATGAAGGTTATAGAATACCAATCATCAAAGTTCTTTAAAAGGGAGTTAAACCTATCAGTAAAGCCCCAATTTCCTTGGAAGAAGTGATCTTGAATGAACGTCCTCTTGATAATTCTTTCACAAAAATACTATATATTAGAGCAGCAAATGGTGCCAACTGCCTACCCAGTTTCTCTCCCTCCCTCCCTCCTGTATCATCAGTTTCTCCTTTTCTACTTGATCATGTTCTAGTGACTACTGGGAGAAATCTAAGATCGAAGAGAAAGAAGAGAGGGAGGAAGGAAGGAAGGACCCATCCTCTCTTACCTATAATCCCCTTTTAGCTATCTTCTCACTTCCTGAAGTTTTTCTGAAGTTCTCTACTTCCTCACTTGCCATTCTCACCTGGAGCCTTGTCTTGGTGCTCATTTACACCACTTGAATGAGACCACTTGCTGAATCAGGAAAAGTCTCCTTATCATCAAATCCAAGGTGGCTTCTCAGTTCTTACCTGATCATTTGCAGCATTCAGTGCTCAATCCACTCCCGCTTCCTTAAAACTGTCTACCTTTGGCTACTGTGAACCCATGTTCTCTTAGTGTTCCTCCTCTTTTGTTAGTCCTGCTTCTCTTTCTTTGCTGGATGCTTCTCGGTTCAGCCTCCTAGGAGAGCTACAGAAATCCATCCTGGGATTCATGGTTACTGCCAAGTTGTGTGTATCCTATTCTCTGGGCCATGGGAGTGTTTCACTTTCTGTGGCAAAAGAGACTGTGCAGAGGTGATTAAGGATCTTGAGACAGAGATGACCCTTGACTAACCAGATGGACCCAAGGAAAACTCCAAAGATCCTTAGAAGGGAAAGAGGGAGGCAGGAGAGTCAAGAGTCAGAAAAAGATGTGATGATGAAAACAGGGATTGGAATACGCAGGAAGGGGCCACAGCCAGTGGAATGCAGGCAGCCTGAAAAGTGAGAAAAAAAATTCTGCCCTGGAGACTCCAGAGGGAGCTCAGCCCCACCAACCACAGTTTCCATCCACCCCAGGCTTCTCCTCAGGAGTAACCCACCTGGTTGCTCTGCCAAAAACCTAGAGCTTACTGGCAGATTCCTCTTCTCCTCACTCTGCACATCCAGTCTATAAGTAAATGCTGTCAACTCAGTGTTTGAACCACACCCCAAATGCATTTGCATCTCTGCATTTCTGCAGCTTCTTCTGCAGTTCAAGCCACTGCCATCCCTCATATGAAATATGGCAACCACCTTTGACCATCTGTTCCCCACGCTGCGGCTAGCAGTACTAATGGTCTAATACAAATTAGACCATGTCACACCCCGCTTAAAACCCATCCACGGTTTCCCATTGCACTTAAAATGTAACTCAACCTCCTTATGATAGCTTTCAGAGCCTCCACCACCTCTTCCTCACTCTCAATCCTTGTTCCATACCCGACTTGCCACACACTGGCTACACTGGCCTCTTTTGATCATGCCAATATTCATTTTGCTTAGGACACCTCCTCTAGGCTTTCTGTCTGCCTAAAATGCTCTTCCCCTGCTTTTCTTTCTCAATCTTTAGGTCTCATCTCAAATGTCACCTCCTCATGGGGCCTTCCTTGATCACCCTATATAAAACAGCCATTCAGTTATTCTCCTTGGCAAAGTATTATTCTTACCTGGCATTTTTCCTATGAGTTTATTCTGTTTCCTTCAGGGGAATGTAAAAGTCACAACAAAGGGGGTTTTGGTGTCTTCTTTAGGGCTGTGTGCCCAGGTCACATAGTAGGTGTTCAATAAATATTTGTTGTATGAATGAAACTTTTACCTGGGACCTGTGGTTATAATTAGGAACTATCTTACCTCGTCCTGACTACAAGATATCTTCACTATCATTATTCATAATAAGTAGTTATATTTTATTCCCCATTTATTTTTCCTCTCTCTTCCACTAGATGTGAAGTCTTTGAATACAGGAACTATGAGACTGGTGTAGTGAGAGACTAGAATGTTCCAGGCAGTCAATCACCACAGTTGAATGAATAAATAAGTCAAACACCCAATTAATGAATCCACAAATGAATGAATGAATGAATGAATGAATGAATGAATAAAACAGGAGAGTAGCTTGCTCTGTCACAACATCCTCACTGTATCTTCAGCTGTAGCCACAACATCCAGAGAGGCAAAAAAAAAAAAAAAAAAACTAAATTAACACAAGTTTAGGCAAGCCTGTTGTTACAGTTTAGAGATTAGGTGTCCCCCAAAAGCTCATGCATGAGACAACAAAAGAAAGCTTAGAGGTGAGATGACTGGGTTATGAGAGTCTTAGCCTAAGCAGTGCATTGATCCCCTGATAGGATTAACTGGGTGGTGACTGTAGGCAGGTCTGGTGCTGCTGGAGCAGGTGGGTCCCTGGGGCATGACTTTGGAGTATATATGTTGTCTCTGAAGACTGGAGCACTCGCTCTTTCTGCTCTTGGTGGCCATGGCCTGACCTGCTTTCCTCTGCCACACTCTACTGCCATAATTTTCTGCCTCATTTCAAGCCCCAAGGAATGGAACTAGCTATCTAGCGACTGAGACCTCTGAAACTGTGAGCCCCAAAATAAACTTTTCCTCCTAAAATTGTTCCTGTCTGGTTTTTTGGTTACAGCAGTGAAAAAGCTGAGCGAAACACCTGTGTTTTCTAAAGAGACTGCTTAGATGACTCTTAGTCCAGTTGTCAGGCAGGGTCCACCTGTACTAAGTTATCAATGTAGAATAACATCCTAAGGATTCTCTGCTTAAGAACACTATAGAAGGGATAAAAAGAATTGTGGATAATCCCTCAACCCTCATTTCATAATAAGATTGAGGTGCAGTTTACTAAATATACTAATATACTAAAAGCCATAGAATTATAGAGTGGATTCAGAGAGCATTCTCCTTTAATAATAATAATAGTTTCATCAGCATTTGTACAGCTATTATCAGAGATAATTTAGTAAGCTCTAGAAACTTTATTTTATTTTTGTTTTCATTCTTTTTTGCATTACAGTTCTTATTCCACATATAGAGCACAATTTTTCATATCTCTGGTTGTATATAAAGTATGTTCACACCAATTTGTGTCTTTATTCATGTACTTTGGATAATGATGTCCATCACATTCCACTATCATTGCTAACCCCCTGCCCTCTCCCTTTCCCTCCCACCCCTCTGCCCTATCTAGAACTCATCTATCCCTCTCATGCTCCCCTTCCCTACCCCACTATGAGTCAGTCACCTTATATCAGAGAAAACACTCGGCATTTTTTGGGGGGGGATTGGCTAACTTCACTTAGCATTATCTTCTCCAACGCCATCCATTTACTTGCAAATGCCATGATTTTGCTCTTTATCATTGCTGAGTACTATTCCATTCTGTATATATGTCATATTTTTTTATCCTTTCATCTACTGAAGGGCATTTAGGTTGGTTCCACAGTTTAGCTCTTGTGAATTGTGCTGCTATAAACATTGATGTGGCTGTGTCCCTGTAGTATTCTGCTTTTAAGTCCTTTGGGTATAGACCAAGGAGAGGGATAGCTGGGTCAAATGGTGGTTCCATTCCCAGTTTTCCAAGGAATCTCCATACTGCTTTCCAAATTGCCTGCACCAATTTGTAGTCCCACCAGCAGTGTATGAGTGTGACTTTTCCCCCACATCCTCACCAACATTTATTGTTGTTTGTCTTCATAATAGCTGACATTCTGACAGGAATAAGATGAAATCTTAATGGAAATCCATATGCAACAAAATGAATTAAACCCCTCTCTCTCACCATGCACAAAACTCAACTCAAAATGGATCAAGGACCTAGGAATTAAACCAGAGACTCTGCGTCTAATAGAAGAAAAAGTAGGCCCTAATCTTCATCATGTTGGATTAGGCCCCAACTTCCTTAATAAGACTCATCTAGCACAAGAATTAAAACCAAAAATCAATAAATGGGATGGATTCAAACTAAAAAGTTTCTTCTCAGCAAAATAAACAATCTGTGAGGTGAACAGGGAGCCTACATCTTTGGAGCAAATTTTTACCCCTCACACATCAGATAGAGCACTAATCTCTAGGGTATATAAAGAACTCAAAAAGCTAAACACCAAAAACACAAATAGCCCAATTAATAAATGGGCCAAGGACATGAACAGACACTTCTCAGAAAAGGATATACAATCAATTAACAAATATATGAAAAAGTTCATCATCTCTAGCAACTAGAGAAACGCTCTAGAAACTTTACTAAGAGCTTTATTTACAGTGTGGCATCATTATTCCTCTTCACTTATGTTATTTTACAGATAACATGAGTGAGGTTAAAGAACACAAGTTTCTATGGTTATTACACGGCAGATCCAAGATATATGTTGATCTAACTCCTGAGGCTGGTGTGCAACTACTGTGCCATCCTGAATTCACCAGAGTGGGCAGGGCTGGGACAGACTTTCTTAGGTGGTTCTCACAGGACCCTCTTCTGAATGGCTGAGTGTACATGGCTCCCATCCCACCTGGCCTGTTCTCTGCTGAGGTGTCTAGATGCTTTGTATTTATATCAGGTCTCTTATTAGCAAGACTTGAGTCTCTGCCTATGCACTTATTTCAGGGACTGATTTTGCCACATCCTAAGTCCCACACATCTGGCTTTACTCCCCTCCAACAGGTTTTGGGCAATATTGGTTTTAGCCGCTTGATGCTGGAGCTCCTTGGCTTTCTGAGTTATATGCTCTGCAGCTGGGCTCCCTTGGCCGTGCTTTCTGATAGGTCCCCTTCTCTGTAACTGAGCTCTGGCAGCAGGGTTAGCATATTTCAAAGTCCCTTTGATGGAAGAATGTATATCTGCTTGAAGTGGAAAGTGTAAATGACTTCCTCGTTGGGACATAGAAGGAGTCGCACTTCCTTTGAGCCATTTACTAACTGTGAATAAAATGTTAAATCACTTTGTGCCTTATTTTGTACATTATTCTAGAATACTATAAGGAACAGGGGTTTTTAATCACATTTGTTAAATTCTAAATTAAAAACACTTTCATAAACTAAGTCATTAGGCACTTTCATTTCTTAATTATTTCAACCCCACTGCTCAGAACAAAAGCTCTATTGTGTATTTTCACTCAGATGATACTCCTCTGAATCAGACAGGAACACATTTGTATTACTATAATGCTTTTGCTTTGGCATGTGACTATTTACAACAAAAGAGGTGAGGACGGCAGGTGAAAGATTGAAACACATAGTTCTGCTAAATTTTTTTTAAATGTGATTTATATATGTGTGTATGTATGTGTGTGTGTGTGTGTATGTTTTTTAATTTCTTTTACCAGCACCTGTTCTCTATATGATGTGTCTTTATTTGGGGTTTGCACTATTGTAAGTTATGGCCAAATTGGAAGGGAAAGTCACCAAGCTGAGTCACAGTTATCAGTTCTATTTTTGAATAGATATCACCATATTTTTAAATGCTATTTTTTTTAAAAAAGCATATGAAAAAGGAATATGTGGAAAAGCTAGAAAAATGCACTTACATTCCAACCGATAAAACCTCTTGCCTATTTCACTAAATGCAGTAAACTTCCAAATAGAAGCCATGTAGCTTTAAGAACTTTGAGACCCTCGACATATTAGAAACATAGCCAATCACAGTTATCAAAACAAATGTCTATTTTGCTTAGTGCATAAAACATTGTTTATATCCAAAAAGAAATATTAGGGCTTTGTGGTGTGGCAGCTCCTCACCCTTATCAGTCCTGCAGGAGTGTAATTAAAGACAATAGCAGGAGCCGCTGTATTGAAAACACAAGTCATTTGTCTCCCCTTCCCCCACCCCTTCTGCTCACATAGTTAATGCAACATAATATCAGCTCTATCATCAAGGCTTCTTCAAAAGGCAGAATAATAGAAAACATATATCTATTTCTCACCATGCATTGGGAAACTTAAAGAAATACTTGCTCTTATCTTGCCATTATATTAAACAAATTGAAAGTAATTTAGATCTAAAAACTCAAAAGTTCCTGAGATAGGGCAAGTTTGGGAGAATAAGAAAAAATATCTTCAGGGATAGCCAGAATCTAGAAAAATGGCTTATCCCCAGTGGCCATCTAGCAAATGTTTGTTAATAGGTTCTCCAAGAGTAAAGCCCTGATTTGGAACATTTTCCAGTTTCTGGGGCATAAATACTTCCACCAGGGCTGATTTCAAGCTACTGATGTGGCATCATTAAACACAGAGAATCTGAACATGGAGTCGGGAAGAGATGCACGGCAAGGTAGCATTTATAGACCATTCACAGTATGCAGTTGATATAAATAATCTCAGGGACACAGAAAAGAGTAAAACAACTAGGAAGCAGTGAATTTTTATTATCTATATAATGTAATTTGTTGAAATTTTACATAATTTTTAATAATGGCTATTTAATTACCACCTTACAGAATTCCTGAAAACAATCATTTCTCACAAGCCAGTACAAATGAGCTCCAGCCTATCACTACACTCTGCTTACAATGTTACTACAAGTAATAAATAGCCCTGTAGTGAGAACAGATGAACAAGAATGCATAATAACATTCATTTTTAACAGTAGAATTTGACCACTTATTTAATCATTTTCCCAACACCTACCTTCCCACCAGAATCTCCCTGAAGCCAGAAAAAGAATAATACAGGAGCAGGCTTATGTGTTGTTACAAAACAATGAAAAACCCTCAGTTCTTTTCATCAATCAGAAATGCTGAGAATGTACTTTGTAACCCTTTCTGCTTCCCTCCTAAGTACTAGATGCTAACAGGAAATTTTGGCTGCAGCTTGGAGACCTTAGGTTTGTAGTGAGGTCCCAGGCTATGCAAAAGAGGTGATTAAAAAATATTAAAAAAAAAAAAAAACAGCTACACAGACTTCCATTTCTGAGAAGTTGGAATTGATGTACCTTTTCTTCTTCCTCCCACTCAGTCCTACTAAAAGTCCTGGAATTTACATCTAAAACAGAAAAAAAAAAAAAAAAAAAAAACTCTGAACAGTGGAGAGGAGCAGACAGACCACTAGGAAGTGACAAAGTGGTGACTTGGCTGGCCTTCTCTTCTGCCTCATTTATCTCAGACTACAAGCTGAAGAAGCCAGAACTAAGGGATACAGACTGCAAAGGCCCCAAAAGCCTATGAATGTCCTTCTAAAGATCCTTGTGATGATGAAACTGTTCTGAATTTTACTGTATTGATGTCTGTTAGGGTTTAGATATGAGGTGTCCCCCCCAGAAGCTCAGAGGTGAAATGATTAGGTTATGAGAACTTTAACCTCATCAGTGGATTAATCCACTGATATGGATTAACTGGGTGGTAATTAGGCAAGTGGGGAGTGGCCAGAGGAGGTAGGTCATTGAAGGCATGCCTTTGGAATTTATATTTTGTCCCTGGTGAACAAAGCTCTCTGTGTTTCATGGTGTCTATGTCCTGAGTTCTTTCCACCATCATGTTCTACCTCATCTCAAACCCAGAATCAGGAAGTTAGCCACAGACCTCTGAAAATTAAACTGAGTCAAAATAAACTCCCCCCTCTGCATTGTTCTTGTCAGGTCTTTTGGTCACAGTGATGAAAAAGCTGACTGAATTCTAGTCATAATATTGTACTATGTGATTGGTTGGGGATTTTCTTCAATGTAGAATTTTTTTTTCAGTACTCGGGATGCAACCTTGGGCTTCATGCGTGTTATATCAAGCACCCTACCACTGAGCAACACTCCAGCCCAACAAGCACAGAATTTTGTTTGAGATTTTTTAAATTTACCTTAACTGGTACATAAAAAACATAAAAAATTATACAACTTAAAGGAGTAATGTGATGCTTTGATATGTATGTATACCATAGCTTTACAAGATGTTACCATTGAGGGGAAAATAAGTAAAGGAATAGCTGCATTATTTCTTATAAACTGCATGTGAATCTAGAGATACCTCAAAATAAAGAGTTTAAAGGAAAAAAATAAACACCAGCTACATCTCTCCTACTCCCTCAGTTCTATCAAGGTTTAAAAGGGTCTTAAGTCAGACAATAGGCGATTTTGGAGAAGCCGTTGGTACATTAATCATGTTGAGATGCTTTCAAAAAGGGAAGATGGAATGGAAACTGAACCTCACTATATCAGTGAAAAGATCTTATATTCAGAAGACAATCAAAAATATTTCTAGAGAGCATACTTCTCTACCCATTTTTAATCCTCTAATTGAAAAGTTGGCTGTATAACAAGGACATCTCTGTCACTTACTTAACACACAATAACTAATATGCCAGGTGGACCTACCAGAGTCTCTACCAGTAAGGAGCTTTAGAGTTACAGCCATCTGTACGGCTGGTCACAGAGTCAACATCTGAGTCACAATAACAATAGCTAACACTTATTGGGAATCACTAAGGTGATTGACAGGCATCACTTCACATAAGCCTTCCACAATACCACAAGGGAGGCACTACCCATCTGTATCTCATGAATGACAGAAGCCAAGGCTCATAGCAAGACCAAAAACTTTCCTGTGATCATTCTGCTAATAAACCATAGAGCCAGAAACAGAAATCATGCCATCCAGACTCCAGAACCTAAACTCTCCCCCTGAGTCTGTATTACCTACCACCACATGTCAGTTTCTGAACATGAGGTTCAGCATGATACAAAGGTAACAGGAGCCAACCAGGAGGGGGCTGGACTGAAATCCAGAAGGTTCCCATTCACCTAGACATAAAATAAGAGCTGATAGTAAATAACTTGCTGTATGAACCAGCACCCGAGGTCTGGACCTGAAGCAAAATGTAATTCCAAGCTTCACAAAATGGGGAGGCTGTGATTGCTGCATCCCCAGCCCCAACTGAAAAGGGTCAGGACCAGTAATAATCTGAGCCTTCAACAAGTCCAGCTGCAGGGAGCTGAGGACCAGACATGAAAGCCCACGAGCCAGCTGTCTTTCCAAGTTTACTCATACTGCTGACACCCACTATTTAGTGCATACTCGCTATTAGAATGAAAAAGTCAGAGTTTTCACAATGTGCTGTAGTTTTTCAAAATGGCACCCAATGGGTCTAGAGGACTGTTCTATAAAATTTATATGTCCTGGATTTAAAACAGAAGATAAGTTCAGAAGAGTTATCATGTCAAAAGCATGAGAAGCTAAGTTTAAGGAGTTTTGAGATATGAGGTCCTGAATGGCTCAGTGGAGGTATAATCAGTACTAAAAAACACATCAAGGACATTTTGTTCCCATTTACTAGGAGATGCAAACTCTTCCAAATAGAAAGTCCTCACAAAAACTCTGATTCAATGGAACACAGTAAAATTCTTACATCTGAATACAGTATGTAAAACAGCCTTGAAAATCTCATTTTAACTGTTTATACCATTGTTTACCCCCTGTATAAAAATTCTACCTTGAACAATAAGGGGGGGAACTACATTTCTTCTGTAATAATGTCTCATGCTCATCAGTATTATGGAAATAAGCATGATGTAATTATTACCTACCCAATTATTGCCCAAGTTGATTAATGTCAGGAGAATACCAGACAAGGTCAGGGGTCATGAAGCCATGGACAGGGATCAATTGTCACGAAGGTCATTCAGGGTCACTATGTTTCACAATTTCACCTGACCCCACGCCCCAGAAAAAGCAAGATAGAGGGAGCAAACAGTCCCACTAATAGCAGAGCAGCGACACCACCTCCATACACAAAGAAAATGTATTATTAGGTGATGGCTGGCATTTAATAGGCAATTCATTCAAATTGCATTTCATACTCTGTAATTTGATGTGGTTCTCCACTTAACAGCACACTGAGCCAAAGTACATTTCCTGTTTGCATTCAAAAACCAAGTTTCCTCTCTGAAGGATGAAGAATGAGGTGAGTGCCTTAGGAAACCACAGGGACCTCTGGCCCTGCCAGCCTGTCCCCTGGTCTCTCCACCTCCGTCCACCTGCTTCACCTCCAAGAGCCCATTTTGCCCCACGTCGGGGTCTTGCCTCATTTCCTTTCTGCCTCAGAGACACTCTCACCTGGACTTTCTCAGGGAACTTCTTATCCCTTTGTGCTGCTGTTTATCCATCTCCCTGGTCCTTGCCCCTCCTTTCAATGTGATCTCCCAAAATGAGCACAAGGCACATTTTTCACAATGTTTGCTATTTATCACTGTGAGAAAACAAGCAAGAGAGAGTCAAAGTAACAAATGCCATATGAGCTGCAAACTGACAAGGCTCCCCTGGGTTCCCCTAGGAACTGTCCTTTGTGAAACAGAGTTCTTAGGATGGAAAAGACTCCATATGTTTCCAGAAGAAGAAATGCATTAGCAATTAGTAAACTCAAGCAGCCTTTAGAAAACAGGAGCAAGAATATGTATATTTATATAGAATATTTATATAGAATATGTATATTTATATAGAATGATCTGGAAAATGTTTTAGATGAAAACTAAGTAGATAACAGACACATTTTGTGTAAAAAAAGGATATATATATACAGTACCTTTTTTATTTATTTATTTTTATGTGGTGCCAAGGATCAAACCCAGTGTCTCACACGTGCTAGACAAACGCTCTGCCACTGAGCTACAGCCCCAGCCCTGAGAAATACATATTTAAATGTTTTTACTATTAAATGCTTAAAATACTTCTAGAATGGTAAGCTACCAACAGATAATACAGGTTATCTCTATGGAAGGAAAATGAACAGCTGGGGGACCTTAGCAAAAAAAAAAAAAAACAGCCCCCCTCAGTCCCTTTCATAGCTTATGAAATTGCATTCTTTTCCTCTCTCGGTCCCTTTACAGGTGAATATATTCACTACTCAATAGCTACAGAGACAGCAGATAGATTCTAATGTGAAGAATCTGCAGAGATCATGCAAATCTCTGGCATGAGAAACATGATCTTCCTCCTTTTCTCTCGTGAGCTCCTCTCTCTGCACAGGTCCATTCTCCAGGGGATTGATATGAAGTTTTAATGCATTTCTAAAGTAGAAGAAAAAAATAGGAGACTCTAACTAGTTCCCTCTTTTTCCCCAACCCTGCCTTTCTTTACATAAAGCCTTCCTCTTAAAACTAAAAGTTGAAGAAAGCTCCTGAGAGATGGTTAATGCCCTACTGACTGTTAAAACTGCATTTTAAAACTTTTAGAAGACTTGGTGGGAACATACCGCTGCTCCCAAGGTTTTTCATCTTTATATAGAGTGCTATGATCTGAATGCTTGCATCCCCCTAAAATCCTCCTAATGGCATTAGGAGGTAGGGCCTTTGAGAGCTAATTGGGTCATGAAGGTCAAATTTTCATGAATGTGACTAGTGACCTTATTCGCCCCTTTCCTTCATGTGAGGACACTGAAAAGACAGCTGTCCATGAGCCAGAAAATGGGCCCTCACCAGACACCAAATCTGCTAGCAACTTGATCTTGGACTTCTCAGTCTCCAGAATTGTGGGAAAGAAATTTCTGTTGTTTATAAGACACCTTTTCATGGTATTTTGTTATAGTAGCCCAAGTGGGCCTATTGGTGTCACCAGTAATACTAAATCACCTAAAGTTTAGACTTTCCCTAATGATTAAGCTGAATGTCTAAGCAAGTCTTTTTAAGAAGGTAAAAGATAGTCTCCTGCATATAACGTCCTCCTTCCATCAAGCATCTTTCCAAAGAAAATAAACACCCTCACGTTTCATAAGAAAATTTTGATCTAAAAAGAATTAGTTGCTGCAGATAGTCCTCAAATTCTGCTATAATTTTGAAAATATCCTTCCTGAGGAATAAAAAGTCATCTGCAATATTAGTTCAGTGAAAAACTGAGGACTCAGACCCATCTTAAAAATCATAGCAAAAGCCATTATCTTTCATTTCTGTAGGACTCTAATTGACTTTAAACTGTTTGTCAATTGTATAGTAACTCATATTGTTGGCAATTATTTGTTTTCATCCCTAAAAGAGCATTACACATCCTCATCATCTGCTCTGACTCCTACAGGCAGAGCACATCTCCCTGTCCATTGGCAGATTTGGCCATGAACTTGACCTGGCAGTGCACTTACTCCAAAGAGGAGCTAATTTAAGAGGCCTGCTCTTGCTTTTTCATTCATGCCTCAAGAACAGTGTGACCTAGATGGGATGTGCCTTCAGCCTGGATCCCAAAATGAAGACCCATGGAAAAGAGCCTCAACATAGCTGCAACCACAGGTAACCTGCAGCAACAGAAAGAAAGCTTCAGTCCTCCACAAAGGACATGCAATGAGGCAAAGAAATAAATCTCTGTTACTAGCCGCTGAGCTTTAGGGAGTGCTTTCTTCACAGATTAGATGACTAATTTAAGAAACAAATTATGGCAAGCTCACCTCAAGAATGCACCAATTCATATCTGTGTTCTAGGAAATAAGGAGAAGAAATGAATATTCACAGAGCAGCTGCTCTAGGTCAATCATTATTCTAGGGTTTTCATGAAATTGTCCTTCAGGATAACAGAAATAACTTCTTGAGTCTCATAGAAAATGAGAGGCCAGGGTTTTACAAGTTCCAAGTACACTTACAAAGCCAGCTGTTTTAGTCAGCTCTTTCATCACTGTGACCAAACGACCTGATGAAAACAATTTTAGAGGAAGAAAAGTTTATTTAGAGGCTCATGGTTTCAGAGGTCTCAATCCACAGACATCAGGCTCCATTGCTTTGAGCCTATGGTGAGGCAGAACACGATGGCGGAAGGATGTGGCAGAGGAAAGCAGCTCAGGACACCACTACCAAGAAGCAGAGAGAGAGGTAGGCTCACAAGAACAAAATATATACCCCCAAAGGCCTGCCCCAGTGACTCACCTCCTCTAGCCACACCCTACCTGCCCACAGTTACCACTTGGTTAATCCCTATCAGGGCATTAGCACACTGATTATGTTAAAACTCTCAAAATCCAATCATTTCACCTCTAATTTTCTTGCATTATCTCACACATGAACTATTGGGGGACACCTAATATCTAAACATAATACCACCATTGTACATGAGTTATTTACTGGAAACTTTAATAAAAATAAAATTTGCCATATTGCTTATAGACACATTTTCAAAGTGGTAAATATCAGGCCTGTTTTTTCATAACATGCTGATATTTTTAATGTGCCAAGAATTATTAGGACTATTTTCAGAAAAGACTGTCTTCCAATTCACTAATACCTGAAGCTTTTAATTTTAGAGAACAAACCTATTTTTATTTTCTATTTTTATCTATATAACATCACCTAGCTACTAAGAATCTTGGAGTTCTTCCATTTTTATGAGCAATCTTCAGTTAAAATTTGGCTTTCTCTTTATGTTTCCATAAATTTGATTAAGATGCCTATAAGTATAATGAGCGTGATATGAATCTGATGAATATGTCTCTTCCAAAAGTTTGTCAGTGTAATAGAGAGAGCATCGAAGGATTTCCAGTCACCAGTGTCCAGTATTATTAAAGTTCAATACTGTCACATTATGACACAGGCATTGTTTGGGAATGGAACTACATCTGGAGTTTGATAAATGAATATCAAATAAAGAAGAGTAGAAATTCATTTATTCAGGCTGAAGGGAAGTGTCTAAATACAGACAAAGTCAACTGTAATATTCTGAAGCAAAATTACCTTTATGTCTTTTCTGATTTGAAAGAAAAACAGTAATAGAAAGATATCAAGTATGTCTTCTAGTGATGTAATATTTTTAGCAATTTTTATGACATTTAAGCTATATACCTTTGTATAGAACAAGAAACCTATAAACATACCAATCTTTCTATTTCTAGGTAAAGGATGATGAGAAGTTGGACCAAAATTAAAAATATGGTATTAAAAAAATTTACAGAGGCCATTTTTTTCCAAAGTACATCATTAAAATTCAATGCTATGAACACTTGCTTAATGTGTGCATTATCATATCTGTATATGAAATAAAGGCATAGATTGGAAATTTTTTAAGGTAAGTTTACATGAGGGGATTACAGGTGATGTCCTGGTTTATAAATCTTTTATTATTGTCATAATAATGTTTTAAACAATTACAAATGATTGTTGCTATCATTGTTGTAGTTCATAAGCTAATTTTAATGTCCTAATTATATACATTGATTTTAATAAATGTAAGTAATTCATGTGCTCTTCATAAAACCTATATCGTAAGAGAGTAAAAAAAAAAATGAAAAGAAAACCTGTCATGTTCTTACAAAAATTCCAAGTTCTTTAAGTCTTTTGTCTACACATATTTATGTGAAGGGGCGGGGGTGGAGCTCCCCTTCCAGAGATGGATGATCATACTTTTAGGATAACCAAGAAAAACTGACAGCTGAGGACAATCAAAAGCTGGACAGAATGTTTTAAAATGTTTGAAATGTCTTGGCCTCAAAGAATTACCAAGATGGTGACATACTACGGGACCCAGTCTTAGGAGAAGAGGGAACCCAAGTGAGGTAGTTACAGAATTCAGGGCAAATTGCCAATTCTGAAAATGAAAATGACACATGAGAAGGCAAGACAAAGAGCACCATCTTCTTCATCTTCTCAAAGGACCAGGGCAACAAGCATTTGTGTGAGTTCAAGACCTCCCAGTGTTACCAGCAAGAGTTAGGATCAGGTTCAAGTTCAACAGGTGTGGGGAAACAAACATGGCAAACACCCAGGTAAGCAAATGGGCAGAAATTTTATTTATTTATTTATTTATTTAATTGGGGGCAGGGGTACTGGGGATTGAACTCAGGGGCGCTTGACCACTGAGCCATATCCCCAGCCCTATTTTGTTTTGTTTTGTTTTTAATTTAGAGACAGGGTCTCACTGAGTAGCTAAGCATCTCGCCTTTGGTGAGACTGGCTTTGAACTTGAGATCCTCCTGCCTTAGCCTCCCAAGCCACTGGGATTACAGGCGTGTGTCACTACACCTGGCAGGAATTTTATTTTTAAAAAAGAAAGTGAGAAAAAAAAAGGCTTAGAACTCCTGGCTGAACTCTGGCAGAGGAAAGGATACCATTTCAATCTTTCAGGATTCCTTCTTTCTTTTTTTTTTTTTTTTAATTTTCTCTCTTTTTTTATATATTTATTTTTTTTTTTTTTTAGTTCTCCGCGGACACAACATCTTTGTTGGTATGTGGTGCTGAGGATCGAACCCGGGCCGCACGCATGCCAGGCGAGCGCGCTACCGCTTGAGCCACATCCCCAGCCCCAAGGATTCCTTCTTTCAATGGCACATAAGTTGAAAAGCTCCTCCTGAATGATTCTTTTATTATTGTTCTTGATATACAAGACAGTAGAGTGTATTGTGACATATTATACACACAGGTGGTACCTGATATGAAGTTTCGCTGGCCATGTATTCATACATGAACATAAGAAAGTTATGTCCAACTTATTCCACTCTCTTCCTATTCCCAGTCTCCTTCCCTTCCCTTTATTCCTCTTTGTCCACTTCAATGAACTTCTATTCTTCCCCTCACTCTTATTGTATGTTAGCATACACCTATCAGAGAGAACATTTTACCTTTGGCTTGGGGGGATTGGCTTATTTCACTTAGAATAATAATCTCCAGTTCCATTTATTTACTAGCAAAAGTCATAAAAATAATTCCTTTTTATAGCTAAGTAATATTCCAGTGTGTGTGTGTGTGTGTGTGTGTGTGTGTGTGTGTGTGTATCATGTTTTCTTTATCCGTTCATCTGTTGAAGGGCACCTAGGTTGGTTCCATAGCTTAAATATTGTGAATTGAGCTGCTATAAACATTGATGTGGCTGTGTCCCTCTAGTATGCTGATTCCCCAAGGAGTGGGATAACAGGGTCAAATGGTGGTTCCATTCCAAGTTTTCTAAGGAATCTCCATACCGCTTTCCAGAATGGTTGAACCAATTTTCAGTGCCACCACCAATGTATAAATGAACCTTTTTCCCCACATCCTTACCAACATTGTTACTTGTATTCTTTATAATTGCCATTCTGACTGGAGTGAGATGGAATCTCAGGGTATTTTTAATTTGCATATCTCTAATTGCTAGAGATATTATTTTTTTCACATATTTGTATTTCTTCTTCTGTGAAATGCTTGTCAGTTCCTTTGCCTATTTATTGATTTGGGTTATTTTTTTAACGTTAAGTTTTTTGAATTCTGTGTATATCCTGGAGATTAATGCTCTATCTGAGGTGCAGATGGCTAAGATTTTCTCCCATTCTGTAGGTTCTCTCTTCACGTTCTTGATTGTTTCCTTTGCTGTGAAGAAGCTTTTTGGTTTCATACCACCCCATTTATTGATTCTTCCCTGAATGTTTCCTGATATTTCAGTTGTCCCACAGGTTGGATTACATAGTCACTCCAGGAATTGGAAACTTAACGTCCTTTCTGAGAAAAAGGAACTGTTTTATAACATGTCAAGGCATGTTAAAATGGCTTTTCTCCTGCTTGAATTCTTGTACATCTTCACATCCCTTCCCTACTCTCTACTGCCCATCCTTTTCTATCTTACCAGGAGAAGGGTCTCAGGTACATGCCATGTACTACACTTCCAGTGAGATTCTGAAAGTCTGTGCTCGAGAATAAGGGTGAGCTAGAAACAGACTGGCCCTTACAAGGACTGAGGCCCAGACTCAAATCACCTCAGTTTCTGAGTGGATTAAGTAGATCTATACAAATGAGCCACCTGTAAGAGCCAAAAAATAAAAACAACTTCCTCAGAAGGCAAAATATAATGCTTCAAATTATCTTTAAAAGTTTTCATAAGTACTGTTCAAAAGGAGAAAGAGGCAGAAGAAAAAAGAAGGAAAAAGAAAGGCACATTCAAAGCTAATATATGTCTGGACAGCAAGGGGAGAAAAATAGAAACAAACTCATGAGATGCAAATATTAAAGTATTGAAGGCAGCAAACTATTATTATGGTCAATCCATTAAATGAGAAGGTAGAGAATTTCAGAAGAGAACTGGAAATCAGAAAATAAATCAAATAGAAAGTCTAGAACTGGAAAATAAACATTATAAATTTGAGAATTCAGTAGATAAGGAGAGTTATATACAATTTAAGAAAGAATAGTGAAGTAGAAAATAAGCTGAAGTTTGTAGAAACAAAGTGATTATAAGATACAGAAAAGAACATTAAAAATACATGGAAAGAAAATAGATGGGGGATAGTGAAATGGTCTAAGAAGAAGGGCGGGGAGAATAAAGCAGAAGAGATATTTGAAGAGACAATAGTGAAAGCTTTTCCAAAAATCACAATAACACTAAGAAGTGCTACAAACTTCAAGAACAAATGCAAAAAAAAAAAAAAACTATGCCTAAGCATATTCTGGTCAAACTGCTGAAAAGAGAAAATCATAAAATCAGCCAGAATAAGAGAGACATACAGTTAGCCCTCCCTAACCAAGATTCCACATCCTAAAACTGCATCTGTTCTAAACAAGTACAGCCCTTTATCTTGTCATTATTCAATACAGTATACAATAAGTACAATAACAAATATTTATATAACATTTACATTGCATTGAATATTATAAGCAATCTAGAGAAGATTAAAGTATTTGGGAAGGTTACATAGGTTATATGCAAATGCTATGCCATTTTATATAAGGGCTTGAGCATCTGTATCTGTAGGGGTCCTGGAACCAATGTCCTGCACCAGAGAAGACAGTATGAACTTTACACGAACAATTACAATTGTTCTCAACAGGGGAAAAAAAAAAGCAAGAAGACAAAGAAATATTTTCAAAGTACTAAAAGAAAATAACTCCCAAAAAAGAATTCTATAGCCTTCAAAAATGTCTTTCTAAATTACTCTTCATACAAAAACAGCATTTGTGATCATCACAAATACACTAATGAAAATTCAGGTACAAATGGGAGGTATTCAAGGAGAAAGGAAAGTGACCCTAGAAAGGAGCATCAAGATGCAGGGCAGAATGCAGAACAATGGAAAGAATAAAGAATGTCAGCATATCTAAGTGGATATTGACTACAACGTAATAGTAATAATGTTGTATGGAGTTGCTATAATTTAGCTCATTTGTGAGACAATGCAAGAAGGTTTAGAAGTGCCATAATTGGGTTATGAGAGCCTTAATCCTATTAGCTGTTAATCCCATGATTAACCTCAGAAACCATGAACCCCCAAATAAACTTTTCCTCCTAAAATTGTTCTTGTCAGGTCTTTTTGATCACAATGGCAAAAGAGTTGACTAAAACAGAGTTTAAAGTATAGCATTAAAATCCTTAACAATGGCATATAAGGCAGATGGGGGCTGCTCTACCATTTTTGCATTATACAAAACTAATAAAAGTGATTATATGTATAATACTTCAATAAACCAAGGATGCATGTTGTAATCTGTAAGATAATCTCTAGAAGAGTAGTAAAAGAAGAGGGGAAATGAAATAAAGCTATATGGTTAATCAGGTCAAGGAATTCCAAAAGGGACAAAAAAGGACATAGACTAACAGAAAAGAATTGAGTTAGGTTTAAACACAAGATGTCAATAATACATTGACTGTGAATGGATCAAATACATAATTAAAAGAGAAGACTGACCAACTGGATTAAGAATGAACAACTCAATCACACAGAAAAATGCCAAAAACAAATGAGGTTGAGAGAAAAGGATGGGAAATTACACAAGCCATGCAAGGGCTGGGAATGTGGTTCCGTGGTAGAGTACTTGCCTAGTATGCATGAGGCCCTGGGTCTGATCTTCATCTCCAAAAAATTAAAAATGAAAATAAAAAAAGAAAGCAGATACTATGCTAACACTAGCCAAGAGAAAGTACAGTAGATTGGACCAGTTGTCCTTCGGAATAGCTCAACAGCTTATATTTCACAAACAATGTGAAAATTCTCATTTCCTATGTCTGTGCCCATCTGGATATTCTTTTTCATTTTTGCCAACTTGGTAGGACAAAAGTATAGGTCCATGTTATGTTTATTTTTCAGTTTACTTAAGATTAAGTATGAACACTGGCATTTGTAGTTCTCTCATAAGTTTCCTTTTCATGTCTTGTACCAGAGCAGATGAAAGAAAAAAAAAAAAAAACTGGTACAAATCACAAAGACTAGGAGGTCAAGGAATTCCAAAGCTTACAACATCTTGCTTGTTGTTGTTGTCCTGGGGATTGAACCCAAGGGTGTTCATAATACTGAGCTACATCAGCAGCCCTTTTTTTATTTTGAGATAAGGTCTTACTAAGTTGCTGAGGTTGGCCTGAAACTTGCAATTCTCCTGCCTCAGTCCCTCAAGTAGCTGGGATTACAGGAATGAACCACTGCAACTCAGCCATTTGGACTTTTTTTAACCAATCCTCCCTTTCTGAGGAACCCCCAAAATTATTTGCACCTGAGCCTTCTTCTTGAGAGCCCTTCTTTTATCCATTTTTCTTCTAAGATATTGAATTTTTCATATTGCCTCAGAAGAGCTCTTCACAGGGTTGTCTGTTGTTTTAACTCCACTTATGATGACTTATTTACTTTCAATCTCATTCAGTAATGAAAGAATTAAGGCCATCGATTTTTCTCTGATCGCAGTTTTGGTGATTGTCTATGGGTTTGTTTTGTTTTGTTTTTAGAACTGGGGACTGAACCCAGGGGTGCTCTACCACTGAGCTGAACCCACAGCACTTTTTTCTTTTTTAGCTTTTATTTTGACGTAAGCCTCATTAAATTTTGCAGACTGGCCTTGAACTTGTTATCCTCCTGCCTCAGTCTCCCTGAAATTACAGGCATGTGCCACTGCACCCAGCTCCTATGGATGCTTTCAGGGAGTTTTTCCACCATCATTTTTTTCTACTTATGAAATTTGTTTTTCCCCATATCTGGATTTTTTACAAAAATATATGAGAAAATAAAATCAGGACACAAATATTCTTAAAATCAGGATATTAGTGTTCTTTAATATTTGCAAAATATTAAATAAAGCACATAAAAACTATACCATGAAGATATTTGCAACTAGAGCAGTTCTTTGCTTGCTTCAATTCAGAAGTTAAAGAAATGATATGGAAGCAGGAAGAGAATGCGAGTTCTCAAGGGGAACTTTTAGGCATTAGAGGCAATTGAAATTATATTGTGCTAATTATCTAATAATATTTTTATTTTTTATTTTATCAAATAATGTTTTAACATAACAGATGTAATCTGACCTAGAAAACAATACCATGGCACTTTTACCTGGCAATTCCAATGCCAGGCTATGGAGACAGGCACCAGCTGTAGCTGGGTCTTGAGAAACTCAAGTGAAAAATATGTTGCCACAACACACTTCCCTGTGGTCTACTTTATGGGGCTAGAAACCACTTCCACAATTAACAATGTGTGTGGCATTGTCTACAGTATAGCATTGACAGCTTAGAAATTGTTGGCATTTCCAGAAGAACCATAAGATTGAAATTATTTGAACTGAGGACAACCCATAACTCTTGTTAAATGCTGAGAGATGGGGGATGAGGTGGAGACCCAGAGCAAGACCCAGAGCAGAAATTCAAAATGTAATGAATGAAAGCTGAGGCACAGACCTAATCAAGGTGTTTAATAAATTTTTACATAGCCCCTTTCCAAATGGGAGTTATTTTTGCCAATTTGGTAAAATAATGTTTACAAAATTAATAGCTAATCCCCTCCCTCCTGAATAGTTATAAAGTCGTGTGAAAAAGATCTAATTGTGCTCCATCCAATGAGGGATAGGAGGAGCTCTCTGGCTTGCTATGCCACCTGGGGATAACAAAATAACAAAAGAGGGCAAGACATAACTGCAAAAGGGATCTAGATTTAGTCTCACTTCTGGCACTAGTGACCCCGTTTCCTTCAAAGCTTAATTGTAGGGCTGGGGCTCTAGCTCAGCAGCACAGCATTTTCCTAGCACCTGCAAGGCACTGGGTTCAATCCTCAGCACTGCATAAAAATAAAATAAAGGCATCTAGTTCCCCTCTCTTTAAAAAAAAAAAAAAAAAGCTTCATTGTAACTCCACAGGCACAGAAGATTTCTTGATATCAGCATTTCCAAAAATGACTTTCCACAGAATCCTTGTATTCCATAACACATTTAACACTGGCCTGGGAAATATCACTTAAAATGTATTTTTGTAAAATAATATCTGTTGATATGCATACAACCTATTGCCAAGTACTTCAAAGTTATGTATAAGATGATAATAATTGTTATGTATTTTACATTTAATATTTTATTTATATTTAATATAAAATATGTGTGAAATATATTTGTATAGTGTATATTTTGATACTATATACACAAGTGCAATCTTCATTCCTCCTGCATTCCATATTTGCAAGTTCAATCTATCTGTGAACATTAATTTGTACCCCTGAAATCAATACCATGGCACTTTTACCCCATTTTTACCTCATTCTCAGATACAGTTATAGTGATGAAAATCTTTTGAGCCCTCCCTCAATCCCATTCCCAGCTGAGTCAAACAAGGTGACATTCTGCCTTCTGGTTTCAGCTGCAAGCCAATGTCCTTTCTATACCTTATTCAGTGCCACGTAGGCTTTTCACATTTTTTCTGCTTTCATGGGCTATTTTTGGTTTTGTTTGTGGTTTTACTGTTTACCTTTTTTGTTGGTTTTTTTTTTTTCCCCCTCCTGGTATTAGGGATGGAACATGCTAGACAAGAACTCTACTGAGCTATACCCCATGCCTGACCTCACTGTTTAAAACTGCCCCCCCACAACACAGAGACTATCTAATGTTACTAAGATGGCAGCTATGATATATATTAAGGAAATCACATGTATGTACGATGAGCTGCCGTCAGGCATGAGCAATAATGCTGCTGGCAATGAGTTTAATGCTAATAAATCAATAGTGATATTAAATAAAGTATCTCTGAACAGAAACACATAAAATGAGATTATATATTGATTGGTTGACAAAAATACTATGACCAGAGGCTGGCAGGAGCCTGGCTTTTGTAATTCCCCTAGGAACAATGGCTTCATATTTATTGTTTACATCACCTTTATAGACTATAGTGCAAACAATGAGCATGAATTACACATACAAATGAGACAGAGAAACTTTGGGATACTTTTTAAGCTGAAGAAATTAGCCTAAGAACCATCTCTGGTAATCATTCATTTATTCATTCAGTAAACGTAATGTTTTTATTGTGTGCTGGATCCAGAGTAGTGCTGGGACTCAGACAATGATCTCCCAAAGTATGGCACTTTGCAATGTCAAGTACTTTGAATTAAAGGACATTGGAAGGGTCTCAAAAACAGTTTCTCACTATCACCACCCTCCTGTCTCTCCCTAAAGCAGTTATAGAAACCAAAATTCCTCTTCACCAAGGTTGGTCATTAAGACTAGAACTCCTTTTCCCCAAAGTCACCTATAAAGTCTAAAAATGTTACTCTAACCTTTTCCTATGTTTCTGTTAGCCATAAAGAAATTCTCTCATCTACCTTGTCTGATAGAATATAAAACCCTCATTCCAGAAGTAGTCCTGCCCCATACCCAGGAGGAAGGAATACTATAGAGAGCCAGGAAGATCCTGAACACACAGGCCTTGCTTGTTCCCCTCTCAGTCTCTTATGATGCCACACCCTTTTTGTCCAATCACATTTCTACACAGCTGCCCACTTATCTAATCTAAGTATAAAAATGGAAAGATTTCTGTACGCCTTTAGGTCTATAATCTGAAGATTCCAATGTCATGTAAAACTTTTGAATAAATAAATCTGTTGTGGTTTTCTTATTAATTCACATCACAGAAGTGCCATGACCCTCACAAGGGGAAGATGTCACACCCCTTCTTCCCCAACAGTGTATGTAAATATAGACAATGTCCTTTCTGGACAATGGTTCAACTAGAAGAGCTGACATTTTGCATTATCCATATGTTATATAATGTAAAACCTGAGTGAAGAATAAAGACTTACCCAAATAATCACATTAAAGAGGCTGGAATTGTGGCTCATCAGTAGAGTGCTCGCCTAGCATGTGCAAGGCCCAGGGTTCAATCCTCAGCACCACATAAAAATAAATAAATAAAATAAAGGTATTGTGTCTAATAACTAAAAAAAATAAATAACTATTTTTTAAAAAGAACTAATGATTGCAAAGTTGTATAAGTACTACAAAGGAAAAGAACATGGTTCTCTAACAAAGAAGCCACCAGCTAAGATGAAAAGTAAAAGCTGGGGAGGGTTTTCTAGCCAGAGGACCTGGGCAAAGGGAGCATGGTATTCTATAAAAACTAACATAGAACCGTCATGCCTGAAGCAACAGATAGTAACAGATAGAAGATGAAGAGTCCAAAATAAAGCCAGAGAGGCAGGCAGGAGGAAAGCTATCCAAGGCCGTATAAACCAAGCCAAGAAATTTTGATTTTATTTCTGTAAAACCACAATGAGGGGTGATTAATTATGTACCTTAAAGAGATCACTGTCTACAACATTTAGCTAGAAGGCAGAAAGGAGTGATTAGGGAGAACCACCAAACTGCCACAACCTCCCCGAAGTGTCCCTTAACCACAATTCTAGCCTAACAAGCTCACAGACATAAATGTAAAGACTTAATCCTGCACAGAAGCAAGAATGGTGAGAAAATGAAGCATACCCATCATCAAAGGAGTTTTATATCATTTATTCTAAAAGTCAGAAACTATGGGAATGTTATGACTTCTTTTCTTTTTGATTATAATCTGAATTTCCTTTCAGACACATGCTTCATCCATCTTGCTTACTGTGATTTCCTTGTTTTCAAAAGTTATAAGGGAGCCTACCTTCATTTGACACTTCATCTTGTTTATCATTATTCCCCCAATTTCACAAAGTCTGCTTAAGTCACTTTTTCAAAGTATCCTATAAGGACTCTCATGAATACAAGAACTTTCCTCCTCTGTGGATCCAAAAGCAATTACTGGAGAAGATGGCAGTAGCATGAGTTATTCCCATGAGTTAAAAGTAATCCATACAACTTAAGATTAAAGATGTCCAAATATTGGCCATGGATGCTCCTTTTCCCTTTTCTTGATTTATAAATGAGTAGTGAAAGTTTTATGTTAAAGAAGGAGGTGACAAAGAGAGTAGAAGAATCTATAGCAGGAGGAGATGGGGGAAAGTAGGAAGCTCCTACCCATGTGACTTGTGTAGATCCTGACTTGACCAACCACTATAAGCAAACATTTTCAAGACAAGAAGAGAAATTTGAACATGGGCTGCATATTACATGATATTGTGACATTTTGTTAGGTATGAAAATGCCATGATAATTTTAAGATACATAAATATATAGAGAGAAGTACATATCATTTAGATATATACTCAAGCATTTATGGAAAAACCGACATGCTGTCTAGGATTTTCTTTCTAATACTCCAGAAAAGGGATAAGATAAATAAAATGTGACCAAAAAACAGCTAGTATAATTGTTGAGGCTGGGTAACAGAACATAGGGATTCACTATGTTGAAAACTTGAGGCAAAGGAGGCAGAAGCCAAATTGCAGTGGCCTGAGAAGTGACAGGGAAATACTTGGCAGTTTTGCTATCTCAAAGTCTTCAGCACATTTTATGAAATGCCAAGCCCTCTAAGATCCCTGGTGCAGAATGGAACAACAGTCAGGAGCCCTGCAAGAGTGGAGGTGCAGACAAAGGGGAGAAGCTGTGACCAAGATGATTCCCTTGCAGGCCAGACATGACTTGGAGGTGAGCCTGGTTTGTGACTGTTCCCGGTGGTCAGTACAGTGAGTGTATAGGCTCCATATTTGGGCTTTACAGGGAAGGTCAAGCTTTGAGGCCAAATGACTGGGGAACTAAGAAATCAGACACACACATACAGTAAACAAAGCACTTCCATTGACCTGAGCATGGTTCTAAGCTCATGACATATATTTATTTAATCCTCTAACCAACTATAAGTAAATATCATTATCCATATTTGATAAATGCAGAAACTGAGGAAGAAAGGGATTGTATAACTTGCCCACTCCCCCTAGCAAGTAGAAAGAAGAGCTGGGATTCTAATCCAGACCATATAAATCCCAAGCCCATGTTTTTAACTCCTATTCTTTACTGGCCCTAATATCTCCTCCCTCCCTCCCTCCCCCTGCCTCTTCTTTATAACATGAACATGTATTACTTACATGCTTACTTTTTAAATCGATAAATATATATTTAGAAGTACTTATCAATTAGATATATACTCGATAAATGAGTCCCCTCCTTCTTAAAAAGCCTCAAAATATTGCTGGGCTTAGTGACACATGCCTGTAATCCCAGCAGTTTGGGAAGTTGAAGCAGGAGGATCCCAAGTTAAAAGCCAGCCTCAGCAACTTAGTGAGGCCCTAAGCAATTCAGTGAGACCTTGTCTCTAAATAAAAATCAAAAAAGGGCTAGGGATGTTGCTCAGTGGTTAAGGACTGGGGATATTGCTCAGCGGTTAAGCACCCCTGGGTTCAATCCCTGGTACAAAAAAAAAAAACCTTCAAAATATTAATGTGAGATTTTTTTCATGCTCATGAAATTGCACTCCCTAAGACAGAAAAGGCTTATGAGAATGAAAATGTGACTGTTAATACAGAAGAACATGGGAAAAACCCTCACGTGGGGCCAGAGACCTCTTGATACTATAAGAGAAAAATATGATTAAGAGAATGTGGTGAATTGCAAAAATTTCCACATATTTTTCTTCCCCAATGTCCACATTTATTGGCAACAGAATGCTGCAGCTCTTCCCATCCAGAAATGGACTCTATTTCTCCATTGTCTTGCTTCTGGGCTTGGCCATGGACCTTGACTTGGCTAATGTGACATTAGCAAAAGTGATAAAGGAAGGTTCCAAAGGGCACTTGCCTTCTTGCTGCACTGAGAAAACCATGTGAATGAACCCAAAGCAGACTGCTGGCAGATGACAAAGCACACAAAGAAAACCACAGCTGGGGCTCACAGACTGCCAATGACCACACACATGATGAGCCCACCCCCCACCCCTCTAGACTGACCAGAGTTGCATGAGGGAGCTGGCCCAGCTCAGAACTGCCCAGCAGACCTGAAGAATCATAAACCAGAGAAAATAGTTCACTTTAAGGCACTGAATTTGGAGTGATATGTCACACAGCAAAAGCTGACACAGATTGATCATTACCTGTCCTTCTTAAGCAAACTACATGCTAAGATACATCTATGTGTCATATCTAAGAACTGCATATCTGTATTGCAAGAAAGAACAAATAAAGTCTGAAAGCCTCTCTCTTACAATGTTCTTTAGAAATTGTGTTTGGTTGCTTTTTAACATACTACAAAAAAAAAAAAAAAAAAAAAACAGGGTTGAGGGGGGAGGACCTGTCCTTCAGGCTCAAATAAGGAGTCATTAGGATTAGATGTAATCATGTGCCCACAAATTTGGCTCCAAAGAATATATATAAAATGTGAAAGATTATGACCTTACTTGGCTGGAAAGGTCCCCTGGTAATTCCCTACAAGGGCTCAACACCACACCAAAGTCCACCCCCAGGGTCACCTGGCTCCTAGTTGCCAAAGGAGCAATACTTTCAAGAGCAAAATAACTGGGACAACAAAAGACTGATTTTATTTATTTGTTTGTTTGTTTGTTTGTTACTAGGGATTGATATCAGAGGTGCTTAACCACTGAACTATGTCCCCAGCCCTTTTTTGTATTTTATTTAGAGACAGGGTCTCACTAACTTGCTTAGGGCCTCACTAAGTTGTTGAGGATGGCTTTGAATTTGTGATCCTCCTGCCTCACTCCAGAGCCACTGGGATTATAGGTGTGAGCCCCTGCACCCAATTCAAAAGACTGATTTTTTACAGATAGCTTTAAGCAGTGCAGGTATTATATAGGTATCATTTGGCATTGCATCTAACAGAAAATTAATGATTTTCTTGACACTTGGCATCCTTAAGTATCCATTTTGAAGCAAACAAGAAGATTTAAAAGAATGATCTGTCCTGAGAGCAAAGCGACCCCAGATTCAGCAGAACCTACAACAGTTGGTATTAGGAGGAAACACAGAGGTAACCATGTACAGGACGTTTTAAGGATGGCTGGACTTCCCACCCATCATTGCTGCCAGGAAAGTTATGGAACTTGATCACAGATCATCTCGCCAGCAGGTAATAGGAAGGGAAGGGAAGGGAAATTTATCCACAATAATTGTTATAATATCTTCATTTTTCTTTGCACAAACACTGATCCCACATATTTAATAAAATGTTAGGAAGAGCAGATTGGCTCTGAAAAATTAAAGATTATGCAGGTAGCTGCAAAGCTCCTACTGTGACAACCAGTGACTAACAAACAGGGTCATTTTCTTTCTCTTGACCAATAAGAGTTTCTTATAATTCAAATATCATAGAAGTCAATTTTATCTTCATAAACACCTTCCCTCTGTTCATACTGCAATAGGGAACTGAGTATGGCCTTTAGATAAAGATTATTTTTATTTCTTCATTAGTGTTATTCCCTCTAAGAATGTTTCTAATTACGCAATTTTTAAATATTACTTGTTTAATGATATCTGGGGAAGCACATAGGGTTTTTGTTGTTGTTGTTAAATATTTTTTTAGTTATACACTGACACAATATCTTTATTTATTTTTATGTGGTGCTGAGGATCAACCCCAGTGCCTCACATGTACGAGGCAAGCACTCTGTCACTGAGCCACAATCACAGCCCCACATAGGTTTTTTTTTTTTTAACACTATAAATAAATTGTGGGAAATGCATGTGGTATTAAGACAGAATAGGTGTTGTGAATTACATCATTCTTCTTTATCTTGATCAGCCCTATGGTCACACAGTGTACTTTGTCATCTCCTGAAACAATAGTTAATAATTGAGACCAGAGTTTCCTAGTCCTATGACCTCATCAGAACCTCCCGTCCATTGGCTTCTCCACCTTTTCCCAGCCATCAGCCCATCCCAGCATCCTGCTCACTCTATGTGATTCACGTTCCAAGAACTACTGTTTCCACATTGCTTTCAATTCCTCACATTCACCTCACTAAATTCCAGAACCATCCATCCACCTTCTCCATCCATTTACCTGGGCTCTGACCATACTTGAGAAAAATCCCACAAGACTTCTCTAAGCAGCTAGAGAAGTGATAGTCTAAACTATCCCTACTTAAATTTTAAACCTTCTTCTCTTCTCTTCCAATGTCTATTCTCTTCTTTAACTTCCTCACTCCCAGAAGATAATCTCACCTCTACCACACATAAAAGATATTAGATAGTATCTTTTATTTGTCAAATTTCCTTTTCTCCTTCTCTCTTGTTATTATTAGGACTCTCTTCTCCTGTCTAAAACTATCCCTCCTGCCTGTTTTCTTGATCTTATCCTCCACCCCATCTTAGGGTCTTGTAGCTAGTAATTCAGAGCCCACCCTCACTGTCTTCTCCACTTCCTCCATCAGGTTAGGATATAAGCATATCCACGTCTCTCTCTGCTGTGATGGTTAATTTTATATGTCAATTGACTGGGTTAAGGGATACCCAGACAGCTGGAAAAGACCTTATTTCTGATTGTGTCCATGAGGTTATTTTCAGAAGTGATTAACATCTGAATTAGGAGACTGAATGAAGAATATCCACCCTCATCAAGGTGCAATCATCCAATCCATTGAGGGCCCACAGAACAAAAAGGTAAAAGAAAGACAAATCTGCCCTTTGCTTAAATTGGAACATCCATCTTCTTCTGCCCTCTGACATTACTGTGCCTGGTTCACAGTAGACTCAGACTAGAACTTATACTACTGGCCCTCCCCATTCTCAGCCTCAGAGTCCAACTAGGTATTATACCTTTGGACTTTCCTGGTTCTCAGTCCTTTGGACTAGAACTACATCACCAGTTTTCCCAGGCTTTAGTTTATAGACAGCAGATCTGGGGCTTCTCATTTTCTATAATTGTATAAGCCAATCTCTCTCTCTCAGTATCTATCTCAGTATCTCTCTCTCTCTCTCTCTCTCTTTCTCTCTCTCTCTCTGTCCCCCCTTTCTCTCTCTCTCTCTCTCTCTCTCTCTCTCTCTATATATATATATATATATATATATATATCCATCTCTGTGTGTATGAATGTATGTGTGTGTGTGTGTGTGTGTGTGTGTATATATATATATATATATATATACACATATACATACATATAATCTATATATAAAATCCTCATTCTATATATAATCCCCATTCTATATATAATCTATATTCTATCTCATATATACATAACATTTATATATATATATATATATATATATATATATACTCTCCATTATATATTTATATATCTGTATAAAATCTCCATTCCATATATATATATAGAATTTCCATTCTATATATATTTCCCATTTTATATATATATGTATATATATAATCACCATTCTATATAATCTCCATAATATATACATATATATATTCTCCAGTCTATATATTCTCCATTCTCTAGAGAACCCTAATATCTGCCATTTCACAAGAAAAAAATTCTTTCATCTCCCTTCCTACTATTTTCTCTATCCTCTTCTCCTTTTTTGCCTTCTCAGTTAAACTTCTCCAGAGAATTATGCGCATTAGCAATAATGTATTCATTGCAACTGTCTCATTTCAATCTGGATTCCTCTTACCAGTCCCCTGAAATAGTTGTCACTAAGATGAACACATGTCACAAAATCTAGTCAAAATGAGGGACTCATAAAATTATCAGAAGGAGCTTAAATTGATCACCTTGTCATGATTGCCCACTATCCCTTAGGCAAAACTGTAAAATACAAAAACTGTCACCTTATCACAAAAATCTAACCAGACACATTTATGAAGGATAACAACAAAAATTCAGCAAAGTTAAATATTAAAAATAGATGAAATAAAGAAATTTCATATACATACAGCTTGCTAAAGAAGAAATTTACACTTGTCTCAATCTTTTACTTTAATGACTTTCACATGGGCAAAAAGTAATGCATGCTAGTTTAATCACATACAAAACAACCATCCATACTTAGTACCCCATCCCCATCCCTTGATTCCTAATAAAACCAGTGTTGAGACTTTTTCTCCTAGTCACAAAAACATCCACAAACATATTAAATACAAATATAAGGGTTTTGCTTGATTGTTGGTTAGTTTGATTTTTCTTAAATATATTTAAATATATTAAATTTATTTTTTAGAGCAGATTTAGGCTCACAGAGAAACTGAGTAGAAAGAATGGAAAGTTCCCATATAACCTCTTCCCATGCACACATACAACCTTCCCCACTATTAACATCCCACCCCAAAGTGGTACTACAAGTGACATGCCTAAAATGACACATCATTTTCACCCAAAAATCCATTATTTATCTTAAGGTTCACTCTTAGTATTGTATATTCTATGGATTTGACAAATGCATATTGACTGTATCCACCATTTTATCACAAAGTATAGCTTCACAAGTATAGCAAGGATAGCTTCACAGTCCTACAAAACCCCGTGTGCTCTACCTATTCATCCCTCCTTCCCTCTTAAACCTTGGCAACCACTTATCTTTTTACTATCTTCATAGTTTTGCCTTTTCCAAAATGTCATATAATTGAAATCATATGGTTTGTAGCATTTTCAGATTGGCTTCTTTAACTTAGCAATATGCCTTTCAGTTTCCTCAATGTCTTTTTACGACTTAACAGTTTATTTCTTCATAGCATGAAATAATATTCCATTATCTAGACATACCACAGTTTATTTATCCATTCACCTACCAAAGGACAGTTTGACTGCTTCCAAGTTCTGGCAAATACACATAAAGCTACTATTTATAAGCATTGCATGTTGTTGTGTTGACCTAATTTTTCAACTTAGTAAGAAACTCCTGGATGTTGTCCAAGTGGCTGTACCACTTTGCAATTTCATCAGCAATGAATAAGAGTTCATATCACTCTAGGTTAGTTTATTTTTATAGAAATAAAATGAGTCTACACACATTATTCTGCATCTTCCTTTATTTCTCTTAACACAAATCATGACTATCTTATTAATTGATGATAAAGACTGCATTCTTTTATCCTAAAATATTTGTATATACAAAAACATGCATATATGAATAATTTTATGCATATAGGATAATATGCAGTATTTTCAAATTCTGGCCCCTTCATTTTGAAATGAGCAAATTAATGCCATCATTGTTTCATCTCCGAAATAATTTGTTGAAGTTTCATTAAATTAAAAATAGACAATGTGTTTATAACTATACCAGACAAAGTAAACATTTATGTTATTATTTAGAGAAAAAGTTGTTAAAGGTATGGAAATGGACCAAAGAAATAATAAAGTATCTGTCTAGCACATCCATCTAGATTATATTAGCCTTTTATTGCTTTTGAGCTATGTTATAACTCTGTATATTATAGAAAATTGGAAATAATGTAAATTATTTTTATCCATAAAAATGTAAATTGTTTAGTAGAATATAATTGATTATTGCCTTATAGGTAGACCTTTGTTGTACCTACTTATAAATTCAACCCAGCATTCCTTAGTTTTCATTCAAATGTGTGGTTCTCTAAATTTCCCTTCAGATCAATTGTAACATCTTATTTGTTCCTTCATTAATCAAGTTAAAGAAAATCTTTGTACATGTTCTTTGTACATTATGATTTCATGTTTTTAAAAAATATTCTTTAACATTATAATATAGTATTTTTCAAGAAAAAGACCAGCCACTTTTTAAATACATGAAAACAACATAAAGTTATAACTTCACACATGTAAATATATATAAAATATATAACACACATACCTTCACTGTCTAAAATACTTGAAGAAATCAGTATACTGAAGCATAAATCAATATTAAGAATTCTGTAACAGCAAAGAACTGAAGTTAAACATTGAAATCCCTTAAATATGTATAAATAATCACAGTTATAGGTTATAAATACATAAAAAGACTATTTTGAAACATAATTTTTTAAAATAATCTTAACTGCAAATAATCTGGAGAGGATTCTGGGAAGATGTGACCAAGCCTATGTCTCTGACACTGTCCCATGCCTCATTCCCTTCTTAGGTAGACAGAAAGGTCCTAATACATAATTTCCTTGGGATCTAAAGCAGGATTTCCCCTATGGGCCTGAAAAACTTCCTAAAAAAAAAAAAGGTGCAGTTAAGAGGAAGGTAGACAACCAACTTGCTTAGATCCTCACCACTACTCAGGAGCTGAGAAATTTCCTTTCTGCAGGCCTTGCTAGAAACAGACCTTTCTAAGAGGCCACAGTTATCAAATGACGGGGTCTGACAAGGCTCAGCTAATCTTGTCTGTATACACACAAAAATAATGAGCTTGGTTCTAATTTTTCCTGGTTTTGAAAATATAAGAACACTAAAGATCCACAATCTTTACCAAAGGGTTTGGCAGGAAGATGAATCTGTATGAAGGGCATTTAACTGTTCACAAAGTTAATTAACATGGTTCTGACTCAGCAATGTCTGAATACTTAGAAACTCAATTAAGTCGAACCATCTATGCCAGGATTGTGTGTGTGTGTGTGTGTGTGTGTGTGTCAAAGAGAGAGAGAGAGAGAGAGAGAGAGAGAGAGAGAGAGAGAGAGAGAGAGACTGACTAAGGATTGAACCCAGGGGCACTGTACTTCTGAGGTATATTTCCAGCCTTTTTTTAGTTTGAGACAGGATCTCTTTTTTTTTTTTTCTTTTCTAAGTCAGTTAGCTTTTAATTCCTTACTTTCAACAAAATTGAAAGAAGACATATAAAACATCAGTGATGGAACTAATGTTGATAGAAGATACAACATGGTAGATTATGAAGGATGTCAATGAATTGAGTGGTTTAATAACATGAGACAGGATCTCTTAAGTTGCTAAAATTGACCTTGAATTTGTGAAGCTCCTGCCTCCAACTCCTGGAATTGCAGGCAGGCACCACTGGAACTAGCTATGCCAAGAATATTTCTTGAATGAATCATAAATAGCTACAGGGCCTTTAATTGGTATCTTAAGACATGAAGTAATTAGTAAAACAGTCCTGCTCTGGGAAAGCATGCTAAAAAACTACAAGAAATTCACATCATATATACCCATTTTTTTCTACTTAAAAAAACAAAGGGCTGGGGATGTGGCTCAAGAGGTAGAGCGCTCGCCTGGAATGCGTGCGGCCCAGGTTCGATCCTCAGCACCACATACAACCAAAGATGTTGTTTCTGCCGAAAAACTAAAAAAATAAATAAATTTTAAAATTTCTCTGTCTCTTTCTCTCTCCTCTCTCTCTCTTAAAATAAATAAATAAAAATAAAAAAATAAAAAGATTTAGCAGACCTGACTACATAAATCCTAAAATGAAACCTCAAGGGATCCATATCATTCTGCCCAAAATGATTGCTTCTTAGAAAAAAATCAGATCTCTCCTCCAAAAGAGTCAAGTCACTTAAAAAAAAAAATCATCTAAATGCTATCCAGATATTAAAGCTCCTAAGAAGCTTACATCTGTCTAGACCAGATATTCCCAAACAGTTTTAAAGGGTCAGATAGTGAATACTTTGAGCTTTGCAGCCATATGGTCTCTGTCAGAACTATTCTTGGTTGTATAAAAGACTGAAGATATGTCAACAAATGAGCCGTGTGTTCCAATTATACTTTACTGACAAAAACAGAAAGCCAGATCTGGCCCTGGGGCCATAGTGTGCTGGCCCCCGGCTCTAGACCTTTCCCCTAGAACTTACAGTTAACAAAGCCTGGGAAGAGGAGCAGGGAATACTCCCGCGGGTTCTATTTTCTCAGGTCAGTTAGAGCTCAGGGTTCTTGTGCTCTCCCTTAAACTGATTTCTAAATAATGCAATAGCCCCTGGGGCTCACCAAAGAGAACCTCCCTTTGTCTTGCTTGTTAGTATTCCTGACTGTTCCTAGCAGTCAGTGAAGAAGTCAAGATGCAGAGGCCACTTTCAGAGAAATCTTCGGTAACATGAGAGTCCCTCACTTCAAAGGGATCCCATCCCCTCCTGGCTCAAAGGCATTTCAGCCTGAAGCCTTACTTCTTTCACAGAGGAAATCAAGCACGGAGTGTCTTAGCTGCCATCTTGTGGCAAACAGAAGCAAGGACATAGACATTATAGGACCAACACCAAAGGCTTGCAAGCTTTTTTTTTGGGGGGGGGGGGGTGGCGGGCAGGGGTGGACACTGGTGCTACACAGAAACCAAGAAAACCAGAGTCCCTTGCCCTCTAGGAGTTTATAATCTATAGGAGAGGAGACAGGTATTTAGTCCAAAAAAACTACAGGAGTATATGTAAAAGTACAACCATGAAAAATGGTCTGAAGAAGTTGTACCTCATGCTCTGAAAGTGAATAAAATTATTTGATCCAGGTGCAGTGGTGCATGTATGTAATCCCAGTGGCTTGGGAGGCTGAGACAGGAGGATAGCAACTTCAGAGCCAGGCTCAGCAAAAGTGAGGCACTAAGCAACTCAGTGAGACCCTGTCTCTAAATAAAATACAAACTAGGGCTGGGGATGTGGCTCAATGGTTGAGTGCCCCTGAGTACAATCTCCAGTACCAAAAAATAAAAAAAGGATTCAACTTAGAGAAGGTGGAGAAAGCATTCCTCAGGATAAGATAATTAAGCGGTGTCCTGAAGTGAGTAGGGATTTCAGGTGAAAAGGAGAGAGAAGTTGATTCCAGAAATAGGAATAGTCTCTGTTTTTATAGTGTCTGCTTTTGCCCCATTGCAAGAGGAAAGTAACGGGGAGTCTGAAATGAGATAAGACCAGGAGGTAAAGCAGGGCTAGATGGTGCAGTGCCTCCGAAATGTGAAAATGAGGGCTTTTTCTTTATCCTATAAGAGGAGTGAAATTATAATAAGCTTTTAAGCCAGAAGGTCTGATAATTTGTTTCACATTCAAAAAAGATCACACTATGTACCAGTCAGAGCCCAATCAGGAATCAGAAACCATACAATAATTTTAACAGGGAAAGTTTAGTATGGGCAATTGTTAGCTATTTAACAGGAGACTGGAGGGACTGGCCCATAAGAAATGAGGAAAACTGAAAAAAAGAAGAGATAGCAGATATAAGGATAGCAGATATAAACTCCACCCTAGGAGGAAACTTCTGCTCCCGTGCCTGAGATCCTGCACAGTTAGAGAAGGCACAGCCATGGGCAGGGACATCTCAGTGATAGAACTTATTGAAAATTCACCCTTTAGGGCACCAGGAAAAAAAATACCCCAAAGGAGGTATCTCAGGTGTCACAGAAAACTTGTAGCCACTGGCTGCTGCTGGCCATGGTGCACAGAAGCTGGGCTCAGAAGCCTGGTGCCCAAGGTGATGCCACAGGAGATCAACACTTTAGGACACAAGCACTTTGCAGGAGTCTGCACAGAGCCACACATCCCAACTAGGAGAGAAAAGTCTTTCCTTCCTCTGCCAGTGTCTCTCCAGTGCCCTCTTCTGACAGTGCCAACTGGCCAAGGAAAAACACTTCAAGGACCCAGTGGAGCAGGCAATGCAGTGTACTGGAGTGAGAGGCCTTAAATTTTTAACCAGCACACATAGGACTCCATGTAGAGAGCTTTCTAGAAGAGCAAGAGGGGATGCAAATAGACCAGGAAGGAGGTGCTTAAGTAGGCCAGGAAAGGGAAGAGAAAATGGTAATCTCTTATAGGAAAAATAGAAAAAAAAATCCACCAGCAATTTCCCCCATGGACTACAGAAAGGTCACCAAACAGCATGGTTTGTGTTCCTGTACTCATTAGGCTGCTGCAGAAGAGCTCCCACCAAAGGCATGGCTAAGAGCAAGGAGGGTCAGCTGTCAGGAGTCCTAAGACAAGCTATACCAGCTATACTGAGTCCATTCTTGGCAGAGAGAAGGCACAGGTAATATTGCTCCAAGAGACAGACTTGCCATGCTTAAAAGGAACATCAGGTTCAATCAAAGCTACACCCAGTGCACACAAACACGACCAAAGCCAGGTTTGCAAGGGCAGACATTTGGGTATTTAAAAAATTACTAGAGAAAAGTGAATATGGCTTGTGGAAAATCATCACTCCTGTTTTTAATAAGTTTTTAAATAAAAGGCTTTTTTAAAAACCCAGCAGAGGTTTTTTAAAAACCTCTGATTGGAGGCCTGACCTTCTGCAGCTTCATTCAGGCCTCCAATCTACCTTCTGTCTCAAGATCATCAGTGGGGGTGGGCCAGATGGGGGTTAGAGTACCCCAGCATGACCTCAAGAAGGAGTCATCCCTCATTTCTCCAAAATATTAGCATCACCTGATGGCAGAACTTGAGCACCTTAGGGATGAAGTAAATTTGTCAATACCTAAAATTTACTACTTAAACACAAAAATAAGCAATTGAAATGGCTCTCTTAAGGTAGCAGAACTATAGATGGGGACAGGAGCATGAAAAGTGATTGTTGCTTTTTTTTTGGTGGGGGGGAGTACTGGGGATTGAACTCAGGGGCACTCAACCACTGAGCCACATCCCTAGCCTTATTGTTTTGTCAGACAGGGTCTCACTGAGTTGCCTAGGGCCTTGCTTTTGCTGAGGCTGACTTTGAACTCTTTTTTTTTTTTTTTTTTTTTGGTAGTTGTAGATGGACAGCTTGCTTTTATTTTATATATTTTTGTATGTGGTGCTAAGGATTGAACCCAGTGCCTCACACATGCTAGGCAAGTGCTCTGCCACTGAGCCCCAGCCCCAGCCCTGGCTTTGAACTCTTGATCCTCCTGCCTCAGTCTCCTGAGCTGCTGGGATTACATGCATGTGCCACCTCACCTGGATCAACTGTTGCTTTTTAAATAAATACTCTGCATGGTTATTTTTAACAACCTCATTGAAGTGAAGAGATGTTCTCAACTGAGTAAGAGAAAGTATTATGATTATGACAGGGAACTGGAATTTTAACAAATCAAAATCACTCCTGGGTCTGAAAGTAACTGGATGATTTTTTTTATTATCTAATACTAGAGTTATAGGATATACCTGAGGTCAGTGGGAAAAGAAAGTTTCCCTCCATTACAATATCTTTGAATTCAGCTCTCTCAATACAATGACATATAAAATACACTGAGAATATCTCAGAATTGAGCTCTGTTCAATTTAGACAAGTCTGATGTAAGGGTAGCCTTGGTTTCTGGGATGGAGCTGAGCAAGCTGTTTTAGTCCATCATGCGACAACAACAAACCAAACTCTTCCTGTTTGGGATGTGTAACTCAATTTATCAAAATGAATGGTGAACCTGACTATCCTGGTGAATTTTCAATGTAAGCCTTGGCTAACAATTTCTTGAATCCATCATCCTGCCCATGAAAAAGATATAAAAGGTAAAAGACAGGAAGGCAAGTGTGTGGGGAATTCTCTGGAGAAATGAACCTCCAAGCAAAGGTGTTGGTGTGGGAGGTCTACTTTTAAATTCAAGATTAGAAAAGGGGGCCTTCATGGGACCACACAGAGGGCTTTTAGTTCAGGGAGTGAACAGATTGCTCTCTGCCCACCACCTGGGACATCTGGAGGACAGTGACACCCTTCAGGTGTGTCAAATTCCCAGGGCTGATTCCTTTTCTTACAGAGATTGAGGCGCCTCCTTTGCTGCAGCAGGCACTGACAACAACACCTCAACGTCTGAATCCAACAGAACAGCTCCTAGCCCCCTTCTGCTGAGGTCTCCTCATCTCTCCTAAGTGGAGGACCTAAGAGTTCCTTGAACTCCGAAGAGTTCTTTGCCACGCCAGCTTCCTACCACTGACACACCCCAACCCCACCCCGCCAAAAACATCCACCATGGCCCTTCTATCACCATAAGTACAACTTATTCCTAAATTTGATTCAACGGATGGGATGGAAACTGCAAAGCTTGGTCATCAATCATCAATAACACGGCAAAGAATATCTTTCAACTATAAAGAGAACAAGATAAGAGAATTGAAACCACATCGTTCATCACATTGTGCGTAAATGTATTTTAATAAGTTTCCCAGTGGCAGGTTAGACTGCCACCAACTTATTAACATGAATTCTTGGAAATAAAGCGGCTGACCCACACTTGGCTGCACTCGGTTAAGGAACCAGAAAGAAACGCCCAGCCCTGAGGCCTCGGCGCCTGCGCAATGGAGCAGGCTGGTACAGTTCCGCAGCGCGCATGCGTCACCGCCTTCCTCCCGTTTCGCGTCCAAAGGCTTCAGCCTTACACACCTCCACCGCCGGTACGCCTCCGGTGGAAAATGCAGACCTTTCTCGTCACTCCTTGCAACACCGGTTGCAGCGACTGATGGGTGGCTTCTGGAAGCCTTGGGGAACACGTCCCTGCACAGCCGGCCCCGACCGAAACTTTACCAGAGTCGTGGGCGGGGTTCGGGGAGGGAGGAGCCTATCAGCTGGGGCCTCTGCTCCCTAGCACCACTTTCTGGAGACTCGTGGGGTGGTACGTTTTAGATTTGTGAGGATTTAATAAAGGTCTTAAAGTTCCTGGTGCCTCAGAGAGCATAATAAATTGCACCCGTTGTTACCTGCTCCCGGGTCTACTCATCTTCAAGTGCCAGAATCCGGCTCTTCCTCCCCAACATGAGGCTTGGGTGCTCCATCATCCGCCACCTACTTTCTCCCTTCCTAACTGGACCTTTTTCCGTCTGTCTCCTACACCAACTATAAGTATACACTCTGGTCTCCTCTGCTTCTCGCCATCCATATCTTCCTTGTTCCTTTGCTCCATCTCGTGAAAATTATAACAATTTCTCAATTCACTGGAATCTGGCTTGTTTCTACTCTCTCCATGAAAACTGCTCCCTTGAAGTCTTCAATGACCTTCTCATTAAATCCAATGAGCACTTTTCCGTGCTACATTCTCTACAGTGCCTGACACATCTGCCTGTGATAATTGTAAATCTCAGCAGCTTTATCATATTCTTGATGTATGCACGCCTGTTTTTTTATAACATTTTTATTTTTTAGTTGTAGGTGAACACAATACCTTTATTATTATTTTTTAATGTGGTGCTGAAGCTCAAACCCAGCGCCTCACACATACTAGACAAGCGCTTTACCTCTGAGCCACAACCCCAGGCCCTGTTTTTCTTTTTTGATCACTCTTTGCCACGAATTTGTCTTCCTTGCCCTGCCACTCCTTTGGTTTCCAGGTCACTTCAAGTCCTATTCTCTTTCTATCCACCTTCATGGTGGTGGAGGGCTACATTTTTTTGATGTCATTGATTTGGTGTGCCAGTGACTTCAACATCTGTACCTATAGCCCAGGTCTTTCCCCTGAGTTTCAGACTCTTGGCCCTCCCACAGGTACCTTGGACTTAGCCCTCTCAAACATCTCTTTTCTAGTATCCATGTTGCAGCTTCTATACATTAATTGTCTTTCTCATCTCAGTAGATGACCTGATGTCTTGTGCCAGAAATCTAGGAGCCACCTTAGATTTCTCCCTCTCCATCGCAGCTGTGAACTGGATTCCCTGAGAAACAGACTCTTGAGATTTGTTTGGTTTATTAAGGGCTGCTCTCAGGAACAGCACCTGTGAGGGTTGAGGGACAAGGGGTTGAATGGGGAGAGAAGAGTTGACTTGATGCAGTTTTAACCGTGGCTGCCGCTCTGTACCAGGTGAGCTTTGCACCAGGATGGCCCTTTAGAACTGTTCCACGTTGAGATCATGGGCCAGACACACACCCCCAATCAATCTGACACTGGATGTGAGCTGATCTTAGAAGGGCCATGACCTTGGGTAAGGTGGCTGTCTTTGCTGAGGGATATTCCTGGGGGAGTTGGCTGAAAGCCATCAACCACCAAAACTGTCAGCATCTGGAGAAATGAGTGCTTAACCTTAAAGAGAACCAGGGCATCACGCCACAGCAACCATTATGCCCTTCATACCCAGCCACCATTTCTAGTTCTATATTTCAATTTTGGCTATTTCTATATTTCAATTTTCAAATAAGAGCCCTCCCTTTCAGACTACCTGTTTACTATACAAAAAAAAAAAAAAAAAACCATCAGAGGCAATGTGACAGGGATAGAGCAATAGGCACGGCCCCAGTCTCCAAATGCTTAGTCTAGTTGGGGAGTGAATAACCCACCACATGGGTACTTTAAAACTATGATAAGTGTTTCTGAGAACGTACAACAGATTTGCCCAATCCAAGCAGGGAAAGAGGCAGGGAAAGAAGCTTCTCTGAAGAAATATCATTTGGACTAGATTCTGAAAGAGGAACAGGAATTAACAAGTGTGTGCTTGGGTGCTGGGTAGGGTGAAAGTGGGAAAGGTATGGACAGGCAAAAGGAACTGCTTCTGCAAAGGTCCTGATACAGGTGGGACAGGCCTTAGAGGATTTGAAAGGCCAGCATATCTGGAATGCAGACACTAAGAGGAAGAATAATTGCAGGTGAGGATGAAGACTCAGGCAGGAGCCAGATTCTATAGAGTCAAATGTATAACTTTTTTCCCCCTAAAAGTAACGCAAGCCACTGATTTTTAATCTCCTTGGTAATGATATACCTTGCTTAAGTAGAATATCCAACTACCCTTAATTCTCATGGATCAAATTGACCACATAGATACATAAAATGGTTTAAAGTTAAATTCTACTAATGCTAAGTGCTGAGAGCAAAATTTTTAATTACTACAATTTGCTGCTTCTGTCTCTAAAGGCTACTTGTGGTTCCTCTCAATAGTAAAACCTGTTACTATTTGCATACCACATGCTAGTATTATCAAGTGTTTTGCATAAATTAACTGATTTGGTAAACATCTTTATGAAGTGGATATTAGAAACAAAGAGTATAACTAACCCAGGTTCTCATAGTTAGTTAATGAAGGCAGACGTTCAATTGTAAAGCTAGAGATCTTGATTACTACACTGAAATGTTCCATCTATGCTTTGGGAAACAACTGACTTCATGTGACTTTATTTCCCAATGTCTTGAATTTCTTCCCACTCCACCCCCACCTTTCATAAATCAGAGGCAACCTGACTCAAGCCCAGATTCAGAGCATGCACACCCTTAGACACCATCTACAAATGACAGACTACCTTTTGAGGGTCACCCCTAGAACCAAGGCACTGCTTCCTGGTTGATCCAACCCAATGCTGATTTGCTATCCCCTACACTACCAGCCCATGATTTTGATGTCCCCATCTTCTGGCAGCTGAGCCCACCAGCTCTAAACAACTAAATGCTAAAGAAATACAAACACCTGAATATGGGCCAAAAAGGAATGAGGCAAATCCACAGCAATCTCCTCCTAATAAAACTATGATCATTCTATCATCCCAGGTATGATTTTCTATGCCAGTGTGTGCCCTCAATTCCTAACCAAGAGCTGGTATACTCCAAACTGCAAGTGTAGAAACAATTATGGACATGTCCACTAGGTGTCAGGCTTGAGCTGCAGTGATGTTTGTTAGACCACAGCCAGGTAAACTATTAAGGCTTAAGCCCATACTCTCTTAATGGCAAACATGTGGAGTCTGGGTGATTTCCTTTGCAGTGTGAACCAAGAGGAGAACTGTAGTTAGCTCTTTGTATGCAAGGCATGATTTGATTTTTCAACAAGTAAAAATACCATAAAGTTGAGCATGTCCCTCTGCTCAACATACTCCAGTGAGTCCCCTTCATTCAGAAGAAAAACCTTGCAACAGCCTAAACACTGGCATCCTCCCACTCTTCCTTCACTTCAGCCATGCTGTCTCCTGAAACACCCGCATGGTTAACTCCTTAGATTCAATATGTGTGACCACCTTATCGGGGGGCCTTCTAGACGCCCTTTCTAAAAGAGCAGTAGCCTTCTCTGCCCTGCCACAACACTCTACCCATTGCCCTCAGTTCTCTTCACAACACTTAACATCATTCACTATTATCATATTCATTTACCAATTGTGAGTCACTCTGGAATTATCAGAAAACAGGGACTGTCTACTTTAGTCTTAGAACAGTACCAGACTCATAGTGTTCAATAAATACCCATCAAAAAACAGATGACCTCAATCAAAGATACTCAGAGGTTAGAATTCAGAGACATTTGTTTTTATTCAGTAAATACTTATATTTAATATTAAATTAACTCCTAATATTAAAAGACATTGAACTGTGGGAGGTACAAGAGATACCACCTTGCTGATGAGAAATGCAGCTTTTAAGTCCCTTCCACATAATTCAAAGTATTGCAGAGAAAGAACACACAATAGTATCAAATGCTTTACATAAAGAGCCACATGAGTACGAGTCATAGCTGCACATCATGAAAAACAATGGAACAAAAGATATGATGCATGCATTCATCCCTAGACACTTCATTTACTACCTGCCTCCAAAAAGAAGATTGTGCAATTCTTAAAATCTCCCTGGAAAGATGTTTCTGTAGAGTAGGAGCCTTTGAATCCCTTCTCCTGCATTTGAAACCCATTTTCTTTTGATAGTCCCTAGTGACAAGAGACCACTCCATTACTCTTCTCCAGATTCCTCAGTGTGCGCTATTTAAAATATTCCTGGCTTTGATCCTTAATTCACTGAGAGTTTTTTTTTTCCTATAAGACTTATGATTAAGTTTCATGGTATCCATTCCATTCTCCCATTCCTACACCTCATGCCACTGGTAAGAAAAAAAATGTGATAGTCATATTTTCTGCATAAAATTTTGAGAAAAATTCAGGGGAAAAAATCCACTAAATGCACACGGCTTAGTTTTCATCAAACCACAGGAGTGAACCACAGGCTCTTTTGGACCCTAACCAATTGTAGCCTCTCTCCAGAGACTCTAACCTCACAGGTGCCATCATCCTAGAAGGAAAAGGAAAAGGGGTGGGGAGAGATGCTTAAGCAGATTATTACTGGAAGACAACTTCTCTTAATATGGGAGAATAACTAGTAAATCTTAGGTGAATGTATTATCTAACACAGATTTCTGTGATTTCTCTGTGAAAAATGATACATGAATTTCAAGCAAGAATATTTTGGTATATTTCCCTCATGAATTTACAATCTATGATTTATTTGGATATTTCTCTCCTGTTAAAAGAAAATTTAGTCCTATATTTTGACAGTTGACAAGCATATCAGTGCTTCCTTCTGAAATCTTCTCTACTGCTTTGAACTAGAACCAAGCACATTCCATGCATAATTCACTTAATTTATTTCTTCTCCTTATGGGAATGTTCTAAATAAATTGGCCACTTGAAAGGTGCTAACACAATCAAGTGACACATTCATTTCAATAGATTTTTACTTTACCCTAAAAAAAAAAATAACCAGGGTTTGGGAATTTGAATCTTGTTCAGATAATAGATATAATGAGACCCTGATAATTTATAAATACTGGCCTATGCGAGATTATTGGGATAACTTGGCTGCTTCACATTATGCTGTGGGCAAATTTCAGCCAAGACTGAAATAATACCTTAATGGACTCACAGCAAGAAACCGAGCCAAAACCTACAGACTATGGTGCTCATTCTTGAAAATCTTCTTGAAAAGACAATAAAAACTATTCAAAAGAAAAGCTTAATTTGCAAGTTAGGCAGCTGTAAAATCTTTACTCCTTCCTTCTAATTGCCGTAATTTCTCTCGAAAACCCACGTCACATGTTTATATTTTAACAAGTTGCATATCCTGCCCTCTCTCCTGGATTGTCATCTGTAATGACCAACTTGCCTTCCCACTTCCATTGGTCCTCACGGAAAATTGGCACCTCACCTCTGTGTCTAAACAGGTCTCAGAAGTAACAGCCAAGTTCACTGGGCTACATTTAACTCTGCACAAGGCCTCAAAGCACAAAATAGGCAGCCTTCAAATTGGATCTTATATCCTAGTGGTATGGATATTTCTGGCCCAGGGCCCTGACCCCTCCACCTCCTATCTCTTGCTATGTGCCCAATTAAATTGGGAGTCACTTAAGAGGGGAGGCCCCCAATGCCACTGCCCTCCATGACTGAATATGAGGCAGGCCTGTGGGCATCCCTGCCAGCTGATGAAAGGAACTGTGCCTTTTGCGTGGAACCATGCTCTTCCCTGCTGCCACACCAGGGCATTCGGGTCCCAGGAACAAGAAAGGATTTATCCAGTCTTGGCTCTATAGAGAATTTGCCTGATGCCCTATATTTGGGGGATTTATTGGACATTTGCCCAATCCTGTATGAAGCCTCCATCAGTCAAAATGTTGGAGAGGCAGAAGAATGGTTGCTCCAAACCCATCCTGAATGCCTAAAACATTTTTGATGTTGTGACTCAGAACCAATATGACAGACGCTTGAAGGGATCACATATGAAAACAAAGAACCCATGAAGAGCTGGAGGCTCTTGCTGCAAAGCATGGCAGCTGATTTGAGTAGCAACCTGTATCTGGGCAACTGGCCTTCACTGATGTAGCAGGTTACAGAAGCTCGTATTGTGGTGACAGCTGAAATAAAGAACAGCTTGGGTTGGAGTTCTCAGGTGCCCATAAATGGTTAGAGGAAAAAAAAACACAATCCATTCTAAAAAACAGCAGTAGTTTTCTTTTTGGACCACACAATGAGCAAGCAGAACTCTGGCCTTGGGTAAAGAAAGAGATGGGGGAGAAGCTCTTAATGGCCTACAAGGACAGTTCTGTTTCTCAAGGACTTGGACGTCCAGGAGATGGAGGGGGAGGGCAAGGTGCTTATTAGAGCTAGGAAGGGAGCTCTTAGATGCAGGGCTGCTGCCAGGGTAGGGAGAGCCACCATGGCTGCAGGGAGCACACCTCTAACATAGGAGATCTGAGCACAGGCTCAGCTACACCGAGGGACAAGGAACCAAGGCTCAGAGCAGAGGAGCATCAGGAACATGCCTAAAGTCACAGAACATGGCCTTTCCTGTGTCACTGATTGGCACAGCTATGTGTCCAAGTCAAAAGCCAGTAATCCCTTGCTTCCCATCATAACCCAGGCCCAAGTTTACCTGCTCCACAATCAGTTCCAGTACTGTTCTCCCAACTAGAAAAATGGTCTCTGCCCCTGGTGTGTTAAGGGTCTCCTTTCTGAAATATCCTATATCACTTCTTGACTTAAAAATCTCTCCATGGCTCTCTATGGCCCTTGATATAAAACTCCAAACACCATACAACCTTGGTAGCTGCTTCCTGTCTAGAATTCCATGTTACTTGGCTTCAGACTGGTCTTCGAAGTGTCTCATCTTAAACAGTACTTTCTCTAGCTGTGAGGTGTTCCCTCAGCTCCCCATCATCCTCTCTTGAATCTGAGCATGACACATCCATCTCCCCCACCAGGAGAAAACTTCCTTAGGCACAGCGACCATATCTTTCATCTGTAGATTCAGGATATAGTTCACCAACACATAGGAGGCTCTCCGAGTGCTGGCAACCCAAAGATGAGCAGACACAGTTCCTATCCTTGAGAAGCAGTCTACTTTAGAAGACAGTTACACAAATAAACCACAGTGCACTGCACGTGCTAGAGCAGATGATCAAAATGCTCTATAAATACCCCCCATCTCTACAGTTCCACCGTCTTATACGTAGCTCTAGTCACATTGCTCAATTATTGCTGGATTGTCTGCCAGAACACTGCAAGCTCCAAAACTAAGGATTGGGAAGGAGATGATGAGATTCCTATTGTCTTTGAATCCTTAGTTCCTCACACAGAATCTGACACATAGATGCTAAATATACTCAATACATGGAGTAATTAAACATGCCTTCCCTAGGGGATGACCACAGAGCTAAAACAAGGACACTGACATTACTGCTGAACTTGAAAGTCATATCCCAGAATCAAAGGGAAAAGTCACCCTCCAGGCAAGACATACAGCCTAAGTGTCAAGTAGCACAGCAATGAACAGAGGGGTAGGAATGGGTGATGAGCACAGCTGATTTTAGGAAAACATACAAAGTAAATACAAAGCCCAAAGATATTCTGCTACTCTATTCTATACTCAGTCCTAATAGACTCACAGTGGAGCAGCTGTTATCCTAGACCTCCTATCCACCACTCAAGAAGCACACTGATAGATTCTGACTTGGAAAGGAATGCTATAAATCCCCCTCAGCCATGACATAACTCAGAGATGATCCATAGAATGACACGAAATTTTACATGAAGCTTTTTCATTGTTCATTCACTACAGATCAGATACTATCACACCTCAAATTCAAACAGATCTAAGATAAAAACCTAACAGTTTCATTCCCTTTACTTGGGGATTGGAATCTATAAATTTTCTTTGCAGGGTTCAATAAAAGCAGCTATAGAAAACATGTCTCAGCAGAAGAAAAAAAAAACAGACCCATGATTTTATCTAATGGAATTGCACAGTTAACAATGGCCCTGAGAAATACTTTACATAACTTTACATAAATACTTTTTTAGTTGATAAGAATTACAATGAACTTCGGGCCTTGTTCTAAACCAAACCCTTTAATGTGCATGGAGGGCAAAGAATGAAGTTAGAATGGTTTGCACTTTCATTCTGGTTTTATTTTCCATTTTGGGGGAGCTCACAGGAATCCCCACATAATACACTCTCAGAATGCTCAACTTTCATGTACTTTATTTCACTTCTCCCCTATTTCTCTAACCTATAATGCAGAACTGGGCCACTATCCATTGACAAGGAAAGCACCTGGATTATCACATACAGCAGACAGACTTGCACTTCCCTTCCCTCCTCTGTCCACTCCATGGAGATGGGTCAGACTGGGCTCCATGTTCCTTCCTGTGTAAGTGTTGTACTGCTCTGTCTCGTACCCATACCAAGAAAGAGGACAAATGTTGCTAATGATTTCATCCAAATAAATTGTTTAAAGTCTGGTATATATAATTTCTAAAAGAGATAAGTACATCAGTAATCTGTTCTGTGTTGTTTTAAGCTTTTAAAACAAGATATTGCCTGGAATATCCCTTACATTAAATAAGATGCATGATTTTGCAAATTATCGTCTTTATACCAAGAAAACAGGGTGAGAGTAGAAGAAATTATCAATGTGGAATTTAGGAATGCCCTAAATATAAGAAGAAGTGTCAGGAGACAGAAGAAACATGGAAAACCTGAGCAGCAAGAAAGCAGTACAGGATTACTATGAACCGCCAACAACATGAAATTGTCGCCAGCAACATGAAATTGTTTTAGTGGTTTCCAGGGTTGCACTAAATCTAGCATGAAGAAGAGCTGACCAGTTTATAACTACTTCCTCATCAAAATTCAAATGCACCTATATGAGAAATGTTCCATAAAATGTCAAGTCTACTTATATAATGGTCAGTAAGCAAAATTCCCTGACAGTAACATTTACAAAAAATTGTTTTAACCCAACTGATAAATATTCTACCTAGTGATAGAAAAAAATTTGCCACTTCTTTACAATAACTTCTTTACATTCTTCCTTAGAAACGTACATGCTACAAAAAGGTTTCTACATCAGACTTTGTTTGCATGTTGTTGTTTGATGATTAGTAAAAATATTTATAACTACGACACTGACAACAAACTTTGCAGTATGTCTTTTTAAATTCAAATTTATTATGGCTCTTAAGAAAATGTATGATTAAGGCATCCAAGCTCCTTTTAAGCTGTAATAAAAATGTTTTCAGATTTATTCTTTCAAAGTTTTATTCAATGTTGTATACACTTTAGTTTTCAATATAAAAAGATAATGAGATGAACAATTTATGATTTTATGTATTCAGGCAGAATGAAGAGAAATCATGCTGAATCAAACTCCCAAACTCAAACATCTGGGTAACTGAGTCAAATATTTTAAAGCTGATTTGTGTGTGCCTGTGTGTACATGTCTATGTTTATTATTTTTAACTCTACATGATTATCCAAAACTGATCTGAGTGAGGGAAATTAGTATAGCCAATTATTGTCAAACTCTTCAAATTCTAACAATTTCATCATTTCTTTCATAACAAAAAAAAAAAAGCAGAAGTTTTAAAATGCTGTAAGTACAGAACCAGATGACCCTTTCTTTCTTTAGCAAAAAACAGCTAACTTCCTGACTACACAGATCTAAAGCTAACAGCTAAGTGGAATCTGGTTTCCCCAAAGCAGCTATGATGAACGCCTGTAAACACGTTTTAGACAGCTAGGCCCTGAAGGGCTCACTCTGGGAAACAGAAATCTTGGAGGTCATTTCCAAATCCACTGCATCACAGCTGACTTTAGAAAGGCCACTTGACAACAGAGCCACATTCTTACATCTCATGCTCTTCATACCAAACTTGCTGTATGAGCTGGGGATGTGGTTCCATGGTACAGCACTTGCCTGGTGTACGTGAGTGCTCTGGGTTGGATCCCCAGAACAGGGGGGGTGAGGTGCTGCTATAGTCCACCACAGATCTAAATCCAAAAAAATATTAGAAAAGGATTTTCCAGGGAACATTATAATAACCACCTAAAACCCAAAGTTTGGTTTTAGTCTTTGGTGAAAAAAAAAAAATGGTCATTTATTTTTCACTCTTGATTCTGTGAAGACTCCTGAAGACCAACTTTACTTTCTGTCCAACCGAGGCCTGCAGTGCCTGGTGCTCAGGGCTTCTTCAGAAGGTCTAAGTATTTGATTCTGGTTTTGAGGGAAGAGTGTGGTTTCTGTTTCTCTGGATGTGCTTCTTGTTCCCCTAGATTGTGTAACATTTCCCCTGACCTCACAATAGCCCTCTGAGAAGAGTAGGACAAACCCTTTCCATGTCTATCTATGAGATGCAGCAGATGACTCACCAGGTGTCTCACCATTAATAAAGCTATGACACTAAAACCAAACGTTCAAGTTCAGAACTTCAATTTTTTTTTAACGCAAAAGCTTCAAAAAGGGGTGAGAGTCTTTACTTACAAAATAACCTGTTGATTCAAACATCTGGATTAGTTATAGTCTCCCCTTTGAGATTGGCTACAACATTAATCTAGACCAAAATTTAGAATTCACTAGGAAATGATGGGCACAAATTTGTCCTTCATTTATTTTGGATGCCCAAACATCTACCTGGCCTGAGTTAGGCAACCACTTTCCTGATGTCCAAGAGAAAGGTTAAACTTTAAAAGCCACAGCTGCCACAAGAAAGAATGATGTAAGAGAAAAAGCTGCTGGAATCATACAGGCTCAGGGGAAACAGAATTCCCAAGGAAGTTACAAACAAAAGTATGCAACATTTATATGATCTTCAAGATTTTAAACATAAGAAATGAAATAGCCCTACCATTTTTTTTCCTACACAGCATAAAAATAAATGACTATTCAAACTAAAAATGCATGATTAAGGAGATGTAGACTGACTCTGAATTCCTCTTTATGAAGACTGCTTTAAATCTAACAAAAGAGACTCATCATCCTCCACTCTCACTTGAGGTTTAAAAGTAACCTTTAAAGGCTCTGGGGTTGGGACGTGCCCCCCTTCTCGGGGAGCATACCCCACCCTGGTGGCCTCCTGTTCTGTGTCACTGGGCTCATCAGAGTGCAGCTCATGGACAGGGCCCAGAGATGGGCTCCCTGCAATGATATCCACACCCATCTCCCTGTCCCCATCCAGACCTTGGGTCACTGTGGGGTCCTTTGCTTTCCTCAGGCTACGCATCTTAAAAGCTTCCTTTGAGGGAGCAGCATTAGAAATAGACTTCTTAAATCTCTCCCCTGACTGTTTCAGCCTCTCCCCTGACTGCCTCAACCTTTCTCGCCTCTCTGGAGTCACTATTCTAGTTCTAATTCTGTTCACTTTCTTGTCAAAATTCTGCCGTGTCTTCTGCATGTTTTCTTTGGAAAATGCCTTTTTGATGTTATCAATGCGCTCCTTGCCTGACTTTCTAAGCCTGGCAGATCTGCTTTCTTCAACATAATATTCTTCATCCGAAGAGAGATCTATTGGGGGATCAAAGGCTTCATCTTCCTCCTCCTGATTCTCAGTTAGGTTTCTGTCTTTAACAATAGACAGAGATGTTGGACACCGAATCTCTTCCTGAAGGACAGAAAAAAACAAAGCATATTAGTGCTTCTTTTGTAGTAGAAAAACTCTTACCTATGGTCAACCTGCAGACCTCCTCCATAATCCTTTCTCTGCTGCTCCTTAAAATAGACTCCTATAGTGCAAGAATTAAAATCAAGAATCAATAAATGGGATGGATTCAAACTAAAAAGTTTTTTTCTCAGCAAAAGAAACAATCAGTGAGGTGAATAAAGAGCCTACATCTTGGGAGCAAATTTTTACCCTGCACACATCAGATAGAGCACTAATCTCTAGGGTATACAAAGAACTCAAAAAGCTAAACACCAAAAACACAAATAGCCCAATTAATAAATGGCCAAGGACCTGAACAGACAATTCTCAGAAGATGATAAATCAATCAACAAATATGTGAAAAATGTTCAATATCTGTAGCAATTAGAGAAATGCAAATCAAAACTACTCTAAGATTTCATCTCACTCCTGTCAGAATGGCAGCTATTAAGAATACAAACAACAATAAGTGTTGGCGAGGATGTGAGAGAAAAGGCACACTCATACATTGCTGGTTACCTGCAAACTGGTGCAGCCAATATGGAAAGCAGTATGGAGATTCCTTGGAAAACTGGGAATGGAACCACCATTTGACCCAGCTATCCTTCCCCTCAGTCTATACCCAAAGGACTTAAAAACAGCATACCAGGGACACAGCCACATCAATGTTTACAGCAGCACAATTCACAATAGCTAAACTGTGGAATCAACCTAGATGCCCTTCAGTAGGTGAATGGATTAAAAAAATGTGGCATATATACACAATGGAATATTACTCAGCAATAAAAGAGAATAAAATCACAGCATTTGCAGGTAAATGGATGGAGTTGGAGAATATAATGCTAAGTGAAATTAGCCAATCCCAAAAAAACAAATGCCAAATGTTTTCTCTGATATAAGGAGGTGGATTCATAGTGGGGTAGGGAGGGGGTGTGCATGGGAGGAATAGATGAACTATAGATAGGGCAGGGGGTGGGGGGGAGGCATGAGGTTAGAAATGATGGTGGGATGAGATGGACATCATTATCCAAAACACATGTACAAAGACATGAATGGTACGAATATACTTTGTATACAACCAGAGATACGAAAAACTGTGCTCTATATGTGTAATATGAATTGTAATGAATTCCACTGTCATATAACAAATTGGAATAAAAAATTATTTTTAATTGACCTTTCTCAGGTTTCTCATTTGTTGTCCCTTTTCTCACACTTTATCTTCACCTTCCCCCTTCTCTTAAGATAAAGACCCATCTAAACAATGATCAGACTGCTCCACCCGGATATAACACATACACCTCAAACTGAGCAAGTCCAAAAATCAACACCCACCCACCATCCTCTCCACTTGCACTTTTCCTGTACCTCCCAGCACCAATAACCATCCACGTGCTACAGAAGACAGAAACCTCAGAATCGTCACACCAAAGTTTCCTCTTCTTGCCTCACATTCAACAGTTTGCAAAGTATTGTCACCTAGTCCCCTCTCCCTTCACACTTTTCTACCAATGTCTTAATTCAGGTCCTTGTCATCTGAGGCCTGAACCTGTGCACTAATTCCTTACTTCTACCTCTTCAGTTTGAGCTGACCCTACTTTTCCACTTCTCCAGACCAGCAACACACAATACTCTCAATTCCTCCAGCACCAACAATGCCAGATATGTCAAAAGAATGAGAATTGAACTGGAAAACGTAACACACATGGATGGCCTTGAGAGTTAGACCAGCCCACAGATGTAAAGAAACCCAACTCAATACTTACGGATCACTTCTAAAAATAAACAGGCAAAACTTAAAGACCATGAGGTTTTTAACTACACCATGAATGACAGTTTTCTAAAGAAACTGTTCCTACTTGAGATTAATTCTATTCAATTAAAAAAAAAAGAGAGGGCTGGGTTGTGGCTCAGTGGTACAGTGCTTGTCTGGCCCATGTGAGACACTGAGTTTTATACTCAGCACCACATAAAGATGGATAAATAAAATAAAGGTATTTTGTGTCCATCTACAATAACAAAAAAAATTTTAAGATATAATAAGTACACTAGAGGGACTGGGGTTATGGCTCAGCGGTAGAGCACTCGCCTCACACGTGCGAGACCCTGAGTTCGATCCTCAGCACCACATAAAAAATAAACAAACAAGTGAAAGGTGTTGTGTCCAACTACAACTAAAATATAAATTTTTAAAAAATATATAATAAATACACTACATAGTCTAAAACTTAGCCTTACAGTCAGGAAGGAATCCCTGGAACCTTATTTCTTTGAATACTTACTTCAAATTAAATTCTTTGGCTACCGGATTGCAGTGTCTATGAGCTTAAAAAAAAAAAAAAAAAGCAGAGGTGGGCGTATCATAACTCTCTGATGAATCAGAGGCAGCAAAAGTAGTCCCCCCCCACCCCCTTCCTGACACCTGCTGCAGGGAGTAGCTTCAGCAACACAGTGTGGGTTGGTCTGGCCTAAAAAAGGTATAATTAGAAAAGGAAGGAGCGGAAAAGTAATTACTGCTTGGTAGGGAAAAAACCCTCACAATCTTGCTATGAAAACTTCAGATATAGCTTGCCTCTGAAATCACACACTCCTCTCCTCAACTACATGGTGGCCCGCTCGCCTGGCATGCGTGCGGCCCGGGTTCGATCCTCAGCACCACATGCAAACAAAGATGTTGTGTCCACCGAAAACTGGACTGGAGGATAAATATTGAAATTCTTTCTTTTCTCTCTCTCTCTCTCTCTCTCTCTCTTTAAAAAAAAAAAAAGTAAAAAGTAAAAAGGGCTGGGGATATAGCTTGGTGGTTAAGCATCTCTGGGTTCAATCCCTGGTACCCCCACCTCCACCCCCCAAATAAAAGTAAAACAGATGCAGAGTCAGAAAAAGTAGTTGCTATGGAAACTCTGTTACAACTCTTCTGAGTTAGCAATACCATGAGTTAATGGGAAGAATCAAAGATTGTAGTTGATCTTCAATTATATTTGTTTATAAAAGTCTAGGTTAAAAAAATTTTTTTTGTAACGTTTTTGACTCAAGGGTCAGAGTAAGCTAAATTTGACTGAACATCCATATATCCAGGGGATCTTAGGAACATATAAGAATCTAAGGGAATAGTCAAATATCTCCCTTGGCCATTTATGTTTCTGATACCACAAGTACAAGAAGATATAGTACAAGTCCTAGCTTGCAGGATGAGAGAGGTCATGATGAAAATGTGTTCACATCGTAACTGTTTAAGAAATGCCAGGTACTTTTTAAAATGCCAATATTCAGGATTGGGCGGAAACTTAGCCATACACAACTTTAGGAGATATGAGATCAAAAGATTACAGCCAAGAAAATATTAGTAGAGGGAGTGTCTCCACATAATCATTTATACACATTATGAAAATTTTAACTAATAACAACCAACTATGTGCATGTCATATACACTGTTCTAACATAAAATAAATTTATGAATTCAAGTTCTATGTCCATTGTTAGATGACAATATCTTTTCTCTATTTGCTTATAGAAGAATGGCAGTTGCTTTTTTTTAAACTTTTTCTGGTAGTTGTAGATGGACATGGTACCATGTCTTTATTTTATTTGTGATGTGTGTGTGTGTGTGTGTGTGTGTGTGTGTGTGTGTGCATGTGTGTTTATGTGATGCTAAGGATGAAACCCAGTGCTCATATTTGCTAGTCAAGCGCTCTGCCACTGAGCTATAGCCCTAGCCCCAGCAATTTTTTTTTTTTTTGACAAACTACTGTTTACTCTGAACAACTTAATTCACAAAATCTTCATGATATTATACCTTACATGAAATGAGATTTGGGGGCTGGGGACGTGGCTCAAGCGGTAGCGCGCTCTCCTGGCATGCGTGCGGCCCAGGTTCGATCCTCAGCACCACATACGAACAAAGATGTTGTGTCCACCGAAAAGTTTTAAAAAATAAAATAAAAATTCTCTCTCTCTCTCTCTCTCTCTCTCTTTAAAAAAAAAAGAAGAAGAAGAAATGAGATTTGCCTTAAACTAGTATCTTTCAGTTCCTTTAAGTAACTCTAGGGGCTCAAAAAAAAAAAAAAGAGTATGTTGCTAGTAAGTTATAGGGAATGAACAGGTGAATACAGAAACATAGCAACTTAAAAAAAAGGAAATATGTTGATGGACAAACAGTCAGAACTTTTAGGACACCTCTTCACTGTAAGTTGTGTAAATCGGGGCTAGCACCTGATCCACTGCTTTGTACTAAAATCCTCAAGAAAAATGTCAGATGCCAAGTGTGTTTCCTGGCAGGCCATGCGCAAGCAGAGGATGAAATATACCCATTACTGCAAATACCCCCAGAAGGAGAATCAAAGAACTGATATCACATTGTTCAATATCAAATCTAGATCCTCACTACACATACCTAACCCTGGACCTGGCCTCTGAAAGTGATGTGAAATGTTTCAGCCTGAAGAAGGGCTTCTAGGGACCTGGAAGGAAAGCGAAATGGTAAAGACTGCTAATGGAATAGTCCACACTCTGTCCACCTTTGAAATCAGCATCCTTCTCTTTCCTTCCTATTCTTTTCCCTAACTAACCTACAAGCACAAGCTTTTAAAAACAGATCTAAAATACCTAACGCTAGTGTAACTCTCATCAGTCAACAGAGGGCTATGGAGAATTGACCAACGCATACAGAATACTGTGCAGAGTTATAGGCCACATCCCTAATAGTTTGCAAATATAATCCAACTGTCTTCCTATATCATTTTGTTTTTATTCTTCTATGGTTTTTCCCCTATGCACACAGGCATCCATCTTAAAAATATAGTTTTAATATGTACCGGTGAACATTCCTGCACATATTTCTGATGTCATGCTTAGAAAAAATTCTTTGACATGAAATTTTGGAGTTAAAGGTTTGGGTACTTTTAAAGTTTTTAATATACATCACAGAATTGCTCTCAAAAAATGTTGCATCAATTAATACTCCTGCCAGCAGAACATGAAACTGGTTGTTTTCTCCTACACTTAAACTGAGCATATGTTTTAGTAACTGCCAGTGTTTAAATATGTGAAAGATGAATTCTGTTCTTACTTATTTCATCCTTTGTGAGCTGCCAGATAATGACTTTCCTGGTTTTTGTTTTAAACTGTGGGAAGAGAGTTCCAACTTTTCCTTTTCATTTGTAAGAGTTTTAAAAATATATTGTACACATTATGCATTTGCCATGAATATGCTCCTATTTCAAAAATTTTGAGTGCTGAGCAGGATTCTAGGAACTTAGCTCAATATATTATTATATTATATAAGCTAAGTAAAGAGACTTTGCAATCAGATAAATAGTAGTTTATGTGACTTCTGTATCTTTGGTATTATAATAACAATGTAAAAAATGATTACTTGATTGTTAGGAAATAGATAGTTTCTTATTATGACAAATGTAAAAATTCCCATAGACAAGTATATATTCTGAAAAGTTTGTATTTTGGGCTTTGCAGACTCTCCATGATGAGAAAAAAGATTATTGTTGGGGTACTGAACTCCAGTTTCTTCTTCATTTTTTGTTGTGCAGCTGATCAAACCCAGAGCCTTGGACATGCTAGACAAGCATCCCTTCCAGTTTCTTCTTTTTTGCAACAAGGAGGTGTTTTAAACTAGAGATCTCTTAGGTGGTCTCTAATTCTAACATTCTCAAAGACTACAAGAGGGCATCATGCTAATTAGGCTAATACACTAAAAGAGCTTCAGCAATATTAAATTTCAAAGGGAAGAAATAGCCTAAGCTATGAGCCACACAGTTCACATTACATGAAATGGTTGAGAACTCAAAATACTGATATGATAGATAGTGCACTAGTTAACATAGAAATGGTTTTGTTCTGAGGTCCCTTCTAATACAGAATTCTACCACATTAATATATACAATGGCTAAGATGTGACACTGGAAACCTCTGATATGACCTGTTGACAATTAAAGAATATAAGAGATAACAGAAATCAAACTGAACACAAGTGCAAGCTTACCTGGAATATCACCACACGGAATTTATTTTTCTTCATTATTTCCTCTTGCTTGGTTTCAACTTTTGTCACATGAACTTGCTGCTTCTCCACCCGGGCCTTCACATCTTTAATGTGAGCACTGACTTTTCGTGTTTTCTCAAACAGCTTGTTAATGACATAGCCTGTATTGCTATGTGACTGTGAAAGCTTCAACAGGTCAATCTGAACAGATTTTATGGCATTTTCCATCTCCCTGTGTCTCTCTTCTATTCTCTTCTGGCTTGCCTGCACAGTGTCCACAATGGTGGCTACCTTGTCCAGCACAGTGACAATGGTAAGAGCAGCATCTTGGTCTTCATCCTCAGTAATACTCGACAGGCGATTCTGGGGGATTTTATCAGCATTTGAAGCAGACCCATTCTGTTCCATTTTATTTATTTCTTAGTGAAAGATGTCCTACTGCAATCAATTCAGACACCTAGAGCACAAAGCCAGCTCAATAACAGGCAACGGAATTGCTGAAAGGGCTGGAAACCCCACCCCTGGAGAACGGTCAAGTATTTATAACGACAAATACCCATACGTGACTGTTCTGCAATATGAGCCCTTGCAAAGGACCCGGGACTGTTCCAAACATGCTTGCTGACTGACTAAGGGACTCAAATAGGACAGTGTGGGTAGAAGAGGAAGGCTTTTTTAAAAAGTTCACTAAAGCCACCATGTTACTAATATTAAGCCTTGAAGCCAAGTAATAAAGCAAATTCCAAATACTGGCTGAAGCTTTTGTCTTTGGATAATTTCAAGCAGTATTTGTAAAACCAAAGGGGTTTTATGAATGAACTGAAATCTGCTTTTCCTACTAACTTTACCTATTTTATACACTTGATATATCAGTATCAAAGAATACTGTAAATAAACACACTGAAAGAGGCCATATAGTGAAAACATTATATTATAACATGCTTTTCCAAACCAAATATTAAAATTAATATTTAATTTCAATCATTATTCTTTAAATTCTACATGCATATTTTTGAGTATCTAAACTACACATTAAACAGCTCAATACAGTCTACTCACACTTCAGACCTTTAAACACCAACAATCTACTAATATAGCTATGACTACAGGACAAATTTGGATAGAGGTCTTAGGTCATTTTTAAGCTCACTTTAAGAGCACCAATCAGTAACAATCATTTTTGTATTGTATTTACAAACACTGGTACAATTTGTTTATGCATGTTAAAACAAATATTTTGTTTAAAAATGAATGTGTATTAAAGTAGTTTCACTGACAGTGTAGGCTTTATTCCAATCTGTTTGTTAAAAGCCTATTTTAACAACACCTAAATCTACTTTTCAGTGATCTGTCGCATCATTACTACCAGGTACTTTTTCAAATTATGAGAATTATTTTTTCAAAGAGAGGAATAAGCAAATTCCAGTCCATACATCTTATAAATATTTCACATCTAACACACACAGTTTTACAGTTCATGCGGTAGGCAGTGTCTAAAAAAATCAGGTACTAAATCTCAAAAACATTTAAATATCTATTTAAACACAGTGTCTTCTAGAATTTTTTTTGTAAGAAAAGTAATCTGTAAACATCTTTAATTTTAGTTCATGCTTGGTCATTTGCTGTGGTTATTGTAGAAGAAGTGAGTATGACTTTATAACCATTTGTGAAGTGAGTCCATTTTTGCAAAAATATTACATTCCATGGGTAAAGAACTAGTCTTGGAATTACCATGTGGTACAAATTCGTTAAATCAATTTCTGCATTTAAAAACATAAAACAAAGACTTCTAAACAGTCCAAAACTGTTGTAGCTGAATATTCTAAATACAGGCCAACAGTACTACACTAAAAATGTCCAAAAATAAGGCCTCTGAAATAAATATTCCCATTCTTTAAAAAAAGACATAATAAGTGTACATCACATGGTCAGTGTACATATAAAAGTCATAAATTTAAACCATTCTGGATGAAGTATCTGAAGTAAAATGACCTAGGTTTTGCTTCTGTCGACGTCCTCTATTGTTTTTGGGACATTTTCTGTTGCATCAAGGAAAAAAAAAAAAGGAAGAAAAAGACAATTTTGAGCATTTTGTTAAGGATATTTCAAATGTTTTCAAAGTAACACACACTTCACACATAAAGCCCCATTGCATGCAATCACATGACAAGCAAACAAGAAGCTATTTGGTGCCAAGATAAGATGAGGGCAAACACAATATCAGGTTGCTACCTTCCCCCAAAAGCAGGACACTGGAAGGATCAGACATATGGTTAGGGCCAGACACAAACAGAACTCATTCCCAGTGTCCATCCTACTACATCTGTACCCCTGAGGGAATGCCTTTCCCTCCTCTGGCCTGGCAACTCCCCAGCCACATAGATTGATAACATGAAATCAGTAACAGCAAAAAGGGCCTTGGCTGTGTACTTCCCGGAGCATTATGGCACCTTCAAAATGATTTTTAAAACAAGCTTAAATGAAGGAAGTTATCAGGAAAAGTAAGCTTATTAGCCTCAGATATGAATTACTCTACATGTTACTTTATTTTTTTTTTTTTTTTAATAGTACTACGGATTGAACCCCGCTCTTTACACATGCTGGGAAATCACTTATACCATTGAGCTACATCCCCAGCCTGAATGCCTACTGATTTTAGAAAAAGACTCAAAAGGAGATGTTTCACACTGTGCTGGGCACATCACAGAACCCCTTGGGAACTGGGACCCCGAGGATAAGGGATATTCCTAGATTCTGCTCTCATTTTACTGTGATTTTTCTCTATGGCACTGTAACTGCTCTTGTGCCTGCCTGCTAGATTGGAAACAGCTCCTGCTATGCATAGGTGCTATATTATGTAGAATAGAATAGAGGGGCTGGGATGAATTCCAGTAATTTGGGGTTTAGACTTTGCTACTAACTTGCTATTGCAATCTCAATTTTCCTCTATGTAAAATATTAAATTAGGAGTTAGACTAACCTCTATAATCTTTGGTTATAAAGGAATTCATAATCTGATGGAAAGTCCTATAACAACCAGTGTTCCTACTGTCACATTCCATACTTTTACTCAATTTCAAAGAGTTGCTTTGCCTTGACTTGAAAGCCTTGATGATAATACTTCCATTTTATGTATAGTTTTCAAAAGTTTCATCTTGCTAATCCTCAAAATTACTTTGAGGTAAACAGAGCTGGAATCATCTCCATTTCATAAATTAGGAAACTGGTAGACCTCTTCAACCAGCACTAATTCACTAGGACCTTGTGCTGGAAAAGTTCCAACTTCCTGGGGCCATGGTTTTTCTTCTACAAAATAAGGGAGTTTGGCTAGGATGACACTGAAGGTCCCTGCCAATCTGTTATTCTGTGAGTCTAAAAACATAAAAGATAATTCCAAGCATGAAAGAAAGGATGGCTCATGCAGTCTTGGTTAAGTTGGTCAGTGGGAACATTCTTTTAAAGGAAGATTCATCACAAGCAACACCATGTGATATGTGGACAGCTGTCCCACAGTGGACTGTGTGGAAGAGGCACTCCTTAAAAATTCAATGGAGATAAGTTCAAGCATAATTATAACATTCCAAATCCAAGACTGCAAGACATTCTAGGGGAGATGTCACAACTGAAAAAACAAGGAAAAATATGTGATAAAAGCCAATGAGGGCTGGGGTTGTGGCTCAGTGGTAGACCCCTTGCCTGGTATGGGGCACTGGATTTGATCCTCAGCACCACTTAGAGAAATAAATAAAATAAAGGTATTGTGTCCATCTAAAACTAAAAATATATTTTTTAAAAAAGCCAAAGAGATGATTCTTTGGTTGCAGAGACAGTGGGCAGTGAAGACTGTGGTGTTCAAGTGGGCAGGAAGGCAGCAAATGGACGTGGTCATAAACTTAACAAGTACCCACTAGGTAATTTTAATTTAGGAGTTGAAGATTACAGCACACTGAGAGCAGAATCACAGAGTAGGGCAAAGGTGAATTAGGGGTTACAAAAGGGCTAAACTAATTCTATGACCTTGAAAATGGTACTTCTCAACTCAGAGTTTAGTTTCCTCACTTTTCCAAAGGAAGAGGTTATCTCTAAGCCATTTCTCGGTGTCTCCAACATCCGTTGATCCTCTTAAGTTGCCCTATCACCTGGCCTCAAAAATCTTTCCTTCCCTTTATTCCTTCTTTCATCTTCCAAATCACATACTACCCCACTCCTGCTTTTACTCCAATGTTAATACCCTAAGGCATAATCCCCCCCCCCAATATCAGATATCTTCTCTATTCCAATGAATTTTGCACATGACCCTTTGACTAATGCTTTGGAAAATGGTTTATACTAAATCCTTCCCTGCTCAAAAACCCTAGACTATTATAAAATCAAGTTTGAACCCAGCTCTCATGCAATAGGCATGCCTAACAAATCTATTTCCCAGCATGACTGCCATGGACCTTCCTCTTGATGGTTCAGCAGAAGATGAACGATTTGGGAATCGACAGCACTAAATCCAAACCAAGACACTTCTATTTACTAGTTACTGGATGACCACAGGCAAACTAGTTAATCTCTTAACCTATATTAAATGGCCACAGCCAGCCTGCTTTTGTGTGATTTTTTCCTATCTTTTCTTCCTATTGTCACTATTAGTATGTCTTTGTGTCCCCGCTTTGATCTACTGCCCAATTTTATACTCAGTAGTCTTGCCTAAGGGAAGATCATCTGTTCTATGGAATGAAATACACTGACTTTAGTACCTGATTTTATGAAAAATATCTGTTACTCAGAGAACATTTTTTAATCATTTCTAGATTTATCATTTTAGCTCCAGATGGCTGAGACTACTGAAGGGCTGGCTTCTATTCAGATTTTAGTTAGAAGGGCCATAAATCCAATACGGACTGCCAATATCTGTACTTGATGTGCACCAATCCCCTTTCCAAAAAATGGAGGAAAGTATAAAAATGAGGTTTATCTGTGCCAAGCCTTAAAGGAGACAGAAAGAGGTGAGCAAGAAGACAGACAGGGGCTGGAGTTGTAGCTCAGTGGTAGAGTTTTTGCCTAGCATGTGTGAGGCACTGGGTTCGATTCTGAGCACTGCATATAAATAAATAAAGTTCACTGACAACTAAAAAAATTTAAAAAGAAAGGAGACTGGGAAGTACGAGGACATTTTCTCTGACATTTCTCAGGTCTAGTTCAGTTTGACATACTCAGTTTGGAAAACACTCATTCATGCCAACTGTGCTCCAAATAAGTCCTTTAATTTATGATAAATGGTTTAATTTATGATGCAGAATTTAAAGCCTATTACTTATCACTGTAATCTAGAGTATGAAACAATGTTAAGACAATGATGTAATAAGAAAAGTAGTTATGTTTAACCTCTGATTTCTTCTTTTGTTATTATAGTACTACAGATAAAGCATATTCTCAGGGCATAAAACACATTGTGGCCCATAGGGCTTAAAACATTTCTGCATGGCTCTTCTGTACATCTACAGAACATTTTAGAAATTCTACTACTATTATTATTGTCCCTGAATACACTGCTCAAGTACACAGTTCCAAGATCCCTAAATTCCTTTATTTCACAGACTGTTCTTATAGTCTCTCTGCCTGTAACCCTGATAATGAGTTCTGACCCATGTATTAAAGAAGCAAGACAGAGGCCAAACCCACATGGAAATATCAAGGAATGGACCCCTAGGCTTTTCCCTAATATACTGAAGCAAACTTAAAACAACTATCATGAAGGTTTGCTTCAAAGTTTCTCTGTATCTTAACAGCCACCAACCTCCAATTTTAGGGAGTCTGATGTTGTTTGGGTGCTGGAGACTGAGCCCAGGGCCTTGTGCATGCCAAACAGAGCCTACCACTGAGGTTCAGCCCCAGCCTACAGCCCACCCTGCAGATGAGAGCTGACATTTCTTACATCATTACCTACCTTGTTATGCACATGACAATCGCTACTATGATGGCAATCTGCACAGCTCCAATAATGGCTGCAATAAGAACATGAGTGAGCTTCTGCCTACTTGGCACTACATAGAGAATACTAAAGTCTGTCTTTTCACAGTGCTGTCCAGTGTAACCAGATTCACATCTGAAAGGGAACAAAAGGAATTCCAATGAGAATTGCAAATTCTTATGTTGTCAAGTTTCTAAATTAAAAGACACAATAAAATTTAAACAGGAATAGAAAGTCACTTTCCTATCACCTGAAAAAAAAAAAAAAGCCATCTGTATATTTTCCTATAGTCTTTTTGACATGCCTATTTTACATAGTGCCTTTTTTATTTATTTTAAATCAGATTAATTTGAAGTTGCTATATTATATAGTCTTTGTTACCATCATTTCAAAATAAAATTACAATACTCCCTTCAGTGATTACAATGCAGTTAACTGATCTGCTCCTCATTCTAAGACTTATCAGTAGCTTTGGACTTTTTGCAATTATAAAATAAGTATGGAAAGCACCTTGTGAAAGTGACTTTCTATGTAGGTATTCCACAGGCTTAGTTATATAGCTGGGTTACTCAATAAATAGTCATAAACATTTATGGTTCTGTGAACACAATACCAAATTATACTCAAGACTTTTCAGTATACGAAGCACAAACATTTAAGATGCAGGAAGGAGATGAAAATAAGTTATTAATGACAAACAGAGCAAAGCAGTCAAGTAGGCAGTAAGCTTAGAAATCATCTGAACTCTAATTAAAAGTAAATATAGGAGCTGGGGTTGTGGCTCAGTGGTTTAGTACTTGCCTAACATGTGTGAACACTGAGTTCGATTCACAGCACCACATATAAATAAATAAATAAATCTAAAGGTTCATTGACAACTAAAAAAACTTTTTAAAAAGTAAATACAAAGGCAACATCATTGGCTGATACTTTAAAAGGGGGGAATATTTAAGATATTGAACAGAAAATTCACATTGGTAAGTTGACAGAAGTGAAGCGTATAAATTAGCCAAGCTTCTGTTTGAATTGATTAATAAAATATGTGATGTGTAAGGACAGTGTGTGTATTTATTGATGTCCCAGACCTTGTTAGAAAAGGATTTGAGGCAGCTTAGCCTAAAGCCCACATTACAATACCAGAAACAAAAGGAAACAAGGAAAGCCAGGGTGATATGAGTTTACCAGCCCAGTCCCTGAGGTTCCTGGACACCTGTCAGGAAGTTTCACATTGGGCTCTAAGCTTCCAAGCAGACAGACAGACAACAGTAGTGAGGCAGACACACAGCTCAGACAGTAGAACTGAGTACCCAGAAATAAAGCCACAAATCTATAGCCAACTGATTTTTGACAAGAATACTAAGACAATGCAATGGGGAAAGAAGGATGCTGGGACAATTGGATACTCACATGGAAAAGAACAAAGCCTCCTCCTCCCAATATACACAAAAACTGACTCAAAATGGATCATAAATCTAAATCTAAGAGTTAAAACTATAAAATTTCTAGAAGAAAATATAGGGGTAAATCTTTGTGACCTCAGATCAGACAGTAATTTCTCATATGTGACACCAAAAGCAACAGCAACAATAACTACAATAACAAAGATAAATTGGACTAAATTAAAATTAAGATCTTCTGTGCTTAAGGAAACTATCAAGAAAATGTAATGATAACCCAAAAAGTCAGAAAAAATTGCAAATTATATATCTGATAACGGACTTATACCCAGAACATATTAGAATAATAAGACGACCAAAAAACAAAAACAAACAAAAAACTTAATTAAGAAATGGGCAAATGGACTGGGGTTGTTGCTCAGGGGTAGAGCACTTGCCTGGCATGTGTGAGGCCCTGGGTTCGATCCTCAGTACCTCATATAAATAAATAAAATACAAGATCCACTGACGACTAAAAAATATTAAAAAAAAACAGAAAGAAATAGGCAAAAGATCTATACAGACATTTCTCCAGAGAAGACATACAAATAACCAATAAGCACAAGATATTCACCATCATTAGTCATTGTGGAAATGCAAATCAAACCCACAATAAGATATCTTTTTGTACTCATAGTATGGGGCCTGAATCTAAAAGTCAGATGATCACAAATGTTAGTAAGGAAGAACACTGTAAGGAATATAAAATGGTGCAGTTATTATGGAAAAAAAGAGTCTGGCTTTCCTTACTTAGGAAGTTAAATGCAGAGTTTACTATTTGGCCTGACAATTCTACTCCTAGGCATCTACCCAAGTGAAATTAAAACATATGTCCACACAAAAACTTGCAAACAATTGCTCACAACAGCATTATTCCTAAGAGCCAAAATGTGTAAACAACCCAAACATTCAACTGGGGAGTGGATTTTTTTAAATGTGGTATTCCCCACAGATTATTCAGCCATAAAAAGGAACAAAGTGCTCAGACATAGTACAATATGAATAAAGCTTAAAACCATCAATTAAGTAAAAGAAATGATACAGAAATGTTCAGAATAAGTAATCCATTAAACAGATCAGGGGCTGTCTAGGACTGGCATAAATAGGAAGAGTTGAGAGCAACAGCTAAAGGAAATGGGATTTCTTTTCTGAGGTGATGAAAATGTTCAAAAATCAAGGGAAGGAGGAGGCAGAGAGGTTGGCCACTGACACAAAAAGTAATTTCCATAAAATAAAAACAAACAAGTCATTTCAAATAAGCAACATTTACAACCGTTATTAAACTCAAGGGAATTTCCTCTCATTTGGTCCTCATTTAAAGACAGCACCTTCTAATATAGAGAACAGTAACCTCAATGACATAGCTACAGTAAATTCAATAACATAATGAAGTCTTGGGATTTTAAAAATAATGCCCTTCATGGTAGGCTAATGGCCAAGAGTCAAAGCTCAGTAAAATCAAAATAGTTCCACAGAGAGCTATAACCATGTCCTAGATATGCAGCTCTCAGATGGATTAGTTCAGTCCAAAGATTAAAATCAGTATCAAAAAGAATCGTTAGGCCGGATATCATTCAAGTAATCCTCCCTGGATATTATTTTCCATAACTGACTTTCAGCCACACTCTCTAATATCTAGAGTATTAAGTTCTAAGTAATTATTTCTTCTTCTGTCATTAAGGGCAGATCGGGGGTTCAGTCCTCTACCCTCTACTTCTTCCATTCCACATAACCTCCACAGGTACTCTCATTCAGTGGCCCCACATGCTGACTCACTCACACACCCATCTGACACATTTATTGAGTACCTGTTAGGTGCTGGGCACTACTATAGTGAGTACATGGGATATAGCAGTGAAGGAGAGAAAGACAGCTGTCCTGCTTACTCTGTGGTGGGAGGAAGTGGATCAATCAACATAATAAGTAAACTAACAGGTTATGTTAAAAAGGTGGTGTGTGTGTGTGTGTGTGTGTGTGTGTGTGTGTGTGAGAGAGAGAGAGAGAGAGACACACACAAAGAGAAACTGAGTGCTGTGTTTGGGCCAGAAAGGGAGGACTGCTATTTTAAATAAGGGGTTAGTCTTTATTCATTAAGAAGGTGAGATGTGATTAAAGACAGTGAGGGGGAAGTGAGGGACTTTACCGACAATTGGAAGGAGAGCAACCAGGCAAAGGAAGAACCAGAGGGAGCTCCCTAAAATGGGACCATCCATGCATGTTGTGTCCAAGAACAGTAAGTGTGGCTGGAGTAAAGTGGCAGGAGAGATAGGAGCAAGACTGAGAGGTGAAGGAGCCAAACTGTGTAGGGTCTTCTGCACTGAATGAGGTGGGAGAGGCACTGGAAGGGTCTTAGCAGAGGAATGGCATCGACTGACTTATTTTAAAAGGCTCACTCTGACTGCTGTGTTCAATATGGCCTATAGGATACCTCAAGGAGGCTGCTAAAATAATCCCAGAGGGAGAAAATGTTTGGCCTGGACTGGGAATAGCAGTAGACAATGGTGAGAGGTAATCAAGTTCTGGATATATTCTGAAACAGAAAAGCAAACAGGACGGGGCTGGGGATGTGGCTCAAGTGGTAGCGCACTTGCCTGGCATGCGTGTGGCCCGGGTTCGATCCTCAACACCACATACAAACAAAGATGTTGTGTCCGCCGAGAACTAAAAAATAAATATTAAAAAATTCTCTCTCTCTCTCTCTCTCTCTCTCTCTCTCTCTCTCTCTCTCTCAAAAAAAAAAAGAAAAAGAAAAAGAAAAGCAAACAGGATTTCCCAGCTCACCAGATATGGGTAACATGAGAAAGAGAAGTCAAAGATGTAACAGAGATGTTCTATCTGAGCAACTGAAGAGATGGAGTTGGCATCAACTGAGATGGAAAAGGTTGCCTGGAATGACTGCCTGCAATGACTGCAGGTAGAATAGGTTTAGAGGAGGGGAAGCAGATCAGGAGATCAGCTTTAGTCCTGCTGAGATTGAGGTGTCAGACGTTCATGTGAAAATGTAAAGGAGGCAGATGGATCCAAGTCTCAAATTCTCAGAAGAGAGCTTTGGGATTTATGTAAATCGAAAGCCATCAGCATATGTCATCTAAAGCCCTGTGGCAGGATGGATTCTCTAAGGAAGAACCAGGACTGAACCCTGGAGCACTACAACCTGCCGGAAGTCAGGAAGCAAAGGAGGAAACAGCCAAGAAGACTGAAATGTCCAGCAAACTACAGAAATCAAGAGAGAATATAACCCTAGAAGCCAAATAAAGCGTGCATCACACAGGAGGGAGCAATCAATCAGCTGTGCCAAATGCTACTGACCCTTCAAAAGTAATTTAAGATGAAGAATCAGTGACTGATTTTAGCAGTGAGAATGGTCTCCAGGCAGTGCTAGGAACAAAAGCTTACTGGGGTGAGTTCAAGAAGAGATGGGAAATGAGGAACTGAAGACAGATTATAGACAACTCTCAAGTTCTTCTACAAGAGAAAGGAATGTAGCTAATGGAAATGAGATGGTTATTTTCAAGATGGAAGAAACACAAATATTTGTAAATATTTATAGCAAGATATATGATATGGAAGAAAAGGTAACAAATTGCTGGCAGGTGACAGTAATAGCCTGTGGAAGCTCTCTTCATACTGCTTCAGGTTCCTGAGTGAACTTGGAGACAAGATCATTTGTTGAAAGTAAGGATGAGAAAGGAGGTACAGTTTGAGGAGAGATGTGAAGGTATAAAGCAGCCATCCAGGAGAGCAGAATAAATGGATTGCAGTCACAAAATGACTGCCTGGAAGCATGAAGGGCCCACTTGGAGACTTACGGCACATGCATCAGTGAGTAAGTTAACCTGGTGGTGTGCCTTTCAACAGCAGCAATTTTCAGTAGCACAGGTATCAGCATGCAGTGGGTGGGAAGCCAGAATGAATGAGAACTAGCTTTGTCAAGTGAATACGATGAACAAAAGAGGGATAAGGCACACACAGGGGATCAACTCAAGGAATGATCATGAGGACCATCCAATGGGTGAAGGACATAGAACAGGTGACAGGATCAATAAACTGGAGGCCATCAGGATGGAATACTGCCAGGCAGAAACAAAAGGGTACATGCTAGAGATGAAATCATGCTCAAATATACATCTTCAACCCACATCTATCATGGGTTCTTAAAACAAAATACACCCAGAAGCCTACCAGACATCCACAAGTAGACATCCCACAGGCACTTTAAGCCAAATATGTTAAACTGAACACATTCTTCTCCCAAACCTCTTCACTCTTCCCAGTCTATGTCCTGCTCAGTTTTTCTCTAGACAGAAACCCAGGAGACTGACCTCTTTATCCTCCTACCCTCCACCAACCACCCCCCCCATGTTTTCATCCTCATATCTAATCAGTATCTGCAGATTCAACTACTTCATTTTTCTGTCTCCAACCTATCTACTAATCTCAGGCCCAAGACAACCCCATGACTTAATTCAGGCTGCTGCTTCTTTCAGTTTTCCTTCCTTCCTTCCATTCCTCCTTCTTTCCTTCTTTCTACTAGGGATTAAACTCAGAGTCTTGTGCATAATAGGAAAGCACTCTATCACTGAGCTATATCCCCAGCCTTTTATTTTATTTAATTTTGAGTTTTGAAACTGGGTCTTATTAAGTTGCCCAGCTGTCCTCAAACTCATGATCCTCCTGCCTCAGTCTCCAGAGTAACTGAGATTATAGGCATGCACCACCACACCAGGCTAACTTTCAGGCTTCTAATCCATTTTCCAAGATAATACTAGAGTGCCTTTCCTATATGATCAAAACAAAGATACGTAAAGTAATAGTTTCTCACTGTCTTTAAAATAAAAGCCATGCCTGTAATCCCAGCAGCTCAGGAGGCTGAGGCAGGAAGACTGCGAGTTCAAAGCCAGCCTCAGCAATTTAGCAAGGCCCTAAGCAACTCAGCAAGACCCTGTCTCTAAATGAAATATAAAAAGGACTGGGAATGTGGTTCAGTGGTTAAGTACCCCTGGGTTTGATCCTTTGTATCAAAATAAACAAATAAATAGAAGCCACATTCCTGGGACGACACAAATATTCCTGTGAAACCTGATCCCTCCTTTAAAAATGTACTCTACCCCCTTTCAGACTGAAGTGTCTTTTTGAGGTCCCAAAACACCTCATATATATGATAGCATTTACCAAATTATATTTTAGTTATTTATTATTTGTCAGTGTCTGCCACTGGATTACATGGTCTTAGAAGGTAAGATCCTGAGATCCAGGCTGGGGTTATGGCTCAGTGGTAGAGCACTTGCCTAGCACATGTGAAGTACTGGATTCAATCCTCAGCACCATATGAAAATAAATAAAATAAAAGGTATTGTGTCCATCTACAACTAAAAAAAAAATTTAATTAAAAAAAATCCTGAAAACCTTGTTATATTCAAATTTAACACCCTAGTGCCAGAAAAAATTCAATACCAAGTAATCAATACACTGTAAATACTCAGACAAAACAAAATTATCAGCTGCTTTTTAGTAATAAGTGTTTAGGAAAGAGATTCTCTAGCATTTAAGAAATTCCTATAGAGAAGAAACAAAGTTGATAACCATCACATGTCATTCAAAAAATATTTACTGACTATCTACCATAGCCAAACCTACAGCCCTTGAGGTAATGGGCTTATAGTCTCATAATATCAATTTGTTATTTATGAAATACATCCTATATACCAATACTGTGTGTTAAGCACTTTATATATATGATCTTGTTTAATTTTAACAACACTATGAGACAATATGCTATTACTATTATGACTTTAGAAATGAGGAAATAAGACAGACATCTTAAGTATCTCCCAAAGAACATAAAGCCAATAACTGGCCAAGTCAGTAGATCTGATTCCAAAGTCTTAAATCAGCCTACCATTCAATCCTCTTACAATCAATCATTAAAATACTAGAGAGTGGCCTGGTATCATGTCATTATCAGAATGTAATTTTCTCTCCTCCTTCATGTAGACATCTAGAAAGATGCCTCAAGGACATCAGGATAACAACTTCATGAAGTATCTATGCCACCGTGGGACAAGTATGAGGAATCCACTGTAGAACTGGTTTAAAACCTGGCTTGTTCTGTTTTATATGGCTATACTTTTTTAATGTTTAGAAAAAGAGGAGGGGAAGGCTAGCTTCTTCAAAGGAGAACTTTCAATCAGGAAAGAACCAAAGGCTTAACAAAGAACTATTCAACCATTAACAGTTTATAGTGCTTTGTTTTGTTTTGTTGTTTTTAAGCAAGAGAGGAAAATAACAATCGGGAGCAGAGAGCTAAAGAAGTAAAGGAACACAGGAGATGTGATGTCCAGCAGTTTCCTTTTACTTCTTGGGAAGACTCGCTGCCTTCTGGGATGAGAGAACAAAAGCAAAGTATAATCTCTCTCCACGTTTTTTGATGTTTTGACTAAGTGAGGAAAAAAGATCCTGGCGCAGCTCCCAGAGGCAGGGGTGAGCAGAATAAGAGCCATCTCCCCATGTCTACAGAAACCTGGCCTGGCTACGCAGGCCACATTGAGACAGAGGGTGAGCTCCTGGCAGCAGCAGCAGGAAATGCCATCAGTCGCCAGGCCAGAGCAGCAAAAGGCACTAAGATCATTAGGCTGAGTATCGGGAAATCTGAGCTCTAGCTTTTTCCCAGTTCTATTTCTAACCTGCTCTAACCTGCTGTTGACCTTGAACAAGTTACGTAACTTCTCTGGAATTAGGGAGTTGGATTTACTCCCTTTCCATTTCCATCTCTCAACTCACACCTGATTCTTCATTCCCACTCCCTTATTTTTAGAAATCTATTTTAGCATATATTTTATTTGAGTTACATATTCTCTATTCTTAATATATTCTACAGTCCCTCAACCACTCCATGACAGATTGCCTAAAGACAAAAATAGAACTGGAATATGACATATTTATTTCTTGTATTAAAAAATATGTAACATTATCTTAAAAATGATAAGCCCATAATCTCAGAACCTAAATAAACCATGTTTTTTTGTTTTTGCATATTTCTTTCCAGGGTATTTTTTACTATTCTGCTGTGGTTTGTTGTTATTGTTACTGCTCTATTACAGATAAACACTACTTTTTGGTAATATTTAGTTCACATTTCATCACCTTCTACAAAACAGTGACCACAGATGGAGAAAATTTCCCATGGCTGCTCTGGAGGCACTGACTTACCTACAAGAAGCCTTCCGAGTAGAATAGATGAATTCACATTTCCCATGGATGCAGTAACCATTGAGGTTTTCGGGGCAAGGCATGTGGTTTCCAATATAAACATCTTCTCTTTGATCACTAGCATCTTAAAAGAACACAAACCAGGTCACTGAGGAGTGAAAAACAAACTGAAAAATATGGACTTTTCAAAGATTCTGAAAAAGCAAATAAATTCACCCCTTGTCAGCCACCTGCTAGGCAATTTGGAAAGGAGATTTATCAAATGGGGGTTGGATGAGATCCAAGGTCCCTTCCTATTCCCATTATGCCACAAACACAGCAGGTAGACTGTTTAGATTCAATGTATTTAAAAATATCTACAGGATGTGACTACTCTGTGCTACTGTTGTATAAGAACAATGTGCCAAAGAAAACTAAACATCATTAGTTTTCTTTTCATCTAAAGAAATAATAATGCTAGGTCTAAAAGTAAGTTCACTTCTGTGCAAGAAAGATGGCATACACTACTTGCCCTAGGGGAGTGAAGTTATTTATTTACTTGGGGCCTATGAAACGGAGACCATCTAAGAACATGGAATGGCAGAGAGCAAGTTACGGCATTCTAAAATTTTAAGGTAAAAAGTTTATTTTTGGAATGAAAGATCATACTGCTTTTTTTTAAAATGAAAATAATTTTGCTGTGTCTTCATAAAATTTTTCTTAGCAGATGTTCATTGTAAAAACAAGTCAAATAACATAGAGAACAAATTAAGATGAATTTAAAATCACCTGACAGACCTCTATCAAAAGAGAACCACTCTGCAAACATTTTGAACATCTGTTCATATTTAGGTAGAATGATATGAACTGAGCTGAGCTGAGCAGAGTTTAAGTGAAGAAAATGAAGCAAGGTGAGTAATGCTACTGTCAGAAAGGGGACAGAGTCAGAGGGAGACAAACAAAGCAATCTCTTTTTTAGCATATACACCAATATATCTATCCTCAGTTACATGGACCCAGAGTTCCACAATGGCTTGTCCATGTGCAGGAAAAATCACCAGGCCTCCTGCTGTCTCTCTTAGGGTTCCAGCTTACAAATTTTGTGCCCATTGGCTGTGTGACATTGAGCATACTACCCTAAGATTCCATAATCATAAAATCAAAATAACAGGACCTATACTTCATACAGTTTTTGAGAGGATCACGTGAGATAAATAATGCATTTACCATATGAGTAACATAACCAGTTATATATACAGCATACAATATAATGGCAAAGGGTTCATCTCTCAAATACAAATAAAGGCGTTAAAGAAATCTGAAGAATATTAATGGAAACAAATTTAAGAGAGAGAAATAGAGGCTTCTGTACATACGAATGGATGGGGAAGAGGAAGACCCAGGGAAAGGTGGGAAGAGAGGTGCCAAGTTCTAAAAACTGAGAACTCAAAATGCAGACGTTCTGGTGCTCAGAATTTATATATAAACAAGAAGAAAAACTTCAGTGAGGATTAAGCTCAATGATACAGTAACTAATGTGGAGAGATCATGTCACCACTGCCAAGACCAAAGACATGTCATATTACCTTGATTTATATATTCATATTGTTCTAATTTAATTTAAGCCTAGAAAGAGAACTGAACTAGAAGCCAGGGAATCCAAGATATAAATTCTTAATTCTTTCTGTCTGTCTGTCTATCTACCTATTCATATATTTGTTTATAATGCCAGGGATTGAACCCAGGGGTACTTAACCACTGAGCCACAACCCCAGCCCATTTTTTTTTATTTTGAGACAGCCTCGCTAAGTTGCTAAGTCTATAGCTTTGAACTTGTGATTCTCCTGCCTCAGCCTCCCAAGCTACTGGGATTATAGGCATGCACCATCATGCCCAGCTAAATTCTTAATTTTAAAAATGTCCTTGCTTGGTCAAGTCAGGTCTTCTCCTGAAGAGAGGTGAATGAGATCAGCGCTGTCCAATGGACACATGAAACTTCTTCTTACACAACAGTAGCTTATAGTGGTCACATCCTGCAGATGTACTTTTATATCTTCTAGAGTCCAAATTTTAAAAAGTAAAAAGAAACAGGCAAGTTAATTTTAATCATATACTTTAACCCGACATATCCAGTAAATAATATCATTTATTGATATTATTTATTTATTAATTATTATTTATTTATTTATTTTTATATTATAAAAAAGTATTTTACATCCTTTTTTAAATAAGACTCAAAGTCTGATACTTTAAACTCACAACACATCTGAATTCTCACTAGATACATTTTCAAGGGCTCTGTGGCCATCTGTGACTCATAATCACCACAGTAAGCTGCACAGAATAGATGACCAATTTGTTGATCTTCTATCAATCACCTTCCACATGCCAAGTACTTTGCTAGGTACTGGGGATATAAAGGGCTTCACGGTCTCCTCTAGCAGCCAGAGTTAAGTCCCATGGCAAAAGAAACCAAGCATTCTTTGCCCGGCTGTGACCCTGAGCATCCACCCCTCTGTGGACACTCATGAAACTGTGGTTCAGCTGTGTGGGTTTTGAAATCATTCTCTGCCATGAGAATGTGAGCTCCTTAAAGAGTGTTGACATTCATGTCATCCCTGTCTATATAACTCCTTACACTTAGAACATAACTTAGAACTTAGACAGCTCTAGAGTCAGCCTGCCTAGGTCTGAATACAACCTGGGTTTGCCTAGCTACAACACCTAGTGGCTATATGACCTAAAGACATTTATTTAGCTGTTCGTGGCCTTCAAGTTTCCTCATTTGAGAAATGGAGATAAAAATAGTGTCCACTTCTCACAGTACTGTTTTAAAAACTAATGAGACACATTTAGTGTATTAATGTATATAAGACCTTATAGAACTCAGAATTGTGCCTAGCAAACCATAAGCCCTTAATAAATATTACCAAGTATTATTCCATGCTCAATAAATGTTACATGAATGGATTCTAATTTATACTTGTTGACAAGCTGTACTATAAAAATATTCTTCTATTTTATGGACTAATAGGATAGCTCAATGATAGAATGCTTGACTAGCATGTATGAGGCCCTGGGTTCATTCCCTAGTAGCACAAAGAGAAAAAAAATCTTCAGTTTTGCACTTTAATCTTTCATTGGAGGAAAAATAAATTATAAATTGACAAAATTATTATCCACATAGAGTCCACCTTGAGTATTTCCTTAAACTGAACTGCTTTTAGCAGTCCTGGCTCCATGTTTCACAACAAATTAAAACTTAATTTTAACAGATATTTTATTAATAAATACTTGTGATCAAAGCAGACTTTCCTCATGCAATTAGCATTCACTGACAAGAAATAGTTTAATAAAAATCAACAACAACAACAAAAATTTACTTTTCTTACAACGGCTTCAAACTAAAAATGCCATCTTCCATTCCTAGTCAAGTCATGAGGGATTGGAGGAAGCAATCACCGTGCTACATCATGGCACATCTCAGAACTTGTTTCTTTCTCAGTGGGACACCATAAAAGTATGTAATCAGGGGACTGCAGAGAGTGAGATCGTGTTTAGCTAAGCTACAGAGGACATGAAGAAAAAACATACATGGACCTTGCCCTCAAGAAACTTATAATCACTGTAGACAATCACCACAACACACACACACACACACACACACACAAAGAAAGAGGGCACCACATGGCAGTTTACAATTGAATGCCACTAGGTGCTATGGAAGTTCAGATTCAAAGAAATCAATAGGCAAATTACTCAGAAAGGACTTATATAGATAGGGTAGGACTCAAGTTAGGCCCCAAATCCTAAATAGGTTTAGATAGAGAAATGGAAGCCAAAGGGAAGATATAACACACACTGCAAGGAACAGATCAACCTACCTAGAAGAGTTAATGCGATGGGAAGTATGTAAATAAAGTCGGAAATGCAAGCTGAAAGCACTGAATTCTGGGTAAGACATGTTTTCTTAATCATAGATAAGGAAAATACTGAAGGTCTTCTAAGAACAACATAAGGTAAACTCTGTTTTATGTAAAATTTAATTGACAGTGGTTGCCTGGGGTTGTTGGTTAGGAGGATTAGACAGTGACTGGCTGCTAATGGATATGAAGTTTCTTTTGGGGATGATGAAAATGTTCTAAAATCAGATTATGATAAAGTTTGGTGAACTCTGTAGGTATACTAAAAACCATGTGAACTTCATGGTATGTAAATTATATCCCAATAAAGGTGCTAAAATAGTTGGATACCAACAAACCAGATAAAGTGGCAAAGGGACTAGGAAGACAAGTAGCCAAGTAGAAAGTAAACAGAGCATACTCCAAACTCATGGCAGTGGAAAGCTAAGCTAGTGCTCAGCAGGAGGAATAAATACTAGGACACAGAAAATAAATAAATACAGCCTGAAGGTACTCCGGAAAGTGAATGAGCTGAGAAACTTGGACTTGGAAGGCTCCATGGAAGCCATCTGGTCTGATGAAGGAATCCCTTTAAATTAACCCTGAGGGTCTGTTTCTACTTGAACAATTCCAGAAACAACAAACTCATCAAAATACAATAAATTCCAATACCATCAACAGATTTCATAATGTTGAATGTAATTTCTATCTTTGTATAGATTTTCTACAGTCTGTTCACACTCTTCCCCCTACCCACCAATCTTTTATTCCGATAGCCAAACTTCCCATTTCCATCCTTGCTTGACTAAGCTTAGTGTGCAACCCAGTACATTTAGTAAGAACAGAACCGCTGTCTTTATTAAAAGGGAATGATGTAAAAATGGGAATGCTCTTAAAAGAGAATGATGTAAAAATGACTGTAAACATGAGCCTAATGATAGGTGGTCCAGGATATAGAATGTACTAAGCTGGGTTCAAATTTACATCTCATCATCCACTAAGTATTTGTTAAACAACTATTACATTCTAAGCACTATAATAGCTCCTGGAGTTGAGGCTACAGAAGAGCAGAGAGTTAAGTACAGAGACTCACTAGGGAACTAAAATGTCAAACTAGTGCTCAGAGAAAGATGAGGCTAGGGAACAAACATGAAAGCTCACCAAAGTAACAGTGCCAACTAGATTAAATATTCTGAAGAAGATTCAGAAAGAAAGCAAATGGACAGAACAGAATTCTGGAATAGCTGTGATTTAAAGAAAAGGGCTTAGGATCAGCAAGTCTAAACTCCAGTTCTTGATCTGCCATTGTACATGAGCAACAGACACTCATAGTTTCACTTTCTTCACCTGTAAAGTGAGGATAGCATGGTTGTTATGAGGATTAAATAATAACACCAATATATGAAAGCACCTGGAATACAGTAGGGTACCTGATTGATACTTATTAAAAAATGGATGAATGTCCAACTGATGTCACTCATCAGCCATAAAACGAAATAGCAAGATAGGCAAACAGTGAGATAGCCAGGTCGACAACAGTAAAACTAGGAGACAAAAAGTATCACCAATAGCCATAATAACATCAATAATGAATTCAGTAATCTGGTGTTTGTTATTCAGAGTGACCCTGGGCCATAAATATTACTGCCCCCATTTTGTGGATGGGATCATCAAAGCTTAAAGAAATCAGGCCACACAGCTTTTAAGTGTGGACCAAGTCTGACTCCAAAGGGCAAGAGTGTGGCCATTCTACTATCATCTCATCAAGCTACTGTGGAGATGTGTTAGGAATGTCTGAGCACCTGCTTTCTAGACCAGATAAATTAGACAACTTCAAAATGGAGAGATAGAAAGCTTTTAGAGATGCAAAGAAGACTATGTGAGGTCCTGGCTTTGATCACCAGCAACCACCCCCTCAAAAAAAATGCAATAATGCATAGTTTCAGAAACCAACACAGAAATGTGCCCTTCACACAGGAAGAACTCACCACAGAACAATCCTGTCTAAACAATGCCCTGGGGCAAGTGGTGACAGGCTCCACAAACAGCTGCAACTGCTAGAGCCTGAACAATGCTTCCATGTGTGCAATATACAAAGTGCATTTGGTCACCCAGTGGGTCCTTCTATCCACAGATGTTTTCACAGACAAATCTGTCACCATCAGCAGTGTTTCCAAACACAAAGGCTCACATGGTCCTAAGTGATGATGTTATGAGAAAACCTAGGACCAGGGGGCTAATCTGCCAAGGTGTGCTGTCCTGGCTATCTGTCCCATCAGGGAACAATCCACACAAAGCATGAAGAGTTGCTGCCAGCAGCTGAGACATGCACCTGGAAGATAAAGTGCTGAGGAGAAACTACAGCAACACTGCATCAGAAACTCTAAAGCTCAGTATTTCTACAAATCCCTCCAGTGAAAAAAACTCAAAACACTGTCTGGCTTCCCCTAAACTACTGTGCATACCTACTTTCACCACTAACATCTCTCTCCACACATGCTTCCTTTTCCAATCCCAGTCTCCTAGGACCCCATTAAGGGGTCATCATTCCTACCTACTCTCCAACACCTCCCAGCCTCTCATTTCTAAACTTGGCTATTCTTCACCCCAGCCCTGACTGTTCTTTTTCCCACTCTGCCAGTGAAACACCTTTTCTAAGAAGTGAATAAATTCATCTATCTTCTCAACTATTCCCTTAGAAAATACTCCTTTCATCTCCCTGAAGTTCTAAGACCAAACTGCTTCCTCGATCTCTTTTCCTTCCACACCTCCCCGTAATGTGCTTACCAAGGTTACTTCCAGGCCAGTCCTTCACTCACATGCCCAGCCTCTCAGGAGACCTGAAACCACCCTCATCACGATGCTCCATCACACACAGTCAGGCCTCCTTCAATGAGTTCAACACCTGGACCACAGTCTCATCATTTTTAAAAGGTATATCAAAAAGCTGCATTGAAATATATAAGCAACAGTCACCAAGAAATGGGACCCATGATACTAACATCTTGCTAATTATGGTATCCTTGGCCAGCAGTAGCATTCTTGAGCAGGCTCAAGAATGAGGTCAATCATGACATGAGGGTTGGGATGATGTGATCCTTGGAATGAAATGAGAATGTCTTTGTAGGAAAAGGGCATTTAGATCTTAGGCTGCATGAAAATATCTTTTTGAGAGAGAGAGAGAGAGAGAGAGAGAGAGAGAGAGAGAGAGAGAGAATTTTTTTAATATTTATTTTTTCAGTTTTCGGTGGATACAACATCTTTATTTTATTTTTATGTGGTGCTGAGAATCGAACCCAGCGCCCCACGCATGCCAGGCAAGCGCGATACCGCTTGAGCCACATCCCTAGCCCATATGAAAATATCTTTGGATTAAAATGTCTATACCACAAAGAAACTTCCCAGGTAGATGGACATGTTATCAACGTTGGTAAGTTGTGATGCACATAGAGTACATCCTTTTGTCAAAACTGGCACTTATAGCTGGGTGCAATGGTGCACACCTGTAATCCCAGCAACTTGGGAAGCAGAGGCAGGAAGATCATGAGTTCAAAGCCAGCCTCAGCAACTTAGTGAGGTCCTAAAGCAACTCAGTGAGACCTTGTCTCTAAATAAAATATAAAGGGCTGGGGATGTGGCTCAGTGGTTAAGTGCCCCTGGTATCCCCAGTACCAAAAACAAAATTTTTTTAAAAAAACTGACATATGTAAGATTTGTGCATTTCTATATTGCAAATTATGCCTCAAAAGAAAAAAAAAATCTGCAAATGAAAATAATATGGGTGAAGGTAAACAGACAAAACAAGAACAACAATGTTGATAAATACTGAAGGTGAGTTCTGGGTACATGAGGGTTCGTTCATTATTCTGTTTACATTATCTCTGAAATTTTCTATAATAAAGTTTTTTTTAATGTCAAGCACCCATTTCCCATATACCTGACACTCAATCATCACATCCTTAATGACTTCAACATCTACAACAGAACCAGTAACACTCCTACTTCAATATTTACCACAGGATCCCAACAGCCCAAGATGAATCTAAACCAGCCACTATTTCAGACATTTGAGTGCCCAGTTTAACAACACTCTTTTCTAAGAATTCCACTCTCAAAGCTTCTCTCACTGAGTACTCCTTCTCAGTCTGTCTGCCTTCTTGCTGGTGCAAAGTTCCTGCTTGTCACTTTGGGGACCCATCCTAGGTCCTGTGTATCTACACTGTCTTGGCTGTGTACTGCAGATGCAAATATTTACTGAAGGCTCCTATAACTGTTATGAGAGGCAGGTAAAAAAAAAAAAAAAAGCAAATGAAGTTTTTAAAAATACAACCAAATAAATCTTTTGACCTCTATCTCCTTACTGTTGGAACACTTCTTAAGTCTTTCACTGTTTGGATTTTATCTTTCTAACTATAGAAACTCTCTGGCCCAAGACTTTAACGATTCCATTTGCCTTCAAATTCAAGGCGGAGGACAACACTGTCTATTGCACATCATTAGCCATCTTTTCCCCATGGCTTCTGTACCACAGTACCCTTTCTTGGTTGCCTTCCTCTTAATTCTGTCTGCTTCTTCCCAAGCTGGGTCTTCTTTCCTTTCTAAGTAAGTACTATCCAATAAAACTTTCTACAACTCCAGAAATATTCCATACCTGTGCTAAACACTGTGGCAGCCACATGTCACAAGTGGCTACTGAATACCTGAAACAGGACTAGAATTTCATTTTAATTCAAGAGCCACATGTGGACAGTGGCTACTGTACTAGACAGTGTAGTGCTAGAAACTCTCTCATTCATTCTCATGGCTTCCATTATCATCTCTATATCCAAGGACTGCCTCTCAGATTTATGCTAAACAGTCACCTGGATGAATTCCACAAACACCTGAAACTCCAAAATGCAATTAATCACCTACACCATCGACTTTTCTCTTACCTTACCCCAAACACCTTTCCCTTCCCAGCATCCTTAGTCCTAAAAGAAGAATCCACGAACTCAGTCACCTGAGCTTAAGTCTTGGTGACTTTTAGCTCTTTGTCTTGAGTGTAAGCAGATGCCTATTCTGAGTCCACCCAAAGGTTTTCATTTCAATATATATAATAAGCAAAATGTTCCTGCCAGGTATCATTCATTCAAGTGGTTAACTTTGTAGGTTTGTTTTCAAATATATTAATGATTCCCTACTGCCCATAAATAAAGTCTAAATTTCCCAGGGTAGCAGATCTCACCCCTAGCTCTTTCTAGTCTGGCCTCTTTCTCTCTCCAAAGTCCTGTAATCCAGCCAAAAAGGATTCCTTACCATTCTCCAACACATTCTACCATAATGTTTATGTCCACAACTCTGCTCCTGCTCATCCTCCTGCTCGTCCTCCTTAAATACCCTTTGACTCCCGTTCAAATTCGAATACTCCTTTCAACATTCACTCAAATTCTACCTCCTTCATATTTCTCAGACTTTCATTTTCCCCCACCAAAGAGTAATCTTATCTTTTCTGAATTCCCAATTCACTTCTTTACTACATTTTATGACTATAATCAATTTCTACTTTGTTACAAATTAGTTATATGCATTGTTTTTTACTATAGCACAAACTCTATAAAGATGTAGAGATTATGTACTAGATATCTTTCCACCCACAGGTAATGTCTAGTAAGATGAACAGTACAAATTAGGTATATAATAAACTTAGTTCTAGATCAATGTGCTGGGATCAAACCCAGGGTCTAGTGCATGCTAGACAAGCACTCTATCACTTTTGGCTACATCCCCAGCCATTTTTATTTATTTATTTTGAGACAGGGTCTCACTAATTTGCCCAGGCTGGCCTCCAACTTGCAATCCTCCTGTCTCAAGCCTTCCATGTAGCTGAAATTAGAGATATACATCACAGCACCCAGCTAACGTTATAGATCAATACTGATGTATAAAAAAATACTAAATTATCAACAGACAGTTAAGTGATTTTATCAACAACCACCAAGTGTTTGAGGCATATACAGTTCCCCAGACTGCCTTAAGTATGAGCTTCTAAATATTGAAAAATGGCCTTCCTGTTCTGGTCATGTTTTATCAGTATAGAGAATAAAACTGGAATAATCTATTATGTCGCCTCTGGGAATAGAAAAGATTTTCTATTTCAAATATAGTACTTTGTATCATCATGGGAAACTGGTATTTCAGGGGCTCATGGATTATAACAGGTTCAGGCTTAAAAATTCAAGTAAAGGAAGTAATAAATTATTCAATACAATAATACTTACCATTTATTGAGTACTCAGTAAGCAGGCCAGACACTATTCTAAGCATTTGATGTGTATAATCTCATTTAATTTTAAGATAGGTACTGTTTTACTTTTTTTTAAGATAGTTGCTATTTTACTTTTTTTAAAAAATTAGGTATATGAGGTAGCTTACATACATATCCTAACTGTCCATTAGAATAACCAAACAAATTAGTAGAAGATGCACTGATAATAGGACTATTATATGGAAGTCCTAATCAAGGAGTCCAAAATCCAGGTGGTCTTCAGTTAACTGGATCTAACAGCACTGAGTCTCAGTGTTCCTGTGGGTATAAGGCTCTTCTCACTAGAGTAGCAGTAAGAATCAAATAAAATAATGCATGTGAGCATACAGAGCATTGGACTTATGGCCAAGGATAATCATGATTTGGTACCTTTCACATCTGGTCGATATTGTAATCCATCATCTTTCTTTCCCAGTAGACTAGTATCATCTGTGTCTATAAGAGAATACAGTTTTTCAAATTAACATATGATATTGAAGTCATACCATGGAACACTCAATTATTCCTAATGCTCCAGGTCCTTTTAACTTTGTACAATTATCCTGCTTATATTTCCCACCATTCCCACTCTCTCTCTCTCTGACAGATAACACTATGTATATTTATTGTATACAAAATGATGCTTTGAAACATATAACATTGTGGAATGGCTTTTACCTTCCTCTTTGTCAACTGTCCCTTTTCTGCCTCAGGCTTCAAGGGAGCACAAGTATATATGCTCTTTACTTCATGAACTATAATTTCATTTGGACTTTAGCTCAAATATCATCTACTTTTTAAAAAATCCTTCTTGTACAAACTAAAACAACACATACCATAAGGAGAAAGAATTCACACTCTCTCCAAGGAACAATGATCTAAAGATTTATCTTCTACCAGTTTTCCTGGAAAACTCAGAATAAAACTATTTTGGAATCTCAAGTGTGTTATCAAACATTTTCTAGGGGAAAAAAAACACTTGATTTATGAGCTGCATCTGAACTAGGAGACTGAATAAGAATCATAAATACCTGCTAGCACATAAGAGCTTTGGATCTCAATACACAGCCGGGGAGATAATAAAAAGGCACAGTTAGGCTTGACTGGAAAATTACTGAAGGGGCTAAAATAAAACTTAAGGCCCAATCATTCCAAAGCAATCTAAAATCTGCATGAATTTCAATTTAAATTCTCAAGTTTGGCCAAATGCTCTGAACGTGCTATCCCAGGAACTACCAATCAGATACCAGGTTCCTCAGCGAAGATACTCTTTCTCTGAGCTATTCTATCTACCTAAGCTCTCAATACTACCCAATGAATAAAAGAAGTCATACTTCAAGATTAAAGTCAAGAAGAATATCTATCTGCAGGAGATCTTTGTCAGGAAACGCCTCTTTCTATCATACCCAAAATCATACATCTGGAAATCCTCTGATGAGCTTCTTGAGTACTTTTTGGTACTGCAATCAGTTGGGAAGTATGTCACAAAGATTTATTCAAGATAAGGCAGCAAACTTTGGCATACAATCTTTTTCTTTTAGCTCAGTTAATAGCACACTCCTAAAGTATCCCTTAAGTAAGCCCAAAAAAGGAAGGGGTATGGGTAGGAAGTCGAACTAGTAAGCAGAAAAGATGTACAGTCCTCATCCGTAAGAATGTGCTTCTTCCATATATGCTACTGAGGAAGTGCTCCAACACCCCAGCTCATATGAGTACTAGTGAGGAAAAATGATTTGAGAACCTCTGGCTTCAATGACTGTCACTATTTCTCACAGGGGTGGAAAACAAAACAAACCAAACAAACAAAATCATTCTTATACGGTATCTTATAACAAAAGTGAGAATGGCAAACAATTTTAAACCAAAGGGTATCATTTCTTTCTATTCTGTAACTTCACGCCAAAATCTTTAACTGTACATATAACACATATGGGGCAAAAACTACATAGAGATAATATATTTGAAATCACCTTAGAACTATAAATATAAATATAAATCTTAATCTCTATGCCAGGATCAGCTCGGTACTAAATAAACCATCAAGCATCGTGATTTATGTCTTCAGAAGACAAAAATAAGTGAAAAAAATATCTAAGTAACAGGAAATTCTGAAAGATGTAAAAAAAGATAAAAAACTTTCAAGGAATTTCTCATTTTACAAATATAAAATAATACCAAGTAAGATTATAGGCATGTAATACTAAAGACAGGTCTCCATGTGATCTTACCTGTGCAATGGCCAAGGTGCCTTATATCAATTTGTTCTTGCTTTATACAAGATGCTTCTCGAACAAAACAAGGATTGTTATATGAACTCCCATCAGAGGCACACACAGGATTAAAACTGTATCCACTGCAATCTATATTACATACACACCTGTTGGAAAAGACAATAATTACCTATGTTTTACAATGAAAGTACCTCAAAATCCTACAACAGCAAAAAAGAACATCTCTCAACTTTTTCACTGCTTTCTAAAACATAAGTCAATATTGTTTTATGTCACTGCAGAAACCTTAAGCAATTTGAATGCAGGGCTATAATTTTATACAGATATTATTATTTCAATAGTTTCTCTTGAATTTTCATATTTAGATCAAAAATAATCAGGAGACATCAAATGTTAACATTGAAATTTTTGGCAAGATGACATAGTGAAAAGAAAACAAAATTATGTTATAAATACAAAGTCAAGAATCTAAATCCTAGTCCTACTCATAGTCACCAGATATATATTCAGATTCTTCCTCAAAGTCTTACTTTACCAATTTGTAAAACACAGACAATAAAAATATACCCCCTTCACCAAACAACTGAGATTTTTAAATAGAAAAGATATGTAATACGTAGAATACAAACCCCCAAAGTGCTTCCTAGCTACACTACTACTTGTGTGACTGGATATTCACAAACAGTAAAGTCTACATGGGAATCGGGGAAAAAGGCCAGATTCCATTTCTAGCAACATGTCGTACCAAGAACCTTTACTGACCCTCTTGCTGAAAATAATAGAAAATATTGGGTAAACCATTTTAAATGCACTCATTAGTTAGTAAGAAAGCCAGGAATATTCAGGGCAAAAGTTAAATGAAGAACAGAAAAGGTCAACTGAGCTCTCTATAGCTGATTTTCACCCAGAAGGATTTGCCAAAGTGGGTAAACTCAATTACAACTTTTTTGTTTTGACCCACCTAAAGTGGGGGGCGGGGTGGGTCTGGGACTCAAAAAGCTACAATCCTCAGCATGAGGTTGCCTTACTCCAAGTGAGTTGCATGTTCCAATGGGACTTTTGAAAAACTAAGAAGAAAAGAAAAAGCACTGCCCTGGGCCATGGCATTGAAGAGAGGCAAGAAAACATTTCTCCTGGGAATTCACAACCACAAACCAGACCTCACAAGGGTAATTACAATTTAAAATTCCATTTGGTTATTCTGAAAAACCTCAAGCTCAGAATTTATTTTAAGAGGTCAAGAACTGGAAGGAGTCCTAGGCAAATAACAAAATAATGCTCTATTCTTCTCTGGAGAAACCCAACTTTCAATGACTCTCCACAGTTACGGAGAAAAATAAATTTTCTGAGAAAAATAAGCATTAATCGCTCACATCCACACAAACAAAATAAATAAAAAAATAAACACCATATAGCAGAACAAACTAATTTTCAAAAGAACCAAACAGAACTCCCATGAATAAACAATGTATTACTAAAAACAAAAAATGTGAATGGCAGATTTAACAGCAGATTAGACAAATTAAAAGAGAATTGGTGAACTGAAAGACAGAGGAAATTGCTCAGACCAAAGTAGTCAAGGACATTGGACATACGAACAAAAGGTTAAGAGGCATAGAAAACAGTATAAAGAGCTCATAAAAATCCACAGTTGTATAGGCATTAAGAGAAATAAGAAGCAAAATATTTTTGGCAATTTCTCTTCAAACTATAAAACTTAAAAAAAAATTGTAATCTAAGTTTCTAAAAAGCCCAACAAATCTAAAACAGAATTAAAAAAAAAAAAAAAGAATCTACACACTGAATTATCATAGTGGAATTTTATACCAAAATAAGAGAATATTTTAAAAGTGACCAGAGAGAGAGATAACCTTCAAAAAAGTAAGAAGGAAAGCTACAACTGAATTTTAAAAGCAATACTGAGACCAAATTATTTACAGTCAAAAGATAGTGAAATAATACCTGCAATGTGCTAGATAAAACAGATTTTTATATGAAGAGAAATGTCAATCTGTGGTGACACAAAAAAGTGGGAAAAGGCATGAATATGTGGGTAATGTTAACAAAACACTCACAAAGACAATGATAGCACTCTGAGTAATTAGCTCTTTTAAAACAGGAAATTAAATGCATTACAATGATAGTATACAAGAGAGGTTGAAATTAAAATGTTTAAATAAAACAGACATTAATGAACTTAACACTGTGCTAATTTGAACATACATGATAAATTACTGAGATTATCTTGAAAAGCAGAATCTATTGTAAGGGTCCGGTGAACTTCGGAGGAAGAGACCACCAAGAGACCGGCTCATGCAACAGCAAAAGGGGATTTATTGAGGATCCAATCCAGCGTGCTGGGGCTCCAGGCTCACTCAAGAAGGGAGAGCGGCCAAGAGCCCCGAGCAGGGGTTGAGCAGTGCTTAAGTACACTTTTTTAGGGAGGGCAGGAACTTTACATGCGTCATGGTCCCCTTTAACAAATCATCATATACCGCGGGAAAATCAAACAACAATTCCCAAACATGATTAGTACATTCATTGGCGGGAACAGGTCGGGCAGGAGTGATAGGTCAGTCCTAAGAAAGGGGGTACATTCAAACTGATTGGTTTGGGCCCTGAATGCCTATGTGCCAAACTGCACAGGGCCCAGGTTATTTAACAACTAAATGGTCAGTACCGGGCATTGTCTTAACTGCCTCAGGAATTTCAGGTTCTGTGTGCAGTTCAGAAACTTTACAATACCTAGTCCTTTACATTTTAACTCAGGCTTTGCAGCTTAGAAACTTTACCCTTTCACTATCATTTTGAAACTAATAGGGAAAATGATTTTTTTTTAGGCAAAAAAGGAGAAAAAGATAAGACAAAAGCACAAAATATTAGGAAAAAATCAAAATGCATCATTCGTTATTCATGATATATTTAAAGAACTAATTTTTATAGTTAAAATTACAAATATAGGCTAGGTAAAGAGTCAGAAGCCAGCTATATGATGCTTATAAGACACATGTTAAGATGTAATAATATAAAAAAAATTGAAAATAAAAGCATAATTAGAAATACCACAGCTAGTACGGTTATATTAAATATCAGACATAAGAGACTTCAAGGCAAAAAGAATTAGGAGAAATAAAGACAGTTCCTTCATAAAGTGAAACATTATATTCACCAGAAAAATAATTATAAACATTTTAGAGTTAAACAATGAACATTGACAAAATAACAATGAAATACCTCTCTAACTCATCAAATAGATAAAATATCAGTAAAACTGAAATCTCTGCAGATGAAATAATTTGATGCTGAGATCTGCTTAAATACTTCCCCCCAAAAAAAGAAGTGAAGAGGGGGAAAAAACGATGAAACAAAATTGGACTTTTTGAAGATGAGTGATAGATATATGGGGAAGGGTCCACCTTCATCTTATTTTCCTTTTCTATGTCTTTGAAGACTTCTTTAACTTTTCATAAAATAAAGGTGTAAAAGGCAAAAAGTATAAAGATTTAGGAGAGCAAACAAGAGACTGACTGACTTTGAAATAAAGAATGTCTCATACAGAATATAAACACAAGCTACAAACAAAAAATAATTATAGCCCATATAACCAAAAAAATTATCCATAATACATAAATATAAATCAGTTTTTAAAAGAAGATGTAATCAAAAGGGAATGGGGGAGGATAAGAAATAACCAGGAATAAAAGAAGCATTTAAGAAGAATGTATATGAAAAGATCTACTCATTAATAATTAAGAAAATGAAAATTAAAAACCACAAAGAAATGTATACAGACTCACCAAATTGGCAAAAATTGAGAACAAGGACAATAAGTGTTGACAAGGATAAGGAGCAGAGGTAGATTCCTACTCTCTACTGGTACAACCACATTGGAAAACAGGCATTACCATGAAGTAAGGTAAACCATACTTGCTCAACAACTGCAGAGTCAGACAAGGCCCTTGAAATTCTCTTATACAATAAGATTATTCATGAGAACAAAAGACTGGAAACAATCTAAAAATCCATCTATAGTAAATGGACTGTAAAAGTATATGGTACAAACAACTAAATTCAACAAGCAGTAAAAGTGAATGGGTCACAGCTATGTACTTCAACATAAACAAATCTCAAAAAACCTAACACCATGCTAAAAAGGTAAAAAAGAATGCATTAATATGCTTCTTTTTATCCAAAATTTAAAGTCAATCAAAGCCAAACACTATTTTATTAAGGGATCTATCTTAATATAAACATATTAAAACTATAGGGTAAAACTATAAAGATAACAAGGAAATTATTTACAGAATATTGGTGGGTGAGAGAAAAGAACAAGGAAGACCCTAATGTATTGATAAAATTTTATTTCTTGGCTTAGAAGGCAGGATTTACATCTAAGTCTGTTTTGCATATTAAACCAAACATAAATTTTCATACAGTTTTGAACATCTGCTATGTTTTACAATTAAAATTTTCAAGCACCTGAAAAAAATTTAGTTTATAAGAATAACATTATAACAATGTACCAAAAGTTTAATTTCTAGAAAACAAGAGGAAAAAGAGGAGCCAGAGATCATAGTTCGAAGTCAGCTAACCAGCTAATCTGGTGAGTTCGAGATAAGAGAAAGGGGCAAAGGCAAATTGAAAAAATAACCAACTATGAGTGGGTGAAAACATACGTACAAATATTTAGGAGTTTAGAAAAGGAGTTTAGAAAGTCATTTATTCCAATCTTGCATCCCATGCAGGGCTCCCCTGAGCAATCTCTATAACTACACTGTCTAATAACCCCTGCCAAAGCATGTAGTGATGGGCAGCTGGATATCTCATCAAGGCAGGACATATTTCATGGTTGACTTAAGCTGTTCCTTGGGGCTAAGCCTCAAATCTGCATCCTAATGACTTTCATCCATTGACTCTGATTCTGGCCTCTGAATCTACATGTAAAAAGTATCTTCCAGGACTGCCCTTTAAATATTCAGAGATGATCATCATTTTGCACATAGATTTTCGCTTCTCAGGACCAGATTTCCCAGATTATTCAGTGATTCATTGTTGTAGTGTCCAATTCCCACCATTCTGTTTACCCTCCACCTTCAGTATCTCATAATACATGAGGCAAGGACAAAATACTACCACAGTACAGGAAAACTATTCCCTTAATTGTTCTGGATATGCTAGCTTTCCTGGTAACCACACAAATTTAGGCTCATTTTGAGGTTTTTCAAACATACTCAAATTTGTAAATATGGTCTGCAAAACATAACCACTCTACTTGGGAACTCAGAGATACATGTACCTCTGTCAAACTTTAGATTGTTTCAGTATATTCAATCTTTTGAGCTCCAGTTCTGTCATTTAACATCTCTCCTAGATTGATATATTTGTAATTTTGACAAGACTACCTCATAGTTTTATCTAAGTCATCAATAAAAGCACTGAACAGAAGAGGATAAAGACAGGGCCATATATCATGTCATTAGAAACCTAACGTCAACATTTCTAGAAAAATTAAGCCATTACTGAACATGTTTTAAGAAAAACTGGGGCTGAGAGTGTGGTTCCATAGTAGAGGGCTTGCCTAGCATGTATGAGACCCTGGGTTCAAGCCCCAGCACCACAGTAAAAATAAATACATACATACATTCAAGTAGACATACATACAAATGAACAAAATGCTATTACCCAGCTAGAAATGTTACCTATTATTTGACCTGATGTACACCAAACCAATTTAGTGAATATCTTGCTTAGATTCATAGATACTATAATTAAAGCTCAGCTCTGATACAGTAAATCTTATTTCACCATCAAAAAAGAAAATGAGGGCTCAGGGTATAGCTCAGTGGTAGTGTTTGCCTAGCATATGTGAGGTCCTGGGTTCAATCCCGAGCATTGCAGGAAAAAGAAAAAGAAAAACAAAGCGCGATTTGTTCTTGGTAACCCCATGCTGTTACCAGAAACTTCAGTATGTGCTCAGAAACAGAGCCAATAAAACAGAAGACTTGAAAGAAATGTAATGATGAAAGGTCATTGAGGTTCAAAGATCACGACTTGTGGAGCACCAAATTTAATAATAATGCTTTTTGTATTAAATGTCCAAAGGTCTTTCCCATTACTTGAACAAAGCTTGAAATACTAATTCAATTATGAAACCTCCTGGCTTACAATTTACCAAGGAAAGGTCCCACTTCTCTTTTTTTGTTGTTTTTCTACTTTTCCAGTTTCTTCTCTTCAAGGATTAGTGTAAGTGGGGTGGGGGTGTCCACATGACAATGACTTGCATTTACAAATTTTCCTGAGTCCTATAATACAATCCAAGATCAATAATTTTTTAAAAATGATACTGCTACTAAAAAATGGGCTTCCTAAGATTCAATCTACTTTTTGCACTAAGGGACAGTATTTCAGAGTGTCTATATGGGGTCTTAATATACACATATTAAGGTTTCATTTCTGAAATGCCACATTTGTAGCACAAATAAACATAACCTGATCTGTATACCGACTGTTATATTTTACAGAGCCCATGCTCATTTTCATTTAGAAAATAGTGAATTAATATATCAAAATAATACAAGGTTTCTAATTACCTCCCAAATCTCCAAAATTACTTTATTGAACATCAAGTCTAAAAATGTTTGTGCATTAAGGATTAATATTGCTGGGCGCAGTGGCATATATCTGTAAACCCAGCAGCAGCTCAGGAGGCTGAGGCAGGAGGAGGCTCATGAGTTCAAGGCAAGCCTCAGCAAAACTGCCAACTCAGTGAGACCCGGTCTCTAAATAAAATACAAAATAGGACTGGGGATGTGGCTCAGTGGTCAGTGCCCCTGAGTTCAATCTCAGGTATCCAAACCAAGACTAATACCAATGATGGTTATTCTAGTGGCCTGTGAGCAGGCTGCTGTGAACTTGTAAAATGAGACTAGCAGAAGAGAGGAGATTAAGCAAAGAAACAGACAAAATTAACTACAAAAAGCAATCTAGTAAAGTTAACAGATTTTTCTGGTAAATTCTTCAGAGAAAGGTAACCAAAGGAATGATGCAGAAAAGGAAAGTTCTTCTTTACTTTCAACATGCCTCAAGGAATGGGAAACTTTTAATGATACAATCAAGTAATTGAGGGAAGGGGATAAAACCAAAGGCTTTATGAAGTAAAACAAACTTCTTGTTTGTAGAAAATCAATGGAGAACAGAGATAGAAAACCAAAATCAAGGGAAACCCTGCACAGAAAACCAAAAGGTGAAGAATATGGAGAAACAACAAAAGAAAAAGGAGTTTCAAAGATGTAACAGGGGAGAAAGAATAAAGCTCAAACCAAAATAAAGGCATCAGTATTTAAAAATATTGATGAGTGGTTTAAGGTGGGGGCTGGCAAACTACAGACCAAGGCCTAGTTTCGTACACCTCTAAGCTAAAAATGAGTTTATGTTTTTTAAAGGGGGCAGGTTTAACAGAGACTACATATGGGATGCAAAGCCCAAAGGTTGTGCCATCTGACCCTTTACAAAACATTTGTAGGCAAAACTGGCGATGGCAATCCAATAGAAATGATGGCTAGTGAAAGAATCGCAGAATGATTTCAGGACCAAGAAAGGGCTCTATAACAAAGAGAAGACACTGTCACTCTGGTAAGAAGAAACAATACGCACTTGTTTTAAAAAACGGCACTGTTTGTAGTGGGCACTGAGCTCATCGAGAAAAAGCCTTGAATAAAAGTGTGAGAAAGACTGCTCCTGGGTGGGATGGCACCCTTACGTCTCGTCTCGTTCTAAGAACTGTGTGAACCAACCATCACCACTGCTTCCTATGGCATCTGAGGAAAGGTAATTAAATTGGCATCTTAAGTCCAGCTCAGGGACACAATCAGCATGGAGGAAAATACTAGTCTGCAGAGACCACAGATATTACTGATTACGGTGATTACAGGTGTCTGCAGGCTAGCAACATTGGCAAAGAGCAGGATGCTCACAACACAGAAAGGTGCACTCAAGTGAAAAGAAATCACTCTAGTATAAATATGCCAGATCCAAAACATTTAACAACCATTTACCCTGCACCTACAGTGTGGGTATAGTCACATTGGCCTCATTTAATACGACGACTACAAATTATCAGTAGGGAAATTGAACATGAAAAAGTTTAAAAGCCCAAGATCAAAAGCCAATGATTGGCTGGGACTGTATTTTCTCTATGCATTACAATTGTGACCAAACACCTGAACATGAGAATCGCCAAATAGTTATATTAAGAAAAATCCTTCCCCTAATCTGCCTTATCTTTTCTCTCCAATCACCAGGTACACTCACCTTAGGGATTTTTCCCTTCTTCCCACAGTTTCCCCAGATGTCTATCTGATTCAATCCCTCACCTGTGTCTTCTCTCAAATTTTACAAGAATGGTTGAAAAGTAAATCACTGTTAGAAGAACAACAATGGGAATAAAATCCAATGAAAACAGAAGGAAAAATATATATCAGCAGAAATAAAAATGGTTACAACAGAAAAGATCAATAACGTCTATTGAACAAAGATTTAAATCAACAAAGCAGGATGAAAAGAAAAAAGAAAAGGGAAGAGAAAAAAACACCGGAAAGGAATTAAAAATTCAATGAAGATTCCAATTTAAAAGATAATAAAATATTATCAAAAATCAACTTTATGGGCTGGGGATGTGGCTCAAGTGGTAGCGCGCTCGCCTGGGATGCGTGCGGCCCTCGTTAGATCCTCAGCACCACAAACAAAGATGTTGTGTCCGCCGAAAAAAAAAAAACTAAACAATAAATATTAAAAATTCTCTCTCTCTCTCTAAAAAAAAACATTTATTAAAAAAAATCAACTTTATTCTACCAAGCTTGAAAACCAAACTATGTGAAATGAGTAACTTTACAAATATATTATTATTTGACCAAATATATTTGACCAAAAGAAGAAACAGAGCACTGGCGCACACCTATAACCCCAACAGCTCAGGAGGCTGAGAAAGGAGATCACAAGTTCAAAGACAGCCTCAGCAACTTAGCAGGATCCTAAGTAAGTTAGTGAGACTTTGTCTCAAAAAATAAAAGGGGCAGGGGAGGTGGCTCAGCAGTTAAGCACCTCTGGGTTCAATCCTCAGTACCAAAAAAAAAAAAAAAAAAAAAAAACGAAGGAGAAGAAGAAGAAATGAAATTGAATGGTACTACAGTCCTTAAAGAAATTAAATTAGTTGTTTAAAAAAGATCCCTTTGTTAGGCAATAGGCAGATGTGGATAGTGGGAATATGAGGTTAAGCCAATAATTTAATAAAATGGGCCCACTGTGCTGATTCCCACATGCTTCCTTTTCTAAGAAGCAATTTACCTGCATCCCTGCCCCACCGAGGTGGACAGGGTATGTCACATTCCTAAGGAAACTACCTGTTCACTGCAGGAGAAATGCAGGCCCAAGATAATGTTGATAGGAGGAACCCAAGTTACTCTGAAGGAGAAGACTTTTGTGACCCCATCCTGAAACTCTGGGAGGTAAGAATAGTTCCTCCTAACCATAAAAAATCCAGTTAGAACCAGTCAGCCTGGACCAAGGTGACCTGGCCTTGCCATGACAGTGGGGACTTAAAAATCTGATGTCACTCTCCTGTCAGTCAAAAGTCAAGAGGTGGAGCTGAGAAGGACTCTCTGGAAACTCCTCTTGGATCCCCAATAAAATTGGAGTGCCAGAGAGGCATGTTGTCCCTCTCCTCTATGAGAGAACCCACTCTCTCCTCCCATGAAAGTGTCCCCTTTTCCTTTTCCCTAGCCCTTCAATAAACTCATTCCTATTACCAGTCAGAAGTCTTTCTGACATGATCACAAGAATTGGGGTTTGAAGAGGGGGTCTTCGTGGTGCCTCAGTTTCTTGGAAGGCCACAGCTCCGTAACCCCATAAAGATAGATAGCATCAGGCCCAGGCAGTTTTTAAAAAACAATTCATGAACACATTCATTCCAATCATTCAATATGTAGATAAAATTTATTCTATCCTTACAAAAATCAACCAGAGACTAGAAAGAAATATTCCCTGATTCTTTTTAAAAGATCACATAATATTAAAAAATTAAAATTACAAATTATAACACTGAATAAAAGCAACTAAAAGACACCCATGAGTCCAAAAGTAGGAAAACAAAAAGAGTCATTACTATAGAATAAATAACACAGAAAAATAGGATGCTATAAAAAATGAGAACTCCGAACAGAAATGAGCTTTTAGAAATTAAAAATTACAACAGAAATTAAAAACTCAAAAAGAAATGGAAAATAAAGCTGAGAAATATCTTTCAAATAGTACAACAAAAATTTTGTAAAATAGAAATTAGGAGAAAAAAGATAGGCAAGTTAGAAGACTACTCTAGGATGTCCAACATCCCAAGAAGAGGAGAACCAGGAACAGAAAGGAAAGAAAAATCATCAAAGAACTAATGGCTACAGGGATGTAACTCAGTCATGGAGCACTTGCCTAGCAAGTGCACAGCCCTGAGTTCAATCCCGTACTGAAGAACAACCAGAAAAAAAAAGAAGAAGAAAGAAAAGGAGGAGAGGAAAAGAAAAAACTAATGAAAGAAAATTCCTAAAAACAGAAGTCAATTAAGGACCTAGAGAAGGGTATACTACTATGACATTTCATTACACTGAGGACCAAAAGATTTTCTATACTTCAGGAAAACAGATAGGGAAAAACCAAATTATACACAAAGAATCAGAAATCATAATGGCTTCAGACTTCAACAGCAACACAGAAGGAAAATAGAAATGCTTTCTCAATGCTGAAAAAAATCATCTCATCCAGAATCATGCTCTTGCCAAGTTATAATCAAGCATTAGTAGAACATAAACATGTTCACATATACAAAAACGCTTTCAAACATTTGGTCTCTAAAGTTTTTAAATTCTGTAACTTTTCTCAAGAAGCTACTAGAAGAGGTAATAAAATGGGAGGGTAAAAAAAAAAAAACACAGAATCCTACCACCCTAAGAGAGAAGTAAAGGAATTTCTGGGATGATACTTGTGTTACAATAGAGTCTGTTTTCCTAGTTCCTGGCATAGAGCTCTGAAAACCCTTGGAATTACCTGAGTGATAGAAGAATCTGACTTCAAGATTCTTCTAAGTGCTGGACCCAGGGTCTCTGGTATACAGGTATATTAGGTATACAGGTATCCCTTAAATTGCATGTATGTTTTAAACAATTCTGTAGCAATGTACATTTTATAATTAAAAATTTAAATAAAATACAAAACTGAAGATGAATTGTGCTATGGTTACTTTTTAAAAAGAAAAGACAAAGAATATATGTACATATATGCTTGCAAATGCATAAAATCCTCCTAAGGAGATTAAACAAGAAAGATCACAATGACTGCCTCAGTGAAGACGAGTGAGTGCCTGGGAACAGGGTGGGAGAGAGACCTTTCACTGTACTAAAGGAACAAAGCGAAATGAATAAAGCTTTTCAATATCTAACTGTGAATTTCAATAGCATAAATGCATACATACATAAGTAAATAAATGAATAAATGAAATTGCTTCTATTATTGAGCTTTATGATTTTGGCAAATCATAGCTCCAAGTTTTTAAAATAAGGAAAATACCTTATAACACTACTAACAGAATCAAGACTTCTAAAATGCCATTTGAAATATATTCAAATACTGTGCACAACTGGAAGGTATTGTGATTACTGAAAAACATCCATACATTCTCCTCCCTTCCTTTCCCTCCCTTCCTTTCTTCTTATTCTACATAGAAAGCACCATTTTTTTCCCTCAGTTTATTTAGCAGTTAGGAAAACATTAGCCTAAGCTAATTCATGCCGAACTATTTAGATTTAACAAACTTCTAATGAAGCCTGCAAAAAGTTCCATATAATACTAACTATCTCTTTTTCAATAATATCGAATTGTACTGAGCAGCTCTAAATGAGTAAAACCCAATTTTTAATTGTCACTAATTTAACAAAGACATATAAGGGAGCCTACCCCTAAGCTACAAACCTTATAGTAAGTTCACCCAATACAGAAATCAGCAAGACAAAGTGCCTGCCCTCAGGGAGCCTGGTCTGTTTAGTGAGGCCAACAGTATATAAAAAATGCCACACCGAAAGTTATTTACCAAAACCAAGGAAGAACAAAGAATGTGGTCCTGATGACCACAGAAGAAAGCAAGATAGGCTTCCCCCTCTGGGATGTAAGTCATACTGCATCTAAGTCTAGAAGGAAAAGGAGTTGAACAAGCAAATAAAGAGGGATGAAACTCCAGGCAAAGAAAATATCATGGCAAAGTGGCCAAATAGGTTACAGTGCATTAAGAAAACTGCAGGAGGTTGTGGGGATGTGGAATTTTACGTTTTAAAGACAAATCTCAAAAGAAATCTTTACTGAGCAGGGCATGGCCCACACCAGTAATCTCAGAGACTCAGGAGGCTGAGACAGCAGAGAATCTCAAGTTCAAGGCCAGCCTGTGCAACTCAGTGAGACCCTATCTCAAATAAAAAAAAAAAAAAAAAATTAAAAAGTGGACTGGGGATATAGCTCAGTGGTAAAGTGCCCTGGGTCAATCAATCCCCAGTACAAAAAGGAGAAGAAGCAGAAGAAGAAAAAAGAAATCTTTACTGGCATCTGTCATGAACTACAGAACTTATTTCTGGACAAAAGAACCTGTCATTACTAACAAACATCCAGATTATACTTTGGACAAAATAATATTTAATAATGTTTATTTTCTGTTCTCAGAAAAATACAAAATTATGTTTCCATTATAATCTAAGGGGCCACAGAAGGAAATCATTAAACCTAAATAATTTTAAAAGCCTATTATTATATGTATCTAGAATAATGCAATACTAAATAACAATTACTGTCACTTCTGATTAGAAAAAATACAGCAGAAAGAATAGAAAATGATAGAGAAGGTACTGCTTTGGTTCTTTTTTTTTTTTTAAGCATATAAAGCTTCCAAAAAGAAGGATATTTTGTAGGATACAAATGTGTTGCATTAGTCTTGTTTTAAAAGGGAAAGAATTTTGTTGGAACTTTTAGGCAGAGATTCATCAGACTGTAATACTGTCCAGGAATCTGTCCAAAACAGAAAATGGCACCACAAATGACAAAAATGCCCAGCAGGTGAATTAAGCTGCTTATCAATGTTGTCTGTCACACTGCATACCTATATGATTCTCAGATATTTATATCGCTGGGGGGGGGGGGGGGAACAGCAGCTCCAAAGAGGAGATTACATCAAAGAGGCAGAACAGCAGAGCCCATTTCCATAAAGCACACCACAAAGTTCAAAAGGAATAATTGGAGGGTTTTTATAACTCACCTGTACTGGCATTATGCCTGATGGTTCTACAGATTCCTCAAACCATTCCTGGGCAGGGATTTAGGTCAGGTATATAAAAGATACTGATGTGAAGGAGTCCTATGATTATGTGGCCCCACTGTCCAGAGAAACAGCTGGTGGCTATCTTGCAGCAATAACTTCCGCCTTGGACAGATTAGAAATACTGTTTAGAAAAAGTGGGGTATGGTACTAAGAACATATGGTTTAAGAAATATAAAGTGCTGGACGGGAGGAGCTCTTTTCAAGTTTCAAGACTTGGCAGAAAGTCTATTCACTATACTTCACCATGGACACAGTGGAATACTGAAACCCTTCTTCGCAAGAGTCATATTTCTTGGAACACTACCTACCTACTTCTAAATATAAATATGAAAGGTAAGTAGTTATGGATACAGCTGTTCTAAGCCTACAATACCACTGGAGAAACAGTATGTTTCAGGAAGAAACAGGGAGAAACCTCATAGAAACAAAAATAAAATAAATTATAAGTGAATGAAAATAATCACCAAGTGGACAAAAGTGATAAATTATGTGCAACAAAGTTCATGCACTTAGCTGGTTGCAGTGACACACACCTGTAATCCCAGCAGCTTAGGAGGCTGAGGCAGAAGGATCCTGAGTTCAAAGCCAGCCTCAGGAACTTAATGGGGCCCTGAGTAACTTATCAAGACCCTGTCTCCAAATAAAAAATTAAAAAGGCTAGGGATGTGGCTCTGTGGTTGAGTGCCTCTAGGTTCAATTCCAGTACCCCTCCCCCTCCCAAAAAAAGTTCATGCACTTGGCTCCTAAGAAACCATATAGTCTCATTTTACATTTATAACTTATTTCTACATTAGATGTAGTTATTACAAGTCTACAGTTTCCTATTCAAAGGCAGAAAAGCAAATAAAAAGTTGGGGGCATCTAGAGTCAGGTTCACTAACAACACACACTGTCAACACCCAGAAACAGCAACTATGAGTCTGACACAGTAGCAACACTAAATTATTTTTAAAAAACAAATGTGAGAATTCAAAACACAAAGCAGAATTGCTTCAGTACAGTAATGAAACAACCACACCAGGAGCCTCTGAGAACATCACCATATCACACATATGTACTTGACACAATGGGTGCTCTGGTCCTCCTGTTTAATAGGAAGGCATTCAGGCTCTCCTGAGCTTACCTTAACCTATAAAATCAAGATAATACTTCTCTACCTGCCTACCAGACAGACCTGACAGCAAGAGTGGGAGGGGACCATGAAAAAAATGCTCTGAGAACTATAATACACTTTACAAATTTTAACATTAAGCAAGTTCAAGATCAGCCTCAGCAACTTAGTGAGAAACTGTCTCAAAAAATAAAAAGGGGTGGGGAATTAGCTCAGTGGTAAATGTTCCTAGGCTTAACCCCAAGTACAAAAGAAAAGAATATGTTAAAATTTAACCAAGTGTGGTGGTGTACACCCATAATCCCAGTGACTCAGAAGGCTGAGGCAGGAGGATCACAAGGTTCAAGGCCCATCTCAGTGAGACCTTGTTCTAAAAATAAAAAGCAAAAAGGACTGAGGATGTAGCTCAGTGGTAATGCATCCCTGGGTTCAATCCATAACACCCCTGCCAAAAATTGTACATATTCATATATATGTATATTAGAATATGATATATTTAATAAGGCAAGAAAGCACATAATATATTTAAATCAAATTTCATTAAAATAGCTAAATGAAAAACATGGTTATTAGTCTTTTTTGGTACACATGATGGTAGAGTGTATTTTGAAATATTTTACATACATGGAATATAACTTATTCTAATTAGGACCCCATTCTTATGGTTGTACATGATGAGCGGCACTACTCTTAATAACAAAAAATTAATTTACATGGCACCCAAAATGCTGAAGTTTTTTAAAACTTAATTATTAAGGACAAAAACTTTAAATCAAGAGAAAAATATAAGTTTCTCTTTGGAAACTAGATGGGTTATATAGCTTTTCTTCTGATAGGAAGAATATTTCTTTTTCAAAATGAGAAAATACAAAATATTTTTAGTGGATGTACCCATATACAAAAATCTAGTCGGGCACGATGGTGCACACCTGTAATTCCAACAGCTTGGGTGGCTGAGGCAGGAAGATCACAAGTTCAAAGCCAGCCTCAGCAACTTGGCATCTCAAAATAAAAAATAAAAGGGGCTGAGAATGTGGCTCAGTGGTTAAGTTCCCCTGGGTTCAATCCCCAGTACCAAAAAAAAAAAAAAAAAAAAAAATCATATGCAAAAATCTAACATGATGTGCAACAAAACACACACACACACACCCCCTAATGTAGTTACATTCTAGAGCACTATTTTTTTTTTTAAAGAGAGAGTGAGAGAGGAGAGAGAGAGAGAATTTTTAATATTTATTTTTTAATTCTCGGCAGACACAACATCTTAGTTTATATGTGGTGCTGAGGATCGAACCCGGGCCGCACGCATGCTAGGCGAGCGCGCTACTGCTTGAGCCACATCCCCAGCCCTCTAGAGCACTATTTTATAAACCATTGGTGATAATCACTAGTGGATTATGAAGTCAATTTAGTGGATCACTATGACCTTTTTTATCTTGCATGGTACTAGGAATCAAACCCAAGACCTTGAGCATACCAGCCAAATACTCTACTACTAAGCTACATCCTCAGCTCTTTTTATTTTATTTTGAGACAGGGTCTTAATAAGTTGTCCAGGCTGACCTAAAACCTCAATTCTCCTACCTCAGCCTCCTAAGTAGTTGGGATTACAGGTGTGTACCAGGGAGACCGGCTTCTACAAACATTTTTTAAGAAAATAGGAAAGGAAATATTCAAGTGCACCGTATTTAATAAAGGTATCAATCCACAGAACATTGTTGTTCTTAACACATATTAGCACTATGTGTATATGTACAAAAGTGCTGGGTAATAAGGTCAATGCCTTTCTTACATGAGGCATAGTCAAAAAGTCTGAAAGTCATTTGGATTCTAGATGGCAGCTGAGGACTATGAAAAGCACTAGTTCTTAGAATGACCAGGAGATAGGAAGTTAAAAACCTCACAGCTAGGACCAGGTCAGCTGGATGGAGAGGAGGGCAATGTTATTTTTAAAATTTTTTCAGGCATTCTGGTACTTGTTATTCATCCTCATTCCAGCCCCCATTCCCTATGCTTGTGTTCTACAGCACAGCAGAGTGACTAAGTGCTTAATAATCTATTATATATGTCACAAAGAATTAGAAGAGGGGAGCTCAAGGCTCCAAACATAAAAAGTGCTAAGGAGACAAGAATGCTAATTACCCTGATTTGATCAATACACACTACGTCCATTTACTGAAGTATTATACTACACCCCATAAATATGTACAAATATTACGCATTAATTTAAAGTTGAGCAATTTTTTTAAAAAGAGAGCGAGATCACTAACTGGCTACTCACTACTGGGGGAGTAGAAGAGGGAGACAAAAGTCAAGAGTGATGCAGTGTGAGGAGGTTTCAATCTACCATTGCTGGCTTTGAAGATGGAAGGGACCACAAACCAAAACATAAGGGCTGCTTCTAGAAGCTAGAAAGATTAAAGGCACAGATTCTCCCTGAGAGCCTTAAGAAAAGAATGTAGTGCTGCTGACACTTTGATCCCAGCTCAGAGACCAACCTGTGTCAGATTTCTACTCTACAGAACTGTAAAGCAATAATGCAGTTATTTCAAGCCAAAACACACAAAGCAACCCCCTGCCAAAAAAAAAAAAAAAAATTATCAGGAAGCTACCTTGAAGAAAGAAAGAAGCATTCTTTTCAGTAATTAAAAAAAAAAGACAACTTATGCAAATGAGGTCCAAAAAAAACATTGTCCTAAGTTTGTAAAAGATAGGAGAATCCACTCCATCAAAACCCTGGTTTTGGTCCTATTTCCTCATCTGTAAAATAAGATCAAACTAAAAGATCCTACCCAACCTTAATAATGACTCTGATGGCATTTATAATAATTCATGACAAGAGTGCTTAGTTTATAATAATAAAAAAATTTTTAAACAAAAAGTTTGCCTTTTTATATGACAATAAATAACATCTTAAGTAATAGGTTTACATATGAATATTTGAGTCTTAATGGCTAATGTCATATTTCTGCACACCTAAAAAGTCTAGCTAGCTAGTTAAAAATTATCCTTAGGTGATGATGTTACTTTTCACTTGGTGCCAATCATGGATAGCACAATGAAAGTACCTTGAAGGAGTTATATAACCTCCATATATCTTTCTTGTTGCTACGGTTCATTTAAAAGTTAAATTTTTAAAAATGATTGTTGAGATATATTTACATTGTTAAATTAACTGCAATCAAAATGTTTTATAGACTAAAAGGTTCAATATTCTTAAAATTTCCTTTTAAGATACAAAAGGAAATTCTATAGTAGAATTTAGTTTCATCCTTTATTTTCTAGTTGAAGGTATCAATGACTTCCTCAAGCTTTTTTGACTATTGTGTGGTCTTGACTGCGATCCCAGTCTCTGTGCTCCTTCCCTGATGGTAAGACCTATATGTTCCTTACTATCAGTAAGCCTTTCCTGGTCTATGCCCACTCCCTTGTACTTAGGGCCTGCATGTACAAGAATGAGAGCTACAGTTCTAAGATACGCAGAACTTAATGTATGTGTTATTTTAAGCCAAAACACATATATTATTAGTACCTAAAACAGAGTTGCTCTGATTGAGAATATGATACATTTTATGAGGCATTTATTCACATAAAGATGTGTATTTTGTCATACAGATATCATATTTGGGGCTACCTTTGCAACGAGCTGGAATCTGTTTTACTTCTAAGTAAAAGACCTCTAGCTCCTTCTATTTAGGAATGAAAAATGACAGCAGAGAAATACATAAAATAAGGCTGAATAGAGGTACTGTCAAAGGAATAAAAACAGACCAACAGAGCCAGCCAATCAATCATTGATAGCTATACTGTAGACTGCATACACACACACATACACACAACACATGGGTGTTTCATCATGCCATGAGTATAAATCAAGAGGAAGATATCTTTCATCTTTTCTTTCTTTTCATTCTAAAAGTCCATATTGCCCATCATCTCTCTTGCTCTACTGGCTAGTATCTGCTTGGAAAATTTTCTCCCAAATCAAATCACTCTGGTTGAACCGAGCAGACACAGGCCAGTCCAAATGACCCAAGGACAGAAATAGAGTAAATTCAGGTCTTACTGAATTCACTTCTCAATGAACTTGCTTATCTTTTGCCAAGTTTCACCTACACTGAACTATCAGGCATTTAATTTTACCAAATGCCATCCAAATAGTTGATGTTGTACCATAAATACTGAAAATGGAATGATCTTGATTTTTAATACTCCCTTTGGACATTAATGCTAATTAGATCTAATTACTACTATTTTGTGAAAGGCACTCAAGGGCTAAATAAAAGATGGGACTGGAAAATACACACCAAAAATATGTAAAAGTAAGGAAAAGAAAGTGCAAATCTCTGTAAAATAAATTTTGAAATATGCACTAAGGGGAAATGGAGGAAGTGAACAAGATCCATTTGTGCAATCAGGTCTTAAAGTCAGCAAACTTTTAAAATCAAACAAGCATAAAGCAGGCACTGTAGGAAAATGAAAGAAGGATGAAACTGGAAACAAGTGAACAGAATACTGATGAAAGGGAAACCAAACATGACTGTTGATAAATGTCTACATTATCACTATTCTACCAGAGAACCCCTATCTTCCAGGGAGTAAGCGGGAAACTGGACAATGCTTCTAGTCATTTTGTTCAGCCATAGTGAAGGCTGATCATGAGAAAAACAAAAATGTCAGCGGGGATTTGTAGAAACAATTTTTTACTTAACACACTGAAAATATGAAAAGATTTCTGTATAAAACTGAAAGAGAAGAAAAAGAGAAGTTGTTTTTGTTATAGATACTAATTAAAAGTGTAATAAGATAATTCAAAATTGCAGGTTGGGTATAAAATTAGCAGCTAGTATAAAATTAGCAGCTAGTATAAAATTATCAATGAAAAAAAACCACAGGTAATATCCAAAAACTATAAATGGATTTTCTGTCTAAAATATAACAAACTTATTTACATATCATATCAACTTAAAGAGAAAAGTCATTAAGACTAGCATTAAACTTAACAAATACATAAAGCACAAAATACACAGAACCAGGCAAATGATACCTTTCTGTAAATATAGCCATGCTAAGGACCAACCTCTAAGTTTATCCCTTTCCCTCAGTCAACTCACCCAACATTTTCTGCATCTTCATCACACTCAGCTTTATATTTGCAAGGTCCACACTTGGAGTGTTTTCTGTGAGCTTCTGCCCCTGACCCTTCCTCTTCTGCTTAAAAAGAGAAATTAAACTTTCAACCAAAAGTTGGGATCCTTTCCAGATACATTTCATGTTTTCATTACCCATTATCCTGTTTCTGGGGAAAAAATAGCCCCAGCTCTTGCAAAGAGTCACTTCCAAAATCTATCAATGCTGTTAATAATTAATACAATATAACCTGTAACACAAGTATTGTTGCTAGCAAAATAGATTTGGTAATGAATTGCTTTTAAAAGAATTACCTTGTGGGCTGGAATTGTGGCTCAGTGGTACAGTGCTTGCCTAGCATGAGTGAGGCGCTGGGCTCGATTTTCAGCACCACATATAAATAAATAAAATAAAGTCCACTGACAACTAAAAAAATATTTTAAAAAAAATTACCATGTGGGCTGGGGCTGTAGCTCAGTGGCAGAGGGCTTGCCTAGCATGTGTGAGGCACTGAGTTCAATCCTTAGCACCACATACAAATAAACAAAACAAAGGCATGGTGTCCATGTACAACTAAAAAAATTTTTTTTAAAAATTACCGTGTAACACTGAGTAAGAGAGAGGATTAAAAAGTAATTCTGGGTTTCATTCCTAACATACAACCCCCCAAAAGGCAATAAATTCAGTTCTGTAATTACCCTTCTATTGAAATAAATCTGTATAATGCTGGTTAGCAGAACAATGCTTGAAGACCACAGAATTTAATTTCCACCCTTTTCCTCACATTGTTTCATACCTGCCTTTCTAACTTCATTAAAAACCAATTCCAGAATTAAAACAAATATCTGTCTCCAAATTTTGAAAAGGAAAGGGGTCTTTTTATAAAGGACCTTTTCCCTTTGCCTACTTGGTCCCCTGGCACCTATGACCCAGCACAAAAAATAGCAGAAATACTAGCACTCAGCTCACGTCCCATACTTGAGGAGATCCTACATGCATGGGTCTCAACCTCAGTGGATCCATATCATGATAATCTCAGACTAGGCAGGGAATCAGCACTGAGGCCAATTTAACAATTTCAGTTCACTCAAGAGGTTTCTCAATTTTGTTCAGGAAAGAATACAATTCAAATGATATCAGTAAATAAGGTTTAAAAGGAAGCCAGGAATTGTGGTGCATGCCTGTGATCCCACCTGCTTGAGAGGTTGAGGCAGGAGGATGGCAAGTTCAAAGTCCAGCCTGGGCAACTCAAAATAAAACTTAAAAAGGTCTGGGGGTGTGACTCAGTGGCAGAGTGCTTGCTGAGCAGGCACAAGGCCCTGGGAGAGAGGAAAAAAAGAAAGGAAGAATAGAAAGAACAGAAAGGAGGAAGGGAGAAATTTTTAAAGGAAATACCATGCTAAGTATAAATACTTGCAGTCTTCCAATTTGGTGTGTTTGCCTGCACTCTAAGTAGAAATATTTCCAGGAAGATTTCAGAGATCATAATCCTAAGTAATTCTGAGGATTCAAAACATTACGAAATACTAGTGCCACCAATAGCTCACTAAGATTTATATATTAATTTGAGTAAACTACTAATCTTTCTAATTCATACTCCTAAAAAGGACCAACTTACCTCCTTAGAGTAAGATATCCAATACCATTTCATATTAGCAATTCCTGAAAACTATTCGCACTTCTTTTATCACAGGAACAAGAACAACTTTTTGACTGAATATCTGACCATAGGATCTAGACCTGATCTCTTAAAATCCTTTCTAGCTCTAAGATCTAGAAGTCATGGGCTGATCCTTCACACATTATAAAGCTTCTGCTTGAATATGTCCATTTATCTAGCTGTGCGCAGGGGCACACACCTGTAACCTACCCCAGCAGCTCAGGAGGCTGAGACAGGAGGTTTGGGAGTTCAAAGCCAGCCCCAACAACTTAGCAAGGCACTAAGCAACTTGGAGAGACCCTGTCTCTAAAACTACAAAAAAGGGCTAGGGGTTTGGCTCAGTGGTTGAGTGTCCCTGAGTTCAATCCCAAAAAAGTAAAAATAAAAATAAATCAAATTCATAGTTCAACAGCTTTAATCACTTTCTTTTTGGCTGAAGCTGCTATTCTTGAACTTCTTCATGAATTTTAGAAATCTATGAAATACAGAGTAAGTTGTAGTTTGGAATAGGGTTTCATGTCGTGTTGAATGATCATAACTTGAAAGAATATTTAATTTTGTTAACTAACTCATGCAAATTTTCCCAGCATGAGTGTTCTTTTACTGTATCCTCATAGTACTTCAAACATTATTTTTCATACAAGAGATAGAATTAAAACCTCACTAGACTGTGAAATAGTTTAGTCATTCTTTTTTAATTTTCTTTGTTGCTGACCTTTATTTATTTATATGTGGTGCTGAGAATTGAACCTTGTGCCTCACATACACTAAGCAAGTGCTCTACCACTGAGCTACAACTCCAGCCCCTAGGTTTAGTCATTCTTAATTCTGACCATTTAAATTCTATTAGTTGCTACTGCCAAATATTAATTTGCTCATATATTTGTAAAATAAAAATTAAAACGTTAGAAAATTTTAAGGGTTTAAACTCTAAATTTCACTGGAACTATTCTATTAGTTCTCTCTTTTCTATACAAAACTCACTCTGAGTATTATGACCCTGTACCTTAAAAATTCCTAATGATAGAGCTGGGCGCAGTGACACATGCCTGTAATCCCAGTGGTTCAGGAGGCTGAGGCAAGAGCACTGTGAGTTCAGAGCCAGCCTTAGCAACTCAGAGAGGCCCTAAGCCACTTGGCAATACCCCGTCTCTAAACAAAATATATAAAAGGGCTGAGGATATGGCTCAGCATGAAGCACCCATGGGTTCAATCCCTGGTACACACACCCCCAAAAAAATTCCTTATAATCAAAATTTTGGAAGCAAGGAGTAGGAGAGAGTCACAAATACTCTGACCCAAGCTAAACTCCTTTGTGTGGATGATCTCAAGAGGAAGTTGTTTTGTGCAGCCTCAATTTAACAGGGGCTACAGCATTTTCCTCTTAGTCTGACAACACACCTTCAGCGAAAAATGCATGAACTAGGGAATGGCTGGGGCCAAGGGCCATACAGTGGTGAGGGATAATGGCTAAGGGGCAAATGGTTTCGTTCTAGATATGAAATGTTCTAAAGTTAATTGTAGTGAAATGTACAACTCTGTGAGTATACTAAAAGTCACCAAGTTGTACACTTTAAACAGGTGAATCAAGTGGTATCTGATTACATCTCAAAGCAGTTAAAAAGAAAAGTACAACAAAACAAATACCCTTTAAGAAGTACTTAAAGCTTACCTCCTTCTCCAGATCCAGAACCATTATCTGAAAAGAGAAACAATAAATATAAACACTTTTACTGGAAATTTAATGCTTTCAAATAGTAAAATTTCTTTCAAAAAATAAAACTAATATTCATTATCATAACAGTCCCTTTCTTATATTTTGCTATCAGTTTTTTGCTATCTAACATATTTTATGCCTCTCTCACATGTGACTTGGATACATAATTATCTACAGCTCAAATTTTTTTAACCCATTCAGAAGATGTCCAGGTATAACAGAGTGAAGACCAATAAATATTATAAATAGTTAAATATAAATAACTAATTTTAATTCACTCGTTTAAAAGGTGAAAGAATATTTAATTTTGTTAAACCTTGAGAAGAATAATGAAAAAGCTGCTTCATCAAAAAGGCAGGAAAAGAGTTTTGAGTCTTGCTCCATAAATCTTCTTAATGAAATCTGTGGGTAACGAACAAAAGCCAACAGGTAGCGAGAGGAGAGGAAAGCCCAGAGGTTTGGAAGCAAAGCAGCTCAGGGCTGAGTGTTTCATATTTCTGATGAAATTAACTATTACTTCTAGAAAATCTTATCAGGAGGAATCTCAGAAAATAGCCAATCTAAAATGAAATTAGTGTAAAATATGTATTTTATAATGCTAAACGAACCAACATACAACAAAATCACATTGAAAAGTAAGTACCAAAATGAATTACAGTAGATGGGGTAGAGAGAGAAGAAGGGAGGGGAGGGGAGGGTGGATAGTAGGGGATAGGAAAGGTAGCAGAATACAACAATTACTAATAGGGCATTATGTAAAATTGTGGATGTGTAACCGACATGATTCTGCAATCTGCATTTGGGGTAAAATTGGGGGTTCATAACCCACTTCAATCTAATGTATGAAATATGATATGTCAAGAGCTTTGTAAAGTTGTGAACAACCAATAAAAAAAAAAAAGAAAGAAAAGTAGGTACCACTATGGCATAATCAGCATGGAGTTGTTAAAAACACACACACATACACACACACACACACACAGGAGAGAATGTAAGTGAAGAATATCGCACAGCACTTTATAAGAGAGAGAATACCCTTATTCTAGAGAATCCATACTTCAAATAGTTCTCTGGAGTGAAAGACAACACCCAGCTCCCTTCCTTTCAATCTCCTTTAGACAACAAATTCCCAGATATGGTAAAAACAGGAAAAATGAGAAAAACATAGATTGTATGCAGTACTGATTGCAAAATTTTCATGGGCTTTTGTGGACATGTCTTCAGTTGAGTTCAATTTTGATTAATTAGCCATAAAATGACATCTTCCCTAAGTGATGAGGAAAAGAAAGAGTAAAGCAATAGGAAAAAAAAAAAAGGAAGGGAATTAATTGAACATTGTTCTTAGACAAAATTTTCTTAGGAAAACACTTCCTTATTCCTTCTATTCCATATCCACCAACTGGTGCATATTCAGTCCCAGACACCATGACACATGCTAGGAATAAAATGATAAATAAGACATGTTCCCAGTGCATGAGATACTTACTCCCAACCTCTTTTTCAACCCATGTCTAATTTTAATAAATATAAAAATATCATGCCTTCCTTGGTCACTTCAAATTTCTAAATAAACACTATGACTACTCATAATGAAGTAGAATAATTCTAGATTATATCTGTAGTCAATACACACACCTTCTCCAGCCCACATCACTCCATCCTAACCCTGAGATTATGTTATAACTCCCTAGGCAGGACAATAGTATCCTGAGGTTGAGAAATCACTGTTCTGGCTGGAAGCAGACATGTAAGATCAATAAAATACAGTATGTTATATGTGTAGATATATATATAAAGTGTGAACAAACAGACTAGAGATGTCACAGAAGAAAGATTTCAGAGAAAAGGCTTAAGCTGGCCACACTAATCTGCGCTGGACCCAGTCTTAGAGTAGGCCCAGGTCCATCCCGCCACCTGCAGACACCCAATGGACCTGCAGCACAGGACCACCTCTTCCAACCAGCAAACCACTGTGAGAGCTCAGACTCAGCCCAGATCCGCCCACAAGAACATAGACCCAGGCCCACAGTGGGTCCAAGTCTGCCACCCCCACCTCTACCTGGGAGCCCAAGCCTAACCCACTTCCATCTTGGGACACTGCACACATCACCATAGCCATCCCCATGCAGTAGCCTCTACTTTTTTACAACAGAGAGGGCCTAGATAGAAGCAGCTGCATCTCAGAGCAGGCATCCCAAAGACAGTGTAAGGCCCACCCTTTCAGCCCCATCTGTGTAAAACATTGCATCCATCTTGGGGCACCTCCACTATTATCTCAAGTAACCTTGGCTACTGCCACCGCCACCTTTAGTTGCAGTAGCACACACTGATGGACACCAGCAGGGTGTGGAAGCCTAAAATTAAGGTGAGGTGTAGACAATCTGCACAGACACTAAAGAATATAGAGTAGAAACTGAAATATCTCAGATCCTCATTGCAAAAAAGGAAAACATGTAGACTACATTAAAAAAAAAAAGGGGAGGAAAGTGCCCCCAAACAAACCAGGATACTACAATAACAGAACCCAAGCACAGAGAAGTTGATAAAATGCCAGAAAAGGAGTTCAGAATATTCATAATTAAAATGATCTCTGAATTAAAGAATGACCTAAATGAGCAAATACAGGCAAAAATTGATCACTCCAACAAAGAGATAAGACAGCAAATACAGGCAATCATTGATAACACCAATAAACAGATAAGGGAGCAAATACAGGCATCCATTGAGCACACCAACAAAGAGATAAGGGAGCAAATATAGGTAGCAAAAGATTACTCTTCAAGAAAGGGATGGGATTCTAAAAAAAAAAAAAAAGAAAAAGAAAAAGAAAAATCAGCAATCCTTGAAATGAAGTAGACAATAAACCAAATTTAAAAAAACTCAATAGAAAGCATAAACAACAGATTAGATCACCTGGAAGACAGAACATCAGATAATAAAGACAAAGTATACAATCTGGAAAATAAAGTTGACCACACAAGATGGTAAGGAAAGATGGTAAGGAAACATGAACAGAACATCCAAGAATTATGGGACAGCATCAAAAGACCAAATCTAAGAGTTATTGGGATACAGGAAGGCGCAGAGTTTCAAACCAAAGGAATGCATAATCTCATCAATGAAATAATATCAGAAAATTTCCAAAACATGAAGAATGAATTGGAAAACCAAATACAAGAGGGTTACAGGACACCAAATGTACAAAATTACAACAGATCTATACCAAGGCACATTATAATGAAAATGCCTAGTTCGGAATATTCAGAATAAGGATAGAATCTTACAAGCTGCAGGAGAGAGGAATCAGATTATACATAGAGGAAGAACAATTCTTATCAACAGATTTTTCAACCAAGACACTCAAAACCAGGAAATCATGGACAACATATACCAAGCTCTGAAAGAAAATGGATGCCAACCAAGAATCTTATATCCAGCAAAATTAAGCTTTAGATTTGATGATGAAATAAAAACTTTCCATGATAAACAAAAGTTAAAAGAATTTACAACTAGAAAGCCTGCACTACAGAACATCCTCAGCAAAATATTCCAAGAAGAGGAAATAAAAAACAATGATAAAAATCAGCAGAGGAAGGGATTACACTAAAGGAAAATCTAATCAGAGGAGAAACCAAGTCACCTTAAATATCAAAAATAAATAAAAATGGCTGGGAGTACAAATCATGTCTCAATAATAACCCTGAATGTTAATAACCTAAATTCACCAATCAAAAGACACAGATTAGCAGATTGGATTTTTAAAAAGACCCAAAATATGCTGCCTCCAAGAGACTCATCTCATAAGAAAACACATCAACAGACTGAAGATGAAAGGTTGGGAAAAATCATACCACTCACATGGAATGCGAAAGTAAGCAGGGGTTTCCATCATCATATCAAATAAAGTAGACTTCAAATAAAGTAGCTAAAGTTAATCTAAAGGAATAAAGAAGGATACTACATACTGCTCAAGGGAGCCATACCCCAACAAGACTTAACAATTATGAATATATATGCCCCAAACAATGGAGCATCTACATTCAACAAACACTTTTCAAATTCAAGAGTCAAACAGACCACAACACAATAATTCTGGGTGACTTTAACACACTTCTTTCACCACTGGAGAGATCTTCCAAACAAAAGCTGAACAAAGTAACTACAGAACTCACTAATACATCAATAACTTAGACTTAACTGACATATATAGACTATTTAATCCTTCAACAAGCAAATACACTTTCTTCTAAGCAGCACATGGATCCTTCTCTAAAATAGACCATATATTATGCCACAAAGCAACTCTTAGCAAATATAAAAAAGTAGAGATACTACCCTGGGTTTTATCAGATCATAATGGATTGAAATTAGAAATCAATGATAAAATAAGAAATAAAAGCTACTCCAACACCTGGAGACTAAATAATATGCTACTGAATGAACAGTGGGTTGCAAGAAGGCATCAAGGAGGAGACCAAAAAATTTTTAGAGGTGAATGAGAACACAGATAAAACATATCTAAATCTCTGGGACACTATGAAGGCAGTTCTAAAAGGAAAGTTCATTGCATGGAGTTCATTCCTTAAAAGGAGAAAAAGTCAACAAATAAATGACTTAACATTACATCTCAAAGCCCTAGAAAAAGAAAAACAAATCAACATCAAAAGCAGAAGATAGAAAATAATTAAAATCAAACTTAAAATCAATGAAATTGAAACAAAAAAATTGAAAAATTTGACGAAACAAAAAGTTGGTTCATTGAAAAAAATACATAAAATTTACAGACCCTTAGCTATGTTAACAAAGAGAAAGAGAGAAAACAAATCATTAACATACATGATGAAAAAGGAAATATCAAAACAGACTCTACAAAAATAAAGAAGATAATCAGAAATTATTTTGAAAACTTGTACTCCAATATAAAAGAAAACACTGAAGGCATCGACAAATTTCTAGAGTCATATTTTGCCCAAACTGAATCAGGATGAGATACACAAATTTAAACAGATCAACTTCAAGTGATGAAATAGAAGACACCATCAGAAGCCTACCAATCAAGAAAAGCCCAGACCAGATGGATACATAGCCAAGTTCTACAAAACCTTTAAAGAAGAACTAATGCCAATACTCTTCAATTTATTTCAGAAAATAGACTTATTGATTGATTGTATGTCCTCCTCTGAGAAGTGTCTGTTCAGGTCCTTGGCCCATTTGTTGATTGGGTTATTCATTATCTTATTGTCTAATTTTTTGAGTTCTTTGTATACTCTGGATATTAGGGCTCTATCTGAAATGTGTGGAGTAAAGATTTGTTCCCAGGATGTAGGCTCCCTGTTTATCTCTCTTATTGTTTCTTTTGCTGAGAAAAAACTTTTTAGTTTGAGTAAGTCCCATTTGTTGATTCTAGTTGTTAACTCTTGCGCTATGGGTGTCCTATTGAGGAACTTGGAGCCCGACCCCACAGTATGTAGATCATAGCCAACTTTTTCTTCTATCAGACGCCGTGTCTCTGATTTGATATCAAGCTCCTTGATCCATTTTGAGTTAACTTTTGTGCATGGCGAGAGAAAGGGATTCCGTTTCATTTTGATGCAAATGGATTTCCAGTTTTCCCAGCACCATTTGTTGAAGATGCTATCCTTCCTCCATTGCATGCTTTTAGCCCCTTTATCAAATATAAGATAGTTGTAGTTTTGTGGATTGGTTACTGTGTCCTCTATTCTGTACAATTGGTCCACCCGCCTGTTTTGGTACCAGTACCATGCTGTTTTTGTTACTATTGCTCTGTAGTATAGTTTGAAGTCTGGTATTGCTATACCGCCTGATTCACACTTCCTGCTTAGCATTGTTTTTGCTATTCTGGGTCTTTTATTATTCCATATGAATTTCATGATTGTTTTATCTATTTCTACAAGAAATGCTGTTGGGATTTTGATTGGCATTGCATTGAACTTATAGAGAACTTTTGGTAATATCGCCATTTTGATGATGTTAGTTCTGCCTATCCATGAACAGGGTATATTTTTCCATCTTCTGAGGTCTTCTTCTATATCTCTCTTTAGGGTTCTGTAGTTTTCATTGTATAAGTCTTTCACCATCGCTAGCAGTCAGAGAAATGCAAATCAAAACCACCCTAAGATACCATCTCACTCCAGTAAGATTGGCAGCCATTATGAAGTCAAACAACAACAAGTGCTGGAGAGGATGTGGGGAAAAGGGTACACTTGTTCATTGTTGGTGGGACTGCAAATTGGTGCAGCCAATTTGGAAAGCAGTATGGAGATTTCTTGGAAAGCTGGGAATGGAACCACCATTTGACCCAGCTATTCCCCTTCTCGGTCTATTCCCTAAAGACCTAATAAGAGCATGCTACAGGGACACTGCTACATCGATGTTCATAGCAGCACAATTCACGATAGCAAGATTGTGGAACCAACCTAGATGCCCTTCAATAGATGAATGGATAAAAAAAAATGTGGCATTTATACACAATGGAGTATTACTCTGCATTAAAAAAATGACAAAATCATAGAATTCGGAGGGAAATGGATGGCATTAGAGCAGATTATGCTAAGTGAAGCTAGCCAATCCTTAAAAAACAAATGCCAAATGACTTCTTTGATATAAGGGGAGTAACCAAGGACAGGGTAGGGACGGAAGAGCTTGAGAAGAAGATTAACATTAAACAGGGATGAAAGGTGGGAGGGAAAGGGAGTGAGAAGGGAAATCGCATGGAAATGGAAGGTGATCCTCAGGGTTATACAAAATTACATATAAGAGGAAAGGAGGGGTAAGAGAGGAATAATACAAGTGGAAGAAATGATTTACAGTAGAGGGGGTAGAGAGAGAAAAGGGGAGGGGAGGGGAGGGGAGGGGAAGGGGGATAGTAGAGAATAGGATAGACAGCAGAATACATCAGACACTAGAATGGCAATATGTAAATCAATGGAAGTGTAACTGATGTGATACAGCAATCTGTATACGGGGTAAAAATGGGAGTTCATAACCCACTTGAATCAAACTGTGAAATATGATATATTAAGAACTATGTAATGTTTTGAACGACCAACAATAAAAAAAAATTAAAATTAAATTAAATTTAAAAAAAAAAGAAAATAGAAAAAAGACTTCCAAATTCATTCTATGAAGCCAATACCACCCTGATTCCAAAATCAGGCAAAGACACATCAAAAAAAGAAAACTTCAGACCAATATCTTTAATGAACATTGATGCAAAAATTCTCAATAAGATTCTGGCAAATCATATACAAAAACGTATCAAAAACATAGTACACCACGATCAAGTGGGGTTCATTCATCCAGGGATGCAAGGTTGGTTCAACATACGGAAATCAAAAGATATAATTCATATCAATAGACTTAAAGAACCATATGATCATCTTTAACAGATACATAAAAAGCACTTGACAAAATATAATAACCTTTCATATTCAAAACACTAGAAAAACTAGGGATAACAGGAACATATTTCAACATCATAAAAGTTATTTATGCTAAGCCCCAGACCAACATCACTCTAAAATAGAGAAAAATTGAAAACATTCCCTCTAAAAACTGGAACAAGACAGGGATTACCCTCTTTCACCACTACTATTTAACACAGTTCTTGAAACACTGGCCAAAGCAATTATACAAATGAAAGATATTAAAGGGATTAATATTAAAGATATTAAAGAAGAACTCAAATTGGCACTATTTCCTGACAATATGATTCTCTACCTAGAAGACCCAAAAAATCCCACCAGAAAACTTCTAGAACTAATAAATGAATTCAGCAAGTAGCAGGATACAAAATCAATACCCATAAAACAAAGGCATTTCTGTATATCTGTGACAAATGCTCTGAAAGGGAAATGAGGAAAACTACCTCATTTATAATAGCATCAAAAAATAGGGGCTGTGACTGTGACTCAGCAGTAGAGCACTCACCTAGCATGTGTGAGGCCCTGGGTTCGATCCTTAAAACCACATATAATAAATAATATTTATTTATTATTAAATTTATTTATTTATTTATTATTTTAAAATAAATAAATAGATAAAATACTTGGGAATCAACAAAAGCCGTAAAAGACCTCTACAATGAAAACTACAGAATGCTAAAGAAAGAAATTAAAGAAGACCTTAGAAGATGGAAAGCTCTACCTGGTTCTTGGATAGACAGAATTAATATTGTCAAAATGACCATACTACCAAAAGCACTCTACAGATTTAATGCAATTCCAATCAAAATCCCAATGACATTCCATAGAAATAGAAAAAGCAGTCATGAAATTCATCTGGAAAAAAGAGAGATCCAGAATAGCTAAAGCAAACCTTAGTAAGAAAAGCGAAGCAGGTAGCATCACCACACCAGACCTTAAACTATACTACAGAGCAACAGTAACAAAAACAGCATGGTATTGGCACCAAAACAGACTTGTAGACCAATGGTACAGAATACGACAGAGACTATCCCGCATAATTACAGTTATCGTATATTTGACAAAGGCGCCAAAACCATACCATTGGAGAAAGACAGTCTCTTCAACAAATGGTGCTAGGAAAACTGGAAATCCATATGCAACAAAATGAAATTAAGCCCCTATCTCTCACCTGCACAAAACTCAATTCAAAGTGGATCAAGGACCTAGGAATTAAACCAGAAACACTACATCTGTTAGAAGAATAAAGTAAGCCCAAATCTCCATCACGTCAACTTCCTTAATAAGACTCCTATAGCATAAGAATTAATATCAAGAATCAATAAATGGGATGGATTCAAACTAAAAAGCTTCTTCTCAGCATAGAAACAATCAGTGAGGTGAATAGAGAACCTACTAATTGGGAACAAATTCTTACCACACGCATGTCAGATAGAGCATTAATCTCTAATATATAAAGAACTCAAAAATCTTCCATGTATGTATTATATGTCAAAATACATTCTGCTGTCATGTATGACTAAAATAAATAAATAAATAAAAATAAAAATAAATCGTATGGCAAAAAAAGAACTCAAAAATATTAACACCAAAAAAACAAATAACCCAATCAATAAATGGGCCAAGGAACTGAACACACACTTCTCAGAGGATATATAATCAATCAACAAATATACGAAAAAATGTTCAACATCTCTAGCAATTAGAGAAATCCGAATCAAAACTACTCAAAATTTCATCTCATTCCAGTCAGAATGGCAGCTATTAAGAATACAAACAACAATAAGTGTTGGCGAGGATGTGGGGGAAAAGGCACACTCATACACCTGCTGGTGGGACAGCAAATTGGTACAGCCAATATGGAAAGCAGTATGGAGAATCCTTGGAAAACTGGGAATGGAACAACCATTTAACCCAACTATCCCACTCCTTGATCTATACCCAAAGGACTTAAAAACAGCATACTAGGGGCTGGGATTATGGCTCAGCAGTAGAGCGCTCGCTTAGCACAGGCGGGACCTGGGTTCGATCCTCAGCACCACATAAAAATAAAGGCATTGTGCTGTGTCCATCTACACCTAAAAAATAGATTTTTTTTAAAAAAGCAGCATACTAAAGGGACACAGCCATATCAATGTTTATAGCAGCATAATTCACAATAGCTAAACTGTGGAACCAACCTAGATGCCCTTCAGTAGATGAATGGATAAAGAAAATGTGATTTTATATATATATATATATATATATATATATATATATATATACACACACACACACACACACACACACACACACAATGGATTATTATTCAGCATTAAAAGAGAATAAAATCATGGCATTTGCAGGTAAATGGATGGAGCAGGAGAATATAATGCTAAGTAAAATTAGCCAATCCCCAAAAACCAAATGCCAAATGATTTCTCTGATTTAAGGATGCTGATCCATAATATGCTGTAGGGGGGCAGGCGGGATGGGAGAATTAAATGAACTCTATAGGGCAAAGGGGAAAAGGGGAAGAAGGGAATGGAGGGGGCTTGGGGTAGGAAAGACAGTGGAATGAGATGGTCATCATTACTGCAAGTACATTTATGAAGACACAAAGGATGTGACTCTACTTGTGTACAACCAGAGATATAAAAAAGTGTGCTATATATGGGTAATATGAATTGTAATGCATTCTGTTGTAATACATAATAAAATAAATTTTTTTTAAAAAAAGAAAAGGCTTAAGTCCAATCTTAGAGCATAAGAAAAAGATTTTTCAAGTAAGGAAAGGAGAATGATAATTCACACTCCTGAAATAGGACCTGTTAAAAACCAAATGATAAAACACTGGCTCACTCAGCAAATAACAAAATCAATATAGCACCTCATAGTTAGTTCGTTCAATCATTACTTAACAATCCCAGGAGATGATATCTATTTAACAATTTAAGAAATTGGGGCTTAGAAAAGGTAAGGTTATATGAAAAATAAGAGTTGGGGTAACTTTAAAGTCAGGTCTTTTAACTTAGTTCAGTGCTCTATCCAATCTATCACTGTGGCTCCTAATATTTAACATTCACTACCCATTCAAAGCACTTGGTGTCTTATGCACATGCTCCTCATAAATGATGCACAACTAATTTGGGATTAGAAAGAACTCCATAATCCTCCTTAGTTTCTAGACTAAATCTATTAAAAAAAAAACATAGTTAAGTGAAGTATATAAAAACTACACCAAATGGTAGTCTCCTAGCCTAAGATCATAATAATTTCTTTAAGTAACTAATTAGTGAAAAACTATGGCCTTGTCCAAAGAGAGGTCTGGCCTTTACCTTTGCCTTCCAATCTATCTCTCTTCTAGGGGAAGGTGGCACATCAGGACTCAGTGTGGGGCCAGACACATCTAGTAGTCTTGAGTGTGGCTGTCTACACTAGAAAGACCAGCCATACAATTTAGTGTAGGGGATTTGGGTCACATGGTATTAGCAAACTTAGTCTCAGATAAAACACATGAACAATCAATGACACTTGCTTAATGGAGCCTCAATAAAAACCAAACACTGAGGCTTGGCAAGCTTTCCTGGTTGACATATTCCACACATAGTATCACACAGTGAGGCCAATAGTTAAAACAGTTCAAGACTCCATGGAGAGAGTACAGCCACAAGCCCCATGTTTGGAACACTCCCGAGTCTGCCCTGTGCATCTCTTCCTTTGACTGATTTTCATATGCCTTCTTGCCTTCAATAAATCATAACCATGAGTATAATGACTCTTGGTAAGTTCTAGCAAATAACTGAGCCTGAGGGTAGTCTGGGAAACCTCTTGAATTTGGTGTCGAAAGTGAGAGTAGGATTGGGGTCTGGGTCTTAGTTGGCCCTAAAAATCTTTACCTTTAGTAAAAGGGAGAACTTTAACATACTAGGAAAAGAAAGTAAATGGGGATAACATTAGTCTCCACCCTTCCCAGTCATTTCACATTATAATTTTAATAACAATACCTCCCCTGCATCCCTACCCTCAATAAAAACAGCAGAGAGAAGCTAACATTAATACTTCCCAAAATCAACTACACCAATTCCAGAAAGAGGAAGTAAATATACACAGCTTAGCAGCAATGGGTGGCAAAGACAAAAGGAAGAGCTTGAAAAGACATACAACCTAAACCTAAAATGTTTCTCATGGTTTTTTACAGTTACTCCTCACCCCCACAAAAATGAAAATTTTAAAAAGCCCATCAACAACATACATTTCATGTCTGTCGTCTGTCTAAGGTTCAAACCCTAGGGCAAAAGATGTGCAAAGTCTTCACAAAAAAAAAAAAAAAAAAAAACCTCAAGACATAAAAACACTAAGACATAAACACACTAAGGTTAAAAGCAATGATGTGAATGGGGGTGAAAAAGAGCTCCCCGCAATTTTAGGAATCTCTCTCTGGAAGGAATTTTCCTTTTGGCAAATATAATGGAACCAGTTCTAACATTTACTCAGAAGAATGTCATACATACCAGAATAACATGGTCCTCTTGCTACTACTGTTATCTCTTTCTGGTGCTTACAAGCAGCCCTTCTGAGAAAGCATTCATTTTGGTAAGTGTCCCCATTTGATCCACAGACAGGAATATAATTTGTATGGCACTGCAAATGAAACAAAAATAAACACTCAGAATAGGCATGAATATTAATAGTTTATTTCACATTCATGAATGCAATACCATAGTATTATGACAGTCTACTACTGAATAGTTTGTTCTTTTACTTGGGTTTTTTAAAAAAGAAAAATTATGCTACTTCTTCATTCCTTTTTCACATTCATAATGAAAATACCAACTATCTGTAAAAATGAGACTGAAAATCCTTATGCTATCTACTTCATTAACTTGCCATGAAAAGCCACTGAGATAATAAGAGGAAATTCTTGACAATGTTTGTAAAGAGCGATAGGTTAGGTAATGTCATTTTAGTATTACCAAAATTCATTTCTTTAATACTTCTATAGTAGGGAAGTTCCAAACTAAATGCTACAGAAGACACAAAGAACTATAACATGATTTCTGTTCCCAGAGACCTTATACTCAATAGAGTCATAAAAATATGAGAGAAAATGCTGCATAGCTAAATCATAATCCAAATTAATAGGATATACAAATAGAATATACATCTTTATTCTCATGTATACCTAGTAGGAAACTACTTCAGATTCTTTTAATCCAAACATTTATTATAAGCAAATAGAAGTATCTGACTGCTGTGCTTTCTTCTAGTATAATCATCTGCATTCATTTACATGTTTGCCTAGTGTTGTAAGCTAGAGTACTCAAAAAAAAAAAACCTCCTCAGAGAAAGTGAAATGTGAACTGGGCCTTGAAGGATGGGTAGAAATAAGAAAGATTAAAAGAAAAAGGACGGGCTGGGGTTGTAGCTCAGTAGTAGAGCGCCTGCCTTGCACGTGTGAGACACTGGGTTCAGTCCTCAGCAACGCATAAAAACTAAACACACACACACACACACACACACACACAAAAATAAAGTCTAAATGAAGGGTTTGAAAATCTGAGGGAAAAATATGATGCAAGTTTTAATTACTTAAAAAAAGAGAGAAAATACAAATTAATAAAGCAACAGACCAGAGAAATGAAGTAAAATTTATAGAAAAAAATACAAAATAGCCAGTTAATGTACAAAAAAAGCACTAACATTCACTTGCAATCAGAGGTATATACTAAAAGTGAAACATTATTTTTAACTTAATGTCTTTAATACTATTTAAAAATTTTTCAACTATGTGAGCATTCCAATACACCAATTATAGTCATCTAAATTGGTTCAACTTTGGGGGAACAACATTTAACAATATGTTTCAAAAGTTCTAAAATGGGAATGCAGTTTTTGTTCCAGAATTACACATTTAAGAATCTATCTAGGGTTGGGGATGTGGTTCAAGCAGTAGCGCGCTTGCTTGGCATGCGCAGGGCACTGGGTTCGATCCTCAACACCACATAAAAATAAAATAAAGATATTGTGTCCACCTAAAACCAAAAAATAAATTTAAAAAAAAAGAATCTATCTAGGGGCTGGGATTGTGGCTCAGCGGTAGAGCGCTCGCCTAGCACGGGCGGGACCTGGGTTCGATCCTCAGCACCACATAAAAATAAAGGCATTGTGTTTAAAAAAAAAAAAAAGAATCTATCTGAACGAAACTTGTAGACAAATATTTATTACAGTTTTTTCAAACAGAAATTTGTACTATCCAACCTAAGTGTCGAATAGAGCAATGTTTAATTAAAACATTGTATTTGTTCAAGAATACTGCAGTTATGAAGATTTAACTTTTAAAAAATACTGTGTGATAGAAAAAGCTAATATCAGGCTAGGTGAAAAACATATATATAACTTCTGGGAATTCTGTGCCATTTTTAAAAGTATTATCTATCTGTGAAACTAAGTGCAAAATTCTAAAAATAATATACTAATATAAAATAGAATATAGCAAGAAACTAAATCACATATCTTTCAATTTAGAAAAGATGAATGTTTAAAATAAATTCTGAAAGAAAATATCAACAACAATTTTTTCACATTATGTCTTTATGTTTTATTTCTCAATTTTTCTGCAATTAAGATTTACTATTTTTTTAATTTATCAGAGATTTATTTATGAAACATAAATACAGCATAATATCACAGGTCAAGCACTGGTAAAAATAATTTCTAACTAATAAAATTAAGTTGATTTTGTACACATTCAATATCAGCAGAATCCTACATCAACTTTTATTAGGGCTGGGGATGTGGCTCAAGCGGTAGCGCGCTCGCCTGGCATGCATGCGGCCCGGGTTCGATCCTCAGCACCACATACCAACAAAGATGTTGTGTCCGCCGAGAACTAAAAAATAAATATTAAAAAAAATTCTCTCTCTCTCTCTCTCTCTCTCTCTCTCTCTCTCTCTCTCTCCTCTCTCTCTCTTTAAAAAAAAAAAAAAACTTTTATTAAAATTAAATTTTTACTTCAGGAAATTTCGTGTAGAAAATACAGTAATATCATATACAAATAAGTCTGGTCTGTCATACTTTATCCCAATAATGATTTTTATTCTAGCATCCAACCATACTTCTACATCTTTACTTTCATGTACACCTGGTAGGAAACTGCTTCAGATTCTTTTAATCCAAACATTTATCAAAGCAGATAGAAGTATCTGACTGCTGTGCTGTCATCTGGTATAATCATCTGCAAGCATTTACACTGTAAAATATTTATATTATTACAAATTATTTTCATTTTTCTCTTATATTGGAATTAGGTATCATATTCAATTCTTTAATCATGTTTATGAAGGTTACATTATATTTAAGGGTAATAAAGAAATTAAACAAATTTTTTAATTGGAGTTGGACACAATACCTTTATTTTTATTCTTTTTTTTTTTTTTTTTTTTGTGGTGCTGAAGATGGAATCCAGCGTCTCACATGTGCAAGGCAAGCACTCTACCACTGAACCAAAACCTCAGCCCCAAAACAAAATTTTGATTACTAAAAAAGAGCATTAAATCTGATAGGGCTGACAATCTTCACAATTATTAAATAGTACTTATCTAGAACAAGCACTGAACTACAACTTTAAACGTACTATCTAACTTAAGTATCCCAATAACCATGTGAAACACATAGCTTAACACATAGAGCTAGGGCTCTGTAGTCAAAAGTACCTGTGTCCAAATCCTGCCCACCATCCATGTGACTATGAGCTAGTACCAGAACCACTTCCCATCTGTACAAGGGTAATTATAATAGTCCCTACCTAAATAAGGTGGTTTTGAGGATTAAATAAGAGAAATCTACCAGTAGGATTTATATCTGGCCACAGTAAATTCCCAATAAACATTAACTATATCACAGGTCAAGCACTGGTAAAAACAATTTCTAACTAATAAAATATTTTAAAACCAAGTTGATTTTGTACACATTCAATATCAGCAGAATCCTACATCAACTTTTATTAAAAGTTATTTATTATTATTATTTCAGAGTCTTTAAGTATTTGCCCAGGGTCACAGCTAATAAGTGAAAGAGCCACAATTCCTCATAACTCATATACTTTAACCATTACATACTCAAGTTAGCCAGCGAGATCTCACCACAGAGCTCTTGGAGATAATGAGCAAGGGACTTAATGTCCCTGAAATATAACTTCACAAGCATATCCTTAGGGTGAGCCCGAGATGGCAGAAGCAGACCTGCTATTCCTGGGTCATTCTAGTTTCTAGGAGTCATTCTTGGTGATCTCTCAGTATACTTGTAAACAAATGAGAAGATATCTGGGAACTTCTGATTTCTGCACAGGTGTTGGAACCTATCTCTAGGTTCCTCCTTGTTGGGGGAAAGAACCCTCCTCCATCACTTCTCTTTAGCCAGAAGAGCATGATGATACTTCCAGCTATGTAAAGTAGTTTAGAAAGATGCAGCAGTACCCAAGTCTACAGAATCAAGTCATTCAAGCATTTATTGTGTACCTACTATGGGATGGAATTATGCTGCAAGTAATCAAAACATAATAACTAGATTATCTGGGCACAGTGGCTCATGCCTGTAATCTTAGTTATTCGGAGTACTGTAAGTTCAAGGCCAGCATTGACAACTTTAAGAGACCCTGTCTCAAATTAAAATTTAAAAGTGGGTTGGTGGGGCTAGGGATATAGCTCAGTTGATAGAGTGCTTGCCTCACATACACCATGCCCTGGGTTTGATCCATAGCATCACCAAAAAAAAAAAAAAAATGGGTTGCAGATATAGTTCAGTGGTAGAGTGCTTGCCTAGCATGTGTGAGGCCCCTGGTTTGATTCTCCACAAGGACCACAAAAAAATGAATAAATAAAATCATAGATGGTGACAGGTACTTTCATACGTCAACTTGACTGGGACTCAGGGTGCCCAGATTCAAAATTATTTCTGATGCAACTGTGAAGGTACTTTCAGATATTATTACCATTTGAATCAGTGCACCAAATAAAGCAGACTGCATTATGGGTAAGTATTATCCAATCTGTTGAGGACCCAAAGAGAACAAAGTGGCAGAGAAAGGGAGAATTCTCTCTGCCTGGCTGCTTAAGCTAAGAACATTGGTCTTCTGGTTCTCAGTCAGGCCTTCAGTCTCAGACAGGGATTTATATCATTGGATTTTCTGGGTCTGCAATGTGCAGATGACAAATTGTATAACTTCAACCTCCATGATCAAATAAAACAGATCCTTGTAGTCTCTTTTTCTCACTGTCTCTCACATTTCTCGTGTGTGTGCGCATGCACATAAACTCCAGCTAATACAAAGGTCTAAAAAGAGGACATGGCTCTCAGCAAGAACAGACACTGATAAATTCAGGAAGAAAGACACATAGTCCAGAGAACTGTGTATAGAAGAACAAAGAAGAAAGTCATAGGTGATAAGTTTTCAGGAAAAGATGCAGTATTGATCATTTTTCTTTGTATAAAAGTGACTAAACATGGCTTTGTTTAGGTATGTGGTAAGATAACAGCTGTTATTAGCAGACTGAAAACAATTTTAGACTTTTACATACAATTTTGTCATTACCTGTTAAAATGTATTTCAATCCTGTCCCAGAAAGTTTTTATCAGCACCAAAAGCATGCTAAGTCATGAGTTGAAAGTACTCAGCAAAGAGAAATGTTTAATGTGCACACTAAGTCATTGTTTTGAAGCTGGCAATACCTAAAGTCTAGCTTGAACAGATTTATAAACTATGGGAAGGCACTGTGGCCAAAAGAAGGCTTTCTCAGCAAGATCAAACTATGGATATGTAAGCCCTGAGGCAGTGTGCTCCTACAACCAAGAACCTGCCTTTAAACATCTTTACATCTAGTCTAGGACCCAGAATAAAGTAAATATTCAATAAACACCCACTGATCCCAGCTCCTAACTTATATTTCCCTTTCCTGCTCTGCCACAAGAATGCAAATGATTCAAACATGGGCTGGGGATGTGGCTTAAGCGGTAGCGCGCTCGCCTGGCATGACGCGGCACTGGGTTCAATCCTCAGCACCACATACAAATAAAGATGTTATGTCCACCGAAAACTAAAAAATAAATATTAAAAAATTCCCTCCCTCCCTCCCTCCCTCTCTCTCTCTCTCTCTCTCTTTTTAAAAAAAAATGATTCGAACAGTTTCTGGGAGGATTTTCTCTATTCAAATTTGTTTTTTTAAAAAAAAGGCTATTTCTTTATTAATCTTAAAACTTTCAGCCAGGCACAATGGTGCAAGCCTATAATCCCAGTACTCAGAAGGCTAAGGCAGGAGGACCTAAAGTTTGAGCCAGCCTCTGCAACTTAGCAAGACCTTGTCTCAAAAAATATAAAAAGGGTTAGGGATGGAGCTTGGTGGTAGAGCACCTTGGGTTCAATCCCCAGTACAAAAAAGAAAAGAAAAAAAAAAAAAAAAGAAGTTTCAGAGAAAGACTTTCAAAGAATGAAGAAAATCAGAACCATAAAGACAAAAACACATAGATAAATATAATTTTCACAGAAAAATTTATACTTCTTTATGTCAAAAAAGTAAACAAGATAAAAATAAAACAATTATTATTTGTCAGCTAAAAGTAAATCATTTTTAAAAAGAAAAAAGCAGAAAATAAAACTAGGATAACTTCTTTAAAATATGGAATCTTTTTTTTTTTAACAACCTAAATAAACTGTACTGGAACAGTCTCTAAGGTAAATACTATTCAGTAACTTACATACTTAAAAGGGGAACTAAAATCACATGTTTGTATAAACACAAAAAGATAGCAGCCAATGTTACCTCTAAGAAGAGAAACTGATACTCTAGAATGGAGACTTTTTTTTCCATTATCTATCTTCTTATATTGTTCACGTTGTTTACTATGGGTAATATAACTCTTTTTAAAAACACATCAAAACAGTTGGTTGGTTCTCATGAGGGTTTCTGAATTAATGGATATAAAATGCTCAAGCACAGTAAGCAATATAGAAGTATTTAAATACTGTATTTTGTATAGCATGTACACGTACATTCACACATATATACATTATGTTTTTACAATTACACAAGGGAAAAAGAAAATATTACAAAAAATAAGCAAAGAAAGCCGGGTACAGTGATGCATACCTGTAATCCCAGCAGCTCGGGAGGCTGAGGCAAGAGGATCAAGAGTTCAAAGCCAGCCTCAGCAATGGCGAGGCGCTCAGTAACTCAGTGAGATCCTGTCTCTAAATAAAATACAAAATAATGCTGGGAATGTGGCTCAGTGGTTGGGTGCCCCTGAGTTCAATCCCCGGTCCCAAAAAATAAAAATAAAAAATAAGCAAAGAATATGAAACATTAATTCACAGAAAAAATGGTCAATAAATAAGTGGCACGTTTTCAACTTCTCTCATAGACAAATGCAAATAAAAAATTGGCAGGAGGCTCAGGAGGGGCTTTCAGATTTACAAAATTTAAAAGGATTGACAAAAATCAAGAAGCTGAGGGGAGAATGAAGGAACTTTGGTTTCTGTGGAGGGGAGTGAGGAGAGGGGAGGGGGCTATGGAGGTGGGAAGGACAGAAGAAAGAGACAGACGTTATTACCCTATTCACATGCATGATTACACTACTGGAGTGACTTTGCACCATGGACAGCTAGAAGAATGAGAAGTTGTGCTCCATTTGTGTACAATATGTCCAAATGCATGCTATTGTAAAATAAATTAATTTTTTTAAAAAAGAAGCAGCAGCAGCTGAGGGGGAGACAGGAACTCATATATTGCTAATTGGTGAGAATGTTAATCCTCTCATGAACATCCCACTGGTCCATTAGATCCATACCAAATTTAACCCAAGTAAATACTTAAGACAAGTAAGAGGGGGGCTGGGGTTGTGGCTCAGCGGTAGAGCACTCACCTAGCACATGAGAGGCCCTGGGTTTGATCCTCAGCACCACGTAATAATAAATAAATAAAATAAAGGTGTTGTGCCCAACTAAAAAATAAAATATTACAAAAAAAAAAAAAAAAAAAGACAAGTAAGAGGAATAGCCCCAGTCTTTAGCAATGTAAAATAGCTAAAACTGCAACAAAAATACCTGAAATTTTTTTGGTTTCACAAACCAGAGAATAGAGTTTGGGGTAGCCAAAGCTACTAGAAAATAAAAGGGAGATCCCAGGAAGTCTCAGATTCTCTGCATAAACTCAGAGTTTACCAACTCAGAGCTTGGCCAACACTGAACCATAAACAGACAAACTGCTATGTAGTTCCACTAATGCTAAAAGAAATGATAGTTTGTATTGCTACCTACCACAGGAAGGACGGAATCTGCAGTTGGAGGTCAACCAAGTCAACTACTTCAAAAATAACAATACTAAGACTGGGATGTAACTCACTGGTAGAGTACAGCTCACGCAGCATATATAAGGCCCTAGGTTCAATCCCCAGTAAGGCAAAAAATAAATAAGTAAATATATTAAAAAATTCTCAAAAAAAAAAACAAAACAGAATTGAGACATCTAAATTATATCATTTGTAATGTGTAGAATAAATTTTAAAGTAGTCTAACACGAAGACACAGCAAAACACTATCCATTGTTAAATGAAAAAGAAGGAAAAAATCTAGAGAGATAATACATAAGATGTCCTTGATATTGATTTTAGCAGGAAAAAAAATTTAAAGCAGCCTGTAACATCTAGACTCAAGTAAAATGTCTGTAATGAATGAAAAGATCGGAAATCCCAGCAGATAAAGAAAAACTATACATTCTAGAATTTAAAAGTCTGGAATTAAAAATTCACCATACAGCAAGAGTAGAGATAACAAAATCAAGCGTTATGGAACCTGAAGACAGATTCATAAAAATTATCCAGCGTGAAAAACAGAAAGCAAAAAACTGGGAAATAAGATAAACAGAGTGCCTCTGGGGCCTTGAGACAGAACCAAAAAGTCTAACGTAAATCAATAAAATCCCAGATTAGAAGACAGAATGGACAGAAAAAAAGTATTTTAAGAGTAATGACCAAATACTTCCCAAAGTTAATGAATAACATAAATTTAAACATTTCAGAAACTCAGCCAACTCCAAGCAAGATAAATTAAAAGGAAAACAAACCTAAGCACTTCATACTCAAACGGATAAAAAACCTAGAGATAAAATGTTGAAGGTAAAATATTACCTATAGGGAGAGAATGGTTTGATTTACCATTGATATCTTGCCTGGTTCTAGAAAAAGCCAGCTTCCACGTTGAGGAGCCCAGGACAAAGAACCAGCATCTCTGGCCAACAGGCAGGCAAACAAGGATCTGAAGCCAGACACAGCTACCATAAGCTTGGAAGAAGGTGTCTATTGCAAAAATACCCTCTTAACACTCTGCAAAACTGAATGTGAAGTCTATTTTGACCATGAAGAACCTGTTGGACAGTACACCCACCTATCCTTCTTCCCCTTTCCTTAAACTCTCTAAGTCCTTTAATGAAAACAAACATGACCTGTAATTCCAGCAGCTCTGGAGACTGAGGCAGGAGGATCACAACTTCAAAGCCAGATTCAGCAAAAGCAAGGCACTAAGCAAACTCAGTGAGACCCTGTCTCTAAATAAAATACAAAATAATGCTGGGAATGTGGCTCAGTGGTTGGGTGCCCCTGAGTTCAATCCTGGTACCAAAAAGAAAATAAACATGATAGTTTACTTTCTGAAGAGAGGTCATACACAATTCTTACCAATTTAAAGATTCTTATTACAATATCGTAAGAAAGACAGGAAATGTGCCTTCTCTTTTCAAGTGGAATTTTCAATTGATGTGAAGGAAATTACCTAAGATCAGGCAAATTTATCTGAGGTCATGAGGTTACTGGAAATACTAATACTCCTATGCTTCTATTCCTAATTTCCAAATCTTTACCTCCCCCTCAAAATCCAAAATGGTTAAGTACATTTAGAATTAGACTATAAGTGAAAAGAAAATACTAGTTCCTTCTTTGTCTCATCTCAAATCCTGAATCAGAAACCATCTTATGAAAAACATTCAGAAACCCTGCAATTTAATTACAGAATAGATACAAAAAGAAAGGCTTGAAAGCAGCACACTTCATTTCCTTTCTTTTACTTTTTCAGACACTAGAATCACAACACTTAATTTGAGGTTCCACTTCCTAGTCCCTCTCTATCCCTGACTTACCCTGAGGTTCCAAGTCAATCAAATTCTTTGGCCTAAAATAATGAGACAGCAAAAAATGAGAATGGGAAGGGAAAGAGATATACTAACAGAAGAAAAGAAAAAAAAGATGCCTACATGTTAGAAAGAGGTTCTATTGCAACCTGCACCTTATTTCCCTTCAGTGACAATTATATCTTAAATTTGAATAGGACTTTAAAAGTTTTTCAAAGCATTTTCATATCTATTATTGCCAGTCTGTCCTCTTTCATTCCAAAAAAGAAGCATGAAAGGTACAAATAACAGGGCTTCGTTTGACAATGAAGTACTGGTAGGCTAAGAACTCAATCTTCTCAGGGGGTCAACATGTTATAAGCTTTCTAATTTGTAAAATGTATAATTATAAAATATGACAAACATAAAAAATTTTTAAGTTTGATTTCCTTACCTGAAATTGGCATGCACATTTCAAACCATCTCCATCTTCTTTACAGACTCCTCCATATTTACACGATGATTCATCACAAACTCTTACATCAGACTCCCTCACATTTAATTCTGCAAGAAAGAAAAAAATTGTTTTATATGTATATATTTGGCTTTTTTTTTAAATCCAGATGTTCATAAACAAAAGAGCAAAGCCTTAAAATGTGTTGGGCATCCCATTCACAAGTATAACAATTAGACAATATACAAAAAGCAAGTTCTATAGAATGCAAAATGTTCAGTACACCCCAGAGAAGCTTAATGACATGTCAAAAAGACACCCACCCCAAACTTGAAATTTCAGGATTTAACATAATCCCCAAAGGTAAATCTATGGAATATTTCTATTTTGGCTGCCAACTCCTTACAATAATCTTCTTACTATTGTTTTAATATTTTAGATTATTTTTCTAGTGAGTAACTTATTTTAAAGGATAACAAATAAAAACAATTAGAAACAATCTTCTCTTGGTAGTGAAAATAAATTTAAATGATCATTCCAGACAAATTAACAATTTTAACTATGAATTATGAAGTGAACTTGGATTTTGTAATATGTATATATAGAGAACATTTATGTACACAGAAGAGATTAAAAATCTTCATATACTTAAAACTTAAATGCCTGATTTAAATTTGCTTTACCACAGGAAGCAAGTCAAATCAAAATCATACATCACTCTATGATGATTTTATTCCTGCTCCAATACTGTCAGTCCTGCACTGAAAGCATCATATTAAGCTTTCTCTGAAAGCAAATAAATTGCTTCAGGGTTAGTGCTAAGCTGCCAATCACATGGAATGGGGTGAAAATCTCTACAATGCCATTTTCATATCTTCCTATTAGGAATTTGAGCCACAACAACAAATGCACTTATGCAAAGAAAAAACAAATGATTTTGTTGTTGCTGTTGTTGTTCTAAATCCCACACAGTTGTGATAACATGGATCTGGGAGCAGGGAAGCCCAAGTTCACCTGAGACTACTGGTCAGCAGCTGAGTAACTCAGAAAAGTACAAGGTCTCCTGCATTCTAGGTTGCCGCAGTCTTGGCTGGGCACAGAATCACGAGCCACCACACAGCTTTGTAGATTCAAACAGCAATTCTTTATTCCCGAACTCACACCGGCCTCCACACACGTTCTGGGGCAATCCCAGTTCTCCTGCCACCCAAATCACCTACTCCACGAGGCTTCTTTCCCAAAATGCTCTCTGAATCTCACGAGAACTCAACAGGAGCTTAGGCAGCAGGAACGCCCTAATTCCAGCAGCAATAATCCTCAACATCGAACTTCCCTAAAATCCAAGGTCTTAAACTGGGAACGCCTTAAACTTGTCTTAAACCGGGAACGCCCTAAACCCAAGGATTGGGATACTTCCTCAAACTGCAGGATACACCCTAATCCTGGATCCACCCTCGTCCTTGGGCAGGGTCACCTAACATGCAATGTCAACAGCGAAATTAACATGGGGTACGCTGGCAAGGAAATTTCCTACTTGGTAATGGCCCTCAGCACTAGGTCTTCATGAAGGTCTGGCAAACATTTCAGAGTACCCCCAAGATATCCCCCATCCATGGTTATTTTCTATTTCTATATTTCAAAGTAGGACTCAAGGAATGGGTCAAGTAGAGTCCAGTGTCTAGGGACATCTACCCTAGTGACATTTCATTGACCTCACTGATTCATTGGTTCTCACTGCTCTGCAATGGCGTCTTGGGTCTGCCACTCCTAGGAACTGACAGTCAAGTACCTAAATACACAAGGAATTGACCGGCAACCATAGTCATGTGTGAACCAACCACCCTGAACCAAGCACTACACTAGAGTAAGCACAATTTACCTAACTGTGGGTTGCGAGGGTTTTTTTGTTTTGTTTTCTTTCTTTTTCTTAAATGGATCTCAAGTGCACAGAATTGGATTACTCTAAATTCAAGCATCTGCACTTAAAACAAGAGCTAGCTTATACAGCTATTTTGTTATTCTGTTTCACAAACCATTCTAGGTACAGGAGATGCTCTCTTAATTTCTTCTGGTTCTGGCTATGAAAGTGTTAGGCCCTTGGTCCTCCTCTCCCAATACTTGCTCATTGTCCTGTTTCCCTCTTGACCATATGCTTTAGCTATTGAGGCTCCTGAGGCTCCATCCTAAGCATAGGGGTTTTTTCCTATCTACTCACACTCCTGCTAGGAATTTATACAAGATCCAGTTCCAAACACTATCAAATAAACAGCTTCAGACTCAAGGAAAGTAACTAAATATTAATTAAAGATCTACCCTAGAAAAGAGCATAAAAGTGCATAATATCTTTGCTCAACTACAGATTTAACCAAGTTCAGAGGCCACAGAAATAACAATTGCACAATTTAACAAATAAAACTTAGTGTATTAACTCTTCTTTCCTTCCTTTAGAGGCCTAAAATTCACACTGGGTTCAATTACAATCTATAACACAATTAGATATAAAAGAAAAAACAAGAATAACTGAAATTTTTAATATTGTCTCTGAGTCAAGATTGAGCTGAATCATACGTTGCTACCTTAGCTTAAGATTCTTTTGAGTTATAATATGTTCTTCATGCTTTTATTTCATAGTATAGTGGATTGCATGCTAGAGAGGACCCAAACCATCCCTGCCACTAAGATTCACACATTTAGTGACCTCTCAAGATGGCCAGGCAAATGTTTGCCTGAAGGACTAAGGAATATTTTAGGAGAATGATCTTCCTCACCAAAGTGAAGCAGAAAAGCTTGGTCCAGTAAACAAAGTCTTGAACAGAGGCAGGGACCTGAAGCACAATGTGGCATCTATCACTTAGACTGCTCGCCCAGATCAGACCCAAGAGCTCATCATGACATAGACAGATGGGCTACAATAACAAATTAAAGAATGTCTTGTCTGAAGTGACAAGACATAAAGACCTCTGCTTTGATGCTTACATGACAAGTTATAACAGAAGTGAGACACAAGGGGCTGGGACCCACAACCGAGCCTGAGTATCTACAGCATAGGTGGCAAAACACAAGGCCAAGAAGAAAAGTAGTGTCAGGCCAAGAGTTCCAGTGCTGATAGCTGGAAGGACATGCCAATGTAGGAGCAGCAAACATCACAGGAAGGAAAGGACAGTTGCAATGTGACAGAGGCCCACGGAAACACCCTTCGGTGACACTAAAGAAGGGAGACATTTATGAGGGAGCTAGAGATCTGCTATGGTTTGAATGTGTCCCCCAACAGCACATGCGTTGGAACCTAATTCCTCAGGGCAGTCAGTCTAGTGGGAGGTGTCTGACTCATGGGGAGGGAGCCACATGAATGAATAATGCCTTTCTGAAATAAATGGACTAGCTATGTCAGAAATTAAATCCCTTTTCTTTTTTCTGCACATGCTCACATGCCTGTCTGCTTTCTACCATGAGGTAGTACAAGGCCCTCACCAAATGAAACAGCCAGATTTCTCAGCCTTTAGAACCATGAGCCAAAATAAACATTTTCTTTATAAATATACACAATCTCAGGTATTCTGATATAGCAACAGAAATGGACTAAGACAAGATACTATAATCAATAAGGGTAAAAGTTATGAAATTCTGATTACTCTGGCTACTAGTTATATCTTATTTTATGTCTATCTTGCAATCAAATACTGTTATTTTCATGTGTTCATGTGTTAAATATGATTAATTGATCAGAAAGAATTTATTAAGCATCTACGATGTACCTAATTACTATGCTAAGAATTTGGAATACACAGGAAAATACATAACAGGAGGCTTATGATCCTGCTACCATATGGAACAATTAGTGATGATTTCAATATAGTGAATAATTAAGGGGATAAATGGGTAGTACTGTCTATAATTGCTCTAGGAGTTTCAAGAAGTTGAGGATAAAAAGGGATTTGAAGCATAGGGTGCAGAGACAGAAAAGGCGAGAACTTGCATTGACCTTGAAATTTTAATAAGGTTTTTTTTTTCTGATAATAAAACATAGATAATTATAAAGAACTTAGAAAAGATGTTTAAAAAGAAAATCATCTTAATTGCCCACAACATGTAATATTAAGATAGAAAAGAGAATTTTTTAATGTACAAAAATTATGTAAGTGAAAGTAGAGACAAAGTAATTTAATAGTATGCAAAAAATAGTATTAATGCTGTGGTTCTCAAACCATGTTCCTTGGGAAAACTGTTGTCCTAGACTAGGATATAAACTTCATTAAAATCAAGAGTTTTATTTGCTCATTTGCAATAAGAAAAAAGCAATGGATTATATATGAATACACATCCAGTATAGCTCCACGTAATGTACAACCACAAGAATGGGAAGTTATGCTCCATGTATGTATAATATATCAAAATACACTCTGCTGTCATGTATAACTAAAAAGAACAAATAAATTGATTTTTTTAAAGCATTGGAAAAAAATGGTCTCATTTCAAGGAAGTTTTTATGCTGAGAGCGATTGCCAAGTAGGAATGACGCATGGCAATTTCTTTGTCAGCCTACTCCATGTTGCTTAGAGGAAGGACTCTCCATTGTGGAAATGGGCTTGCCTTGGACCCAGGTCATTTGCAGTGACATTGCATGTATGCTTGAGTAAGGTGACCTTGCTCAAGGACCAGGGTGGATCTGGGTTTAGGGCGGATCAGGTTTTAGGGAGTATCCTGCTCCTTGGGTTTAGGGTGGTTCCAGGTTTAAGGTGTACCCTGCTGGGAATAGGACATATCCTGCTGCCTCAGGCACGCCCGCTCCTTGAGTTCCTATTGAGTTCTCACGGGATTCAGAGAGTATTTGGGATTCAGAATGTGGATTTCCCCAACGTGTGTAGAGTGCCAGTGTGAGTTCGGGAATAAAAAGTTGCTGTTTGAATCTACAAGGTGTGAGTGGCTGGTGATTTTGTGCCCAGCCAGACTGCGGCATTTTTATTTCACTTTTATTTCTTAAACCTTCAATAGCTGATAATACCTCTTTACCAGCTATCAATAAAATGTTCAACAAATAAAGAATATTTCAGAAAAATTCCAACAGTTTTATAAGAACAAGGTCATGAATATACATCTTAAATTCTTAAGTTGTTTTATACTTGTGGCCACCACTAATTACCTTCCTCTTTTTTTTTTTTTTTGGTTCTGGAGATTTAACCCAGGAGCACTTCACCACTGAGCTATATCCCCAGCACTTTTTGTTTTTTAATTTGACACAAGGTCTCATCAAGTTGCTTAGGGCTTCGATAAATTGCTGAGGATAAACTTCAACTTGTGATCCTCCTATTGTGAGCCAGGATTACAGGCATGCACCACCACACCCCACTATTCACCTCCCTTGAATCTATCCTCCCCATCTTTCTGAGTAAGGAAACCCAGCTAACTAATCTGTACTTCTCAGCCTCACTAACTCTGTGCCACAGCTCATATATAAGCAGTGTCCCATCCTCTTTCATTCTTCATTTTTTTTCCTGACAGAACATACCTACAATGCTAAGATTGGAATAGATGGAAGCTAGAGATCAAGATGACAGTTCAGAAAGACAGGAGCAAGAGGGTAGGAGAAGAATCATGGAATCACCATACCTACTGTGGACTCAATCCTCCAAAATTATTGTTGTAGGAAATAAATGAATGATAACATAAAACAATAAAGCCATCATCGTATAAGCCACTGTTGGTCAGGCTGCCCTGATGCAGTGAAACACAATCCACTTATAATAATCACACAGAGATTTAATTAAGACAAACATTTCTAAGCAAGAGTTGACAGAATTTATGCTACATTGAAATCCACATTTATGAATTCATCAAGAGACTTCCTGGTACTCTGCCTCCCAACAACTGTGAGAACCAATACCTTAGCTCAAACTCACTACAGAAGAAATCTAATCTATTCAGGGATTGTCTTCTGAATGTTTCAAGTATTCTGTACAATACCAGGCATCCAGAGGGCACTCTGCTATCTGTCCATGATGACGATTACATACCTGTCTTCTACAGCCAAAAACAGAAATCCAGCAAAATGGACAAGCCATTTCTAAGACCCTCAAAAGTCAATTCTCCAAATAGAAATATTTTACACAAAGAAGCACCCAGAAGAGTGGCTCAAAACAAAAATATTTTGCTCTGGTTGCAAAATCTGTCCATCAAGCAATTCTCAAAATGCAAAATTTGTCTCAAATTTAATTAACATTTTAAAGCTGGGAAACAATGCACACTAGGGGAAGGAACCCTGCTGACTGAACCTGAGCTGCCAAAATTCCCAAGGTTTGGCACCACTCACTGGGTTCAGGATGCCGTTCAAACTAACACCCAGCAGCCCTCCATCATGGTATGACTTTCTACCACCTTTCCAGTACACAGAAGGTGGTTCTGTTTAGCTGACACTAACTCAGAGCCAAAAGAGAAAAGACATAAGATGTTACAAGAGAATGCAGGGCTTCTCAATCTGAGCACCACAGACATTTGGGGTCAGATAATTCTTTGTCGCAGGTATTCTCTTTGTGCACTAGAGAATTCTGAACATCCCTGGCCTATACCCTGGCCTCTACCCACTAGCTAACACAGTAGGACCACACCAGCTGTGACAAACAAAAATGTCTCCAGACATTACATTACCAACTGGATCACCTCCAGTTGAGAACCATTGCAAAAACTGAAACCAAAGACAATTGATGCCCTAAGACAATCATTACAAGGAAAGAGTCAAATAAGAAGCAATTTGCAAAATCTCAGCATATTTCTACAGCTATTTTCCATTTCAGTGGTGGAATCTAAATATACTGACTTCAAGTTTATGTCAAGCCAAGGTTCAAAGTAGAGGCCCCAGCTATAATGATGCCTTAACTGCAAATAAGCCTGGCTTCCTCTCTCTCTTCCTATCAAGACCTCATGGTCCAAGGACCTCCTATTCTAAAGGTCCAACACTTTTTTAAGTCTTCAAACTTTTCCTTTTATACATTTTCCAACTTTCTTCTTGCTCTTTCTATAGTATAAGACATTCAATAATACGCCCCCCCAACACACACACACACTCTGACTTCTTGTTGGCTCATTCCTTTTTCCTCTCCTACTGGTCCAGTCCCTGGCTAAAAAACTCTTAGAGGTTTAGAGGTTGTCTCCAGTTTAAGCAACTTTTTTTTTTTTTTTTAGTTTTAGGTGGACACAATATCTTATTTTATTTTTATGTGGTGCTGAGAATCGAACCCAGTGCCTCATGCATGCTAGGCAAGCGAGCTTCCACTTGAGCCACATCCCCAGCCCTGTTTAAGCAAATCTTGAGATTAACCAAAGTGTGCTACCCACAGACAAATGTTTCCAGCACAAGGAATCCTCACTCTCTAGAACTACCATGAGCACTTTAACTCCAACCAGGGTAACTGTTCTTGAGCTTCAATCTAAGTCATACAGCCTAGTTATACACACTGTATCTGTTGCCATAATTACATGATGTCAACATTTCATAAAGAGTGAAAATAAATTGTTTCTATGAAAACTAAAACTGAAGACTTGGAAAAGGTGAGCTGCTTTAAAGAAAACTGCAGTTACATTTAGAAATCTTCATTTAGAAGTCTTCAAGTTCATTTTTTTAAAAGATCAAAACTGGAATTTGTAAATCAATGCCAAATGTGTTTTAGCTCAGTGGTAGAGCACTTGCCTAGCACGTGTGAAGCATTGGGTTTGATCCTCAACACCACATAAAAATAAATAAATAAAATAAAGGTATTGTGTCCATCTACTACAACTAAAAAAATTTTTTTTTTTTTAAAAATGTGTTTTAAGGGCTGTGAATATGGCTCAGTGGAAGAGTGCTTGCTAGCATGCATAAGGCCCTGGGTTTGATCCTCATTACTAGGAGGAAAATATATGTATATGTACATTTTGTTCAAAAAAGAGGAAACAATTCAAGAAATAATTCTGCGCCCTCTTTCAAAATATAATTTATTAGATAACTACTTATGCCTGGCACAGTGGTGCACACCTATAATCCCAGCTGCTCTGGAGGCTGTTGCAGAAGGATTAAGAGTTCAAAGCCAATCTCAGCAATTTATCAAGGCCCTAAGCCTATCTCTAAATAAAGTGTGAAAAAGGGCTAGAGATGTGGCCAGTGTAGTTAAGCGCCTCTGGGTTCAATTCCAGGTACCCAAAAAAAAAAAAAAAAAGTTTATTTTTAAATCAAAATAAAATGCCACATGCATTTATAAATCATTTTTGTGACTCCCCACTTAACTTTCTCAACCAACTATCAAGAATCTTAAGGGCCAGGCATGGTGGCACACACCTATAATCCCAGAGGCTTGGGAGGCCGAGGCAGGAGGATTGCGAGTTCAAAGTCACCCTCAGCAACTTAGTGAGGTCCTGAGCAACTTGTCAAGACCCTGATTCAAAATAAAATACAAAATAGGGCTGGGGATGTGGCTCAGAGGGCGAGTGCCCCTGAGTTCAATCCCCAATAACCACCTCCCCACAGAAAAAAAATAATCTTATGGAACCATGACAAGAGTGCTCCTACTGTACATAAAATGTTCTGCCCTCAGCTGCCCATCATGCCATCAACCCATCTTGGTGCTCTCACCATATTCTCATTCACTCACTACTTCAAGTGTTTAACCTGGCTTCCCCACTCTTATTAAAGCCATGTCATCTGCTTTTGCCAGTGCTGTTTCTAGTCTTCAGGGCACTGCTAGGGAAAGTCCTATAAATTAATACTCTCTAATGTGGAAATCACCTCTAGTTGACTTCTTACTGTCTCCACATAAGACACACTTTACTTTGTTCTTAAATACAAAATTTCAATGAGTTTATACTCACTGTCTAGATATTAAAAATTTCTGGGGAACCATCCCCTTTTCAGAAAAGGACACCAATCTAATCCAACAGGACCAATGCTGAATGATTCCACACCCAAAACAAGCCCAGCTCATTCCTGAACTTGTATCCAATCAGACAAACCAATTCTATGATCTCTATACTAAAAACAGCAGAAATATTTTAAATATTTAAACATTTACAATATCCCTCACCAGGAAATGGTGTGGTATAGCCATGGAATATTATACAGCAAGTTAAAGATATGTATCATGACATATAATATTATGAAGATATCAATGTTAAAAATAAAGACAAAAACATAAAACTATATACATACCTGTAATTAGACATAAAAAACACATGTAAGAAAATCCAGCCCCGAAAAAACAAAAATGGAAACAGCAACTGTATTAATACCAGTTGAACAGCAGGTGATTTTTTTCCTCTTTTCAAGTTTATATGTTGGTTATTATTTTTAATGGAGGGGGTGTGATTTCAAATTACTGCTGAGACAGTCTGTTATGTAACACATGCTAGGTCTTCACCTTTTAGGTAATCACTTTCCCTTAGTATTATGATGTTTTAAGGATATAATGTACTTAGAATATGTATGATGCATAACAAAGAATCACTTTCTTTTCCTCATTTATGACTACAACTCCCAACCAATCTGAAGAGAAGCTTTAAGGACAAGAATCACTGAAAATATAATTTGGGGTAAAATTAAGCAATAGATGTTATAAATATTGGCTTCAAGTTCCAGCAAATCAAAGAATTAAAAATTAAATTTTCTTGAGCTGGAGTATAACTCAGATGCATGAGGCTCTGGGTTCAATTCCCAGCACACACAAATTAAATTTTCTTTAACTTGTTGATTAAATTAACCATATTATAGTATTTACCTTCTATAAAGATGTGAGGGAGAAAATAAACTTTATTTAATATTTCATGATACAAAATCAAAAGCAGTTTACATTAATATTAAAAGCATCAACAGCAGTGGTAAGTAAAAATTCTCAGCTATATTTAAGGAAAGAAATTTTACATACACCACACAATTATGTGACTCCAATATTTTTTATTCCATTCTACCTGCTACTGCCAAACTACCCTTTGTTAAACAACACTTTGATCCTGTCAATCCTCCACCCCCACACCTGCTTTCCCTGCTGCCTACACTTCAATTCTAAATGCCTTGTCAGGATGCTTCAGGCAAGGTGACAGAGAGGACAGCTACTGCAGGATCAGATGCAAGAACAGACCTGGATCCCAGATGGAGTATTAAAGTGCCAGGATGGTTCCAGACGTCTCAGACCAATCCTAGGGAAAGCCCCAGGAAACAGTGATCATCTCTCCTTCCCTCCCTCTGGTTCGGAATCTCAGGTTCTAACACTAGCTTAGCAAACCTGTAACATGTTTCCTTCTCAGTAGATCAATACTGAATCTCTTATGTTATTAAAAATAATCACAAAAAATCCATTTTCTGATATGATACATTGAGATTTTTAAAAGGCAGTATTTTTTATAATATACAACACAAACTTTTTAATGCCCATAAAAAATCTGAAAGATAAATAGATGGATAGATATCTCACAGGGAATGTAGCTCAGTGGTAGAGCCTTTGCCAAGCATGGTTAAGGCCCTGGTTTCGTTTCATTATTATCATTTGCAGTACTTTTCCCCAGTACTGCAAATGATAATAATAATTTGAACTTTTCTTCATTATTCTTATTTTTCTGAATTCATTTTTATGATGATCTTGTAGTACTTTTAAAATTAGATAAACAATTACATGCTGTAGCATGTAAGAAGCTTCAAAGTACTATGCTAAGGAAAGAAGTCAGGCACAAAAAGTCCACACATTTTCTGATTCTATTTATATAAAACACCCAGAAGAGGTAAAGCTTTAGACAGCAGTCTCTACATGATTTCCAGGGGATAGGGAAGAGGGGTAGGACTGATGGTTAGTAGTGACAAGAGATTCTTTCTGGAGTGATGGAAATGTTCTGTAATTAGATAGCACATAGTGATGACGGTTGTGCAAGAGAATGAATGTACCAAAATCAATGAATTATACTTTAAAATGATGAATTTTACCTATGTGAATTATCTCAACTAAAAATAATTTTTTTAAAAAAATCAGACAAAACAATCACACTATTTATATTTAGGTAAAATTTAACAACAAATAAAGAAGCTTTATAATTTTGTGTTGAAGAGGCTACCCTGGTTCTCTCATTTACCATCTGTGTAACCTTAATAATTGCCACTTCTGGGCCCATAGTAACAATACTTCTCTCATAATGCTAATAGAGGATCAAATGAAAATATAAAGGTATTTAGAGCAGCGTGTGACACATAATAAGTGCTAAAATAAGTGTTGGCTACTGTTTTTTTTTTTTTTTAAGCATCAATGTAGGGAAAAGGTGTGGAAAAACGAGCACTTGAACCCACTGTGAGTATACATATTGGCAAACCTCTCATGTGACCATATGTATTGCAATTTTAGTTATCTTTATCCTTTTACCCAACTGTTCTATTTCTAAGAAATGATGATGAAGATAAAAGGAAAAAATACCAAAAAATATACACAAGACTGTTAACATGAACACTTTTCATAACAGCAAAGGAAAAACAGGAAACCAACCTAAGTGTCCATGTGTTAGGAAGTAATTAAACAAATTATTGATAAAATACTACACAGATATTAAAGTGTAGAAATACATGTAGGGATATGAAATGGAGAGAAGACTAAGACCCACTGTGAAAGTGAACAAAAGGTTATTAAACTATACATACATGTTTACATATATATTTTAGGATTTTGCAAGTACATTCAACAGGCTTCCTTAATTAACCACTTTTAAAAATTAATAAATGTACCTAAACAAAAGACGAATGCCTTTTAGGGAGGAAAGAAGAGAAGGAATGGGATTGTACTGGGAATTGGAATAGAGAAAACTATGCTGTATGCATTTTATGAATATGTCAAAATAAACTACTCTATTATATGTAACTATAATGCACTAAACATTTTTTTTTAATTTTTTTAAAAAGAAAAAAAGGGCTGGGGCTGTAGCTCAGTGGCAGAGCACTTGCCTAAGCACATGTAAGGCACTGGGTTCAACCCTTACCACAACATAAAAATAAATAAAGCAAAGCATGCTATCCATCTACAGCTATTTAAAAAAAAAAAAAAAAGAATGCCTTCTATTTCTAACCACTTTTCCTTAGTGTCTGCAAGACTAATAGAACAGGGCCAGAACTCAAGGAACTCACCCACAGAAACAAAAGACCATAAAACAACTGGCAAATTGGCACTGGAGAACCTTTTCCTAGAGTAAAAATTGGTGTAATAATCTCTCATCAGACCACATAAATTAAATGACGCTCATACAAAATAGCATTGAGAAACCGTAAAAGATATTTCTTCCTCCTTGGCTGAAACTACCAAAAATCAAACTTAAAAAGACATTAGTACAACCTTAAGCCCCAGCAAACTGTAGTAGTAGAGTTAAAAAAGAAAGAAAAAATGCCTAGATTTAATTAAATCGTAATTTAGGAAGTGCTTATGCTTAAACTTAAGAAGCAAATAATAAAAGGTAATACCATCATCAGTACTATCCAAAAATTCTCTCAAACCACTTTAAAGAGGTAGGCAGTAGAGAAGCTATGAAAAATGAACAGACACTAAAAATAAATAAATAAATGGACAGATGTAAGACTGAGCTGACTTGTGAACAAAAGAGAATCTAAAGATATCAATTAGGCTGTGAACAACAAAATTATTAACAGGAACATCAGCAGTTTAGTTTCACTTGCAAACAATATTAGATGAAAACTGATACAGCAAAATAAACTGAACTTCAAAATCTCAAAAGATGATGTAACCTCTAACAGTAGGTCCAGTACAAGTAGAAAAAAAAAAAAATCAAAGCAAACAACTAATGTTTTTTTAAGAAAGCAAAATTTTTCTGTTATCAAATGAATTTCAGCATAAACATTAAGAGATTACAGAATAATAATCTGAGCCACTTGGGAAACTGAGGGCTGAAGGATCACAAGTTCAAGGCCACCCTGGCTAGATCCTTTAGCAACTCTGTCTCAAAATAAAAAATAAAAAGAGCTCAGGATGCAGCTCAGTGGTAGCATACCAAAGGATTCAATCCCTAGTACCACAAAAGAAAGAGAAAGAGACACATTACAGAAGAAAATGGCAATTATAGATTGTTTTATATTTTTCCATATTCCTCAATTTTTCTACATAGATTATATACTGGTCTTTTAATAAAAAAAAGAAGAAGAAGAAGAAGAAAGTGTATGTTCCCCCACACACACTTTTTTTCAACCACAGAGAAGAATGAATATTTGCATAAAAAGTGAGAGAAATGGAGTTGTGGTTGAAAATATAATACCTTCCCAAAGTTTCTGAAGGCAGAATAGAATGTTAAGAGCTTGACAACCTTAACTGACTTTTGAAAAAATGATGGGGCAACTGAGCCATGGAAAATATATGACACTTTTTAAAAATAAATGGACTTGAATAGTAACAAAGGATTTACAATAAATGAAGTCACCTAATAAAAGTATACACTAGGAGGATTTTAAGATTTAAACAGAATTTTAAAATACATGAAAAGTATGCCAAGTTCCTCATACCTCATTTCTCCCATGAGAGAAGCTAATAATAGAATTAATAAAGGAATAATGAAAATAGTTCTGTTAAAACAATGTTTCTAACGATGTGAAAAAGGAGGGAGGAAGAATAAATGCTTGAAGTGACCTAACCCAGTTTAAAAGAAATCGAGATTTAAATTCCATTAAAGAACCACAGAAGAGCCAGCTATGGTGGTGTTTGCCTGCAATCCCAACAACTCAGGAGGCTGAGGCAGAAGAACCACAAGTTCAGGGCCAGCCTCAGCAACTTAGTGAGGCCCTGTCTCAAAATTAAAAATAAAAAGGAGCCTGGCAGTAGAGCACACCTGTAATCTCAGTGGCTTGGGAGGCTGAGGCAGGACGATTGCAAGTTCAAAACCAGCCTTAGCAACTTAGCGAGACAGTCTCTAAACAAAATATTAAAAGGGTTGGAGATGTGGTTCAGTGTTTAAGCACCCCTGGGTTCAATCCCTGGTACCAAAAGTAAAAATACAAGGGCTGGGGATGTAGCTCAGTGGTTAAGCAGCAAACTGGTTAAATCTCCAGTACCTCAAACCCCCCAAAAATGCAGTACCCCCAAAAAATAAGGAAAATTAATAGCAAATATGAATTTAAATAAAAGTGGTTGGTTATAATTTTGGAAGACACTAGCAAATGTTGGTGAGGCTATAGAAGAGAGACCACACATACATGACTGGTGAAAATATATGGTGCCACCATCCTGAAAAACAATCAGGCAGTTCTGCAAAATGCTCAAGTTACCATGTGACCCAGAAATTCTACTCCAAGGTGTATTACCCAAGAAAAAATAAAATAAACAAACCTTCTAGCTTTATTTGCTCTTAGTTGACTTAAAAATCATTTTTGGAGGTCACACAGCTGAGCAATATATTATTACTCTCCCATGAGCTTTGCTTTAGATAACACCTCTGCATGTAGGTTATGATGACAATGGTTGCCTAGGCTACTTCCCAGGGACATCAAGGCTGCTTTTGCTGAAGACGCTACCTCTTCATTTGGGCCTGCAGACATCTAACAGGATGACTAGACAAGAGAAACAGGCATGGCATTTCTGTCTTCATACTGTGTCTGTCTCCTTTGTGGCCCAGGTTTTAGACGCCTACAGCCACCATGACCAGAAACAGAAGACCATAAAAGAAGTGAAAACAGGTGGCACCTGAGTTCCTAGAGGATAACTATTCCTAAAACAGGCATAAATAATCCTCCCCTTTATTAGCCTATCTCCATCCTGGTTATTCTTACCCCATATCTTTTTTTGTTGTTGTTGTTGGTTGTTCAAAACATTACATAGTTCTTGACATATCATATTTCACACTTTGATTCAAGTGGGTTATGAACTCCCATTTTTACCCCGTATACAGATTGCAGAATCACATCAGTTATACTTCCATTGATTTACATATTGCCATACTAGTGTCTGTTGTATTCTGCTGCCTTTCCTATCCTCTACTAACCCCCCTCCCCTCCCCTCCCCTCTTCTCTCTCTAATTACCCCATATCTGTAACTCCTTAACTCCCTAGAGTTGAGAAGCTGTTTTGCAAGCACTATTGCTTCTCCATTCTTTGACTACTACTGAATAAAGCTCTTTCTTCTCCTCTCACTTGTCACTCTCTGGAGTCACTGGCCTTATCAAGCAGCAGCCAAATTGGACTTTTTCTTGGTTTCAGGTATATACATACCCAAGAGAACTGAAAACATATGTCCATACAAAAATTTGCATATAACTGTTCAGAGCAGCACCATCTATAATAGCCAAAAAGTGCAACAATGCAAATGAAATAAAATGCGATATTATCCACACAATGGATTATTATTCAGAAAAAGAACAGAGTACAATGGAAGTTACAAACATAGGCAGGAAAGGAGTTCAGACAGGTAGGACAAGGCACTACAGAAATAAGGATTTGTATGAACTTGGCAACTATGAATAACAGGAATGAGAGAAGGAATGTTCATTTACTCCAAACAGGCTCTCCATTCCAAATTAAGAGCATCACAGTTCACCCAACCTATACAGCAGCAGAGGCTAAGGCAGAAAAAAAGTGAAGGAAACAGATCAGTTGGATGAGGGCCATCAGAGTAAAGAAGTGGTGACTCTAGTTCATTCTGGCTATGTGGAAAGAGCACCTAAAGTTTCTGGAAAGTCCAAGTTTACAAGAGAAAGCAGAAATCCAGTCTTTAAAGTGAAACCTCTATTTTTTTTTTCTTTTTCTTTTCTTTTTGGTACTGGGGATTGAACCCAGAGGTACTTTACCACTGAGCCATATCCCCAGGCCCTTTTTATTTTTTGAGACAGGGTTTCCCTAAGTTGCTTAGGACCTCACTAAATTGCTGAGGCTGTCCCAGAACTTGCAACCCTCCTGTCTTAACCTCCTTAATCGCTGGGATTACAGGAGCCCCAGTTCTGTAGATTTTTAATGGTTAACAACCAATGCAACTTTTTCAAACACTGCCTAGGCCAACAGTTCTCTTAATTTTCCCCACGTCCGTTATTATTTTTCACCATGCTTCCAGTTCCTTCACAATTCCATCTTCCCCAATTACAGACTATTTCTAAAATCACAATGTCCAACCCTTTAAAAGCCTACCTTGCTCTTGAGAACAAATGCCAAACTTTCATTAGCCTTAAAAGCCCTTCCACTAATGGTAGCAACTTGTACAGCATCTCCTGCCTTCATTCCTGCCCCCTCGCCCCAGGGCAATATTCCCAAAACACTGTCTTCACTTTCCCACCTTCAAGACTAGCCATTTCCTCGGCCTAGAATACCCTTCCCAACTCTTCTCAGTTGCTATGTTCATTCTGTCTTTAATCCATCCCACAAATAAATATCCAATGGGCAATTAACTGTGCCAGACACTATGCCACACACTGTCTATACAACACTACACCAAAGAGGCAAAAATCCCCACCTTCAAGGAGCTATATAAAGGAAACAGATAATAAGTAAAATGTGTAGTAAGTCACACAGGAAAAGGTACTTTGATGTTAAGAAAAAAGCATGAAGGAAGATTAAGATGGGAGAGGAGAAGACGGGATGAGAGGTGCAAAAAGTTGCATTTTTTATTGCTTTTTTTATTTTTTAGTTATAGTTGGACACAATCCTTTTATTTATTTTTATATGGTACTAAGGATCAAAACCCAGGGCCCTGCATGTGCTGGGCAAGTGCTCTACCACTGAGCCACAACCTCAGTCCCCCAAAAATTGCAATTTTAAGGCATCATTTTGAAGGTGCAAAGACTGAAGATGAAGGGATAAATAACTGGAACAAGAAAGTCCCAGGCAAAAGGAATATCAACAACAAAGGCCTCAGAGGCAAAAGTGTTTCAAGCTATCATTCAACTCTGTCTTAAAACCCAATTCAAGTGCCACTTACTCTGGGAAACTACTTTTAATTTCTAGAATCAGAATTATTCATTTCCCCAACACTGTATCTGTTCCTTCCTTCGGGCACCTTGTACATAAAGAATGATCACTGATCAATCAAAAAATCAGTTAAAGCAGAAAATTATTCACAAACAATACATATTTTAACCATTTTTACTTCAAATATATACCTTTTCTTTGAGCATGAGTATGTAGATAAACTACTCTGATAATCCATTGTCTATGTTGTCCCTTGCCTTTAAGTAAAACAGGGACTTAGAAATAATTGAAATGTTTTCTGGTTAATTCATTTAAAAACTGACAGAGCTCTCTCACAGTTTAAGTTTTCTTGATCACAAATGCAATTCACTCAAAGGCAGTTCTTTCAGCACCATGCCTTCATCAAGTCTTTCCAAAGCATTTCATAAAAATAACTTTGTATCCATATTTCTTGATTTGTGTAATATTTATTAAATTATACTCACAAGTACCAGTAGCATACATAAGTTTGAATATATACAACTAACTCTTAGAGAACAGAAAAATCAAATGATACACATGCCAACTACAGCAAACCTACCAATTTGAGCGTCTGTATAATAGTTGTGGGTATTGCCTAATATGATTTACCAAGGAAATGATTAAACCAAGATGTCAAATCAAACCCAACAAAGGATTTGAATAGATACTTCTTCAAACAAGATATACAAAGGCCAATAAGCACATGAATATTTGCTTAACATCATTAGTCACTAAGGAAATGCAAATCAAAATCACAGTAGTACACAACTTCATACCCACTAGAATGGCTATACCAAAAAAAAAAAAAAGCAAGCAAGCATAGAATGTGAAGAAACGGAACCCTCAGACATTAATAATGGGAAGCATAAAATGCTTTGGCAATTACTCAAAAATGTTAAACAGAGTTACCATGTGACCCATCAATTCTACTCTTGTACACCTAAGAGAACTGAAAACATAAGTCTACACAAAACTTGTATATAAATGTTACAGCAGCATTATTCATAATTAAAAAGTAAAAACAACTCAAATATCCATTAATGGAGCAATGGATACACAAAATATGGTACAGCCATACAGCAGAATATTATTATTATAAAAAGAAATGAAGTTCTAATACACGCTACCATATGGATGAACACTAAAAACATTATGGTAAGTGAAAGAAATAGACACAAAAGACAACACATTGTCTTTATCCAGAATAGGAAAATCCATAGAAACACAAGGTAAATTAGTAGCAGCCAGAGGACAGAGAAAAGTAGAAATGTAGAGTGACTGTTGACAGGCATTGGGATTCTTTTGGGGGTGAAGAAAATGTTATGGAATTAGTGTCTAACTTTGTGAATATACTAAAAACCACTAAACTGTACACCTTTAAAGAAATTTAAATGCTACTAGTGTTCAATAAATGATTGTTAGTGGAGAGAAGGCAGGCCCAGATGTACACTACTAAGCAGACATTTCCACTAGAACACATTTGTTAGAAGCCAACTACCTCTGTCAGACTCTGGCCCTGGAGGACAGAGATGCCTCACATATATTTACCTTAACATCTAGTATATCATAGTAAATCAAAGTTCACTAAATTAATTAATATCCAGGAATCTAGAAGAAAAGTGTCCTGATCTACATTCCATAATAATTAGAAAAACTCACTTTTTTATCCCCCAAAATTCTAAATTCCCACTAAAATGGCACTTCTCTTAATCTGACATTTATTCTATCCATATACCACAAGCCATTCTTACCATCATATAACAATCCAGAGGGCCCATGTTTAACTGCTGTAACATTTTTTTTGAAATATTTTTTATTTGTAGATGAATACAAAAACTTTTTTATGCGGTGCTGAGGATCAAACCCAGTGCCTCACTCGTGCTAGGCAAGCACTCTACCACTGAGCCACAACCCCAGCTCCACTTCTGTGACATTTTTTAAAACCTAGTTCAAATTCTCTACCTTATATCTATCACCAAATGCTACTTATTGGGCTCTTCATGTGTTCTTCTGCCGCTTTAGCATATTCCCTAAGATAGAAATGCCTCATATGTTTCGCCCCATTTGTTCATCTCAAACACCCTAAAGAAAAAAAAATTCTAAATTAAAAAATCACTTATTCATGTTAGAAGTGGAAAAAAAAAAAATCACACATTTTGGGTTACCTGGTCTCCTGAGCTCAAAGTCCACCTTTCTTCATAAATGTCATGTGGTGCCAAACTTTTTTTCTTTGAATGAATAAAGTACTTTCTCATATGTTAGAATTTGAAAGGAAAATAAAAAGATTAAAAAAATCAAAGGTAATAACCAATAACCCTGTCCAGAATGAGTGGCACACTGAGGCAAGAAAACAACAAAAAAGGGCTATTTAGAGCAAGAAGACATAAACAAAGGACCCACTGCTTAGGGAAGATGTTGTAATATCAAAAGATGAAAGGACAATGCAGACCCATTCAGCTTCTTTGCTTGTCTTCATGAAGGAGCCTGATCTTCAAACTGGGAAGGTTAGAATTTTAACAAAAGGGAGACAACATCTAAGATGAGTAGCTTGGATAGTGGACAGAAACGGAATATAAAACTAGTTCAAAAGTATCTACTTTCTGATCAAATATAACACTGCACAATACTTAAAAAACTTTCACATCTGACAAAAAAAAAAATTACTCTAACCAGTAGTTATTTAAGCTACCTTGACAAGGCAGCAGGAGTCAGAAATGAAAAGAATGCATCCTCAATCTTCAAAAAAGGGGACATGAAAATCCAGAAAAGCATCTCTGGGTTTTCTTGCCACATATTAGCTGAAAAATTCTAGAATGAGTAAATAACAAGTCTTTGGATACAGTTTATAGAAAGCCACCACGGGGACCTTTACTAAGGCAAGCTCCACACCTTTGCTTTTTGATGGGATTACTAAAATGGAAAAAAAAAAAGATGATACAGACATTTACACAACTGATTCTAACAAACAATCTGACCAAATCTTTTAATGAATGTATGATAAACAAAATGGATAATGTTGAACAGTGGTAGCTGGAAAATCTGTTAAACTCAACCAAGAGGATTTATAGCTGGTTGAACATCTCAGTGACTCATGTATCAACATCAACCAACTTTATAGGAAATCTCCAGTAAATATCACAGGGTTCCACCCTTTTCCACAATCTACATAACTTCTGTTAATTTAATTAAAAAATTAATAAAGTCATAGACCTGCTCTTCACTTTGTACATGCCTCAAAGCTTAGTGGCCCAACATACACAGACAGAATAAGGCTCCAGAAGAGTCATGGTGGGCTGAAGTAGTGATCCAAAAGCAAAAATGAAAGTCCATAGAAGTCAGGACCAGCATTTAGATTTTAAAACTCAAATACATGAATAAGTATATAACATCATTAAAAGACCTACACACAATCTTCAATTGCATTAACAGATGCTTATATCCAGGCTGTCTCAAATAGTTCTCAAGTGCATCAATTAAAAAACACACGTATTTCCATATGAATTTTCCCCAGTCTTCATCCTTTAACAGTTACAAAAAGAATCTATAAATGTCATTTAGTTAATACGTTAGCTTCAGACCTAGAGTCATTCAAGTGTCTCTTAGGACTAGAAAACGTTTTATTTGATCAGTCTAATTTATTGACATTTTTATCAGTCACAAATATTCCTTGAAAGAAGGCTCTGATATTATTAAATCGAAGTCTCTCTTATAATAAAAGAAGAAACCAAAAACAAAAAAATTAAATAACCTGCCCCAAGTTACCCAACTGCTTTTTACCAATGGCCATGACTCCTAGATCCCATGCCCTTTCCCCACATCATGTGGGTTTCCAGTTCTCTATTTCCTTTTTAAAAACAACCTCTGCATTAAAGAGTTAGAAGGCATACAGAAAAAAAAAAGAAAACCAACCAATACACACCATATTTTGTTAAAGACAACTTTGCTTAGCAAAAACAAATAACCATAGCATATTAGTCTGTAAAATATTTTGACATGTGTGATCACTTGCAAGTTTGATAACCAATATTTGTTTTTTCTAAAAAGGCACTCTAATATACAAATTGCTTTTATTCTTAAATAAAGTATGCTTACTTATTGAAGCCCTATCTCATATCCCACTTACCATTAGAAAAAGTTATTTCATGGATGGAAAGGCTTTTAATGGACATGCCATTGTTAACTGTTGTCAAACCCCCTCCCCCCACCCCATAAAACATACCATGTGAAATTATTAAAAGGTTTTAGGCCTTCAAACAAACAGCAGGCCAAAATCTTAGCCCTGGGCTGAGACCCCTCTCTTGCTCCTTCATCAGCCCTCCCCTCTACCCCAAAACAATGCCTCTTCAGAGCCAGAAGGTACAAAGGTTGTCTGGCAGGCCGGCCAGCAGATTCCTGGTGGCCTCCAGTCCATCCCTCTTCCCCCTTTCCCTGGGTTTAAAGACTAGTGGTGGATTGAGAACTGATAAAAGGACAAGTTAGTAAGGATTATCTTATAATTAGTAGCATCTACTAGGCCAGCCTCAGGACCAACCCACCCACCCCCACCCCGGAAGAGACCTGGATGCCTTTCCTTGCCCCAGGCCTGAATCCTTGGGTTCCTCTGGGACTCCTTTAGAAAGGAAGAGGAAACTTAAATGCCTGGTACCCTTCTCCCCATTAAAGCCCCAGCAAGCTCTTTGTTTCCAACAGCTGTGGGAGGGCAGTCGGCCTTGGAGAGAGGGGAGAGGTCATTCCCTAGCTCCCCTGGCTGCCAATCTCTGGACTCTCCCTCTGGCAAAACACAGAGACACAGGCACATCACCCTCTCCTCTTTGCACAACCATCTTAATAACCCAGGGTTACGCTTTGCTTCACAGGGGGCACTCTCTGAGGCCTAAATTACCTGTTTCTATACCCCAACCCCACACAAGATGACTCCCTGGCCCCCTCCCTCTGTAAACAGGGTTCACTCCAGGACTCCTATCCCTCCTCCTCAATGCAAACGCCACGGAGACTACCTGAGCCCCAGGCTTCATCCACACACAACACACAAAAACACGGGTCACTTTCTGAGCCCTGGGTCTTTCCCCACATCCAAAGACCTGGGGACACTTCAAGACCCCATCCCACCTCTGAACCCGAGGGTCTCTCACATCCTCTCTCTACCGCCACCCGCGCCCTAGGGCCACCCGTTCCATTTCCTACAATGAGCCGGAGACCTCGGGGCACTCCTCTGCCCCTGCGCCTCGCCCCCAGCCCCTCACCATCTCCACCACAGCGCTCTCCCACAGACGCCAGCCTGGGGCCGGCCGCCCTCCCGGGAGCCTTCACAACACAAACACGCGCTCCCGCGAGCACACCCACGACCACGCCGGGAGCCCCGGCCGCCCGCCCCGCGGGGTCCAGCCCCGCCGGCTCGCCAGGAGCGGGGCCGCCCTCGCCCAGCCACCCGACATCCACGGACGCACGCAGGCCACTCCCGGTCCCCAACGCCGGTCCCCAACGCCGGTCCCCAACGCCGGTCCCCAACGCCGGTCCCCACGCCGGTCCCCAAGCCAGCACCGCACGCTCGCGCCCTGCCCTCCGCCCTCGCGCCAGGGTCTTTCCCAGCCCCGCCGCGAGAACCCGGAACGGGGCGACGGCGGAGGGAGGGGCCCCGGGGCGGGCTCCGGCCGGTCCTACCTGAGCAGTTGATGCTCTTGCCTTTGCCACCGGGACAGTCCCCGCCGCCGCCGCTGCCGCCACCCGGGGGCTGGTTGGACGCGCGGCTGCCGGGCAGGGAGAAGGCGAAGAGCAGAAGCACCGACGTGTAGCAGCAGAAGGCGAGCGGGGGCGCGGCAGCCAGCCGGAGCGGCCCCTCAGCGGCCGCGGCGCCCATGGCTGGCGCCCCTGGACGGCGGGAAGTGCAGGGAGCTGCAGGCCGGGGGCATCCAGCCGCGCGCCCAGAGCCCCGCCGCCGCCTCTCTCTGCCTCCTAGCAGCCGCGCCGCTGCACCCGGGAGCAGCCCCTCGGCATCCCCGCCCCACACGCAGCGCCCGCCAGGCCCCGGCCCGCAGCGCTCCAGACGAAGTCGGTGGGTCCCAGCGCGTGCGAGGGTCGCGGGCGCGCGAGGGAGCGCGCGAGGGTGCGAGCCCGCGTGGGGGAGATCGAGACCAGGGGCGCGAGCGGGCGCGCGCGCGGTGGGCGGGGGTCGCGGGGCGGGGGCAGGCCCAGCCCCTCGCTCATCGGCTCCCTTCCCTTTGTGTCCGCGGCCGTCGCCACCGCGTCACAAAGACCCCGGCCCGCCCGGTGAGGGGCGCGTGACGGAGCCGCCGGCGGGAGGGGTGGCTGCGACCCCGCCCCGCGCACACCCCCAGCGCCCGCGCCGACAGCTCCGCCCCCGCCCGCGGCCGGCAACGCCTCCGGGGCTGCTATTGTTCCTGCGGCGGGGCGGGGGCCGGGCGGGGGGCGCGCACCTCTCCGCCGCCGGGTGGGCTTCGCGGTGCAGAGGTGACCCAGCCGGCCGGGTTTCCCTAACAGACATCGTCGCCGCCCTTTGTGAGCGTTTTTGAAGCGTTTCCGTCAAACGTTTTGAAACGCTGGAAAAGAGGGGCAGATGGGCTACCCTCTGTTCTCCAGGTGAAGAAACGACCGCGGAGAGGAAAAGGTGACTTGTCCAAGGTCACACACCAAAAAATGGGCAGGATCGGGATTGGAACCCAAGTTCCGACTCCAGCCGCGCAGTTTCACAGAGATGAGATGCTACGTGAATGGCTGAATCTCTAGGACCTCACCCCCACCGGGTTCCCAGATGCGCCACACCGACTGAATTTAAAATACTTTGGAAAGTCTGTATTGCTCTCTCCCCCTAATAACAGCCAAGATTTAGAGAGGACTTGCTGGGTCCGAGGCCTGGAGGAAGCTCTCTGCAAGCGTTTCTCTCCAGTTCTTCTTTACAGCCTTACACGGGAGTTTTCATTCTCATCTACAGATGAGGAAGTTGGGACCCAGAGACTTCATGATCTGCCTCTCAGACCACTGTTCTTCAGGCCACATCTTGCTAGGTGATAACCCAGACATAAGATCCTGGACTGAATTCTTGGAAAGTCTCTGCCCTCTTCATTCCATTATACTGTCTCCTATCTCAGAAGGAATTTTTAAGTCTCTTTGAAAAACTCACCAGTTTAACTCGTAAAATTAAGAAATGTGTGGGAAAACCACAAAGAAAGCCACATCAGGAAAAATGCCCTCAATGTAAAAATGAGACAAAATACTTACATAAACAGATAATAAAAAGCTGACTGGCTTATTCACAAAAAAAAAGTGTAGACAATAAATATGTGAAAAGAGAATTAAAGCCATTAGTAATAGAAGATAAGATAAAATTCTGTCCCCACCCCAGGATGATTAACAAGAAGTGACAAATCCTCCAACTTTTAATTTATACTCTTTGGGAGGGCAATCTGACCATGAATGAAAAACCTTTAAAATGCATTTACCCTTTAATCTAGCAGTCCCACTTATTGGAATTTATCGTACAGAAATCAGAAAAATATATAAATAAGGATGTTTACCAGAGCCTTTTTACAATAGTAAAATATAACCTAACTGTCCACCAGTGGGGACTAGTTAAATATAAAGTATGATACATCTCAGTATGTTGGCCTATAATACAGCTTTAACAGCAATGACAATTAGGTTAATATTTACTGACCTGGAAAAAAGCAGTAATGAGGGTGTATAAGAAAATCCTATTTTTCTAAAATGTACATGTGTACACATCCATAGGAAAAAAAGTCAAGATGACTATACAGCAATGGTTATCTCTGAGAAATAGCTTATGAGAAATAGTTCCTTGTCCTTTATGTTTTTCTGTATGATCTGAACTTTTTTTTGGAAGCAGGGTTTTAAACTCAGGGTACTCTACCACTGAGCAACCTCTTCAGCCCTTTGATATTTTGAGACAGGGTCTCACTTAGTTGCTTAGAGCTTGGCCAAATCGCTGAGGCTGTCCTCAAACTTGCAGTCCTCCTGCCTCAGCCTCCTGAGCTGCTGGGATTACAGGTGTGGGCCATTGCACCTGGCTATGATCTGAATTTTTTCAGTGAAAATTTCTTATTGTTAAAATTTTTAAAAATTATTTCCTTTTAAATTATGTCTTCACTCTGCTATTCACATAAATAAATTTGCAGTTTTTAACATTAAGATTTGCCTCAAACCTCTAAACTGTCAGCAGTGTCATGGCAGTTGTTACAACTACAACTGAACTTCAGACTTTCCTGAATTAGGTGTGATCCCAGGTACCTGACTGCTAAGCCACAGAGGAATGCTCATTCTCAGAGCACTCCTTCAGCAGCTCTTTGAATCTTGACTTTACCTGTGCTACTTCCCTGGCACTCCCAACCCCAGTATTCTGCCTTAAATTTTTATTCATTGACTGATATCCATAGCCCAGGCAGAAATAGTAAGAGTAGATAATACTTAAATAAAAAGGAAACAACCCTGGGTTCCTAAATCATAATTTAATTTACATCTGTGTCTTTCTCCAAATTAGGTAAGAAAAATTCAACACACATTTCTGAAAAGTTTTCAGAGTGAGCCGGGTGCAGGGTGCACACCTGTAATCCCAGCAGCCCAGGAGGCTGAGGCAGGAGGAACATAAGTTCAAAGCTAGCCTCAGCAATTTAGCAAGGCCCTCAGCAACTCAGTGAGACCCTGTCTCTAAATACAATAAAGGGTTGGGGATGTGGCTTAGTAGTTAAGTATCCTGAGTTCAATATCCCTGGTACAAAAAAAAAAAAAAAAAAAGTTTTCAAATTGAAAAGGACTCTAATTCAGAAAGATGATTTCTCTGACTTTCACCATACAATCTCAGAAAAAGAGGATCTAAGTTATCTAATAAAACCCCCATCACACTCTAATATTATGTGTCTCCAAAATACCAGATAACAAAATGATATGGGACTTGGTTCATAAAATCCACTCTGAGAGTTTAAAAGAAATGTAAATTCTGAACATCATTCCAGGCTGGGTGAAGCTCAAGTATCTCATTGCTTTTAAAGTTCTCTAGATAACTCAATGTCCTGTCATATTTGGAAACCTCTGACCTCATCTTGATCAGTCAGCTATTGCTCCATAACAACCATAAATTATCAGCAGCATGAAATAATAATCATTTCTCTTGGGTCTCATAGGGGTTGTCTGGGACTTGACTGGTCAAGGCGAGGCCTGGCTGTATAGTTCTCAGATCCAACTGGGCTTGGGTCCAGTGCGCAGACTGAGTTCTGGTTTATTCCACCAGTATTCATTCTGAGACCCTGGCTGAAGTGGCAGCAACTACCAGAAGGAACTATTAGGGATGTGGCAGTGTTGCACAGGGACAGGCCCAACCATGCAAGCACTTTCTACACTGCCATTTATACATGTCTGCTAACATCCCGCAGGCTAAAACTACTCCTGGGGTTGAGCCCAAAGACAAGAGATTAGAAGTCTATTCTTAAGGAGGTAAGTGAGAGGAGTGAATATTTTTGTACAAAAATCTTATCAGAGATCCTATACTTGGATACTATTAGTTATTGCTGTTTTCAAGAATGTTTTCAGTTCTGAGAACAAAAAACTGAAATTAGAATTAACCTAAATATAAAGGTATTTCTTGGCTTAAAAAGAAAAATGCCAGAGACACTGCGCCCTTTCCTATGAATTGGTTCTTGTCCTCATTAAAGCTTCACTCATGAAAAACATTGCATTCCTTCAAGAAACTTTTTATGAGCATTTGTTGCATGCTAGGCATTACAGTAGCCTCTGGTGGCAAGAGTAATCCTGCCCTAGCTGTGTGGGGATGGTGAGACATCTGAAAATTAACAGTTACAACACAGTGTGATAAATACTAAATATAAATAGACCGAGGGTAGGGTAGGAGTAAATGGCAGATCCCATCCCATACTCCCAGCCCTGCCAAAATCCTGGCTTTTCTGGAACTCCTGCTGGATGGACTAGCTGCATAATGAAGTCCTGAGAAGCAGTAATAAGACACCTGGGGGCTGACAAATTACCCCGCCTGGGGGAGAGTCAGAATGCTCCATCCAGAAACAGGAGAAAGGGTTGATTTATGGTGTAGCACTGGCACAAGCCTGGGACTGACCCCACTTCCTAGAAAGAGGGATTTATATATATATATATATATACATATATATATATATATATATATATATATATATATATATATATATGTATATATATATATCCATATATATATATATATATATATATATATATATATATATATATATTGCAGATGGACACAATATCTTTATTTGCTTATTTTTATGGGGTGCCGGGGATCGAACCCAGTACTTCACACTTGCTAGGCAATCACTCTACCACTGAGCCACAACCCCAGCCCCACCGAGAGAGGGATCTTTAAAAAAAAAATAGGAGAGTGGATAAAGTCATTCATTCAGCACATTGATAATGAGGGTCTATTCCTAGTCCATGAGAATTCAGTGGTGTGTCCAACAGACCTGATGTCTGTTCTTACAAAGTTTAAGGTCAAATACTAATCAAAGTTATACAAATAAAAATAAAATTGCAACATTTTTAAATGTTACAAAGATGAACTTCAGAGGTTTCTCTGAAGATGTGATGCTTGTGCTAAGATTAGAGGATAAATGGGACTTAACCAGGAGACAGGGGAGCACTCCAAGCAAGCCAAGGTAAGAGTCTGAATGCCAGCCAGAATAGGAAGGACCCAAGACAGCAAGGTCCAATTGTTTAGAACTTCACTGATTCAACAACTTCACTGATTTAATGGACATCCACTATGATCTAGGCACTGTTGTAGATACACAGAAACAGCAATGAACAAAGCAAGTCCCTGTTTTTCATAGAGCTTAAACTCTAGTAAAGGAGATGTTGTTGATGGGAGAGAATACTTGTTGGATCACATGAATTAATAATAACTTAAAATTCTCTGAGGACATGCTGGGTTAATTCACTGAGGACTCCAAGGTAATGTCAGACACTATATTTGTTATCAGTAATCTTCCTACCCCCCCCCTTGTTGGAAGGTATTGTTTCCATTTTATGAATTAGGAAACAAAGGCCTAATGAAATTAAGTACTAAGCCTACAAATGCTGGGAAGTTGGAGTCATCTGGTTCACTCTGATCCAAAAGCCCTCTGCATCACAAGCATTTGAGAAGATGGAGGAACATCAGATACAAGATTGAGCAAAGATTGGAACTGTCATGACTGCAGCCAGACTACTTACAATAACCAAGATACAGAATCAACCTAGGTGCCCACCAACAGGTGAATGGATAAAGAAAATGTGATCTATATATACAATGGGGCATTATTCAACCATAAAGAAGAATGGATCCCATCATTTGCAGCAAAAATGGATGGAATTAGAGGACATTATACCAAGTAACATAAGTCAAACAGAAAGATTAGTAGTGCATGTGGATGCCAAAAAAAGTCAACCTGAAAAGTAGAAAACTAATTACTAGGAATTTGGAAGGAGCTGGAGTAGGGGCAAGGAGAGGGTAGAGAGGGATGGTTAGATATGATCGATGCATACTGTTTGCAAGTATAAAAATACCACACTGCACCCCATATGTACAATTAATATTAACTGAAAAACTGACCACAGTCAAGGGCTGGGGGATGTAGTTCAGTAGTAGAGCACATACTTAGTATAGTGGAGGCCCTGTTCAATCTCCAGCACCAAAAAAAAAAAAATCTGCAGCTGCTGAGAGTATGCACAAGGCATCCTGAGCACCTGCAAGAGTGTCAGAAGATTTTGTTGGGGCTTCTTATGATAATGATGCAGGGATTCTTGTGAGTACATTGTCAAGGACTCTGGTTGAAGGTACTATTATTCCTACCCACATTCCCATAATGTGCATGGTGGGCAGAAGGCAAGGAGGCATTTATAGATATCTGAACAAAACATGCAATGGAAACCCAGAGAACAGCCTCCCCACTATAATTTTGTCAGTTTGAAAGTCTTCTCACCCAAACAGTCCCTGTGAGTGGGCAGAGAAAGTGAGGAGGCATCTCTGGGTTTTTCCTGCAGGTCTTTTTATCATACAATTGTTTAGCACTGCTCTGAATACAGAATTAAGATTTTTCTTGATCTTTCAGCAAATGGAAAATTTCAGCTGCAATTCAAAAATTTCTCCAAGGGTTTTAACTCATAAAGGATTGTACCAAAGAAATAGCTTTCCTGACAAAGACAATCACACATAAATGGAAGTAGGAGGTAGAACAGAATAATCAAGAGTGTAAGCTCTGGAACCAAACCATCTGGGTTTGTGTCTTAGCTCTGTCACTTGCTGGTTCTATGACCCTAGGCAAGTTATTTCTCTATGCTTCAGTTCCATGATCTACTCAGTTCCATTTTTATCTACTTCATAGCGTTTGTTGTAAGGATTAATAGGTCCTTAGAGGGTTGGGGGTATAACTTAGTGGTAGCATGCACACTAGCATGCAAGAGACCCTGGGTTGCAAAGAAAAGGGGAGGGGACATATATTTAAAGTACTCAGAACCAAATTTAGTACATCACAAGTATTCAATAAATAATTAGCTAAAGGTAGTAGTGGCTTAGTAAGCATGTGATAAATGTTATTATCTTTGGTTTTTGTGGGACTTGTTTGTTTTTGCAGTACTGGATTAGATTCAGGGGGTCTGCTACTGAGCTATATATCCAACAATCCCCACCCCTTTTTTTAAAATTTTGAGACAAGGTGTCTCTAAGTTGTTCAGACAGGCCTTGAGCTTGCAATTCTCCTGCCTCAGCATCTCATCAAACTGGGACTACAGGCATGTGCCACATCATCAGCAAATGTTACTTATTTTCAGTGACAGTTGTCGAGTACACTTATACACTAGGATGAAAGTTCCATATGTATTACCCAATATATACTACTAAAAACATAAAAGATGTTAATATTATCTTCATTCTCTAGATTAGAAAACAGGTTTAACAAGGTTAAGTCATTTTTCCCAAGGTTACATAGTCAGTGGGCAACAAGGCTGAGACCAGGTCTATGTAATGTCACAATTAGTACTCCAGATCAAAACCCAAAGGGTTAAATTCAACAATCAAAAAAGGTCCTTTGGGCTGGCTGCCTATTGAAGAAACCTGCAGAAGGGAAACCTGGTGACTGGAGGGGCAGCCAACTGCTGCGGGGAAAAGTTGGACAAATAGCCAGGTGGGTCAAAGGGAAAGACAAGAGGTTACAGCCAAGAGCCCAGGAACTTGAGAATGGCATCCGCTGAGCTAGAATCATGAGAGACAAAGCAAGGAGCTAGGCACATGGAGGAATTAGAGAGATTCAAAGGAACTAAATAATTATATCTTATCACTGAATGTGTTTAAGTATGTCAGCTTGTCTCTGTATGTATACATATGTACTGAGCATATGTCATTTGCCTGTGTGTATACATATGTAATGAGTATATCAGCTTGCCTCTGTACATATGCATAAGTGCCAAGCATATGCCATTTTACTCCCTGTGTACATATGTAAGGAATGAATATATATCAGGTTACCTCTGTGAGAGTGTGCATGCATGTATACTTGAGAGTGACAGCCAGGCCCTGTGTTTATACATGTACATTTACATGTGTATACTCAAGCATATATTACTGTATGTATCAACTCAACTGTATATGTACATGTGAACTTGAATTGAGTCCATAATTTTTTAATTCTTCTTCCTTTTTTCAGAGTTGAAAATTATTCCTTAAAATCTAATGGCTTGGCAGCTTTGCATTGGGGTCAATATAGTTGGACTCAGCACTTAGTCTGGATTCCCAGCTGAGTTGCCAAGGTAAAACAGCAAGATCACATTCTGAGGCTGTTTCTCTCAGCACAGAACAATAGTGCTAAGACATAAGGCAACTTTGGCAGTGGTGACCTCAACAACGATGAGAGCAGGGGGTAGGGCAGGTCAGGGAGCACAGTGACAATAGCCCCATTCATTCAGCAGTATTTAGAGATTGCTATTATGTGCCAGGCAACTGTGTAAGGCAGTGAGGACACTGAGATGAACAAGACAGGCACAGTCCCTCTCCTGTAGTGTGGTAGGGATGTCAGACTTTAAACAACCACAACTATGAAGGGTTTGCAAAGGCTCGAGAAAGCATCCAGCCCCTGATGTACCAGGAGCTGGAGGTATCAAGGAAAGCTTTCCAGAAGTGCCATTCAGGCTGAAGCTGGATGACAAAGAAGAATTAGAAGAAAGTAAGAGGGAAGAGTATTCTATAAAGAAACCACATCATTAAAAACGAAATAAAAGATATGGCAAATTCAAGAAACAAAAGCAAATACCACATGATCTCTTATGCAGAATCCAAAAAAAGTTGATCTCAGATAAATAGAGAGTAGAATAGTGGTTCCAAGACTCAGGAATTTAGAAGTGGGGAATTTGGTCAAAGGATACATAATTACAGTTAGATAAAAGGAATAAGCCAAGCATAGTGGCACCCTTGTAATCCCAGCAACATGGGAATCTGAAGCAAGAGAACCACAGGTTCAAAGCCAGCCTCAACAACTTAGCAAGATTCTGTCTCAAAATAAAAATAATAAAAAGGGCTGGGAATGGCAACGTGGTTAAACACTGAATTCAACCCTCAGTACTGCCCCCTCTCAAAAAAAAAAAAAAAAAAATAGAAGAGGGCCAGGGTTGTGGCTCAGTGGTATAGCGCTTGCCTAGCATGCGTGGGGCACTGGGTTCGATCCCTGGCACCACATAAAAAATAAAATAAAGGTAAAAAATATAGGGAATATATATGATCTATTATATGATACAATAGATCAAGAGATCTGTTAAACAGTATGGTCACTGTTTCATGGATATATTTCTTTGCATGTGTGCTGTGCATTGAACTCAGGGCTCTGCACATGCTAAGCACATGTGCTACCATATACTGTTTTCTTGAAAAAAATGCAAAACAAGTGGATGTAAAATATTTTCACCATAAAGATGATAACTATGTGTGAGGAGATCCATTTGTTATTTAGCTAGTTGTAATCATTCTGTATATATAATTTAAAACATCATGTTGTGCACCATAAATACATATAACTTTATCTGCCTGGTTTGTTGTTTTTCTGTTTTTGTTTTTGTTTTTTTAAGAAACAGTCTGGAGAGTGAATGACATAGAATAAAGTTGGAGATGTCAGGGAGCAAGGGGGCAGCAAATCATGTAGACCTATTAAGCCGGAATAAGGATTCAGATTTGAATTTAAGTTTATAAGCAGGGAATAACCTGCTTAGATTTGTGTTTGAAAAAGATCACTTGGTTAAAGGGTGAACTGTACTAACATCTCAGTTCTGCTAACATCTCAGTTCAGCTGGGGATACAATTCAGTGGCAGAAAATGCTTGCCTGGCATGCATGAGGCCCTGGATTCAACACCCAGCACTTCACAAAAGAAAAGAAAAAATTCAATGAATCTGTTAAACCAGAAATCATGTGGGCTGCAGAGTGCAGCATGGAGTGAAATGACAAAATGTACGCAAAGAAAACCATCTATTAAACACGATGGTCACTGTACTTAATGATATAGTGTATTCTTTATGATGGTCCAAGTAAGTGATGATGGTGACTTGGACCAGGTAAGATGGGGACAAAAGTAGGGCTGGGGTTGTGGCTCAGTATAGAGCACTTGCCTAGTACATGTGAGGCACTGGGTTCAATCCTCGGCACCACATAAATATAAATAAGTAAAATAAAGGTATTGTGTCCCTTTACAACTAAAAAAAATTAAGATGGGGACAAGTATATAGACTGGACAGATTTAGCAGATAAAATCATGAATAGATGTGGGAGGTAAGAGAGAGAAAATGTCAAGTGACAGTTATCCCCAGTTCAGTAGCATTTATAAAATGACCCACTCTTGAGGAAAAGCAGGTTTGAAGAGAGGAAAATTGAATTCAGTGGTAGGTACACTGAGTTTGAGGTGCAGTGAGGTATCAGCATGGAAGCCTCCAGTAGTAGTTGGATTTATAAGTCTGGTGCTCATAAGAGAGGTTTACACTGGGCATCAGAGGATTTAAAAAGTCATAGAAGTGAGTCTGAGGACTTAATGAGATAAAAGTACAAGAGAAGAGGGGCCCACACTGGAGCTAAGGAACTCCAATGGAGGGAACTGAGTAGGAACTGTTAGAAAATTAAGAGGAAAACCAGGAAAGAACAATGACCAAGTAACAAATGTGTTTCCAGAGCAGGATGTGGCCAACTGGTCAAATGCTGCTGAGAGGTCAATCAAGATTAGTATTGAATAGTGTCCAATGGGTACAGCCACTTGAAGCCACCAGTAATCTTAGCAAGGGCTACTTGGTAAATTGGTAGGGGAAAAATCCAGATTAGAGTTTAATGAGACATGAGTAAGAAATAGGAAGAGGAGACAGAACATTTAGACAGCTGGGCTGTGAAGGGAAGAAGAGAAACAGGCAGGATGTGCCTACAGGTAGGGGAAGGACTTTTTTTTTTTTTTTTTAAGAGAGAGAGCGAGAGAGAGAAAAAAATTTTTAATATTTATTTTTTAGTTCTCGGGGGACACAACATCTTTGTTTGTATGTGGTGCTGAGGATCAGACCCGGACCTCACACATGCCAGGCGAGCGCGCTACCGTTTGAGCCACATCCCCAGCCCAAAGAAGGACTTTTTAAGATGAGACCATAGAACATCTAAATGATGGTGATAAAGGTCCAGTAAAGGGAGAAAGGGAGACCTGAATAGACAAGACAGAGAAAAGGATATTCAGTTGTGTAAGGTTCTTGAGAAGACAGAAGAATGAAATTCAAAGCACAGCGGGAAGGAATGGCTTTTGAGAGCAGATATTTTCTTTGTAATGAGGAGGAAGGAGAGAATGGAGGCTGAGGCAACTGGGCTTGTAGACAAGGTATTGAGACTCTGAGGAAATGCCTGGAGCATGGCTTCTGTGCTCTCTGAAGGGGAAGAGGGGGCAGGGCAGAATGGGGATAAGGGTTGAGGGGAGTGGCTGCATCAAAAGGTAGTGGAAGGGGCTGGAGATGTGGCTCAAGTGGTAGCGCGCTCGCCTGGCATGCGTGCGGCCCGGGTTCGATCCTCAGCACCACATACAAACAAAGATGGAAAAAACTAAAAAATAAATTAAAAAATTTAAAAAAAAAGGTAGTGGAAGGCAGCTATAGTTCCACCAAGCTCTCCAACAGCTCTCTCTCAGCCTCTGCACCCCAGTCTTCATCACCATCTTTGATGTGAGCAATTGCATTTTCTCAATCTTATGTAAAATCTTACTTTTTAAAAAACCTGATCTATGATATACAGTCTATATAATAGACACCACTCCAAGACAAGCACCCTGGTCTCTCCCTTCCAATCAGATAGCTGCCCCAGTCCATGCCACACAGATATTCTGGGTCAGATTTGGAAAGGGTGGGGAAAAAATTGAAGTGGCCATTGAAGATAATGGGAGAGAAAGCATATGATTTTCTCCAGCAGAGTGCAGGAGAGATGGATCATGCCAGGCAGACACCAGGGAGGCAATCTGGAGCCAGGATATCCTGCTCAAAAGAAGGAAGTTGGGAGCCTTTTCTCTTAGGTGGGCATTTGCTGGCATTGGGGGGAGATCTATCCCTAGTATTCCCTACATCCAGCAAAGGAATTCTAAGGGAGACGCCCTCTTAAAAAAAGATGAAGAAAAGTGAGTAGCCGGTGTGACTTGAGGTGACCTAAAGTAGAGTTTTGTCAAACCCAGCACACCTTTATCCACATGAATGCTGACAAATTGCAAGGCTAATGTAATCACCATTTTGCAATCCTCAGTGAAATAACAGATTCTGGTAAGAGTCATCAGTGGATGCTAAAAACCACTGGGTGAAAGATTATGAGGGGATATTCACAGAGTCTTAAAGGATCACCCCACAGATAACTTAATATGAGCAAAATAATTTATAATGGTGAGATTTTGCAAATAATATCAACCTTCAACAGGTGATCAAATTTAGTATCATCAGTGATGAGACAATTCACCAAGATGTGCCTCCTGTGAGGATGGCAATGAGAGATATGCGACATTTATCTATGTGATAGTCATACGGAAAATATTTAACCTAAATCTAATCACAAGGATGGAATCACATCGATCCAGAATGTGGGGCACTTTACAAGGCCTGGATTTTAAAAGAAATTAATGTCATGAAAAAAAAAAAAGAAGAAGAAGAAGAAAGCTTTGTTCTAGATTATATAGAGACAGAACAACCAAATGCAGTAAACCTTGACTGGATTTGAGAAGACAGCAATAAAAGACATTAGGATTACTGGAGAAATTTAAATCACAGACTTCATATTAGATATTACCAAATTAATGTTGATTTTCTTAGGTGTGGTAATGTGATTGTGGTAACATTGGAGAATATTCTTATGCTTATAACATGCATGCTGAAGTACTTAGGGATGAAGTTTCATGATGTCTGAAACTTTCTGGCAAATGATTGAAAGAAAGACAATGAAAATCAATCGGTAAGTCTAGGTGAAAGGTGAAAAAACAAAGATTAAAAAATCTCAAGGCAGTCTATTTCTTAATTACTTCACCAAACATTTTCTTTTTGTCATGACCTTGGATAGCTTTATGCTCATAAGCATAAACTGTGCTGCTTAATGTGCTAAATTAGATTGAAATCTTTAAAGGCATCACAGCAAGAAAACTGCTCTGCAAAGCTTTTTAGACATAAAAGAACTTCTAATTTGTGTAGGACTATAAGTAAAGATATGGTAAAGTGGGAGAGCAAGCCACAAAATAATAAAAAGAATGCTTTCTTTGGGGCCAGAAAACCTTTGGTCCAGAACATAATGATGCAGATATCAGTTTCCTCATCTGCCAAGTGGGGCTAACAATCATCTCTGTCAACCTGATGTATAGGTACGAAAGAATACACGAAAGCCCTTTCTAAACTGGAAATGGAAAAGCAAATGATTTTTATTTAGTGCCACATGATGATATCTTATTAGCTGTGGTTCTCAAATGTTATACATAACAAGCTACTGGGAAGCCTGTTAAATGTGTGGGATTTCAATTCCATCCTCAGAGATCATGACTCAGTAGGTCTGGGATAAGGCCCATACGTGGTCTGAAACCCACACCTGGTGAGCCACCTTGGAGGAGGTTATTGTGATCTAAGTCCTTGCTACTTAATAGGTTTGGTCCATGGACCAGAAACAATCCCCATCACTTAGGAGCTTATCAGGAATACAAAATCTGACCCCACACCAGTCTTCCTGAGTCAAAACATGCATTTTAACAAGCTGTCAGGTGTTTCCTGTGTGTATTCATGTCTAAGAAACACAATAAAAATGGCAGCACTGATTAGAAACCTCTCTTTTTTGGCTCGATCACTGATTCTCAGCTTGCTTTAAGACAGAATTGGGGCCTGTCACCCTGGCTGTTGCTGACACCTTTAACCTCATTTAGCTCTTCTCTCTGCTTTTCTTTGTTTCTGGCTCTTCATTGTCCTGGCAGATCTTTGATAAATAAAACCAGCCCATCGAATGCCATGCTCCTGTGCCATGAACACACTGACCAAAGCATACTGACTTGGCATCTAAATCTAATTAACTTACTTCTTAAGTATGTGTTTTTTCTTTTTTTTTTTTTAATTGGAGTGAAATATAAAATTTTCCATTTTAACCATTTTTAAGCATATGGTTCAGTGGTACAAAGTACATTCACACAATTGTGTCATCATCACCACTATCCATCTCCAGAACTTTTAGCACATGATTTTGAAAAATCAACCTCTTAAAGCTACATTTCCTTATCTATGGGTAATTTTATCTATACCTGCAAAATATTTGAAGCATTAAATGAAATAATATATGAATATGTCTAGAGCCCATAGATATTCAATAAATAATGAAAACCTTCCTTCCATTTAAAGTAGGTTTTCAGACAGCTCTCTTTTACAAGAGATATTGCCTTTAGAAGTCCACTGAAAAGAATTTTTAAAAGTATACAAAATCTACATGTTCTGGGCACATTATTGCCTTAGAACACTGAAATCTGTAAAATAGAAGTATCCTATAAGCTATAGAATTGGACAATTTGAAACACTTAAACAGCAGCCAATTACATTTTGCTGGGAAAATTACATTTTGGGAAGCACCAACCCTTGTGTTCCCACTATATAGAAATTCTTGTATGGTCTATATTTAGATTATGTTATTAACAGTTTAAGTACAATCATTATCCTAATATCAATAACATTCACAAATATTGCTTTCAACCTTGGGGCTTATCCACTTGGATATAGTATTTGAATTCCATTAATGTACACATTATCTTTTAAGGAGAATGCTAAATTGCAAACTTGGGTTACATGTAGTAAACTGAAAAGATTAGTTTAACTTCAGAATGAGACTAATTAGAATACAGGAAGGGAATTTAGAGATCTTCTTTTCTAACACACTTATTTTATATACAAGGAGATGAATATCCGGAAAGATCTAATAAGTTGCCCACAATCACATGATGAGTTACCAGCAAAGCTGGGACCAAAGCCCAGGTTCCAGGAGGGTGTCCTGGTATTCACTGGACCTTGAGAGATGGGCAACACTGCAGCAGCATAGGTTACATGAAGGGACCATAGAGGGTGGAGAGCCTGCCAGGTAAGGGCTCAACAGAAGTGATTTCACAGAGCCTGGCTATTCAACTGAGCGACTCAGTGATTGTGTCCAGGGAGAATCATAAAGAGGGGAGACTAGGAAGAGAAATTAAGACGAGGCTTTGTGATGAAAGGAGAGATCTTCTCAAACTCTCTTGTAACACAAAAGGCCAAAAGATCTAGGAAATTCTTGTTTTTGATTTCACAATTTACAAGGCTCTTCCATATTTATATTCTCATGTGATCACTATAGCAATCATGAAAAGTTGATATTTTGCAGATGATAATCTAATACACAGGAAGTCAACGTTCTTTGCAAAGCCAAGATTTAAGAGAGACCCCCCACATACACATAGAAAGTCTGTGTTATGATTCTTAAAAACATGAACTCTGGAGCCAGATCCCTTAGATTCAAACCTTTCCATTTCCGTATAGAGCCCGTATGACTTTGAGAAAATAAAGGGACTAAAATTTGCAGTGTTTATTATGTGCCAGGCACTGTTCTAAATACACATGCAGGCCATCCCTGACTTACAATGGTTTGACTAATAATTTTTGACTCTGTGATGATGCAAACATTATAAGCATCCAGTAGAAACTGTACTTTGACTTTTGATATTTTCCCAGTCTAACAAGGAACAGTAGGATACTCTCTTGTGATGATGGGCAGGACAGACAGCTGCAGCTCCCAGGCAGTCCCCTGGCAGCCACCTTGGCAGTCATCTTGTCAAGTAACCTCTACTCTACAATGCAGTGTTGCTATCATGTTCTATAGTGTATTAAATGCATTTTTGATGATATTTCCAACTTACTATAAGTTTATCAGGATGAGACCCCATTGTACATATTGGCAAATCTATACTATTCATTTATTTCAACAACCCAAAGAAGCATATTCTATTATTATCACCATTTTAAATCCCTTCTACCTGCTGAAAATTTAAAGGAAGGAAAGAAGGAAGATGTGTCTAAGGAGAAAATGAGAAAGGTGTTTCTCCCCTAGATTCCCTGTTCCTTAATTTATAAGGTAATCTCAACTCCTTGGTATCCCACTAGCTCACTTACTCCCTGTAATATTGTCTTAGATTAAATTATTTTTCAAAAACATTCACTTTCTCTTCTCTCCCTCGTAGGAGGAGTCTACTTCCCCTCCCTGGACGTCAGGTTCAGCCATGTGAATTGCTTTGGTCAAGGAGGTTTAGCAGATAAACAAACTTGAAATGTCCTACAATTGGATTTTCTCTCTTTTTCTTCTTCCCTAAGAAGAGCTTCCTCAGGAGAGCTACAGCTCCTTTAGCCTGGGATTCAGAGTGACTACAGATCTGCTCCAGCCACCAAATGTTCCAATGGCTGAGTGCCTCCAGTCCTACAGAAAGTGTAATACTAGCCCATTCCAAGAAATTTTTGTAGACTGTGGATAGGAGAATGGGAAAGTAGCTCAGTAGTAGAGTGTGTACCAAACATATATAAAGCCCTGAGTTCCATCCCAGCACACACACACACAAAAAGAGTCTAGATCCATGTGTACCTTACCAGCAGAGCACCTGCTCTGACCTAAGCTGCTGCAAAATGAACCAGATGATTAAACAGAAAAGGAACTGTAACCTTCTACTGCTACTCACAGTATTTTCACTGCAACAAGTATTCTTTTAATTTAAAAGAACCAAACTGTTAAGTAACAGGATTTAGAATTTTTACCCCAGCAAACACACAGAAGAGAAAACTAAGAACAGAACTTAATAAAATCTCTTAGTCACCAGGAATTTAGAAAGTAGGACCATGATACCAGCTAGAGACCTCCTTACTCTCTCAGCCCTCTAGAGAATATACATGATTAGTCCTTTCTCCCTATACCAGCAGTGATATAAGGACATTCTACAAGACTAGAGTCTTGGATCCTCTCATTCACAAGTAGCAGGATCACCCTTTTGTCCATCTCAATCAGTGTCAACAGTGAGGGAAACTTCACGCACTTTCAGGGCATCTGGATAATGAAGATACAAAAGTTTTCCACCTAATGATGATAAAGTGCACCATTAGGTTAATAATCAGCTTGTAAGCCCAACAATTATATTGAATAATAGAGGTTCACGAGATGTGTTCTTTTAAAATTTTGCATAAATCACACTTCTATAAATTGAATCTCATTGTAAATGCACCAATGTACTATTTAAAGAAATGCCAACATTAAGGAATGTTGAAAATCTTTCATAAAGAAAATCACTGCACTCTCGTATTTGTTATGGAAGTTTTACACACTGGGTATTCCTAAACCATGGAACATCTGGAGTACTTCCCCTGCAGGGGGCAACCCTATCCCAATGACAACAATAATGTTAAAATGCTTGGCATCATTTTTTATTTTAAAAGTTCTTTACCAACATATACTAATCTTCACAACATTCAAGGGAGGTAGATAAGTATTACAACACTTTCACAGATGGAGAAACTGAGACAGAGATTAGTAGATTGTATTGAAAGGCATAACATATGGCACAACTGGAGAAAGAATCTGTTGCAGTCACAGGTCACTGATGACCTTTCCCACGTTCTGAGTCCCACTAACACAAAAGTATCAGGTGGAGCATGGAAATGAGTCATCCATGATTTGGCTAGCTAAGGCTGAAAGTTACCTTGTTGATACTGGATGCTGACCATGCTGTCCTTTGGCAAGCATTCCCCACACATTCTCACATGCTTCCACCTCCAAATGGGAGAGGGGGAGATGCTCTAAGTACAGAAGGGGCTAAAGAAACAGGGTGGGGAAGTAAGACAGACGAGAAAACCCAGACTGATGTCAAAGCAAGGGAGAAGAACAATAGGACCAACTGGGAACCAGTCCAACAGAAAGGAAAGCCACAGTAGAAATGAAGTGTCATTCGTCTGAAAAGCTCAGGCATCCAGAAATGCTATTAAAAGGGTCATTCTTAGCAATGACATTACAGAGCCATTCCTCGTGGCTTTACCAAATATAATTATCAGGTCGTTCTGACATTCCCAGGAGGCAAAATCATTCCTTTCCTCTGGTCCAGACCAAGTGCTGATATAATTGACCTGACACTGCAGAAACTGTTGACAACTCAAATGCACTCTCCCACCATGCCACCTCTCTTCCTCTGCTCTGCTAGTCTCTTCTGAAACAAAATGAAAACACATCTTAAGATTCTCCATGCAAAATCCTAAGATATTTCCTAAATCTTTGATGCATCATAGTGTAGGATTCCATGTTAGATTTTTGTAAAGAGGCTGTGAGAAGCATACACAGGAATACCAACCCCTCCCAGCCAATGCTCCTTGGTACCTTTTCTGATTGTTCTAGCATGGAGCCAGTCTAAGAGATGGTGAATGGTATACCACCAGCTGCAATGGAAGTATTGATGGCAGAGGCAGTGTTAAATGAGAGGGGTGACCCAGGACCCAGCAGGGAGGGGCTAGTGTCATATGAACAGGTGGAAAGTGGCAACACAACACACGCAGGTGGAGAGGCAAACATCAGAGCAAAGATTGGATAGCCCAAGAAAATATGGGAGGAGGTCCTGGCTGAGAGGCCAGCAGTAGCATTAGTTTGTCTAGGCCTTTCCTAGGTCAGAGCCCAAATACCATTCCTCCCTGTATTTCAATCACAGCATCATTTTTTCAGGCATCTAGCTTTAACACCTTGCCCTTCATTACCCCAAAAAGCAATTACAACCACCAAGGCTTACTGATTCCACTTCAGCAATACCCTTCACATTGGTCTCTCTAGGTTTTATTACACCCTTTTCTGGGTCCTCCTCTCATCTCATCCTAACCAGGACCAAACCCTCCTACCTGATATCCCCGACTCCAGTCTTCTCTCACAGTTTCATCTTCTAATCTTCCTCCTGGAGTTCAGTTCTGATCACGGTACTGCCCAACTTGGAAATTCCTATGCCTTCATTGCCTCCTATTTATGTGTCTCATCTTGAATCTTCAACTGGATCTTGCATCTAGTGAAATTCCTATGCTTTTCCACCTGCCAAAATGACAACCCTAAAGACTTATTGCAAATGCCACCTCCTTCACGAGGTCTTCCTTCAAGCTTCTTAGATCCCTGCTCTCACTTACAAGTGTGCTTGAAGACATACACTGACCAACTACATGAGAGCTCTCTATAAGCCTTACCTCCTAACTGGGCTGTGCCCATGATTTGCCCTAGTAGGGGATAGTGAACTGTGTCTTAACATTTATCTGTCTATTCCCTACAATGCCTGCAAAGAAATGGTTATTGCATTTCCATATCAGGTAATGAACAGCTCAAAAATGAAATGAGTTGGGATGTTCTGTACTTGTTCATAAATGAATGCTATAAGAAGTATCCTAATGTGATCTGACTCGGGATAAAACAAATCCATGATGTAGCTCCAAGGGAAGGGCTGAGGGCAGGCAGGTGGGATTTGAGAGACCTGGGGCTGAGGCTCTGCTTTGCACTTACTAGCTGTAGGCTTGGTGCCAGGTTGTTCTCAGGGCATCATTTTCTTTTGCAGGATTTCACAGGATTAAGAATCAAATGAGACACATTTGTGAACTCTACACAAGTGGTTCTCAATCCCAATTATGCACCATAAACACCTATAAGGCTCCCCAAAACTACAGAGTACCAGGCCCCAACCCAGGTGAACTGAATAAGAATCCTCTGGAAGTGGGACCCAGTGGGATTAATTATTTATAAAATACTGCTTCTAATGCATAGTCAACATTGCAAACTACTGTTATAAAGTCATAAATACCATTAACAGTAGAGCAAGGTGCTTTAGGCTGCTGGCTTAATTATCCTTTATTTGTTCAGTTAGAAATTAGCTCAGTGCTTTTATAGTTCAATTAAAATATACTACTGTATGCCAACATTTTGTGTGTTGTTCTACATTGTTGTTTGTGTGCCTAAGTCATAAGTTCTGACAGCAAGCACAATAACCAGCCCACCACTGTACTGCCCCCCACCTCCTTTTTTTTTAAGGTTGATAAATTAAAACTTCATAGGGTCTTCTACACCCTTGCTACTCAGAAGTGTGTTAACCAGTCAAGCAGAACTGGTATAACCTGGGAGCCTGTTAAAAATGCAGAATCTCAGTCCTCACTCCAGAATGTGCATACTAACAAGATGAATTAATAGGTGAAACAAAGGCAATCTTTTCTCAGTTCCTATCTGTGTTTAGGACCTGCTGTTCCCTATCCTAATCCTGAAGGCATGGATGTGGAGGAGGATGTGGAGAAGGTCTTTCACAGACCACTTAAGCTTGAGACTTTAGGATACTTCATTCTCTAAAGGGTCCATTTGATTAATTAAGGACAGAAATCCTTATAAAAGTATCCTTCCTCTTTTAATCTTCTAATCTTTCATTATAGGATCTAAAATAATTAACCAATTCTTCTAAGATATTTAAAATATGATGCATTGTATAAAGTAAATTGATACCCATTTACCTTCCATCCAGAGCACAAATCACAGTCCAGATGTACCTTACAGAACTTATAGTCCCCAGGACTCAAATTTTAAAAAATTATCAAGGACAGCAGCTTAGCCATTGTAGGAGACGACTGTTCCCCACTGAACCAAGCTTTCCAGGCAATCGTGATGTAGGCTGATACTCATCCAAATTACACAAACCAAATCATGGCCAAGGAGTTGAAGCAGACTCCAAACACTGTCTAGCTCAGCTCCCTTGTTCTGTGGACAGGAAACGCCACACCAGGAACTTAAGGTCAAGTAGCAGCTTAAGGCGGAGCCATGCTTGGAACTTAGACCCCCTACTCCTAGCCCTACCCTACCTTATAAAGCCCCTGCTGCATCTACTCCTCCTTCCCCACCACAAGGCCTTGAAATTTCATTATCAGAGATAACTGATCTGCTCCGCACTGAAGTGTCACTTTGTGCCTTTAGGACTGCTCCCCCTACTCCTCTTAGGACTGTTTTTACTACTAGGTTACAGGAGCAGCTGCACACAACTCAATCAAAATATCCATTTATCAATTCCTACTTCTACATATGTTGATAATGGAATCTTAGAAAGGCAAGGTTAACCATGTAATGGCAACTCCACAGCATTACTATTCTCTAGCACCATGAGCATGGGGAGGGAAGAGCTTTTTCTTGGGAGACTGAAAGCAAGGTGACCAGGAACTCAGTAGCACAAAGTTGGGAGGAAGGAGAGAGACAGGACAAAAAACAGGGGCTCAGTTGAGAAGGTAGCACCTTTAAAAAACATACACAGTGTGACTATAAAATTCCAAGTCTTTTTTTAATAAAACAAACATAACAGTGTAGAAACCTAAATAAACATTTCTCCCTCAAAGTTGTTACATCCTTAGTTCCCAACAAAACTCTCTACTATTGGAGACAGTATTTGGAATTCCTCTTTTGGGAAGAGCCTTAAAAGGCAGTTTATGAACCACATTAGAAACTATCCTTTCAAATGCTGGGCTTTTTGGAAACAGAAAATCCATACTCAGAGGATGACACTGGAAAAAATGAAAGAGGTGCTGCAGCTCTTGCAGAAATTCCTTAAAGACCTCGAGCAAGTTCTGAGTAATAACACAGCCACTGGAGAAATGTGTGGGCACCCTGGACAGCCACTTTCAATGGGGAGAGCATTCATTTGATAGAAAAATTCTGTTGTCTGCTTAAAAAAAGAAAAAAATCAGCCACACTCCTTTATAGTCACACTTGCATTTGATTAAAAAAAGATACAACACTCACACATGGTTCTTATATGAATTCTAATTAAGAGACAATACATTCAGAATTATAGCACTCAGAGATAATTTTCAGAAACTATAACAGCTTCGTTGCCACTTAAGGGGTACATAGGGTGCAGCTGTTTACCTGAATGTATTCTTAAATAAGTGACTACTACCACTCTAATTTTCCTAGTTGTAGCTCTGTTACAGGTTACTGACCGCAAGTTCATGTTCCAGATTTCCTTTGCCAACACAGATTAATTACAAGGGAGCCACCCCCAAAGTCTTAGGGTGAATTGGGAAAGGGCCGGTTAAATGAAGAAACAGGCCATTCCTTGGTAAAAGTTTGTAGTTTTCTTTCCCAATACATCTTCTTTTTATTGAGAACTTCCATTTTTATCCTGTGTTCCTCCTCTGCCATCTCACACTCTCGCTCTATCTGCTGGATTTTGGCCACATGCACCTCATTCATTTGTATCAGCTGCAGTTGTAAGATGGACATTTGTTGATGGTGTTCTTCCTCATGCATCTTTTTTAAAGCACCTTCCTGAGAGGTTTTGCTCCTGTAGTTTTTATTGGCTGTTATTCTGACAGCTGAACACGAGGGTTCAGGTTGAGAGGTCCCCTCACATACTGGAAAATGTATGAACTCTTTCTCATCATCGCACAGTTCTCTATTTGAAACAGCAAATGATTCTGAAAAACAGTAGCAGAAAACATGTTCAAAGATTTTACAGGCAGAGAAAAAAGTCAATCCTAGCTCAAATGATAGGGTGCCTCATTACAGGATGGGTCTAAAATAGTGCCTACTTTGGCTTTCATGTCTATAGGCAACCTGGCCACACCTGACTTTTTAAAAACCCCAGGAATCAAAAGCAATTTCCCCTTAATAATGATAAAGGGTTTTGTTATGTTATTCCTAGAACTGCAAACTGTGGGCACAGTGGTCGACAATGTACTTATCAAGAATCAGAGAGCTTGTGATGATGATACAAATCCTAAACTGAAATGTGCACAACTCTGAGGAGGAGACCACAGTACAGGGCCAACCATGTGGGTCTTCAGATGAAGTTCTCTATCAGTCTGATCACCTTTTGCCAGTTTCTCATTCAGCTACAACACTTCTGCTACATCTCCTCAAAAGCATGGTTGCTGGTTGCTACTTCCTGTTCACAGGCATTAGCCCTCATGGACATCTTACGAATGCTCTTCCTAGAAAGAAGAGTCTGTATTCCCTGGCTTAGCTCCCTCCCACACCATTTCTCTTCCATCTCCTGCACCTGACTGTTACCACTGCACTGCTATATGGGGCCAATATTCAGATCCCAAGGACACTTGTCAATGTCCCCCTTACTTAGCCTCTTCCTTGGTACTCGACAATCCTTGAAACTGGCTTCTGGAGCACCGCTCTCTCCCTGGCATCTTTATAGTCTCCTTCCTCTCCAATTGCTGCTCTCAAGTCTCCTGGATGTACTGAGACTCCTCTCCACCCATCTGTTACCATTTCATATTCCCCTAAGGTTCCCATCTCTGATTTTCTTCTCCATCTCAAAATCTGGTTCCAACCTCCTTTTATCGTTCTTGCTTTACTCTTCAAAATACTTTGTGCACCCTTTAACCCTACCAAAAACTCACATTCTTGAAAAAGTCATGCTGCTTTTCATAATTCTGTCTCACTATTCCCTCCGTTGGGCTCACTGCCCACCCCCTGCCCCATTCCTTTTTCAACTCCTGCTAATTCCTACTCATTCAGGACCAATGCTGCTTGCTCTGTGAAACCTCAGCTCTTTCCTTTCTTTATAGGTACTCCTCCTATAGCACTCAACATGCACCAGGCTTTAGTCATCTCTTTTATCATTGGGCATAAATTACTTTCCAGTACACAGTAGATGCCTAGTAATGTTTATTGTGATGAACCCTTGAATACAAAAGGAAAAGAGCACATGGATGCAAAGGATGCCACTTTTGGTAGGTGCCATGTTTGCACTGATATTTTTATAGGATAATGACATTAGTGTCAATTAGAGAATTTCAATAGGGGAAACCACTAATTCCACTAACCCATGGAGTTGTCTAGCTGTGACGCCAAGGCTTTCTTGAGAAGCTTTACATTTCCAATAATGAGAATCTTCTCCTTAGAGAAAAGTAATACCAATTTATTAAGAGTTGATTACATTATTACATCCACTCCATTATTCTGGAAGACAGGATGCTGGGAATGTTAATGGCTACTGGGGGAAACCTAATTCGTGATACTCTGTTAATAAAAGTAAAATGGATACTGTTTAGATTATTTCACTCCAAGGGGTAAGGTAACAACTATAACTAGTTCCTAATTAAGATTAAAAACAGGTTAAAAATCTTACTTTTGGAAGATTAGTTTTAAAAATGAGAGAGAGAACTTCTGTGCCAGAGATAATGAAAGGTCTCCCTAGGACTCTTTTCCAACTCCAACAGCTCTGGCCTCAATTCAATCCCCTTCCTTTATGTTTCCACTGCCTTCTGGGCCCTCCTCTGACCCAGAGGTGGTTTAGCAACCTGTCCTTCAGGTTTCTGAATACTCTGAGCCTATTACTCAGGGAGAACCCAGCACAGAGTCTGGGACAGTGCTGGACATGTAAGAAATGCATGTGGGGTGAACTGGCTGCAGCAGATCATGTCCCTCCCCGCAACACAACTATGGAGAAAGAACAGTACTCCAGAGCGGGTGACTGAAGCACAGGACAAAGGAATGGGAGAGGGCTGACAGGGAGGACAGAGGACCTGGGGTACAAGCATTAACCACAAAGTCTTACCTCACCCATTTCCCTTCTAGTCTTCAATCTGAAAATATTTTTTTGAAGACTGGACACATTAGGCATTTTCTGATATCTCTACCCTTGTGGCTTCTAAATTTCATTCCAGAGGACAGTTCTAGATATTCCTTTGAGTCCTTAAAGTTCATCCTCTCACAATGCTGCTGTTGCTACCAATTTCTAAATGCTCACTTTCATCTCAGGAATTCTAGGCTTTGGGGACATGAGGAGGAAGGGGAGAAGGAAGAGGAGGGGGAGGACAACTACCATTTTCTGAATGGTGAAACAAATATGGAGTAGTGTTTTACAACATTTCCTTATCTAATCCTTACAACACCACTAGCAGGGAGGTATTATTATAGAAAATCAAATACAATTTCCAAGGTCATTTGGCTAATTGAAAGAGCCAGGATCCTAATGCAAAGCTACATGACTCCAAAATCTAAGCTCAACCTCTTCAACTCAGCCTCCCACGACTCTGCTTGCTCAGTTGATCACTTACATACTGTAAAATACAGCCCCAAAGTTGTATCCATTACAAAGCCATCTATTACTAAGAATATCAGTATGTATTCCAAATTTTGATCTCCAAAAGTTCTTTCTGAACATTCAAACAGTATATTCATATCTGGAGGCAAACAAATAACTACTTTAAGACTATTCTTTAAAATGAGCACTAACAAACATATTTTCAAGAAAGATAGGCCTCTTGAGAAGGCTAGCATAGATAGGAATTAAAGTAGGAAACCCAACTTTCAAACATGTTGGCTCCAATTAATAAAAGCTATGTTCAGATAGGAAGAATATTCCCCTAATTGGAAAAAGGCTAGCCTGGGAATAGCAACCTGCTACAAACACACACCACATAATAATCTCTTTCCCAAGTAAAACCAAACCAACCAAAGTAGAAAACAACTCAATTTTATGCAAAAAGGTTAGAAAAGCTTTTCTGGGACTGAGAACACAGCCAAGAGGGTGTTCTTTCACTTGGGCTTTGAGTAAATTTAGCATTAGCTGGAAAAGCCTACACAGCAGTGAAAGGCTATGAGGAAACTGTGTACGGGCCAATCTGCAATTCTCAACAGAACAAAGGAAACCAGATTATGGAGAAATGGATAAATGAGATAGGATGGATGCATATTATGAGAGATAATGCCATAACTAAAAGAAATGATTCAATTCATATACAATGAGAATAGCTCGTAAAAACATTATCCTAAGTGGAAAATGCAAAAGCAGAGATATCTACAATTTTTCATCTATGTAGGTTAAAAATATATGCACACAAAACACATGTGAAATAATACTCAAGCAGACTAGACTAATTTGGGTATAGGAGAAGAGAATGAAAGTAGGGAATAGGGATGAAAAGGGGATGAACACATAACTAATACAAAAGAGGGGGTTTTCACAGACCAATAATGTAGTTGTGCCACAATTGGAAATGAAACTCAGCCCTCTGTACCTGAGTTCCCACCCCAAAAAAATGGGATTGGATTAAACAGTGATGATGATAATTGAATTTATTTAAAAATATTCTCTTTATTTAATTATAATAGAGAAAATAAATACATATGTAATTAAATATAAATTATGCCAAGATACCTCAGAGGCTTAGTTTCCTTAAATGTATTGGACTATCATCTTACTTCCCAGTCACTCCTAGCAAATTTTGATGGCTCCCTTACGTTTGTTCTCCACATCTGATCCCCAAAGATAATGGAAAATACGTTTCAAGGCCATACTATCACAGATCACAAAATGTGCAGGGTGTTAACTGTTTAATATGTTATGGAAAAAAATACTTTTTCTTTTTCTTTTTCTTTTTTTAAATTCCTATTTTTCTTAAATTTAAAGTTACTGTGTTCAAACTGCAGTTGGACATTTTGTACAATTTGGACATTTTGTATAATTTGTACATTTTAAGAAAGTCCTTGGCAGAGCTAAGAATATCCAGGGGACAGTGATCAAGATGACACAGTTCATACTGTCTCATATTGAAACACAGTTGGAGGGAGGCCCCTAGTGGAATACTGCTACGCTCCATCCTGCCTCACATTTTTATAATAAATTCCAGCAAGTCTCTGAGCCCCTAATTCTATTAAGAGGCACTCTGTAAGATGTTATAATAGAAGTGTCAATAGAAATAGAATATGTTACATAATTGATTTTAAATTAATTTTCAATTCTAATTTCTGTAATATTAATTCAATGTATCTAAAATATTATCATTTAAATATGTCACCAATCTAAAATTTAATGAGATATTCAACATTCTTTTTGTAGTACTGTTTTAAAAATGTGTGTACTATTATGGCACATCTGAGTTTGGTCTACCAACTCATCAGGTGCTTATGAGCCTCATGCAGCTTGTGGCTACTGTACTGGACAGTGCAGTGTTAGAGATAACACAGGTAAAACAAACACACACACATAGTCCATGTGTCAAAACACACAGGAGGCCAGGAGGGCCATAACCATATATAGCAGATTTTCAACCTTTTCTCCACCAAGTCCCAGAAGGGATGATTGACAATTCTAATCTTTTATTTTTTGTTCTTTCTTTCTTGAAAATAAATAGAAACACAAATGGGTGGAATAACCTCACAGCTGTTTTAATGTGTAGAAAGAATTCTAACACCTTAATTAATAGTACTAAGAGATGACTTTGGGGACACTTCCCAACGGACTAACCACTAAGGTTCTCCACTGTGGAAACAGGAGTAGACAGGATTTGGCTGGGCGCCATGGAACCAGTGACCCAGGTGCCGTGGTACAGACCTGTAATCCCCGCAACTCAGGAGGCTGAGTCAGAGGGATCACAAATTGAAGTCCACCCTGCACAATTTTGTGAGACCCTGTCTTAAAATTAAAAAGGGCTGGAGATGTAGCTCAGTAATGGAGCCCTCCTGGATTCAATCCCCAGTACTGGGTGGAAAAAAAGCAGGAGCAAAGAAAAGTCTCCATTGTTATATAGGTATAAGCATCTAATTTAAAATAATTTTATTTTACAAGTGATCTCTAGCAAACATCACGACAGGAAGGACATTAAGAACCAATATTCATTTTCTTCTTGCTGAAAATTTATAGAGTGCATTATGAGTAAATGAATTACATAATTTCTTCTAAAAAAAAAAAAGGAGGGGCTGGGGCTGGGGCTCAGTGGTAGGGTGCTCACCTAGCATGCGAGAAGCACTGGGTTCGAGCCTCAGCACCACATAAAAACAAAATAATGTGTCTGCCTAAAATAAAGATACATAAATAAATAAATGTTTTTTTTTTTTTTAAAAAGGAAAAAAAATTGTGGATGAACTTTCTAGATCCTATCCCAGATTCTGAAAATGTGGACCTAAGACTGTCCCCTAAGGATGACCCTATAAAATCAATACACCAGAATCTAGAATACAGATTTGCAAAATAAACTGAAGGCAGTTCACCCCAGCATCTTCCTCAGCAACAGAGCCCAGGGGACACAAGCAATGTGGAAAGCCAGAAAATCACTTAAGCTGATTCGCTTTCTCCACCACCTCAGCACTACTTCCTATGCTGCCTTGCAGAGGCTAAACAGCTTTGAGGCCAGCAAGAGGGAGAGAGATCAGCTGAAGACAGAAGCGTCTACAAAGCAAGAACCCTGTCGTTCAGCAGGCCCAAAGAAACAGCAGGGAGGGAAAAGAGAGTTAGTAGAGTCTATGAAAACACTGTCTGCTAAGGAGCCAGCCTGGCTTGGGAACCCAAGAATCAAAACCGAGGCACTAGGCGCCTGCAGTGGAAAATGATGCAAGAGGGCCATTACATTAACCACTGTGGTTACCTAACTGGCTCCCTGAACTTAACCTCAGCCAAATGTTCACAAGCAAACTTTTGATCATAGTTTAGCTTCCCAGTGTGATCTGCCTACAGGAGAGGGAAAAAAAAAAAAAAAAGAAGTGCTAATCAAAAGCATGTATTTGGTTCACTTGGTAATTACTTTTTTCACTCTACACAGATAACATTCTTGGTTTCAGATAGTTTCTGGTAACTTTTAATTAACAGAAGTCAGTCCCTCAGAGCTCAATCTACTCTGGGGACACTGACAAGTGAATTTCTGATCCTGCAAGCCAAGAACCAGATTTTCTGGGGCAAGTACTTGCTGGGTCCTTGGAATACCTTATGAGTAACACCCAGAAACATTCCTCTGCTTCATAGTGACTTTTGCAAATTGCAGTGAACGGGTCAATTCATATATAATCTTCAATTGTATTATTTTCCTTTACTGGAATTATGTATGACATATTTGCTTTTGTCAACAGAAGCATATTAAAATAAAAATGTTTTTTCAAAATCCCTAAAGTGCTACAAATTAGAACTTTAGATCACAATATTATAGTGGATAGAAACATGGGATTTTAATTTGGATGAATGCCAAATGGATGTTTGCTATATTATATTAATCTCTGTACTTTGTCTTTTAAGTCAGAATTGAGAGGCTTACCACACTGGTTTGTTCATAACAGGTCCTCAAAATATACTGTTTGAGATAATAGTGAGTGAATGAATAAATCCTCATCAAATTCTCTTTAATATATTGGAAATGGGTTGACATAAGCAACTGATATTTCTCATTAATAACAGCTCTATTAATGTAGTCCCTAATTTTTCCTTATGTTTAAGTGATAATAAAATCTCTAAGACAGATGGCAGAAGGATTTAAACAAGTACTTTTGTTTTATGCACTATATGACTTGCATGTCAACACATTCCTCCAGTTTTCAATTACAAGCAGTACCTGGGGCTGCGGCATCAGGATGGTACTCGGGCTCCTCCTCGGGCGGGCTCTGCAGAAAGTACAGCTGCTCGGGCAGCATGCTGGCGATCTTCTCCTTCCCCAGGACGTGGGTGCTCAGCAGTGGGCTGACGCTTCGCTTCACTTTCTCTCTCCTTTCGTGGGCCATAATTTTTTTGGTCCGAGCCTTGATGTTCTCCCAGCACTTCTTGAGCTGTTTGAAATCCCGCAGCGACACGCTCGGCTGAGAGTTGTATTCGTGGGCAAGCGCTTGCCAGGTCCGCTGCTTGAGGGCGATAGTTCGGGCATCGCTTTTCTTGCACTCCAGCACATATTTGTACTTTTCTACCAAAGCAAGCAAGATGCTCTTTTCCAACTCTGAGAAGTATTTGGCAGGTTTTATAATTTCGTTGTTTTGCATTTTCCACTCTGTTTCTCTGGGCCGTTAGCTATCCTGTAAAGGGAAGTTTGAAGCAAAAATTACCAACTCCGGCAATAAAAGTGCTGGCAAATCACTTAAGCTTAATTCCTGACTTGATTCTCTTGTTTGGAAGAGGATCAGTACTTTCTTTTCCATTAATGCTGAATAACGAGATTCACAGGAGAATATTCAGAAATTTACTAGGAACTGGATTTTAGATGTTCCAAGATTTTCTAGTAGGTGCTTTGTCTTAGTCATACTATGAATATTTTGTAACAGAAAAAAAGAAGAGTAAAGTTGAACAACTATGTGGCACTTTGATTTCTTAATTTATTTCTGCTTAATGTGAGGGAATTGATTATTCCCCTCAAATTTTAATGTCAGACAGCTTTGGTACTAAATAGCTTTTTCAAGTTTTTGTCACAGATGAATATAAGAGAAGTCACTGTGCAATCAAACAGAAGGGAAGATGTAAACACTATGAAGATTTCAGAATCGTAAAGAAATTACTCCAAAGATCTGATATTTCCATCACTATATCTGTGACCTTAGGTCATGCTCCCAGAGCAACCTGAGATTCATCTTTTAAATAAGGGGGTGGAGCTGGGCAGTGGTGCACACCTGTAATCCCAGCAACTTGGGAGGCTGAGACAGGAGGATTCCAAGTTCAAAGCCAGCCTCAGCAATTTAGCAAGGCCCTAAGCAACTTAGCAAGATCCTGTATCAACATAAAACATATAAAGGACTGTGAATGTGGCGCAGTAGTAAAGTTCAATCCCTGGTATCAAAAAAAAGAAAGAAAAAAAAAAATAAGGGTAGAATCTGTGATCCCTCAAGTCTGAGGGTCAATTTTAAAAGCACATAATCTTATGTAAACTATTTCTATAATTTAAGAAGTGAAAAGGTCCTGCACACCTAGAGACTGAATCTACTGTCCCACCTTAAACTGAAGGAGCCAAGGGCTAGAAAGAAACAGGAGATTGCGCAAGATCATAAAGATGGTGACTTGGAAAGTCCAGAGCCTTTTTTTTCCCCAGTAGTCTGGTGTTCTTAACATCATTCTACAGCTATCTTTTGGGTTCTTGTCTTGAATGGCTCCAAATCTTTTAACCCCTGAGGCCACCCTGCCATTCCCCTACAGAGCTGAGTCAGCATCTTTCACACACAAGGTGCATTGTAAAGGTCCACTAAGTCTGAGACCTGTGTGTGTGTCCCATATCTTCTAATCAGAGGAGGCTCCTATAAGCTCAAACTCTCCACTGGGATAGAAACAGGTGGCTAAACAGCGCTGGTGGCAGCAGTAGAGTGAGCACTGTCTGTCCCTTTGCTGGAAAGGGCCAACCTTCTCCCAAACCTTCCTATGTTTCCAAAGCCTCAATCTTTCAGAGTAACAGGCAAGCATGGAGATAATGACGTGGTCCATTCAAAACTGGCCAGTCCATATCTAAAGAATTAGGAAACAACTTGAAAGGAGTCCTTCTAGCTAAAAGTGGGACAGTTGGAACAAGAGTGGCAAGTATACCAAAATTCATTATTTTCTCCATTTTTGAGTATGTTTGAGAATTTCTACAATAAAGAGTCAGAGTGAGGGGGAAAAAAAGCTGTGGCTTTTAAATGTATGGTACACTGATTTAAAATCACACTAGTATATGCCAGCTGTTCACACACTCTACCTGAGGAGTTACTGTAATTGGATCAGACTGAGGCTGCAGAGGACCAGGCCAGATCAGAGTTTCGGAATTGGGGTCAAGAATGTGGACTTTGACACTAGGGCAACAAAATCTATCAAGGTTTCTCATGATGAACTGCCTCATCCCAAAAGTTAAGGTTGGAATGAAGTTTTAATGTGATCAGGGTCTCCACCTACCAGGCACCCCTCTTCCCAGTCACACTGGGTACATTGGATATTAGAAATTGAAAGATTTAAACACATGTCAAAGGCAGGTTGGCCCTAGATCCTAAGCAATGCTAAATGAAAGGACATTTATCTTTGGGGATGTGTCCCTGTACCCTTAAATTCCCAACATGTGGTTTGATCACATTACTCTAATTTCCCTACAACAAGACCCCAGTGCAGGCCCCTTCTTCCTGAAAGATACTAAATTCATTTTTCACCTTTGTCAATTCTTCCATTCACTACAAAGAAATGTTTCCCAAACTGAAATTTATTAATGCATGCCCTACACAATCTATCTCTTCTATAAAGTCTCTATGTTTCAAAATGTCCATGTCCAACTTACTTTCTGTAGTTTTTATTATGAAATCAAAGGGTACACTGAATGTTCTTAAACCACAAAGCTCCAAGAGCAAATTCTAACCTGATTCCTGATCCCAACTCCTCAACCACAGAGATATCAATATGACAATTTTCCCATGCCCCAACTCTTTAAGAATTTGCTACTAAGGATTCAGAAAGCTCTGATCCACAAGGGAAAAAACGATTACTCTCTATTTTGTTTTATTATATATAAAATGCTATTTTATATGTACTTTATATATGTGTGTATGTGTACATATATATTACATATACTTTTGAAATAAATCTTTTTCCTATTTCAATGATTTCTTCAAGAAAAATTCCTAGAAAGGAAAGGGTTGCCATGGAAGATGAAAATATCAAATATTTTGTGATAACCATCAATTTGTCCTTGTAAAATTTTGTACCAACTTACATTCATACTAACAGCATGAAAGCATATTGTCTCCCTACTTCAATTACTCTTTTGGTGTTGGGTTTGTTTGTCTTTAGTACTAGGGATTGAAATCAGAGGTGCTTAATCATGTCCCCAGGCCTTTTTATTTTTTATTTTGAGACAGAGTCTCATTAAGTTGTTTTTGACCTCACTGCTGAGGCTGACTTTGAACTTGTGATCCTCCTGCCTCAGCCTCCCAAACCACTGGGATTATAAGTGTATGCTTTGCTCTTATTGTTAACACATTTTTTTTTTATTCTATGCTATCTGTAGAGGTAAAAATTGTCACTTTACTGTCTAATATTATATGGATTGCAGCTCTCAAGCAAATAAGCCAACATTCTAAGGAAAACCCCTGTGATACTTGATAGAATTGAAACTATGCAGAATTAATATCCAGCGATTTAATAATTTTTCCTTGCAATGTATGCAGTACCACTAGTTGCTATCCGGCAGTGGTGAACTTGGGGGGAATCTCAACTTCACAAAGGATTTTGCCTTAAGTGTGGCCAAGGGGGTGTGCCTAATAATGGCAATAATGTAATAGTAGAAAACTGTTATTGAGCTCTTACTGTGGATTACATGCTATACCACATGCTTTATATCATACAATTCTCCCAAAAGTAGCTCAAGAGCATCATTTGTTACACCTCAATTTTTTTGCTTAAAAAAATTACAGTACCAGAAGAAATTATGCAACTGCTCTCAAAAGCAAATACTAAGAATTACCAAAACCTGGGGACCATTAATAATCTATTAACTAAACTGTTATTTAATCACTAAGTAAATCCAGACTTACCAATTTACTTCGTTTAATTTCTTAGGACAGAAGTCCTCCCTGGGCCCTGTGGTTGCATTCCATAGGACTATAAAGGGATTCTAGTACAAGCCAATATAATCCAAAGGTTCCATATAGATTCTCAACAATCTTATAAATAGATTGTTTATGTCTACTAGCCAATGATTGCTGAGGGCCATTGCCAAGTAGGAATGACGCATCAAAATTTCCTTGTCAGCGTACCCCATGTTGCTTAGAGGACATTCGCTGTGACATTGCATGTATGCTTTAGTAAGGTGACCTTGCTCAAGGACCAGGGCGGATCCGGGTTTAGAGCTGATCAGGTTTTAGGGAGTATCCTGTCCTTGGGTTTAGGGAAGTTCCAGGTTTAAGGTGTACCCTGCGGGGGAATAGGGCGTATCCTGCTGCCTCAGGCGCGCCCGATCCTTGAGTTCTCGTTGAGTTCTCGTGAGATTCAGAAAGTATTGGAAAAGAAAGCCTCGTGGAGTAGGTGAATTGGGCGGCGGCAGAACTGGGATTTCCCCAGAACGTGTGTGGAGGCCGGTGTGAATTCGGGAATAAAGAATTGCTGTTTGAATCTACAAGGTGTGTGGTGGCTCGTGATTCTGTGCCCAGCCAAGACTGCGGCAATGATTATTTCCATTTCTCAGAGAAGAAACCTGAGACTCAGTAACTTGCCACAGTAAGCTGCAAGACCAGGATCCTCAGGTCTGAGCCCAATGCCCATGCTCCTTATTTCAGACCTAGTGACAGCCTCTACTCCCTTGCTCAAATTATGTCAATTAATTAGCAATTTAGTTGCCAGTTGGCAGAGGTCTGGGTAGGGCAACTTAGGGAGTGGTGCCTGCTCTGCCCATCTCCATTTGTTGGTTCTTCTCCTCCCTGCCCCTTCCCCACCAGGTTATTCCTCTTGCCTTCTACATCTCCTCCCTCCATCTTGCAAACCCAGGCCCCAACAGCCCCTGCACAGGGTACCTCACTCCAGAGTTCCAAAACAATTTCTGCTGTTGATTTGGCAAGAACCATGTCTGTAAAGTAACTGTAGAGATCACATGGAGCTTTAAAATGGCCCACACCCGAGGGAAACTCTAGCATTCTGCTTGAGCACCCGAAGGACAATCCTCAGTACAATAGTGCTTCCCAAGGTAAAGCTCTCACCAGCAAAGTTTATTAATACTAACTTCCAGGCTGGAAATCCTATTCTAGCTTTAAAACTATTCAGCAATGTCCAGGATTGGCTACAAGTGACAACGTAACAAGCATTTCCTGCTGCATCAGTTTTTATTAGAGATAAACTAGTCTTCCCTGCCCTCTAATTCTGCTCAGTAGCAATTCTTTTACACCTGCTATTCAGCTAGATAATACATTACCTTTTCCTGTGCATGGTTGTGGTCCAACAAGCAGCTCAGTGACCCTCACAAAGTGGGCAATCAATAAACATTTAATGAATGCTTACATTTTTACACAGGTGTAAAACTGCCTATCGTGTGTAAAATATCACACACAAAAACAGAGTACACTAAAAGCTGCATTCAGTTAAAAATGGTCAATAAAATAACAAAATCCAAATACAATGAAAGTTTCCCTTGGATTTGGCAAAGAAAGACCGACCCATAGACAGGTTTAAATAAAACAGTACAATTCTAACATCATAAAAGAATAAGGAGGAAGTGACTAGCACAATCCCCAAAACACTAACACTGAGTAAACTACCAAAAGATTGCAATAGGTACATTTAATATTACCTTAAGGCAAAAACCCAGGTGTGTAAGCACTGAATTTTTGTGTGCTCCCAAAATTCAAACACAGCCCCAGTGTGACTGTATTTATAGACTGAAAACTGTAGGAAGTAGTTAAGGTTAAATTAAGTCATAAGTTTGGGGCCGTAGTCCTATGGGATTAGTAAATGCTAATAAGTGTTAAGAAGCACTTACAAGAAAAAAACACCAATTGTGTGGTAGCATAATCTCAGTAACTTGGGACACTGAAGCAGAAGGGTCTCCAGTTCAAGGCAAACTCAGCTATTTAGTGAGATCCTAAACAATTTACCAAGAATAAAATAAAAGGGCTGGGAATGTAGTTCAGTGGTAAAGAATCCCTAGATTCAATCCCTAGTAACACCCCCCCAAAAGAAGAGAGATCTCTCTTTCTCTCTCTGCACATAAAAGAGGCCACTTGAGCACACAGTGAGAAGGCAACCACCCCCAAGCTAAGAGAAAGGTCTCAAACAAAACCTATCTTGTTGGCACCTTTGTGGTGGACTTCTCATCCTCTGAAAGTATGAGAAATGAAACATGCAATCTGTGACATGCAATCATGGCAGCCTGAGAAGACTAGGTATGCTCTCTAATGATTTTTTAGTCAGCCAAGGGTGAAACCAAATCTTAAGTCTGAGCAAAGACTAGAGAAATTTGGCAAAGATTTTGCTTCTACTTCCTTTGGTAGAAAAAGAAGTTCTTTAAAGTTAATGGGCATTGTAACTGAAGAGCTGTGGCCCCTTGGCCTAGGCAGTTGTCAAGATATTAATGAACTAGGGCTCCTAAAGTAAACTTGATGCAGAAAATCTGGGTTCAGTTCTGGCCTTCAGCACCCACTTGACTGTGTAACTTTAAATGAGCCAGTAATCCTCCAATGCTTCATTTGTAAAATGGATTTTATGCCCCCCAACCTGTCCTACTCCCTGAGCACCACAGTCTTTCAATGCAAGTGAAAAACAAGCATAGATTAGAGCTTCAATAAATTGTAGTTCTTTTCCCACCTCCCACACATATCAGACTCTTTCCAAAAGTAGAACAGTGGTCTATATGCCATATATATATTTCAACCATATACTTATGGGCTTTTTATTTCATATACACACAATTCAACAAATATTGAATGCATGCCTGCCAAAGGCTGAGCGCTGCCCTTAAATACATGAGAGATAAAAGCCAGCTGAATCCTGCAGCCTAGGAAGAGCACTGGCATGCATAAACCGACATCTACAGCCAGCAAGAGGCAGGCTGAAGCAGACAACCTAACAGAGGACCACACGCCTTAGGTGAAAAGGCAGGAGAGGGAAGAGGTGAATCTGCCTTCTTCATGAACAAGAGGACATTGTGCTAGACCTGTAAAAATGAACAGGAGATGAGCAGGAAGAGTAGAAGGAGATACTTCAGAAAAAAAAAAATGGATAAGGGCCTGGAGCTGGGATTGTGGCTCAGCAGTAAAGTGCTCACCTAGCACGGGCGGGACCCGGGTTCGATTCTCAGCACCACATAAAAATAAAGGCATTGTGTTGTGTCCATCTACAAAAAAGACAGACAGAAAGAAAGAAAGAAAGAAAGAAAGAAAGAAAGAAGGAAGGAAGGAAGGAAGGAAGGAAGGAAGGAAGGAAGGAAGGAAAGAAGGAAAGAAAGAAGGAAAGAAAGAAGGAAAGAAAGAAGGAAAGAAAGAAGGAAAGAAAGAAAGAAGGAAAGAAAGAAGGAAGGAAAGAAGGAAGGAAAGAAGGAAAGAAGGAAAGAAAGAAAGAGAAAAGAAAAGAAAAGAAAAGAAAAGAAAGGGCCTGGACTCTGAGTGGGACAACGGTAATGTAGAGGAGGTACATGCCAAGGATTGTTACGAAGGAAAGAATGACCAGGATGTGTGTGTACACTAGGGTGAAGGATAAAGCAAGAGCAGGGCAATGGAATGCATGAGGATTAACTTGTGCAGGAGTCAGAGGGAATGGCATTTCTGAAAGTTGATGAGGAGATCATGGTCCCATAATGATGTAACTCAACACAGTGCATTATGGGACAGGCTGAATCCTGTGATATGGTAAGTAGGGTGATAGAGATGAGCCTGTGGACACTACTCCAGAATGGAGGAGGTCCAAGAATAGGAATCTTAATTCCTTAATTCTCTAGAAGAGAATTAGTCTTAGAACAAAGCAGGGCCACAACTTGAGAGACTACCAACACAGAGAGAAGTGGTGGGTGAGCTGGAGGAAATGGGGCACCTATTCCCCAGGGTATCTGCCAGGTAGGGGATCAGTTTGTTCTCAAATGATAAAAGCTGTTTCCTATTCTCCTGACTCAACATCTCAAACCTTTCTTTGAAACAATCTAGAGCCTAACATATTAAAACTTAAAAAAAAAAAAAAAAAAAAGGATCTTAGTCCAATCCTCTTACTTCTATGAGGAAACTGAGACTCATAGCAAAATAGGGACTTCTCAAGGCCTTGTAACAGAGGAAAGACTCCAATCAAATCTTCATGGTTTGTTTGCGGGCCCTCTCCCCTTTTGGAACTCCTTCCCATCAAGATCCCCTTTGCGCTAGCTTCCCCCAAGACTTACTGATTATCCCACCTACCACAGTTTGAATCTGAGTATCCTCCAAAGGCCTGATCCCCAGCTTGGTGCTGCTGGGAGGTGGTGGAAGCTGTAAGAGTAGAGGCCTAGTGGGAGGCCTGCCCTTGAAGGGGATGTGGAGCCCTTCCTCTCTTCCTTCACTTACTGGTCATGAGATGAGTGGTTTTGCTCTGCCACATGCTCTCACCACAACGTGCTGCCTTGCCACAGGGCCAACCAATCATGGACTAAAATCTCTAAAACTGTGAGCCAAAATAAACCTTTCCTTTTTATAAATTGACTGTCTCAAGTATTTGTTATAGCAACAGAAAGCTAACATATCATTTGAAAACTAAGGTCATTGCTCTAAACTCTGCCAACTCATTTTGTGACATTAGGCAAGTCCTCTTTCTTCCCTGTCAATTCCTCATCTCTAAACTAAACTCTAAACTATTTTAAAAACTAAAGGGGGTGTTCCCTGAAGTCCAATCCAGTGCTGGAGTCTCAGCACTACTACTGACACTACTGATTTTCTGCAATCAGACTTCTACAGCTTGCTGCCAAAGATGTATGGGTGGTATTTTCTGATTTTTGTGAGGCCAGTGGAGCTACTGGCCAATGAAAGAGAACACTGCAACACAAGGAAATGATCTCACACAATCCTGCTATTTGCTTCAAGGCCCATACACAGATTTAATTCCATAAGTTAAGCAATTCCAGGTAAAATGGCTAAGATAGATGATGTGATCTGTTTTCCACAGCTCTTTGAAGAGAACCGGCTACAGAGACTTTTTTTTTTTCTCCTATAGTGCTGGGAATTGAACTCAGGGCCTTATGTATGTGAGGCAAGCACTCTACCAACTGAGCTATATCCCCAGCCCCAGAGTAGACACTTGATAAACACTTGTGGAATATATGTAGACCCACCAGCTTACCATTTGTAATTTTTACTAATTATATAGCTAGATGTTCTACTATGTAAAATTTCTCCTTTTATAAGGGATTCATCATAAAAATATCATTTTATGGCTTATTTTTCTAAATACCATCACAGTCCAAAAAGAAGTAGAAATGCCATTTTTTTCAAGAGCTTCATGACAGCCATGAACCTTCCTGATCTCGTGATCTTCACATGTTCAGACCTGTCTGTCTCAGTTGGCCACTCCCCATGTCCTCTCTGCCCCTCCACCTTCTTTCTTTGCTTTTAGATTTTCCATTCTTCAACCCAGTACCAAACTTGCCTCTCATGTGTTCCCTCCTCTTCCCCTTGCGCACCCATCCCAGCAGCCATGTAGTTTGAATAGTTCATCTTTACCATCTGTGTCTGAGTGCAACTCTGAGCAGAACCAGCCTTGTATTTAAAGGCAAGAGCCTTATCATCCCCTCCCCTGTCCTCCCACTCTCACAGTCCCCTCTAAAATCCAGATGAGGGTTCTTAAAAGTCCTAGCTCCTTCCTTTGCCTCCCCAACAGCTCCATCCTAAACCACCCCCACCTAATGACTTCCCTGAAATGCTTCTGAAATCATATTATTGCATCCTCCACAGAAAGCACTTCCAAAATACAGAAGGTGCTCTTCTGTAGGTGTTCCCACTCCACACTCTCCTCCACACCCACCACTCCAGCTACAGCCATTGGCTCTCGGGTCTTCTCTAGACCATGGGTACCATGTATTTACTTCTTACCACAGCACTCTGGGAATTACTCAGCACTGGGATCTATCCACATCAAAGATCTCCCCTGTTTGAGGCTTGGGACTACATTTCATGTGTATCTTTCACATACACAAGAGGCAGTGTTTGTTCAAAAGAAAGTGAGCTATCAGGGAGAACCTCTCTCCTGGGTCCCATCCTTTCTCCTTAGCATCAATTGCATTGCCAGTTATTTCCCAACCACCTCTATTTAGCAGCCCAATATGGAACCTCATAAATCTTCAATTCTCCAGTCAAAAACAAACTAATTATTCCTCTACCTCCCCTTGATGTCTGATGAGTTCAGCCACATCAAGTTAGACTTCCAAAGCAGAAACCTCAGTGTGTTCTTCAATATATGCAACCAGATGTCAACACAGTGTATGTTCACTCAGTATCTATTCCCTCCTCTCCCATTCTCATCACCCATGGCTGAGGTCAGACTCTCATCTCTAAAATGATCTCCCAAACTTCTAGCTCATCTTCCACACAACCATAGGAGGGATATTCCTACAACACGGTGATCAAGCCACAGGTGTGTTTGTATACTTCTGACACCTCTCCCCCTCCCTAAATGACAGATAAATCCAAATTGTCATTTGGTGTTCAGGGACTTTCTGGATCTGACCCTGATTATAGCACCCACTTCACCACCCCTCCCATCCTCTCAGTATTTTTCAACCTAATCAGATTAAACTCACCTCATGCCCTTGACTCTGCCATGTTCTCATGCCTCTTTGCACACAAGGCTTCCTCTGGCTGAAATCTTCACCCCAGGGTTCACCCAGGACCCATTTCCATCCTACAAATATCAGCTCCCATGTGATTTTTCTGAAGCCTTCCTCAACTAATGCCCAGGCTGTTGTGTTTGTTTAATTTATAACAGCTTCCTTTTAAAATGAGTTTGAAGCAGCTTACAAACTATGCACACACTGCAGCTTGATTTTTTTTTTCTTGAGAGGAACTATCAGGGCAAAGACAAGATAGAGTACAAGAGATAAAAGCTAGGAGGTAATGGAGCACTCAAAAGATGTCATAGGTCTCATATTCATCTTGTCAGCAGTACACTGGCCACAAGTCTCTTATCAAATGAATTAGCTATTCTTCTGTGAGCCCACTACCAACTGTGGATGCCTGGGAGTACCTCTCATATTTTTTTGTAACTTGCTCTTCATGCCGGTCTCCCTCCTGGACTGGGGAATTTCTAAGGGCTAATTTCTGATTCATCTCTGAATCCCAGCATGTAGCATATGACTCAGCACACAACTGATGCTCAGCAGACGTTCATTGAATGGACATGGAAAACAGTACAAGTGCTTGTTGAGTTCTCTGCTAGATATTTGAAAAATAAGATTATTTATCCTCAGGAAAAAGTTACGATACTCAAAAATGGCAGAGAAATGAATTTGAACCATATATCGTCTATCTCTCCAAAGCAATTACTCTCCACTATGCCTTGTATTCACCACCTTCACCACATTGTGTTCCCAAATACCCTCTGTTCAAGGCCTAGTTCAAAATAAAGCACACTTCTCCAAGAACTCTGTTCACTTGCCTTTACTATAGTCTTGCCTGACTTTCTGCAGCACTTATGTAAGACATCGGAACAGGGCAGATTGTCTTCTTGGTAACTGCAAACTGAAGTCTTCCAGGTACTCTGCAGAGGGTATGCTGAAGCAGCCAGCTTCTCTTTCCAAAGCATTTCCCCTAGTGTATCCCTGGATTTTTTCATAGTTCAAAGTCTTCCAGTTTTCTCCATTCCAAAATGAAATTCAAAACAATCTCTTGGGGCCCACTGCTTCTCTAACCAAGTGAATGTAACTCAAACACCCTCCTCCATTACATCAATTAGTCCTTGGTATTTTAAGCGTCTTATTAATCTTTAGCCCTGATGAGCATCCCCATCTCCTGAAACACATTATAAGAAGTGCAGGCATCACAGAAGGGACAAGGACACTTTAAGAGGCCTGCCTAGTCAGGGGCCTGCATTCCTTCTGAATACCCTTTTGTCCTGCCCCAGAGTAAGAAGAGACAACCTGTGATCTCCCTGGGGGCACCCGCCCCTGGTTTCTAAAGGCAGGCTGGGAGACTTGGTCCAGCATGCTGCTGGGAGGATGGACTGGACCCTTCTCCCCTCCTCTACACTGTCTCTAGGGTTTTAGGATTCTTCCCCTCCACTCCTATCTCCAAATTCCCATAGCAGTCCTCAATCCTAACTCAGAAACTATGCTTTTTAATTAACGCTCAACAATTTCCTGGGGGACACATGGTCTTTTCTGACATGCTGAAATGCACACCTCATGGCCCCCCTTTTATTATCTTACCTCTAGTTTTAAATGTGTGATAAATATATCCCTGAATCCTATAACCACTCTAAGTATGGCAAGAATATCTGTACTCTAGATGTTACCACACCTAAGAAACATCCATTCTCCAGAATCAGAAGAGCACAGCTAAATTCTTCTGTTTCCTACTTCTAAATAAAGATTTTTCATGTAATTTACAGTAGCTATCACATAGCACCAGTGCGATGATTTAATGATAATTCATGCCAGATGCTCCATAGAAAGTGCTCAGAATTAAGCTATTATCCTGGACACACATCTCTTTCACAATAGTACCTGAGAAGAGGTATTACATCACGCCCCCCGCCCCCCAACAGGAGCTTCCCCAAGGTCAGTCAGAAGGGATGATGCTCTGCCTTCATCCTCCGAGTGGGGGGCTCTCTCCTCTTACACCCCTGGGCAGGGCACAGAGGGTCTCAATGGAGACAAGTATGGAAACCCGGCGAGCAGAGCGCGGCGTGCGAGGAAGCCGGGGCTGGGAGGACCGCAGCACTGCAGGTCACCTGGATTCTTCCCCAGCGACTCCCGACCCAGGAGTCCGGATCCCCTAGCTCCAGGAGCACCGCTGAGCTCGCGCCCCGGGGCTTTGTACGCAGCAGGCCGGCCCGCCCGCCAAGTCCCGCCGCGGCGCGAGGAGGCGGCCGCCTGGCGCCCGGCCTGCAAACAGGGGTCGCGGCGGCTCGGCCCCAAAGCCCGCCAGGCCCGCCCGCGGCCTCGCACCGGCCCGCGCGCCCGCCCGCCGCGGCCCTCCCGGCCTGGAGCCTCCTACCTGCGGGGGCGGCGCGGCGGCCGCGGAGACCCGGGGAGGGGCCGGCGAGGCGCGAGCGCGGCGGCCTCGACTCCTCTCGCGGGCTGAGCGGCCGGGAGGGCCGCGGGCTCCGGAGCGCCGGGCGGCGGCGGCGCGCCCCCGGCCGGCCAGGCCCCGCCGCGCGCGCCGCGGCCACAAAGCCCGAAGCCGCCGCCCCCTCGCGGGCCGCCGCCGCCTGCCGGTCGGTCGCCGCCGAGGAGGGCGGGAGCGCGGCCCCGCGCAGTCCCCACCTCCCCGAGCCGCGGCCGCCGGGCTCCCCGGGGAGCAGGGGCGGGGCGCGGGTGTCCATCTTCCACCCGCCGGGCCGCGCCGGCCCCCAGCTGGCGTTCCCCGGCTGGCATCCTTGAGCTGACTGGGTTCCCTTTCCCCACCTTGGCCGACGAGCTCCTGAAGGGGCCCAACAAAGTGCGTTTCTTTTCCCTGAACAACAAAAGAATGCATTTGCCACGAGGGATGTGGCAGTGGTGGACTCGATTAGTTCGGTCCAGGGCTCCTCATCGACAGAGGCCCTTTTCTTCTGGGACTCGGTGGTGCGGGGAACCGCCGACCCCTGTGTTCTGAGTTTACCACCGACTTTTGTTCTGTTTTAATTGGTGGGATCTGTCTCCGAGGTAGTGCGCTGCCCGAGGGCCGGGACTGTGCCGCGGAGCTCGGGACCTGGCTCAGCCCCCGGGTGCTGACTCGGTGGGAACCAACACGTGTGCACGCGAATGCACAACAGACCGAGCAACTGGGGGACAAAGCACGCTCCAACAGACAAGGCGCTTAGCCCTTCCCGCAGGGATGGTTTCTTTTGCCCTGGATCCGCTGGGAAGATTCCAAGACCACAGAACAGGCTGTTGAACTTTTTTTTTTTTTTTTTTAATCGAGCTGAAATTCACATGGCATTAAAATAACCGTTTAAAAATAAATAATTTAGTACAGTAATTGTATTTATAAAGTTTGGCAACTACCACCACTATCTAGTTCTGAAATGGTTCCGATGTCCCAAAAGGAAACCCTGGCACCAGTTAAGCCTTAACGGATCCAGTCCCTACTCCCCCACAACCTCTGGCAATCACTAATTTGTTTTCTGTCTCCATGGATTTACCGTTTCTAGGTATTTCATGTAAATAGAATCATACAATATGTGGCCTTTTGTGTCTGTTTTCTTTCTCTTTGCCTAATGCATTTAAGGTTCATCCATGTTGTAGCATGGACAGTACATTGTTTTCATAGCTGAATAAGATACCATTTTGTATGTCTATAGTACAATTTAATGATGATCATCTGTTGGTGGATATTTGGGATATTTCTACCTTTCATCTGTTGCTGAATTTTAGGGTTATTTTTACCTTTTCCACAGCTATTGTGAATAATGCTATTCTGAACCTGCCTGTACATATATTTGTCTACTTTGTCCAATTCTTCAGAATCATACTGGAGTGGTAATTTTTTGTTTGTTTGTTTTATATTGGTAAGGACCTAATCCAGAGCTTGGGGGAATGCTAGATAAGCCCTGAACCACTGAGTTACATCCTGGGCCCCTATTTTTTAACTTTTTGAGCAACTACCAAAAAGTTTTCCACAGCAGCTGAATGAATCATTTTGCAGTCCCACCAGCAATTTATGAATGTTCTCAAACTCTTTGCAACCTCACCAACACTTGCTATTTTCCTTTTTTATTTTTTTAATCCCTTGGACATTTAGGGGGGCAATGTCTGCTTGTCAAGCTTCCACCACCCAGACCTTGAACAGTGCTGATCCAAGGCTTTCACTCAAAGACAAAGAACTTCCAAACCCTCCCTAGGCACAGAAGAACCAAGAAAAATAAAAATACTAGGCTAAGAGCTATATTGTTCTTTTTTTTTTTTTAAAGAGAGAGTGAGAGACACACAGAGAGAGAGAGAGAGAGAGAGAGAGAGAGAGAGAGAGAGAATTTTTTTTAATCTTTATTTTTTTTTAGTTTTCGGCGGGCACAACATCTTTGTTTGTATGTGGTGCTGAGAATCGAACCCGGGCCGCACGCATGCCAGGCGAGCGAGCTACCACTTGAGCCACATCCCCAGCCCTATATTGTTCTTTATCATTACTTTAACAACAACTTTTCTCCTACCCAAGTGGCTTTGAAATTGTCTAGAGAGCCTAGAAACTAAGACCATCCTGAAAGAGCTGCCACTGCAAAAAAAAAAAAAAAAAAAAAAAAAAAAACCTTAAACATCTTTATGAGATGACCCTGGAAGCCAAGACTGCACATCATTTTCACTCATGTTTTCCACTTAGTGCCACATTGGAATCAAGGGAAAACTATTGGAATATGAAATTGGGTCAATTCTAGAAATTTGATTGATAGGTGGTAACAGTGTAGGAAACACATTAGATGTGGCAAACAGACCTTTGTCTGAATCCTTCTCTGTACTGCTTATTTCTTCGTGAACTAAGTTAAATCCTAGAATGTGTTTTCTCATTTTCTATGGTGAGAATAACAAAGTCTTCCTGACATGCTAGATGAAAGCTTTTAATCTTGACTTCAATAAATGATCTTTGATACTCAAAATACCATGATTGACGTGGACCACATGTAGAAATGCTGCTAAAGAAACATGGAAAACTCATTTAATCATGAGTCTCCTCAAATCAAGAGAGTAAGCCTACTCTCTGCTACCAGCTTTAAAACTAATGTGACAATGGTAACTATTCGGACCTGTAATGTAGTTGCTGCCTTCCCAGCTTTCTCCTTGTTCCCTGAATTAGAATGGCAAGTTACCATGGATAAGCTTTTAAACTTGTCTGAATCTTGTCTGTAAAGTGGAGTAAAAATACCAACTTTTTTTTTTTTCAGTGCTGGGGATCTAACGCAAGGCCCCACACATACTAGTGCACTCCTTCTGAGCTATATACCCTCAGCCCCAGTATCTACTTAATAGGGTTGTGTGAGGAGTCAGGCCTACATAACAGGATCATGTGAGGGGTCAATGAAATGTGTATGTAAAGGACTTAGCACAGAAAATAATGTGAGCTATTATCACCTATGATAAAGCTATTACAACTTCTCTGAGGAAAAGTGTTAACAGAAGGAGAGGGTCTACACAGAGTCCAGTATAAGAAAACCATAGAGAAAGAAGCCATTCTTGTGAATTGTTCCTTCCCCAAGAGCATGAGGGTTCCCCAGGAGGTCCATTCCCACAACAGAGATGATGGTGATTGCACTCCAATAGATTGTGGAGAATAGCTCTAAGAATGGTAAACCCTCACCAAGCAGGTAGTTTCTATAGAAGTTTTCTTAAAGGAGAGAAAATACACTAAACCTCCAACCTGAATACTCCAGAGTTCTAAGAAATTTAAATTCTCTTTGAAATTTAATATGTGATGAATTTATCCATCTGTCTGCTACTAATTTGATTGGCCAGATCCAGTCCTCCTGAAATATAATTAAGAGATATATCTATTAAGATATTAGAAACTATTTTCATCAGTCTCTTCTGGCAAAGAACAGAGACTCATCCCAACTTGCTAAAGAAGGATGTTCACTGAATCTTAGGTGAATTTCAAAATAGAAACCCAACTTGAACAGGACCAGTTTTTATCTCTCTCATGTGAGGTCTGTGTCTTTCTAGGTCTCTGCCTCTTCATTTTTTTGTCTCTTAGACTCATCTCTCTGTCTTGTTACACCTCTCTCAAAATATGTACTCCATTCTCCTCTATTTCCCACCTGTTATCTCTTCTCAGAACCGTTATCCTGCACATGGCCATGATGGACACCTCAACCCCAGCCCAGGGCCAATGTGGAAACTCCTCTTTGTCTCTTAGTTCATCTTTATCTAAAGAATGTCAAGCCCAGTCCATCATTTCAAGCCAGAACAAACTGGCAACCTATGACTTGACTGGGAATTAGAATCCCTTCTGATCCAATCAGCTATTATGGGATGGAAGGGAGGTACCAGTAAATATAAAAATAGCCACCCAGCACAGCAAGGACTGTAAGTATTCATCAAACTTGGCTGGCATGGTGGGTAGATAGACTGAAATCATTTAATGCTACTAATATGTTCTAATGCAAAATATTAAGATAAGTAGTATATTGGGCTGGGGATGTGGCTCAAGTGGTAGTGCGCTCACCTAGCATGCGTGAGGCACTGGATTCAATTCTCAGCACCACATAAAAATAAAACAAAGATATTGTGTCCACCTAAAACTAAAAAATAAATATTTTTTTAAAAGATAAGTAGTAGTTGGGCTGGGGATGTGGCTCAAGCGGTAGCGCGCTCGCCTCGCATGCGTGCGGCCCGGGTTCGATCCTCAGCACCACATACAAATAAAGATGTTGTGTCCGCCGAGAACTAAAAAATAAATATTAAAAATTCTCTCTCTCTCTCCCCTCTCTCTCCTCTCTCACTCTCTCTTTAAAAAAAAAAAAGATAAGTAGTATAAAAATTATTTGAAATATACTCTTTGACAGTAGAGGTAGTCTGGGATATGTAGTTCAAATGCTGAAATACTGGAACTTCTGAAGTATTTTGGAAGCTAAGGAACAGTAATGGAACAAGATTTTTGAAATTAAGAGTATCCTGGAAAATCTTAGTCATCAAAAAAATAGCAAACGATCTTATAAAGCAGAATACCTATGTAGCAGAATTGTTCAGAGAATTAAATGAATTCATACCCATAAATCAACTTGAAGTTTCCATATAAATATTAGATATTATTGTCACAGAGCAGACAACTGAAAGTTCTCAACCTACACTGACTCCACCAAGATACAGCTATCCCTAGCTGCCAATCAATGTCTTTCTACATGTCTCTTTACATGCAACATCAACATTAAACAACAGCCATGCAAGAGGACAGTTTTTAGGAAGCTTCAGAGAACAGCAATAATGTCTCCTATGATATATATATATATATATATATATATATATATAGAGAGAGAGAGAGAGAGAGAGAGAGAGAGAGAGAGGTTGATGGACCTTTATTTTGTTTTTCAGCTGGTGCTGAAAAGCAACCTAGAAGAGTAGCAGGTCAAGAAGTAGTGGGGGACAGAGCCAGAACAGATTATGAGCTGCAAGAGGATTCCAAGATTCCTGGACTTCATATGCTTACTCTCTACCTTTGCCTGAGGCCCATTTATCTATTTTATTTTATTTTTATTTGTTCTAAGTGACAGTAGAATGCATTTTGATAAATCATACATAAATAGAGTATAACTTCTCATTCTTCTGGTTGTACATGATGCAGAATCACTCCAGTCGTGTAGTCATATATGCACATAGGGTAATAATGTCTGATTAATTCTACTATCCTTCCTATCCCCATACCCTCTTCCTTTCTTTCACTCCCCTCTGCCTAATTCAAAGTACCTCTATTTTTCCCTCCATTATTGTGACTTAGCATTTGCATATCAGAGAAAACATTCAGCCTTTGGGTTTTTGGGGATTGGTTATTTCGCTTAGCATGATATTCTCCAGCTCCATCCATTTATCAGCAAATGCCATTATCTCATTCTTCTTTAAGACTGAGTAATATTCCATTATGTATATATACCACGTTTTCTTTATCCATTCATCTGTTGAAGGGACCTAGGTTGGTTCCATGGTTTAGCTATTGTGAGTTGTTCTGTAGTATGGACTTTCTAATTGTAAATTCTTTTAGCTTTTGTTAATTGTGGAAGGTTTTTATTTCATCTTTAACTCTGAAGTTTAATTTTGCTGGATATAAAATTCTTGGTTGGCAACCATTTTCTTTTCAGAGCTTGATATATTATTCCAGGACCTCCTAGCTTTGAGAGTCTGAACTGAGAAATCAGCTGATGTCCAAACTGGTTTCCCTCATATGTAGTTTGATATTTTTCTCTCAAGGCCTTTGAAATTCTATCCTTATTCTGTATGTTAGTCATTATCATTATAATGTGACTTGTATGGTCTGTTGTAATTTTGTACATTTAAGGTCCTGCAAGCCTCTTGCATTTGGTTTTCCTTTTCATTCTTCAGGTTTGGGAAATTTTCTGATATTATTTGATTGAAAAGATTGTACATCCCTTTGGTTTATATCTCCATGCCTTTATCTATCCTGATAAATCCTAAATTTGGTCATTTCACATTATCCCATAATTCTTGGAAGTTCTGTTTATGGTTTCTTATCATCTTCTCTGCATATCCCAGTTTCTGACTTTCCACGGGATTGCTGGGATTAGACTGCTCACACAGACCTAGCTGCAAACTCATGGCTCTCCATGATGTAGTCCCACAATCTCAATGTTGTTTTAATTTGCAATTAGAGAGACTACCGGGGTGCCCTCACATAAAGGAGTAACCATGTGAAGAAGCAGCAAGATGGTGGTTTGTTAGCACACCTACCAGGAAAACTTCAGGTGTAACTAAACCTGCAGCCACCTTGATAATGGACTTCCAGGCCCTGGCCAGTGTCCAAGATGGAGGTAGCCATGTCCCAAGATGATGGTGGAGTCCTCTTTCATCTATTTTAAAGTGCCTGAATTTTCAAGTTACTGGTCACAGGGACTTGCCACAAGTGCTGCCACAATTTGAGGTTGTAGCGGTTTTGCCTGACATATTCTAAGCCCATTGTATATGTAAAGTGGAGCTTTTATTATTTATTTTGGGAGTACTTGATTAAATAATTGGCACCTACATGTATCAGTTACTAATTGCTGTGTAGCAATCTAAAGGCTCATATCAACAAATAATTATTATTTCACAGTTTCCATAGTATGAGTAGCAGCTTAGCCAATTGGTTGTGCTTCTAAGACTCTCATAGGGCGACAGAAGAAAAAGAGCCATCTGAAGTCTTGCCTGGGTTTGGAGAAAACTCTTCCAAGGTGGCTCACACACATGGCTGATAAGTTGTTGACTAAAGGGCTCAGTTCCTCCTCATATGGACTTCTCAGGATGCTTTAGTATCCTCACGAGGTGGTGACTGTTTTTCCCTCAAAGCAAAATATTAATAGATATACATTAAAGTCTTCACACCAGGCAGATGTGTACTATGTCAGTTTTAGCTACACTAGAACCACGTTTCCAAAATTTCATTCCTGCACTTTTGTGGGTTAACCTTGGTCAGGAGAGACATTTGCGTGAGATTTGGAAGGTGGAGATTTGGAAGCAGGCGACATGTCTTTTACTCTAAAGGTCTCTTGGGCACTAGGCTGTGAGATATCTCACACATCTTGTCACTGATCTGCTGACTTACTCTCACCTACGTCCTACGCAGGTGACAGAATTGGGGTTTTCTTTGTGAAACGAGCTGGCTGTGGAATAAAACCTGCTTTGTCACTAAATGGCTGTGAAACCTTGGAGAAGAGGTTTAGTGTTCGAAAAAATTAAGAGTTTGGCTTAAATCCCTAGTGGCTGTTTTAACATTAGTTGCTGCTCTCCTCATCCTGTTACTATTAAATCTCTAACTCAGCAATTCCACTTCTAGGTGTCTCTTCTAGAAAAATCATTACCTGTGGTTACAGAGAGGCATGTCCATAGCAGCTTTGATAATGAGAAGTAAAAGAAGGTGGAGGGGGGATTGGAAACAACATAAAGGGCCATCAATAGGGGAATGTTTCAATAAACTATGGTATTCATATGACTGCTAAAGCATTCTATTGATGTAGATTGAGGGGGTTGTTTGTTTGCTTGCTTGCTTATTTTTGGCTTGGTTTGGTTTTGCCAAGCCATTTGGACTCCATAATTTAAAACCTGATGTATGTTTTGGTCTTAGGCACATCGTTGCCCAAGGATATTTTGATCCAATCTATTGCACTTTTTTTTTCTTTTTTGGGGAGGGTACTGAGGATTGAACCCAAGGGGGTTTAATTACTGAGCCACATCCCCAGCCCTTTTTTGTATTTTCTTTATAGACAGGGTCTCACTGAGTTCCTTAGTGCCTCACTAAGTTGCTGAGGCTGGCTTTGAACTTGCAATCCTTCTGCCTCAGTCTCCCCAGCTACTGGGATTACAAGTCTGTGCCACCACACCTGGCAAATCTATTGCTCTTAACTCTACCACAAATATGAGCAGTTAGTGACATACACAAAGTTTGAAAAGCAATACACTGCTGGGCATGGGTGGCACAGGCCTGTAATCCCAGTGGCTCCGGAGGCTGAGATAGAAGGATCACAAGTTCAAAGCCAGCCTCAGCAATTTAGGGAGGTCCTAAACAACTTATAATTCCCTGTCTCTAAATAAAATATAAAAAGGTCTGAAAAACTGGGAATATGGCTCTGTGGTTAAGTACCCCTGGGTTCAATCCCCAGTATCAAAACAAAACAAAACAAAAAGCAATATATACCAATGAATGAAAGATGACAAGATAATGTTACTCCTCTTGCACATCTGAAAGGATTTGTTTATAATAGTCTCATAAATTAAGAATTTAATATAAACTATTGATATTTTATCCAATTCATAACTAACATTTCTGGTAAAAATAATTAATACAAATAAAATTGGCAATAGCTAAAAATGCACTTGGTAAATGTTAGATCTCCAAAGTCCAACATGGGAAAACAGGACTCACTAGAAATATTGATCACGAAGAAAACTCAATATGTCAGAAACACTAATCAACTGCATTTAAAAGAATATTCATAGAAAAGGATAGAGCCTATTAATTTTATTAATTATAATCTCCATAAAATAAAAACTTAAACATTTTGAAATCATTTAACCAGGCCAGCTGACCAAAGATTTCAATGAATGTAATAAAATTGGCTCCAGAAAATGTATTCTCAACAAAAATTCCTGAATGATGAAATAAATCCTGATTGACATTTTTATGTTCATAAACTCAGGTTCAAAATTTCTATGTGCCAAAAGAGAAGTCTAAAAATAGCTGGGTCAAACTTCTCTTGCTAAAAAGTATTGTTTCTCTCCGTAGACCCCACATTGTATTCCAATTTTTCTGTGTTTTTAGAGTTCTTATAATTATTTCTGATAGGGGATAGATATCTAGCTGAGGATGGTGGGAATCTGAGGGTAAGGGAATAATTCTATGAAATGGGCCCACTGTGCTGACACCCACATGCTTTCTTTTCCAGAAAGCAATTTACCGACAGCCCTGTCTGGCTTAAATGGACAGGGTATGTCACATTCCTCAACACACTATGTGTTCTCTGCAGGAGAAATAGAGACCTGAAATAATGTCGATAAGAGGAACCCAAATTACCCCGAAGGGGGAGACTTTTGTGACTCTTCGCAGACGAGATCTCAAAACTCAGGGAGATAATGATAATTCCTCCTAAACATAAAATCTGTAAGAATTTATAATTCACAATAACTAAACTATGAAGCCAGCCTAAGTGACTTTCAACAGATGAATGGATAAATAAAATATGGTTTTTGCACACAATGGAATATTACTCAGTCATAAAGAAAAATTACTTTATGACATTTGCTGGTAAATGAATGGAACTGGAGACTATCATGATAAGTGAAATACGCCAGACTCAAAAAGCCAAAGGCCAAATTCTTCTCTGATATGTGGAAGCTAATCCAAAATAAGGTGGGGAGGGGGAGGATAAAAAAAATAGAAGAAAGATCAGTGGAGTAGACAAAGGGGAATAAGGGGAAGGGAGGCAGGATAGAATAATGAAAGACATTGGAATCGAATATAACTTTCCTATGTACCTATATTAATGTACCAAAGTCAATCTCACCATCATGTGCATCCACAAGACACTAATGGGGAAAAAAAACTATAAGTAAATAACAAAAAGATCAGTGGAGTGAAGGGAAAGGAACAGGGGGTAGGAGGAAGGAAGGGAAAGGGGAAATACTGGGGACTGAATTAGAGAAATTTGTATTCTATGCTTTTATAAATATGTCAAAATTAATTTTATTGTCATGTTTAACTGAAAAGAACCAATTAAAAAAAAAAAGAATCCAATAGGCCAAAGTGACCTAGAGTTTTCATTGCAGTGGGGACTTTTTGAAAGTCTGATGTCACCCCGCTATCCAATCATATTCAGGAGCCAGACCTGCCTGGGCAATGGCACCCACCTATAATCCTAGCTGCTAGGAGTTCAAAGCCAGCCTCAGCAATGGGGAGGCACTAAGCAACTCATTGAGACCCTGTCACTAAATAAAATACAAAATAGGGCTGGGGATGTGGCTCAGTGGTTGAGTGCCCCTGAGTTCAATCTATCCCTCCCCCACAAAAAAGAGGGAGAGAGACCTGGGTGGGACTCTCTGGAAATTTCTCTGGGATCCCCAGTAAAAATGAGTGTGGGAGAATCACACAGTCCCTCTCCTCTCTGAGAGGACCTACCCTCTCCCTTTCCCTTTTCCTATGCCTTCAATAAACTCATGCCTGTGTGAGGATGGCCTTAGGCCTGAGCCTAAGCAACTCCATTTTTAAAACTCCAGTTTGAAACCTGCATCTCACCAGGCACACCTAACAGAGCCCTCCAGTGTGACTTCAGACAAGTTACTTCCCCTCACCCTGATAAACAGAGGGAAGCCTCTGGCAGGCTGTCCCCACCTGATAAGAGGAAAAGGGGAGAAGATCAGGGTGGAGACCACCAGATGTTTCTAACCCCAGGATAAATGATGTCATGGAGAAATCCAGTGGTAGCTGATAAGGATTGAAAGCGGGGGTCCAAAGCCCCCAAATTTAGTATAAATAATAGAGCTAATGAACAGGGATTCAGCCAGCGAAACAAGGATGCACTCAAGCTAGAGAGCTTGATGAGGACCTGGACTGCATCCCATCACTTGTCATCGTTTTCCTGATCCTCTGCATGATCCTCACAACTCTCAAACTCTACCACCTCCTCTGGACCTTGGTGAGAGCTGCAACTTCTCCCTACAACCCTCTCCTCAACCGGTTGTCCACTCCACACCAGGAAAAGCCCTGCCTTGGTTCTGGACCTGATCACTTGCGGTCTGAGTGAGCGTGCATCTACTGGACGTAAAGCCTAAGGCTTGAGACTTTTGAACTTAGCACGCAGAGGGAATGTCTGTTATTAGCCTGACATGTTTAAGTGTGTTTTGCAGTGCTTAGAATTAATCTAGAATCGTTTTCAGAAAATTAATTAATCTAAAATTGTTTGCTGTGAATTGATTATGTCTATTGCAGTGCCTAGCATAAAGGATTGTTGTTTTCTTGATTAAGAACCGATAGAGTGGGGCTGGGGATGTGGCTCAAGCGACAGCACACTCGCCTGGCATGCGTGCAGCCCAGGTTCGATCCTCAGCACCACATACAAAGATGTTGTGTCCACCGAAAACTAAAAAATAAATATTAAAAAATTCTCTCTCTCTCTCTCTTTAAAAAAAAAGAACCTATAGAGTGAAATTGTATTGAGTAATTTGAGTAAATAAAGCATTGAAAGGGGCAGAAGTGCATGGACACTCTTTATTTCTTCCCCTCGACTGCATACATCACAATTTTGCCCCCTCACGACAGCGTGTTACTCTGAGTGATATTTCTGAAATCTTTCTGACTTGATTGCAGGAATAGGGGTTTGAAGTGTGTGTGTGTGGGGTCTTCATGCTGCCTCAGTTTCCCAGAAGGCCCCAGCTCTGTAACATGATGATCTCTTAGATCTTGCGACAGTGATCAACTTCACCTTGTGAATGAATATAGCTCTCCTGGTTATTTTAAAAGGGACGGGTCTTTCTTTTTCTCGTTTCCCTCTCTCCCTTCCTAACGTGGGGCCGGGGCACAAAATTACCTTTTCCCATCCTAGAGTTATCTCCTTGAGCACATAAGGAGATGTCACTGGAAGGACCAGGAAATGACCATCTCCCAAATTAACAAGTGAATTTTAACATACACCATCAGAGCGCACCTGAGACATCCCCTCCCTGTCCCTCAGTCAGAGCACACCTGGAACGAGCCTTTGAAGAGGTCCTTTACAAGCCCTCTGTTCTCCCCATGGGACTGGAGTTCCCTGTGCTTCTTCTTTGCTAGTAACACAATAAACTGTTTTTTTTTCTTGTCCTTTTTAAATTGGCATTTAATAAGGACTGAGTTTTCAGTAACAATCCAAGTGAGCTAGGGTTTGTCACGAAGAGTATAATCCTACCAACCAGGCAACATTGCTGTCTGGATGTCTTCTTTTCCTGGATTTATGTTTTACACTTCTTCAATTTCAAAGAATGTTCTTTTGTCCATCTTTGCAGGAGTTTCTTCATATAATAGGGACTGTTTATTTTTAGATTGAAATTGTCCTTGTCTGTCCCACAGTGCAGGGCCCACAACTTTATCTTTAGCCAGCTAACTTTTCAGTCTCCTCCTACCCCTTTACCAAAAGCTCTGTCCTTGCCCCCAATGCCAATCCAATAACGAGGACTCAGTTTTGAGAAAAAGGAAAAAGAAGTGTTATTGCTTTACTAGCAAAGGAGGAGCACAGAGGACTCCTGTCCCAGAGGCTGTGATTCTACTCATCAGGGAGAACAGGTTTGTGTTTTATTTGTTTGTTTTTAAAGAAGTGATTCATTCCAGATATTCCCTGTGTGTTTGCATGAGTGTGTGTGTGTGGGGGGGGGGGGGATTTACTTGTTAATTTGGGAGAGGGAGAAAAGGAAAACACAGGTTTGTTTTAAAATAAGCCTCGGGATGGGGTTGTGGCTCATTGGTAGAGTGCTCGCCTCACATGTGCAAGACCCTGGGTTTGATCCTCAGCACCACATAAAAATAAATAAAGGTATTGTGTCCAACTACAACTAAAAAATAAATATTAAAAAAGTAAAAAATAAAATAAAATTGTGGCAAAGCAGTAGGACTATATTCAAAGCATGAAGTGAACCACGGGTACACCTCCATCAATCCAGTTCCTCCTCAGGCAGTTATGCACAAGTGTTAACTCTCAGACAGATCCCTTGGAAATAAAAATCCTTCTGATTGGCCAATTTGAAGTGCTGTAATTTATCACGTGTCCCCAAATGTTGAATTGTCTTCCAGTTACTTTACATAGACTGTACATTTCAACCCCTGACTGTATTTAAACCCAGTTGGAATGGATGAGGTTACCAAACCAGAGGGTCCTATCTGGAGCAGTGGTTCACAGAGGGTGATGCTGGACCAGCAGTGTTACTTTGAACTTGTTGGAGATACAGATTAAATTTGTAGATCCTGACCAAACAATACCGCTGGGCTCCATGAAAATGCATTTTAATAAACTCTCTACGTGGATTCTTTTGCATGTTAAGCTTGAGAATCACTCTTGTACAGTTACTATTGTTGAACCACGACACAAAGAAAAGATCATCAACTCCAATTTTAAATCAAATTAAAGCAAGCTTGTATAGTGTAGATAAATGCTGGCCAGCAACTGTCTCTCCCAAAGCTGCCCTAGATAGATATCAGCACCCCAGCTCTCCAGGTAAAAGGTTTTATAGTGCAAAAAGTTACAAAGGGGGGTGGGGCTTGGGAACTTTCAGCTAACAGATTTCTGGCAAGCATAATACAAAGGCAGATAGCAGGTTAATAACCTACATGGCTTAACATTTCATGGTAGGGAGTAAATTGAGATTCCAAAATCAGACTTTATGAGGTGCAGCTGAGATTTTAGAGAGGGTTGTTATCTGGTCAAGGAGAGCCAGGCATGGGTGAGTTCAGAGCACAGGCAGGAATTTCAAATAAGTTTAAACATTAGGTTGTCCGGCCAAATAAAAATCTTAGTATTTTATAGTAAAACAGAATTAAACTTTTTATAACTTTGTGATGAGATGACTCCCAATCTTAAGATGGAATTTGGTTGGGTTCATCACTGTAAGAAAGGAGGGTCCAGTATCTATTAATCAAAATCCCAAAGCCAAGGGTAGTGCACCGGCCTGTAATCCCAGCTATTCAGGAGGCTGAGGCAGAACAATCACAAGACAGAAAGAGGTGAGCTTGGGCAACTTAGTGAGACCCTGTCTTGAAATAAAATTTAAAGGGGGCTGGTCATGTAGCTCAGTGGTAGAGTGCTTGCCTAGCACATGTGAGGTCCTTGGTTCAATCGCCAGTGCCACAAATAAAAAATAAATAATAAATAAATTAATAAAAATTCAAAAGGGATAAGGAAGGACATTATATACTGTTAAAAGGAACCATTCACCAACAAGACATAACAATTATCAATATTTATGCACCAAATAATGGTGCTTTGACGTTCATAAAACAAATTCTCCTCAAGTTCAAGAATCAAATAGACCACAACACAATAATTATGGGTGACTTCAACACACCTCTCTCACCATTGGACAGATCCTCCAAACAAAAGTTGAATAAAGAAACTATAGAACTCAATATCACAATCAATAACCTAGACTTAACTGACATATATAGAATATATCAACCATCATCAAGTGGATATACTTTTTTCTCAGCAGCACATGGATCCTTCTCAAAAATAGACCATATATTATGACATAGGTCAACCCTCAGTAAATATAAAGGGGTGGAGATAATACCATGCATTTTATCTGATCATAATGGAATGAAACTGGAAATCAATGATAAAAGAAGGAAGGAAAAATCCTACATCACATGGAAAATGAACAATATGTTACTGAATGATCAATGGGTTACAGAAGACATAAAGGAGGAAATCAAAAAATTCTTAGAGATAAATGAAAATACAGACACAACATATCAGAATCTATGGAAAACAATGAAAGCAGTTTTAACAGGGAAATTCATCGCCTGGAGGTCATTCCTCAAAAAAAGGAAAACCAACAAATAAATGAGCTCACACTTCATCTCAAAGCCCTAGAAAAGGAAGAGCAAAACAACAGCAAATGTAGCAGAAGGCAAGAAATAATTAAAATCAGATCAGAAATCAATGAAATTGAAACAAAAGAAACTATTGAAAAAATTAATAAAACTAAAAGTTGGTTCTTCGAAAAAATAAATAAGATTGACAGACCCTTTGCCATGCTAACAAAGAGAAGAAGAGAGAGAACTCAAATTACTAACATACGGGATGAAAAAGGCAATATCATAACAGATGCTACAGAAATACAGAAGACAATTAGAAATTATTTTGAAAACCTATATTCCAATAAAATAGAAGATAGTGAAGACATCAATAAATTTCTTAAGTCATATGATTTGCCCAGACTGAGTCAGGAGGATACACACAATTTGAACAGACCAATATCAATGGATGAAATTGAAGAAGCCATCAAAAGACTACCAACCAAGAAAAGCCCAGGACCAGATGGGTATACAGCGGAGTTTTACAAAACCTTTAAAGAAGAATTAATACCAATACTTTTCAAGTTATTTCAGGAAATAGAAAAAGAGGGAGCTCTGCCAAATTCATTCTATGAGGCCAACATCACCCTGATTCCGAAACCAGACAAAGACACCTCAAAGAAAGAAAACTACAGACCAATATCTCTGATGAACCTAGATGCAAAAGTCCTCAATAAAATTCTGGCGAATCGGATACAAAGGCACATCAAAAAAATTGTGCACCATGATCAAGTAGGATTCATCCCTGGGATGCAAGGATGGTTCAATATACGGAAATCAATAAATGTTATTCACCACATCAATAGACTTAAAGATAAGAACCATATGATCATCTCAATAGACGAAGAAAAAGCATTCGACAAAGTACAGCATCCCTTTATGTTCAAAACATTAGAAAAACTAGGGATAACAGGAACTTACCTCGACATTGTAAAAGCTATCTATGCTAAGCCTCAGGCTAGCATCATTCTGAATGGAGAAAAATTGAAGGCATTCCCTCTAAAATCTGGAACAAGACAGGGATGCCCTCTATCACCACTTCTATTCAATATAGTTCTCGAAACACTGGCCAGAGCAATTAGACAGATGAAAGAAATTAAAGGCATAAAATAGGAAAAGAAGAACTTAAATTATCACTATTTGCAGATGACATGATTCTATACCTAGAAGACCCAAAAGAGTCTACAAAGAAACTACTAGAACTAGTAAATGAATTCAGCAAAGTGGCAGGATATAAAATCAACACGCATAAATCAAAGGCATTTCTGTATATCAGCGACAAAACTTCTGAAACGGAAATGAGGAAAAACACTCCATTCACAATATCCTCAAAAAAAAAATAAAATACTTGGGAATCAACCTAACAAAAGAGGTGAAAGATTTATACAATGAAAACTACAGAACCCTAAAAAGAGAAGTAGAAGATCTTAGAAGATGGAAAAATATACCCTGTTCATGGATAGGCAGAACTAACATCATCAAAATGGCGATATTACCAAAAGTTCTCTATAGGTTTAATGCAATGCCAATCAAAATCCCAACGGCATTTCTTGTAGAAATAGATAAAGCAATCATGAAATTCATATGGGAAAATAAAAGACCCAGAATAGCAAAAGCAATTCTAAGCAGGAAGTGTGAATCAGGCGGTATAGCTACACCAGATTTCAAACTATATTACAGAGCAATAGTAACAAAAACAGCATGGTATTTGGTACCAAAACAGGCGGGTGGACCAATGGTATAGAATAGAGGACACAGAGACTAATCCACAAAGCTACAACTATCTTATATTTGATAAAGGAGCTAAAAGCATGCAATGGAGGAAGGATAGCACCTTCAACAAATGGTGTTGGGAAAACTGGAAATCCATATGCAACAAAATGAAACTGAATCCCCTACTCTCACCATGCACAAAAGTTAACTCAAAGTGGATCAAGGAGCTAGATATCAAATCAGAGACTCTGCATCTGATAGAAGAAAAAGTTGGCTCCGATCTACATATTGTGGGGTCAGGCTCCAAATTCCTTAATAGGACACCCATAGCACAAGAGTTAATAACAAGAATCAACAAATGGGACTTACTTAAACTGAAAAGTTTTTTTCTCAGCAAGAGAAACAATAAGAGAGGTAAATAGGGAGCCTACATCCTGGGAACAAATTTTTACTCCTCACACTTCAGATAGAGCCCTAATATCCAGAGTATACAAAGAACTCAAAAAATTAGACAATAAGATAACAAATAACCCAATCAACAAATGGGCCAAGGACCTGAACAGACACTTGTCAGAGGAGGACATACAATCAATCAACAAGTACATGAAAAAATGCTCACCATCTCTAGCAGTCAGAGAAATGCAAATCAAAACCACCCTAAGATACCATCTCACTCCAGTAAGATTGGCAGCCATTATGAAGTCAAACAACAACAAGTGCTGGCGAGGATGTGGGGAAAAGGGTACTCTTGTACATTGTTGGTGGGACTGCAAACTGGTGCGGCCAATTTGGAAAGCAGTATGGAGATTCCTGGGAAACCTGGGAATGGAACCACCATTTGACCCAGCTATTGCCCTTCTCGGACTATTCCCTGAAGACCTTAAAAGAGCGTACTACAGGGATACTGCCACATTGATGTTCATAGCAGCACAATTCACAATAGCTAGACTGTGGAACCAACCCAGATGCCATTCAATAGATGAATGGATCAAAAAAATGTGGCATTTATACACCATGGAGTATTATGCAGCACTAAAAAATGACAAAATCATGGAATTTGCAGGGAAATGGATGGCACTAGAGCAGATTATGCTTAGTGAAGCTAGCCAATCCCTAAAAAACAAATACCAAATGTCTTCTTTGATATAATGAGAGCAACTATGAACAGAGCAGGGAGGAAGAGCAGGAAGAAAAGATTAACATTAAACAGAGACATGAGGTGGGAGGAAAAGGGAGAGAAAAGGGAAATTGCATGGAAATGGAGGGAGACCCTCATTGTTATACAAAATTACATATAAGAGGTTGTGAGGGGAATGGGAAAATAAACAAGGAGAGAAATGAATTACAGTAGATGGGGTAGAGAGAGAAGATGGGAGGGGAGGGGAGGGGGATAGTAGAGGATAGGAAAGGTAGCAGAATACAACAGTTACTAATAGGGCATTATGTAAAAATGTGGATGTGTAACCGATGTGATTCTGCAATCTGTATTTGGGGTAAAAATGGGAGTTCATAACCCACTTGAATCTAATGTATGAAATATGATATGTCAAGAGCTTTGTAATGTTTTGAACAACCAATAAAAAAAAATTTTAAAAATTCCAAAAGCATTTTTATGGAATTTGACAAGTTGATTCTAAAATTCGCAAACAAGAGGAAATGTTTAAGAATAGTAAAGAAATTTTTGCAAAATATTCAAGATGGCATTTGTCCTACCAGATAATAAAATATGCTACAAGACTATAGAAATTAAATCTGCATGTTGCTATATAGGAATAGACAATTAAATCTAAAGACTATAATATATCCCAGAAGCTGGATATGGTGGGGCACACCTGTAATCCAAGTAGCTTGGGTGGCTGAGGCAGGAGGATCATGAGTTCAAAGCCAGCCTCCAGGCTAGGGCTGGGGCTCAGTGTTAGAGTGATCACTGGGCACATGTGAGGCACTGAGTTTGATCCTCAGCACCACATAAAAATAAAATAAAGGCATTGTGTCCACCTATTGTAATGCCGGATTTGGGGGACCCCGAAAGACCACCAGGAGCCAAATCCGATGCAATCACACAAGAGTCTTTATTGCAAGCTTGAGCCTGGACTCACAATCGTTTCCTATGCAGCAGTCCCAGGGAGTGAGTCCTGGCCCTCTGTTCAGTGAGATTTTATAGATTTTGGGGGATACTTTATGTCACAACATCACACAGCAAATCATTCCACACCACGGGAAAATCAAACAACAACTCTTAACATTGATTAGCACATTCTTTGGCGGGCACAAGTTGGGTAGGGGTGATTGGTTAGCTTGAACTGATTGGTTTAATCCGTGAGGAGTGTACATGCTAAACTACATGGTTTCCTAACATGTTATCAATCACCGAGACTACTGGGGGGGGTCACCTGGTATTCCAGGTATTTTCCCTGTCTCACACTGATTGGTAGTTGCTAGGAGGTTGCTATGGGTCTTCAGGGTCAGGCATTAGGCCCCCAAACATTCTTTGGTCTTTCCAGGAACTAGCATAACTGAGTCAAGGACACCTGGCTCCCCACATCTCTCCTGTTATTTACAGACAAACAACTCAGCAGGGTGGCTATGTGCCTAGGAACACTCTGTGGGTTTTTCCAAGGACAAGGGTCACACCCACTCCCTTTGGACAGGCCTTGAGGTAGAAGCTGGGTCTTTTTTCAAAAATGGAGTCACATCAGTTTTATATATATATATATATATATACACATATACACACACACACACACACACACACACACACTCATATACATACATATATATGCAGCCTCAGCAACTTTGCGAGGCCCTACGCAACTCAGTGAGACCTTGTCTCTAAATAAAATGTAAAAAAGGGCTGGGATGTGGCTCAGTGGTAAAGTGCCCCTGGGTTCAATCCCCAGTACCGCACCCCCCCAAAAAAAGAATATAATAAATCCCATAATAGACTGTTGGACATGTAGGACTATCATACATTTAAACCACAGAGGAAGTAATTGTTTAGTCTCCATGATTATATGAGAATTGCTATCCATTTACAAAGAAGTAACATTCCTACCTTGCATCATACATAAGGCATTATTCCAGATGGACGCTAACACTACATGCAAAAACCCCCCAAAACTACAAAGGTATTAAAATACAGAAGTAGTTTGGTTATAGAAAAGGCAAATTTTCTTATGTAAGACACAAAAATCAAAGCCATGCAGCAAAATATTGATAAATTTAACTATGTAAGAATTGATTTCTACCCACATAGCATCCAAATCTTGGTAGGTTGGTTTCTTTCTTTCTTTCTTTCTTTCTTTCTTTCTTTCTAGTACCAGGGATTGAACCCAAGGTCACTTAACCATTGAGCCTCATCTCCAGGATCACTGAGTTATTTAGGGCTTTGCTAAGTTGCTAAGGCTGTCTTTGAAGTCACAGTCATCCTGGTCAGCCTCCCCAGCCACTGGGATTACAGGTATGCACCACTATGCCCGGCCTAAATCTTGGTTTCTAACACTGTTCTCCTGTAGACAAACAAACAAAAACAACAAAACAGAATTCCTTGAAGAACTAGCTGTTTTTAGGGCTGGGATAGAAAACATGAGTCTGGAGCATTTTGTGGTGCCAAAAAATAAGCAAGAGTGAAAATACACACAAACACACATACTATACACACATACATACACACACACAATTATGAAAATGTGTTGAGGGGTCACAGGAGCCAACTGAAAGTACTCCCAATAGCCAAGGCTAGAACAATTTGAACAACAAAATAAAATAGTATTGAATGAACTATAACACAAAATATAAAATAAATAACCATGAGTACATACTGAAATAAATAAATGATTGAATGAATAAATAAATAAATAAATAAGTAGCAGAGAACAAAACCTTCCATGCAGAAGAATTCCAAATAATTTATGAAGATACTCCACACTCAAGGATTTGGAGTATAAATCCCCACTCCTCAACCATTCGATGCACGGTGACTCTCCTTCAAAGGGTACAGTAAAGAAAGGGGGAAAGGAAGAGTGACTTTATTGTGGAGAAGCCTGACAAACACTAGACAATCCAGGTTACTATAGCTAATGATAAGTCTCATGAGAGTGAACATCCTTCAGATGACATGGTGAGAATGGCACTTTACTTCTGTGGTCTTCTCCCCAAAACCCAAACCAAACCCAAGGCTAATCATGAGAGGAACATCAGGCAAATCCCACCTAAAGAATACCCTACAAAATACCTAAAGAGTAATCCTCAGAACATCAAGGGCATCAAAAACTAGGAAAGTCTGAGAAGTGTTCACGATCCAGGGGAACACAGGAAAGTTGATGACTTCGTTGAATCTACTATTGCACATGAGACTGTGCCACAGGAAAAGGCATTAGGAAAAACTACGGAAATCTGAATAAGCATGGGCTTTAGTCAATAATAATGCATCAATATTTGCTCATTAATTGTGGTTAAATTTCAATACTAATGTAAGATGTTAACAGCTGGGAAACTAGGTGTGAATATATAGGAATACTCTATCTTCAAAAATTTTCTACATCTTAAATTATTCAAAAATAAAAAGTTTAGCCGGGAGCAGTGGCACATGCTTGTAATCCCAGAACTCAGGAAACTGAGACAGGAGGATTGCAGGTTCAAAGCTAGTCTCAGCAACCGTAAGGCGTTAAGGAACTCAGTAAGATTCTGTCTCTAAAGAAAATACAACATACAGCTTGGGATGTGGTTCAGCGGTTACGTGTCCCTGAGTTCAATTCCCAGTACCCCCCAAAAATAAATAAAAAGTTTATTTTTAAAAATGATTTCTATGTGATGAAGACTGTTAATGATGTTAAAAGACAAAACCAAACCCATAATGTGCTATTTTGGGAAGTTAGATTCACTGAAATTTTGAATTGATTGGAAAAATTGGTTCATTTTCATTCTGGAGAGAGTATAAATTGATAGGACCTTTCTTTCTATTTTTCTTTCTTTTCGCTCTGACTGGCCTCAAACGTGTCTCAGTCTCCCATGTAGGTTAGGACCTTTTTGGAGGGCAATTGCTATTGGAATTTTAAAATGCACAATCCTAGACATCCAGAAAATTACTTTGTGCATATGTAAAAAAGATCACGAACAAGGGTTTACTGAAGCATCATTTTTGAAAAAGCACGAAAGTACAAACATCTACCAAAAGGAAAATAATTTAATGAATTATGAAGTCAGGTGTGGTGGTGCACACCTGTAATCCCAGTGGCTCTGAACAAGGATGGCATGTGCAAAACCAGCCTCAGCAAAAGTGAGGTGCTAAGCAACTCAAACCCTATCTCTAAGTAAAATACAAAATAGGGCTGAGGGTGTGACTCAGTGGCCAAGTGTCCCTGAATTCAATCCCCGGCACCATCACCCCCCCAAAAAAAGAGAGTTATGAAATAGTCAAAGTATTGAAAGTCATTGTCATCAGGGTGTCATCAATTATATAAATAATTTTTTTGTGTGTCATTAAAAAATGTTTCTAATTGAACTTTAATGCAAAACCGTTCCATTTATAATCTTTTGAAAAGGCTAATTGAGACTTAAGAGGTAGATTTTTAACACTTAGGCATCTATTAAAAGGAAAGAATTCATGAAATAAATTGATGAAAGCATATCTAAATCCTCTTCTCAAAGTCAGACATTTGTGAATAATGTTTAGTCTCAGAGTCATTGATATTCCAGGCTGCTGAATTCCATTCTGCAAGTTTCCATGCATAACCAGCAGGCAATGACAGCTACATCACTACTGCTGCCGAGCTGATGGCAATTGTAAGATGCACATCAATTTCAGAGGTTGCAAAATGTGAACAAAAAAGTGTGCCTAAGAATAATGAAACAAGGATCACGTGCAGCAGTGAAAGGAACCAAGGATTTTCTTCCATGTCACTATGGGAAGTTCTCATTCACTTTGCTAAGAAAAAGTAACAAGTTGCAAAAATCCAATCTGCAGTATAAGCCTATTTATGAAAAAAAAAAAGCCAAGTAAACCTGCATGTTTCTATGGCAGACTCTGAAAATTTGCCTACCCCAAAGACTCACAGCTTCCCTTTACTGTGCTGCTCTGTACTTCAGGTACTTGACAGGTAACTTTCGCAGACTCCTCATTAAGAGAGCATGTGATAAAATTCTGGAGAGTGAATCACAGGCAGAAACTCCCTGGGGCTTTCTTTCCTGAATGCAAATATAAAACTTCAAAAGAAAATGACTTTTGGCCCTTCCTATCTGAGACATAACATCAAGGGAAACAGCAATCATCTTATGACCACAAGGACAAAAGCCAAATGCTGGGGACCACTGTCTGAACTGAAAGACAGAAAATCAGTTTTCGGGATTTTTTTTTTCCAGAAAAACTGAAAGCCTGGGTTCCTGGTGTCATCACTAAGCTGAACTACTGTGCACTGTCCCCTGGGCGCTACCTGCCCAGGCTTCTCTTCTTTTCTTTTCCACATGGTAAAATGTACGTAAGTGTACAGTTCAGTGACATTAAATGCATTCTTCACAGTTGCTCACTTATTTTTTTAAATTTTTTTTAGTTGTAGATAGACAAGATACCTTTATTTATTTATTTGTATGTGGTGCTGGGGGTCAAACCCAGGGCTTCACATCTGCAGGGTGAGTGCTCTACCACTGAGCCACAACCCCAGCCCAAGTGGCTCACTTATTATCACCTCATATCTCCAGAACATTTTCATTATCCCAAATCCCACCCATTGGCCAGGCACAGTGGTGCACACCTGTAATCCCAGCAGCTAGGGAGGCTGAGGTGGGAGGATTGTGAGTTCAAAGCCAGCTTCAGCAATTTAGTGAGGCCCTAAATCAACTTAGATCCTGTCTCTACGTAAAATATAAAAAAGGGTTGCAGATATGGCTCAGGAGTTAAGTGCCCCTGGATTTAATCCTCAATACCAAATCATCATCATCATCATCATCATCATCATCATCATCATCATCAACAACAAAACCCCAGAAATCCTACCCATTAAACATTGCTCCCCCTTCCTGCTCTACCTCCAGTCTCAGGTAATCACTATTCTACTCTCTGTCTTTATGCATTTAACTTGTCCAGGTATCTCATATGAGAGGAATCATGTAATTTGAGTTCTTCTTGTGTCTGACTTCTTTCACTTAGTATGTCTTCAACAATTATCCAGGTTGTAACATGAGTCAGAATTTCTCTCTTTTTAAAGGCTGTATAAAATTCTGTTGTATGTATGTACCCTATTTTGTTTATTATTCATATACGGACATTTTCATCATTTCCTTTGGGCTTCTTTTTGAATGAGACTAATGGATTGCTTCATTTTGTTAGGTTTTCATTTTCCTGAAGCCAAATAAACTCCTAATTATGACAAGTCATACCCATGTAGAGGTATGTAAGTAAAAATATCTGGAGACTGCAAATTACAGGATAACTCTGGGAGCGAGAGCAGGACAGGGAGAATACCTTTTTTGCCTTTTAAAAATCAGAATATTTTCCAGTGCTGCATATAGTGGAAATAAGGAGTAAGTATGAGGGATTTTGCTGTTGTTGTTTTGTTTTGTTTTTGTTTTTTGGACTAGGGATTGTGCCAGGAGCACTTTACCACACAACTAAATCTCCAGTCCCCTTCCTTTCTTTCTTTTCTTTTCTTTCCCTTCCTTTTCTTCCTTCCTTCCTCCCTTTCTTCCTTCTTTCCTTCCTCCCTTCCTTTCTTCCTTCCTTCCTTTCCTTCCTTCCTTCCTTTCTCATACCAGGAATTGAACCCAGGATCTCTTAACCACTGAGCCACATCCCCAGCCCTTTTTATATTTTATTTTGAGACAGGGTCTCCCTAAATTGCTTAGGGCCTTGCTAAATTGTTGAGGCTGGCTTTGAACTTGTGATCCTCGTGCCTCAGCCTCCCAATCCTGTTGGGATTACAGGTGTGCATTACCACGTCCAGTCCTTTTATTTCTTATTTTGAGACAGGATCTCACTAAATTGCTAAAACTGACTTCAAATTTGCAATTCTCCTGTTTCAGCCTGCTGAGTCACTGAGATTACAGGTGTGACAGAATTATATTAAATTTATCCTTAGTCATCAGTTCCCAATTCCTTGTTTGAAAATAGTCAAATAGCAGCATGCTGTAAAATACCATGTATGAGCTAGGGTAAAATGATTTTTATAGCAATTTTACCTCTATAAAACTTCATAAGGCTGACCGTTTGTTTTAAAATAGACATAAAATTTATACATCTGTATTCAGTTATCTGATAGGCTCACATACATTGTACATGAATATATTAAATAGCCATGTATCACTAGAGATAATTCAGTCCAACCATTTTCATGTGGATGTACATTAGTATTCAAACTAGATTCATATATTATAGCATCTGATATGTTGTAGACCATAAGGTAAATTCATCTGCATTTGAGGTCACTGAAACAAAGAATATATTCTACCTGCTACAAGGTAGCATATCAAATTTCATTCTAGCCTTCTGATCCATGTAGTCAGTTGTAGTAAAATTCCAAATCTTTAAGGTGGTATTATCCCAAGAGGGAACTCTAGAGAGGTTGTTTTGCCCACAGATACTTTTGCATAGTATACTGTTAAATATAATGGTACAGGTGTCTGAACATATTAAATTTCAAGTTTGAAGAGTGTGTTAATATTAGAATATATTCCTGAAACATTGTAAGAATATTTGTAAACTGTACCATACATGGCATTAAAGAATATTTCACATGTAAAATTTAAAATTGTGTAAGACATTAAGTGGTAGAAGTCACTGAAGTGTGATTATTGTGAAGTTTAGTCTCATTGCAGGTAGAATGAGTGAGACTACTATCAAAACCTGTTGGTACTGCCAATGAGAGATGTTGATGTGTATATTATTATAATAGCATATAGAGAGAGCAAATATATTTGTAGCCAGCAAATATGGGTATTAATGGTCCCAGTGTGGCAGGTCCTGCAGAGGCAATGAATATAGCATTCTCCATGTAGAAGAGTTGCATCTTGCAATAGACTATTTTTAGGCCATCTGTAATTAGGTGTCATTTTGGCAGTATGTTGACAAAATGAATTTTTTGATGCATAGAGTATCTTTAAATTTTATCTTCACTTTATTTGCCTCTTTTAATTTTATTTATTTACACATACATGTAACTCACAGCACTGTATGCCTTTTATTTTGAAAGTGATGTGCCTGTAGGCAAGCTGTGGATATATTATTGGGATAAATATTTTTCTTTATATTTCCTTTATATTTAAATGTGGCAAAGTTGACATTGTGAGAATAAGAGGAAAATTTTGATGTTGCCAATTTAATTCACAGTAGGAGAGATGTTGAAGAATGTGGTTGGGTTAAAGAAGACAGCTAACTATAGCTCAGTGGTAGAGCACTTGCCTAGCAAGTGTAAGGCATTGGGTTTGATCCTCAGCACCACATAAAAATAAATAAATAAAATAAAGGTGTTGTGTCCACCTTCAACTACAAAAGAAAAGTTAAAAAAAAAAGAAAGAAGACAGCTATGGAAATGGCACATAGTTTCATGTACAATTAAGTGACCATAAAAGAATAAATTTGGCCATTCTGATGTCAACCAAGTAATACTATTATCATTTATAACATTATGATCTCAGGAACATCTAAATGAAGGTTTTAAGTGTATGGCAAAGATTAAATGCTGTTGCTAGTAGAGGGCCATTTTAGTGGGATTAATGAGTGTTTTACTATAGACCAATATTGACAATAGTGGTGTTTTGACTGTGATGGAAGGGTTTTAAGTGCTGATATCTACAATCTACCTGCAGTGTTTGCTTCTGCACAGAAATATTTATAACTTACATGAACATAGTTTTGTTTTAATGTGAGCCAATCATGAAGCTATTGCTGCTTTGCTAAGTGGTACATATCTTTAGAGGAAAGTTCAAGGTATCATTCACATAATGTATGTGAATCGGCTTCAGGTTCAATTGAGGCAAGTAGAATTGTCATTTTGTCTCCAACCAGTAAGTAAAAGATATTTTAAAAAGTATCCTCTAATAGTGAAGAATTGTTGCATAGAATCAAAAGAATCTGCTAGGTCAGGTGGGAGTGAGCATATACCATCTTTTGTGTTTGTTTACAATTAAGTGACAAATCAAAAAGATTTTTCTTCTAGCCAAACATTTCATTCTCTAATTACAGGGGAGATTAAAGTCATAGATCTTTGCACAGTAGTGCAAAAACTGCTTCAAATTACAGGGGTTTATATAGGTTTGTATATGTGGAATGTAATTAATATTGCCTAATTAGCATGAACTAATATTGCCTTAATGGGCAACTAATATTGCCTTGGTAATAGCCAAAGTTAAATATTTTCCTTTATATTTCAGCAATGAAGCAAAGGGATTAAGAGTAATAAGAACAGTAGCAGAAATGGTGTTGCTCCCAGAGTACCAGCAAGGCTAGGAGTGTAGTATCCAAATCCATTTTAGCAAACTAAGAAAAGTGGTCTAATGCCATTAATATAGGTGGGTATTTATGACAATGTTTAGGAATTCCTAAAGGATGCAATCCAATTCCTAGGCACCCAGCTAAACAAAAGCAACAATGTTGCATGATGGAAACAGTGGCAGAAGTCCCTATGAGAGTTGGTTGCATAAAGCCTAGAGCCCATTCTGAATATGCTATAGTTGTTTTATAGTAATGTGACACAACACTTAAACAAATCAGAGATAAAATCAGGGTGGAATTCACACCATCCTTGAATACTATCTGAAGCTGTACCCAATTGTCAAAGCCAAGTTGGGAAGATAGGTTGGTCAGTACCTGGTAATAGAACTAGTGCAAGAGCAAGTGGGTTAAAACAGGAGAGTGTTGAGATGGCTAATGTAGGTCAAGTACTGCCATTGTTGTCTTCTTCCAGATGGCCATGTTCTATTCTCTCTGAGAAAAAAAGTAGCTGCTGCTTGAGAGGCCCCTCAGCTTTTTGAAGATCGATCTCTCTCTCTCTCTCTCTCTCTCTCTCTCTCTCTCCCCATTGGTGAAAAGTTTTCCATCTTGGTAGTGGGGGAACAGAAGGGTTGGGATAAGGAGAACCTGGTTTACCAAATCAAAAGATGAAGTCAGCTGCTCCACAGATGGTACTGTTGTGTTCTTTCCAGAGCATTGCATTTCAGTTTAGAAAAAAAAGTAAAGCATTTAAAATGTTACAGCACTTTTCAGGGTTGGTACTTGTTTAATGCCAAGCATGCATCTAAAACTCTATCTCTACTAGTTATGTTAATGTATTAGAAGCAAGTCCAAAATATTTGTTGGTGGAATTTGTATTCAAACCTATCAGTACTGATTTCTTTTTCTTTCTTTCTTTCTTTCTTTTTTTCTTTCTTTCTTTCTTTTTTTTTTTTTTTTTTTTTTTTTTTTTTTTGGTACTGGGGATTGGACCCAGGGACATTTTACCACTCAGCTACATTTTCAGACATCTTTATTTTTTATTTTGAGATTCGGTCTCACTAAGTTGCTGAAGCTGGCTTGAACTTGTGATCCTTCTCTCAGCCTCCCAAGTCTATGTACTGCTTGCTTTGATTTTTTTTAGGAGGTAAAAGTCTCATTGCTTTTAAGTTCATATAACAAATACATGAGATTTGTGTCTTTAATTGGGTGTAAGATACCTTTACCTTTTATCATCTGAGTTTTATTAGCAGGAGAAGTAATAAATAATTTTATCTGTAGAAAGGTGTTATATTTTCTAATTAAGACTTTTCCCTTCAGTGTTTATAATTATTAGCTACAATCTTATAGATAATAATATTTGTTAGTATGGGTAGTAACATTTCCCAAAAAGTATAGTCATTGGATTTGTATGTTTAAATCCATGTTTAATGATTTTAGTAATCTGCCATAGAATTTTGGTTTATGCCTTAATTTCAGGATTATAAATAAGCAATCTTATTTATAATAATCAATCTTGTTTAAACAAGCCATTAAAGCATTCAGTAGAACCAAAGACATTATAATGTTGTAGGGACAAATGAGGCAAGGCACCAAAGATAGCAGGAAACATTTTTATTTGGCTGCAGCCAGGTTCAGAGGGCACAGCTTTTGCTGTAATCAATTAATCTCCTGAACCCCGAGTTCAGGGAGCTTCAGAGTTTTATACCCAGCATGTAAGGGGAGAGGCTCAGAAGTTATAGTCTGCAGAAGTTCACATAAAAGCAGCTTTTTCTTTCACTGTTCTGGGCAAGTTAACTCTTCAAGGACAACACCTGAGAAGGAGAGAGCTTCTTTTCCCTTTTCTTTCCTCCCCCTGCCAGCTGTTACCATGGAGTCCAATTGTAACTTATCTTAAAAATGTAGACATCTCTGTGAAGCCCAGCTCAAGGCCAGAGGCCTTGTTTGCACATTTCTTCAAAGTACTATACTTGATATGTTTGTGAAAAACTAGTAAGGGGGTGTCCAGCACCTGGAGTGCTGGTATTTTCTTGGCCAGTGGCCAAGTAAACAGGGCAACATGAAAATAGGAAGTTTATCTACTTTGCACTCTTTCGCAGAGACTCTTTTGCTGACAGTCCTAAAATCAGCCATGGTGAAGAGGGCTTTTCTGTGGAGAAAGGGGGTGCCACTTCAATAAGAAATGTGAAAATTTCACAAAATACTTTATTACCCCATGATTGTATAAATTTGCCTATTAAGTATTTTGATTTGACTCATATTCCTAATGCTTTAATGTTAGGTTGTTGGTCATTTTTTTAATACACTTATGGAAATCTCTCTCTCTCTCTCTCTTTTTTTTTTTTTTTTCCGGTACTGGGGATTGAACCCAAGGGTGATTAACCATGAGATACATCCCCAGCCCTTTTTATTTTTTATTATTATTATTTTTTTATTTTAAGACAGGATCTTGGGGCTGGGGATGTGGCTCAAGCGGTAGTGCGCTTGCCTGGCATGCGCAGGGCACTGGGTTCAATCCTCAGCACCACATAAAAAATAAAAGAAAGATGTTGTGTCCACCGAAAACTAAAAAGTAAATATTAAAAAATTCTCTCTCTCTCTCTCTCTCTCTCTAAAAAGAGAGAGAGAGAGGATCTTGCTAAGTTGTTTAGAGCCTCACACTAAATTGCTGAGGCTGACCTTGAACTTGCAAACCTCCTGCCTCAGCTTCCTGAGTTGCTGGTATTACAGGTGTGAACCACCATACCTGGCTAAATATATGGCAATCTTAATTCTGACAGTATATGAACTATGGTGCAGATAGCCTGGTTCTCAAATATGGAGCAGGTCCTAAATAATCTGAAATGGTTTGTCTGTCCTAACTCATTATAAGTAGTAAATAGAAATTTGCCTGCTTTAAATTGCAGTCCTTTTGCTTTGATGTTATACGTATGGAACGGAAATAAAGAAACTCCTTTCTCCTAGTCATAATCTTTTATTTTTTATTTTTTTGGTACTGGGATTGAACTCGGGAGCACTCAACCACTGAGCCACATCCCCAGCCCTATTTTGTATTTTATTTAGAGACAGCTTCTCACTAAGTTGCTTAGGGCCTCCCCTTGGTGAGGCTGGCTTTGAACTCTTGATCCTCCCGTCTACAGCCTCCCTAGCCACTGGGATTACAGGGGGTGCCACTGTGCCCAGCCTAATCATAATCTTGCACCATGAATAACTAACTGTATGTTCATGTGCCCGTGTGCAGATTCTATCAGTTGGCATTTCAGAGTGTCCTGGTTTGTGATGTTCCATAGATAATGGTGTTTATCTAATATGGTATTTATGAGTTTACATGTATTTTGAAGTCCAGTAGTTCAGGACAGTAATTCAAGTATGGGATCTAATAAGTTTTGACATAATGTTCTGGGGGGAGAGGGAGTTCATTCCAAGTTCTCACATATGGGATCTGAGTAAGATGTTCACTCTTTATTTATTTTTTAATATTTATTTTTTAGTTGCAGTTGGATACAATACCTTTATTTTATTTATTTAGTTTTATGTGGTGCTGAAGATGGAACCCAGGGCCTCGCACGCTCTGGGCGAGCGCTCTACCGCTGAACCACAACTCCAGCCTAGGATGTTCACTCTTAAAAAAAATAAAAACATCATGTAGCAAGCTATAACATCCAGTCTTGTATTTTCTGTTACTTCTTATGTTGTCTGATAGTTCCTAGTTCCCGGGGATTGCCAGCATAATAGCTGCATACAAAAGATTCTGACACACTCACACAAAACCACAGTCTGATGATTATTATATTAATAATGATAATGGTCACACTATCACTTTTTAAATTTTTTTTTTAGATGTTGATGGACCTTTATTTTATTCATTTATTTATATGTGGTGCTGAGGATCAAACCCAGTGCCTCACACATGCTAGGCAAGTGCTCTACCACTGAGTTACAACCCCAGCCCCTCACAATATCACTTAACGGTTATTAGACTTTCTCTGGTTACCAAGCACATTGCTAAACACTTCACACACTGTAGCATTTAATCTCCACAAAAAGTGCTGTGAGGTGCCTGTTATCAGCTCTATTCCCTACACACAGATACTGAAGCTTGGACAGATAGTTTGGCCAAGATTACACAGTCAGAACAAAGATAGAATTGGGTCTCCACCACTAAACTTAACTGAAAAAAAAAAAAAAGAACAAATAAGTTAGCAGTAAAAGGCACACTGTAAACTCAGATGAGTTCATGATTGGATCTCTTCGAGTACCCCCAGGAACGACACCCAGTAAAGGACCAGACCAGAAGGAACCCGGTGGAGCCCGAGCAAACACCCGTTCTTATCCTTTCCGTATTTTCGGTTTCACCGCAGCGCGAGCTCTCAGGCTCCGCCTTCCTGTAGCCGCAACGCCAACTGCGCAGGCGCACTGAGACCCGGAACTTGATTCCGCCAGTCCCCGAGTGCGGCGGCGCTGGCGCCGAGGGAGCGCGCCCGGCTGAGCCGCGCCCCGAAGTGGGCGGGGCCTCTGTCACCGGCCCAGAGATTTGGGTTTAGGGTTTGGGGGAAGAATGGCGGGGAATCCACTTCTCAAGTGGAAGGAGAGGCAAGAAGTTGGACCTGTACAAGTGTTCCAATCACTCGTTCATTTATTCCAGAAATATTTATTAGTAACTGCTGGGTGTGGCCACCACGTGGCGTGAAGGATGCTCTCGCACTCCTGCACTTGATAGGTATCACAGAACCTGCAGAGGCAGAGGACTGGGAATGTTAGGGATGTCGCTTGAACCTCCACCCCACACCCAACCCCAGCGTCCACACGTGAGATGTAATAGAGTGGGAGAATAAAATGGGCCTCAGCCAGGACTCCTGTTTGCAGCTAGCAGAGGAATGGTAGCCAGGTTGTCTCTCCAGGCTTATTCCATCCACTGTTCTCCGGGGCACCGGTTCTCATCCCATTGATACCTGTCTTGGAGATCAGGCACAGGTGTGTTCCCTGTGTTGATGAAACACCAGAGGCAAACGTGGAAAGCAAGTTTTATTTAAGAAAGGGACGGAAACAGATTTCTTTGAGGAGAAAGGGCCTCAGAGCTAGGTTCTATGGGAAGGGGTAGTCTTGTCTCTCTTGTAATTAACACCCCCCCCCCTTGTAATTATGCTTTCTCTTTCTTTTCTCGATCCCCCTTTCCCACTGGGGACTGAACCCAGGGGTGCTTAACCACTGAGCCATATCCTCAGCCCTTATTTATTTATTTATTTATTTATTTTGAGACAAGCTCTTGCTCAGTTGCTTAGGGCCTCACTAAGTTGCTAAAGCTGACTTTGAATTTATGATTCTCTTGCTTCAGCCTTCCCAGTCCCTGGGATTACAGGTGTGGGCCACCATGCTCAGCTGCCTTCTCTTTTCTCTGTGTGTGTTTAAGGGCAAGAAGGAGCAGGAGCACTAATCCTTAGCAACACATTGTGTTGGGGAGTACAATCACAAGCAACCCATTGTATTCTTTCTTTGATTAACCAGTCCTCAACCTCTCAGGCCCAATCATTCATTAACCATATTGACTACCTGAACTTTGCTGCCTGTCTCACCATCAGCATTTACCTTAGGGTCATGAATTGCCTGTTTTGGTGTCAGTGTCCTCCTAAGATTGTATGATCTAAGGAAGTGGGGGCTGGGTCTTGCTCACAGTTGATTCCCCAGTTCCTAACAGAGTTGGTCCCAGGTAAGACAGATTTACCTGGATAAATGATAAACAAATGAGCAGCACAGTGGTCTATGTGATGGTTAGAATACAAAGATGAAAGAGCTTAATCCTACTTGCCCAGGAGCTCACACTCTAGTCAGGTTGGATCAGTCCACACCATGAAGTGAGGAAAGGAAGCACTCAACAAAGGAGCAAATAATGGGATGGGTCTCTAGAAGGCAGAGCCTCAATCCTCTTGCTGCTTCCCAGGGAGAAAGCAAACAGAGGGGAGGGTGATTTTCTGATACAAATCTAATCTGTAATTGGATGGCTAACACCAGTGAATGTCTTACTTTTCTTTTAAGGATAAAGTTCAAAATCCAAAGTGGAATCTACCTACCATGGAGCCTGCCTAAGTCTTCACTCTTCTACTCTGCTCTTCCCTTTTGTCTTTCTGTTTCACCCCTGGGCCATCTTTCAATTCCTCCCTCCTCAGGGATCTTGCACAGCTGCTTAGTGGTTTCTTTTCTTGCTCTTGGCGTTCTCAACACCTGCCCATCCTCTAGATCTCAGTTTAGGCAGCACTTATAAGAGAAACCTTCTCTGACTCCCAGACTGTCATTACAAAGATTGATTAAAGCAAAAACATATACGTTTAGAATTCCATTCACTCCTCCAACTGTACTCTTCATTTTTCTCTACCATGCCTTGCACCCACTGGAGATTGACCCTTGTTTTCTACACTGACCTCCTGGCCCTCTCCAGAGTGAGGAAAATGAGCAGCAGTTTAGAGCAAGAAGTCTCCAAGGTTCAGCCCCTGCTCCCTCCAGCCCTCCAGACAGAAAGCAGGAGGCTCGAAGCTCCCTGACCTAGTGCCAGCTTCAGCTCTATCAGGCAGATGTCTCCATGGAGATTCCTTTGTCTCCAGGTTCCAGGAACTGCCTCTTCCTCTTTCTTGCCCCTTCAAGCTAAGGGGTGCCATCAGCAGTGCTGTCAAATACTGCCTTATTACTTGTAGTGCCCTAGTCCCTGCCCACTTCTTTGAAAATTGTTCCTGTGTTTAACACTCCTCAAATTACCCTCTTCAAGTGTACCATCTGTTTCCTCTGGGGATCCTGATTAAGACACTGCCCCAGGGAATTTTTCGTGTAATTAAAATTTACATCACTGGTGTCAAATCTTTTCCTTAGGGCCAATAATAAGGGATCTGATTCTTTTTATTTATAAAACAGAATGCTGTGTGGTTATTGAAAAGTCATGCTTTTGAAAATAAAAACATGATACAAAGAGTATGTTAAATTTTACCCCAATATTATTTTAAAAATCAAAAAAAGTAAAAATATGTATGTAAATTTAAAAAATTTAGTGAATATACTCTAAAATGTTGCTAATTATTTGGGAGTTGAAAGGTCTATTTTTTTCTTTATGATTTTCTGTAACGATGCTGCATTATTATTATTATTATTATTACTATTGTTTTGGTACTGAGGATTTTTTTTTTTTGGTACCAGGAATTGAATACAGGGTTACTTAACCACTGAGCCACATCCCAGCCCGTTTTTGTATTTTATTTAGAAACAGGGTCTTGCTGAGTTACTTAGCACCTTGCTAAATTGCTGAGGCTGGCTTTGAACTTGAAATCCTCCAGCCTCAGTCTCCTAGCTGCTGGGATTACAGGTGTGCCAACGTGCCTGGCTGCGTTATTGTTATTAAAGATATAAAATGTTATTTTTAATCATTTTTACCTGATCCAAGTATGCAAGTTATAAAATTAACTCACCAATTAAAGTATAAATTAAATAAGACAATGGAGATATATTGCCTAGGACATTACTTCGTATAGGGTAATACAAATTAGCCATTTCTGGATGAGTCATAAATATTAATTATTATATTGTATTTTAATAGAATAATGCTGAGCTCCTTTGGTTCAATTCTATCATTTAACATATAGGAAAATCTGTAAATGGGAGTCATCTCATGGGAGGTTTAGTGGCTTCCCTGAGGTCAGATCCAGTTAATTAGCGCTTTCACTTCACCTTTTTTTCTCTAAAGACTTCCTCTAAGATCTGCTTCCTTCCCTCTGGAGAAATAGTTCTTTTCCTGTATTTGTCATTATCCACAACTTAGTTAATTCTATTACAGACTTTTTCTTTAAGTAATTAACCTTGTTTCTATTTTTGTCTTAGAATGTCATGTACAGTTTCTTCTTTTCTCTCCTTGTCTCAGTTCTACTTTGATTCTGAAAGTAGACTTTATTAGGTGAGATGAGTATTAGGGGTAGAAATGGTAAAAAAAAAATAAATTAGAAAGTTTCAGAGTAAAATTGGGTTTAATAAAGAATGAATGTTAAAAAAATGAATGTAATCAATTTTCAGATATTTTAACATGTCTTGTATTCCCCTTCAGAAATTGCAGAATGCCCATTTTCCACTCTTTATGCCAAATTCTTTAGTATTAAAAATGAATAATTTGCAAAACTGGTGAGTTTTGACAAATATATGCATCTGTGCAACCATCATCTACAAAAGAGAAATTTCCTTCAATTCAGAAAAATGTTCTCCTTCCTGTCATCCTGCCCCTCTCTCCCCTGACACACAACCACTCATCTGAGTTCTTCCTCTCCTTTCTGCCCCACTCCCCTTCCTTCTTTCCTTTCTCCCTCCTTTCTTTCCTTCCTTGTGCTGGAGATTGAACCCAGGGCCTTGCACATGCTAAGCATGCACTCTACCACTGAGCTAACCCCCACCTCCAACTATTCTGATTCCTATCACAATAGCTTGGTTCTATCTGTTCTTGAGCTTGTAAATGGAATCATGCAGTTGTATGTTTTCATTGTGTAAAGCTGTTGTTCATCCCTTTATACTTCTGTGTGGTATTCTACTGTATGAAAAATACCACCACACTTTATTGTTCTGGTGATAATAAGAATTAGGCTGTTTCCAGTTTGGGCTATTATGAATAAAACTACTGTGAACATTCCTGTATGAGTTTGTTGTTGTTTCTTGGGTAGCAGTGCTCGTTTCTTTGGGGTTTATATCTAGAAATAGAATTGCTTTACCATGAGGTAAAATAATGCATGTTTCATTTTATAAGAAACTACCAAACAGGTTTCCAGTGTTGTTGCTCTATTTATAGTCATTTCCATGGTCCCACATCCTCATCAATACTTAGAATTACCAATCGTTTTATTTTGGCCATTTTGGTGAATATGTTGAATTGTGTGTGTGTGTGTGTGTGTGTGTGTATTGTATTTTAATAGAATAATGCTGAGCTCCTTTGGTTCAATTCTATCATTTAACATATAGGAAAATCTGTAAATGGAAGTCATCCCATGGGAGGTTTAGTGGCTTCCCTGAGGTCAGAAATATCCATTCAAATCTTTTGCCATTTAAAAACTGAATTTGCCTTTTGTTATTGATTTGTAAGAGTTCTTAAGATAATTTGTTTATCTATCTTTTGTCTATTCCAGTTTGTAGTTTACTGTTGGATTTCTTTAAAGTATCACTTAATAACTAGAAAAGTTTATAGTTATTAAAATATACCATTTACATGAATTTGCCTTTCACTTTAAAAGTTAACACAAAAACAATCAGTATAACATAGATCTATATGTTGATTTTTTTTCTTAATGATATGCCATAGAGATCTTTCTGTATCAGTAATTATAAAACTATCGTGTTCTTTGCTTTTTAGTAGATCCATAATATTTCATAACATGTAAGACTGTGCCTAGCGCAACCACTTACTGTATATAAAATACACTGTGCAGAGTCACAATCACGGACGTACTCTAATGTTTCTTTAATATTCCTCTGATGACAAACATCTACGTTACTGTCAGAGATTTTTTTCTACAAGCCTTGCTCATACTGAATATCCTTGTTCATTTATCTCTATGCATAAGTGTGAATATTTTTGTACAGCAGATTTTTAGATCTGAAATTTCTGAGTTAAGGCCCTCGCTCACTGATACCACTTCAAATTTTGATGATCACTGTCCAATTTCCCTCCCAAAAACCTGTCCCAGTTTTCACTTTGACAAAGAATCTGAATCTAAAGTGCTTTTATCTCCATCTCTCACCAATATGGGGCATTATCAATCCTGGAAATGTTCGCCTGCATGGATAGCTAAAAATGATCTCACAGGGTTTTAAGTTACATTTCTCTATTTAACTGATAAAGATATTTCAAAAGTTTAGTGATCATTTGAATTTATCTTTTAAGTCAATTTTTTCGGTTAGTTTTTCGGTGCGGGAGGCTTATGTGCATACTTTAACCGTCTGTGCTTGTCTTTTATCTGTCATGATATCTGTGTGTGTGTGTGTGTGTGTGTGTGTGTGTGTATTTTTTTTTACCATACCAAAGCTGGAAATGTTTATAAAATCTAATGGCAGTGGATTCGGGACTTAGTGATTTGCTTATAAAAGCCTTCTTCATGCCTCAGAAAATATTCTTTATTATTTTTTTCCCAAGATAGTTTTTCTATAACATTTAGAATTTAGGTTGAAATATAAATAAAAATTTTATCTCCAGATTCATAGCCCATCATCAAACACCACCTATTGAATCATCTTTTATTTCACTTACTTGAAATGTCACATTCGTCATGTCCTAAATTCAGCTATATACATATGTGTGTGCTTGTGTGTGCACGTGGTATATGAGGAGATCTTAAATCTCTATGGCAAGGAGAGTAACTTCCAATGGCTCCAGCTGGAACTCTGAAATCCGTCATCATTTTTTGTTCTATGTCTTCCTTGGGCCTTGGGTCTCCCAGTCAGTGATTGGGCCTGAAGAGAGGCGAAGACAGGTCCCTTTCTGGAAGAGGAGGGGTTCTTCTGACTTATGGCTTCGGCTCAAGACCTTCTTAATGAAACTTCCTCAGAACTGCACTGCCAGGGAACACCCTCCCTCCCTCTCTGCTTCCTGGGAAGTCAGACCTGCATCATGGTCCAATGGTTTTCCCAGTCACTCCTTCTCCATTTATCTCATAAACATGTTTCTCAATAGATGGAACACATCCCATTCCATCTCGTTTCTGCTTCTCAAAGGATTGGGACTAATCAGGTAAAATGTGGGTCTCTTTAACTTCATTGATCTATTTGTTAATCACAAAAGCTTTAAGTATGGGTTGAAGTTTGATTCAGCCATTCCTTTACATTGTCCTTCTTATCAGAAGTGTGTTGACTATTATCGTGAATCAATTCCCCAGCTGAATTTGTTTCATGAAAAGTTTCTTTCTCTGTATTTAATGCACACACATGATGGCAAAGAGTACAGAGGATATATGAAAAATAAGTTTCCCTCGCACCTCTGACCTTCAGTCTACAACTCCTGTATAGTTTCAGGAACATTCCTAATATATGCTAGTATATGTGTGTATTGTGCTATGTGTGGGTGTTGTGTGCTATTATTTGGATGTGGTTTGAATATGTTCCTCAAAGGCTCATGGGTCCAAAGCCTTGTCCCAAGGTCATAGAAAAAGAGGTGATGAGACCCTTAAGAGGTGGACCCTGTTGGGTGCTGTGATACATGCCTGTAATCTCAGTGGCTGGGGAGACTGAGGCAGGAGGATCTAGAGTTCAAAGGTAGCCTCAGAAATTTAGGGAGGCCCTAAGCAACTTAATGAGATCCTGTCTCAAAATAAAATATAGAAAGGACTGGGGATGTGGCTTAATGGTTAAGTACCCTGGGTTCTATCCCAAGTACTTAAAAAAAAAAAAAAGAGTTGGGACCTAATGAGAGGTTATAAGGGGCATTGCCCTCAGATGGCATTAAGGAAGTTCTCATGGGACTCTGAATTAGCTTTCACAAAAGTTGTTATAAGAAGAGCAAACCTGGCCCCTCCCCCCTCTCTCTGGTTTCCTGACCTGTGATGTGATCTCTCCCTGTAACATATATGTCTGCCATTGTGATGCCATTCACCGTGAGGCTTTCACCAGAGCTGAGCAGATGCTGGTGTCAGGCCCTGGAACCTCCAGAACTATGAGTTAAATAAACCTCTTTTCTTTATAAAATATCAGCCTCACATATTTTGTTATAAGAACAGAAATCTGACAAATATAGTACACAACGAATACATTCCTTCCTTCTTGGATCAGATTATAGCATAGAATATGTTCCCTACATTGTACTTTGCTTTTTTTTTTTTTTACTTACCAATAGACCTTGAAGCCTTCAATGTCAATATTTATAGTTTTGCATCATTCTTTTTCTAACTATGTAGTACATTCTTGTTCCCTTCCAAAATACATTTAAATAGTTCTTCTGTCTTTGCTTTAACAATACATAGAGTAAATCAAAGAACTTTAGAATTACCCCATCCAGTCCAGTGTTTTCTTTCTTTCTTTTTTTAAACTCCATTGGAATTTTAAATAGAATTGCCTTGAAATTTACAGATTTAGCTTGGGCAAAAAAAAAAAAAAAAAATCAAATCATTTTATTTGAGTCTTCCCAGCCAGCCACATAGCCCCATAAAATGTTTTTGCTTTCCATTTAGTTAGAAGAACAAACTTTTACATGGGTTTTCTTTTCTTTTCTTTTTTATCAGCAAAGATCTTATTCTTTTGTTTAGGTTTATTCCTAAAATATTTTCTGTTAATACTGAAAATGGAAATTTAAAGAGCTTCGTTTGAGGAATTTTGAAAAGTTCAGAAAGAGTAAAGTGTATCCCCTCAAAATTTGTATGTTGAAGCCCTATCTCCAATGTGACAGGACTTGGAAATTTAGCCTTTAGGGAAATACTTAAAATGAAATGAGGTTATAAAGGTGGAGCCTTAATCTGATAGGATTACTGGTTTTATAAAAAGAGATCCTATGTAGGGCTGCATTGTGGTTCAGTGGTAGAGGCTTGCCTGACATGTGTAAGTCACTGGGTTTGATTCTTAGCACTGCTATAAATAAATGAATAAATGAATAAATAATAAAAGTCTGTTGGCAACTAAAAAATGCTTAAAAAAAAAAGAGAGATCGCAGGGGCTTGGGAGGCTGAAGCAGGAAGATGGATAGTTCAAAGCTAGCCTTAGCAAATGTGAGGCGCTAAGCAACTCAGTGAGACCCTGCCTCTAAATAAAATACAAAGTAAGGCTAGGGATGTGGCTCAGTGGTTGAGTACCCCCAAGTTCAATATCTGGTACAAAAAAATGAGAGAGAGAGAGATCTGCCAAGTGTGGTGGCACACTCATCTAGCTCCAACCACTCTGGAGGGTAAGGCAGGAGGATTGCAAGTTCAAGGCCAACCTAGGCAAATTAGTGAGACCCTGTCTTAAAATAAAAACATTTGGGGGCTGAGGATGTGGCTCAAGCGGTAGTGCGCTCGCCTGGCATGTGTGCAGCCCGGGTTCGATTCTCAGCACCACATACAAACAAAGATGTTGTGTCCGCCAAAAACTAAAAAATAAATATTAAAATTCTCTCTCTCTCTCTCTCTCTCTCTCTCTCTTTAAAAAAATAAAAAATAAAAATAAAATAAAAACATTAAAAAGGCTGGGGATGTAGCTCAGTGGTACAGCACCCCTGGGTTCCATCATCAGTACTGCAAACAAGCAAACGAAACAAGAAAGAGACACCAGAAATCTCCATCTTTCCAAGTGCACAGAGAAAAAGTCATGGGAGGACATAAGGTGAAAAGGCAACCATCTGCAAGCCAGGAAGGGGGACCACATCATCCCTAACGTAAACAGAGACAGTAAAACAACATGTCCCTGAATGCCCCTGCTCTTCCCCCAAACCTAGCCAAGTCAAGGGAACAATGAGAGCAAGCCTGGCTGGAAGGCCCAGATACGTATTATCTTGAAGGACACTAGCTTTCTTGCACAATGGAAACTAGGGCAAGTTAGTGTTATCTGCAAAAAGCTACTTTCTTACATGTACACCAGGACAATTGCTCGTTGGAATTGCTGATGATGTCATCACTTCTGTAGCCTAACATATAAAACCCCTGAGTGGGGACTGGTACAGAACGGAGGGCACTGTGGAAAGGAAACGTGTCACTCATTCAGCCAGCCACCCCTGGACAAAACACCATGAGGAAGAGGAGGTGCAGCTGGTCAAAGCACCATAAGGGACAGTGGTGCTATCTGTCAGCCCGTTGCCACAGAACTCTTGGGACAGTTTCTGATCTCTTGTAAGCTTTCCCCTATAAATCACCTGTCTCCTGTGCTGTCTTTGGGCACTTTTTTTTTCCCCTTTGGCTTCTCTGCAAACTACCCCACTGCTCTGGCAAAACAAGGCCTCAACAGAAGCCAAATTTTCTGGAATTTTGATCTTGGACTTCCAGTCTCCAGGACAGTGAGAAAATAAAACTCTATTGTTTAGCAGAACACTCTGTGACATTTTGTTATGGCAGCCCCCGTGGACTAATACAGACTGGAATTGGCAAGAGTAAAGCAGTCATGGAACTTGGCTGAAGATCATAGCATTTTGTTCAAGTTAGTGGGAATGGGCAGTGGCAAGTAAGGTGCAGTTGGTACTGGTTATGCTTTTCTTTTTTATGGTACTGGGGATTGAACTCAGGGGTGTTTGGCCACTGAGTGACAGACATCCCCAGCCCTTTTTATTTTTTATTTTTGAAACAGAGTCTCACTAAGTTATTTAGGGCCTCTATAATTTACTGAGGCTGGCCCTGAATTTGTGATCCTCCTGCCTCAGCCTCCCATGTCACTGGGGTTACATGTGTGTACCACCACACATGCTGGTAGTGATTATGCTTTTTAGATGGTTTGTTGACGGCAGGTGGTGTTAAGTCAGGGAAGTACAGAGAATTATTGAAGGTAGGGCCTTTATATGTAATGAAGAGAGAAAAGGGTTATGATAAAAGAGCAGATTGTTACTATTGATACTTAAAGAGGAAATGAAGAACAGTGGAGCAGATTAGAAACTAAGAAAACTAGCCAAGCATAGTGGCACATGCCTATGATCCCAGCAACTCAGGAGGCAGAGACAGGAGGATCACAAGTTGAGGCTTGCCTTAGCAATTTAGCAAGGCCCTAAGCAACTTAGCAAGATCCTGTCTCAAAATAAAAAATCAAAAGGGCTGGGGTTGTGGCTCAGTGGTTAAGTGCCCCTGAGTTCAATCCCCAGTACCAAAATATCAATCAATCAATCAATGAAAAAAAGAGAAGAAGAAACTAAGACACCTAGTTCCAATTTATATTTTGCAGCCAACCTGTACTGTAAACATTTTGTGCTTTCAGAACGTGGATCTGTGGGATGATGGTTGTGGAATGGGAGATTTCTCAGTTCACCCTCACTTCTGACAATGTGGAATTCCACAGCTGTCTTTTCAATTTGGTTCAGAAGCTCCCAGCTCAAATGAACCCTTCTGTTCCCCCAGACTACCTGAACCTTAGAGATGAGACACTTTCTGGGTTGTACATAGGAATAGACCTATTTACTACTTTTTTACTGAAATCACCTCCAACTCTCTAGCTTTGTAACTGAGGGAGATTAAGTTGGGTAAATGGGGCTGAAACTCTGGGGTAGGAGGGCAGGGCATTTGACAAGAGCCCCGCCTGCACACCTGAAAGGTGGCTCTTGGGGATTCTGCTTCTTAGGAGACTGCAATTAGACAATACTGCAGTTAGATCTTGCCGTTTGGGGACTGATTTGGGCCTTGACTATCAAATATTGAGCTTTCACCTGCTATGTTTTATTTTCCCTCAGGTGCACAGTTTATCTCTGTGTGGGAATAATTGGGGCAGGGCATAGGAAGGTTCCCTTCTCCATTCCGTACTTTAGAAGCTTCTCCTGTGTTGGATTTAACAAGTAGGATAGACTTGGTAAGCAGTTGTCATGGGATGAATGATGGGATTGCAGTTCCTAAAGCAAGGGGATGAGTAGGAGGAAATATGTAAAAACAGGAAGATCCTGAATGTTAAATCCTCAACTGCCTAGTACTTTGTAAAAGAAATCAAAATACAGATGGTCTCTAACTCAGGATCGTTTGACTTACAAATTTTTAACTTTTCTATGGTGTGAAAGTGACACATGTTCAATAGAAGCCATACTTCAAATTTTACATTTTGATCTTTTCCCAGGCTAGTGATATGTGGTATAATCGCCTCTCATGCAATGCTGGGCCGCAGCAACCAACTCAATTTCCCATTCAGCCATGTGATCTCGAGGGTAAAAGACTGATACTCTACAGGGGCTAAGCTGTGATGTTCAGAGTTAAATGCAATATCGGCCACAATGTTTTCAATTTACAATAAGTTTTTCAAGAAGTAAGGTGATCATAAATCAGGAAGCATCTATAATAATTGCCCATTTTAGAAAAGAACTATTCAGTTTCAAGGATAAAGCTAACGAACACACTTTTAATTTGAAGCCATCTTTTGTTTTTGTTTGGTGTTTGTTTTTATTTGATGATCAATACAGATTCATGTGCAGTTGTGAGAAATAATAGACACCCATATACATTTCATTCAGTTTCAATGGTAATCTCGTGCATAACCAGAGTACAATATCATAACCAGGAAACTGACATTGACACCTTATTTCAGCTTCCCCAGAGATGCTCTTTTGTGGATGCTGTGTGCATATGTATTTAGTTCTATGCAATTTTACCAAACATATGTAAATTTATGTCACTACCACAATAATCAAGATATACAATAATTCTATGTTAATCAGGATTTTCTAGAAAAACAAAAGGATGCTATGGTTTGGATATGATTTGTATATGGTTTGGATAAGCTATCTTCAAGATGAAAAATAAAGAAAGCCAGTGGTTCAATTTTGTCCAAGTTTAACAGTTTGAGAATTAGGGATGTTGACAGTGTAACTCCAACTTTGAGACTAAAAGCCTAAGAAACAGGGGACTGATGGTGAAAGTCCAGAGTCCAAAGGCTCATAAACCAGGGGCTCTGATGTCTGATAGCAAGAGAAGATCAATGTCTCAGCTCAATAAGAAAGGGAGAGAATTCACCTTTTCCACTGTTTTTTCCCCATTTCTATTTGGGCCCTCAATGTATTGGATGATGCCAACTCTATTAGCAAGGACAAATCTTTATGCAGTCTAGTGACTCAAATGTTAATCTCTTCTAGGAATATTCTGAATAATGTACCCAGAAAAAATAACATTTGACCTGCTATCTGAGCATCCCTTATCCCAGACAAATTGACATACAAAATTAACACCACAGGTTCTATCACAGAATTCCTCCTGTTGAGCTTTATAACCTCAGCTACCTCCTACCATCCCCTCCTGGAAAACACTAATCAGTTCTCCATTTCCATTATTTTTTCACTTTGGCAATGCAATATGAGTGGAATCATATAGTATCCTTTTGAGATTGGCTCCTCCACTCCATCATTACTCTCTTGAAATTCATTCAAATTGTTTCATGCATCAAAAGTATAGTTTCTTGGGCTGGGGATACAGCTCAGTTGATAGAGTGCTTGCCTAGCATGCACAAGACCCTGAGTTCAATCCCCAGCACCACCAAAAAAAAAAAAAAAAGTACAGTTTCTTTTTATTGCAAAATAGTATTCCATGATATGGGTGTACCACAAATTGCTTAACCATTCACCCATTGAAGGCCATTTGGGTTGTTTCCCAGATGTTTGTTTGGGGCTTTTTCAAATAAAACTGTAATGAACATCTTTATATAGGTCTTATTTATGTATTTGTTTGTTTGTTTTTGTATTGGAAATTGAACCCAGAATCACATAACCACTGAGCTACAGGCCCAGCCCTTTTTAGTTTTTAGTTTGAGACAGGGTCTCACTAAGTTGCTTAGGGCCTCCCTAAATTGCTCAGGCTGGCTTTGAACTTGCAATCCTTCTGCCTTAGCCTTCCAAACTGCTGGGATTACAAGTGAGTGATATCACACCCAGCTTTATACAGATTTCAAAGAAATGAACATAAGATTTAATTTATTTGGGAATAGTTCATTTATTTTGAACTATTTGATAACCAGAACCATATAAAGGGGAAAGCCAACACAGCTATCTTATATAGAAATCTACAAAGGGTGCTAAAATTTCTTTGGAGAGTTTTTTTGTTTGTTTGTTTGTTTGGTTTGCTTTGGTTTGGTTTGTATCAGGGTAGAATTCAGGGGCACTTAACCACTGAGCCACATCCCCAGCCCTTTTTATTTTTTATTTTAAGACAAGGTCTCATTAAGTTCCTTAGGGCCTCATTAAGTTGCTGAGGCTGGTTTTGACCTCAGGTTCTTCCTGCCTCAGCCTGAGTCGCTGAGATTACAGGAGTGCCACTGTGCCCAGCTTCTTTGGAGAGGTTTGAAGAAAAAAACAATTCTACTTATAAAATACTCTTCTTGGGAAGAATACCATGACATAAGTGGTTAGAACAAATATTTGGTAAGGTCTTAAACTTCTATTTATTTAGTTGTAGATGAACACACAGTACTCTTTTTTTTTTTTAATGTGGTACTGAGGATCAAACCCAGTGCCCCACACATATGAGGCAAGCTCTTTACCCTGACCTACAGCCCCAGCCCCATTTCCCCTTAAACTTCTCTCTTAGAAAAATGATCTAGTTTATTGAAAGCATTTTGTTTTGCTGAGTGGCATCTGTTAAATAAAATTTATTGGAGGCCATCGTTAGGCCAAAGCTCCTGCACTAGGCCCAACAGACAAAACCAAAATGGAGTTACTTGTGCCGAAATTTCATGTGACCAAAGGTAGTACTAAATTGTCTATCTGACCTAAGAAATCAGGAGAGAGAGATAACGACTAAATACTTAAACAAGCCAATTTTAGGTGACATAATAAGGAAATCTCCTCTGCTTTAAACTTTATAAGGAAAATAATTTTGAAATAATCAATACACATTTGAAAGCTCTGTTTCTATTTTGCTCAACCCTTTCTGTCTACTAAGTCAACCTCCTCTGCTCAGCACATCCTATGGGGCCATCTATTTTTAGCATGAAGTGTTCCCTGATTCTAGGATACTAAATGAAGGCCAATTAAGATGTTTAAACTAAATTTGTTGTTCTTTTGTCTTTGACAGTTCTGGTGACCAACAAAGAGACCCAAATGACACTGTCAATGACTCCTAACACCCCTGAATGGAGTGGGAGAGTCAGCAATGTCCCTTTATGAGGTTCGCTGTCTTCCTCATGGAGCCGCGAGGGTTGTAAGCTCCTCTCAGGTAGGACTCTGCTCCTAAATTTTTTTTTTAATAACTTTATTTTATTTATTTATTTTTATGTGGTGCTGAGGATGGTACCCAGGACCTTGCATGTGCGAAGTGAGCGCTCTACCGCTGAGCCATAACCCCAGCCCCTCTGCTCCTAAATATTTTTATGGTTTAAGTAGACAATATCACAAGTTGAAAATGCATGGGATACCTCTAACCTACCAAGCCTCGTAGCTTACCAACATACTACACTGTGCGATCCCAGTCATTTCTACCTCGGGATCATGTAGCTGACTGGGATCTGTGGCTTGTCACCTTTGCATCACATATCAGACCACATACTGCTGGCTGGGAAAAGATCTAAATTCAAAATTCAAAGTACAGTTTGTACACAGCAGATATGGCTTTCACATCATTATAAAGTTTAAAAGTAGTAAGTTAAATAATTTTAAGTTGGAGACCATCTTGTGGTAGTGACTGGGAATACAGGCTCAGAGCCAAATGACCGAAATAGAATTCTGCCTCTTCCACTTACAAAGGACATGACCTTGAACAAGTAGCTTACCCTCGGTTTCTGAGTCCATAAAACTACAACAGTAGTAGCTTCCCTGGTTTTTATGAGAATTAAATAAATTGATTCATGTAAAAGTCTTAGAAGGGTGTCTAGGACATAGTGAGTACTTGATGACTATAAGCTTTAACATTTTTCATTTAAATTTGCTCAAAGTAGTAGAGTCTCCCTCAGCGTGTGACTATTATTTACTTAAAACATGTCTATTTTTATCATGTAATTGGGTTTTTGCTAATTTAAGAAAAAAGTCCTTTACATTCTAGAATTATAATTTTTAGGCAATGAAATTAAAATACTTAAACTTCTAAGTGAATGAAGTATTTAATAAGGCTAGTGATTGACCTTATTACTTGTAATTCATCAGGTTAAACCTGCCACTTACTTCCCTCTGCCAGTTACAAATGCTAATCACCTTAGGGAAACCAGCAAAGAAGCAAATCAAACTGAAAAGGAGATTTAAAATTAGATGTTGAGGCTGGACATGGTGGTGAACGCCTGTAATCCCAGCTATCCAGGAGGCTGAGACAGGAGGATCAAGAGTTCAAAGCCAGCCTCAGCAATGGGGAGGCGCTAAGCAACTCAGTGAGACCCTGACTTTAAATAAAATACAAAATAGGGCTGGGGATGTTGTTCAGTGGTTGAGTGCCCCTGAGTTCAATCCCTGGTGCTGGAAAAAGGAATGAAAGACATTTTTCACCTCTGGAAGTCATTCTTAGTGTTGAAGTATTTAATTCACTAATTCTGACAGTCATTTGAACAATATCAACCAAAATATTTTTCAAATGGCTTAATATCAGGTATCAGTAAATATACAACATATAATTGCTTTGTGAAGATAAAAAAACATGCAATTCAAAGATAGATACAATCTGTTCATTTTGTAAACATATTTGGGCAATGTTCAAGGGATGTGAAATAATGTTGACAATGTAAAAATGTTAGCATATAGTTGGGTTAATGGGATTTCTAAGTGAAAAAAAAATTGTGTGATTCCCAGTGTAATCCAGAAAGAACCCAGGCTGCTTCTGTCTTAGACATGGGTTAATATGGCTATTGTAAGTCTGGGGAGAGAGAGACACTAAAAAATTACTGCCATGAATAGTTTACTTTTGGCACAGATTTTTTTTCCAAGCTAGATTTTAAATTCCATTACAGTGAACAGTTAATTTTAACAATAACAACAATGACTACAACAACATTTGCATTATCATAACCTAGATAACATGGAATTGGCACATAAATTTCATAGAAAGGCAATAACCCTATTCATTAACATACTTTCTACAAGAATCCTGTGATGAAACCATTAAATATTTTTCAAAGAAGATTTAATAGAATCATGCACACAAAAGATAACTATGTAGATGATGGATATATTAATTTTCTTGACCATATTATTTATTTCACTATATGTGTGGGTACCAAAGCTTCTGCCTGCAATTTTTCAGGTTGTATGCCTTAAATCTATGCATTTAAAAAAAATAGGTTTATTGTGTTGGAGAGTGTTGTGGGCTCAGGAAACAACCATGAAAAAAGTCTAGTTCTATAATTTATTTTTAAAAAATATTTCTCCTGTAATTACTATTTATTTTCAGTGTGTGATAATTGCTTCACAATTATCATAATGTGTGATAATTGCTTCAGAAAGAAATATAATACAAGTGTTGTTTTTCTTAACTGGAGACTTGTATATTACTTGAGTTAATTGTAATAAGATTTGTGAAGTCTTAGTAACTTGTTAAATCTTACAGGATCGATGAGTAAATTTAATTTCCTTTACTATACAGACAAGGAAGAGATAAATTTTCCTAAATCAAACAAGAAAACAAGCATTATTATCAAAAGCTTAAGAAATGTATAAGAAATAACTATTGAAATTAAAGAAGATTCTCATATAACGTTAGGAGCAAAGTAAGCTCTTGGCAAATGTCAATTTCCTTCCCATTCTCTTCTCTCTTCTCTGTTACATTACATTTCTCTTATTAAATATGGCACATTTTTATTTATCTAAAGCAGGAAGATTTCAGCAAGCATGGAACACACATATGATTACCACCCACTCTTCCAAACCTCATGGATGACTCAGGATGAAGAGAATATAGTTTAATGCCTAAGAAGGGTGAAGAAGTGAACTACTGTATGATAGGTGCAGGCCATTACTTCTACCACACTTCAGGAAAATTGCAGGCAGGAGTCCTGGGACTCCATTCTTTCCCCAGCTTGTTTTTATTTTTTTATTTTTATTTTTTTGTGGGGCTGGGGATTGAATCCAGGGCATTTTTGCCTGTTAGGCAAGTGCTCTACCACTGAGCTATACCTGAAGCCTTCCAGCTTTTAATGTAATTATATTTATTAAGGTGATTTATTTATTAATGTACTTTTATTATTTCAAAGTAGTTGGTTGTACAAAGCAGGAAGAGCAAACATAGCTAAAACTTAATTTTTTATTATATATTTTGTGTTTCTTATTGAGATCCTGAACAATAACTGGGCAGACTAATGCTTTTGACTACAGAATGTAAAAATCCTTGTGTGCATGTACAAATATGCAACGACAAATCCTATCAGTATGTACAACTGTAATGTACCAATAAAAAAATGTGGAAATAAAAAGTAAAAATCCAAACCTTGCCAGGTGTAGTGGTGTACACCTGCACCTGTAATTCCAGCTACTAGGGAGACTGAGGCAGGAGGATCACAAGTCCAAGGCCAACCTAGGCAACTTAGTGATAAACTGTTCCAAAATCAAAAGTAGTAAGGGTTAAAAACATAGCCCCTTAGTCCAATCCCCAGTCTCTCTCTCTCTCTCTCTCTCTCTCTCTCTCTCTCTCACACACACACACACACACACACACCTTGCAGTTGGTGCCTCCATTCATTTTTCCTTCTTTTTCATTTTCTTTAGTAATACCCAAAGAAAGCTTTTACTTTCCAAAATGCTGATTAATCCCCAAATATAATTAAATACCTACTATTTACAAAGAAAAAAGTAGGTAGGTAGGAGTCTCTATTCAGAAGGGGTTATAATCCAAATTCATGCAAAATATGAAAAAAAAGTTATTTACCCAAAATATCATTAAAAAAAATAGATAAGTATCTAAAAGTTGCTAAGGGTCTTGCTAAATTGCTAAGGCTGGCCTCAAAATTTTGATCCTCCTGGCTCAGCCTTCTGAGTTGTTGGGATTACAGATGTCACCTCTCCTACCTTATTTTTTATTTATGTAGTGGCCATATTAATGGGTATGAGGTAATATTTCATTGTGATTTTGATTCTTATAATAACTAGTGATGTTGAACATATTTTAATTTAAAATTTTAATTGATCACTTAATACATGTTAATTTAGTAAAAATAGAAAATATATTTAAGTAAAAGTGTGGAAAGAAAACCAACCATAATGCCACAAGAACACATAACTACCTCTCTATTCCTTTGGTAAAACTTTATCCAATTTTGTATATACTCATACAAATGCAAAAGCATGGGAACATACTATACCCTCTGTATCTTAGTCACTTTGGGTTACTATAACATGTTTCACAGACCAGGTGGCTTATGAAATGCAGAAATTTATTTCCCACAGTTCTGGAGACTGGAAATCCAAGATTAGGTTGCCAGCATAGTCAGGTTCTGATGAGGGCCTTCTTCCACCACACTGCAGACCACCAACTACTTGTCCCATCCTCACATGGTGACAGCACCTAGGGATCCCTCTGAGGTGCCTTTTTAAAGGACACTAGGCCTATTCATGAGGACTCCACACTAATCACTTCCCAAAAGTGACCTGATCACTTCCCAAAATCCCCTTTCTAATACCTCATGCTGGGAATTTAGGTTTTTGCATATGAATTCTGAGAACCAAAAACATAAAAATTAGTTCATTGTAGGCTTTTAATCTTTCTTTTTAAATTTAATATCACTCACAATGCATTTGTTTTAGAATTATATACAATTTGAAATGATTACAGAATATTTCTTTACATATTTTTTACTATGATTGATTTAATCAAATGCTATTGTTGAGCATTTAGTATTTTTGTGTTTTAAATTGGGGCATTATAAATAACCCATAATTCTTTCTTTTGGGGGAATGGGAAACAATCTTTCAAAAATTTAACAGACCAGGGCTGGGGGTATGGCTCAGAGGTAGAGCACTTGCCTAGGATGGGTGAGGCCTTGGTTTTGATCCTCAGCACCACAATAATAATAATAAAAAAAGAACAACAAACAAATAAATAAAGGTTAATTAAAAAAAAAAAGTAACAGACCTGGCGTGGTGGTGCACATGTGTAATCCCAGTGATTCAGGAGTCTGAGGCAGGAGGATCACAAGTTCAAAGACAGCCTCAGCAACTTAGTAAGGCCCTAAGCAATTCAGCGAGACTCTGTCTCTAAATAAAAAAATGAAAAGGGCTGGGGATGTGGCTCAGTGGTTAAGTGCCCCTGGGTTCAATCCCCAGTACCAAAAAAAAAAGAAAGAAAGAAAAAGAAAATCGGGCGGTTTAATATCTTCTTTGTGCTCAGATACCATATAAGATTTTAGTTCTTTTGTCCTGCATTATTATCATTCCAACAGTTGGATCTATTCCCTGTCAATAATGTCTCACCTTTGATCTCCCAAATGCTCTTAATTTGGATTTCTGCTCTTTTTTTTTTAATCACCCAGAAGTTGAGTGTATGTAGCTAAATGAATAAGTTAATAGTAGGGGCATTTTTAAGGCATTGAAAATGGATTTAACAGTTTTATTCTAGGTTGGGTGTGATGGGGCACACCTGTAGTCCCAGCTACTCAAGAGGATGAGGTTGGACGATAACTTGAGCCTAGGAATTTAAGGACCAGCTTGGACAATGTTTCAAGACTCTGTGTCATAAAAATATGGGGTGGGGGCTGGAGGAGTGAAAGAGAAAAGAGTTTATCCTAGTTCCTAAGATTATCATCTATCAACATTTTCAATCATCAATAACCCACCCCAATGCAGAGAGAGTCACAGGTGAGGAGGTGAGATTTGGAGTGAAGGGAAAAGTTGGGGGTATTAAGGGAAATCTGACTTAACATCAATTAAGGCAAGAGCCTGCAAAACCAAGGCAGTAGGATGAATCTACCTGTGAGATTTATTTATAGGGCAACTGAGCTAAGGATGGTTTTAATATTCTTAAAAACCTTTTAAATTTAAATAATTTAAGCATGTAGAATAATAAATCACAATATTTATCACTTATATGAGGTACTAATCAATCAGAATGCAGTGTCCTTATAATTCTCTGTACTTCTTAAGTACAAAGTACATCAGTTTATGGTGTATGTTTTGGCTTACAAACTTATCTTTCAATAAACTTAATTTCCAATGGGCAGTTGGTGTGCATGTAGTATCACCAGTGAGAAAATACCTTCACTAATGAATGAATCAGATCTCTCTCTAATTCACATGTATATGTGACTAATTCAAAGAAATAACAAAATGCTTTCTACTCAACTCTTTTTTTTTTTAAAGAGAGAGTGAGAGAGGAGAGAGAGAGAGAGAGAGAGAGAGAGAGAGAGAGAGAGAGAATTTTTAATATTTATTTTTTAGTTCTCGGCGGACACAACATCTTTGTTGGTATGTGGTGCTGAGGATCGAACCCGGGCCGCACGCACACCAGGCGAGCGCGCTACCGCTTGAGCCACATCCCCAGCCCTCTACTCAACTCTTTAAAGATAAAAATTAAAACTTTGTTAAAAATATGAGTAGATGCTGAGGGCCATTGCCAAGTAGGAATGGCGCATCAAAATTTCCTTGCCAGCGTACCCCATGTTGCTTAGAGGACATTCGCTGTGACATTGCATGTATGCTTTAGTAAGGTGACCTTGCTCAAGGACCAGGGCGGATCCGGGTTTAGAGCTGATCAGGTTTTAGGGAGTATCCCGTCCTTGGGTTTAGGGAAGTTCCAAGTTTAAGGTGTACCCTGCGGGGGAATAGGGCGTATCCTGCTGCCTCAGGCACACCCGATTTTTGAGTTCCCGTTGAGTTCTCGTGGAATTGAAAAGTATTTGGGACGTGAATTTGGGCCCAGAACTTGGATTCCCCCAGAACGTGTGTGTATTGCGTGGCAGAACTTGGATTTCCCCAGAACGTGTGTGTAGAGGCTGGTGTGAGTTCGGGAATAAAGAATTGCTGTTTGACTCTACAAGGTGTGTGGTGGCTCGTGATTCAGTGCCCAGCCAAGACTGCGGCAAGTAGAGAGACAACGTGTAAAATTGTAAAGAAATGTAAAACATTAATTATCTGAACTGTACCTGAAATGTGGGTCCAGGTGCTCAGGGCAAAGACTTGCAAATGTCCCAGTATGCAGGCTGAACTCGGGAGCAGAAGAGGCTGCAGAGGTATGGCCTGAAAAGAAAGTGACCATGACACTCAAAGCGACCAAGAGATCTTTATTGCGGTGGTGTCTGATCGACAGGGAAGCAGGAGAAAAAGAGAGAGAAAGTGAGAGTAAGCGGAAAAGAAGAAGTAGGGGGGCAAAGTGCAAGAGAGAGTTCCAGCAGGAGAGAGTTTTTGTAGTCAAAATCTAATGGGGTCTCCTGATCTGCAAGCTGCCTTGTTGGCGTACAGTGATTGGATCACACAGTAGTTGCTAAGGATGTCATCTTTTGCCCTCAGGCAGATGGGGCAGGGGCCAGATGTGGGTCTCAGTTGCACCAGACGGTGGGAGTGTTCAGCCTCGAGTGGGGTTGAGCTTCCAGCCTTGAGGCAAACAAGCGATTAAGGAACCAGATGGGTGGGGGTTGAGTGTTCAGCCCATCCTGCAACTAACATTCCTTCAGCCTGCTCCGCAACTAACATGACCCATATATTCTTTTGGCATCCTATGAAGGGGTGTGTGTGCTCGAGGCAGGACTGTGCTCCAGCAGTGAGACCCTGCTTTACCAGTGCTCTCCATTTTTACTAGTGAATGTGAGCAATCTTAGGGGCAAAGGATAAACCTTCCAGGCTTTTGCATGAGAAAGTCTGAAGTTAGATGCAAACTGTTTATGCAGACTCTGTTTATGCAGGTCTACTTATGCAGATTTAGGAAAATATTCGCAGTTCTGCCACCAGGTCCCAAGGGCAGCTCACATTAGGTATAACCCCTCTTGCTTGGTGGAGAGGGAGCCACTACTCATAGCCAGGCAACGTAGAAATTGCTCTTGAACATTTCTTGGACAATCTTGCTTGACTCTCCAAAGTCCTATCTGTACTTTTGGAAAGTTTCATGATTTTTTTTTTTCCATCAGTGAAAATGACTTGTTTATATGTGGAATAGAAAAAGGGATGGTCTTTTTCCCTCCTTTCCCCCACCCACTTCCTGGTTTGGACATGTTTAAGCCAAATCATTGGTGTCTGTTCTTCTCCACATGGATGGGCCATACCATTGTCTGCTTAGTTGAAGTTACAAGAGTTTATGAGATCACTATCTGAATAAAACAGAGAACACATTGAAGGGCAGGACTTTGTGGTACACGGCTTTTTGGAAGGTTGTAGAACAAGAATGAACTAATGAAAAGGAAAGAGAAAAATTGGAGCCAGAATAAAAAGGGTTGTGGGGCGATCAAAACAGCGGCATAGATTACAGAGGGGGCAAAACTAAAAAGACTGAGATGAGGTCATTGGATTTATTGTTTTTAGTTCTCTAATAAATTTTTCAAAATTTTATTTTATTGGTTCTTCTTAGTTATACATGACAGTAGAATCCATTTTGTTAAAATTATACAAGCACAGGATATATCTTGTTCTAATTAGGACCCCATTCTTTTGGGTGGACACAATGGTAGGGTCTAATAAATTTTGAAAGAAAAGTTTCTGTTCAATGGTGAGAATAAAATTCTCCTTGCAGGGAACCAAGTAGTGAGCTCTAGCACTGTCAGCATTTGAAGAAATATGAAAAAAAAAAAAAAAAAAGCAATCACATTGAGTATTGCTTCATAAATATCTCCATATCTTTTTTTCTCCTGCTCTTCATCCTCCCCCATAGTCCCACACAGGTATTTATCATTACTTATGGTTTATTAAAGCAGCCTTGTTCCTATCATTACTCTCTAATTCCCATCCTATATTAATGTTTATGTAGATAGAAAAAAATAGAACTCAAAACTTCAGTGGCTTAAAGAAAAATAACTTCATTTCTTATCTCATTCCAGATTTGGTTTCCAGGTCAGCAGTTAGCTCTCTTCTGTGTAGTGACTCAGGGATCCAATCCCTCACCTTAGTCCTCTGCCATTTGCTAGGACATTCTTCTCACACTGTTAGACCAGGATGCAAGAAAAGACCACTGACTCCAATTAAAATCAAATTAAAGCAAGCTTATTATTTCGACCAGCCGGGCTGCCTTTCCCTCCCCAAAACGGCGGGAACAAAACAGCCGCCCCACCTTTCCTACAGCCCAGCTTTATAGCCCAGAAAGTTACACAAAAGGGGGGTTACAGATAACAGAACTCTGACAAGCATCACACTAATGGTAGTTTACATTTTTTTTTTTTTTGCTGGCCCCAACATCAGAATTTATGAAGACCATTAGAGCCTCAGAGAGGGTCGTTGTCTGGCCAGGGAAGACCAATATTTATGAGGTGTCACTAAAGTTTCAGAGAGGGCTGCTCTCTGGTCAGAGAGCCAGGCATGGGTGAGTTCAAGGCACGGGCAGGCATTCCAAGCAGGTTCAGAATTTGCAGTAATTTATAGTAAAGCAGAAATTAGCTTTTCATGGCTTTGTGGCAAGATGGCTCCCAATTTTAATAAAAGATCAGGTTGGGTCTATCAACACAATTGAGGTAGGGTCACTATAACCAGATTCCAGCTTTTGGAGTTAGAGAATGTAGGAGAAGGTTCAGCCTGGTCTTCAGGTTCTGGTACAGCATCCTTTATGATCCTGCATGGTACACATCATTTCTATAACTTGTGCCTTACATTCCATTGGCTGGAATGTGTTTATGTGATCACACCCGGTTTAAGGGACACTAGGAAATGTGCTATAGCTGAATGCTCAGGAAGAAAAGGAGATTGGATTTTCGTAGACAGGTTGTCTCTGACATACCTTCTTACCCTTGGTCATCCTTCCAACCTGCTATCAAGGTTAGCAATTCCCAAATCCAAATGCATCATTCCACTGCAGGAAAACAAAACAGAACAAAATTTAGTGTTTTCTGTCATTGAAAAACAAACGTTTTTTATTGAGCACTGACAATGTGCTGAACTCTGTAGATACAATGAAAAGAAAAATAAAGATTCTGTATTTTTCTACCTGGGGCTTACAGAACAGCTAGGAATCCTGGGAACCATATGTGGATCCTCCTTCTCTCTTACCCCGTGGACCTACTCTATCATGAAGACCTGTGAATGAATTCTTCTTACTACCAAAGTTCTGCTTTGCATCCCCACTGTTTCCCGCCAGTATTCTGCTCTAAATATTAAAAACAAAAATCCAAAGTGACGTTGTTCCTACATTACTAGATATATAGAGGGATTTACCAAATGAATCATGAATATACACAGTTGAGGGGAAATGGAGTATTTAATTTCAACTACTTTGTTGACATTATCTATTTTTATGTTTATTCTCACTCTGCTTCTGCTTGAAGCTGTGAGGGAAACCTTTCCCAGAAATGCTATCCGATGACTGAATTCATTACATCTGTACTTGGTGGTCCATGAGTTTTCCTCTTACAGTCTTAGAATAAACCCCTTTTAGGGCAGGGGTTGTAGCTGTGTGGTAGAGCACTTGCCTCGCATGTGTGAGGCAAGGGGTTGAATCCTCAACACCACATAAAAATAAATAAATAAAACAAAGGTATTGGTATTTTATCCATCTACAACAACAACAAATTAAAAACAAAACACCACCTTTTTAGTTTGAGTTGCTTGAATGCTTGAATGATTTCTTGATCCTAACAGCCAAAAGATACTTTGGTAAAACAGTAATTTCCTTTTGGTACCAAAGATTGAACTCTGGGGCACCCAACCACTGAGCCACATTCCCAGACCTATTTTGTGTATGTGTGTATTTTATTTAGTCTCACTGAGTCAGCAACTCACTAAATTGCTGAGGCTGGCTTTGAATTCCTGATCCTCCTGCCTCAGCCTCCCTAGCCACTGGGATTACCTGCAAGCACCACAGTGCCCAGCTGTAGTTTCATTTTTTAAAAAACATTTATTTTTTAGGTGTAGATGGACACAATACAATGCCTTTATTTTTATGTGATGCCAGGGATCGAACCCGTGCCAAGGATCGATCCTGCCCGTGGTAGGCGAGTGCTCTACTACTGAGCCACAATCCCAGCCCCTGTAGTTTGATTGTTTGAGAAGTGTATTTAACATTTTAATTGGGCTTTGCATAGTATCACCTATTTGGTGGTTACCATAGCATTTCTCATGGAAAGTGCTTTGGCAGTGACTGGTGCCCAATTTGGAGACAAATAAGACATCTGTATTAATTTACTATTGCTGGGGTGACAAACTAACATAGATGTGGCTTAAAATAATATAATTTCACAGTTCTATAGGTATCATGTCTGATATTATTTAAAAAAAAAGTTTTTAAAGTACATGTAACAGTGAACACTACTACTAAACTATCTGAAGTAAGGGAGACTGGACAACATTGTAAGTGATAAGACCTCTTACCCCAACAATATAATTTACTAGTTGTGTAACCACGGTTAAATTACTTAACCTCTCTTAGCAATGTATCATACGCTGTTGTATAACAATGTCTAAATCATATAATCATTATAAGAATATGTGAATGCATATATTCAAGTATATGAATGTGTATAAAAACTGTCAGTATAAAGTGAATGATCAAGCCAGGCATGATGGCACAGGCTTCTAATCTCAGAAAGTCAGGAGGCTGAGGCAAATTGGAGGCCAGTCCAGGAAACTCAGAGAGACATTATCTCAGTATTAAAAATAAAAAGGACTGGGAATATAGCTTAGTGGTAGAGCACCCTCAGGTTCAATCTAAGGTACAAAAAAAAAAAAGTAAACAATCCATAAATGTCAAAAAGTAAATAAATAAATATTAAAATTTTTGTGTGTGTGCTGCTGTGGATTGAACCCAGGGTTTTGCACGTGCTAGACAAGTGATCTATCATGGAGCTACATGCCCAACTATTTTTCAAATTTTATTCTGAGAAGGGTCTTGCTAAATTGCCCAGGCTGGCTTTGAACTTTCAATCCTCCTGTTTCAATCTCTCAAGTAGCTGGGATTATAGGCATGTGCCACCATGCCAGGCAATAAATATATATTTTAAGATAAAGCTGCTGTTTCACAAAGCCATAACTCTTTTAAACTTTTTTTGGTGGTTAGAGTTACTGGGGATTGAACTCAGAGGCACTCATCCACTGAGCCACAATCAGCCCCCATCCCTATTTTGTATTTTATTTAGAGACATGGTCTCACTCAGTTGCTTAGCACCTCACTTTTGCTGAGGCTAGCTTTGAACTCTTCATCCTCCTGTCTCAGCCTCCCAAGCCACTGGGGTTATAGGCTTGCGCCACCACACCTGGCCCTTCTCAGCTTTTGAAACAACAAAATACACGGATCAAAAAAAAAAAAAAGTTCAATGAGTATTGACAAATGTACATCCCTGTATAACCCATGTACAGAATCAAAATATAGACCTGGTGACCCTGGAAGATTTGTTCTCAAAGTCACTCCTTCCTGCCCCACTGGAGGTTACCACCGTTCCCATCTCTGAAAATTAGTTTTGCCCATTCTTGAGATTCATATGAATGGAATCATTAATTAAACTCTTTAGTATTTGGCTACCATGACCAAAATAACGTCAGTGAGATTTATGCATGTTGCTGTATGTTTCTGTGGTTCATTTCTTTCTGTCACTGAGTAGTGTTCCATTGTATGAATGTACCACAATTGGCTTATTCATTTTTGTGTTGATGAACATTTGGGTCGTTTCTATGAATAAAGCTGCTATGTATATTCTTGGGGGAAAAAAAAACTCATGAATTTAAGTTTTATGACCTAATAAATTAACCACATTTTACAGATGAGGAAACTGAACTACAGAAATAATTTTTCCTATGCCACACAACTTTCAAATCATAGTTTGGGGAATTTTGTTTAGAAGTCTGACTCCAGTGCAGCTCCTCCGCTTTGTGCTTTGCCTCTCCAGGTATAGCTTACGTAGAGAGAGCTATGGTATGTATTGCTGCCATATTGTATACATAATAGATTTTATGTAATCCAGTTACTTTACTGTACAAACAAAAAGTTGCCTGAATAGATGATGGAATTATTTTAACACTTTTGTTCTTCATTCTTCCTAGGCTTTCAGGTTATTTTTCACAGCTTGGGATGCTTATGTATGTTTTTCCACCCCAGGCTGCGGATGATTATAAAGGAGGAAGGAGGGTTGAAGAACAACTGTGTGTAAGGTAGGAGACCATGGCCTTAGGTATTCTCTCAACTCCAAAATCTGGCTTATTGCCAAAAAGAAAGTAGCTGTTACATCAAGAGGAAATATCTGGACCATTCTTTACAGACTTAAGTAAGTTTTCTTATGTTTTAATTGTTAGTCTTTGTAATCACAATTCATATAGACAAAATAAGTGATGCAGAAGGAGAAAAATATGGTTTTGATTTTTTTTCTGGGTTTAAATCACAACTGATATAAATGTGCATATATTTGCATGTGTTGGGTAGGGAGAATAACTTACTTAACTTAAAAAATCTATTTTACTAGAAGTTTTTTTTTTTCCTTGTGGTTGTTGTTGTGCTTTTCCTGTACTCTGTAAAGACAAGTGAGACCATTTGAATTTTTCTATTATCTGAGGTCCACACGGGAAATAGAATAAAAATACAGAATTTAGAGCTGGGCGTGGTTGGGCACACCTGTAATCCCAGCAACTCCGGAGGCTGAGACAGGAGGATCACAAGTTTGAGGACAGCTTCAGCAACTTAGGGAGATTCGTGGCAATTTAGCAAGACCCTATTGTCAAAATAAAAAAAAAAATAAAGTACTGGGGATGTAGGTCAGTGGTAAAGCATTCCTGGGTTAAATCTTCAGTAAAAAGAAAAAAAGAAAAAGAAGAATTTAGGCATAATGATAGTAAAATTTAAAAAAAAATCTTTCAAGAATCATAGATTATTAAAATGATATTTGTATGAGACCTCAGATAAAAGATAAATCTTTTATCTCTTACAATAAAATTAATGTGTTTTTTTTCTGAGCTTTCAAAAGTAAACACTTTTATTCCCAATTCATTTTGTACAATTACACCATTAATGGTAATGTCCATAATGTAAGGGAGGATTTATTTGTATGTGGAAGGTGGTGGTGATGGGGAGGACCAACTAGAAATAAAGCTCCTTTTGTAAATTACAAACACAACATATGTATATCTTGGTTTCAGTTAGGGACATGACACTTTAAAAGAAGGACAGGATTATAAAACTGAAGGCAGAATTGTAAGTCTACAGGATTGGAAGATTTAAGCTAAACTGTATGCATGCATATATGTATATATGCTGGGGATGAAATGCCCGGCCTGGTACAAATTAGGCAAGCACTCTACATTTGAGCTGTATCCCCAGCCCAGAATTTATTTTTGACAGCTAATGAAACAATGTGTCAATTAGAAATCTTTTTTTTTTTTTAATAAAGGAAAAGGGAAACCCCAGAATACAAGGTTGTCTAGGCTTATTTAACAGTGTTCAGGGAAAGAGACTTCCTTGGAAAAGTTCAGAAATCACTTCACCAGTGGCAAATAAAAACCAAGTTTGAAAGTGGGTTTATCAGGTCTCTTATTCATAACCCCTCAGGTTATTTAACTTAACCCCCTGGATCCACTTCCATATCCACTATTCAACCTTGTGGATATAATTTTTTCCTTTGCTCTGTAGAGGCACGCCCTAAAGGAGAGCAAGTACTTGGCATATTAACTTGAATATTCTGGTCTCTTTAGTAGATGTATTTTTACTGTACTTCCAAACATTAACACTGTCTTTATGCACCAGCCCCTTGAACTTGATTAATATGGGCTTATACTAAGTCTGTCTACACTAACTTTTAAGTCTTCAGGGGATAAGAGAAAGAACCTTGCAACTCTCCGATCTGCCCCACCCCCACCTGTGTTTATGTGATTGTATACAAATGAACACATATATTGATGTTTTACATTTTTAGCTTACTTCATAAAAATGTCATTTGAGTAGATATACTTCCCTCCATCCATTTATCTGCAATAATAAAGTTAGTATATAGCACAAATCAGTAGCATCTTTCTCAGAAGACCTCCATGTCACTGAATACTATTTTTCTTTTCTTTTCTTTATTTCTTTATATGTGCAGCTGAGGATCAAATCCAGGGCCTCAAGCATGCCAGGCAAGCACTCTACCACTGAGCCACAACTCCAGCCCACAATTTTTTTTTTTCAAAACATTGATTGTGCATTTGCAGATCATCTCTGGAATCTGCTGGGGTACTGTGAAATAGTGTTTATAGAGAATTTGCTTTCCTAGAAAAGAAAAAAAGATTGTTGTTTTTTATTTACAGAATCAAATCCATGGGATAAATATGAATGGACCCTGATCTAGGAACACCAATGATTTCATTCCCATAAAATATCTATTTTACAGATAGATCACCTCTAATGTTTAAAAGGAAAATTGTATTTTTACAATGGTCTTTAAAATTAGATAGAGATAAAACTGATGAAATGGTCAAACTCTTGAAAAGTTTTTTTTATTTTTTTTTAAACCTACAAAGAAATCCAAATAAGATCTGTACCTGAGTTAATAGCATTGCAACAACTTCCATTTTCTGGTTTTGACAATGTGTTCTAGTTAGGTAAGATATTATCATTAGGAGAAACTAGGTAAAGTGTACAAGAGAACTCTGTAATGGTTTTGTAAATTCTTATGGCTCCAACTATTTTCAAATAAAATGTTTTGAAAATCAATATTTGATGGAAGGTGTTAAATATTATTTTTATTTAACGTTTTGGTAATCCTCTTTTTAATCATTTCTTTCTGCTGTTTACACACATTCCTTTTTTGTTCTGGCCTCTAGGTAACTTGCAACTCTCTGATCTGCCCCACCCCCACCTGTGTTTATGTGATTGTATACAAATGAACACATATATTGATGTTTTACATTTTTGGCTTACTTCATAAAAATGTCATTTGAGTAGATATACTTCCCTAAAGAATGTTTTTCTTACTTAAAAATATGTTGTAAAAAAACTCTTGGGCTGAGGCTGTAGCTAAGTAGTAAAATGCTTGCCTAGCATGTGTGAGGCACTAGGTTTGACCCTTAGCACTACATAAAAATAAATAAATAAAGTAAAGGTATTGTGTCCATCTATGACTAAAAATATATATATATTAAAAAAACTTTTAAAAAAGCACCTGAGTTGACTCATATAGATGAAATCCAGTCTTTTTAATGGCTTTATAATGGTCCATGTATTAGTTTACTCAACTATATCCCTACTGTTTGATATTCATTATTTGTGCAATATTTTGCTACTCAGATTTTGTTATAATAAATGTATTGTAAATATATACTTTGGACTGATTTCTTTTTATATCTATGGGACACAATTACAGCACAACTTTTTATTTCTCTGATTGTACATGATGCAGTGTCACATCATATGTGCAGTCATACATGTACCTAGGGTAACGATGTCCATCTCATTCCACCATTTTTCCTGCCCCCATGCCTCCTCCCCCTTTTCCCAGTCACAGTTCCTCCATTTTCCCCATGCACTGCCCACTCCCAATTATGGATCAGCATCCACTTATCAGAGAGAACATTCAGCCTTTTTTTGGGGGGGGGGAGGGATTGGCTTACTACACTTAACATGATATTCTCCAACTCCATCCATTTATCTGAAAATGCCATAATTTTATTCTCTTTTAATGCTGAGTGATATTCCATTGTGTAATATATACCACAGTTTCATTATCCACTCGTCTATTGAAGGACATCTAGGTTGATTCCACAGTTTAGCTCTTCTGAATTGAGCTGTTATGAACATTGATATGGCTGCATTACTATTGTACGCTGATTTTAAGTCCTTTGGGTATAGATGGAGGAGGAGCTTTGGGTAATATGGCCATTTTGACAAACTTAATTTTGCCTATCCAAGAGCATGGGAGATCTTTCCATCTTCTAAGGTCTTCTTCAATTTCTTTCTTTAGCGTTTTGTAGTTTTCATTGTAGAGGTCTTTCACGATTTGTTAAAATGATTCCCAAGTATTTTATTTATTTGTTTATTTGTTTGTTAGTTTGTTGAGGCTAATGTCAATTGGGTAGTTTTCCTAATTTCTCTTTCAGAAGATTCATCACTGATGTATATAGAAATGCATTTGATTTATAGATTTTTAAATATCCTGCTACTTTGCTGAATTCACTTATTAATTTTAGAAGTTTTCTGATGGGGTTTTTTGGATCCTCTAAGTATAGAATCTTGTCATCAGCAAATAGTGCTAATTTGAGTTCTTCTCCTATTTGTATCTCTTTAATTCCTTTTATCTAATTGCTCTGGCTACAGTTTCAAGGACTATGTTGAATAGAAGTGATGAAAGAGGGCACCCCTGTCTTATTCCAGTTTTTAGAGGGAATGCTTCCAATTTTTCTCCGTTTAGAATGATGTTGGCCTTGGGTTTAGCATAGATAGTTTTTACAATGCTGAGGTATGCTCCTCCTATCCCTAGTTTTTCTAGTGTTTTGAACATGAAAGGGTGCTGTATTTTGTCAAATGCTTTCTCTGCATCAATTGATCATATGATTCTTACCTTTAAGTCTATTGATGTGATAGATTATATTTATTGATTTCCATATATTGAACCAACCTTGCATCCCTGGAATGAACCCCACTTGATCATGGTACACTATTCTTTTAATATATTTTTGTATGTGATTTGCCAGAATTTTATTGAGAATTTTTGTATCAATGTTCCTCATGGATATTCGTCTGAAATTTTCTTTCCTTGATATGTCTCTGCCTGGTTTTGGAATCAGGATGATACTGGCTTCATAGAATGAGTTTGGAAGTGTTCTCTCCTTTTCTATTTCATGAAATAATTTGAGAAGCATTGGAATTAATTATTCTTTGTAGGTCTTGTAGAACTCAGTTGTGAATCTATCTGGTCCAGGCTTTTCTTTGTTGTTGGCTTTTGATGATGTCTTCTATTTCCTTGCTGGAAATTGATCTGTTTAAATTGTGTATGACTTCTTTTTTTTTTTTTTTTTTTTTTTTAAAGAGAGAGTGAGAGAGGAGAGAGAGAGAGAGAGAATTTTTTTAATATTTATTTTTTAGTTCTCAGCGGACACAACATCTTTGTTGGTATGTGGTGCTGAGGATCGAACCCAGGCCGCACGCATGCCAGGCGAGCGCGCTACCGCTTGAGCCACATCCCCAGCCCCAATGTGTATGACTTCTTGACTCAGTTTGGGTTGATCATATGCCTCTAGAAATTTATTAGTGTCTTCGAAGTTTTCTATTTTACTGGAGTATAAATTTTCAAAATAGTTTCTAATTATCTTCTGTATTTCAATATTGTCTGTGGTGATATTTCCTTTTTCATTATGAATTTTAGTAATTTGGATTTTCTTTCTCCTTCTTTTCTTTAGGATGGCGAAGGGTTTGTTGATTTAATTATTTTTTTTAAAGAACCAGCTTTTTGTTTTCTCATTTTTAAAAAATATTTATTTTTTAGGTGTAGATGGACACAACACAATGCCTTTATTTTTTTTATGTGGTGCTGAGGATAGAACCCAGTGCCACTGAGCCACAATCCAAGCCCCTTCTCATTTTTTTAATTGTTTATTTTGTTTCAATTTAAGTGATTTCTGCCCTGATTCTTAATTATTTCCTGTCTTCTACTACTTTGGTGTTGTTTTGTTCTTTCTCTAGGGCTTTGAGATGTAATGTCAGGTTGTTTATTTGTTGACCTTTTCTTCTTCTAATGAATGCAATGAACTTTCCTCTTAGCACTGCCTTCATAGTACCGCAAAGATTTTGATAAGTTGTATTGGATTTCTCATTGACCTCTAAGAATTTTTTTTATCTCCTCCCTGATGTCTTCTGTTATCGATGCATCATCCAATAGCATATTGTATAATCTCCAGGTGTTGGAGTACCTTCTATTTTTTAATTTTATAATTGATTTCTAATTTTAGTCCATTATGGTCAATAGAATTCAGAGTAGACTTGGACCAGAGGAAGATGGCGGCGAAGGGAGTGCATCACCGCCGTGTGCCGCGTCACTGTGCGGGAGAATGACGAGTTAAAACAGCTGAAGGCTGTCTTGTTGGGAATTTCCAGCGAAATTGAGGTGGTCCAGAATCTAGTGGACGGATTTTCATTGCGCGAGGATCAGCTGCGGGGGCTCGGTCGTGGGCGATTTCTCCGCATGGAGGGTCGCACTGCTTGTTCGGCGGATTGCCCCGCGGCTGGAGTCTGTGGCGCTAGCTGGGAAGCAGCAGGGTGGCGGCGAGGAGGTGCAGCGCTGCGGATTCTGTGGGCTCCTGCCAGCGGTGCAATGGCTGTGCTCAGTGCTTAGTTCTGGGTTTGAGACGGAGGAGGGAAGCGGTCCAGTTCGGTTCTCCACACCGGTCGGACCACGGAGGAGGCCAGCGGCCGCCATCTTAGAGAACTGATGTAATCATCCCTGTTTTCTACTGATCTCAGCTCATTCAGCTACGGAATAGGTGATTTAAGCCTGTTATTTGCCTGCGTCTTGCAGACAGATAGCTCAGGCTCAGGGCTAGAGAACCCGCAGAGACTGCTTCATGGAGCTTGCTCCTAGCAGAGCGTGCACTGAGCTCTGAGCGGCCGGGTTCTGGCTCCTGGAGCTGCTTTGGTCCAGGGCTGGGGAACCCGCGGAGACTGCTTCTTAGAGCCTGCTCCTAGTGGACCGTGCTCCGAGCTCGGAGCGGCCGGGTACTGACTCCCGGAACTGTTTTGGCCCAGGGCTGGGGAACCCGCGGAGACTACTTCTTGGAGCCTGCTCCTAGCGGAGCGTGCACCGGGCTCGGAGCGGCCGGGTTCTGGCTCCCGGAGCTGCTTTGGTCCAGGGCTGGGGAACCCGCGGAGACGGATTCTTGGAGCCTGCTCCTAGCAGAGCGTGCACCGAGCTCAGAGCGGCCAGGTTCTGGCTCCCAGTGCTGCTTTGGCCCAGGGCTGGGGAAGCCGCGGAGACTGCTTCTTGGAGCCTGCTCCTAGCAGAGCATGCACTGAGCTCGGAGCGGCCGGGTTCTGGTTCCCAGAGCTGCTTTGGCTCAGGGCTGGGGAACCCGCGGAAACTGCTTCTCGGTCCGGGTCCTGCTGGGTGCTGTGGGGGCCAGAGGGGCAGAGTGGAGCTGCCGCCTGCGCCCAGAACAAGCCAAGCGACCCGCCGGCGTGGTATCACGTCACCCCAACTGCAGCTGGGGCCGAAGAGAGCAGCCGCCCACGCCTGGATCAGTTCCAGAGACTGGATGGCGTGGTAGTCAAGTCACCCCATTTGGAGTAGGGGCCAAGCAGAGCCGCCGCCAGAGCCTGCAAGGTAGGCAGACATGCGACCCACCGGCGGGATAGGCCCGGTGGCCTGCCAGCGTGGTGGACACGTCGCACCGATTAAAGTGGGGGCTGAGCGGAGCCACTGCCTGTGCCCGGAAAAGGCCCAGTGACCCACCAGCGTGGCAATCAAGTCACCCCATTTGGAGTGGAGGCCGAGCAGAGCCGCCGCCCGAGCTCGCAAGGTAGGCAGACCGGTGGCCCACAGGCGGAACGGGCCCAGCGGCCGGCCGGCGAGACAGACACGTCACACTGGTCGGAGTGGGGGCAGAGCAGAGCCGCCGCCCGTGTCCGGAAAAGGCCCAGCGACCCGCCGGAGTGGCAGTCAGGTAGCCCCATTTGGAGTGGGGGCCGAGCAGAGCTGCCGCCCGCATCCGGATCAGGTCCAACGACCCGAGGGCGTGGTAGTCACGTCACCACAATTGGAGTGGGGGCAGAGCAGAGCCGCCACCCGCGCCCTCAGGGTGGGCAGACCTGTGACTGACCGGCAGAGCAGGCCTAGCGGCCCGCCAGCGTAATACACAGGTCACCTCAATGGGAGGAGGAGCACAGCCACTACCCGCCCTGCAAGGTATAGTTTTTCAACTATACAAGAGCAATATAAATAAATAGGGGGAAAATTTCAAAAACACAACAGTTTTACCAAGCAGAAAGAAACGCGAGCAGTATGAAAAGACAAGGCAAGAAAGGACCAGAAGCAATGCAGGTCAACTCAACTTTAGAAGAGGTAATAGCTGCAACAGATGGAATGTCAGATAAAGAATTCAGGACATACATGCTTCAGATGATCTGGAGTCTCAAGGAAGACATGAGACAGCAAAATCAGACAATGAAAGATCACTTTGACAAGGAATTACATAAACAAATCCAAGAAGCAAAGGATCAATTATACAGGGAGATAGAGGTAATAAAAAACAAACAAATAGAAATCCTAGAAATGCAGGAAGCAATAAACCAACTTAAAAACTCAATTGAGAATACTACCAGCAGAGTAGAACACTTAGAAGATAGAACATCAGACAATGAAGACAAAGTATTTCAACTTGAAAAGAACATAGACAGCTCAGCAAGACAGTTAAGAAACCATGAACAGAACATCCAAGAGATATGGGATAACATAAAGAGACCAAACTTAAGAGTCATTGGGATACAGGAAGGCATAGAGGTCCAAACCAAAGGAATAAACAATCTATTCAATGAAATAATACGAGAAAACTTCCCAGACTTGAAGAATGAAACAGAATCCCAAATCCTAGAAGCCTACAGGACGCCGAATTTGCAAAATCATAAGAGATCTACACCTAGACACATTATAATGAAGATGCCCAACATACAGAATAAGGAGAGAATTTTAAAAGCTACAAGAGAAAGGAAGCAGATTACATTTAGGGGCAAACCAATCAGGATAACAGCTGATCTCTCAACACAGACTCTGAAAGCTAGAAGATCCTGGAATAACATATTTCAAACACTGAAAGAAAATGGGTTCCAACCAAGAATCGTGTATCCGGCAAAATTAAGCTTCAGGATGGAAGATGAAATTAAAACCTTCCATGATAAAAAAAAGCTAAAAGAATTTGCAGCTAGACAACCATCTCTTCAAAAAATCCTTGGCAAAACATTACAGGAAGAGGAAATGGAAAATAACAATGAAAACCAACAGTGGGAGGTAGGACAGTAAAGGGGGGAAATAATCAAAGAAGAAAACAAATCAGGTTTAGTAACATTAATAAACAAATATGGCTGGAAGAACGAACCATATCTCAATAATAACCCTAAATGTTAATGGCTTAAACTCACCAATTAAGAGACACAGGCTAGTTGAATGGATCACAAAACAAGACCCAACAATATGCTGCCTACAGGAGATGCATTTGATAGGAAAAGATATACATAGACTGAAAGTGAAAGGTTGGGAAAAATCATATCACTCATATGGACTGCGGAAACAAGCAGGAATGTCCATACTCATATCAAATAAAATAGATTTCAAGCCAAAGTTAATCAAAAGGGATAAAGAGGGACACTACATACTGCTCAAGGGAACCATACACTAACAAGACATAACAATCATAAATATATATGCCCCAAACAATGGAGCAGCTATGTTCATCAAGCAAACTCTTCTCAAGTTCAAGAGTCTAATAGACCACCATAAAATAATCATGGGAGACTTCAACACACCTCTCTCACCACTGGACAGATCTTCCAAACAAAAGTTGAATAAGGAAACTATAGAACTCAATAACACAATTAACAACCTAGACTTAATTGACATGTATAGAATATACCACCCAACATCAAGCAGTTACACTTTTTTCTCAGCAGCACATGGATCCTTCTCAAAAATAGATCACATATTATGTCACAGGGGAACTCTTAGACAATATAAAGGAGTAGAGATAATACCATGCATCTTATCTGATCATAATGGAATGAAACTGAAAATCAACGATAAAAGAAGGAAGGAAAAATCATGCATCACTTGGAGAATGAACAATAGGTTACTGAATGATCAATGGGTTTTAGAAGACATCAAGGAGGAAATTAAAAAATTCTTAGAGTTAAATGAAAACACAGACACAACATATCGGAATCTATGGGACACATTGAAAGCAGTTCTAAGAGGAAAATTCATTGCTTGGAGTTCATTCCTTAAAAAAAGAAAAAACCAACAAATAAATGATCTCATACTTCATCTCTAAATCCTCGAAAAAGAAGAGCAAATCAACAGCAAAAGAAGTAGAAGGCAAGAAATAATTAAAATCAGAGCTGAAATTAATGAAATCGAAACAAAAGAAACAATTGAAAAAATTGACAAGACTAAAAGTTGGTTCTTTGAAAAAATAAATAAAATCGACAGACCCTTAGCTATGCTAACAAAGAGAAGAAGAGAGAGAACTCAAATTACTAGCATATGGGATGAAAAAGGCAATATCACAACAGACACTTCAGAAATACAGAAGATAATCAGAAATTATTTTGAATCCTTATACTCCAATAAAATAGAAGATAGTGAAGGCATCGATAAATTTCTTAAGTCATATGATCTGCCCAGATTGAGTCAGGAGGATATAGACAACCTAAACAGACCAATATCAATTGAGGAAATAGAAGAAACCATCAAAAGACTACAAACTAAGAAAAGCCCAGGACCGGATGGGTATACAGCAGAGTTTTACAAAACCTTTAAAGAGGAACTAATACCAATACTTTTCAAGCTATTTCAGGAAATAGAAAAAGAGGGAGAACTTCCAAATTCATTCTATGAGGCCAACATCACTCTGATGCCTAAACCAGACAAAGACACCTCAAAGAAAGAAAACTACAGACCAATATCTCTAATGAACCTAGATGCAAAAATCCTCAATAAAATTCTGGCGAACCGGATACAAAGGCACATCAAAAAAATTGTGCACCATGATCAACTAGGATTCATCCCTGGGATGCAAGGATGGTTCAATATACGGAAATCAATAAATGTTATTCACCACATCAATAGACTTAAAGATAAGAACCATATGATCATCTCGATAGACGCAGAAAAAGCATTTGACAAAGTACAGCATCCCTTTATGTTCAAAACATTAGAAAAACTAGGGATAACAGGAACTTACCTCGACATGGTAAAAGCTATCTATGCTACGCCTCAGGCTAGCATCATTCTGAATGGAGAAAAATTGAAGGCATTCCCTCTAAAATCTGGAACAAGACAGGGATGCCCCCTATCACCACTTCTATTCAATATAGTTCTCGAAACACTGGCCAGAGCAATTAGACAGACGAAAGAAATTAAAGGCATAAAAATAGGAAAAGAAGAACTTAAATTATCACTATTTGCAGATGACATGATTCTATACCTAGCAGACCCAAAAGGGTCTACAAAAAAACTACTAGAAATAATAAATGAATTCAGCAAAGTGGCAGGATATAAAATCAACACACATAAATCAAAGGCATTTCTGTATATCAGCGACAAAACTTCTGAAACGGAAATGAGGAAAAACACTCCATTCACAATATCCTCAAAAAAAAAAAATAAAATACTTGGGAATCAACCTAACAAAAGAGGTGAAAGACCTATACAATGAAAACTACAGAACCCTAAAGAAAGAAATAGAAGAGGATCTTAGAAGATGGAAAAATATACCTTGTTCATGGATAGGCAGAACTAACATCATGAAAATGGCGATATTACCAAAAGTTCTCTATAGGTTCAATGCAATCCCAATCAAAATCCCAATGGCATTTCTTGTAGAAATAGATAAAGCAATCATGAAATTCATATGGAAAAATAAAAGACCCAGAATAGCAAAAGCAATTCTAAGTAGGAAGTGTGAATCAGGTGGTATAACGATACCAGATTTCAAACTATATTACAGAGCAATATTAATAGAAACAGCATGGAACTGGTACCAGAACAGGCGGGTGGACCAATGGTACAGAATAGAAGACACAGAGACTAATCCACAAAGCTACAACTATCTTATATTTGATAAAGGAGCTCAAAACATGCAATGGAGAAAGGATAGCATCTTCAACAAATGGTGTTGGGAAAACTGGAAATCCATATGCAACAAAATGAAACTGAATCCCCTCCTCTCGCCATGCACAAAAGTCAACTCAAAGTGGATAAAGGAGCTAGATATCAAATCAGAGACTCTCCGTCTGATAGAAGAAAAAGTTGGCTCCGATGTACAGATTGTGGGGACGGGCTCAAAATTCCTTAACAGGACACCCATAGCACAAGAGTTAATAACAAGAATCAACAAATGGGACTTTCTTAAATTGAAAATTTTTTTCTCAGCAAGAGAAACAATAAGAGAGGTAAATAGGGAGCCCACATCATGGGAACAAATTTTTACTCCTCACACTTCAGATAGAGCCCTAATATCCAGAGTATACAAAGAACTCAAAAAATTAGACAATAAGAAAACAAACAACCCAATCAACAAATGGGCCAAGGACATGAACAGACACTTCACAGAGGAGGACATACAATCAATCAACAAGTACATGAAAAAATGCTCACCATCTCTAGCAGTCAAGGAAATGCAAATCAAAACCACCCTAAGATACCACCTCACCCCAGTAAGATTGGCAGCCATGATGAAGTCAAACAACAACGAGTGCTGGCGAGGATGTGGGGAAAAGGGTACTCTTGTACACTGCTGGTGGGACTGCAAACGGGTGCGGCCAATTTGGAAAGCAGTATGGAGATTCCTAGGAAAGCTGGGAATGGAACCACCATATGACCCAGCTATTGCCCTTCTCGGACTATTTCCTGAAAACCTTAAAAGAGCACACTACAGGGATACTGCCACATCGATGTTCATAGCAGCACAATTCACAATTGCTAGACTGTGGAATCAACCCAGATGCCCTTCAATAGATGAATGGATAAAAAAAAATGTGGCATTTATACACCATGGAGTATTACACAGCACTAAAAAATGACAAAATCACGGAATTTGCAGGGAAATGGATGGCACTAGAGCAGATTATGCTTAGTGAAGCTAGCCAATCCCTAAAAAACAAATACCAAATGTCTTCTTTGATATAATGAGAGCAACTAAGAACAGAACAGGGAGGAAGAGCAGGAAGAAAAGATTAACATTAAACAGAGACATGAGGCGGGAGGGAAAGGGAGAAAAAATGGGAAATCACATGGAAATGGAGGGAGACCCTCATTGTTATACAAAATTATATATAAGAGGTTATGAGGGGAATGGGATAACAAACATGGAGGGAAATTAATTACAGTAGATGGGGTAGAGAGAGAAGATGGAAGGGGAGGGGAGGGGGGATAGTAGAGGATAGGAAAGGTAGCAGAATACAACAGTCACTAATATGGCAGTATGTAAAAATGTGATGTGTAACTGATGTGATTCTGCAATCTGTATTTGGGGTAAAAATGGGAGTTCATAACCCACTTGATTCTAATGTATGAAATATGATTTGTCAAGAGCTTTTTAATGTTGTGAATAACCAATAAAAAAAAACAATATATGGAAATCAATAAATGTTATTCACCACATCAATAGACTTAAAAATAAGAACCATATGATCATCTCGATAGATGCAGAAAAAGCATTCAACAAAGTACAGCATCCCTTTATGTTCAAAACTCTAGAAAAATTAGGGATAAAAGGATCATACCTCAACATAGTAAAAGCAATCTATGCTAAGCCACAGGCTAGCATCATTCTGAATGGAGAAAAATTGAAGGCATTCCCTCTAAAATCTGGAACAAGACAGGGATGCCCTCTATCACCACTTCTATTCAATATAGTTCTCGAAACACTGGCCAGAGCAATTAGACAGACAAAAGAAATTAAAGGCATAAAAATAGGAAAAGAAGAACTTAAATTATCACTATTTGCAGATGACATGATTCTATACCTAGCAGACCCAAAAGGGTCTACAAAGAAACTATTAGAGCTAATAAATGAATTCAGCAAAGTGGCAGGATATAAAATCAACACACATAAATCAAAGGCATTCCTGTATATCAGCGATAAATCCTCTGAAATGGAAATGAGGACAACTACTCCATTCACAATATCCTCAAAAAAAAAAAAAAACTTGGGAATCAACCTAACAAAAGAGGTGAAAGACTTATACAATGAAAACTACAGAACCCTAAAGAGAGATATAGAAGAAGATCTTAGAAGATGGAAAAATATACCCTGTTCATGGATAGGCAGAACTAACATCATCAAAATGGCGATATTACCAAAAGTTCTCTATAAGTTCCATGCAATGCCAATCAAAATCCCAATGGCATTTCTTGTAGAAATAGATAAAGCAATCATGAAATTCATATGGAATAATAAAAGACCCAGAATAGCAAAAACAATGCTAAGCAGGAAGTGTGAATCAGGCGGTATAGCGATACCAGACTTCAAACTATACTACAGAGCAATAGTAACAAAAACAGCATGGTACTGGTACCAAAACAGGCGGGTGGACCAATGGTACAGAATAGAGGACACAGAAACCAATACACAAAACCAGAACTATCTTATATTTGATAAAGGGGCTAAAAGCATTCAATGGAGGAAGGATAGCATCTTCAATAAATGGTGCTGGGAAAACTGGAAATCCATTTGCATCAAAATGAAACTGAATCCCTTTCTCTCGCCATGCACAAAAGTTAACTCAAAATGGATCAAGGAGCTTGATATCAAGTCAGAGACCCGGCGTCTGATAGAAGAAAAAGTTGGCTATGATCTACATACTGTGGGGTCGGGCTCCAAATTCCTCAATAGGACACCCATAGCGCAAGAGTTAATAACTAGAATCAACAAATGGGACTTACTCAAACTAAAAAGTTTTTTCTCAGCAAAAGAAACAATAAGAGAGGTAAATAGGGAGCCTACATCCTGGGAACAAATCTTACTCCTCACACTTCAGATAGAGCCCTAATATCCAGAATATACAAAGAACTCAAAAAATTAGACAATAAGAAAACAAATAACCCAATCAACAAATGGGCCAAGGACCTGAACAGACACTTCTCAGAGGAGGACATACAATCAATCAACAAGTACATGAAAAAATGCTCATCATCGCTAGCAGTCAGAGAAATGCAAATCAAAACCACCCTAAGATACCATCTCACTCCAGTAAGATTGGCAGCCATTATGAAGTCCAACAACAACAAGTGCTGGCGAGGATGTGGGGAAAAGGGTACTCTTGTTCATTGTTGGTGGGACTGCAAATTGGTGCAGCCAATTTGGAAAGCAGTATGGAGATTTCTTGGAAAGCTGGGAATGGAACCACCATTTGACCCAGCTATTCCCCTTCTCGGTCTATTCCCTAAAGACCTAATAAGAGCATGCTACAGGGACACTGCTACATCGATGTTCATAGCAGCACAATTCACGATAGCAAGATTGTGGAACCAACCTAGATGCCCTTCAATAGATGAATGGATAAAAAATGTGGCATTTATACACAATGGAGTATTACTCTGCATTAAAAAATGAGAAAATCATAGAATTTGGAGGGAAATGGATGGCATTAGAGCAGATTATGCTAAGTGAAGCTAGCCAATCCCTAAAAAACAAATGCCGAATGTCTTCTTTGATATAAGGGGAGTAACTAAGGACAGAGTAGGGACGAAGAGCATGAGAAGAAGATTAACATTAAACAGGGATGAGAGGTCGGAGGGAAAGGGAGAGAGAAGGGAAATTGCATGGAAATGGAAGGTGATCCTCAGGGTTATACAATATTACATACAAGAGGAAGTGAGGGGTAAGGGAAGAATAATACAAGTGGAAGAAATGATTTACAGTAGAGGGGGTAGAGAGAGAAGAGTGGAGGGGAGGGGAGGGGAGGTGGGATAGTAGAGGATAGGAAAGGCAGCAGAATACAACAGACCCTAGAATGGCAATATGTAAATCAATGGAAGTGTAAATGATGTGATTCAGCAATCTGTATCCGGGGTAAAAATGGGAGTTCATAACCCACTTGAATCAAACTGTGAAATATGATATATTAAGAACTATGTAATGTTTTGAACAACCAACAATAAAAAAAGGAAAAAAAAAAGAATTCAGAGTAGTATCCCTCTACTTTTTTGCATTTGCTAAGACTTGCTTTGAGGCATAGCATATGGTCTGTTTTGGAGGAGGATCCATGTGCTGCTGAGAAGAAAGTGTATTCGCTCATTGATGGATGGAATATTCTATATGTGTCTGTTAAGTCTAAATTATTGTTTTATTGAGTTCTATAGTTCTTTGTTTAGTTTTTTTTTTTTTAGGTGAGTTTCATAGTGATTAAGAGCACTGAGTCCAGAACTGGCTTGCCGAGTTCAGACTCTATACGTATAGATTCTTTAGATGCTATCATATGAAGCAAGTGACTTTGTATTCGTTTCGTTTTCTATAAAATGGTGTTAATACTAGTAATCATCTCACAGAGTTGTAATGAAAATTAAAATATATGTAATGTATTTAGAAGAATGGCATGTGTTTTCACACATAATTGCAGTTGAGGTATCCCTCACTTTTCTTCCTGCTATTTTCTTTTTCTTTTCTTTTATTTTTTTATTGGTTGTTCAAAACATTACAAGCTCTTGACATATCATATTTCATACATTAGATTCAAGTGGGTTATGAACTCCCATTTTTACCCCAAATACAGATTGCAGCATCACATCGGTTACACATCCACATCTTTACATAATGCCATATTAGTAACTGTTGTATTTTGCTATCTTTCCTATCCTCTACTATCCCCCCTCCCCTCCCCTCCCATCTTCTCTCTCTACCCCATATACTGTAATTCATTTCTCTCCTTGTTTATTTTCCCATTCCCCTCACAACCTCTTATATGTAATTTTGTATAACAATGAGGGTCTCCTTCCATTTCCATGCAATTTCACTTTTCTCTCCCTTTCCCTCCCACCTCATGTCTCTGTTTAATGTTAATCTTTTCCTCCTGCTCTTCCTCCCTGCTCTGTTCTGAGTTGCTCTCATTATATCATTTGTTTAGTTTTTGTTTGGAAGATCTTTCCAGTGGTGAGAGAGGTACATTAAAGTCACCCAGTATTATTGTGTTGTGGTGTGTTTGATTCTTGTAGTTGAGAAGGGTTTGTTTGATATACATAGTTGTCCCATTGTTTGGGGCATAGATATTTATGATTGTTATGTCTTGTTAATGTATGAATCCCTTAAGCAGTATGAAATGTCCTTCTTTATCCCTTTTCACTAGCTTTGGTTTGAAGTCCACTTTATCTGATATAAGGATGGAAACCTCTGCTTCTTTTAAGTGGTGCATGTGAGTGGTATGTTTTTTTCCCACTCTTTCACCTTCAGTCTGTGGATGTCTTTTCCTGTTAGATGAGTCTCTTGAAGGCAGCATATTATGTCTTTTGATTGATGAGTTTAGGCCATTCACATTCAGAGTTATTGAAACATGATTTGTATTCCTGGTCATTTGGGTTTATTTTTGCTTTTAACTTGACTTGGTTTTCCTTTGATTAGTCCTTTAGTGTAGTTCCTCCCTTTGCTGATTTTCATTGTTGTTTTCCATTTCCTTCTTGTGGAATTTTTTGCTGAGAATGCTTTGTAGTGCAGGCTTTCTCGCAGTAACTTCTTTTAACTTTTGTTTATCATGAAAGGATTTTATTTCATCATCAAATATAAAGCTTAATTTTGATGGATATAGGATTTTTGGTTGGCATCCATTTTCTGGCAGAGCTTGGTATATGTTGTCCCACCATCTCCTGGTTTTGAGAATCTGGGTTGAAAAATCTGCTGAGATGCAAATTGGTCTCCCACCATGTGTAATCTGATTCCTCTCTCTTCTGGCCTTTAAGATTCTATCCTTATTCTGTATGCTACGCATTTTTATTATAATGTGCCTTGGTGTAGATCTGTTGTAATTTTGTATATTTGGTGTCCTTTTGTATTTGGTTTTCCAATTCATTCTTCATGTTTTGGAAATTTTCTGTTCAAGAGTGTGTGTTTTGTCTTCATTATCTGATGTTCTTTCTTCCAAGTGATCTGAGGTGTTTTTTTATATTATTTGGTTTATTGTTTCTGTCATTTTTTTTTTCAGAGTCTCTATCTCTTTCTTGAAGTAATCTTTTGCTACCTGTATTTACCCCCTTATCTCTTTGTTGGTGTGATCAACAGATGCCTGTATTTGCTCTGTTATCTCTTTGTTGGAGTGATCAATTTTTTCCATTCTTTAATTTGCAGATCATTTTAATTATGTACATTCTGAACTTCTGCTCTGACATTTCATCAACTGTGCTGTCAATGGATTCTGTCTTGGTATCTTGGTTTGTTTGGGACACTTTCTTCCTTTGTTGTTTTCATGTTGTCTATGGGTCTTCCTTTCTTGCAGTGCAGATCTGAGGTATTACAGTTTTTATCCTATAATCTTGCAGTGTCCATGCAAATTACCTGTACCTCACCTTGGTGTTGGGCTTCCAGCTACTAAACTAAAGGTGGTGGCGGCAATAGTGGTGGTAACTCAAATAGTATTGGGGTGTCTCAAGATGGATGCAACCACTTTCAGAGATGGTGCTAGGCCTGGGCTCCTGAATGGGTTGGTAATATAATAATATATATATTATATATATATATATAAATAATAATATATATATAAAATATATATATATTATATAATGTATATAATAATCCCTTCTCTTTCATATGTAGTATTATATTTCCACTAAGTTATTTATTGCCTTTCATCTATGTTATCTTTTGCTATGCCATATTTAATTTTAACATTGTGAAATATTTTTTTCTTCAGTGTTTTCTAAGCTTCCTGTTTGTTTGTCTGTTTATTTATTTATAGTTTTTGGTACCAGGAATTGAATCGAGGTAATTAACCACTGAGCCACATCCCCAGCCCTCTTTTAATTTTTTATTTTGAGACAGTGTCTCACTAAGTTACTTAGAGCCTTGCTAAGTATCTGAGGCTGGCTTTGAACTCTTTGTCCTCTTGCCTCAGCCTTCAGAACCACAGGTGTGTGCCACTGTGCCTGACCTTCCTGTCTTTTTAAAGAAAGCCTCCCCAACTCGCAAATTACACAGTTCTTTCTGACATATTTGCTATTTTATTTGGTGATTTAAATTTTTATAGAGTTGAAGTGCTGATTATTAAGCTATTGACTCTCAGTTTCAAAGCCACTCTTTGGTATTCTATTTTGTGATGCTGGGTCTAGGATTCCCCAAACCCCCTTCCTGCTTTGCCAGCTGGCTGTGGGGTCCTGCCAATGGGAGACAGGAGAAGAAGAACCCAAAGACACAGAATGAAAAAGGCAGACTCTTGCTGTTTTTTGTTTGCTCCTTGTTCCTGTCAACAACATTGAAGCAATGTGTCTTTACTCAGGGGCAATGTGGTTTTAGAGCAGCAGTTGGTTCCCGTTTACAGTTTGTTTAAACTCATGCAGAAGCTGCCAGTCTCTTTGCACCTCTTTAAGAACACCAGCCAGTTGGCACCTAACCTGTCCAACACTTCTGACATCTGACCTGCAGCCTAGCGGTCCTCATCTGAAATTGTCTAAATTCTGATAAACCCCACTCCTTCCCTTTGCTAACCTGGCACAATGGGAAATAGTTGCTTCCTGACATTATTTCCCTATGATAGCTCAGAATCCTCTGCCTTACTTTTTATTTCTTGAATACCTACTTAAGTAGGAGAGGAGGGAAAGGGAAAATACTGGAGAATGATTTTAACCAAAATTATATCGTTATATTGTGTGCATGTGTGAACCTGTAACAAATACCATTATAAACAACTATAATGTACCAGTAAATAGAACACCCACTTTCCTCTTTTTTTTTTTCCTTAGATGAAGTCTCCCTGTATTGCCTAATCTGGTCTTGAATTCCTGGGCTCCAGCAATCTTCCAAGTAGCTGGACTACAGGAATGTGCCCCGTGTCCAGTTAACAATTACATTAACAGTTACATTAAATCCTCTCTTTTAAGATAACTGGTGCTACTCCTAAATTGCTGGTAGGACTGCAAATTGGTGCAGCCAATCTGGAAAGCAGTATGGAGATTCCTTGGAAAACTTGGAATGGAACCACCATTTGACCCAGCTATTCCACTCCTTGGTTTATACCAAAGGACTCAAAAACAGAATACCACAGGGACACAGCCATATCAATGTTTATAGCAGCACAATTCACAGTAGCTAAATGGTGGAAGCAACCCAGCCAGATGCCCTTTAGTAGCTGAATGGATAGGGAAACTTTGGTATATATACACAATGGAACATTACTCAGCATTAAAAGAGAATAAAATCATGGCATTTGCAGGTAAATGAATAGAGTTGGAGAATATAATTCTAAGTGAAGTAAGCCAATCCCAAAAAACCAACAGCCAAATATTTTCTTTGATATGAGGATGCTGACTCATAATGGCGATGGATTGGGGGAGAGCATGGAAGGAATGGAGGAACTTTAGATAAGGCAAAGGAGGCACGGGGTGGGAAAGACTGTGGAATGAGATGGACATCATTACCCTATGTATGAAGACATGAATGGTATGAGAAGACTTTGTAAACAATCAGTGACTTGAAAAAATTGTGGTCTATATGTGTAACATGAAATGAATTGCATTCTGCCATCATGTATAACAAATTAGAATAAATAAACAATTTAATAATAATAATAAAAAAGATAACTGGTGCTGTTTCTGTTTCCTGCCTGCCCTTGAATGTCACTGTCGAATTTGTCAATCTTTTCCTTTAGTGTTTTTCTTGTTGTGACATGCTTTTGATGTTAGGAATTTTAAAGAGACCAGTTAGTTTTCCTCTCTTTAAATGGCCAATTAGTTGTCCTTTTAGCTTCTATTACCTCCTCTTTTTCCTATAGATTTTGTTTGAAATAGTTTTCTATTTATAAAACTTTAAAGCGTTTGTATAGTTAAACTTATCAATTCATCCCTCATGTTTTTTTCCTTTGATCTAATGCTTTGAAAATTCCTTTTTACCTGGAGGTCAAACAAATAGTCCTGTCTGTTCTTTTTGTGCTTTTGTGCTGATTTAGGTCAGTGGTTTTCAAATTTTTTAAAATTGGAACCCACTATAATATATTTTTTTGTCAATGTATGTGCTCATATATGTTCATATAAAATCGAAACAAAAATTTCCCAAAACAATATTCATGGCACATATTTTTATTATTTATAGAAGATTCCTTGAATTTCAGCTCCTTGCCAGGGACCATCTGAGTTCTGGCTGCTGGGATTTGAGCAGACTGCTGAATGCAACTTCCAAGAAGTCTCTGCAGATGGAGGAGCCATTCCCTTCTCCTTTCCTTCCTTTTGTTGTTTGAAATGTGGGCACTGTGTCTGGAGCTAGAACAGCCATCTTGAAGCCTGAGGTGACAGTGGGACTAGGACAATAAGAAGAAGTAACCTGAGTATTTGAGAACTTCTTGGGGAAGAGTTAAGTGATGCCTGTCAGGACTGCCTACATCTCAACTTTTATTTGAGAAATTAAATCGTTATTTTGTGTTTTGTTGCTACTCCCAGCCAAACTGAGTTCTCACACAGTTATCTTCTTGGGAGTTTACACCATTTCATAATTGTACTAACAATATGCTAAAGGATGTTGCTTCATAGCCTTACCAACCAATATGTTGTCAAACTTTGAGATCTTAATAATGTTAAAAGTGAGAAACAATATCTAACTTTTAATCTGCATTTCTCTTGTTAGGAGTCAGATTGAACATCTTTTTAGTATGTGGAAGGGTTGTTTATATTTATTTTTCTATAAACTATGTGGAAATAAATATTTTTTGTTGATTTGTTTCTAGGAGTTCTTTGGATCTTAGGAAAATCAATATTTTTAACCTGTGATGTGAGGTGCAAACATTTATTCCAAGTGTATCATTTGTTTTTTGACTTTGGTTTTGTGGGTAATGCAGAATATTTTTTGAGATTTTAGAAAAAGATTTTAATCAAATTTAAAAAATTTCGTTTCCCCAGCATTTAGAGTTAAGTCATTGAAGAAGTCCAAACTCTTAGGATAAATTATTTATCTTATTTTCTGGGAATTTTATAAATTTGCTTTTGAAATATATATCTTTGAATGTAATATGTGAAGTATGGACCCAACTTTATCTTTTCTTTAAATGGCTTTCTGTGTAAACTATCTTTATACTATTGATATGAGATTTTGCCTTTATAATTTACTGAATTTGATATTAAGATCTGTTTCTAAAGTTTGTTTTTTGTTCCACTGATGTGTCCATCCATATGCAAAAACCACATTTAATAATTTAATTGAGGTGTTATAATATGTTTCCACAACTAAGAGTGCTAGTAGTCTTCCATCATTGCTTTCCCATTTCAAGGGTTCTTGCCTATTCTTGCTTGTTTAATTTTTTATAAATAATTTTGACCTTGTGTAGGTCTAGAGAAAAATCCTGTTGATATATTTATTGTGATCTTACTCAATATAACAATCAATTTAGGGAGAATTGACACCTTTAGGATGTTGAATATTTTATTCCAGCCCAAGAAATCTTAGCAGTTTTGATTACTGTTGCAAATTGGACCTCCTTTTTCATCCTATCATCTAACTGGTTATTGTTCATATATATGAAGACTATTGATTTCTGAATGTTAAATTTATACCATTGTACCCTTTCTGAATTTGGTAATTGGTTATAGCACCTTTTCAGTTGATATTATTTTCTAGTATACAATCATATCTGCAAATGGAGATAATTTCACTTCCTCTTTTCCAATTATTATGTCCTAGGCTGATTTTGTTGTGTAATGGTGTTTGTACTTTTTGGACTGGATTGGCAGGTTTCTGGTCATTTTGTGTGTTGCCCAATTCCTTCTTAATAGATTTCTTTTCATTTAAAGTCAGAACTGGTTTCCTGTTACTTTAAGAAACTGAATAAGCTGGGTGCAGTGGTGCAGTGGTTCTCCTCTAATCCCAGCAACTTGGGAGCCTGAGGCACTAGGATCCTGAGTCCAAAGCTAGCCTCAACAATTTAGTGAGACCCCGAGCAATTTAGTGAGACCTTATCTCAAAATAAAAAACATTAAAAAGTGGGGGGGGGGCTGGGGATGTGGCTCATTAGTTTAGCACCCCTGGGTTCAATCCCTTGTACCAAACAAACAAACAAAAGAAACCAGAATAAAAGCTCATTTTTCACAAATATGGTCCAATAATACATCACCAACTTGTCATTTATTGAGGGCCTACTCTGTGCCAGGCAGTATGCTAGTAATTTGCATACTGTGTGTATCAGATCGATCATGTGCTTTGAATTTTTGTCACTGGTTATAGCATTAAATTTGAACCAGTCCTTTTCAGCTTTCTCCAAGGAGACTCTTTTTGTGTTAGCAGGTGCTCTAAAATATGAGTCAGTTTAATATATTTATGCTTTTATTGTTCACTTTGACATTATAAAATAAATTTTATTAGGTTAGTAGCATTTCAAAAATTTTTTTTTAAGCAGTGATATTTTATTCCCAAAGCAAATGTTAACTTGGAGCCTAGCACAGAAAACATTCTTAAAGAGAAGCTGTAAAGGTTAGGTAGATTGTGTGGGAGTGACCTAATCTAGAATTTTCTGAAGCTTCTAAGCATAGACAAAAGAAAAAAAGGTGTTCAGATAATGAATCATAGAGATGAATAGACACAGATCTTGGTGACTGTTATGGGTTGAATTGTGTCCAAATGAGATATGTTGAAGGTCTAATTCCCAGTACCTCAGAACGTAACCTTATTTGAAAATAAGATTTTGACAGAGGTGATTTAAAATGAGATATTTTTAAAAGTTAAAATGAGATTATTAGGGTATAATTAATCCAATATGACTGATGTCTTATAAAAAGGGGAAACATAGACACAGAAAAAATATGATGTGAAGGCACAGAACAGTATCTGTGAGGAACATATAAGGCTGCCAGAAGCAAGGGAAAGAGGCAAGGGACAGATCTGCCCTCCAAAGAACCAACCCTGTTAATGACTTTGAAACCAGAGTTATGAGACAAAACTGGATTCTCTGCTTCTGCTTCAGATGGGGTCTGTGTAAGGCTGCAGGCCTCTGCAGATGAGAAGTGTTGCAACTCTTAATGGTGGGCCCTGTCCTCCCGTGTTGAAGCAGACCCCAGCAGCTCACCATCAATCCTTTCTTTAGGGCTCAGGGTCTTGTGAATTTGAAGAATAAACTCCACAGACCAGGATGAATGTGTAACAATAGGATTTATTGAAGAACAGAAACAGAAATAGAACTCTTGTAGTTCAAGAGTGAACACAACAGGGCATTTCCTCCATCCCAGCATGCTGGTCTAGGGGTATATATAGCACATGGTTCACTGCTATTGGTCCAAATTTATGCTAATTAGGGGTTGGAAATGACTAATGCTATTGGTCAGTTCTTGAATCCCAACTTCTATGTAGATCTGGTCCAGATTCCATTTCCTCATGACAGATCTGGAAGCAGTGGGTATCCCCACTGTGTGCAGACCAGGCTGCGGCAGGGTATTGGATCTGCTTGCCTCAACTCACCCCAATGCTAGCTTGTTGTGCTTCAGGACCACCATGCCTGTGTGGTGGGCTCCACCTGGCCATAGGCTGCACTCTAACCTACCCAGGCTGCCCTTGGCCCCTCCACCCCTCCTCTGCAGCTTCTGGGCAGGGACCAGTAGGCCAGCTGCACACCTTGGCACTCAGGCAGCCATGTCACCTTGATTTCAGACTCCTAAGGTGTCCAGAGCTCAGACAATAAATTTCTATTTAAACCACAGTTTTGGGTGGAGTGTGTGGGTATGTGTGGGTGTGTTTAATATTAGTTTCAGGAAGCTAATACAGTAGCTTATGTGGCCAACTGGACAGAGTTTGGGGAGTAGAATGTCCTATACATATTTTATTTCACACACAATTTTACAAATCAGGGTAAAAATGTACTTGCTCACCAATATTTAAAGATAAGATTTGTTATAAACACTTATGGATTTCTAATTTTGCTTGAAAATGAAAAGATTTGCTTTCCTTCCTGGTGGAGTTGGCTGTTGCTGAAGACTGGCTGCTTTCTTTAGCCACACTATGAGAACCTCCATTAGCTCCACAACCACTAGACCCACTTTCTGTCTGTAACTTCTGTCCTGTAGCAAAGTAGGACAAGGATAAGAGCTACTGTTGCTAAGTGCCATTATGTGTCAGTGCTCTCTAGACATTTATTCAACAAATATTTATTGAGGGCCTACTAGAGCCAAGCTCTGCTCTAGATATTTGGAATATACCAGGTAACAAAACAAATAAAGATCCCAATGGAGGGCTGGGGTTGTGGCTCAGTGGTAGAGCGCTTTCCTATCATGTGCGAGGCCCTGGGTTTGATCCTCAGCACCAAATAAAAATAAATAAAATAAAGGTATTGTGTCCAACTACAACTAAAAAGTAAATATTAAAAAAATCTCAATGGAGTTACATTCTTCTTGTTTTTTTTTTTTTTTTTTTTTTTTTTTTTGGCACTAGGAATTGAATCCTGGGGCACTTAATCACTGAGCCACATCCCCAGTTCTTTTTGCATTTAATTTAGAGACAGAGTCTCACCGAATTGCTTAGGGTCTCATTAAGTTGATGAGGCTGGCTTTGAACTCATGATCCTCCTGCCTCAGCCTCCCAAGGCGCTGGGATTACAGTCATGCACCATTGCACCCCGCAGAGTTTACATTCTAGTGCTGGATGGAGAAACAAATCAACTAATAAATGCAAATCACATAGTATGTTAGAACTTGATAAGTTCTAACAAAAAAATTTTAAAAAGTAGAGCAAGGAAGGAGAGTTGCAAGTTCTAGGACAAGGTAGGCCGTGATTCTAAATGCGGTGATTAAGATAGGCCTGTCTGAGGAGCTACTTGAGCAGGCAAAAGAAGGGAGTAAGCCATGTGGATTTATTAAAGAATATTTCAGGCAGAGGTAAATGCTTAAGAAAAGGTCTAACAGCTGGGTTGGGGATTTAGCTCGCAGAACACTTGCCTAGCATGCATTTTGCTCTGGGTTTCATCCCCAGCATGGCAAAAAAGAAAAAGAAGTCTATAGGCAGGTAGATGCATATCTCATGTCTTTGAGCAAGGCAAACAAATGTAGCTGGAGCACAGTGAAAAAGAGGAGAGGAAGATTACCAAGAGGTTAAGGGCCTGTGTTAGAATGTGACAGACGTTGAGGCCATCATGACTCTGGCTTTTATATCTAATGAAATGGAGCACCACTGAAAGGTTTTAAGCAAAAGAGTGATCTGATCTCATTTAGACTTTAAACAATCACATAGCTGCTGTGATAATACTAGACCTTAGCCAGGAAAGGGGCAATGGTGGCAGTAGAGAAACTTTTCCTCAGGCTTTTTGTGCTGGTCAGGAGATCATGGGGACATGAAAGCAACATTAGAGTAGGTAAATTGGGGAAGATGTATTTGAAGATAGTCAATAGAATCTCCTGATGGATTAGATGACAGATTCGAAAGAATAAGTCAGGCCCAAATCCCAAAGGTTTTAGCATGGGTAACTGGCAGGATGGAGTTGCTATTTGACAAGAAGAAGCTGTGGGAGGAGCAGATTTCAGGGGGGACATCAGCAGTTCGGTTTTGGACATTGGATATCTGAAAGAAATATTGAATAGGTTGTTACAATTCTGGAGTTCAGGGGACGTGTCTGGCTTGCAATACACCTTTCCTCTTCTGATCCAGTCTCATAGTTTTTAGAAGTAACATATAATGCTGATGACTCCCAAATATTTATGTTTAAGATGATTCAAGGCAGATTGTGGTGGTGTGGCTGTGTTGTCAGCAAAAGGTGGCGTGGACCCCCGGGACTGCCTCTTTACCTGTTGGTTGTAGGCCTCCCAGGTTCAGATGTCATTGCTTTATCCCTACTTAGTGTATGGAGGCTCACTATGAGAGCAAGATTTATTAATTCATATCTGGTAAGCTGTAGAGACAAATTTAAATCAGGGTCTACACTCCATATCTGGAGCTCTTTCTTCCATGCCACCATACGAGGCTTTTGCAAGACTGCCTTTCAAAGGTTCTTTCCTCTTCCCTTCTCATCTCCTTTAACTTTTCTGGGCCCACTTAATTTGAGTAGTAAGAATTATATTCTGAGAAATACTTAACTAGGGAAAATACCAAGTCTTCCAGGCTCTATTTGCTAGATGTATTCTGCTTTCCTTTCATTAATTCTTCTGTGTTCTACCTCAACCTAGGTTAATGTCCCCAGATGTTCTATCCTTGCTGTTTCAAAGTTTAGCTTTCTCAGTTCAGTCCAATTTATACTCTCTGCAGGCAGTTCCAGGTCTAGAGCAGGGGAACAAGCATGCTACCAACCAGCTGCAACCTGGGCGGCAACCTAGGAGACGAAGGCTCGGGAAGTTCCGGTCTGGACTCACAGGCCAGCTTTGGCCCCAGGTCCCAGACTCCACGTGTTCCCATCCCGGGCGAGCTAGGGGCTTCCGGCGTGGCCCCCTCCCCCTGGGGGCGTGGCCTGCTGCTCCGGCCCCCGCCTCCTGGGCTGCGCGCGGCTGCGGGCCGGGGTCACGTGAGCGCGGCGGGGCGGGGGAGGGGCCCTGATTTCCGGGCGGCGGAAGGAGACGCGGCCGCGTGAGGACGAGGCGATTTGAAAACACGCTCCGGGAGTGAGAGGCTGAGGCCGGCGGCGCACGCTGTCGCCCCGTGGGCTAGTGCTCGCACGTTCTCCCCTTCGGCATCTGCGCGCCGGTCTCGGCCGCACCCTCAGGTGAGCGGCCGCCGCCCGTGGATTGGGCCCTCCCGGGGCGCGGGACGTCGCGTGGGACCGTCGCCCCCGGTCGGCGCGCGGCCCAGGCGGTAGGGCAGACGGAGGTGGCGTGCGCCCCTTCTGGGTCTTCAGGGTTCGGAGCGGACTGTGCGGGGGTGGGGCGCCCACCGTGTCGGAGGCGCCTCGAGTGACTGGGCGGGTTCGCGTGGTTTCGGGGCTGGGAGAGTTTTAGGCCAGTGTGGGGCTCGGGGTGCCCCTTTCCGGCCGTGGCTCCGACCGGAGTCCTCGGGAGCAGAAGTAGTTCCCTAAGACCTTTGGGGTCTTCACTCCTGGGATGCAGGACCGAAAAGGGGTGGGGTGTCCAGTCCCCTAATTGACCCTCTCGTCTTTGGGCGAGGGGATTTAAGCAAGCGGTCGGTTCCGAGCTGAACCAGACCAGCAGTGCTGTGGCATCGCCCCTACCTGGGGCGCTTGCTTTTTGGGAAAGCTGGTGTCTTTGGCCCCTCAGTGCGGTTTCGAGAGGAATTTATCAAAGGCCGAGTACCTTGTGCTTGCTCTCCTTAATTTGGGGGTGGGGGCGGGGAAGCAGTTGAAAATGAGGAAGGGTAATGAGGTTGATGACAGACTAACAGGTTGAAATTCCGTTCAGTTGAAATCCTGATACGCCAGGGTTAGTAAAGCCCTGCAGTAGGAATATGTGAAATTCACTTTTAAAACCGATTGGGGCTCACATATAGAGGAGGACCAGCGATATAATATAGGAGGTCTGTCCCTGAAGCTAGAGTTGCTGCCCTCTACTCAAAATCAACTACTGTAAAAGTGACTTTGAACAATTTGATTTGCGGGCTGCGAGAATCTTTTAAATGAAAATAATAACAATAACAGTTGCTACTAGAAGTTTTAAAGTTCCTGGTAAACTTTCCTAGATCAAAAAGCCAATGTGGCAGTTAGCCCTCATAATCTTCCTGATGGAGGGAAAACCGTGAATTGATAAGAAATGATGGATAATATGGCATAAACTTTACAATTGATTGCATGTTGGAGAACCAGGTATTTAAATGATTAAAGAGAGCTCAGAAGACTTGGGGGGCGGAGAACAGGCACAGGTTAATTTGTCTCATTGTACTGTACCATTTACTTTGATCTCTAGTTCCAGCTCACGGTAAATTGTAGGAAAAGCTCACAAAGTATACTCGCTTAACTAATGAAAGCTGATTTTTTTTTTTTTTTTTTTTTTTTTTTTATTAAAAGAGGTCACATGAGTATCAGGGCTTTCTTTTTAGACCCATAATTTCTTAATCCCTCTTCCCCCCAACTGGGATAACTAGAGTGGTGGGTGGAATGAAAACTTTCATTTGGGGTAAATGAACTAAGGCAAGCCATTTTTCCACACAGACTTCAATCCTTATTTTAATTCCAGTATGTATAACCTAAAACTGATTTTCAGTGCTCAGTCCTAATGAATCCCTCGCCAGGACTGACTTGCTCATCTTTCTGAAACACATGGTTAAATGGGTTTGGAACTACCTTCTTTGCATGGTTTTGAACTGATAGAATGTGTATGTGATACTGTGCTTGGCATGTACTTACCGGTCCTAAGACTTCAAGAACACATGTATGTGTTAGCGTCTGTATTTAGTGATGTGCAAGGCACAGTTCTGAGTGTTTTACAAGCATGAACTCATTTACTCCATCTCATAACAACCATTTGAAGTAGGTATTATTATTATTATCATCTTGTAGGTTAAACGGAGCCACAGTGTGTAAGAACAGCTAAAAAAAGTGGCAGAATTTAGATAAGCATCAGTCTAATTTTAGAATTAGCTTATTTATTTATTTTGAGATGGGATTTTGCTATACTTGTCCAGGCTATACTTCTAGGCTTAAACCGAGTTGGCTTTAAAATAAAATTAACTTTTAATGTATTGTCATGTCCTAGCTAATGAAGATATATGGTAGTAAAATGCTGTAGTCAAGTGAATTTAGATATGTAATAGCTGATTGACTTCTGAACTTCTTGAATTAAGGCTAGAACTTTAGCTGCTTAGTCTTGGCCCAGAATTTTTTAATTTTTTTTTTTTTTAGTTGCAGGTGAACCCAATACCTTTATATTATTTATCTTTTGTGTGGTGCTGAGGATTGAACCCAGTGCCTCACATGTGCTAGGCAAGCACTCTACCACTGAGCTACAATCCCAGTACCATTTTATTAATCTTGAAATACTGCAGACTTTATTTTTTTTTTCTCTCTCTCTAATGCTGTGGCTTCATAGATAGGCATAGGATAATTATGGAGACTGGAGAAGTTTTATTTCAGAAATATTTATCTACTCAATTGGATGTACGGTTGAAGGCAGAATTCATTATTTTTGAGGCATGTGGAAAATGTATCAAAAAGAGTTGAGCGGATTCCAGAAAAAGTAGGCTGTTTTTTAGAAGTTAGCTTGTGGGAAGATAAAGCTGGAGAGAGTGGTTAGGGCTCCATTAGGAGGGTCATAATATGTCATGGTAAGGAAGTTTTACTCTTTGTGAGTATAAAGAACTGCAATCTCCTGAGTCTTGGTCAGATCTATCTAGAAAGAGTTGTCTGGTGGCTGTGGCCAGAGACAAAGCAAGAATACCACTGAGGAAGCTGTTGAATAATAGTCAAGGGTAAAAAATATAGGACTTCTTTAAAGTAGTGGCCTGGGAATGGGTAGGAGGCACAGATCAATGATTTTGTAAGTAGAAAGATTTGAACATATGTTCAAACAATGTAGTGGTGGATGAGGAGGAGGTGGTACAAGGGTCATGGTTATGCTTGAGTTATTTATTATGATAGTTGTCTAGCTAGTCTTTGTTCCTTATCCCTCTGTAACATTGTATTTCCATTTATGTTGCTTTTTATCTTTTTTTTTTTTTTGTGGGAGATACAGGGTTTCTGTTTATCTAGTCTGAACTTGTCTGATATTTAAGATGCTAGTTTCTTCACCTAGCCTATACCAGGTTTATCCCCTACTCTTGGTCTTTACCTCCCACCCAAACAAAAAATTTTCAAAGCTAGTGACAAAGTTGTTGCCTTATCATTAATGGCTCTGATAGCATTTCTTGACTAAACTGATTTTTCTTTTTGCAGTTCTTGAAAGTATTTCCCATTTAATATTTTGATCCTCTGGCATAATCACTGTTGGCCTTAATTCTTTTTGTGTTTGAAATGTTAGAGTAATGTAAATGTTGGATTTAATTGTTTTTTATATAGTACTCAAGAATGACCAAAAAAAGGAAACGCCAAGATGATTTCCAAAAAGTAAAACTGAAAGTTGGTAAAAAGAAGCCCAAGTTAGAAAATGCTACTGCTACAAACTTTAAAACAAAGACTATACATCTGCCTGAGCAACTTAAAGAGGATGGAACACTTCCAACAAACAATAGAAAATTAAACATAAAGGTAAGTCATAAATCTCATTTAGATAAAATAAGGTTTTCTTTGAAATCATGTAGAATGTTTTTGTAAAAAGTTGCTTAAACTCTTAGAGGAAATGATTTGCCTAGGGTCAGAGTTTATTGATAGATGATATTTAGGGTTCATCTGTTATCCATATCTGATCTTGGAACTGCATCTTTTTTACCTCTTCCATAAAAGTTTGCTGAACTAAATGATAGTGGTTTTCCTCTAGTATACTTATTTGATAATATATTTCATCTGAAGGTAATTCTTAAGTTTTAACTTTTTGTTTGATGTATCATGTTTGTTTTGTTTGATGTATCATGTTTTCCATCTGTTTTTATAGCTACTTAAGATTCTGTTGCATTCCTATTTTTTAAAAAATAGTTTTTTAGTTGTTGATAGACCTTTATTTATATGCAGTGCTGAGAATCCAATCCAGTACCTCACACATCAAGTGTGCTACCACACTTTTGTTCGGCTACGAGCTGAAAAAATTCCTCAATTTTTCCCTTTGTTAAGTATTTTTGAACCTATGTAGCCCATAGTTTGTTATAGGTTCATAGTACAGATCGAATATTCCTTATCAAGTTCTTGGAACCAGAAGTGTTTTGTATTTCAGATTGTTTTTGTATTTTGTATATTTGCATATGCATTGTGAGATACCTTAGGGATGGAACTCAAGTCTACATTTTATTTTATACACATAGTCTGAAAGTAATTTTATACAATAATTTTAGTATGCACATGTTTTGACTGACAAATCACTGGAGGTCAGGTAAAGAATTTTCCACTTGTGTTGTGGCACTCAAAAGTTTTGGATATTGGAACATAATGGGTTTTAGATTTTTAGATTAGGGAACTCTAGTTTATAAATGCTTAAAGTCAAAGTTTGAGCAGAAGTTTTGTTTAAAAATTTGAATAGCTTTATTGAGATATAGTTTATACATAATGAAAGTCACCCATTTAAAGTAAGCAATTCAGTGATTTTTAATATATGTTACCAAGTTATCCATTGGAGTCACTCCCCATTCCTTTTTCCTGGCCCTAGGCAATCACTAATCTTTCTGAAGATTTTTCTTTTTGTTATTAGTCTTTCACTTAGCATATTTTTGAGGTTCATCCATGTTATAGCTTGGATCAGAAAAGTACTTTATATCCTTGAATAGTGTTCCTTTGTATGATTGTCATATTTTGTTAATCACTTATGGACATTTGATTTATTTTCACTTTTTGGTTCTTAAGAGTAATGCTGTTATGAATATTTGTGTACAGGTCTTTGTGAGGACATGTTTTCTAATTTTGCTTTTTGAAGCTCTCGAGGTTAAATAATAATGTATTTGAAGTTATTTTTTCCATTGTTATATGAAACATTCTGTGAATAAAATTCTCAAGTAGTATCCTCTGAATAAAATACATATACACACTTGTAAAAGACCTTGTACTTGTAAAAGAACATTTAAAATAGGCAGGAAAAGGCCTGTTAAATTAGAAGTACATAAATGCACTCACCATAATGTTTGGTACATAATAGGTTTGTAATAAATGATGGTGTTGATTGCTATCACTTTAAATTATAGTGTCTGAGCCTGTATGCAGTTTAATGTCAAAAAAAAATACTAACTGCAAATCATGTAACTTTTTTAAGCTAAAAATATTTTGAAGGCAAAACTTATGATTTTAATCAAAGTTTAATAGCATTTAAAATACTTATTGATGCAGTTTGTATAAGGAGCATCAGTTAATTAACATAGTTTGCATGTTTAGTTGAAAATGATATAATGTATAGATTTGTGTAAACCTAAAAACTTTATATTTGTTTGTAGGATTTGCTGTCACAGATGCATCACTACAATGCTGGGGTTAAACAAAGTGCTCTTCTTGGACTTAAAGACCTTTTGTCTCAATACCCATTTATAATTGATGCACACCTTTCAAACATATTAAGTGAAGTGACTGCTGTGTTTACAGATAAAGATGCTAATGTACGATTAGCAGCAGTTCAACTTCTTCAATTCCTGGCCCCCAAAATACGAGCTGAACAAATTTCTCCATTTTTTCCTTTGGTAAGTGCCCATCTCTCTAGTGCCATGACTCACATTACTGAAGGAATTCAGGAGGACTCTCTGAAAGTTTTGGACATTCTGCTGGAACAGTACCCAGCTCTAATTACTGGCCGTAGCAGTATATTGCTTAAGAATTTTGTAGAACTTATTTCTCATCAGCAGCTGTCCAAAGGACTGGTAAATAGAGACAGATCCCAGTCTTGGATACTTTCTGTAAATCCTAATCGGAGACTCACTTCTCAGCAGTGGAGGCTGAAAGTCTTAGTGAGACTCAGTAAATTCCTTCAGGCCTTGGCAGATGGATCCAGTAGGTTGAGAGAAAGTGAAGGACTTCAGGAACAAAAAGAAAATCCCCATGCCACTAGCAACTCCATTTTTATCAACTGGAAGGAACATGCCAACGACCAGCAACACATCCAGGTTTATGAACATGGGGGTTCACAGCCAAATGTCAGTTCACAGTTCAGGCTACGGTAAGAAGGATTTCAGTTATGTCCACGCTCAGTTTTCCTATATTGAATTCTAACTGCTGACCATTGATGGCTAATGGTGGAAGACATGCAGTTGTCTTTCATAGTTTTCATGTAGTTACTCATGATTTGATTTGATGACTCCTGATGGGAGGATTTATTTGAAAGTATGTTTGTTTATTCATTTCTAGAAAAGCCTAACGAGAAGTAAAACTTGATGATCTCTGTTGGCTTTGTCATCTTAGAATTTCATTTTTCTTAGTAGTCTTAATGTAATTATCAGTTCATGGTGCTTCATTTTACTGGTAGTTTATATTTAAGATTTAAATTGAGTAAGGATAACGCATCTTTTTTAATCAATTTTTTTTAAAAATTTTATTCTTTCCTTACAAGGTTTTTTGTTGGAGGACTAGGAGCTGTGGATGAAGGACTATCATCTACTGAAAACCTGAAAGGATTTATAGAGATAATAATTCCATTGTTAATTGAATGCTGGGTTGAAGCTGTGCCTCCACAACTAGCTGCTTCTGTTGGAAGTGGTTTTGAGCGAGAACCGCTACAGGTTATGCAGCAAGTTCTTAATATTATTTCTCTTCTGTGGAAACTCTCTAAACAACATGATGAAACACATAAATTGGTAAGAACTAATGGGTTTTTTACTTTATTAGTAAAGCCTTTTATTGTAAATAGGAAACTTAGAAATCAGTTTATTATATGAATTGATTGTGCATTTTCCCAAAAAATACTCAAGAGTTTTAATTGTGAACTTCAAAAAAATGAAAATAGTTTTGTGAGGTTATTATCTATGAATATATGTAGTTTTTTAGTGAGATGTATAAAAATTTGCTGGATTCCATTTGATTTTATTAAATATAATTCATAGTAGTGTAAAATGTTTAAGGTGGATTATTATTTATTTTTATTTTTTAGTTGTAGATGGACACAATATCTTTAGTTTATTTATTTATTCTTATGTGGTGCTGAGGATCAAACCCAGGGTCTTGCACGTGCGAGGTGAGTGCTCTGCCGCTGAGCCATAACCCCAGCCTCTAAGATGGATTAATTATTTAGGGACATTTTAGTCTCCGACGATCTTTGTAGGATTAAAAAAGTGCAAGTAAAATTATTTAGTAATGGCTTCTAGTTGTGTCATGTTGCTTAAGTTAGCAGAAAAGACCAAACAGATCTTATTGTGAATGTAGTATATGGTGTGTATGCTAATCCTTTGCTATGCAAGAAAGGAAGAATAATCTATGAAATTAAGTTGGTGCTAAATCAATATGCCAACACACTTAAAAGGGCAGCTATAAAAGAATTTCTGCAAGAACTTTTGACTAGACAGATGTAAATCCGTATAATTGTCTATGAACACATAAAACAGAGAAGGAGGTCTTCTTTGTTCTGATTTTTAAATTTCAACCTAAAGTAGTAGTATCAGGTAATTTTTGAAAATCATTATGGTGTTCTAATTTTTAAATTTCAACCTGAAGTAGTAATATTTGATAAATTTGAAAAGCATTATGGAATTGTACTAAGGGAGGTTGAGCATGTTCTAGCACTGTTATCACCTATCTGTAGGGATGGTGTTTAAATTGCTTTTTCCAATAGGCATTTTATTGATTTAAATTTTGAGTCTTTCTGTCTTTATTGACACATTGAAAAAATTAATCATGATTAGAGGTATAGTATATGATATTGAGAAAGCAAAACTTGCTTTCTCTATGGCAGTTCATTTTTGATGTAGGCTCATGATATAATAATGTATACAGTTCTTTAGAAAAGTATGTATTATCTGCATTCTTGAATGGATCTACTGTCCCTGACTTAGGATGGTTCAGCCGAAAATTTTTCTACTTTAGAATGATGCAAAAGAGCTTGCCTGTACAACTATATTCTGTTTTTTTACAGTATAGTCTTGAGTAAGTTACAGGAGATATTCAACACTTTATTGTAAAATAGGCTTATGTTAGATAATAATTGCCCTAACGTAGGCTAATGTAAGTAATTGTAACACTGATTAACTCATTAAGTCCCATGTTTTCAATTCTGCAGCTGTATCAACAAAATTGACATAGATGCATTAAAATACCTTGGAAATCATAACCTATAGCTTATATCCTTTATTATGATTCAGACTGAAAATACAAATTGTCTTATAAGTTGGGCACTGGGACAATACTTTTGCATATATAAACCATTCTAAAAACAGGACTTTGGGTAAATATTATATCTCTGATGTTGGACAAGATGAGTTAAGATAACAGGCAAAATTATGATATTTGGTAGGTTAGGTGTATTAAATGCATTTTTGGGGTGGGGGTTTACCAGGGATTGAATGCAGAGACACTCAACCACTGAGCCATACCCCTGGTCCTATTTTGTATTTTATTTAGAGATGGGGTCTCAGTGAGTTGCTTAGCACCTCGTAATTGCTAAGGCTGGCTTTGAACACTCTATCCACCTGTCTCAGCCTCCTGAGCTGCTGGGATTACAGACAGGTGTTTACAGGCATGAGCCATCATTCCCAGCTTAAATGCATTTTTGACTTAGGGTATTTTCCACTAAAAATGGGCTTATTAGGACATAATCCTGTATGTCAGAAGCTGTATTTGCACTTGAAAGGTCAAGAAAAAATGAAAGTAATGATATTTTAACATGGATTTTGAATACTGGTCTTTCCTTCTATTTTAGAGAGCTGAGAAATAAAAATTCCAGAATTCCTTGGTATCTGGTTATATATGATGCACCAATAAACATTTGTTATTGCTTTAGTAGTAGTGATTATATTTAGGTAAAATAGTAAGCCCAAAATGCAGAACATGCAAATTAATTAATTGGTGCTGGTTTTGGGTCATCTGCTACCAGTCAAATGACAAAGGTTCTAAATATTGCTTTAGTTTTATGGATATTTAAAATATTATACTGTAGAACTATTTTTTAATTATAACATGGCTATGTTTATTAGTGTTTTTTAAACATGGTATACTAAGCATAAAAGATAGACTTTTGAAGACCAGAATGCTAATTTGATTTATTTACATAGAATTGGGATGGAGGAGTAATTCAGATAGGATAGTATATATCTTTGCAGTATTAAGGATCAAACCTGGGGCCTCATACCATACTAGGCAAAGCACTTTACCACTGAATTGCATTCCTAGCTCAGGACTAATATTTGAAAGCATCTATTTCTAATTTACTTTGGGAGATTTACTGTGCCAAATTCTAATAACTTGATGAGAACTATTATCTTAGAGATAAAGTATAAAAGTGTATGTTAGCTGTGCTGAGTGACATTGAATGGCTTTTTTTTTGGCATTCCTCCTCTTAACTCCCATCTCTCATTCACCTTTATTTGTAGGCTTAGTTAAGACACTGAATAACCTTTCTAACAGCTTCACTTTTAGGAGGAATCAAATGGCATTCCTTAGCCTTTTAATGCAAGTCACAGATGGCAGACTGAATGGTAATTTGTCTATAGGTTTTTCTGTTGACAAATTGGCATCTGGATTAGGGTACCATCTTAGGTGCTGTTTAATGCATTTAATTTTGATAGTATCTGCATCACAGTTGATTTAATTTGTATTCAAGTAGGTTTTTTTTTTTTTAAATCTTTTTTTAGCAGTTTGAAACTGATTCTTGTTTTGAAAAGAAATCTCAAGGTACGTTGAACTTACAAGCAGTGTTTGGATACTCTGATCCTTACTGAGGTAGCTTATTTCTGATAATACTCTTAATATGTAGCTGGTTTTAAAAATGAAAATATAATTTAACTTTTTAATGTACTTTGATTTTTAGGATCCTATATTAATGTTGACTTCAGGATTATAATTACTCATAAAAATTTGTATCTTGTATTTTAATGTTGGCTTACTTGCTACTTTTTATTTATGTGATCCATTGTTGTACCCTTTTCTTGTGAGAATTAGAATATGTAAACAGATGTAGTCATGCTTTTTGAGTCATTTTACTCAAAGATTTATTTGACCATCTATAAGTGGGGCAACTTAAGTTTGTTAAAATTCAGTTCTTCAATTTTACCAACCCACAATTTAAGTGCTCTATAGCTGCATATGGGTAGTGACTGCTGTATTGGATGGCACAGATATAGAACAGTTTCATCACTGAAGAAATTTGGTCTTTTTGAGTTCTGTGGTGCTGTTCTAGGCAGTGGACACAAAAAGGTAAACCTTACTGGTAATGAGCTTATAGTGATTATCTTATAGTTGATAAAAGGTGAACAAGTATATAATATTAATGCTGGAAATAAAATTTAAAATGAAGTCAGGTATAAAGAAGGCATGTGCTAGACATAGGAGTGGGGACTAGAACAGAATGATGAGTTGTCAGGAAATGCTCTCTGAGGTTAAGACATTAAAAAGTAACTGAATGAAGCAAAAGAACAAGACTTATAAATAAATATGCAGGAAAAAGAACATTCTTGGTATAGGGAAGTGTTCCTAGGTGTACTAGTTCCTAGGTGTAAACAAGTTTGGCATATTTGAAGAATGACTAGAAGGCCAAGTGCAAGTGAGGTACTGGTAGAAGTGGAAGATGAGGGAGAAGAAGAGTGACAGTGGCCAGATCATGTGGGATTCTGGTTCCTGTTAAGGAGTTTGGGTTTTTAGATAACTTTTATTTATTTATTTTTTTATGTGGTGCTGAGGATCGAATCCATTGCCTCACACATGCTAGGCAAGTGCTCTACCACAGAGTCACAACCCCAGCCCTGTTCATTTAACTTTAAATGTCAAATTTATAAAACTAGAACACTAATGAACTCCTTTATGGTCACCATCTCTTCTAGTAGCCATCATCTAATGATTAATAGTAAAAGTCCAAGAGATGTCAAGTGTACACCTGTAAATAGAATCTGGAGCTTGGGAAGAAACATCTAAGGACTGGTAACTGGGTACATCCAAATAATTAGAGGTCAGGAAGAAGAGAAGAACCCAGTATACTAAGCAGGAGCACCTGAGCTATAGCTAGCCGCATTAGTACCTGAAATCCTATATCCTAGGAAACTGCTAAGTGTCTGGCAAAATGGGATGATTGGTTACTCTGTATCAGAAGAAATAAGAATGTTCATCTGGAATTTTTAAGTGTTTTAAGTAGGAGGGAATGACAAATTCACCATTATTGCCAAAGCATTTTACAGACATGCATTGCTTTAAGTTTTGGATACCTTTAATGAGAAACAATGGAATCACCGTGGATTGGAGTTATGGTATAGATAGAATGCTAAGTAGAAGAGTTTGTTTTGTGTATTTTATAAATATTCCATTAGTGGTTCAAATTCATAATATTTTCCAATCTCATTTACTTTTCCTTTTTCTTTCTTAAGTAGCAGATAAATTCAAGGAAATAATTATCAGGTACCAAAAGGATCTGTGGATGAAAATTGGATACCTTAATAGTTCATTCTGATTTTAAAATTTTATTTGCATCTTATATCACTGGCAGAAGGTGTATCATAATGGACCATCTAAGCTGAATATTGACAAATTATCAAATTTTTTCTTAAAGTTTTATTGATCATTGTACATTTATTTCTCATAGTTAGCTAATCTTAATCTTTATTTCAACAGGAGTTCTGGCTTCGAAAGAATTACCTTATTGACTTCAAACACCATTTTATGAGTCATTTTCCGTATGCCTTAAAAGAAATAAGCAAGCACAGAAGGAAAGAGACAAATAAAAGGTATTGTGATTATTTTCCACTGTATAAATTTAAAAAGCTGTTAAAACTGAAATTATTAAAATGTAATTAATCATAGTCTGGCAATTTCTACATCATGAGATATTTAGATTTTGTGAAAATAAAAGTAGCCATAGTATGGCTCTTTTGAACAAATCTTAGTAATTTTTTTTAATTTTTAAAAGTCTGTACAGTTGTGCTATGTGAATGTATTAAATTACATAAATGTACATTAATTAAAAATTGCCAACATGGGTGGTTTATTTTGAGGGGCACCATGTAATTATTGATTCTCTGTCTAGAGAACTTTGGAAAGTCATCTTGGTATGCTCTCATTTTTACTTGAGGAAACCGGTAGTAAAAGTAGGATCAATGTCCTGAAGGAAGGAATTGGAAAAGAAAGGGGGAAAAGGGACAATAAATTAGAAGATGGAGTTTTAAAAAGTCAGCTTGGAAAGCATTTAAAATGTGTACTGCAAGTGAGAGCAGATAAATGTGAGAACACATTATATAATAAAACTTGACAAGCAGGTACAAACGAAACACTAAAATTATAGTTGCTTCAAATGAGTGAACATTCAAAGGGGATCTTAAAAAGCCTGTCAAAACAGTCTTTAGGATCTTTAATATACAAAAGGGAAGAAACTAACTGGAGAAGCTTTGAGGCTGTGTGCTGTTTTTTTTCTTTCTTTCTCTCTCTTTTTTGAGGGGGGTGGAGGGTGGGTCAGTGGATTGAACACAGAGCTTTGTGCATGCTAGGCAAAGTACTCTTCCACTGAATTATATCCCCAGCCCCACAGAGGCTCTCTGAGTAGGGTTCAGGGACTATGCTGGAAGAAATAAGGCTGTTCTATAGATGTATGAGCTTTTCATTCATTCACTATTTATTTTGGTCACTTATCGTAAATAAAGTATTTTGATAATAAAATATTTTAAGTTGTATTCCTTTCTTTCCTAAGTGATTTGATTCTGAATTGTAAGCAAGTGTGTCTGGATCCATTCAGGAGATAAAAACCACACCAATGAGTTTTAACAGAATTTAATATAAAGAATTATTAATTATGTTTTAAAAAACTGAGAAGACGAGAAGGGAATAGTAAGATATTATGGAAATAGCAACTCATATCTCTAGAACTGAGAACAAAGAAAAAAAGGAAAAAGCTTAGAGGAAGGGAGCCAGGACTGACTTCTGAGAAGCGGTTGCTGCTCAGCTGGTGTTCATGTCTTGGCCTCAGAGAAGGCTGTATAGAGCAGGAGCCCACAACTCTGCAAAGGGGGTTCTAGCTTGGTTCTGTTGGTATTTTCCTACAGGCATGGTGAAGCTAGTTCTGTAGAGTTAGGATCAAAGAGACCCTTTATTGAACAAACTGGAATCACTGTGGCTTCTAGGATGAATTGTGAACAAGCCTGTAGAAGAGGTGCAAGAAAAATACCCTGTCTTCCTCCTACAGCTTTCAAGTCTCTTTCTACCATCTCTTTATTGTTAGAAGAAGCCACATGCAAAGGAAAACTGTGGCTCACATAGTCCCAGCCCCAGGATCACAAAGTGGGGTTTGGAGGGTGAGTTGGAAGCTGAGAAGTAGTAGCTCCATAATTGGTAGAAGTGAATTAATATGGGGCTGAGGTTGTGGCTCAGCGGTAGAGCACTCACCTAGCATGTGCAAGACCCTAGGTTTGATCCTCAGCACCACATAAAAATAAATAAATAAAATAAAGGTATTTTGTCCAAATACTTTTTAAAAATGAATTGATATAGATAACATAAGGCTTTATATAAGTATACTTATAACTGTACCATTAATTAACTAAATTTGTTGGGAGACAGATGATAAGTTTTTGTCAGGATAAATAGACAAAAGCTATATGGAGGGTAGTGTTTGAAGTGGATCTGAATATGGATGTGATTTTATCTAGTAGACTGTGTAAGGGACTAGAAACAATGTAAGGAGACCATATTAAAAAAACAAAACAAAAAACTGGAGAATATGGACCTGGCTGGGTCAGATCTGGTTTCTATTCTTCACTGGCCTTGATACTGGAAATAACTTATTTCTGGAGTTCATCTTACTTTTAGCCTTGATTCTTTTGTCATTGAGGACTTTTGGTTGGTCAAAACTGTTTTAGGAAGACTAATTTATGGAGTTGCTCGAATCAGACCCTTTCTTGAGGAAGACGTTAGGTTTTTCCCTCCACACACAATTTTCTTATTAGAACAGAACTTTAATTCACAGTCCATCCAAGGTTTAGAAAGTCTTTGAATTCCTGAAATCATGATGTAAAATTTTATGTGTGTAAAATTTTATGTGTGTTTGTTTTTTTCTGGTAAGGGGTTTCATATATGATTTTCACAAAAAAATGAGTTTAAATAATGCTTAAGATGTTTAGAATTTAGTAGACTCTTAAGTGTAAGTAAATGATTTAAGAGTGTAGGGTATACTGTTAGCATTCAATAAATTTGTTGGACATTTAATATGTGTAAGCCACCTCTTGTAGTAGGTGCTGAACATTTAGTGATAAAGATAAATAGTACCAGTTCTCAGTGGAATTCAATCTAATGAGGGAGAATTTTTTTCTCTGATTATTGAATCAGTGACCCATTGTGATCAAATGAAAGAAGAGTTAGGGCAATATAAGAGTATATAAAAAGGGGTCAGACATGGTGGCACATGCCTGTAATCCCAGTGATCCAGGAAGCTGAGGTAGGAGGATCGAAAGTTATAAGGCCAGCCTGGGCAACTTAGCCAGACCCTGTCTTAGAATTTTAAAATAAAAATAAAAGGACTGGTGGTATGTGGCTTACTGGTGAAGTGCCCCTGGATTCAATTCCCAGTACTTAACAAAAGGTATAGAACAAAGAGCTGGTCCTTGTTTTTTAGGGGGTTGGAGGCTTCTAGGAAAGGCTACTCTGATGAAGAGACATTTGTGCCAAGATACATATTTATGTACTCCCAGTTTCTTTAGCTTGCTGTCTGCATTTTCCCCTCATGTTGAAATGTAGTTACAAAGCTTGTAATTATTTTTATGGTAGAAAGTGTATATAACATAGCATTTAACCATTGTAACTACAAGTGTACTGTTGAGTGTCATTAAGTACTTTCACATTATTGTGCAACCACCTTCTGAACTCGTCCTGAACTGAAAAACAGTAACTGCCCATACTCCTCCTGATAAGTACGGTTCAACTTACTTTCTCTGTATGTTTGCTTATTTTAGTACATCATGAATATAATCTACAGTATTTGTTCTTTTGTGTTTGATGTTTTCAGGGTTCATGTTGTAGCATGCATCAGAATTTCTTTCCTTTTTTAAAAAATATTTAATTCTTTTAGAGCAGTTTTAGGTGCAGAGTTCCTGTATATTTCCTGTCCTCACACATGCACAGCCTCTCCAACTATCAGTGCAGTTAGTGAACTGAACATTGATACATCATTTTCATTCAAAGTGACAATTTATATTCTTTTTCTAGATGTGTAAAGTGGGTTGGTATATATAGTCTTTAAACTTTTTGTATGAATTATTGGAGAAGCAGAATGAACTCTCTGAAATTTGCAGTTGCCCATTGAGCTCTCCCAGATATAGTAATAGATTGTGCTGCATGAGATAAATCAGCAGGATAGTGTTTCTTATAAAGCTCTACCTGGGGGAGGAAATGTTGCAAATTTATCCAGGTTGCATTCTCTTTTAATGATAAAATTCCCGATTTTTAGCTGGACATATAGCGACATAAAATAAAAACTAGCTATCCTAGTTTCCTTTGCAGCTAGCTGGGAGTGGTTGTGTGGGTAATTTCTACAAAATTTTGCTCAGACTTCTCTTTCCAGTGTCAAGTGTCAGACTTCCATTTTGAGTTGTTTGTCAGCCATGCTGCCTGGATTTATGACAGTTTAGGTTCAGTATATACAAGGTAGAATTTATTTCTGGATTTCTGCTCTTTTTTCTTCATAATCTCTTATCAATTTATTCACCAGTGCTAGAATCTTTGATGGTGCCCTTCTCTACCCTCCCCAGCTCACATATGTGTATACATTTGAGCAAGTCTCATATCCAGACAATTTTTATTCTTTATAAATGTTTCCCTACTCCTAGTCCATACCAGTATTGACCCTAGTTTTTGCCCTTGCCTACTGTTGCCTGGATTGCTCCAATAGCCACACAACTGCTTCTTTGTTTATAGTCTTTAACTCTTGTTTTTCCTTTTGTATTTGCAAAGTCATCCATCTGAAAGAAGTTAGCCATGGTACTCCCTTGTCTGCAAAATTAATTTTGGTATTCTTTGTAAACTGGTTCCCTTTTTCCTTTCTAGGCTCATTTGTGGTTTCTAGCCTTGCTTTTGATGCTCAGCTACAACAAATTTATTTCCCTTTTCATGTATGTGTGGTTCTTCACAATTGTCCTTGCTGAAATCTAATCCAGAGTTACTGTTTTCCTTTAAAATTGATTACTTTGAGATATTTATAATTTTAGTCAACTCCACATTTTTATAAACATGAAAAAAAATGGACTGTACTGTTGAATAGTCTGAAATGAGTATGTTTTGAATTTCAGATTTTGTTCAATAAATATTGTATTCAGGTATTTAAAAATTTCTTTCAAGTTTTGAAAGAAACATTTTTGTTTGGCTAAGATAAATAAACTGATTTTAGTATGTGAATTATAAAGTTAATTCATTTCAAATCAGTGCTTACCTGAATCACTCTTCATATTTCATACAGGAGGAAATTATTACCAGGAGAAACTAGTGTTTCTTAGGTCAGGTGATTAGTTAGAAGTAAAGCCAAGATCTGCTGTGATGTCCATTCAAATAAATGTTTTCTTAAAAAATCTTCAGGTCTTATCTTTCAAGTTTTTTAGGATTCCCATGCAGTATTGTGAAACCGTTTGCCTTCTGTATAAACAGCAGCATTAGTAATGAACTGAGCCATATGCAGGGTAATTCAGACTTTCTGAACAACCCTGATTCTGTAGTAAATAGTTTATTTACAGAACTATGACCTCAATCTTGCCTATACACTATGTCGTCTTGACATTTTATTAATTCTAGAAGGAATTTTTTTGTTTCAAGTACGCTAAGTGAAGCAGGCATGGTAGACATAAAACTTTATAGATATATGTGTGTGTGTGTCTTTGTTTGTTTTTAGCATCAAGCATTGCACGATTCTCTCCAATAACGTAGATCATCTCTTACTGAATTTAACACTGTCTGATATCATGGTCTCCCTGGCAAATGCCTCAACTTTGCAGAAAGATTCCAGTTGGATAGAAATGATAAGGAAATTTGTGACAAAGACCCTTGAAGATGGCTCTAGGCTAAACAGTAAGCAGCTGAACAGATTGCTTGGAGTATCCTGGAGGTTAATGCAGATACAACCAAACAGAGGTATGTGATGCTGTTTTGCCTTGATCTGAGAAGAGCTCTTATGGTATTTAGTGACTAGCCATGAAATGGTGACTTCCAAACTTTTCCATGTAGTTAATTATATTCAGACCATATAAAGTAGCTAGCCTAAGAATTTATAAAGCACTATCTGATTGAACTCTGAAGTCATTTTGGCCCCTTAGAAGGTAGGCCCATTATGAAGCTAATTAATGAAGATTTCTATCCTCCTCTGCTCTAGTCTGACTGAAAATTAAAAGTTTTTCCCTTTGATCAATGTAGAATGAACATTCTATATTTCCTTGTCTACCTTTCTTCAGTGTAGTAGTTAAGTTACATTGTCCATTTTTTTGGACTTATTTACTACAACTTTTTTTATTCAGAATCGAATCAAGGCTTTTCTCTTTAGTTCCAATCTAATTCACCTTTTGCTTTTTTTTTTGGTCATCCCAAGGTTTATTGTACCTTAAGAAAATTTATATTGTAACTTTTGGTTAGTTTGACTTTGGTTTTAGTTATGCTATTTTTACAGTAGGACTTTGATAGTTATCAATAGTTTGTAGCTAAGACCTGCTTTTGCCATATGGGCAGAGTAAAAGTGAATTTAGAGGAATTTCGGAGGTTATTAAAGAAATATTTTTGATTGATATCAGTTATTTTCTTTCTGTTTTTAGAGGCTACGGAGACTCTCATTAAGGCAGTTTATACATTATATCAACAAAGGGGCCTTCTCCTTCCAGTTCGGACTTTGTTACTAAAATTTTTCAGTAAAATCTATCAGAAGGAAGAATTGAGATCTTACAGGCTCAGGTAAAGTTTTACTTTATTATATAAATTTCCTTTTTCTATGCCAGATGTGGTGGCACACACCTGTAATCCCAGTGCCTCAGGAGGCTTAAGGCAGGAAGATCGCCAGTTTGTAGCCAGCTTCAGCAAAAGTGAGGCGCTAAGCAACTCAGTAGGCCCTGTCTCTAAATAAAATACAAAGTAGGGCTGGGGATGTGGCTCAGTGATTGAGCACCCCTGAGTTCAATCCCTGGTACTCAAAACAAAACAAAATTTCTCTTTTCTCTTGCTGAATTATTTGTAGTCTGTTTAAATATTTTAAATAAGCTGATAGAGTGATGAAATCTTTGGAGAAAGTGTCTCTCTCTTTTTTAATCCTATGTAGTGCATTTATGAAATGATGGAAATTTTTATAAAAAAGCATACTTCATAGTTCTCGTGAACTTTATACCCGTATCTGAACAGTAAAAGCTTCTTTAGCATGTATTTCTACTTGTAGTTAGTGAACAGATGCAACAACCTATAGCAGCCTGTTTTAGTTAGCCTTTCATTGCTGTGGCCAAAATACCTGACAAAAATAACTTAGAGGAGGTTTTGGAGGTTTATTCCATGATTGGTTAAGTTCATTGCTCTGGGCCCAAGGTGTCTAGTGGAGGAAAGTGGCTTACCTCATCATGGCCAGGAAACGGGTGGGGGCACAGGGAAGCTAACCCTTCCAGGGCATGCCCCATTGATCCACCCTCTCCACCCACATCCTACCTGCCTGTAATTATCTGGCAGTCTATTCAAAGTAGATTACAGCACTCTGTCTAGTCATTTCACCTTCAAACAAACTTTGGGGGACACTTCATATCCAAGCCACAACACGGCCATAATCTTTTTCTTCCCATAGAAAATATGGAGGTTAGGGCTGGGGATGTAGCTCAAGCAGTAGTGCGCTCGCCTGGCATGCGTGCGGCCTGGGTCAGATCCTCAGCACCACATACAAATAAAGATGATGTGTCCGCCGAAAACTAAAAAAATAAATTAAAAAAAAAAAGAAAGAAAATATGGAGATTGAATCATTAGCCATTAGTGACATATTGGGACATGTGGGATAAACTGGAGGACAATAGAAGATGATCAAGTTTCTGGCTTAGTTTAATACTATCAGAATGGAACTAAGGAATCAACTTTTTTTTTTTTTTTGGACACCCAGTATTTGCATCCATCCCAGGGGTGCTCTGCCACTGAGCTACCACCCTTAGCCCTTCTTATTTTTCAGTTTGAGACACGGTCTCCCTAATTTGCCAAGACTGTCCTTCAACTTGTGATCCTTCTGTATAAGCCTCTCAAGTAGCTAGGATTGCAGGTGTGCATGGTTATGTCCAGCAGGAATTAACTCTTTTGATATGGTAAATTTAAGATCATTTGAGCTAGTCAGGAAGATATGTGGTTGGGGTTTGCTACATGTGGTGATGGCTCATGCTTGTAATCCCAACTATTAGAGACACTGAGGCAGGAAGATCACAAGTTCAAGGCCAGCCTGTAGCAAGCCACTGTCTTAAAGTTAAAGGGGGGGGGGGGCTGTGGATTTAGCTCAGTGGTAGAATACTTGTCTAACTTTCGAGACCCTGCGTTCAATCGCCAGTAAGAGAGAGGTGGATTGATTGATTGATTGATTTGGGGTATCTCCATATATGTAGGTAGTTGTTGGACTATAGTCTGGTTTTTGCTGTAAATTTAGGTCTGACAATGAAGTGCATACTTACTTAAATCCCTAAGCTCTCAATGTTTGCTGTTAACCCAAGACGTTAGAGCTTTAAGTAAGTGCCCTATATAATAAATTAACACAAGTTCAAAGCCATTTTGTGTGTGGGCAAATACATCAGCTTGTTAATAGAGTATAATAATTAATACTAAGTAGTTTACAAAAGAGTTAAGTATTTCTGTCCCTAAAGGTAAAACTACAATTTAGATAATATCCCATATTGCATAGTTTAGTGGGCAAAGTCTTGGAAAGTGTTTCTCGTAGGTGAGTGATGGGGACATCTTGTAGGCTTTCAAATGTTTAAATGAACAAATGTGTTATTGGTTCATAATTAGTCACTTGGTAGCATGTTTAAATTATAATCTTTTTTTATTAGTTCAAATTTATTTCCCTTGCCTTTGAAGATCACACTTTGTCATGTTTTCCCTTGGTCTATCTAAGATACCGTAGTAAAGTGTTATCCCGTTGGCTTGCTGGTTTACCGTTGCAACTCTCTCATCTGGGCTCCCGAAACCCTGAGCTCTCAACACAGCTGATTGATATCATTCATACTGCTGCAGCACGAGCAAATAAAGAATTACTAAAAAGTTTACAAACTACTGCTCCCCGAATCTATGGTAAGAGTTTGTTAAGTGGCATACGTACTTATTGGTTTATCCTAGTGTAGGAAGGAAATTTTTAAGGGAATCTCTTTATCTTTGCCGCCTTTTTAGTTATGCTGTCGTCAAATTGCCAAAATTAAAAACTAAACAGTAAATTTATTTTCAGAATTGTTATAGAGGATTAATGTTTGTAGATGATATTTTTTTTGGCAGGGTGTGGAGTGGTACCAGGGATTGAACTCGGGGGGCACTTGACTACTGAGCCATCTCCCCAGCCCTATTTTGTATTTTTATTTAGAGACAGGATCTCACTGGGTTTTTTAGTGCCTTGCTTTTACTGAGGTTGGCTTTGAACTTGAGATCCTCCTGCCTCAGCTTCTTGATCCTTTGGGATTATAGGCATGTGCCACTGGGCCTGGCTGCCAATGTTTTTTGTGTATCTTTGAAACCACTTCCTATTTATAAATTCAAAACTAATAGACTTAAGAAATTCCTTTGAAGCTTTAATGGCACTATAATACCTTCATTACTTATAATGAATATATTGTATGACTTCTTTATATTTTTACTTTAGTATTCATCCCTGGAACTGACTTAAGTGTTTTTAATATTTTAAGCAAAAAATATGACAAATACATGAATATACATATGTATATACATGTGCATATAGTTTGTATTTGTTTATTGAGATTGATTCACATAATTTATTGAGACATAAAGATAAAATCTACCAATTTACAATATATACTTCAGTGGTTTTTAAATATATTCCAAAGATTGTACAGTTGTCACCACTATTTAATTCTAGAACATTTTCATCACCCTAAAAAAATACTCTGTACTCAGTAATTGTCCCTAAGATTCTCTCTCCCCCAGTCCTTGGCAACTACTAATCTACTTTGTATTTTTATGGAATTGTCTATTTTGGACATTTCGTATAAGCAGAATTATATAATACAAGGCCTCTTATGTCTAGCTTCTTTCCCTTAGTATTATATTTCAAGGTTCATCAGTCTTACAACAAGTATCAGTACTTTATTCCTTTTTACAGTTAAATGATATTCCCTTTACTCATATACCACTTGTACATATCAAAAGTGATGGATATTTGGGTGGTTTCCACCTTTTGTGGGTCATATGTTAAGAATTTTAATGTATTTTATGTTATATATTTATATGTTTTAATATTTTTCTATAACTTCTAAAAAAAATTTTGGGGGTGATGAGGGTTAAGCCCAGGGGCTTAATCACTGAACTATACATCCTTTTTGTTTTGAGATTGGATCTTGTTAAGTTGCTGAGCTTGCAGTCTTCCTATCTTAGTCTCCTCCTGAGTCACTGGAATTACAGGCATATGCCACCATACATGGACCACGGATTATATTTTAAAATATTATATGTATAGGTACATAGATATATACTCACACGGAGCAGACAATCAGGTCTTTTACCTTAAATTAGGTTGATATTGTAATTTTCACTGTTCAGCTGAATTGCTTGTTTTTTTTTTGGGGGGGGGGTTAAATCTTTTATTGATTTCATTTTTTAAATACAAGACAGCAGTGGAATGCATTACAATTGAATTGCTTGTTTTTCATTGTTATGCTTTGTGCTCAGTCCTGTTTCCTTTTCACTCCCATCAAAGTTCTTATTTCTAACAGAACACTTAGATATTGTGAAATTATTATAGTGTTCAATAAATAAATAAATTTTGAATACATGATTATAATGTTCACTGTTTTACTTCAGGAAATAGCTTAACAAGCCATAGATACATGGTTTATGATAAAATTTTTGTATGTAATTGATATGATTGAACTTCAACATAATTTGTCAGCCTGTGATTCAATAAAAGCCATCAACATGCTTTAATCTCCAGTTTGTATATATTGTATAGCTGAATTTAATATTTTTACCTACCCCACTAGATCCACAAGAAGGCACTGTGGTCGTTCTCCCTGCAGAGTCTCAGAAACGTTTGGTTCAGCTTGTATATTTTCTACCCAGTCTACCTACTGATTTGCTTTCTCGATTAAGTCGTTGCTGTATTATGGGAAGACTCAGTTCAAGTTTGTCGGCTATGCTTATTGGGATACTACACATGAGGTATCTTGTTCAAATGAGCTATATTTTAAGTGTATAATCTTTTCCCCTTCTTCCTCTTATTGGAAACTGGTACAATACAGAAGGCTTTTAAAGCCACATATTGCTACTACTCATATTTGATATAATTGCAACTCTGTTAACATTTATTAGCTGGGGAAAATTTGCCTACTGTAAAACTGCTTCATGTTTATGTCTCATGATTTATATAGCTAGATTAGAATGAGGGTTGAAATTCAATCAAAAGCATGAAGGTGTGAGTACTCTGCATAAAATCATAGCAGTTAGGAAATTGTCACCTAGACTTTCTGGGAATTCAGAATTTAATTAGCTGCTGAATTAAATAAGCTTGTGGACTCAGATCAGGAATTACTTAAAGTCTCTCTTTTTGTAGTAAAATATACATAGCATAAAATTTACCATTTTAACATTTTGTAGCTATATTGGTATTTTACAGAATTATTAATTCATCTCAAACTAAAATACCCCACTAAACAATTCCTCCCTATTTCTTCCATGTCTCACCCCCCAACTCCTCCTAATGACTATTCTGTCTTTTTAATTTTTATCACTGTGGATACTGCATATTAATGGGACTACTGATTGTTTTTCTTTTTATGACTTGCTTTTTTGCACCTTGACCTTGAGATTGATCTTAAGGGTGCTCTATCACTGAGCTATGTCCTTTCCTCCCCACCACCTTTATTTTGTTTTATTTTTTTAGTTTTGAGACAGGGTCTTGCTAAGTTGTTGGAGGGTCTAAATTGCTGAGGCTGGCTTAGAAATTGTTCTGCCTTAGCCTCTGTTGTGATTACAGATATGTGCTTAAATTTTATTTAATTTTAAGGCTGAGTGATATTGTATTTTGTGTGTGTGTGTGTGTATTACTGAATTTTGTTTATCCTTAAATTTTTTTTTCTTAGTTGTAGATAGACACAGTACCTTTGTTTTATTTATTTATGTGCTGCTAAGGATTGAACCTAGTGCCTCAGACTTGCTAGGCAAGTGCACTACCACTGAGCTATAGCTCCAGCCCCGCCATTCATCTTTTGATAGAAATCTGGTTTTTTTTTTTCCCATCTTTTGGCTAATTAGAGTAATGTTTCTAATGCACATTGGTATACAAATATCTTTTTGAGGCCACTCTTTCAATTTTTGGCCATATATCTAGAGATTAAATTGCTGGATCATATGGTAATACTGTGTTTTTATTTATTATTTTTTGGTGCTGGGGATTAATCCAGTGATTAATGCATGCTAGTCAAGTGCTCTGCCACTATACCCCCATCTCATTTATTTAGATTTTTGAGGAATTGTTATGCCATTTTCTATAGAGACTGGGCATTTTATTCTGAAGTTTTTGTAATAATTTCAAATTGCCAGTGTTGAAAGAATCCTTAAACACTTCATGTTTGTAACAGAGTAATTTGGTATTCATATCCATCAATATTTATTGGTAGTTGTGGCTCCTTTTAATAAACTTTGTCAGTCTTTTCATACAATATAGGACAAATATTTGACTAGTTACTAAAAGTGTGCTACATAACTGACTATACCTTTCCTTCTAGCAGATGAGAGTTATTAGTAATATGTTGTTTATATATGAAAGTTCAAGGTTTATTTCTTCTCTGTATATGTGTTAGACTTGGTCATTTTTAAGTATTTTAAAAATTGATTAATTTCCCATATTTTTCTAAATCTGAGGTGGCTTTGTATTTACTAACTTCCAGTGGAGGGCACTCTCTACCTTAGGTATAAATTTTATCAGCCAGTTAAGACCCACCTTTTGAACCATAGTTGAAATTAATTTACTTTGGAAACTGCATTTAATATATTTATCAATGTCAGATATGATTCACTTTTTTGGGGGGAGCAGGGGATTTGTAATGAGTATTGGGAAAGTACATATTGATAATAAGGACTCATAATCTGGGTTTGTGGCTCAGTGGTAGAGCGCTTGCCTAGCATGCGTGAAACACTGGATTTGATCCTCAGCACACATAAAAATAAATAAAGGTTTTGTGTCCATTTACAACTAAAAAACTATTTTAAAAAATAAAATAAAAGCAGATTGGGTTGTAGGAGGTGTAGCTCAGTGGCAAAGTGTATGTTTAGCATGTATGAGCTGCCTTGGCATACATACATGCAAAGCTGAATGGTTTTGTAGTTAAAACTTGAGTTTTGCTTTTTAGTGGTTTGTAGAGTCCATTAGTAGATTTATCTGTAGATGTAATATTCCTGTTTAGAGTAATCTCTTTTTGAAAAAAATACAAAATTAAGGTTTTTTAACTTTCCTAGACTTGGCATTATATGACTTTTCAAGTAGGGTCAGAATTTAAGACTAATGTTTGGTTCCTTAGACATTTTGGGTCACTTCATATCTTTCAGAATATTCCCTTTTATCCTTGACTTTTTCATTTTCTCCTCCTACCTGTACTGATGTCAAATTAATTTCTGTGAAATGTAACTTTAATCATTTCTGAAATTTTTTTGTTGGGGTGGGGAGAGGTTACTGGGGATTAAACTCAGGGTGCTTTACCAATGAGCTCAATTCCCAGACCTTTCTATTTTTTATTTTGAGACAGGGTTTCAACTAAGTTGACAAAGGTGGACTGGAACTTATCCTTCTGCCTCAGCCCCCCGAGTCACTGAGATTATAGATGTGTGCCATCGCTTCTGGCAGTTATTTCTTATTTTGATTTTGTTACATTAATTGAGCCATGAGATTAAAGTTAACTCAAATTTTTGTAATTCTTATGCCCCCCCCCGTCTCTATCAGAAATGTTTATTGAAAGCAGTATACAACTTGAGTGTTCCATGTATGAAAAACCCATCAGCTAGAAATCATTCATGTTTATTTTCTCTTGATGTATACTTGGATTTGCTGTCCCTACCTTTTTACCAACCCATTTATGTTTTCTTAGAATTTTATTTTATTTTTTTTTTTTGCATATCATTCTACTGCATGCTCACTAAGGTGTTCAGAAGTAGTTTGAAAACAAACTAATAGGCTCTTGAACCCAGTTTAAAAACAAAAAACAATTATGGGCTGGGGTTGTGGCTCAGCAGTAGAGCACTTGCTTAGCGTGTGTGAGGCCCTGGGTTTAATCCTCAACACCACATATAAATAAATAAAGGTATTGTGTTCACCTACAACTAAAATAATTAAAATTTTTTTTATAAAAGCTATCACTTGTACCATCCTATGGCTAAACAGTGGCAAATTCATTTTAAGTGTCTCTTTGGGGACAAATGACAAACTATTATCACACTGTCTTTTAAACTATGGTGACAATATTTGTTCTGATGCCTACCTTGTGTTGTTCCATGATCATAGCAAGTTCTTTCCTTTCTGCTCCTGATTTGTTTACAGCTGGATTAGGGAAATATAAAGCATAAATATTGAAAAGTAATTTGAAATGTTATATAAAGAAATTGTTTGGACTAAGAAAATTTGGCATGGGTTTTAAGTAGGGTGAACATACAACCTGGCCTGCCAGCAGCTGTTTCAGTTTACCTCTTTTGCTCTTGCATAGTTAGTAATAGCATTCCTCTCTCTTTTCATAAGTGTTCTGCCTTGGACAATGTATATGATCATCATAGTTTTAAAAACAGTGTTGATGTAATCACTTGTCATTTTCCCCCTAAAAAACTCAAAATGTATTTTCTTCTTTTAGCCACTGGGTGGCACAATTGCTCCCTATATTTACTGGGTTCAGAAGAATGTTTTCTAATCATTCTTTTGAACTCCTTTCTATAGGGCAACTGTGGCTTTCTGTGACCTTTTAGATTGTGATATTTCTTCCATAAATCTTCACTTGTTGCCTGCATATGATACTCAAGGTTTTTTTAATTTTAACCCTCCAAATTTAAGACCATTAATAAACATGATGCAGTTATTATGGTAAAAAATTATTAAATGCTTATTGATGAATTAGAAACTCCTAACTTTATCACATTCAGAATTTTTAAGCTCAGTTTTTTGGATCTGATCATTTCCCTTTTTGCTATTTCTGTGATTGATGTTTGCTCTCATTCTATCCTTTCCTTGAAGGAAGTTACTGGAAACTCATCTCAGCAGGAATTGTAATCCTCATTTAATGAAAGGCTGCTTTACATTTAGTTATTCCCTTAAGTCCTTAGCCAACATCTTAGCTGCACTATAGTGAAATAGATTTTAAGAAGAGAAACACAGGGCTGGGGATGTGGCTCAAGTGAACCTGGGCCGCATGCATGCCAGGCGAGCGCGCTACCACTCGTAGCGCTACCTAGCATGCGTGCGGCCGGGGTTCGATCCTCAGCACCACATACAAACAAAGATGTTGTGTCCACCGAGAACTGAAAAATGAATGTTAAAAATTTTCTCTCTTAAAAAAAAGAAGAGGAGGAGAAACACATAGTTGTCTTTACTTTTGCTTAGGTAGGAAGCTGGAACTTGATTAAACATAACTCATTTGCTGAATATTAGACTTTATAAAAATCAAATAGTAAGTACATAGTGATAGAACTAGTGCTGAAAAAGCAAAACTTCATTTTGGCTCTTTGGAGTTTAGTTTTGGAATGTGGTGGAAGTTTTCTGCTATACCATATAATATATTTGAATCATTTGTGCTTTTTAATGAAACTTTACATAAAAATGTTAGAATTTAAAATTTTTATATTGTAGGACTTGAGCCCTTTTATAAAAAATTAAAACATTATAGCTGGGTGTAGTGATGCAAACTTGTAGTTCCAGCTACCTGGGAGACTGAGGTAGGTGGATTACCAGTTTGAAGCCAGCTTCAGCAATTTTGTAAGACCCTTAGCAACTTAGCAAGACCCTGTTTCAAAATAAAAAGGACTGGGTAAAGTGCCTCTGGTTTCAATACCCAATAGCAAAACAAAAACATTATGTACTATGGGTTTTCTTTTAAGCTATTAAATAAGTCTTATTAAAGGAAAATGATTTGATGTGGTTTCTAGCTCAGTGGCTGAGCATATGGAGGCTGTGGATTCAGTCCCTAAGACCGTTAGGTCCCCTGAAAAGAAAATTGAACTTCTGATAATAGTTCTCCCATTGTTTATTATAGATCATCACTTTCTGGATGGAAGTATTCAGTTAAAGACTGGTTGATAACTGATGTGGACTATTTCAGCTTCTTATTTTCCACACTTACAGGTAACCCCATTTCACTTGCCAGGTCACAAATTAAAAAAACCTCATTCTTCTAAGATTTGCTGTCTTATCTGTTTGCTTTCCAGTATGGAAGATGATAAGTAATCTGTTGTAGAAGGATTTTTATTATAAGTGAAAATCTTTGAAAGAATATTTGTACCCTGCAGTATCAAGTTCCTGAAGCAGGTGGTACATGATTCAACTTCAGTGACTCAAATCTCTCATAAATATCCAACACTTTGGGTTATTTGAAAATCATGTGATTATATTTTCATCTCCTTCCTAGTCTTTATTCTTAATTTTATTCTCATCCTTGTTTATAGTGAATTGTACCTAATTGGCTCTTTTTCAACTAGCCAGAGAAAATTCCACTGCATGGTTTAAAAATGCAGCAAACAACAGATCTCCTTTCCAAACATGTTCAAATGTTTAGTTTGATATAATAATATCAGGTTTTGATTAGTTCTTATACTACATTCCATTTACCCTCAACAAAATTGCAAAATGAGTAGAAATGCTGTCTTATTATCATTTTGAATAATTGTGCTATTTCGATATTAACCTTTTTATACTTAGATGATAATGATGAGATTGAAATTTTCTAAATGCTTGAAATTAGGGGGGTTAGTTATTATCCAAATCCAGAAAGAACTTGACAGGTTTCAGAATGAAGTTGAATCTATTAAGATAACTATTTTGAAAATTAACTCCTACATGTTAATTTCATATTTTTTGGATGAGCACATTTGAGGTAGGAGGGATTTATATATTATGTTTATATATTTATATAAAAGTTACCCGTCAAAAAGCTTTTAGTTTTACAAAACTCAAAGTTAGTACTGTTATGTGGCTATTAAACTTAGATAATGCCTCTTCAGGGTGTACTTATAGAAGGATAGTGGTCTGAACATCTAAGTAGGCAGTGGTATTTAATCATTCTGAGAACAGCTACTTTGGGACATTGTCTGTGTAGCTTAGGTCAAATGTACTGGGGTGATAAATCAAAATTTGTTAACTAAGGTGTAGTTGAAGGAACTACAAATGTATTGTCCATCTGCAGGACCCTGAGTTCAGTTAAGAAACAAAAAAATAGACTTGGGGGATACAGTCATTTTAAAACAGGGCTTTTATCTAAGAAATGTAATGTTTGGCATTGTAAAAGTATGTTATTTTTACTCATTCATTTGCTTTTTCAAAAAATTTTATTTTTTTAAGTAAAAGTATATATTTTACTTTGGGTCAGAGCACATAATTATGTGAATTTAACTGCCTCATTACTACAAGTTCATTTCTTAAGATAATTATATGATATGTAGAAACTAAAGAAGGGTTTGCTGGAAGGTACATGTTACCTGTTTATCAAAAATTATGAAGACTTACTGCTTTGTAATTAATTTATTTTTACATGGCTTTCTTTCTTAACTGCTTTAGGCTTTTCAAAAGAAGAGTTGACTTGGCTTCAGAACCTCCGAGGAGTTCCTCATGTCATCCAGACACAGCTTTCCCCTGTGCTGCTCTACCTTACAGACTTGGATCAGTTTTTACACCATTGGGATGTAACAGAGGTAATAGAGCATTCAAAACAAACCGATAATTACTGAATTTCTGTTTATTAACCACCAACAGTTACTATATGTGTTAGGGTTGCCTTGTGAGCTGTTTTTAGAGAAATTAGTATAAGAAATGATCCCTGTTTTGAAAATGCTTATCCCTGAGAGGAGATACTTGTAAGATGAGTGGTTTTCATTATGAAGCTCCACTAGAAATAGAACAAAAATCAATACTTTGAATGATGGAGACATTTATTTTCTTTTATTTAGCATAAAATAGATCCATCTGTTTAAAAAAGGAAAGAAGTCTAATTTTTAAAATAAATACAACAAATTTAAACAATCTTTTAAAAAGAGGACTTTGATTTATATAATTCCTTTTACAGACCAGAAATTTAATAACTTTAATATATTTTAGTATTTATGAAATACTTTGGTTTCCAAAGCAATTATTTGTTTCCTTTATAAATATTAAGGCAAATCTTGTAGATATCTAAAAAATTAAACTTAATAAATAAGGTGAATATTTTAATATTTAATATTTTGTTGAAATATTAACATGTTTATGTTTCAGTACTATTTAATGAAACCTCTATCTAAAACCACAAGTCTAGCTGGGCACTGCAGCATACCTGTAACCCTGTAGTTTGGAAGGCTGTGGCAGGAGGGTCGCAGGTTCAAGGCCAGCCTCAGCAATTTAGCAGTCCCTAAGTGAGACCGTGTCTAAAAATAAAAAGGGATGGGGATTTGGCTCAGTAGTTAAGGGCCTATACAATCCCTGGCACCAAAAAAAACCAAAACAAAACAAAAACAACAAAGCAAGTCTAAATTAAATTGGAATTATAAGATTGATAAGTTGTTGCAGATGTTACCAGTGCTTAAACTAAATACACAAAAACATTACAACAGACAATACTAAGGCTTTGATGCATTTCTCCTTTTTTTGGCTTGATGGTAGGATTAAATTAAGGGGCCCTGTGCTTTCTGAGTATATGCTCTACCACTGAGCTTAATGCCCAGCCCCATTTCTTATTTATTTTCTTTTTAAAAATATTTCTTGGGCTGGGGTTATAGCTCAGTGGTAGAGTACCTCCCTTTCATGTGTGAGGCACTGGGTTCGATCCTCAGCACCATATAAAAGTAAATAAAGGTATTGTGTCCATCTACAACTGAAAAAAAAATTTAAAAAAAATTCTTCACTTGCATTCAAAGTTGCTTATTCTTATTGATTATAAGTGCAATTATGTCATCCCATGTAATTTGGGGCGGGGTATCAGGGTTTGAACTCTGGGGCACTCAACCACTGAGCCACATCCCCAGCCCTGTTTTGTATTTTTATTTAGAGATGGGCTCACTGGGTTGCTTAGCACCTGGCTTTTGTTGAGTCTAGCTTTGAACTCGAGATCCACCTGCTTCAGCCCCCCAATCCATTGGGATTACAGGTGCCACCGGATCTGGCTTACCCCATGTAATTTTGGTTTTAATCTTTCACTTATAATCTGCACTTATGTTTTTGCTGGCTGATTTTTAAAAAATGATCTAAGAGGCCCTGGCTAGGACATTGCATTTTTCCCCATAACCCAATGACTAACCCCCACCCCGTCAGTGTTCTTCTGTTTTGTTGTTGCACTTTATTCTGAATTCTCTTCAGGTTCTTTTGATTTTTAGGGTTATACTTCTTATAGATACTTAACATTTTTCTGTCATGGCCTTTTTAAAAATTTTAGATCTATTTTATACTAAATAAAATACCTTTATTTAGTTCTGTTAAATGTTTATTTTTTAGTTATAGGTGGATACATTAAAAAAATTTTTTTTATGTTGTGCTGAGGATTGAACCCAGTCCCTCACACATGCTAGGCAAGTGCTCTACCACTCAGCTACAGCCCCAGCCCTGTCATGGCCTTTTTTTGACTTTGGTTTTGACACTTAAGGCTTTGCCAAAGACATTTATCCTCCTCTTATATTACTTACAGTATGTAGTATTATGTTTACTTGGGGTTCTTCAAAAATACTGATGTTTTTAAAAATGAAAAGAAATAATGGATTGAGGTGAAGTTCTTGCTTACTAGATTCAGGATTGCCAACAGTATATAATAATGGTAATTGTGTCCTTTGAAAGCACAGGTAGATTCTGATTTATTTAAAGTGTTCTGTCAGGCATAGTGACACACACCTGTAATCCTGTTGACTCAGGAGGTGGAGGTGGGAGGATACCAGGTTTGAGGCAGGCCTTAGTAACTTAGTGAGACCCTGTTGAAAAATAACAAGGGTTGGGTTCAATATCTAGTACCACCCTCCACCCCCACCCATCAAGTGTCCTGACATTTTGAGGAAAGCATTGTATGGGGATTCCAGGCATAGACTTGCCAGTGTCTAGTGTGATGACTTGAAAACTCAACCTTTTTAGGCATTGTTATTATGAGGTCATAATATATGGTGGTTCTTAGAGCTCTGGTTTCTAACTAGCAATTAAAAAAATTTTTTTTATAAGCCCATCATCTGTAGAAAGCCAAGACACAGTTGTCATTAAAATGTGATTATCCATATATCTGAGGTGAACATTTGCCAAGGCCACCTATTAAATTCCAAGGTTGCTATCTTTGCAATGTTAGGACATAAATTAGGGAAAATTTTAAAGTCTTGTTTTTAGTTATTGAAGTTTTTAAGCAAAATTTATTTTGGATAAACTTTGTTATACTTCAGTCTTCAGGTGAAAATATTTGAAATACATAGTTTTTGACATGTTAAGTGCAAAAAAAATGTTTTTCTAATAACTTAATTTGGGCAAGTTACTAGAGTGGACTTACCTGTTTGTATTATGGCAGTGTTATATGCCTAGGCAAAAAATATTTTTTTAAATAGTAGGACTTTTTGGAGTATGTATTATTTAAAAAATATAGTTGAGAAGGATAGACAGATCATAATGAAAAAACATATTCCGAGTTCCTGAATCGCCCATTTCCCCTCCCCAGGTTCTGCTAGTTTCTGTTACTTAGTTTTTTCCTAAATAACATTTGTCTTCTGTATCTTTACAACAAACTACCTATATGCATATGTTCTTTGGGTTTTCTACTCTTATAGAAATAACATATTGTTTATATTGTTCTGGACTTGCAATTTTCATTTAATGTCTTTGTGATCGTTCTTCCTGGCCACTAAAGAAATCATACAACTGTATGATTGTATGATCTATCTTTTAAAAACAGTAATTAACAGGGGAGGATCCCAAATCGAGATTTCCTTTCCAGGCCCAGCAAACAGTTTTAACGTTAACTGTCATTTGTAAGATATTGAATGGGTGTTTTGTTTTGGTTGTGCTGTGGCTCAGACTCAGGGCCTCATGTTTGCTAAGCACATGTGCTATCTGGGCTACCTTACAAACTCCCAAAGATTTTTTTTTTTTTTTTTTTTTTGGTACTTGGAATTGATCTTAGGGCCTCCTGCATGCTAGGGAAGTCCTCTACCATTAAGCTATATATCTCTAGCTCTTTTTATTTTGAGACAGGGTTTCATTTAGTTGCTCAGGCTAGTCTTGAACTTTTTCTCTCCTCCTGCCTTAGCCTCCTGAGTCACTGGGATTAAAGGCTTGTGCCACCACACTGGCTAAGAATACTTTTTAACATGAATAAACTCTGAAAAAATGGTCATACAAAGTAACAAACAGTTTTAAGAAATAACAGTATTTTCAGTATTTTTTAAATCTCTGTGTCTTTCTCTCTCTCTCCTCGTTTTTTTTGGTATGAGGGCTTGAACCCAGGGGCACTTAACCACTGAACCACATCCCCTCCCCTTTTTTGTATTTTATTTAGGGACAAGGTCTCACTGCATTGCTGAGGCTGGCTTTGAACTCACCATCCTCCTGTCTCAGCCTCTCTAGCTACAATTATAGGTGTGCACCACCATACCTGGCTCTGTTCTTCATTCAGAGTAACGTTAATATGTATTTATACTTTTTTATAGTTTCACCATAAATGTATATAACTTCAAATTTTATTGTTTCGTTTTACATGTTACTGAACTTTTTTAAAAAATATTTTTTAGTTGTCAGTGGACCTTTATTTTATTTATTTATATGTGGTGCTGAGAATCGAACCCAGTGCCTCACACGTGCTAGGCAAGCGCTCTACCACTGAGCTACAACCCCAGCCCCCATGTTACTGAACTGTTAAAAAATAAAATAATACCTTTTTAGTAATTTGCTTTTATTCATTCAACATACTAAGAGAGTTATGTTAATGTGTCAAGTAGTTCATTCTTTTTCAGTGGTGTATGGTATTTCATTGCAAAATAGGAATTCATTGTCTTTCATATTTTGAGTATTCTTAGATTTTCTTTTTTTTTTTTTCCCTACTTTTGGTATCAAGGGCATCCCCTTTTATCTTTAATTGCTCTTTAACTTAACACAGTCTACCTCCAAATTACACTATCCTACTTTATGTAATACTGGAATATAAGGTCATTCTTACTTGTGTTTCTCTGTTATGTAATGTGTTTTCATTTCTCTAATTTCTTTCTCTGCATTTTTAAAAACATTTTTTTTATCCTCCTTAAATTTTTCTATATGGAGCTTTTGTTGTACCTAAATGTTACTTTTACATTTTCTTGGCTTATATTTGCTTAGTGTTTTTTTTTGGCTTATAGTTTATTGTGTTAAGGAAAATAGGTGTTGTGTCCCCTTCTTATAGGTCTCTTAATTAACATGTGTTAGACTATTTTGTTTTGAATGTCATTTTTTTAAAGCATTTTTTTGTGTTTTAGAAAATTATTATGTCTTCAGGTCACTAATGTTTTTCATAGTATTCAGCTGCTTTTATATCCAACCAGTGAATTTTTAAAATTTCTTAAATTTATTTATTTTATGGTACTGAGGATTGAACCTAGGGGTACTCTAATCACTATATTCCTAGAGCTTTTTATTTTATTTTATTGAGATGAGGTCTTACTTAAGTTGCTGAGGCTGGCCTAAAACTTGATATTGTCCTCTTTTAGCTTCCCAAATAGTTAGAATTACAGGTGTGTGCTACTGCAGCTGGCCCAACCAATGTATTTTAAATTTCACATTTTTTTTAATGTCAAGAACTTTTTCTTAAATCTTTTGCTTTTCTTTTGGTTTTATATTTGCTTAAGATAGTTATAAAAATTGTTTTAAGATTCTTGGTTCTGTCAGTCATTTATGTAGATTTATTTTTCTCCTGGTTATGTTTTGTGTTGTACATCTTGTACAGATGTTTTTGACAAGTTTTTGAGTAGATATCGAATAGTGGAAATTTGCTATTTTTGAGTTGGAAATTTTTGTTGTTCTTAGGCTATTTGGCTTTTTTTCTGGTGGTCATGCTGTTTGAGAAGTATCAGCTTGGGCCTTTTTAATCTTGGTTTTAGCTTGATTAGGACAAGTGGCCTTTATTAACATAAGGCTCATTAAACTGTGGCTTCTGACCCAGTTTTGGTTGTTCCTATTTTTTATACCATCCTTGATCTAAGTGTGTACGTTCTTTTAACAGTTGTTAAAATGAAAGAAAGAATATGTGACAGAGCTGTACATGGCCTACAAAACTTGAAATACTATTTGGCTTTTTATAGGAAAATATTTGCCAACTTTTGTTCTTGGGCTCATTAAGCCCTGCTTTGTGTTCTCTGAGCATCTTCTCAATGACCTGGGTGTTCTAGGAAGACCCTCCATTTTCCCTGGTTAGTACTCAGACATCTCTGTGGCCTGTTTGAGCTTTAGGAATTGTTCGTTTTCTGCCCCTGCATGTTCTTTGCCTGGTGTCCTGGAGACATGCCTTGTGCATTCATGGCTTTGTATTCAGAATACCTAAAGAGACTGGAATTCTCTTTACTTTCAGGTTCTTTTCAATCCAAATTCTAGTTGTCAGCAGCTCTCTCAAAGTCCTTGCCCTGTCTTGCCTACATTAGGGAGCCTTCCACACTTTGCTGGGTTCCTCCTCAAAGTGCCTTCAGCAGAGGCCAATATAATAAATTACTGTATTTACAACTTTAGTGTTGGTGAAGTTTGAAAACATTTGTTTTCTATATTCAGTTTTCTGTCTACATGCTCTGGTTTATGACATTTTTATGTGACGCCACTGAAACAAGTAGAGTAGGAAAGTCCCAGATTTTCAAAAAGAAAGAAATTGTTCTTGGTCAGTAAGATACTGCAGCACAGGTAAGTCTTTAGCTGAATAGAATTTTGATTTAGGAGTCAGGGTGCTGCTCCTGACTATACTGTTGACTTCTAGATACTAGAACATTTGAAGTGCTCAGAAATCAGAAACTTCTTAAGCCTGACGTGACTTTCAAAAAAGTTTTGGATTTTGGAATCTGAAGTGTTTTCGGATTTTAGAAATTTTGGATTTTGAATATTTCCATAGATTTCACTCCATAAGAGCCAAATATGCAAATATTCCAAAATCTGAAAAACTCTGAAACATTTTTTTTGGTCCTGGGCATTGTGGATAGAAGATACTCAACCTTCAGCCTATATTTGTATTTTCTGTATTATGAGTATTTTTTTAATACCTGTTTCCCATTATTATGTAGAGCAAATAGGTTAAAAAAAATCTGTTGAACTTGTTTCTTACCTAAAATGTTAAGATTTGGTTACTGGTTTTCTCTTTTGACAGGCAGTTTGTCACAGTTTGTTGGTTATCCCTGCCCGGAGTCAGAGCTTTGACATCCTGCAAAGTGCCATCAGTAAGCATTTGGTAAATATCCTTAAAATTTTTTTTCTCTTAAAAAATAAAACCAATTCAGTAGCTAAGATTTGAGTTTGTCAAAGTCGAAAGAGACAGTGTTTGGAATTCTAAGCTTAAGGATAGCATTGCCTCTAACAGCATTATACAATTTCTAAGAACTGAGAAATCCTGTTATTTCTAGATGTTACTAAGTAATTCTGTGACCTTGGGAGAAATTCCTTCTTTTCCTTTCTTCATCTATAAAATGAGGGTCCATAACATTATACTTTAGTTCTCTTTTGATTTGTGATGCTCTTGTAATTTGCATGTGCATGGTTTTTGTGTATTAGGAACCCAACAGATAGACCTGCGTCTGAGTTCCACTTAGGTAGTTTGGGTTCTAAGTCTTGGTTCCTGGGAGCAGGGTGATCAGTATTGAGACTGACTTCACTTACCCATGGGTGTCTTTTGTCCCTATTAGTATTAACTCAAGAGTAGGCGTATCTCCTTTGTTGCTTTTAATTTGCTACAACTTTGATCTTTAGTTTTTTTATAATGTGTTATAGTGCAAGGGAGAATTCTCAAATTTTATCTTCCTAAAGACTCACTTGTTTTTGTAATTTTGTATAGGCATGTCCATAACCCCTCTTTTCTCCTTCAAAATATTATTTCTCTTGAATTAGAACAGGGTAATTCTTTGAATTCCTGGTACTTCCTTTTTTTTCTTCCTGCTATCAAATTTGCAATTCTTATACCTTGTATCATCAAAGATGCCAACCTTTTTTTTTTTTTTTCCTGTTGCCATCTCAGAGGGTTATGCTTTCCTTTGACTATATTCATTATCCTAGTAAAAGATCAATGTGCCAGCCAGGCTTGGCCACCATTTTCATAGACAGCCTAATGGAGGAGATTAAGACCTCAGAATTTTCAGGCTTTTAAAATGATTACGTGATAGTAGTTTTCAGGAGATTGAAATCACAAGTTAGATTTTACCTTTATGACGGTGTAGTCTAGGTGAATGAACATACCATAATGAGCCTTATTTGGCCTTCCAGGGTTTCTTGACTGCAAAGCAGTCAAGTGTTATGTATAGTAATATCTTATATCCACTCCTCTAATGGTATTTTCTTTGTATCTGAATGGCTAAATCAGAAGGCAGGAGAAGGCTAAATGTAAAATGAACTCTGTACATTTAATTACCTGGAATGGAGTGTGGTACCAAATTCCAAGAGTTTTCTAGTTGGTAAAGTCAAAAGTTTTTAACTGTGATTATTGATGTCAAAATTTTCTTTGGATGCATGAAATAATCCTTTTAAATAATGTTTTGATGAACATTAGAACTTGTAACATGGAAGATTTTAGATTTTGTCATAAAGGGGAGGCAATGGATTTCATTAATCATATTTCTTGGGCTCAGTGGTAGAACAGTTGTCTAGCACACTTGAGGCCCTGGGTTCCATCCCTAGTGCTGCTTATTCTCTTTTCAAAGTTATTTGATAATTAAATTCTCAAAGGAACACATGACCTTTGGGTGCAGCAGGTGGTGTATGTTTTGTGTAAGTTTTTAGTAGAAGCATTATAAGTTTGATATTCCAGTTAACAGATTTTGGTTTTATTTGGGTGATGGGTACTTCTGTAAAGAGGTAATTAATCTCATTTTTCTCTGCTTAGGTTGGGTTGACTGTAATTCCAGACAGCACGGCCGGCTGTGTTTTTGGTGTTATCTGTAAGCTCCTGGATCATACATGTGTAGTTAGTGAAACTCTACTGCCATTTCTGGCTTCTTGTTGCTACAGTCTTCTTTATTTTCTGCTCACTCTAGAGAAAGGGGAAGCAGAACATCTAAAAAAGAGGTAATAGTTTTTTTGTGTGTTTGTTTTTTAACCTTAAGTTTTTCCTTTTCTGCCTTTCTCCCAGATAAATAAATTAGAGAGGGTGAATTAAATTAGATTTTAGAAATACTGTAAATTCTCTTTTAGAGAGTTTGTGTAAATCTAGCTTGTCTTTGCTTTGTTCTTTCATGAATCCTATGTGTGTTGTAGTGAGAATTCTTAGTTTTTTGATTTTCCTTTATAAATTTTATAAGTTAGATGGCATTATAAAGTTTCTTGAGCGCTTTCCCTTATTAACATTGCTGTGGGTCTAGCAAGATAAAAAAATTCTATTCTTAAGAGAATGGGCTATTACTACAAACCTTTGTATTTTGTTTTGGGCTTTATTAGAGCTTCCACAGTGGAATATAAAATTCTTGGATTTATGAAAACTGTTCTAAGATGCTAGTGATTTTAATTAGCCAGTACTTTTGCTCTTAGGTAATATTCAAGCTAGACTTTGTAGGATAGTTTGTAAAATTCCACTTCAGTTTAAAAACTGTTCCCTTGTTTATATTCTTATACTTAATAAGATTCATTGTAGAAGGTTATTTTTTAAAATTTGGCAAGTGAACAAATAGGAGAAAATAAGTTCTTTAACTTGCTAACATTTTGATGTGTGCCTTTTTAGGGTGTGTGTGTGTGTCTCTCAATTTTTGTTCATTTATTTATTTTTGGTATTGGGAATTGAACTTATTGGCACTTTACCATTGGGCACATCCCCAGTCCTCATTTTTGAGACAAGGTCTCGTCAAGTTACTGAAGCTAGCCTCAAACTTGAGATCCTCCTGCTTTCTCCCAAGTTGCTGGGATTTATAGGCATACACCACTGAGCTCGGCTTTTTAAACATTTAAATGCCATGAAAATGTATCATACGTACTGATTGTATAACACACCTATATACTAGAGTATACTGAGTCTTTTTTTAACTGACCCCCTAGGTTTAGAAACAGAATATCATCAGTACATTCAGTTTCATGCACCCTCCACAGTTATTTCTCTTCTGCCCCCACCCCTAATCACTTTTGTGTTAACTTTGTGACTTTAAAAAGAAAGGGTATTTATAAGAATCACATGTGTACGTATTTTACTCGGAGGAGTTCTGATTCAGTGTCACTTGTGAGATTTCATTTTTCATTCAGCACCCCCCCCAGGGGTCAGTCAGTTTCTCAGAAGGGTCAGATATTAAATATTTTAAATATTTTACGTTTTATGGGCCGTGTCTCAACACTGCTGGTAGTGTGAAAACTGCAGTGGATAGTATGCAGAGCAATGAATGTGACTATGTCTTAATTAAACTTACAGAGGCTGTTGGTTGGGTTTGGTTTTGGCAGTAATCACCTGACTGCTATACAGTATTTTGTTATATTAATGTACCATAATTTACCCATTTTACTGTCTATGCTCATTTTTTTTAGTAAGTGAGTGTGTATATAGAAAATGTGTATTTCACTGTAAATACACTATAAATTGATATAATAAACATAGATTTGATATCATTCTCATCATCAGACTTTATGTCTGATGGGTCAAGAAAAGTTTTTATAAATCTCAAGGAACTTCTCAAGGTTCTAAAGATTATATAAGATTTTATAAGATCTTTACTTATGCACTGTGTATATTGTCATTTGTCACTTTTTGTCACTTGAAATACAAGCTTCTTCATTAAACACTGTCATCTGATGTTTCATAGATCTTTTGTACTTTCTTAGAGAAGAGTAGCCTGCTTTGACTTTATGTGGCAGGATGCAACTTGTTGGCCTGTCAAGTGCCCAGTTTTATATGGATATTGGCCAAGTTGTTAATACCCCCTGGACCCCAAGATGGCATTAGTCAGAAGAACGTGCTTGTAGCCAGAGTCTAAAATACTTAAAATTCCCTTTACCATTGAAGAAGGTATTTGTAAGATCACAAAAGGTAAAAGTGCCCAAATGACTGAGAACCTTTGATTTTACAAATACTGGCCAAAAAAGTCAAGCCTCACTAATTTTAAATTGTTCAGAACTTTTCACCAAACCTTTGTTACTAATGAAAAAAAATGTTGTTATTCTGAGCCCTCTTAGTTTGTAGGTTAGTAATCTTAAATTTTTATTTTCTCTTCATCTTTGTGTTGTAAGTTGGGATTTGTCCTACAGTACATTGTAATTTATCCTGCTGGAGACTTGGTGTGCTCCTTCATTCTGAAGACTAGTTTTTTCTTCTTCACCCTGGAAACTTCTGTTGTTAGTTCTTGATTATTGTCTCCTCCCATGTTTCTCTTCAGTTCTTTCAAAAACTACTTTTGCTTGAAGAGAGCGTCTCATTCTGCCTTTGCCTCTTAACAGTTTCCGCTTTGCTAATTCTTTTAGCTTTCCCTTTGAGCATTTCTTTCATCTAATATTGTTCGGTTTTCTTTTGGATTTGTTTCTAGTTTGGATTTTTGCTATTCTTGTTTGCTTATGGTTTATTGGTTAAAGCTCCTATCAGTTTGTTCTTTATCTTTTTTTCCTCTGGTGTGGGGAATTCTCCTTCAATTTGGAGAACAAGTGGGGCTCTGGAGATTGTCTTTCACAAGGTTGAACTAGCTCCTGTGTCTTGGGTTTTATACCTTTTCTGTAAATGTGCCTTTTAAAGAGTTTTGGAGGTTTGTGGAGGCCTTCCCATGGGATAGTTGAACACTTGGATTTTCCTGGCTTCCCACTGCATGTAGGGAGCCCAGTTCAAGCTCTCTGCCTGCTATAATTGGGGTCTGAACCCTCAGCTTCCAACACTATTGACTGGAAAATTCTATCCCCCAAATCGTACATCGTTGTGTACCCTATTGGGTATCTCTAAATTCTTTCACTGTTTCTGGCATGTAGAAGTTTCACCCATTTATGATTTTACATCCACTTCAATTTACAAAAGTAGAAAATGAATGCAGTCTTGTGCTACATAATGAGGTTTCTCTCACTGAGACCTGTGTATGCAGTAGTGGTCCCCTAAGATGTGGAGCTGAAAAATCCCTATCACCTAGTGACACTGTAGCCATTGCAAGCAACATTGTAAGGCAGCACATACTTTTCATTTGTGGTGATACTGGTATAAGCAAACATACTGCACTGCCATGGTTTAAAAGTATAGTACGTACAGTTACGTACAGTATAATACTTCATAATAGATAGCTATGTTACTGGTTTTGTTTAGAGAACATTCCTATTTAAAAAAAAAAAAAACTAAAACAGTATGCTGGCAGCATCCTCATTTTTCTTGTGGTTTTTCATCCATCTCTGGACTGCATTCAACATTGGAGCATTACAGGAGTAACTTGTAAATATCTAAGGGCAGGTATTATAAATTCAGTTGGAACCAAAGTAGCTTCCTCTGTTCTTCTTCCCTAGATGGTACGATCTTTACCTCTATGCCTGTACCTTAGTATTAGCTATGTCTACAGTCTGGCTTACTCTTTTCTCCCTGCATGTAGCTTTGCTAGCCTGACTGCATCAGTTAATGGACTGTTTACCTAGAGTGGATTCCTTATCTGCCTTAGTTGTCATTGCCATATGTGAAGTCAGGAAAGTTAGTCATATGGTGAAGGGCCCGGTCCACCTAGACCTAGAGGGTAGTAAGCTTCTCTTAAAAGATTGGGGACTGGGAGGTTGTGCACTTTGGAACAGAAACTGCAACAGACTAAGGTCAGAGCCTTAAGCAGTCTGTAGACTCGTCCCTTCAAATAGATGTTGCTCCATTTAATTGACACTCTTCTAGAATGTGGTTAGACTAACTACAAGTTCATGTCTCTACCATAAAACTTTTTTGCTCTTGCTCTGTAAAGATATGAAGAGAATGATGATGTTTGTTGACATTTGGATTTACCATTTCTGGCCTTCCATGATGTATTGTTGGCAGTAATGGTCCCCTCACTGGCTGCTTTGTGAAATCTATTTTGGCTCCTGATGAGCACCCTACCCCCCATAAATCTGCTCTCTCCTAAGAAATTAAACAAGTTCAGAATCTAGGTCATAGACTTAAAGTTTTGTGTATTTCTTTTCTTTTTCTTCTTCTACTTTTTTTTTTTTTTTTAACCAGTGGGGCATTCTTATTCTTCTGATGTCTTTTACATTGTATAGCAGTTGAATAGTGTCCAATGTTAGATACTGGGGCTTCGAGAATGTCTTGTTAAATCCAGGAAAGTGCTGGTTGCTAAGCTTCCTGGAACCCACAAAATAGGTGAGAACAGCTAATTCTTCATTGAATTTATACTTACTTAGTTCTGATTAAACCCAAATCTTATTTATGATGATTTGTGGTGTTTTATTAAGAAATGCTAATCTCTTAAAAGACCATTTCAATTTTTGGTAATGTGAAAGGGACACTTTTCCTGTGTTGGCTCACTGACTGACTTCTTTCTTGATAGGGACAAGCTGTGGGGGGCCTGTGTCTCCATCCTGGCTCTCCTGCCTCGAGTTCTCAGGTTGATGCTGCAGAGCCTGCGTGTGAACAGAGTTGGGCCTGAGGAGCTGCCTGTTGTGGGCCAGCTACTTCGCCTGCTGCTTCAACACGCACCCCTCAGGACTCACATGTTGACCAATGCCATCTTGGTACAGCAGATCATCAAAAATATCACGGTAAGAAGCATAACAAGAGGAGGTTCATGGGACAGGTAAGGGTGGGGTTCCTGCACCTGGATTGGCTTCTATAGTTAAGCCTAGTGTGGTGATTGCTTAGGGCTTCCCTGCTGTACAGCATCTGACTAGGACTTAACTAGTACTTTAAGCCTTAAAGTACACACACTTAATGAAGGTGGCACCAGGAAGTTTCCAAAAAGGTAGGGTCATCAGAGTCATTCTTACTTGGACTCTGTTATTTAACTGGGATCATTTGACAATTTTTTCCCTCTTACCTGAACAGGCTTGTTTTCTTGTCTGTCAAAAATGGAAGTAATGTCATTTTTTGTGTGCCTTTGGGTTTTGGTGACCATAAATGAGATTATCCAAGTACCGTATTTAGTTTACCTGACATTTTTTTGCTCACTAAATGTTAGCCGACATTAAGGAAATTCTTTAGTAGCAACTTAAGGCTGATTTCTAGTCACTTAGTTCATTGGATAGGAGGAGATAGTAATCAGCTCTGCCTCCTTGGTGGCTCTTGCCTTTAGCTACATCTGTTTTGGGAGGTAGTTTTATCTTCTAGGGTTCCTTTTGTGTTTTTGTTTAAGAGGGTTAAAAGGTGTTTTGCAGAGGTGTTTGGGGTTTATTCATTGGGACATACAATCTGTTATATTTTGGAGTGGTGTTTATAGGAGTAATGAAAATAGCAATGGCATAATTCAGAACCGTAGAAGGAAAGAAAAGTCAAGAATTTGAATTATTCCCATATGGGAGAATCGGCCTACCTCTTGATAGACAAAAATTGTCAGAATTATTCTCAGTTGTTAATGCAAGATCATGAGACACTAGATGACAAAGGGAGGGAATCACGAGTATAGGAGTGGTTGATGGTGAAATTTCATTAGTTCTCAGCATATACAGTAGGAAATAGGCTAATAAACCAGTAATACCTGAGGACATAACTGACTAGGAATTTTCAAGGTCTGTGTTAATGCCCAATTAGTAGTTCCTTTTTTTTTCCCTTAATAGGTGGGGGATACTGTTGGCTAGGCTTTGAGAAATCATGTTTTGGTGTGAAAAGCACTGTAAGGTGACTTTTAATATAATTCTCAAATTACTCTTGTTTTTCTCTGCAGACACTGAAGAGTGGAAGTGCTCAGGAGCAGTGGCTCACAGACCTACATTATTGCTTCAGTGTGTATATCACTGGGCATCCCCAAGGGCCCAACGCGTTAAGTACAGTGTATTGAAGAGGCGTTGTGGTACCTACTGTTTGAAATTGTTTATTCACATCTATCTTATTTTGAAGAGAAACTGATGTAATAAATGTTTGTCATTAAAGCTAAGCTTTTAAAGAAGTTTTTGAACCTTCCTTTGCAAAGCAATGTTTGTGAGTTCCCATTGAAGCTCAGGCTGGCTTCCTGGAATAGTACATATACATGAGATGCCTGGTTACAGGTAGAAATAACATTTTGCACTTCAGAGGAACTGAATATTTACAGAATGGAAGTATAGTACTTTCTATTATTTATCAACATACTAGCAAAAGTGTTGTGATCCCAATGAGGTCAATCTCATTCTTAATTTTGAAAATAATAATTATTAAATTAAAAATTGAGGTAATTAAATTAGGTAAACATATTGCTTTTTATCTCGTACCGTTAGCACGGGGATGATACTGATCTTAACAAAAGTGACTAAAAAAAGTCGTGAACTCTTAAGTTTGTGCTTCCTCTCTGCATCCCCACAGCAGTCTTTACCCTAAAATGTAAAAGAGCCCACAGTCACCAGATTTCATTTATATCAGGTGTTCTTCGAGCTAGAATGTGTGTAGTTTTCCCTGCCAGCAATAGAAGGCATTTTGAGAAGCTTGTTCACCTCTGTAAGTTGGTCAGAAAGTACAAGTGGGATGTCGAGTCCTGAGCTGGCACCTTGGTACATGAGATCTGGCTTATAAACCCTACCTGACTGAATCCTTGGTCCTGACAGGCTGGTGGTGCTAGGCAGTGAGGCGGCCATTCAGAGAGGACATGGCCCCAACCTGTGGCCTTCAGAAACTAACATGGGAACTGGAAAAATGTAAGGAGTCAACAGAATGTTACTTAGTTCTTTTTTTATGAAGTTTCTAAATGCAAACACTGGGACATAATTCTGATATAAAATTTAGGACTGATAATGTTGGAGTAATAGGAGGTGGTATCTATCAGAAAGTTTGTTTTAGTAGATTCCAGGCAAGTAGTAAGATGAAGATGGCTGCTGGGGGTGTAGAGAGGGAGACAGGTTCCCCGTCTCATTTAGTTTTATCACTTGAACCAGGAAACGAGGCCTGTAGTAGCTAGCTGTTAGAAATCCCAGCCCGGCAGCCCCTGCAGTGCTCACCACCCTAGTTTTTACTTACGTTACTGATAATTATCAGTTCTCATTTCTAGCTGTGCTGTGATGAAGGCACACAGCTGGGCAGTATGCATGGACATAGTCCTGATCCTCTCAGTGTAGGCTGAGATGATTTACAAATTAGCACTTGTAAGAGCAGAGGAAACGCTGGATATTTTCTTTCAGTTATGACATTTTCAAGGTAATAAGGCTTTAGGCATGGATATTAAAGTTTTCCCAAAATGTAAGACAGTCCATCAACAGAGAATCAGAATTGCATAGCTATTCACCTTTCTCCACAGGCCATCAAAGCTTTGGTTTGTTTTTTGATTTTGCAGCTGATTGCAGGTTATAAGAAAAGTTCTTCGATCTTCCACTGTTCTCAAGGAGATGTATGCATTGCAAATTGCTCACTGTTAAAAACAAATACCAGATAAATAGTCAGGTTAATTCTAGTGCTGAAGGGAAGACTTCCTTGATGCTAAGGGAAAAGAATTTAAGTTTGTGCTATCCCTGGAACCAAATAAGTTGATGGGCCAGTGTACTTCAGAGGCAGGGTGATCACTGGCCTTGCATTTCTCCTCCTCTCAAAAATATGGAACATTTCTTGAAGGAAGCACCTGCATTGGGAGAGAACAGGTGTTTTAAGGAGCTGGGACTGGAACTTTTGGTCTTAAATCTACCTGGAATAATTAGTGTTCTCTCGTTGTGTCTCATGACACAGTGCATCCTTACTCATATTCATGTACCATCTTTTAGTTCCCTTTCCTTTTTGTTTCATAAGATTCGAAACCTATTCATATTCCTGAAGGTTGATAGACTAATAGGCATATCAAACTCAAAATGGATTTTAAGAGGACTTTTTATGACTTTGAAATAACAAATTTGTAGGCTGCCACAGTCAGAAAACATGATAACTGACAAATGAGGATACTGAGAACTCATGGTTGGGAGACCTTGCTGCAGCCATATTGCTATATTTTGCTCTTAACCCTGGAAAAATAAAAGCAAATATGAGGGGTAAGTTTTAAAAAGTATAGAACATGTCTTTATTTTTCTCTCCTGGTTTTACAACTGCAACAAAATTATTTTTAAATGAATTAACTGCTTTTGGAACTCCTGTATTTTTGACTACCCTCAATATAACTGAAATTATCACCTGCATACCCCTGTACAAGATGGCAGAATATACTGGATTCAAGCAGGAGTTCCATTAGCAATGTTCATGTAAGCTATGATATTCCATTCACTGGTGTGGAATGTTACAGGAAGCTCTTTCATTTTTAAAGAAATGATCCCTGGTATGTATGTGTCAGTAATAGGCTATGTTGATAGTCTTTGTGGGTGGTTTGCAGCAGCACTGTGAAAGACAGGAGAAAGCAGGGAGTTTATCTGTCTCCTAAATGGATGTAGGGCAATAGCCTGCAGAGACTGCATTTTGATATATTTTTCTGTTTCTTCCTTTTTGAAGTGGTAGAAGAATTATAAAACTTCAGCATGGCATCTCCCCAAGCCAGAGGGCAGGAACAACATATTCAGTCATTAAATAGTTAACCATCTACAATGCACCAAGTAATTTTCTGGAAGTGAATAGAACATAGGCAAAATCAGAAAATTCCTAGCCCTGTTGGATTCTCAAGGCAAGAAAGTGATTTTTATTTATTTTTTTTGTGGTGCTGAGTATCAAACCTAGTGCTTCATGCATGCTAGGCAAGAGTTCTACCATTGAGTCACATCCCCAGCCCTGAACTAACATTTTTAATTCAAACTGAAGACCAAAGTTAATGTTCTCTCTTTTGGTTTAATTTGTTACTTGATCACAAAATTCACAAACTTGTGTATATATCCAAGCCACACTCACTTTATGGATATTATTTCATTTATAGACATGTTTTCTATATAAAACAGACTACAGCTAAACTATACCTAGTAGCTCTGCTTGACCATCTTCATTACCTGGTTGATGCTTCATGTAGGTGGGTTTAGCCTTGACAAAACCTATGTTCCCTCCAAGTTCAGGGTAGGGAAAGATTCTCTCTACTCGTGTCTGATTTCAAACCAGTCAGAAATGTGTGTAGGACAAACAAGATGCTTATTATGTAAAGTCCTAAGAAACCATTAAGATCTTTGAATTTGTTTACTCTGTACCCTCACTAAAAACCTTTCATAGGCATTCGTTGTTTAAGGATTTCTGGCAGTACTGGATTTGCTTTTCTCTTAAGTCAGAGTTAAAACTGATCTGATTATCTTTACTAATATTATATAGATGAAACTTTCTGGTAGTTCTGACAGTTCTGTTGAAATATTCTTCAGTCAAGAAAAAAGAAGGCCTTTTTACATAGAACTGTGAGGTTTGATTACTTTGAAAGTTTTTACTATCCCACCCACCACTTCCCTGATCAGCCTGCCTGGGTTACATGAGTTACCTAACTTATTAAAGGTTTGGCAGTAATTACTCTGTCCCCCCCCTCACCTCCAGATTTTCCCCTCATCAAAATCTAAATGAATGCTAAAGTTCATGCTGACAGTCATTGTTCACCTTCCCAGCTGCACTCTGTTCCTGCAGGATGACTGTGTGGATCAGGGTCAGGGCCACGGGTTGCCATAGCCACTGTGAGATACACTGGACCTGGCATTAGCTGCTGACAGCACTGAACTTATCACCCATTTTTAATGCTGGCGTGAAGGAAGGGGCACTAAGTAAACTCTCTTGTCTTGTGGCTGCAAAGAAAGCTGCTGAGCTCTCGAATGAAAGTGTACCTTTGAGCCTTGAGTGCAGTGTCCTGTTTATGGAGCTCTTCCCACTTTTGGCAAGGAAATGGAGGATCTTCTTGACACCAAATGGGCCAAGGACTTCCAACATTGATTTGAAGAAAGTATTTTTGTAAAAATGATTAGTGATAGCTACCTACCATTTATTGTTTCTACTGAAGGTAATGTTAATAGCTTTTAGTTGTGAAAATAATTTGTCTCGGGCTGGGGATATAGCTCAGTTGGTGGAGTGCTTGCCTCACATGCACAAGGCTCTGGGTTCTATCCTCTGCACAAAAAAATAGTAATTTGCCTCATAGAGACATATATTGACTGTGATAATCCCATAAAAGGGGGATAAGAAAACTGCATTCTTGAAATGACTTTGGAAACCCTGGCCACCTCTCTTCTAATGTCTCCTGTATTTGGGAATGAAACAAGAAAAACCCTTCACATGTTCTCTCCCCCTGCTTCATGATGCCTTACCTGAATTGAGATGCAGAGCAGGAGGGGCTCTGGAAAGTCTTGTAGGATGATGTACTTTTCCTTCCAGAGAACAACCTGAAATCAACCAACAACAGTCATCTATCTTTGACCAACAGCAGTGTGGCCTGACCAAATTATGAATTCCTTATTGAGGAAAGGGCTTGAGCTACCAAGATACAGTAGGTATGGCATGGAAGTGCAGATTGTTCCTTAACTGAAATGTTTGGGAGCAGCAGCTTTACAGATTTAGGGGCAATTGCATAGACTTTACTGGATGGGCATTCCTAATCTCCGATCCCAAGTCTGAAATTTGGGGCTGCTCAATCTGTATCATGTAGGTTCAGAGCCAAAACCTGAGATTTTGTTGCAAGAACTACACCAGATCTTTCTAAAGGTGCTTGGCTTTTCTGGTGGGGAGTTAGCCAGAACTGTTTTCTGCTAAGTTTATTTGGATGAGCTCTTTCCAGAACTAAAAATGTTTCTGTTTACAGCAATTTATCTGCTGAACAAGTATTCACTATAGTGGATGGGTCTCATGCATTCCATAGATGAGCAACCCTATACTACCTTAACATAGGAAAGGTCAAGGCAAGGCAGACAAGGTATGAGTCTGGAGTTGTCCCAGTGGGTAACGTAAGTTGGGGAATACTCGAGCAGAGCTCTGGAGAGGTTCAAAGGATGAGACTGTCAACCAGGGAGCATAGTGAAGACTCCTTTGGGAGGCTCTCTGAGCTGTGATGCTAGCTAGAATGCCTCATGAGACCAAGTATGACCCAGAATTGCTGGGAGGCAATAAATGGGGTGCTAAAATTTTATGCTCAGAAGTAGAATAAGGAAGCTTTCTGAACGGTGGTGTGCCCAGTGTAATTAAATCCTATTTCAGATTCTGCCGTCGCACTCTGAGGGTGGCACTCAGATGGTATACTACATAGCCCAGAAGGACATTTACCATAGATCTGCTTGAGCACTGAGTGCCTGGTAGACTTGGTGCCTGAGATGCCCTTGGATGGGCTCTTGGGAACCCTGATGACTGCCACAGTCTTTGGGAGCTTTACTTCCAGTTCTCTTCTCCAAACCTGGAGGAGCAATGATGTGCACTCACGGCTCCATTTGTTCTCGTCTCCAGCTCCAGGCTGCTTCCTGTGCAGCAGGTGGGACAGGTGCTTTCTGAGCCGGTAGCTGGTGGGGCCGGAGGAGAGGAGAGGCTTAAGGTCACAGTATAAAGAAGAGCAAACTTCTTTCAGGTTCCTAGAAGCTTTAGGAACAGTACTTGTGAAACTCCTGATTTCAAAGGTGGCATATTGAATTTGAGTTCTATCTCTTCCCATCATGAAATACTAATTGAACTAGGATTCATCAGATGAGTCTTTGCCCTCAGGGAGAAACACTATGCAAAAGCTAGGAGCTGGGCACATGGGGACAGATGTGATGGTTTGGTAGGCTTCCCAGGCTGCCGTGCACTGTGCTGTGTGTAGGAGCTTCTCAGGCAGAGGAGGGCACTCTGGGCAGCAGAATCGGCATAGACGGACGTGAGGCTGGCTGCACTGTGGAAGGAGCCAGCATCTGTTGAAGGCATGCTGCATTCCAGGCACCCTCCCTGTGATTTAAGGGGCTGTGAGGCAGACCTTCCAAGGTTCAGAAAAGCAGAGTAACTTACAGAAGGTAACACGGCTAGAGCCAGCAGAAACCAACATTCTGAATCAGTACTATCTGGCCCAACTGCCAAACACTGCTAAGGACTTTGTCTGATTTCCATACATAATGGAGGGACTCACAAAGGGTTAAAGAAGAGTGGCAGCCAGGTGCAATGGTACATGCCTATAAAGCCAGTGATTTGGGAAGCTAGGGCAGGAGAATAAGTTTAAGCCCAACCTGGGCAACTTAGGGAGACCCTGTCTCCAAACATAAAAAGGCTGGGGACATAGCTCAGTGGTAAAGTGCCCCTGGGTTCAATCTGCAGTACCAAAAAAAAAAAAAAAAAGTGGCAAAGGTAAAAGCTGCTTTTTTACTAAGAACATTCCGCTGGGGCGTGGAGCTTGGAGTGGGGAAAGATGGGCAGAGGAATGATGGCAGTATTTACATCTAGTCTTTACTTGATGGTTTTTATCCCACGTGTACCCAAACTTACTGACAAGCGCAACTGTTTGGAACCATATGAGGGAGAGCTGCATCCATGTACTGCATCGACTACTCCCAGCGAGCCTAGAGGAGCAGCAGGCCCATGCGTGATGCTAGGACACACCACACGGGAGAGAGTCTTCCCAAGTCTGCTAAATATTTGCAGTGCTTGGTGCAGCCCTGCCTCCTTTACCAAAGGCTGATTTCGGCAACCAACATGGTTCTTCCTTTCTTTTCCTGGAGAGTGACAAATCATAGTGTCCCTCAACTAGAATATGTCCCACCTTTCTAAATGGCCAGTATTAGAGAACCAGAGAGATGGGGCACTGCTGTTCCATAATGGTTTCTTACGTTAGAGGTGTTGGGTGTCTCCCCACTCTCTGCGCTTTGGGGAGGCCCAGGTACTGGTTGAGACTGTGGGGAGCTTCAGCTTTTAGTGGACACAGCTCCCCCGATCAGCTCTGGTATGGAGACTGGATCAGCATCCAGGAAACTCTTAAGGTTCTTGGGGCAGAGGAACAGGCCTCATTCTCCCTCTTTCAGGAGAACAGATGCCCCTGGACTGTGGGAAATTCAAACATGCCCCATAGTCCATGGGGTCAGGGCTCTTCCTGCTGTCCAGTCTATCCTTGCTTCTTTATCTCAGAATATACTGGAGAGAGTGGACAGAAAGGGGCTTCCACATATTAGGTGATGTTTTAAACAGCAGCTTTCCAGCTTAGCCTGTCCAGTACCTGATTTTAGTTTTTATAATAGTCAAGTCTTAATTGGTAATAAAACTTCACACTTAATTTTCAGACTAGGTTTCATTTTCTTGAGGTCCAAGGTCAATCTGCTCACCCATTGATGCCTATTTTCCAGCTCACTTTCTCTGTCCTTTTCATGTCTCCTATAAAGACAATCCATTCATTGAACACTAAGTGCCACGACCTATCCCCTATGCTGTCCCTCACCATTCCTTGTTTTGGTGTCAGACACACAGTTCCAGGACAGCACTTTGGGGTCCTATAGTTAAAATGGAAAATATAGTTAAAATATAATAGAATCAACAAAAGTGTTTTCACCCTCCAGATGTGGTACTCCACAACATGTGGCATCCCAGAGGCCCTTTGGGAGTTGATGTTTCTGAGAATTGCACAATGGTGCAGCCAGAGGGGGCCTGGGTAATTGCCCTTCCAGATGGGCGCACCAGACTATGAGCCCACTGTTTCTGTGAGGAATGACTGAAGGCTCATTTGCTAGTCTGGATACTTACTGACAGGACCTGTCAGCTCCTGACTCTTCAAAGAAGTCAAAGAACAGTCTGGGAGGGAGACATTTCAACTAGGGAGCAGCTGTGGGGCCTGGGGAGGCAAACCTTGCCAGCTTGTTTAGATCCCAGGTGTCAGCCAAAATAATTAACAAAAAGTCCCTCCTGATGGTAGTGCATGTCCTAGTGTAGCTTCCCAAGGAGGGGAGCAATGGACGTTCCCTTCTGCAGCTTCAGAGGGAGACTCGACCCAAACCAAAGTCAGCATTGGCACCTACTAGCTCTATTGTGTTAAGCTGATTAACCTCTTTGTGCTTCAGTTTCCTCATCTGTGGAATGGGGACAAAAATAGTAACTACTTCAGAGGGTTAATTGTGAGGATAGAATTAATATCTATAAAACTACTTTGAACAGTACTTGCACAAGTGCCCAATAAATGTTAAATAACTTCTAGTATTAACAATGGCAGATATAACAGTATCACCCCACGCTTGGGACTGAACCCTCGGTGTGTGTGAGCACTTCCAGGCAGCCCTTTTCTAGCCTGCTCTCAGGTGAGGAGCAGGAGGCTAGCCTCTACTGCCACCATCTTGACCACAGCAAGAACTCACTTTAATGTCAGGGGAAGGCCCTCCAGTGTGAGTCAAACGGAGATTCAAATGCTGGATCTGCACCACAAACATAGCTCATTTTTCCTGAATGGTTTGCTTTTCTAAAATACAGAAACCCCCATGTCTGTCATGATGGCCTTCTGGTGTGGCTGGGAGCTCCCATGTGCTTAAACAGACATGAGTACACATTATTCCAAGCTAGACCAGATAGGCCAGCTCTGGGTCAGGCATTCTTTGGTGTGATATTCCCATTGGCCTCTCCTGGGACCTCCCACAAATCCATCTTGCTCTCTTCTTTCTCAGCCAATAGTAGTGTTCTCTGGGCCTCTTCTTTCTTTTTCTCTGGGTGTGGGCCTGGAGACTTGGCACACTGGACTTGTAGAGATTCACTTGCTTTACCACACCATCAGTCTTCCTCTCCTCAGAGATGGAGGACATGTAACTCCCACCAGTCAGCGATGGACCAGACCTTCCCTGGTCACTATCATCACTGTAAGGCCTAATATGGACTGAGGCCCAGAGGGGGCCTACAGTGTGAAGGAGATTATGAGACAAGTGGAAACTTGTAGCAAACGACCTTTGTGGAGAGGTGTCTGTCTCTATCATACTGGGACACTGCCCCAGCCTCTTAGGATAGCCTCCATCCCAACTCCCAGCATCTAACCTGTACTGAGCTTGCAGATGCTCAAACACGTTTACATAATAAATTTCAGACACTTCACTATATCCAAACCTTGGTTTAGGTATTTGGACTAATTTAAAAAAAATAAAATATGTGTGTAGTGCTAAATGCTTTAGAATTCACAAAGCACACATTATTTCATTCCAGTGACCTACCATATAAACAGGATAGGTGCAGCAACTGTTAAATCCTGTTTTACTGATGAGGAAACTGAGGATCAGGGAGGCCAAGTAGTATGTAAATTACTAGGATATACATGTGTGAATTTCATGTCCAGCTCCATAAAATTGGCCTTACGATGCCCTCACATGGAATTAACTGAAAAATATCAAAGCACAGGAAGAACCAAAGAGATGGCAGCCCTTCACACTCCTACCTTCGCCAGGCGCGCTGGATGATGGCAGCTGCCTTGTTCTTTTTGCGAAACAGCTCTTTCCTAGTCCTTTCTCTCTGGATTATCTGCAGTCGGAGCTCTACAGGGAGAAGGTCAATATTCACACTCTGCCCAGAGAGGGGTCCAGATGCTGGATCAATGTCCTTAGATACCTGAGCATCCTCAGACAGGGTAGATGTCCCCAGTTTCCTGGCTCCTGACCTTATCTCCTCTGTGCTCTGTGGCAAATCTGAATAGACCCCTCCTGGGAGCTTGTCCTGTGTCACTCTGTTTCTTGGTGTGCGATGGTGGAGAGGATTCTGCCCAGCATGAACAACCTCCCCCTTGGCACTGCCAGGCCGGCTGGAACCAGCCGGGGAGCACCTTCCTCTGAGCTCTTGAAGGCGCCTTTTCTGGGGGGGATTTCTGGCCTTGGGGACTGCATCATGCCGCCTGCCCGGCTTCCGGTGGCCGTCCTGCTGTGGAAGGTCCTCTCCTTTCTCATCAGGCCCGGCCACCCTGATACAGGAGGGCTGCTTCAGTGCGCCTTTGCCCCTTTCACACCGCTGCTCACCAGCCGTCTCGCCTCTGGTCTTCTCAAGCGAGGAGACTCCCAGACACCTGTGTCCCTCACTGTCTTCACTGGGTCTGTTGTGGACACAGGCAGAGTGGCCTTTAGAATGTTGTTCCCTGGATGTTTCTTGGAGAGAAAAAGGGGAAGAATATTTTTTGTCTAAAATTTACATAATAGGGCAATTCTAGTTTTCCATGGGAATTTGAAACCAAAGTTTCTATGCCCGATGTGGATTTGGTATTTGTTCTTTTTTTATTTTGTTTTTTTACTGTTCAGATGGTTTAACAATTCCAAACACAGTGATTCCCATAAATTTTAAAAGGAATTTATAAAAAGTTTTGTGTTCTATTACTTCTCCTTTTAAACACATCCGACACTTCTAAATATCTCCAATGACTAGATATTTCACACAAGAACCTGTCCACTGTGCACACAGCACTGGTAAATAAAACTGCACATGTAGCAATGGTTATAATAGGAAGTATCTTTCAATATGACCATTTTGTCCTTGAACCTTTTCCTCTTCACTTCTTTTACTTTCAGTCCAGTGGACAAGTACAGACATATGCATGATATTTATTTATTCTTAATCCATAGGAGATAATATATAAAATCTGGTCTCAGGATATGATATTCCAGGATGCCTCATAACGGCAAAGACAATATTGGTTTAGTGTGACATGTTCTCAACAGGATGCACAAAAGGGTCCTCTGAAAATGGCTTCACGGTCTGAAACTGTAATGTGCACAGGGCACAAGCTACCATGAGCAAAACGGAATGAACATATAGCAGGATCAGATCTCCCAGGATTTAGTGTACACACACCAATTGATTAAACACACAAAAGAAATTAAAAATATTAGAAAAGAATAAATATATTTGAAAAAGAACTAAGCATAAAATGTAAAATAAAAAACAATTTCAAAGTAAAAAAGCAGTGAGGGAACTTCTGCTTCTGTAATGGCAGAAGGGAGACGTGCTCTCCAATGAAGACAACAGAAATATTGTATAGAATGTTACCAACAATCCATAGGAAGGGACCGTGGAGCCAACAAGGCAGAAAAAATGAAGGACCAAGATTGAGAAGATCTCAGCAACCTGGACTGTTGAGCAAGGCATTTAGGGGTACATATCTCAAGGTCTGGGGGACAAAACATGCAGACCAGAACCTGCTAACTGCGCTCTTCTGGATTGGGACTCAAGAGGGCTGTGCCATAGAAGCAAAGGTGATCCTTGCAGGACTGAAGCCAGCTTCGCATCATCTCCATTCTGGGAACTGGATTGGGGTGACTGGAGACTGCTAGTGCTCCTACCTTCCAGAAGCCAATGTGAGGAAATTAATATCATCCAAGGCATCAAATTATTTCTATGGTTTTTTTATATTTAATGTTTGACACTCAATGAAAAATATATGGGCTCATGAGAAGACAAGACAACAGAGAAAAGGAGAGGGGGAGAATGAGAATGAATAATAAAACAGGTTATCCAATTAATATGCTCAGAAACAGACTTCAAAATAACTATTCTTAAGTGCAAAACAACAAACTATGCTACTCTTCATGTAAGAAAGAAATGAAGGTAAGAAATACTCATGTGTGCTTATTTGTGCAAAAGAAATATAGATAGCATAAACCAGCAATGAAAGAGACTGGTTTCCTACGTGGGTAGTGTGGGAAAGGGGTGGAAAGTAATTAAAACAAGATACCATCATGCACTTAGTAGAATGGCGAAAACCCAAAACACTGACAATAGCAAATGCTGGTATTGGAATGCTGCAATTCCAAATGCTGGAATGTGGAGCCGCAGGAACTTCATTTATTACTGATTGAAGTGAAAAATGATTCAGCCACTTTGAAAGAGAGTTTGGGAGTTTCCTGCAAAGCTAACACACTCTCATCACAAGATCTAGCAATTATATTCCTTAGTCTTTACCCAAAAGAGTTAAAAACTTTTGTCCACACAATCTGCACAGGGATGTTTAGAGGAGCTTTAATACCTAATGGCCCAAATTTTGTGGCAGCCAAGATGTTTTTCAAAAGATGTATGGATAAATATACCGTGGCACCTCCAGACAATGGAATATTACACAACACTAAAAAAGAAATGAGCTGTCAAGCTATGAAAAGACATGGAGGAACATTAAATGCACATTACTAAACAAAAGAAGGCAATCTGAAAATATCACATGCTGTATGATTCAAACAATCTTATGATCTGTAAAAGGAAAAATTTTGGACACAATGAAAAAGATCAATTGTCAGGGGTTAGGGGAGAGAGGGAGTAATGGCAGATCCATGCATTATATACTTGCTTTATCTTAGGTTGAGATGTGTCTGAGATGCCCAAGTGAGGACATAAGTTAAATAACTGAATATGCATGACTGGAACAGAGAGATCAGGAAATCTTCAGTGCAAAAGTGGTAAGTGAATTTGCTGCCTCAGCCACTGTACATGTACCAAGCATAAGGACCCACTTTACTCACACCAGTCACACCCACCGGTTCTGACTGTCCATATGGTTCAGAATAAGAAAACACAAGGACTGGCACAGTGAGTTTTTCCTCAGACTCTCCTGAAAAGCACAGTGACTCAAAAGCAACTTTATCTCACCACCTCCCACAAGCAATCTGCTACCAAGTCACCTCAATTCTACTCTTCAGACCATCCTTGACTCTCACTGTGCTGCTGCTGTGTTAGTGCAGACCATGACTGGCCCCTCCAATACTCCCCCTCAGCCAGTGATCTCCCTAAACATGACACCAGATACCTCCCCACATCATGGGTTGTGCCTTGTTTTGATTAGGCTGTGCCCTGGATGCTCTGCGAAGACCCTCCACTCAAACATTCTCTGTCTGTGAGACTGGATGGAGGAGAAAAAGAAGTGGTAGTTGCTTCCTGTGTCTGGATTCTTGCTGGGATACCCACCGTCAAGGTATATACTCCTGATCCCTGGTCAGTTAAGCAGATACACCCCTTCCTATGGGGTCAAATACAATGTGAGTTGGAATGTCCTTTGTCCTCTGATTTTGGGGTTTTCTGGAATACCATGCTAGAGAGGCTGCAGTCAATGTCAGACTTGATTCCTAGAAGCACCTTCCTATTTTCCTTTGCACTGTGGGCTTTTAGGCAGGTGGTGAGGATAAAGGCTGTCCATGGGACTGGAGCTTCTGTTCCTTAGATTCAAATTGGTCTCATTAACCTCCCATCCTTCATCTGTTCCTCAAAGTCTGGATTCCTGGCTGTTTTGAGACCTTTTTTGCATATTTGAATCTATTTCTTTGTTAAAGTCCATTATTCAGGGTGCCACTTCCTGTCCCTAAATGAGTGAGAAGCTCCCCTGCCTCAGAGTTGTTCTAAAACAGAAACTTTCAAAATTTTTGAAAATGATCTATATCATGAAATAAATCTTGGAGTCTCAATGTGCTCAAATACATGCACACATGCGTGCGTGTGCACACACACACACACACACACACACAAACAAACTCACACATATATGCACTGTACTTTGATATTTTCTACCAGCAGAATAGAAATACTTTAAATCCATTAAATTCATTTCACGAGCTATCCATGGCTTGAAAGTCTCTGTAAACGAATCCAGCAGATCACCTTGAGGAAGTTGAGTATCCGTGAAAAAGACAAAAGGAATGGCCATTAGAAATTGAAACAGCATGTTTTTTTCAGGATGTGGGACACACTATTAGAATGTCCTCAGGTCCAGAGTAGATCTGATTGGCCTTGCAGTGTAACTATCTCAAAGTGTTTATAATAAGGATAATAGGAATCACCAGTACCCCGTGTTATTGTAAAGAAGCCTGAGATCATCCCTGCCTCCCAGTCTGCACAGCGTAGGACTAGGAAGTGCAGCCTGTCTGTTTGAAGTTACAGGGATTAAGTGTGATCCTTGGGGTGGAGGGAAACTCCAGGTAACCAACATTGTGCTCACTGCGGTAGGAAAGACGCTCATGGCAAGGTCTTTAACCTTAATTGATAGTTTAGTAGAGCTGGCACATAGTGTGGCCTCTAAAACATATCTATTTGATGAATATACACATAAGTAATTTAGAGTTTGAGTAGAAGCAAATCTTAGTTATAAAAATAGAATTCTGAAAAGAATAGATTAAAAACATGACTAGACCTTATAAATACTTTTTGTCTTATGTTTTAACGACCTTTCTTCTCTGAATCTCCAGTACCTACTTAGTATCATTCAACTATAAATTCAACAAATATTTATTTCTCGTGTGCTACACACCCTTCAAGGCGCTAGGGATATAGAAGTAAGAGACATGTTGTGTTGCCTCCTATGGCAGATTGCTTAACTTCTCCCCATGTTATGTGCATGTGCCTTTGTGATAACGTTGGTACATATGCCATCCAGAGGTAAGTCTATTTCTTCATTCCCTTGAACATAGGCTGGTGTTGTGACTTCCTCTGATCAACGGAACGTGGTAGAAATGATGTAAAATTTCTGGAGTCTAGACCTCAAAAGGCCTTGCAGTTTCTGCCTTCTCTCTGAATGCTGCTCTGAGAACAGTATATAAGGAGGATGCTCTAACCTACTGGAGAGTGAAAGGCCACACAGAGGAGAACTGAGGCCCCTCAGCCATTGGCCAGCAGTAACTGCCAAAGGCGGCCATCTTGGACTTCCCAGCTGTCAATTCTGCAGCAGCCGTGAGTGAGCCCAGGTGACCCAGCAGAGGAACTGCTCAGCTGACCCACAGCAAACTGTGGTTCTTTGAGGTTACTTAGTGTTTGGGGTGGGTTTTTATTATGCCACAAAAGATAACCAACACAGAAATTGATACCTTGAAAAAACATGTACTGTCCCAACAAAACTCCCTGACAGTGACTTTGGATTGTTTGGTGAACAGAAGCTGGGAAGTTGATGAAGAGACTTGGTGAAGCCGGGAACCAGAATAGAAATTGCTACTGGAGTCTGGGGAGAGGTGAACCTTGTTATCCAGTGGCAGAATAACCAGCAAAACTATCACCTGCAGTTATATAGAAAATAGAAGATATCCTAATGACCTTGCAGAAATATGGCTCAGGAGACTTCCTACTGGAATGATGAAGAAAATATCAACTATTTTTTAAGTTGCAGATGACAAGAGAAAGAGATAAAGAACAAATTGCTCAGTTTGCAAATAGGTTAGAGAAAATAGGAGGAATCAGTATGTTCCAGGTTAGAAAATAAAAAATAAAACTGTTCAACATTTTGACTTTTTCCAGTCAGCAAAAGAGTCTCATAATGGGATAAGGCCTCAGAGTAAAGACGGCATCAAGAGTGTGGCTATGCAAGCCTTTATTAAGACCTCAAAAATATTTAAGGTGGTGCATAGTAGGCCTTCTGAGCTAGACAAAAGAATTTTTAAGAATTTCCAGGGTGTTTTCCCGCAGAAATCTGAGCCACTCAAATTAGAGAGAAGTTTGTTTGAAAAATAATTATGGATATCATTTTTTGGAACATGGAAACTTAAAGTTTTTGAGATAATAGTATCACTGAGATAAGCACCAGCTTGAAATGGTGACACAGACAAAAAGAAGCCTCCTCTGGGGCCCAGATTTCCTAGTCAGGAAATATAAATATAAATAAATAAATAAATATAATACACACACACACACACACACACACACACACAGTGATAGATTGTTTGATAGCCAAAAATTCCTTCCATCCTAGTATACACAAAGGTGAACTCTATTTCTCCACATCATTCAGTCTGGGATGGTCTTATACTTGCTTTTATCAATAGAATGTGGCATGCAAGCCACATCAATGTTTATAGCAGCTGAATTCACAATAGCTAAGCTGTGGAACTAACCTAGGTGCCCTTCAACAGGTGAATGGATAAAGAAAGTATGGCATATATACACAATGGAATATTACTCAGCCATAAAAAAGAATGACTTACCGACGTGATTCTGCAATCTGCATTTGGGGTAAAATTGGGGGTTCATAACCCACTTCAATCTAATGTATGAAATATGATATGTCAAGAGCTTTGTAATGTTGTGAACAACCAATAAAAAAAAGAATAAAACAGAGAGTGCTTAAAAAAAATTAAAAAAAAGAATGACTTGTCCAAACCCTAAATTAAGTAATCATGAAATCCCAGAGACAATAGTTTTTGCCACAAGGCGAAAACTATTTTCACAGTAACACTAAAACATTATTTGCCCTTTTCTCTATGTTGGCATTTGCAGTTAGATTTCTGGAGGTTTCCCACCATGTTCTAACTTATGAGTGGCTCAATGTGCTTAAAATCCTGGAGTTCTAGGTTCAGATGAACTTTTCTGGAGACCCTCTGCTATCTCCTGGTCCAGGGTCTGGGCTGTATGGCTGGCAGGAGACTATTGCTGGGAGGCCCCTTTGCCTGCTGGGCTCATTCTGAGGGCTGGGCTGACAGGGTAGACAAAAATCTGGTTACAGTTTATTGCTGAAGGAGTTAAGTGTACCATGTGGGACTCCCTGGAGGAGAATTCTTGTAAGCTTGTGTCTAGTTTCCTCTGGACTTTATGATTGACATAACAAGTATGACATCATCAGATCCCCAAGCAATGATACTTAAAAGTGGGGAAAGTAAAGCTACCTAAATGGAAGTGAGATTTCCCCATTTTGCTTAGAGGAAAATGTTGACGTACAAGTCACATATGTACCTTGTAATACACAGAGTCACCACTATGAGAACTGTGGAAAAGGAAAACACTCAACAACATTATAAGCCAAATAAAATGGAATCCTAAAAAATGTTCTAGAAACCCACAGGGAGGGAAGAAAAGAGAAACAGAGGACTGAGAACCATAGGAAACAAACAGAAAAACAAACCATAAAAATGGCAGACTTAAGTGCTAAAAATTATAATAAATGTAAATGGTTTAAATATGCCAATCAAAAGAGCCCATGATCCATGGGTTGGCATTAGATAACAGTCTATACATGTACCGTTTGGCTTTCTGGAGTCTGTTTCCTGAAGGTCTGAGGAAACATGCGGCTCCTTCTGAGAGGCTTTTCCCGGAGTCCCACCTGGAGACCCTCCGCTGTCTCTCAGCTCAGGGCCTTGGGCTATGTGGCTGGCAGGAGGCTGTTTGCTGGGGGCCCTGCTGTTCCTGCTGGTCTCATTCTGCAGAATGGGGCTGGGCAGACAGGGAAGGGCTTGTGGTCTGCAGGAATCTGGGCTCAGCTGTCCTTTCTGTTGTTCTGCCTCTTTTCGCTTGTTTTCTTCCTCCCGCTTTCTGGAAGAAAAGTCAAAGAGGAAGAAGAAAAGTTTAAAAGACTATCATCTGCTGAGTGGTTCCTACATGGGACTGAAATTTTAAGAGGAGCTCTCACAGCATAGGTTTGGAAATTCACATTTTCCAGGAGCAGTCTTCACCTACAATAAAACCCCTCTCTTTTTACACCATACCTTATAACTCAGAGGGTGACTACACCAGACCTCATAACTCAAAGGGTGACATAGTCCAAAAGAATCCTGCAGATTAATTTTGCACTGTTGAGACAGAAAGCAGATGATCAGCAGCTATTTTACTGTGTGAGACAATACATCACCAAGGGTATGTGTGTCTCACAGGTGTGTGTGTGTGTGTGTGTGTGTGTATGAGAGAGAGAGAGAGAGAGAGAGAGAGAGAGAGAGGTATCTTGGAGCTACCTGAAACTCTACCCCTTTTCCTACTGTTCCAGAAAGCACAGCAGAATGCAGCTGAATGACAGGGATAGCCTCAAATCTGTTCTACTTACTGAAAAAAGACCCTTGACAAATCTTAATGAATGTATGAAAAAATTCACTTGCAAAGCATCTCCCAACTGATTAAAACACACCGTAGTATGCAGTACTACTACTGAGATCTAGCTAAGGACTCAAACCCACTCCCTTTGCAGATGAGGCTCAGAAGTTGGGATAATTTTCAAAAGACATAAACAAGTAGCTGATGGATAAGCTGCAACCCTTGAGTAGCAACAACTAGAAGAGGGCTGGGCAGGAGAGGCCAGGTCTCAAAATAAGTAGCAGGGTGAGGCAAAGGGATTCCAGAAAGGGCCAGAGCTTTAGGACAAAAGGGTTGAGCTAAGGGCAGGATTTGTTTGACCAATGTCACTAATTTGTAGGAATGGTCAAAGGAAAGATAGCAAGAAATAAACATAGTTATTTTATGAGTCTTGTCTCTACTGGGAACTAAAGATACAGAACAAGGATTAAGAAGTTGAAGTTCTCCCTCGAACATTCTATCCAGAATTTCCATCCAGGAAATCAGAGACCTAACCTGTTATGGAAGAAATGTTATAGCAGTGTACCTGCACAGGAGAGGTGGTGATACATTTTATCTGGAGGAATCAAGAAGTTCTCAAAGATATTTGGAAATCTACGAGGCAGAGAGGATTTCAACTGAAGGAGGAGTTTGGTCAGACAGGTAGCATGGAAAAACTTGCTTGGTTTTGCTGCTTTAGATCTTTGATTAGTGCTTTTGACACATAGCTGGCAGTCAATATATATCTGCTTCCCAGCTGAGTCACAGTTAGAGCTCAGGGAGAGCGACGATTGCCTCTTGAAGGTTCCATTTAGTGTGGAATGATTGGGGTATGGTAGAAAACTCTGGGCTGGGAAGTTTTCTAGTTTCGCTTCTGCAGGTAACTACTAAATGACCTGGAATGAAACACTCTCCTGCTAGGTCCAGCACCTGTAGGATAGCTCAGAATCCTGTTTCGATTTAGAGGTTTGTTTGGGGGCAGCTGTCTTTACAAAATTTGGGATTTTAAAAAATGAGATGGAGAGTTGTTTTATCATCATGGCTGGCTGATATCAGAGCCCCTCTTAGGTGACCCTGTTGAGACAAATATACTAATAAGCCTGGAGACAAGACTGACGGCTGGTAGAAGGGAAAACTTTTAGGGCCTAGGTGGTGACCAACTCTGAAGCGCTAGAGAAAAGGGCTGCTCTTCATGAGACAAAGGTTGGTAGCTCCTGACAGGGAGGGAGGAGTGGGAAGAACAGAGGACCAGGAAGGTGCGGGGAGAAGGAGAATATGAGAGAACTGCAGAGGCAGGGCCAGGGCAGAGGAGGAAGCCTCCCATGGTGGGGTGACCTTGGGTCTTTGCTCCCCACATTCTAATGGACTGAATCACCTGGGATCTTGTTAACATTTTGATGTAGACACTGGGGAAGGACTCAATATTCTACATTTCCCACATGCACCCAGGGGACAGATGTTTCTGGTCCTCTGACCATGCCTTGAGCAATGAGGCTTTAGAGAATAGGAGGGCCTAATATGAACTATTAACTGTACAGTGAGGGATAAGAAATGTGAATCTCCCCAGTGACACTGACTTTTTGTAAGGTCTACCATGTTCAGCCGTGCTTTCCTATGAGCAACCTGACAAGCTACAGAGCCAAGACACCAGCCATGGAAGCAAGAACTCCCAAGCAGGTATAGAATCCAGACTTCTCCAGTTTGTGGAATTTGAAGCAAAGCCCATTTAGATCTCAAGGGACTGGGAAGACCCAGGTGATAAACATCTGGTTAAACTTTTTCAATTTGTTATATTCCCCTTCTGAATGTCTTCCTTCCTATATGGAGAAGCCCCTGACCTGGGGTCCAGGTCTATTTATTTGATTGTCTTCTGGAGAGTCTCACTGCAGAGAACTCGGCCAGATGGGCCTGGCTAACTCCTGCACAGCTCCGATGTTTTCATTTAACCCTGGTTTTGTTAGATCTCGGACAGCTGCTGACATTGAGAGTGCTGCACTGTGGTCACCATGCTAACTGGACAGCCTGTCATCATCAGTGCCAGGGATCATATGGATGCCAGCAGGGGCCACTAAATGTGATCTGTCTGGAGAAGGTGGAAGCCCACGGTGGCTGGAGTGCTGCCAACTGACCAGACAGCTCCCTCCTGGCAGGAAGAGGGAGCAGCGCTCTTCACACAGCACAAGGACTAGAGCTGCCTTGAGAGAATGATGTTGGCCCTTTGACAGATGCAATGTCTGCTGTCCGGGTTGGCGTCTACATGGATCTCAATGATATCGAGGGAGGCTCTAAGGTGAAAAGTTATGCTCTGCTATATGAGCAGTCATTTCTTTTAGGAAATCAAACAGCTTTCCTTCTTAATTCCAAGAAGTTGGTTCCTGGGCAAAAACTTTTACTGCAGCACTTTCTGGGCCTCTGACAAAAGCAGCCACGTTAAAAAAAAAAAAAAAAAGGATGTGGTTTTTAGAGTAATGAGGATATCCAGAAAACTAATGGGCTGTGCCTTCCAGAGGCTTCTTTGGAGGAGGAGGTTTATAGGGGAGGGATTTTCCATTTTAGAGAACTAAATAAGCAGAATTAGGAGAAATAATATAATCATCAAGATATATAATTAGGCCTTCTGTTCATAAATCTATTAAATGTATCTTTTAAAAAATTAATGACATGTTTAGCATTAAAGAAAACCTTCCAGATAGCACAAATAACAATTTCAATTGTCAGGATTGAATACTTGCTCTTCTCAATATTGTCTGAATCCAGCAGGGGTGAGACTTGTAAGCTGCTTTTGTCTAAGAGGTTCAGAAAATCATGGTTTGTGTTCAAGTATATTATAGGCATGAGCCTCTAAGGACAGTTCCTGTCATAAACCTGTCAAATGGTAATTTGCTCATGATCAGTATGCAGGGACTTGGAAATACAAATACACAAATGTATAAATTCTAGAGTATTTTGTGAGGATATGGGTGACTAAGTGTGTTTGCTGCCCTAGGTAGGGCTAGTAAGTGGTATACTTATAGAGATTCACAGTATTCAAACAAAAAGAGAGTGTCCCGTCCAGTCCTTCCACTTGACAGATGGGGGAACTAAGGCCTAGTGTGATGAATGACTTATGTCAGGTCTTAGACCCATTATAGGGGCAGTTACTGAACATTTACTTATTGAATTCTTACTATCTACCAAATACTCCAAAACACTGGAGATCCAGACTTACGACAAACAGTCCCTGCTCTAAGGAACTGACTATGAAGTGGGGGAACCAGATCCCTACACTTCTGCAGATAGAGAGATCGAGGTGTGATGAGTGCTAAAATAGAGGTATCTTCACAGAGCTCTAGGAAGATGTGGGAGAAAGTTGCTAATTAAACTGAGAGAGAAGAGGCTCTAAATTAAGGATGTCAAAATGAGGGAGGAATGAAGTGAGAGAAGGCTATTCCAGGCAGAGGGAAGAGCACGAGCAAAGACCTGCCACTTGGCTCTCACTGAAGCTTTGACTCAGAAGAGATCTCGGAGACCAGTTGTTCATGTAATGTAAAAATTTCTTATATAACATCCTGTAGAGATGATAATTCATGTCCTGCTGGAACATTTCCAGTGAGAGGAAGCTGATGACCTCATGAAACAGAAAAGGTTTAGCTGTAACCTTTTCAGTTGCTGTTGCATGGTATCTAAGGGTCTGTCAGAGTCTCTCTCTTCATTGTCAATGAATATCAGACATAGTAATATTTGGTCTTTAACTTCCTCCCAAGGGAATAAGAAAATGGTGTGTGTCTCAGGACCTCTGACTCATAGAATGTTAGTGCTGGAAGGGACCTCAAAGATCATTTAGTCCAGTGGCTTTTATCTTTTTTGTGACTTGTGGACATCCTTTGAGACTGAGATTAAAAAAAACAACAACAACAACTATAAATCCTCATCACCAAAATGAATATATGCTCCTGATATACAAAATACTGGATATAGTCCTAAGGGCATTCATGGAGCCCTGAGCCCATTCCAGATAAGAAAGCTCTTATTTATTTTACTGAAAAGTGAGGATCTGAAGTAGGGTGGCATGAAGTAGAACCATGGAAATAATTCCCTGTGGATCAGATGGCTTTCTGAGCACAGGAATCAGACACGTAGATCAACCCTAAAGAGAGGTGTTGACAAACTGGAGATGTTCAGGGAAGCAGGCTGCAAAAGGATCAATTATAAAGTCAAAGGAATTCTTGAGGTAGAGTTGGAGTATTATAAACGTTTCCTTTAGCTACCTGAATGTTAGTTTATGGAAAACAATTTAGACATTTCTCTTTGGCTTCAAGATGAAAGGCAGGAAGAATTTCCAGATAGAACACTCTACTAACAAAATGAGGTGTTTTGAGAGGTGCAGATTCCTTGTCACTTGACACAGAGCAACTGAAGAAAGTTCAGGATGACCAAAATCTAAATATGAGAGCATGAGAAGGTATTGGCAAATGGAGAGAAATGAGACTTGGAGATATAAATGGAAGTTAAATGTTGGAGGGTCTTACATAGCATCATGGCTGATGTTTGAGAGCAATGACCTATGTAGAGTGGTAAGACAGAAGAATAAAACCAAATGGACCTAAAAGAACATCTGAAAGGAGGAATAAACAGAATCAGTGGTGGAAGCACTAGCAAGAATATAAGAAGGTCAGAAGAAAGACAGGTTATTGTAGGTTTCTCACAGTGAGTTTGAAGTGATAGTGACTATGGGACATAGGAACACTGAACGATCTGATGTGTTGACAAGTGACCAAGAATGGCAAAGTGGAAGTGCCCAGGAGGCAACTGATGATGTGAGATCAGAGTTCCAGAGGTCAGGATATGAGACAGATTAAGGGATTATCTACAGACATGAATTAATTAAAAAAAATTGAGACAGGGTCTTGCTGTGTTGCTCAGACTGGCGTGGAATCTCTGATCCTCCTGTGCCAGCCTTCTGAGCACATGCCACTGCACTTGGCTCTAAACTGCATTTTTAGAGTGGATACATTTTCAATGGAAAACAGTACAGCATGAGCAGAGGTCTAAAGAGTAACCTCCAGGTCTGACCTCAGTATGGTGATGGCATACTTAAAAGATGTGAGAGGAGTCAGAGAGAGGAGATCTGAGATTAGAGAGAGAAATAAGAACCTGGCAAAAATGAAGCTTCAAGGAAGAAGGATGATAAACATAAACATGGTCTATTTAAGAGTGCACTCCACTCTGCACTTTGGCAGGTAAATTACAGTAATGTTCATTTTGGCAACAACCTAGGTAGTGCACTGTGAGTTATAAAGTGCTTTTAAATGGATTATAGATATTTCTTAAATAGGAATTTCTAAAATACCTGCCTTAGTAAATATGACTACGACTTTTCTCTCTTCCAATTTCTCTATCATAAATTAGGGACCACTTTACTTCAAGTTTAATAAGTTCCTTTCACATCTTCACTTGAAGGAGGGTGATTTCTGCAATCCTAGCATGATTAAATGGGAAAGGTACATCGAGGTAACATGATGTGTCTGGCCCACCTTAGTTGATGCTGCAGCTGCAACATTCTGATTTTTGTTTCTTAAAGCAAAATCGAAAACCAAACTAAACATTGACTCAGATTTTAAGGAATAATTCTTGAAAAATAAAATTAAAACAAGTTAAATCAGTGAGTCTCTTCTACTGAAATATTTCATTTAGGGATCTATACTACGATGACTGTGGGAGTGATGGCTGCACTCTCAAGAAACTTGTTTATCTCTAATAACAATACCCAACAAAGGGAAAACTGTAATCAGGAAAGAGTGTGTACAAAAGATGGCAGTTTTTTCATTTTGTCAATTTAAAAATATTATAACAAGTAAGCACAGCTCCCATTTAAAAAGGGCTTTTAAAAAGCAATGTTAGGTTTGGGGACATAGTTCAGTAGTTGAGCACTTGTCTAACATATGCGAGGCCCTTTTTAGTTAGTTTTTTGCTGCTGTGAGGAGAAGACCTGACAAGAACAATTTTAGAAGGAAAATTTTACTTAGGGACTTATAGTTTTAGAGATCTGTCTATAGATGGCCAACTCCATTCCTGAGGCGAGGCAGAACATCATGGCAGAAGAGAGACGTGGAGGAAAGCAGCTCAAGACATGGCACCAGGAAGCAGAAAGAGACTCCATTCAAGGGACAAAATACATACCCCACCCCAAAAGCACACCCCTAATGACCTACTCCTCCAGCCACACCCTACCCACCTTCAGTTGCCACTCAGCTAATTCCTATCAGGGGATTAATTCACTGATTGGGTTAAGGTTCTCATAACCCTTCACTCTACCTCTGAAACTGTGAGTCCTCAAATAAGCTTTTCCTCCTCTAAAATTGTTCTTTTGGTCACAGTAACATGACAGCTGACTAAAATAATCCCTGAATTCAATTCCTAGCATGGAAAAACAAAACAAAACAAACAAAAACAGCCAAAAAAAAATCATCCAGTAATTAACTGGAATAATAACTAAAAGGAAGTTTGGACTAGTTTCTTAAATCTCCTTGTTGTTTCAAACACCCTAGATAGGAAGTCAGGGGGTCCAACAAATTCAAGTTAGGAAAATTTAAAAAAAAAACTAAAACCACTATGCAATTTAAGCAGGCCAATATTTTAAATCTTCTCCTCTGTACAGGAGACCCTTTCACAGGCTGGTTCTTGGTTTCCACTTCTAAACTGACTCAAGAAAATGCCCATCTGCGCTCAGTTCCAGGCACATGACCTCTACAGGCCAAGGAAAGGAAGAAGAGGCTGCAAATCACTAATGATGCAGACCTGGGAGTTTCTACAGAACTGGAGAGCGCCTAGAAACCAACTGGTCTAACATGTCATGTTTCACAAATGAAGAGATAGAGGCCCACAGAGAAATGCTGTGTTTGAATCAACACAAGTAAATATCAGAGGCTGGATTTGAATCCAGGTGTCTTCCCTCTCTGCCAAACCCTTTTTATCCTGCTAGAAAGGGAGTTTGGGAGAAAGCAGAACACCAGGACATCCTCTTCCCAATAATGAAGTGGAATGTGTTTGTTTTAATACACATTCTTTCAGGGACACAGAAATTCAGCCACTCTGCTTTAGTAGAGTCCCACTTCATACTTAGGTAAGTGTAGCTGAATTCTGAAAACAGATTCTCATACATTAAGCTGGAGTTTATGGAAACATCTGTAGGAGTCAATATAGTATTATACTCACCTTATCTGCAATTTTGCTTTCCACAGTTTTAGTTACCCACTGTGAGCCCTGAGCCAAAATATTAAATCAAAAATTCTGGAAACAAACAATAAGTTTGTATATAGCATGATGAAATCTCTTACTATCCTATTCTATCCTGATCAGGACATAAATTATCCCTTTGTCCAACATAATCCCACTATATATGCCCATCAGTTACTTAATGGACATCTTAGTTACCAGATTAACGTTGCAGTATCACAGTGCTATTATCAAAGCAATCATTATTAATAACGATCTCAAAGTGCAAGGGTAGTAATGCTGGCAATGTGAGTTGCCAAAGAGAAGCTAGAGAGAGACTTTAAAGGGAAAGATGAAGTACATTAAAATATTTTGAGCAAGAAAGAGATAACATTCACCTAATTTTCATTATGGCATGTTGTTGTAATTGCTTTATTTTATCATTATTGATTTTAATCTTTTACTAAGCCAATTTATAAATTAAACTTTAACATGGGTATATATATATATATAGATATAGATATATATAGATATATCTATATAGATATATATATATAAAATGAAAAAACATAGTGTACACAGATGTTCCTTGATTATGATGGAGTTACACTCTAGAAAACCCCATGGTAAGTTTAAAATATGGTAAGTTGAAAATGTATTGAATACTCCTAGCCTACTCTGGATCATCATAGCTCAGCCATCAGTCAACTCCCCATGGAATTGAGGGGCTGACTGGGAGCTGGGGCTCACTGCTGCTGCCCTGCATTATGAGAGAATATCATAGTGCATACCACCAGTCTGGGAAAAGATCAAAGTTCAAAATTTGAAGTATAGTTTCTATTGAATGCATTATTTCTTTTGCATTATCATCTTAAGGTAAAAAAATTGTGAGTCCAAATATTGTAATTTGGGAACTGCCTACCAGGGTTTGGTGCTACCCAAGGTTTTAGGCATCTACTGGGGATCTTGGAATGCGCTGCTCATGAATAAAGAGGACCACTGTAAAACATTCCATCCCTTGTAGATAGTGTATGCTTGCAATTCAAGACAACTGGTCACATGTCTTACCTACTTGTGGTTGTCACTTATGTACAGAGAACTTTTATAAGAAGGCTAAGAAAAAGACGACTGTGTGGAGACTTTAATATTGGATTCCCAGGTAGGTGAAGAGACGAGAGCCTAATGAAGAGTACAAGATATGATTTCTTAGGATGCCATCTACTTCTGTAACATCAAAGTCACAGAAAATTAAGTCTTTCCATCAATTTTTTCTACTAACCTGACATTATAGTTAGTATTCCAGCATTATTTAACCTCTCACTAAAATGATTTAGTCTTATTATTTTTAATGGCTATTTATTAATATTTTTAATGGTTGTTTATTATACTTCCCCTTTTGGGTGACATATGGAAGAATTCAGGAGTTGAAGGACAGGAGATTTGGAAACATTCAAGATACAATCAGAAGTTAGCTTCCAAGAATCTGCCTTTCGAGCCAGGTGCAGTGGTACACACCTGAAATCCAGATACTCAGGAGGCTTAGAGAGGATTGCAAATTCAAGGTCTATCAGAGCAACTTAGTAAGATCCTGTTTTGAAAATTTAAAAATGGGGTGGGGAGGTGCTGGGGGCTGGGGATGTAGCTTGGAGGGAGATCACTCTTGGGTTCAATCCCAAGTACAAAAAAAAAAAAAAGAAAAAAAAAAGAAAGAAAGACACTGCTGGTCATCTTCATTTTAAGAGGCTTTGGTATCTGTGTTTGCTAATGCAATATGCTGATGATATTTAAAATATTCCTACCTAACCTAAATATCAAAAGAAAAGGCAAACCCAAGCAGAATCTACAGTCATTTATGTGATATGATCACAATGTGTAATAGGCACAAATGGCTATTTCATACATTTGTATCATTTTCCAAAAAATGTTAAGTCCTTGAAGTAAGGTCTTTGTTTTTAGTTACCATTTCTCCCTAGGATCTAGCCAAGGGTGGTGTATGTATAGTAAGAAGTTCATCAATATTTCTTGAGTAAAGCAGTTTACAACTGGCTCTCCATATTCACAAGTTCTGCATTTGTGCATTCAACAAACTACAGATCAAAAACATCTAGAGAAAAATTGCATCTGTGGTGAGCATATATAGGCTTTTTTCTTGTCATTATTCCTTCTTTATTTTTTTGTCTTGTCATTATTCCTTAAACAATATAGTATAACAACTATTTATTTACATTGTATTAGATATTAAAAGTAATCTGAAGATGATTTAAAGTATGAGGAGGATGTGTATAGGTCAAATGCAAATGTGAGGCCATTTTATATAAAAGTTTTGAGCATCCGTAAATTTTGGTATCAACAGGGAGTCCTGAAATCAATCCCCCATAAATATAGAATAACAACTGTGTTTAGTACAGATTTGTTAAAGAATGGGTGAGGAGAGTCAGTTATTTTACAAGGTAGTTGCATTAATCAAAACAAGACTTAGTTTAGTTTAGTAAAAGCAGGTCAGATACTGGTGTAGGTTTCTTTCATAAAGGCAGGAAGGCCAAGAAGACAGCTTATTTATTTGTAGTTTATACTAGGTAGCAATCCCACCCCTAACTCCCTGCCATGGGTGCTGGTGACAATGGTTTGTTCCTGGGTTAGAACACCAGGAACAAATCTATATAGAATAGCCATCAAGTGGAAGTTAGGTCCTCATATTTCACTGCAGTCTTAGTCTGGTGAAGAGAGAGTGGTGAACAGAGAGGGAAGATGACATGGGTACAGGGACCACAAGAAAATCAAATTCTCTCCCGACTTACTCTCCTGATACCTCGCCCACCTCCTTCCACCCTGATTCTGAGCTGTGAGAACAAAATCTCCATGCTCACACTTACTTAGCTGCAGCATCTTTTCTCAGCTGCTCATGCTTCATAAGGAGATTCTTCCGGTCTCGAAAAGCTTTTCTGACCTTGTATCCTTTGTAGACAGCTTGGATTTTGAAGGCGGCAATATCTTGTATGGCTGCAATGGACAGGGCCCCATGCTCCAAAAGGAACTGGATTACTTCATGGCGCTCACCAAGCAAAGCATAATCAAGAGGTGTGTACCTGATGCAGGAGGAAGAGTTGTTTTTTGTTTGTTTGTTAACAAAATGAATTCAATGTACTGGTAAACAGACAATATTCTCATGCAGCAAAATGAATCATTCTAAGATGCAGAATATTCTCTGGGCAAAGTCACCATCTCTACTCCAAGGCTATTCCTTTTTCTTCTGAGGGATATAAAACAAGGTTGAATATGGCTGTGGGTAAGATGCTTTGTGCTACTGACCATGCCAATTCCTGAGTTTGACTCATTGGTTCACAAACTGGTGACTATTGAGAACACAGGATCATGTTCCTTCTTTCTCATGTACCAAATAATAACTCCCATTCCTATCTGGTAAAATGCTGCAAATTATATTCTGTGAGATTCATAAATTTGAGCCCATGGTTACTGATACTTAATGCTCATGAAATGAAAAATATACCTCCAAATGGAGAGATTTAGTATATGATAAAGATGGCCCTTTAAATCATTGTGGAAAAACATTAAAGTATTATATAAATAGTGTTGCTACAACCAGGTAGTGATCTGGGAAAAAAGAGATTCTAATATCACGTCTTATACCAAAATAAATTAGGGATGGAGCAAAGATCCCCAAATCAAAACAAACAAACAAAACAAAGCAAAGGTACCAGAAGGTACCATGGAAATTTAAAAAATACTCAAGTGGGGTCTGGAGTGTAGATCAGTGGTAGAGTGCTTATGTAAGCATGCCAGAGGCTCTGGGTTCAATCCTCAGCACTTTAATGCAAAACAAAAAAATACTAATATGGGAAATCCTTTCTTAAAAAAGATAAGAAAAAATCAGAAATCATAAAAGAGTGTTAAATCTGATTACATAAAATGAACAAAATTTTAGGGCTAAGACTGTGGCTCAATGACAGAGCACTTGCCTTGCAAGTATGAGGCACTGGGTTCAATCCTCAGCACCATATACAAATAAATAAATAAATAAAAGGTAATGTGTCCATCTCCAACTAAAAAAATATTTAAAAAAATAACAAAAGTTTGCAGGGCAAAAAACATTAAGCCTTCGTGTTTTAAAGAAAATGATTACTTTATATAAATTATATGTATGTTAAAAATTTAAACAGTGAATAAAAGTACAAAGATTGAAGTAAAAGAATAATCTCTCAATGATGGTAGTGATGAATGTCATTTCTTAAACAACTTACTTGATGTTTCTAAGCCCCAGCTTTTTTTCATATATTAAACAAGTTAATATGGAGAAAGTGAAACCATGAACATAAAGAGGATTGCACTGTGCCTGACATAAAGGAAGAAGGTCTGGGAATAATAAATATTAGCTACTACTGTTAGGATCGCAGGCCCTACACTGCAGTATGGTTTGTGATACTATAGATGCTCATCATAAATATCACTTCCACAGCATCCAAACTGCTATAATGACTGTCACTGATGCCAAGTGCTCTCTGGATGACTATGACTGTAGACTGCAATCAGAAGTGTTAGGAGGAAATCATTAGCTGGTTTGTGAGGTGGAAAAAAATGATGATTATAGGGATACATGGTTCGTCTTGGAGAATTATTCAATGATTACAGAAAAAAAAAAGCTCTCTTAAAAACTTACCTCACAGTCACAGTAAGACATAAAAGGAATAGGTTTTCAGAATAAGGGTGGTTTGATCGCTTCATCAAGGAAATTTGTAAGTTCAGAATTTCTTACTGAAACCCCGAATGCTAAAATTAAGGAGCTCTCATTTTAGGAAGGCTCAATATGCTACTCCTGTTCAGGGACCAGAAGGCCATAGGTTGAGGTGCCTACATAAACTTTCAAACATTATTTATAAATAGATTGCATTTTGTAAATTCAGAAGAATTCTTAAAATTTTTATTATATATTCTAAAATTCTTTTCATGGAAAATATTAGCATAGAGTAATTGAACCACATGATAGTAAAACTAAATTCACTTTAAGAGGTCATTAAGTTCAACACTTTCATTTTAAAAATGAGTAAACAGACCTAGCACGGTTAATCAACTTGCTGAGGATTATGTAATCACCTTCTACAGAATGCAGACTAGAATTAAGATTACTGAACAATTCCCAGTTCAGTAATCCTTCCATAACACCTCTATCAATTATTGAATGTCTCCCAAAGAACAAAACTCCTCCTAAAATCAATGTGTAAACAACATATGTATTTAATAAGCTTGAGAATTTTCTGTAATTATTAATATGTAGTGTTCTTCATGTGGAATATAAGCAGGATTACCAAACTCTGGTTAAGAAACATAAGGCTCAAACCATGTCTTTACTTAGGAATATGACAAAAAGAAATAATGTGCAGCATAATCCCCCTAAAGAATGTTGGAGTGGGACTCAGGGGACTTTTGTGACCCTGGGAATTCTCCTAACTTCTCTGAGCTTCTATTTCTTCATTTATAAAAGGGGAGGAAAGGAGGAGAAAAGAACTAGGTTTCTTGGGCTGCTTCTGGATTGAAAACTACATATTAAATATTTTTATTATGAAAAAATGATTTTATTATGAGAAATCTCAAGCATAAAAAATAGAATAGCATAATAATCCTCTGTGTACTCAATACCGCAAATTAACAATCAGAATGACTTTTTGTTATGTTTGCTTCTTCCAACCTCTTCTTTTTTATTTTGTTGAAGTGTTTCAAAGCAAATCTTGGAACTCCTATCATTTTCATCTTCATCTCTAGTTCAATTTAGAACCATTCAAGTACTGTGAATATTCCCATCAATGTTATATTGTGACTGTCAGGTACTTATTGACTGAAAGCCAGCAGAAGTTGGTAAAAATTATGTCTATACAATGTACATCAACTGGTTAGTGTCAATGCATGAGAAGTAAAAATTAGTACCACATTGATGGTAACCAGCCAAGAAACAATGTAGATAAAGACAAGAGATAAGACACAATTGGACCTGCCATACGGGAATGGTCTGATGGGATCAGTGGAATGCCTAAACCAGAATGTCAATAAATATAAAAGGCAGTGCCAACTTCTGACACTTGTACAGGTGCATTACTAATGAAACATTAAACGAGATTGGGATATGGCCACTGTCTCTTTTTATTTACAGATTGGCAAGTATAGTTAGGAGGATTTTTCCTTTGGTTTTCTAGTCTGCAATTAATGTATGTTTATTCCAAGGGGGCAGTAAGCACTTTAACTCATGCAGTGACTTAGGTTTGAAATTCAAAGTTTAGTATATAAATAGGAAATGAATTTAAAAAAACATGTATTTTCCATTATTTCTTTTAAAAATAGCATCTAGACAGTGTATATTGTAAGAATAAGTTCTTCATAGACACAAATCGTCACTAACTCTTAGATTCTTCATTTTTCCTTTGTTTGTTTTAGAACTTCAATGGGAAGTTCTCTGAGGAAAGGCTCTGAAATAAGTGCAAAGGGGTTGATTCAAGAAAGGAGAAATATGCCTCCGCTGAGATAGTTGATTTAAAGAAGCCCTTCCTTTTCTAGAAGGTTTTCCACCTGCTAACAGCAAGCAAGAACTGGTGGTGGCTAACAGATGGGGCCATTCTAGTTAGAGAAGCCATGAACAGTGACAACTAATGTGTTGACTCGGGCCAAAGGGGGCCTCTGCTATGGAGGTCTGATCACAAATTGAGTGGTTACCTGCAAATTACCAGAATTCCCCTGAGACCACCAAGAGTCTCTCTTGCTTAGACTTCATATTGTGTCTTGTTCTTTTTATGGGTTCCGGTCCCTGGATAACAATCACAGCATAACTCTGAGAACCTTATGTTATTCAAGAAAGTTGTATCTAGAATAGATGCTGACCTTTCAATTTGAGTTTCTCCATATTTTTTTTTTTTTTTGGTACTAGGGATTGAATCCAGGGGCATTTAACCACTGAGCCACATCCCCAGCCCTTAATATATATATATATATATATATATATATATATATATATATATATATATATATATATATATATATATATTTATTTTTTTTTTTATTTTTTTTTTTTTTTGAGACAGGGTCTCTTCAAGTTGCTTAGGACCTTGCTAAGTTCTGAGGCTGGCTTTGAACTCATATGATTCTCCTTCCCCAGCCTCCTGAGCTTCTGGGATTACGAGTGTATGCCACCACACCCAGCTCTTCATGTTTTCATGCTAGTGATGGCACCTTTTTGTCTACTAACTGATAATGTGTCTCCATCAAGAGAAACATCTTGAATATGTAACATATTCCACTAGCCTCACTGAATTCTTGGTCTTGGTCAGTCAGGATTTCACTGACCTCATGCTAGCCACCAGCCAGAAGGAGCTCTAAGTCTCCTCATTTGCAAAATGTGAACCTGTCTTAGGTAATATCATATCTAAAGTCCTGAATACCTATGATACTCTGTGATTCTAAATAAATATTGCATGGAACTTTTACTCCTTTTTCTGGTTCAGTATTTCTTAGTGTAGTGTTTCCTTATGATTCTACTTAGTTTTGAACTTGAGATATCTAAACTTGAGATTTTTTTTTTAAATCTGGCAGAAAGGATGTGGGATGAGCAAGAGAATACTCTCTCTTTTTTTTTTTTCTTATCCACAGCTTACCTCTCTTCATTGTTTTCCATCTGATTAGGGAAAGCAGCAAAGTCTAGTAATAATTTAATGGCATCAAGGTATCCATTGTTACAGGACCAGTGCAAAGCTGTTCTTCCCTATAAGCATGAACAAAATCAAGTGTACCTGGAGTAAATATTTTTGGACATGTGACTATTTATGCTAATTAAAAATATAAATAATCCTCCCCTTAAACTTTTAAATTATAAAAAAGGACACTATTATGTACACAGTGGAGAAAACAGACAGCTCTTAACCAAGGGATCATAACTAACACTATGTGAAAGGGTACCATATACCACTGAGGTGATATCTGAGAAGGATTCAATATCCCTTATATAATATTCCAACCAAAAATGTAAAACCTGAATCTAATTATGAAGAACCATAAGACAAACCCAAACTTAGTCAAATTCACAAAATAAACATCCTGTATCCACCTCTCCCCACCCCAGTACTGGGGCTTACAACCCTGCAGCACTTTTGAGTTATATTCCCAGTCCTTTTTATTTTTTTAATTTTGAGACAGGATCTTGCTAAGTTGCTGAGGCTTGCCTTGAAATTGTGATCCTTTTGCTTCAGCCTTTGGAGTAGCTGGGAACAGATGCATGCACCATTATAACTGACCTGGTGGCCTGTATACTTAAAAAACTTCAATGTCATGAAAGTTAAGCCATGAAGCATTGCAGGATATTTCACAGTGTTAATGGATGTAAAGAGAAAAATGTCCCAACCCTAAATTTTTACATCCAATAACAGAGTTTCTAAATATCTAGGGAAAAAAATCTCACAAAATTAAAGGGGACATAGTCAAATCTATTATCACAGTGGGAGATTTTAGTGTTTTTAAAATAACAGTTGACAGGAAAAAAAGATAAAAGAGCGCTAAAGACATAGAAGACACAAATAACACAATTTAAAGATCTGTTCTAAGTGACCCTGCATTTAAAAATGACAGAATTAGCATTCTTTTCAAGAGTACACAGAATTTTATCAAAATCAGTCATATACTGGACCATAAAGAAAGACTATAAAGAATAATGTGCTCTCCTGCAAAATGTCCATATCCTAATCCCTGGAACCCTGTTATGTTACTTGGAAAGCAGGGAATTAAGGTTACTAATCATCTGATTCTGAGGTGAGGAGATTATCCTGGATTATCTGGGTAGGCCTCATGTATTCATGAGGATCCCTCTAAGGGAAAGAGGGGGCAGGAGAGTGTCAGAGTGATACAGTGTAATAAAGTCCCAACTAGCCATTGTTGGCTCTGAAGATGGTAGAATGGGGTCATGACCCATGGTAAGTAAACAGCCTCTGGAAACTGGGAAAATTAAGAAAAGGAATTCTCCCCTAGAGCCTCCAAAAGAAATACAGCCCTGTTGAATCTTGAAGTTTTAGTCTAGTGAGACTAATTTTGACTCCTGATATCCCAAACGGTAAGATAATAAATTTATGTTTTTTTGTTTGTGATTAATTTGTCACAAGAGCACAGGAAACTAATCCAATCGATTGAGAGAGAGAGAGAGAGAGAGAGAGAGAGAGAGAGAGAGAGAAAATGCCTAAGTGCCTGGAAATTAAACAACATAGTTCTAAGTAATCTACAGTTCAAAGAATAAATCAAATTAGAAAGTAGAAAATATTTTACCTAAATGACAGTGAAGGTACACAACTTAATCAAACTTGTAAGTTAAAGCTAAAGCAGAGCTTAGGAGAATCATATATATATATTTGAAAAAATTGATGATTTAATCTTTTTTTAAAAAGTATTTATTTTTTATTTATAGGTGGACACATGTCTTTATTTTGCTTTATGTGGTGCTGAAAATCAAACCCAGTGCCTCAAGCATGCTAGGCGAGTACTCTACCTCTGAGCCACAACCTCAGCCTGATGATTTAATCTTTTATCAAAAGAATCTAAGGGGAAAAAAGAATAGTGCATCAAACCTGAGGAAAGTGGATGGCAGGAAATAATAAAGATGAGAGAAAACATTTATCAAAATAGTAAGCAACTTCAAAATGTATAAAGTTAACAAAGGCAGAAGTAAGTCCTTTGAAGATCAGAATAAGCCACATGAAAAGTTAAAAAAGAGAGAAAATACATGTTACAATATATAAAATTAAGATGAGGAAGTCACTACAGGTCTTACAGATACAAAAATGGTAAGTGCAGATATAGCCATCTTTATGCAAATACATTTGACATATTTCTAATAAATTATCTCTTACTAAACTGAAAGAAAATTAAACTGATTAGAAAACTTATTAATGGAACTAAATTAACAATCTTTGTACAAAGAAACCCCCAAACCAGAAGACTTCAATAATAAATTTTTCCAAATAGTTAAGGAAGAAGTAATATCACTCTTATATAATTTGTTATGAGAATAAAAGAGGGGCTATTTCTTGACTCTTTTTATAAGGTCATTGTTAACTTGCTACCAAAATCTTACAAACGCAACATAAGAAAGGAAAAGTATAGGCCAAACTTTCCATGAATATAGATGCAAAAATATTAAAATATTTACAAACATAATACATCTTTATATATAAAAGTGCATAATACATTATAAGTGGGGCTTACTCTAGAAAGGTAAGAGTGGTTTAACATCTCACAAAGGCAATCAATATAATTCACCATATTCACAAAAAAGATGAGAAAAATAATATGACTTTTGTTGATAGATGCATAAATTTTACTTGACAAAAACTATGGTATTTAAAAACTCTTAGCAACTAGAAATATAATTTCATTCAATGGTGAAATATTGAAAGCTTGATCTTTGAGAAGCAATTATGAGTTAAGGATGCCAACTGTCACCATTTCTATTCAACATTGTATTGAAGATTCTAGCTAGTTCAACAAAATAAAACAAAGAAATGAAAAGTTTGGAAATAAAGAAAAATGATATTATTTACAGGCAGCAAGATTATTTATGTAGACAATCCAAACTACATATAGAAATTAATGGAACTGGAAAGGAGCTTTGCATGCTACTTATAGGAGAAATAGGCAACTTGGTAAAATATAAAAGGTATGACAAATTATAAAACATGCATTCCTAAGAATATAAAGACAAGGTCTATATTTTACATGTTTTTCATTATGATAATTTGACAAATAGTAACAATCTTGATTAAAAACTTGCTTAATGAATTAGTAGAGAATCTGTTTTCTGACTTGGAAAACATAGTTTATGCTAATATTTTTAAAGAGTTAAAATAAACTAGTACCCTTCCCCCCAAAAAAGTTAATACCAGCTAGAATGAGAAAAACTAATATATTACTACACAGCTGGGTGGAGTATAGATTGTCCAATGCCTTTCAAATATTAGGTTGGCCTTATGTATTATGGCTGAAGCACATTTATATATCATTTATTGTCAGGTGCAGTGGTGCACACCTGTAATCCTAGCAACTTGGGAGGCTGAGGCACACAGATTGGAAGTTCAAGGTCAGCCTCAGCAACTTATCAAGACCCTGCCTCAAAATAAAAATAAAAAGGGCTGGGGATGTAGTTCAGTGCTAAAGTGCATCTGGGTTCAATCCCTAGTACCCTGCCTCCAGCCCCCCTCCGTAAAATACACACACACACATTTACATATATGTACATAATTTGCATATATATATGCGCACTATTTTTTGGTTTGATTCAATATTCTCACTTAAGGGGATTTATTTTAGGAGAATAACTCAAAAGGAAAAATTAAATGCACAAAGATGATTCCTGCAATATCATCTACAATAATGGAAAAGTGTCAAGCAACAGGAGGTTATTTATTTAATTATAAAATTTGGGTAAAGGCATAACTTGAATCCTGACTCACCCATTCCCAAAGGTTGTCATTTTAGGGTCATGATTGAAACTACATGAGTTTCAATTTCCTTACCTGTAAAATGGGAGTAATAATAGCAAGTACTTTGTAGGGTTGTTGTGAGGAAAGAACCATCTATTATATTTAAAGCTCTTAGAATTTTGGAATCTTAAGAATTCATGATCATGAAAAAGATTATGTATCAAATGACAAAACACTATGATCATTTTAAGTGAACAAAATATGGGTCATAGTCATATAATATATACTTATATACATATATATACATACATATGACATATATATCTTTTATAGAAGCTATAGAATGACTCCCAGTCTATTTAATGACTATGTTAGATATAGGTGAGGACTGGTTGAGTACATGGATAAATAAAAATCATAATTGTATGGATTTGTGGGTGATCTCTTCTTTGGTAATTTGTTTTATTTAAGTTTACAACAAAGAAGAAACATTATAAACACTTTGTAGCAAACAATATAGAAAAGACCAAGTAGTTCTACCTCTTTGTCTTGAATGTTAGGGTCTGCGTTATTTTCCATGAGCACAGCCATGCAGTTGATATATCCCCCATATGCAGCACACTGCAAAGGGGTTCGTCCTGCATAATCTTGCACATTCGGATTGATTTTATTTTCTATTAGAATCTGGCAAACATCAGCATTTCCTCCCAGTGCTGCCCAATGTAGAAGAGAATGTCCATCTTGGTCAACTAGATCTACCCTTGCTCCACCTGGGAAAGCAAAAATATATTGAAAATGTCTAATGGAGACAGCATTTATCAAAAAGAATAGAAGTTAAAAAACAACAGTCCCATCAACACTTTACTCTCATTGAAATGCTTCCACATGCGTAAGTCTACTTCAGAGTTTTACAACCAGCCTGTAAATTGGTCAGGGTAGGAATCACTCCCTTTTACATCAAAGGAAACTGAAGACTAGGCAGGTGAAGTGACTTTTCCAAAACCAAACAACTGTCAACAGGTGGAGCTGGGAGCAGAACTGGAGTTTCCTGTTACTAATTTGGCTGTTCTTCCCTTCACCTTTTTACCTGGGTGGCTCTTTGCTGTGTAAAGCTTTATTTCCAACCAAGCATGCAAGAACTTTGTGAGTGACTTAATAAGACTACTTGATTAACTAACCTTTAATAAGTGTCTGAATCACGTCTTTGTGTCCCATCTCACAGGCTCGGAAAAGTGGAGTATGTTTCATGACATCAGTAGCATCTACTTGAGCATCATTTTCCAATAATAACTTCACAGTGCTGACGTGGCCAGAAAGGGCAGCAGCATGTAAAGCTAAAAAGGAAGTAAAAGAAAGTGACAAACTCTTTAACAACTTTACCTTTTTATTAGTCTAACTATGAATCTTTTCCTCTTCTGATTTCTCCATTGTTTTGGCTAAATGCAATCCAAATTGTAAAGATTCTCTAGTTTATTTTTCACTTTTGTAGGTTTCTCACTTCCTTCCCATTCATTTGTATTAGTCATATCTCCCCCCACCCCACATACTTCTTCTACCTTTCTTAACTCATTGTTTTCTTCCTTTCCATCCTGTTGGTCTGAAAATGGCACCCTCTTCTCAGTTACTAGTTTATTTAATCTTTCCTCTTTTAGAGAGCAAGAGAACAAAAAATGACAAGGAGAAAAGATTTAAATAGCACAGGCAATTCTGCCCATCAACCACTCGATAAGCACATGTCCATAAGGGGCCACGTGACATGTCCATAACTAGACCATGTCAATCTCCTGTTCCTTCAGCTGGCTACATGTGCCACTCCTTTGGTTGGTCTGTGCTCTGAAAGCACACACATCTTGTTACACTGTACATTTTTCATACTACATGGCTCCAAATGCAAGCCAGCGACTACTCAGGGTTCAATTTAAGCAACATCAATCTTTTTGAACAATGGAGAAAAAACTGAGAGGTGAAATGTGGTCTCCTCTCTGGTGCCTTTTAAGGGGTTTTAAAGAGTAATTCTGACTACCTGTGTTTAATGGTATGCTGATGCTAATCCCTTCCTGTGTTACTAAACCATAGTGTTTGACTTAGACAGTCACTCTAGGTTTGAATTAGCCATACTCACAGTTTAGAGGCTTGTGGAAGTTCTTTTTAAGTATGATGGCTCTATAATGCTTAGAATAATGTCTGTTTCATACAGAGTGATCCACAAGCAAACCTGGGATGCCTGTAAAAGTGTGGACTTTCAGGCTGGGATTGTGGCTCAGAGGTAGAATGCTCGCCTAGCATGCGTGAGGCACTGGGTTCAATCCTCAGCACCACATAAATATAAAATAAAGACACTGTGTCCACCTATAAATAAAAATATAAAAAAAAGTGTGGACTTTTGGGCTGGGTACTACTAGAATGCTGGGAATAAAATAGACAAAGTTATGGTCTAGAAGAGGAGCAAAGCAAAGCAAATATAAAACACTTTAAAATCCTATCAATAAATTGTTATACAGTGATGAACAGAATAAGAAATGTATGTCATAAAAGGTATTTTTATATAGAGAGTGACTGGGAGACTGTGTGTGTGTGCATGGGGAGGTATTGGGGATTAAACCCACAGGCACTTAACCACCAAGCCACATCCCCAGGCCTTTTTATTTTTATTTTGAGACAGGGTATCACTAAGTTGCATAGGGCCTTGCTAAGTTGATGATCAAAAGTTTGAACTTGTGATCCTCCTGCCTCAGCCTCCCGAGTCTCTGGGATTATAGGCGTGTACCATTGTGCCCAGCTTGGAAGACTACTTTTGACTGATAGTTAGGAAGTCCTTGCAGAAGAGCTGACATTTAAATTGAGACCTGAAACATAAAAAGAGAGAATATTTTGGGCAAAGGGAACAGTTGGTACAGGATAGGAATGACTTTGTGTGTTGAAGGAAGGCAAGAGTAGCTGCAGCACAGTGAGAGTGAGATAAATGAGAAAGGTAGAAAAGACCAGATTGTAAATGGTCGTACATATCAGACTGTTGGGAGACGCCAAAGGGCTTGAAGTAAGGGGGGTGATTATATCCAAATTATGCTCTAAATGGCTCATCTCACTGTTATAAGAAGAATGCATTATAGCAGATTAAAATACAGGCAGGGAGCCAGTTATTTTGTAGTAGACTGAGCAAAAAATGATGGATACTTGAATGAGGGTGGTAGAAAGGGAGATGGAGAAAAACAGAGAAAGAATTAGAATATGTTTTGGAGGTGGAATCATAGGATTTGAAATAGGATCTCTGTCCAAATAGCATGGTATCTGCTTTTAAACAACTACCTCTAGTAAGTCTTATACATTCCTGAGTTTGGGAACTACTGACCTAAATGGCTGCATGTTGGTTTGATCTAGATGAAATTCAGATAGAAAAGAGTGACTTCAGATATCTGAAGGCCTATCATGTGTGGAGAGCACAAAGGGATCAGTCAGTTGTTAAACTGGGCTCAGTATGAGGAAGAGCATTCTAACAGAGTCAGGTTACCATGGAAGTTGTAGGTGTGCTGTGCGGAAGCTGGTCAACCAGAGGCTGAGAGACCACTGGTGAGAATGTTATGAGGCAGATGAAAGCATGGCATAATATCTGTGATAGTTCAGGGATGTTTCACATTTTTAAAAAATTTATTGTTAATTTTATTTGTTCTAATTAGTTATACATGACAGTAGAATGCATTTTGATGCATCAAAAATAAATGGAGTATAACTTATCCTTCTTCTGGTTATACATAATGTAGAATAAGCCCGGTTGTGTAATCATATATGTACATAGGGTAATAATGTCTAATTCATTGAATTTTTCACTTTTAAGAGCAGAAGAACCATCTCACCACCAAATGAGTTTTATAAAACACTCCACACATGAACCAGAAGTTGAGTGGTTCAGCTTGAATCAGGGGTGGCAAGTTTCCCACCTGACTGTCTACTCCCCAGCAGCATTTCAGCTACCTCTACAGAAATCTGCTCTTCTGAAGAGCAGGTTTAGGAACCCCTGGGCTAGGTTTAATTTTAAGGCAATATTTATTTTTAAAAAATATTTATTCTTAGTTGGACATGATACCTTTATTTCACTTATTTATTTTTATGTGGTGCTGAGGATCAAACTCAGGGTCTCGCACATGTGAAGCGAGTGCTCTACAGCTGAGCCACAACCCTGCCTCAATATTTAATTTTTCAATGTTACAATCTTGTGATGTGGCATCAAGTATGAAATATATATTCTATAGATAAATAATACCCATATGTAAAATTTTTAAAAAGACAAAATTTCAATTAAGCAAAAAATAGAATTAATGACATATTAAATAAAATTTTCCATTTTATTTGTATTTACTTTAAAAAGTTAGACTTAACAATTATTACTTCCTCTTTGAAAAAAGTGCTGTGATTTTACATGAGGACTTTAAATTGTTTTAAAACTTAACTTTATATTCATGGAAAACTTCAAACATATTCAAAATTAAATAATAGTTCAGTGAACTCAATATAGCCATCACTCAGATTCAACAGTTATCAATACATGGCTAATCCTGTTTCATCTAACCACCAACCATTCCTGGCTTTTAAAATTCCAAGATCATTTCCTCTCATTGGTAAATATTTTATTATCTCTGGAGGACAAGGGTTCTTTTTTAAAACATCAGTGTATCAGTCAAGGTCTAGTCAGAAGACAGAAACCTCACCAGATATGTTAGCAGAGACAATTCAGTATAAAAAAATTGTTAGTTATGTATTAAAGAAATTAACAGGCAAAAGGAGAAAAAATGTAGGAAGTAGCTACCAATCTTGCAACTAGGGAAACAAAAAAGAAGAGAATAAAATTATTAAAATCTAAAAGCTTAGAAGAGCCCTGCAGAGCAGAAACTCAGACCTATGAGGAGGGGCTCTGCCATACTGGTCTGGGCATCCCTAAGAAGGGTGCTCTTGATACTGGCATTGTGCATGCTGTAAAAAATGCAGAGTGAAATTAATTGTTGTCAATGAAACAAACAATGATGCTGCACTGAAGAACCATTACAGAGTATGCTGACCAGAGCAGAAAACAAACCAAGAACAGGATGATGTAATCCTTTGTTTCTCTTCAAACCTTCCAGTCTCCCTCTACCTCCTGTATGTGCACATGCTAACAGGGCACTCAGTGGCAAAGGGGAAATCTGATTTGCAGAGCCTCAGGCCCAGCACTGCAAAAGGAAGATAAAAGGATAACCTTCAACTAAAAGCAAGGCTAGTGATAAAGTGGAAAGCTGCCTAGTAACAGAGATGTGGGAAAAAATTAAACATTCAGCTAAGTTGTCCTTGAAGCTGAGAGATAATAGTTTAATAACTGGTGTACCACAATGCCCAACTGTCATACCTAAAAAATACTAATAGAAGTTCTATAATACCATCAAATATCTAGATAGTCACATGTCACATTTTTATGATGACTTTTTAAAAAATAGTTCATTTATATGAATCAGATTCCAAACAATGTCCATATGTTACTATTGGTAAGACCTCTTAATGGGGAGGGAAAAACAGCCTTATAGAGGGATGATGGAGAGAAACTCACCTTCATAGAAATGTAAGGAAGGCATCTTTTTTTTCTTTTCTTTTCTTTTTTTTTTTGGATATACATGACAGTAAAATGTATTTTGGCATATTATACATAAGTGGAGTTTAACTTATGCTAATTAGATCTTATTTTTGTGATTGTACATGATGTGGAATTACTTCAATCATGTATTCAAATATAAAGATAGGAAAGTTATGTCTGATTTATTCTACTGTCTTTCCTAATTCCTTCCCTCCTCCCTTCCCTTCATTCCCCTTTGTCTAATCCAATAGGCTTCTATTCTTCCTTTCCCCATCTTCCTTTGTTGTGAGTTAGCATCCGCATATCAGACAGAACATTTGACTTTTGGTTTTTTGGGACTGGCTTGTTTTATTTGGCATGATATTCTCCAGCCCCATCCACTTGCTGGCAAATGCTATAATTTCACTCTTTCTTATGGCCAAGTAATATTCCATTATGGAAGGCATCTTTGATACATAGAAAAATCCCCACAGGAGAAAGAACCCAGGAATTAATGAATCTGAGAAGAATTTATGCCTGAACTCCAATCACAGTGCATATCAGAAACATACTTTTGGTCAAAGTATGCGAGTATCCTTGCCCATACTTTATTAAGATACATGAAAAAGTTAAACTAAAAGCAAAGTTAGAAATAAAGTGGCAGACTGTATAGTAAAGGGAATCTGATAAAAAAATTAAATGTTCAGATCATTTATAACCTCAATGTCCTATGGGTCTGCTTTATATCCCTACAAAAACTTAAGATCTGCTATGAGGCTTTGATAAAGAAACAATCCTTTTTTTTTAAATATTTTTTTTGTTGTAGATGAACACAATATCTTTATTTTATTTATTTATATGTGGTGCTGAGGATTGAACCCAGGGCCTCACAAATGTGAGACAAATGTTCTACCACTGAGCTACGATTCTAGCCCATAAAGAAACAATCTTTTTTAACAAATATTTTTATTAGATTTTGATGGACTTTATTTTATTTACTTATTTATATGTGGTGCTAAGAATCGAACCCAGTGCCTCATGCATGCTAAGCAAGCGCTCCACTACTGAGCCACAACCTCAGCCCTAAAGAAACAATCTTGACAGAGGCTTGTCATAAAATTGAAATTGCCTAAAATCTTAAAAAATAATTAGAAAGGTCTTGGTATAAGTAGGATGATTTTTCAGTGTAGTAACTTCAAATCCCTCCCCTTCCTTCCCCTTAGTACTGCATCACTAGTTTTAGTGGCCAAACAAAATCTTATCTAGAACAATAGGTAGGGCAAATGGCTTTAGTATGTTTGTACAAATAAAAAACCCATAATACTGTGAAGCTAACCCATCACTGAGTTCTTAATTCTGTTTAGTACTGGTGTGCAAATTTTACTGGTGTGTAAATTTTCTTTCTTTCTAACTTGAAATTAGGACATAGGACACAAGTAAGAGACCTCTAAGTTGATACTGAATGCTAAAAAATGTGTACATCTCTTAGTAACCAATACATAGTTAAAGGACTCTCTTATTAGAGAAAGATTAAATAAGCATCTAGTAAGAGCTTCTGATGCAATGCTGCCTTGAAGTTGTGAAACCTAGAGTCATGGGAGGTTATCTCTAAAGTGGGAGATTCAGTACTCAGTCATTCTACTCAAAACTGAGAAAAGAACATAGTAAGTGAGACTGGTGAGAACACAGGCATTCTTTAAAACATGACTCTAAATTTTTGAAAATATAATTAGTAATTACTAAAAATGCATAGTTTTAAAGTGGCTTCTGCTTTTTTAAAATTTTTAAGCACAAAGATAAATGATCAGAAGAGTTATCATAACCATGTTTAAGGAGCAACCAATGTTTTAAACCAAATGCTACCATTCACCGGGTAGAAACATGTGCAATTTTAGACATAATACTTGGAAGAAATAAAAGCTATCAAACTCAAACTTTAAAAGTGGTGAATTCAAACAGTATTAGGTTAGGAACAATGATTTCAATTTTTTGAAACAATGATTTCAAATTTTATAGTACCACCTGTACTTTGAAAGGTGAATTAAAGCAAACTGAACTTATCTACCAGTTCTTACCTGTGCCCCCATATTTGTCTGCCATGTTGATATCAATGTCAGATTTTAAACTCAGCATAGTCCTAAGGACATCATCACTGCCTTTCCCTGCTGCCCACATAAAGGATGTTCTTCCTTCGAGGTCTGAATCATCTTTCACTGAAGGATGTTTTAAAAAAACTTGTACTGTTTCCTGTAAGAAAACTTCATTTAAAAAATTGAGACAACAGGGTAACATTTTATGGTAACATAGCAGATATATATATATATATTTTTTTTTCACTAAGAAGTAAAGTATTTCCCCTTACTTTTGAATCAAATTAAATTGTCTTTTCTATGAATAACAGAGTAAAAACTTTCATTGAAAATAATAATTCCCTGTCCTTATATATTGGTTTTAGTTTCTATAACACTTTAAAACCATAATCTAAACCTCTCATTCAACATTCTCAAAATTGAGAATGATCATTTTTAATTAAGTTTAAAAACGTTTGGTCACTTGGAAGTGGCAGTCAAAAGACTCAGACATATTCAGAGTCATGACCAACATTAAAATATATGTTTTATTAGACATTTTACATGCAGAGTGTTCAGACATACCTCAGGAGAAAATAAATACATCATGTGTTTTGTTACTAGAACTTTTAAAGATGGTTAACACACTTACTGAACACTGACTGATGGTTACTGAGAAACACAGTGTTCATTTAAACGTATTTATTTAGCAATTCCTATATTCCAGGTCACTCCCCTGGAATCATACAAAACCCAGGACCCTTGACAATCCTAACAGTGTCTGACATCTTTAGTGGGGGTTAACATTTCAGCATCTTGGAGTAGGGAACTGGGGGTTGAACACAGGAGAGCTTTCCACTGAGCTACATCCTCAGCCCTTTTTAGTTTGAGAGAGGGTCTTGCTAATATTTCAACATTTTAAATTGCCTATTTTCTCAGAACTCAGATTCTTATAAATTTTTAGAACTATCAAGAAACTTGTGCTTGAATGAATGTTAAAGTTTCAGAAAGAAGTTTTTTGGGCTTTTAATTTAGAAAAAATGTATAAAATATTGAGTCTTAGTACAGAAAGAATAAAATTAAGGGCTCATTTAATCCAGTCCCTCATTTTATACATGAAAAAAAATTCAGATTCAAGGTCATACAAATATTTGGGGTAGAAACAAAAATAGATGACAGGGTTAAATTACAGTACTCCTTTTACTACATCATATAGTTTCCTTATCTTAAAACTACTGGTGAATTACTGAGGTATGAAAGCTTATGCTTGGGCTGAGGCTGTAGCTCAGTGGCAGGGCACTTGCTTAGCACATGTGAGGCACTGGGCTCAATCCTTAGCATCACATAAAAATAAACAAATAAAATAACGGCATGCTGTCCATCTACAACTACAATTTTTTTTTTTAAAGAGAGAGTGAGAGACAGAGAGAGAGAGAGAGAGAGAGAGAGAGAGAGAGAGAATTTTTTTTTTAATCTTTATTTTTTTTTTAGTTTTCGGCGGGCACAACATCTTTGTTTGTATGTGGTGCTGAGGATCGAACCCGGGCCGAACGCATGCCAGGCGAGCGCGCTACCACTTGAGCCACATCCCCAGCCCCTACAATTTTTTTTAAAGCTATACTTCTAAGGTCTACTGTATATGTTCATTAAATGCACTTTAAAAGTTTGTCATTTTTTGGTTTTTTTCTCTTACTAATTTGCAATTTTTTTGCTGAGTATGTTTTTTCTTAATGATGAATATTTATAGGAATTTTGGTTGTTTGCTTTTGTTTTTTGATATTTTTAAAAAATGAAGTTGCATCCTCCTGTGAGTTAACAAGGGGCCAAGTTGATCAAGGGACTTGAAAGAGAACTTAGAAAATCTGCATAACATTAGGAATCAACTCTGTTAATTAGCAGACATCTAAAGCAAATATTTCTTTGAATAAACATCCATAATGTTCTACTATTCTTTCTTACTCCATTAGTATAGTTATTTAATTATTGGTATTTGTACATTTATAAATTTGGAGCCTAAAACTGATTTGAGACCATGGACAAGTAATTTAATCTCTTGGAATCTTGCTTTTTTTTTTTTAATCTGTATACTGGATAATATGACCCATCTCATAGACTTAATGTTGTATTATGGGGTTGAGGTCTGATATCCATAGATTGAAAACCCTAGGCCAAGAGAATTTCTTATCTATTTGTTAGAAGAAAGTACTCTTCCTCAAAATACTACTTTGAATTTTTCTGTGATGTTGGGAGATAAAAGAAGATAATGATTTGATAAAATTCCAGATGATAACTCTTGAATTTTTAAGAATGCTAAGAAGGAAGGACTATAGACATATTTTTTTTTTTGAGACCAGAGAGTAAAGAAGGGTATGAAAGTAAAATATTTTCACCCTCTGAGTATTCAAGAAGTATTTGGAGAAGTCAAGAAGTTGAAATTATTCTGTACTGATGATAATATTATCATAATTTAATAAAACCAAGGGTTTCATGAATGCACACTCCTGTAGAAGACAGCACAATCAACTGACTGCTTTAATGTGTGTGTGAATCTTTGTTTCAGTCTTTAGTTTTTGCTGGCCATACATACTCAGGAAGCTGATCTAGCTTACACATTGTCATGTTGCAGGGTGGTCTGAGGACATAATGAACAGGAAAGTGCTTTGCAAAACATAAAGAGCTATAAAGGAAGAACTATTTGCTGATATTCAGTGTTTCTGAAAGAACAATTCATGTTTGCTTTCTCAGATATAAAATACATAATTATTAGCACTAGTAATAAGAACATATTCTATTCAGTACCTGTTCTAGGCCAGCAATTATAGTGGGCACTTGTCATAAATTTTCTCTAGTCTTTACACCAATCCAAAAAGAAAAGGCATAATTATCCTCATTTTACAGATTAAGAAACAAAGATTCAGGTTAAGAAATTTCCATTAAGGTCATACAGACAGTTTCCAGCCAAGGTTTTTCCAATTCCAAAGCCTTGCCACACTGCTTTTAGGAAAATAAAGATTGTTGAACACTAAGATGTCCTTAGTAATATAAATGTAACAAAAGATGAAGCACATTTACTTACATAAAGCAAAATATTACACTGAACATTAAAATAAAAGCTATATCAAACTTTGCATGTGACCAGCTTCACAAAAAGTTGAAATGTCACTTGAATCACAGAATTAACAATATGAACAATTGTCAGAAGATAATTGCTATATCAACACAGGCAAATGAGCACCCATAAAATTGGTGAAATTTGAATAAGATCACTGTCAACTTCCCATTTCTGATAATTGTACCAGATGTTACCATTAGGGTAAGGTGGGTGAAGAGGGATACAAGGGATCTTGTATTGTTCCCTGCAACTGCATGTATTATATCAAAATAAAAAGTAAGAAAAAAGAATTATTGGGCTGGGGATATAGTTCAGTGGAAGAGAACTATCCCAGCATGCTCAAAGCCCTGGGTTCAGTTCCCAGCATCACCAAAAGAAAAAAGAAAATTGTCTTATTTTACTTACAGCAAAGTTACTCTGAGCTGCATAGTGCAAGGGTGTTGCTCCTTGGCTGTCAGATGGGATAGTTCCAGATTTATTTCTTTCTAAAAGGAGATGGACAATCTGTGCATGGCCTGAGAGCAAACACAACAAGGTAGTTATAACATAGGAAGGACACAATTAATTTATAATCTATTTGAAAAAAGAAAGATGTAAGAAAAATCACTCGCACAAAATGCAGCATTCAAAATGTTTTGTGAATAGCACTGTCTTCCAGTGCAGACTCATCTAACTTCTTACCAGCATACTAGATAGAATAGAACAAGGTGAAAACACACAGCACTAAAATCTTAATGCTTCAATTGAGAAAGAAATGACATTGGGTATAACTGCTAGACCAAGAAAATATTATTAGGTATTAGGTACCTAATATTAGGTATCATCTCATTGCATTCCCTAACTTCACTTTGTAAATAGTCAGTCACAGAGGAGGGAAGATAGGTCCTCTTAGGATTCCCTGTGCCTGTCTCAAGGTTCCATCACCAATTAACTAGAAATACACAGCTGTTCCCTTCTACTATTCTACATCCTGAATGGCTTCCTGGCCTCTAATCTCTCTCCCCTAGTCTTTTAACATCAAGGCAGTGATTTTAAATCCCACAAAACAAGGAGGTAGGTATGACAAGGTAGTGGTGGGACAATATTCTGCAGTACACTCTGGAGGAAGTGGGTTCTATAAGTGAAGAACTATAGAAAAGATAAAAAAATAATTGAACCTATAATTGCATATGTAGAAACCTGAATTTCATATTCTTTATTACTAGAGCACATTGGGGAACTGGGCAATGAAGAAGATGCCATATTAGCACAGCAAGGATACACTGAATGAAAACCAGGCAGAAAAAAGGGAATTTGAGTGGTACTGTGCTCATCTACTTTGCATATGTGACTTAAGGTGGAGTCTCCAGAACACAAGGCAATCTATGCCACACAGTTAACCTGAACACATCCCATCTTGTTTTGTGGCATAAAGATAAAAATTCAGTGAAGACTACTAGAAAGCATCCTATAGCACAGGGGAAAAGGAACCAGAATAAAGATACAGAGCATACCTCTGAAGTGATCTAAGAAGGATCCAGAGGAAAAATTCAGGAAACTGGCATCTTTGACTTACGATAAAAAGAGGTGGCTTCTAGGAAACATAAACAGAACACCCTAAGAAGAAAACAGACTGAAATACAAAGGTAATGAATGGAAGGAGGTAAAAGGAAATAAGATGAAATTAAAGAAATACAGGTAAAGCTGGGTGTGGTGGTGCATGACTCTATTCCCAGCCAACCAGGGGGTGGAGGCAGGAGGAGAGTAAGTTTGAGGTCAGCCTGGGGAACTTCAAGAGAACTGTCTCCAAATAAAGAACAAAAGGGATGGAATATAGCTCAGCAATAAAGTGTCTCTGGGTTCAATTCCCAATGCTAATGGGAAAAAAATGAAAAGAAATATGGAGAGAAGGAAGTGAAAATGCAATCTAAATTACAATCTATACAGGAGGCAGAAAGTAAGCAGAATTTATGGGTAAAAAAATCAATTTAGTTATGAGACAAATTTGCCAAATACACTCACATTCTAGAGGAAAAGGAAAAAGGGGTGAATCCATGCATTGAAATGAAGTTTAAATACCAGTTATAAATTTGATTATAAAAACTGAAGGCAACAGAAAAATCATGTTCAAAAGAGACAATGTGTAATTTATAAACTAAGATCAAGATAATAATAATTGGAGGGAAAAACCTCAGATTATATCAACAAATATTAAAAGAATAGTGAGTAAAAGTGTGCTAAATTCTGTAGCAGATAAATTGACTCAGACTCAAAAAACTGTTTTTGATAAGTTGAAGTAATCCCTAACAGAAACTAAAAATCCTCCTCATAACACAAAGTATTTCAAAACCAAATAACAGCAACAAACCTAATCCATAAACCAAAAGACAGAAAATAAAGGAAACAGGCAAAAAACAAACAAAATTAAGAAAAACCCTGAAAAAACTAATAATAGCATAATAGCAGGGGGGAAAAAAGGACCAAATTCTCATTTAATTATTAATGAGTCAGCCAAAGAGAAAGCCTTTCAGAATGTACCCTTTTCAAAAAAAAGAAAAGAAAAATCAATCTCTCTCTCTCTCTCTCTCTCTCTCTCTCTCTCTCTCTCTCTCTCTCGTCTAAAAAAGTGATCCCTTGGTGGGGATGTAGTTCAGTGGTAGAGCATATGTCTGTCTGGCATCATGCATGAGGCGTGGCCCTAGGTTCAATATCTATAGAACCATAGAACTGCCAAAAAAAAAAAAAAAAAAAAAGCAGCTGGGTAGAGTGGCTCACACCTGTAGTCCCAGCTACTTAGAAGGCTGAAGCAGGAGGACCACTTGAGCCCAGTAGTTTGAGGCCAGCATGGGCAACATAGTGAGATCCCTATCTATAAAAAAAAAAGGACTAAAAAAGTGACTCCCCCAAAGTTTAAATAAAAAGCAAATATGAAGGAAAAAAAGCAATTATCATGGTATTAGCACAAACATAAAATCAAAGCCCCTTTCCCCATAAATAAAGGCAATGAACATGAAAAACAAAAGTTAAAAAGTCACAATATGATGTTGAAATTAAAGCTAACATCATTTAACTGAAAACAAAGTTACATAACTAAAATTTAAGCATACAATGAAGGGAGGCAGTTTATAAAATAACTTAACATATCAATGAAAAATTAAAATATTTAAATAGGAGATGGGAACCAACAGGGGAAGAGAAGGCATAGGAACTTTCCTATACTCATGCAGTTCTTCCTACTATTGATCCTGTAATTTAAAGCCAACTTACCTAGTAAAGCTGCCCAGTGAAGTGGGGTTCGAAATAAGTTATCATAAGACGTTATATTACAGCTTTCATATGAGGTCAAGACATCAACCACCGTCAGGTTTCCATCAGCAACAGCAAAATGAAGAGGTGTGCGCCCCTCATAGTCTTGCCAGTTCAGTAAAGACTCCGTTGGAGCAGCATCCTATTTTGAAGGAACCAAAGACTTTTAGACATATGTGGAATCCTCAATAAATTTTATTTGGCATAAGTAATAAGCAATTTTCTAAACAAAACCTCCATATTCTTTATGGTCACAAGTAAAGTGATAAAGCCAAAAAAAGGGTACAGTCTAAAACTTTTAAAAATTTATTTTCATATTTAACTATAAAAAGTATAGAAAAGAATAGCCATCATGCACTATGTTAAAAAGTATCAATATTTTGCCTAATGTGTTTTTGTATCTGTTACAGATTCAGTTAAAGCCTTATTTTGTTCTTCTGTAATATGGGCACATCCATAAGCAATACATAAACTTTGTATGTGTGTTTTCGATATTTACATAATGGCAGTATACATGTATATCTTTTGGCAACTTTTTCTCTAAACAACCTACTTGTGGTATCTATGCTGATACTAGTTCATTTGTTGAAGTGCATGAACAAAATATGATTTAGTTGTCTATTCTACTGAGGGACAGTTAGCTAATTTCCATTTCTTCATGATTACAAATAATGCTGCAATAAATATACTTTCTTTATTGTCCCTTGTAGCACATGTGTGAGGTTTTTCTCTTGGTTAGATACCAAAAGGGGAATTACTGGGTTGAAGGACATCTGCATCTTCAATCAGATATTGTCAAACTGCTCTCCAAATGGTTATACCAATTAACACACCCATGACAATGTGCAAAATTTTTTATTTCCCCACATGCTGGCCCAAATTAATCACTCGGTATATCAAGCTTACTACATTTTCCCCATATGAGTATGAAAGACACTTCAATGATGTCTTAATTTATAGTTCTTTTATGAATGAAAGGGAGATTTTTAATTATATGTTTATTGGCGATTCATTTTATTGCTCTGTAAATTGACAGTTCACAGTAGTTATTCATTTTTCCATTGGATCTTTGTAGCAGAGATTATAATGCACTGCTTAGGTCCCCCTTCAAGACAAGAGGCCTTACTTCCCTAGCTGCTGGGAGCTCTACCAGCTAGTAATCCTTAACTGTCAGCTTTCTGGAATTTCTTCAGCCACAGAGTTACCTCACCCAAGGTCATGTTCCTTCTCAGGTTAGCCCTCTTGCCTCAATCTGAGAACTCTTTGAAGGGCCATCCCCAGGTTTAAAGCTTCCTATCCAGTCAGCCTATTTTCCAAAAAAAATGTATGATTTAGGCCTTGGAGACTCCTAATGAGTAAAGTGTGTTTACACAAGGGAAAAATAAGGCCAAATCTGAGAGGAAATAAGTGAGAATTGCCCCCAAGGACTTCAGATATTGGAATTAACACATAAAGAATATAAAATAAAGGCTGGGGATGTAATTTGCTGGTAGAGCACTTGGTTAGCACGTGTAAGGCCTTGCACCAAAATAAATTAATAAGTAAATAAATGAAATGAATATATGAAATATGTAAAAAGATAAAAAATGAAATGGGAAGTGAGCAAGAAAGGAAAAACTAATATAATGATAAAACAGATTTGAAAACAAACCAAGTAGAATTTTAAAAGTGAAAAAAAATACAATCACTAGAATTAAACACTCAATAGGTCAGGCAAGACTAGTAAAAGACAAGATGAATCAGTTGCCATTACCCAGAATGCAGCAGAGACTCCAGGAGTCGGGAATAGAAGATTAAGTGAGGAAACATGGAGAATAAGGTGAAAAGTTCTAAAATACAGATAATTGGAGACCCCAAAGGCAAGAATAGAGTTAATAAAGGAGAATCAAGATTTAAAGAGATAATAGCTATATGTTTCAGTACTGAGCTACAATAATCAGAATGTACACCAAACAGGATTTTTTAAAATGGCCACTCCTAAACACACTGTAGTAAGACTAGAGAATGTCAAAACAGAGAGAACTAAAACAGCTAGAGTGAAAAAGATAGGTCATCTAAAAAAAGAATGATAATTAGACCAATAATAGACTTCTGAAGAGTGATAATAAAAGGCAGAAAGGAGCAAAATAATACCCTGAAAGAGCTAAGAAAATTGACTACCTGGGATTGTGTACACAAGAAAACTGTTTTTTTCAAGAGCAAGGTTGAAAGGCAGACTTGTTTGTTTGTTTGGTTGGTTGGTGGTACTGGGGATTGAACTCAGGACCTTGCACATGCTAGGCAAATGCTCTGCCTCTGAGCTCTACCCCCAGTCCAAGGCAGACACTCTCAACAGTTAAAAAAAGAAAGTTCAAGCTAGCCCCCAAAAGTCAAAGGTCAAATGTTTTCTCTGATATATGGAAGCTAACCCCAAATAAGTAAGTGGTGGTCAAGGGGGAGCTAGAAAGGGGGAAAAAGGGAAGAGGGAATTCCACCAAAATAGGGGAAAGGTCAGTAGAGCAGACTAAGGAGACTGAAGGGGAGGAGGCAGGATGGGAAAGAACAGTGGAATGAATCTGACTGAACTTTCCTATGTACACAGATGAATATACCACAGTGAATCTCAACATCAAATATTCCATAAGACACTAATTTAAAAGAAACTATAAATAAATTACAGAAAGATGAGTAGATTTGAGGGAAAGGAGAAGGAGGAGAGTGGAGGCAGGGGAGAGGGAAGTACTGGGGACTGAATTAGAGCAAATTATATTCCATGCTTTTGTGATTATGTCAAAACATATCCTAATGTTATATATATCTAAAAAGAATCAATTAGGGCTGGGGCTGGGGCTCAGCGGTAGCACACTTGTCTGGCATATGTGAGGCACTGGGTTAGATTCTCATTACCATATATAAATACATAAATAAAATAAGGTCTATCAACAACTAAAAAAAAAAAAGAATCAATTAACCACTCCCGGGGGGACCCAACATGGCGGCCGGCGAGAAAGCAGCACCTTCAGTATCTCCACAGTAACAGGATCAGAAAGACCCATTAATACACCCAGATTCTACCTACGGAGGAACTTCTAGCAAAATTCCACTGAAAGGAGACCTGCCGGAAATATGACTTCTTCCCTTCCCTTCTAATACCTCTCCTCCCAAGCATCAAATAAACTTATAAGAGTAAACAGTAACTCAACAGTCAAACAGAACAAGAAGTATCATGAGCATAAAAAAGCAAGGAAGAAAAGGAGTACAAACAATGAAAGACAGCCTAAATATTCAGGAGGACATGGAGTCATCAGAAAAATGGCCATATAAAGAACTCAAGGAACACCTTAGACAGATGGAAAGGAACCTTAAAGATCACATTGAAAAAGAATTACAAAAACAGATAAAAGAAGAAGTTAAGCATCTTTATCAGGAGATAGAGATTATAAAAAAAATCAAACAATAATTCTAGAAATGAAGGAAACGATAAACCAAATTAAAAACTCAATCGAGAGTATCACTAACAGAGTGGAGCAAGTAGAAGCCAGAACGTCAGATAATGAAGATAAAATATATCATCTTGAAAAGAGTCTAGCCAACTCAGATAGGATGGTAAAAAATCACGAGAAAAACATCCAAGAGATTTGGGATAACATAAAAAAACCAAACTTACGAGTCATCGGGATAGAGGAAGGCACAGAGATTCATGCCAAGGGAATGAGTAACTTACTGAAGGAAATAATTACAGAAAACTTTCCAGAAATAAAAAAGGAAACACATATACAAATTGTAGATGCATACAGGACACCGAGCACACAAAATCACAGTAGACCAACGCCAAGACACATTGTTATGAAGCTATCCAATATACAGAACAAAGAGAAAATATTAAAAGCTACAAGAGAAAAGAGGCAGATTACATTTAGGGGTAAACCAATAAGGTTGACAACGGATTTTTCATCACAGACGCTGAAAGCGAGAAGATCCTGGAACAACGTATTTCAAACACTGAAAGACAGTGGATGCCAACCAAGAATTCTGTATCCAGCAAAATTAAGCTTCAGATACGACAACGAAATAAAAATCTTTCATGATAAACAAAAGCTAAAAGAATTTGTAGCCAGAAAACCAGCATTGCAAAGCGTCTTGAGCAAAACTCTACACGAGGAAGAAATGGAAAACAATAACCAAAACCATCAGCGGGAAGTGCCTCGGTAAAGACAGAGGATGAGGGGAAAGCTAATCATGGAGAAACAAACTAAATTAGGGGGAAAAAAAAGAGATAAATAATCAAACATGGTAGGAAGTACAAACCATATATCAATAGTAACTCTAAACGTTAATGGCTTAAACTCTCCAATAAAGCGACATAGGCTGGTAACATGGATTAAAAAAACAAATCCAACAATATGCTGCCTCCAGGAGACACATCTGATTGGAAAAGACATACACAGGCTCAAGGTAAAAGGTTGGGAAAAAATATACCAAGCACACGGTCCTCGTAAGCAAGCAGGCGTGGCCAGTCTCATATCGAATAAAATCGACTTCAAGACTAAGTTAATCAAAAGGGATAAGGAAGGACATTATATACTGTTAAAAGGAACCATTCACCAACAAGACATAACAATTATCAATACTTATGCACCAAATAATGGCGCTGCGATGTTCATAAAACAAACTCTCCTCAAGCTCAAGAATCAAATAGACCACAACACAATAATCATGGGTGACTTCAACACACCTCTCTCACCATTGGACAGATCCTCCAAACAAAAGTTGAATAAAGAAACTATTGACCTCAATATCACAATCAATAACCTAGACTTAACTGACATATATAGAATATATCAACCATCATCAAGTGGATATACTTTTTTCTCAGCAGCACATGGAACCTTCTCAAAAATCGATCATATATTATGCCATAGGGCAACCCTCAGTAAATATAAAGGGGTTGAGATAATACCATGCACTTTATCAGATCATAATGGAATGAAGCTGGAAATCAATGATAAAAGAAGGAAGGAAAAATCCTACATCACATGGACAATGAACAATACGTTACTGAATGATCAATGGGTTACAGAAGACATAAAGGAGGAAATCAAAAAATTCTTAGAGATAAATGAAAATACAGACACAACATATCGGAATCTATGGGACACAATGAAAGCAGTTTTAAGAGGGAAATTCATCGCCTGGAGGTCATTCCTCAAAAAAAGGAAAAACCAACAAATAAATGACCTCACACTTCATCTCAAAGCCCTAGAAAAGGAAGAGCAAAACAATAGCAAATGTAGCAGAAGGCAAGAACTAATTAAAATCAGAGCAGAAATCAATGAAATTGAAACAAAAGAAACTATTGAAAAAATTAACAAAACAAAAAGTTGGTTCTTTGAAAAAATAAATAAGATCGACAGACCCCTAGCCATACTAACGAAGAGAAGAAGAGAGAGAACTCAAATCACTAACATATGGGATGAAAAAGGCAATATTACAACAGACGCTTCAGAAATACAGAAAACAATTAGAAATTATTTTGAAAACCTATATTCCAATAAAATAGAAGAAAGTGAAGACATCTATAAATTCCTTAAGTCATATGATTTGCCCAGACTGAGTCAGGAGGAAACTCACAACTTAAACTGACCAATATCAATAGATGAAATAGAAGAAGCAATTAAAAAACTTCCAACCAAGAAAAGCCCAGGACCGGATGGGTATACAGCGGAGTTCTACAAAACCTTTAAAGAAGAATTAATACCAATACTTTTCAAGTTATTTCAGGAAATAGAAAAAGAGGGAGCTCTTCCAAATTCATTCTATGAGGCCAACATCACCCTGATTCCGAAACCAAAGACACCTCAAAGAAAGAAAACTACAGACCAATATCTCTAATGAACCTAGATGCAAAAATCCTCAATAAAATTCTGGCGAATCGGATACAAAGGCATATCAAAAAAATTGTGCACCATGATCAAGTAGGATTCATCCCTGGGATGCAAGGATGGTTCAATATATGGAAATCAATAAATGTTATTCACCACATCAATAGGCTTAAAGATAAGAACCATATGATCATCTCAATAGACGCAGAAAAAGCATTTGACAAAGTACAGCATCCCTTTATGTTCAAAACGTTAGAAAAAATAGGGATAACAGGAACTTACCTCGACATTGTAAAAGCTATCTATGCCAAACCTCAGGCTAGCATCATTCTGAATGGAGAAAAATTGAAGGCATTCCCTCTAAAATCTGGAACAAGACAGGGATGCCCCCTATCACCACTTCTATTCAATATAGTTCTCGAAACACTGGCCAGAGCAATTAGACAAACAAAAGAAATTAAAGGCATAAAAATAGGAAAAGAAGAACTTAAATTATCACTATTTGCGGATGACATGATTCTATACCTAGAAGACCCAAAAGGGTCTACAAAAAAACTACTAGAACTAATAAATGAATTCAGCAAAGTGGCAGGATATAAAATCAACACACATAAATCAAAGGCATTTCTGTATATCAGCGACAAAACTTCTGAAACGGAAATGAGGAAAAACACTCCATTCACAATATCCTCAAAAAAAAATAAAATACTTGGGAATTAACCTAACAAAAGAGGCGAAAGACCTATACAATGAAAACTACAGAACCCTAAAGAAAGAAATAGAAGAGGATCTTAGAAGATGGAAAAATATACCCTGTTCATGGATAGGCAGAACTAACATCATCAAAATGGCGATATTACCAAAAGTTCTCTATAGGTTCAATGCAATGCCAATCAAAATCCCAATGGCATTTCTTGTAGAAATAGATAAGGCAATCATGAAATTCATATGGAAAAATAAAAGACCCAGAATAGCAAAAACAATTCTAAGCAGGAAGTGTGAATCAGGTGGTATAGCGATACCAGATTTCAAACTATATTACAGAGCAATAGTAATAAAAACAGCATGGTACTGGTACCAGAACAGGCGGGTGGACCAATGGTACAGAATAGAGGACACAGAGACTAATCCACAAAGCTACAAGTATCTTATATTTGATAAAGGAGCTAAAAACATGCAATGGAGAAAGGATAGCATCTTCAACAAATGGTGTTGGGAAAAGTGGAAATCCATATGCAACAAAATGAAACTGAATCCCCTCCTCTCGCCACGCACAAAAGTCAACTCAAAGTGGATAAAGGAGCTAGATATCAAATCAGAGACTCTCCGTCTGATAGAAGAAAAAGTTGGCTCCGATCTACAGATTGTGGGGACGGGCTCAAAATTCCTTAACAGGACACCCATAGCACAAGAGTTAATAACAAGAATCAAGAAATGGGACTTTCTTAAACTGAAAAGTTTCTTCTCAGCAAGAGAAACAATAAGAGAGGTAAATAGGGAGCCTACATCCTGGGAACAAATCTTTACTCCTCACACTTCAGATAGAGCCCTAATATCCAGAGTATACAAAGAACTCAAAAAATTAGACAATAAGAAAACAAACAACCCAATCAACAAATGGGCCAAGGACCTGAACAGACACTTCTCAGAGGAGGATATACAATCAATCAACAAGTACATGAAAAAATGCTCACCATCTCTAGCAGTCAAGGAAATGCAAATCAAAACCACCCTAAGATACCACCTCACCCCAGTAAGATTGGCAGCCATGATAAAGTCAAACAACAACAAGTGCTGGCGAGGATGTGGGGAAAAGGGTACTCTTGTACACTGTTGGTGGGACTGCAAACGGGTGCGGCCAATTTGGAAAGCAGTATGGAGATTCCTGGGAAACCTGGGAATGGAACCACCATTTGACCCAGCTATTGCCCTACTCGGGCTATTTCCTGAAGACCTTAAAAGAGCACACTACAGGGATACTGCCGCATCGATGTTCATTGCAGCACAATTCACAATTGCTAGACTGTGGAATCAACCCAGATGCCCTTCAATAGATGAATGGATAAAAAAATGTGGCATTTATACACCATGGAGTATTACGCAGCACTAAAAAATGACAAAATCACGGAATTTGCAGGGAAATGGATGGCACTAGAGCAGATTATGCTTAGTGAAGCCAGCCAATCCCTAAAAAACAAATACCAAATGTCTTCTTTGATATAATGAGAGCAACTAAGAACAGAACAGGGAGGCTGAGCAGGAAGAAAAGATTAGCATTAAACAGAGACATGAGGCGGGAGGGAAAGGGAGAAAAAAAGGGAAATCACATGGAAATGGAGGGAGACCCTCATTGTTATACAAAATTACATATAAGAGTTTACGAGGGGAATGGGATAACAAACATGGAGGGAAATGATTTACAGTAGATGGGGTAGAGAGAGAAGATGGGAGGGAAGGGGAGGGGGGATATTAGAGGATAGGAAAGGTAGCAGAATACAACAGTCACTAATATGGCAGTATGTAAAAATGTGATGTGTAACCGATGTGATTCTGCAATCTGTATTTGGGGTAAAATGGGAGTTCATAACCCAATTGATTCTAATCTATGAAATATGATTTGTCATGAGCTTTGTAATGCTGTGAACATCCAATAAAAAAAAATTAACCACTCCCCCAAGCAAACAAACAAAAAACAGTGTTTACCACTTATATATCTATACTAATGGAAGTTTTAAAAACTATATATTAGGAAGGAAGGTAATAATTCCAGAAGGAAGACTTAAGAGCAAAGAAAAAATTAGGTAGGATGCAAGTAAAAATAAATAATCATTGTATATACAAAATAACACTTTCAAAAGTCTAATTTATGTGTTAAAAACAAATAGCGATGACACTATGTAAAGTTGGAAGTTAGGACACAGTGATTAGAAAACCTCATACAATCTACTGACAAGTATTCAAAATTAATAAAAATAGGTTAGATATATAATTAATGAGCAAAAAATCAATTGCGTTCCTATACAACTGAAAAAAAACAAATATATTCCACAGATTATTTTAAAAAATACTCAAAGTAACAGTGATTGTAAACAGCAAAAATATAGTTTAAATGTCTATCGATAATAAAATAATATACAGTTTATTCATAAAATGGAATACTACATAGAAGTTAAAATTAATATATTATAGCTACACATAGTAGCATATATAAAATCTCCAGCACGAGGTTGAACAAGTAAAATCACACTACAAAGAATATCTACAATGTGATTTCATGTATATAAAATTTAAAACTAATGAAAATCAGTAGAAGGAAGCAGAGAATAGAATGGTACTGGAAGATACTCTACCCAGAAGACTTCAATGGTAATGGTAGTGTACCTTTTTAAAAATTCAGTGGTAAGTACATGAATCTGTTGTTTCCTTATTCTTTATAGTACACATGCATTTCCCTGATACTTGCTTATATCTACTTATTATTTAATTTAAAATATAAAGCAAAATAAGGGAATGATAAATATAAATTCAGGAAAGTAGTTGATGGGGGTCAGGAGTGAGAACAGCATCAGAGGACTGAATGTATTTGGAAATTGGAACTCAGGAAAACTCTGCTCTTAAACAATGGTACTGAAATGCTCTATGTCTTGGGGGATAAGTCCACATGTTTGTTGTGTTCTTTTCTTTCATGATTTTTTTTGTATAATACGTATAAATATATATATGCTTTTGTACACATTAGATATTTCATAGGAGATTTTTTTTTTTTCCAAAAATGGCCATTCGGGTCCAGTAGCATTTTTCTACTCACCAGAATGCATCTCACAGTATGAACAGCACTTGGGTCTTTATGATTGGCTGCCCAGTGGAGAGGGATCTTGCCTTCAACATCAGGAATCCCAATGTTGGAATCATGCTTGATAAGCAGCTTCACATGTTCAGGGTTGTTGTAGTAGGCACTCCAATGCAGAGCTGTTTGCTGAAAGAGCGAGAGGATCTCAAAAGAACTATATATTAGGAAGGAATAGCCCCAAGCTATTATTGTGTAATAGGCATGGGTGTAAGAGTTCTATAATTTTACCCCACACAGTCATCATGACATCTCTGGGAGCTAAGTACTCTTTAATTTGCATGTGATTGATACAAAAAGAGTACAAAGAAGATGAGTAGTTTACTCAGGAACATAAAGGTAGTACGTGGCTAAACTGAGATTTTAACCCAGGTGGTCTGATTATAGAGTCCAACCTCTTAATGGTAACAGTCATCTGATAACGCCAAGGTGGCGGGTTCTTTCCCGTAAGGGCCAGCAATTGCCTCAGTCTGGCTGGGCACAGAATCACGAGCCACTCCAGCAGGAACAAAACTTTATTTTTGAAAAAGCCGCCAATACTCTGTGGGCCGGCAAGCCAAAACCGGTCCACCCACGCGCGCCTACCGGACCCCCCCCCCCAACCTCCCCCGGAATTCCCTCCTACTATTCTTCCCCAAACAATGGGAACTCTCCAGGAGTCCCGTAACATGAGTCCTGTAGCAGGCCAAGGTGAACAGCAGGAGTCCAATTTCCATATGAATGTAAATCTTAACATAATCATATCATCTCAATGGCTAGCTGGCCATGCATCATATTATTTGCTTGTGGCTCCTAGCAGCTAAGAAAGATAAAAACTGCCCAATAATTATGAATAATTATCAATGAAGTAAATACTAAGCTTGATACATTGTATATTTGGTTGTCACCAAGTACCTTAGAATTTGATAGACTGATTTTAATTTTAATATCTATCAAAAAAGAAGATAGGGGCTGGGGTTGTGCCTCAGAGGTAGAGTGCTCACCTAGCATGTGCCAGGTGCTGGGTTCGATCCTCAGCACCATATAAAAATAAATAAAATAAAGGTATTGTGTCCAACTACAACTAAAAAATATTTTTTAAAAAGAAGATATATCCATAGAAAGTTCATAGATCTAGAATCCATTCTTTATATAAAAGATAAATTTAAATTTATAATTTTATAGGATAACTGTTAGACCTAGTTACTGAAGAAAAGATACATTTTGAAAGTATAGCAACACTTGCTTTATTTCAAATAAAATGATCATCCTCAATTTGTTGAAACTGCTTGAAAATCATTTCTAAATACTCATCCACATACCTCTGAACAGACATAAGACTGTTTTTGCTATTAGGAGAATTACTAAGGAAAAACATAGGAACTGTTTATATGTACATTATCCCTGACAGCATAACCATCAGTCCAATCAAGAATTAGATAATTTAATGAGCATGAACCAAGCTCATCTGTCACATTAAAATCTGACACATATATTCAAAGTGTACCTGCAGGCATTTAATATAAAGTCGATTTAATTTGTTAGTTTTGTTTAATAACAACTGTGGAACACAGTAAAATCACAACTATAATAGCAATTATTAATCATCCTTTGTTTTCCTATGTCATGTTTATTCTGATTATATTTATTAAAATATGTCTGTTCAGCCTAATAGTAAAAAGTTTGAACTTATTTTTTAAATGTTTGTTTTTTGTGTTTTAGTAATTCTTTGACTACTGTGTTAAAATATACATAATAGAAAATTCACCATTTTAACTGTTTTTAAGTGGACAGTTCAGTGGCATTAAGTACATTCAGATCACTGTGCAACCATCAATACTCTACACTTCCAGAAATTTTTTATCTTCCCAAACTGAAACTCTGTTCCCATTTAACAATAACTATCCAGTCTTAACTTCCCCCAGCTCCTGGCAACTATCAGTCTACTTTCTGTCTGAATAAATTTGGTTATCCTAGGTACTTCGTAAGTAGAATCAAACAGTATTTATCCATTCGTGTTTGACTTATTTCACTTAGTATGTTTCTTCACAGTTTATTCGTGTTGTAGCATATTTCATAATTTCATTCCTTTCTAGGGTTGAATAATATTCTATTGTATATACAGAGAGCTACTACATTTTAATCATCCAGTTATCCATCAATGGGCATTTGGGTAAGTCCCAAATGTTTTCATCTTTTGGCTATTGTGAATAATGCTGCTATTGAACATGAATGCCTAAATGTCTGTTGAGTTCCTAATTTCAATTCTTTGAGTATTTATCCAAAACTGGAACTGCCAGATCATATGGTAATTTTATGTTTAATTTCTGAGGAATTGCCATGCTGTTTTGTATAGTAGCTGCAGCATTTTACACTTCTTCCAGTAAGGCATTAGCATTCAAATTCCTCCACATCCTTCCCACACTGGTTATTTTCTGTTTTTGTGATAATAGTCACACTAACAGTTGTAAAGTGTTAGCTCACTGGTTTTGATTTGCATTTTCTTAATGATCGTGCATCAATTCAGCCATTTGTGTATCTTCTTTGGAGAAATGTCTATTCAAGTTCTTTGTCCTTCTTAATTAGATTTTTGTTGTTCATTTTTAATGCATGTTATAAAATAATTGATCTGTGACATTGAAAATTAAAAAAAAAAACCACAAAACACCTGATCCTTTACTACAGATGGTCTTTGAAGAATCACTCTTTAGGCTCTGGTCTTGTTGTCGTCTCTGTGACTTGCTGTAATGTGCAGCTCTGTTTCATCTGTCTGACTACATAAACTCCCTTTTCTGTCCAAAAACAGAACCATAGAGATACTAGAAGACAGCAGGAAGTGCCTAGAATACATTGAGGAAGATATTATAAAGCTTAAAGACATGGGAGGTTTAAGTGATTAATGGTTCTTTGTGGATGAATCGAACTGTTTTTTTTTTTTTTATTGGTTGTTCACAACATTACAAAGCTCTTGACATATCATACTTCATACATTAGATTGAAGTGGGTTATGAACCCTCAATTTTACCCCAAATGCAGATTGCAGAATCACGTCGGTTACACATCCACAATTTTACATAATGCCCTATTAGTAATTGTTGTATTCTGCTACCTTTCCTATCCCCTACTATCCCCCCTCCCCTTTTTTTTTCTAGTGAAATATTACCACTGTAGATACCATGAGTTAGGAACAATATTAATGTATATTTACTATAAAGTAAAAGTTGACCTCAGAACTCTGGTGACTACTAAACAAAACTTGAAAACTATATAAACACTATGAGAGCAAAAAGATTATTCAATATGAAACTAGTGGAGTTAATCTTAATGTTGTGTGTGTATATGTGTGTGTGTGTGTGTGTGTGTGTGTGGTACTGGGGACTGAATCCAGGGGAGCTCTACCACTGAGCTATATCTCCAGGCCTTTCTTTTAAAAAGAATTATTTTGAGTCAGGGTCTCACTAAGTTGCTGAGGCTGGCCTTGAACTTATGATCATCTACTCAGCCTCCCAAGCAGCTGGGATTACAGGCTTGTCGTCCTACTGTGCCTGGCTATAAGAGTTTTAATTACATGGGAGCACTGGAGTTAACAAGACTCTATGACTAAGTACCTGATGGAAAGAAAGAAAATTATTGTTCTTGTTTAACTAATGACTACATTTTTACCTCGGGTAAAGAACGTTTAGAACATCAATCAAAAAGATGACCATTATGTACAAAATTTAAGAATTTAGTAACAGAGAACATAGCAATAAATGCTAGATCAGATATTAGAACTTAAAATTAAATTAATAGTTATGTAACAGTGAGCATTAATTGAGAGTATACTATGCACTAAGCATTGAACAGTTTGTATGTATTATCTCATTTTATTTAATAATTTTTAAATTAAATTATTTATTTGTTCTAATTTGTTATATATGATGACATAATGTAATTCGTTGCATATTACACATACAGAGCCCAATTTTTCAAGTCTCTGGTTATATACAAAGTATTTTCACACCATTCCTCTCTTCATACATGTGCTTAGGGTAATGATGTCTAACTCATCCCACTGTCTTTCCTACCCCCATGCCCCTTCCTTTCCCCTCCCTTCCCTTTGCCCTATCTAAAGTTCCTCCATTCCTCTCATGCTCCCCCCAATTGCCATTATGAATCAGCATCCTCATATCAAAGAAAACATTCGGCCTTTGGTTTTTGGGGATTGGCTTCACTTAGCACTATATTCTCCTACTCTATCCATTTACCTGCAAATGCCATGATTTTATTCTCTTTTGTTGCTGAGTAATATTCCATTGTGTCTATATACAAGTGTTTCCCTATCCGTTCATCTACTGAAGGGTGTCTGGGTTGGTTCCACAATTTAACTATTGTGAATTGTGTTGCTATAAACATTGATGTGGCTATGTCTCTGTAGTATACTGTTGATAGAGATGTTGAACGTTTTTTTCACATATTTGTTGATTGACTGTATATTATCTTCTGAGAAGTATCTGTTCACTTCCTTTGCCCATTTATTGATTGGGTTATTTGGTTTATTGGTGTTAAGGTTTTTGAGTGCTTTATATATCCTAGAGATTAGTGCTCTATCTAATGTGCTTGTGGTAAAGATTTGCTCTCATTCTAGTAGGCTCTCTGTTCATCTCACTGATTGTTTCTTTTGCTGAGAAGCAGGTCTTTGGTTTAATTCCTAGATGCTTGATCCACTTTGAGGTCAACCATCTTTTTCTTTTTTTTTAGTTGTAGATGGGCAGAATGCCTTTGTTTCATTTTTGCATGGTATTAAGGATCAAACTCAGTGCCTTACACATGTTAGGCAAGTACTACTCTCCCACTGAGCTACAGCCCCATCCCTTATTTTCAACAATCTGAATACCCCTTTTCACATATGAGAAAATTGAGACATATAGGAATTAAGCATTCCCTAAGGACACAGAACAAGTAAGTGGTGGCTTCTGGATTGAAACCCAAGGAATCTGATGCCAAAGCCCAGGCCATTAGACCACTATGCCTTGGGACATTGCTCTGGGTACCATGAGCCTAACCACTACATTAATTATCATGACACTCTGTCAATATTGGGTTTTGGAGTTAAACAGGCTTGGATTTGAATTCTAGTTCTATCACTTGGGTCTTGCGCAAAATTTTAATCTTTCTGAGCTTGAGTGTCTCCATCTATAAAAAGGAGATGATAGTACCTACATGGTAGCGAAGAGGCTAAAATAACAGAACTTAAATGAAATACTTTCCTGGAATGGATGGAGATATGGAGTTCTTCTACCGTAGGTATGGGTGGTAATTTAGGCTTTATTTCTTGAAGTTTCATTTCATAAAAGGAAACATTTGCTTTCTCTTCTCATTTGTCTTAGACTTTGCCAGTCTATTACCTTGTTTTTATCCTGTGTATCTACTTCCCCTGGTGCCATAAACTTCAGCAGAAGTGCCAAACACTTAGGGCTCTTGTGCCGGGTGGTCAAGTGCAAAGGCGTCATTTCTTCTAAATCCTTTTGCATCCAGTTTGCTCTGCGTGTAAGTAAGAGTTTCATGAAACGATAATTTCCCTAAATAAAACAAAAAGAAACAATATGAAGAAATTTACTTTGGAGCCATTTTTTAAATTTTTACATGTTTTGAGTATTTTAATCATTGTCCTAGAGCAAAATATTCAGAGAACTTAATAAAAGGAAAAATACTTATGATACTACTAAACTAAGATAGCAATTGTTTTATTTTTTTCAACAAGTAAAGCAGCCTATTCAAAGTTCATATCCCAGATTCAAATGGGCACCTAAATTCCAACCCTGAAGTCATTGTAGGCCATCCACTTAGAGGTAATACTTTCTGTATCAATTAAATCTTCTAATCTTGTAGAATAAACCCATCTAGAGAAAGAAACTTAGGTACAAGGGCTAGAACAATATAATATTGGGGATCCAGGACAACCATTATACAGTAAACCTGTATAACGTGGGAGCTTTGAGACAAAATAAAACTCTCTAAAAATAGTTCTATACAGTTCTTTCCTGAGATCTAATTCCTTTCTTCCAATTCTGACTGGGAGGCTTCTATATGTTTCAAGGTCAACATGACCAAAAAGTACTACAATTGATCAAGTTTTCGGCCTACTTCATGCTTACTTGTCTCTCCCTACACAAAGCATAGTGGAAGGCAGGGTTATCTGTTTTATCTTCTTGGACCTTAGCCTTTATGGAGGTGGGGTCTTTGAGTATAATGATGCAAGATACCTCTTAATCAAACAGACAACCCAGGGTGAAGGATGTGAGGCTCTAAGGTAAAGGGGACTACCTAGGGTAATAGAAGTGCAGAAGGATGAAGGAGACTGGCTTACTTGCCCACAGGGGTTAACCCATGGGTTGGGACAGAGACAAGGAGAGATAAGACCCAGGTTAGAAGGAAGTGCACAAGACTATGTTAGAGGAGCACAGCTGGAATGGACGGAAGAACAAACTGACTCAGCTTAATGATTTCATCTCAGAGAGACTTTCCTTGACAACCCTAAATAGAACTTATTTTCTTATTCTTTATCCTACTACCTTTCCATTTCCTTCATAGTATTTTATTCAGTTTGTAGTTACATATATATTCGCTTCCTTTCACAAACTCCCTCACAAACTATAAGTTTGACAAAGGCAGAAGCTGTTTCATTGACCTCTGTGCTCACCATAGTTCTTGGCACAAAACAGGTGCTTAATAAATATAAGTAAATTACATGAAAGACTAGTAGGCGAGAATGAAGACATGAAATATCTTTCAGAAGTTTTTGTTTTCATTTAAAAATTCTTATTTATAGTGCTGTATTATATCACAGAGTTAAGAACCTTAATTCTCAAATAACTGGTATCTGGTTATTGTTACTTTTTAATATTTCATTTATTTGAACTTTGTTAATAGTGTAATGATTAATGGACTTCTCATTTTATTCTGTCAGTTCTTGAGAAGGAAAGTGCTAGAATTTCCTCAAGAGGGCACCCTGCTCTAAATTTCTTCACATCTTTGGAAAAAAAGAAAAAGTGCCGAGGAAAAACAAATCTATATGACACTTCATACCAAAAAATAAGATTTGACCTTTCTGAGCATAACATTTCAAACATTACAGAATAATTTATCATGACCTTTTAAAGATATGCAATCAGACAATCATTTTGATTGTGAAATTAGAGGAAATGGAAGGAGAGGAAGGAAACTGGCATATGTATGTCAGGGTGGGGTGACTACTGAGTAGAGACACAGTACTTGGCATATTTACATTTTACATTATGTTGGGGATTCTACCTTCACAAATATGGCACATACCAGCAATATTTACTCATTCATTCATTCAACAAGCATTAATTGAGTCTTGTTATGAAGCAGAAAATAGTATGATGTTTGTATCCACTTTACTTAATAGAAAGATCTTTGACATAGTCTCATCTTTGCTCCTCACTGAAGAATCATGGAAAATGTTTACGATATAAGGTATCCTTCTGTATCTATCTCTGATTCTTCATCTGTAGAACAGGGATAATTATGGTACCAAAGTTATGATGCATGTGAAATGAGATAGATAATATCTGAAAAGTACTCAGTGTACAAAACAAATGCTCAGCAAATGTCTGTTAGTATGACTATGAATAGTTTTCTAGTGTGAAGGAGGCCACAGAATATAGATGGCCTAGTGGAACCAAGAATGGCCCATGATAGAGGGCAGTAGATAGATTTAATTGTATTCACAGTTTAGTAGTGATTAAGGAGAGAAACAAGGTGAGGAATCGGTATAATAGTTGGAATGATAAAAATACTGGTTTTCCTTTTTATTTTTTTTCACCTTACATTGAGAAAGATGTATCTTCCCTACCTACAGATACTGATAATACAGGACCAAGGACAGAGACACCTATCAGGTATCACCTATGATAGCTGCCCCTAGAAACAGTGAAATTCACTTGGCTCAAGGTCGACCTCTTTACTCTGACAAGTAAGTATTTATTAAAACTTATCATATGCAAATTCAATATCTGGGGCAGAAAGGGAAGGGAAATTTGAAAGCCAAAATCAGGAGAAAGACTGGGGCTTAGCTCAATGGTAGAGCATCTTGCCTAGTACACATGAAGCCACGGTCTTCCAAGATGACTATATCCAGCAGGTTTCTGACAACCTCCACATTGGGTTGGGTTTGATTCCTAACACCAAAAAGAATCAAAAGCAAAAGCCAAACAAAACAAAACAACAAAACTTCCCAAAGCCAGAAGGATATTCCCAGTGTCAACAGGAAAGGAAGACAATAGCTTGAGGTAGCAAGTTAATTTGTAGATCTTAGAAGATTGTTTGACTCTGGGGACCCATGTTATAGGCTATTTTGCTTCTCATAAAGCCCTCTCAATACATAAACAAGCAAGATGTCTCAATATTTCCTCAGTATTGTTTGAAATGAATACTTCTTCAGTTTTTAGGAATAATCTTACTTTGGGGAGGATTTGGAAGTTAATCATCTGGTACCACCTCTTAGGGCCACACAGAAACTGATTCTCAGGTGAGAACTGCTTGCTTTTGGATCTGTTTTTATAATTTTTGATTTGGTAAGAAATAGTATAAGAGTGAAGAAGATAATAGATTAAAAGAGAATGTGTATATATGTACTCGTGTGTACATGCATGTGTGTGTATGTGTGTGCACCTATTTTTTGTTATTGTTAGTATGTGTGGTTGATACTAGGAATTGAATCCAGGGCCTCACATACTAAGCTATATCCCTAACTCTTTTCTAAAAAATTTATTTTGAGATAGGATCTCATTAAGTTGCCCAGGCTGGCCTTAAACTTGTGATCCTCCTATTTTATCTTCTTAGTAGCTGGGATCACAGGCATGTGCCACTTTGCCCAGCTCAAAAGAGTACATATTCTTAAGGAAATATGGCAAATAGACAGAAATAAGAAAATCTGACATTACAGAAAGGTCTTGACTTAGTCACTGTAAGGACATTACTGTGATACAATCAGGTACAGTATGCCTCTAAAATGTGAAAATATCACCAAACACCTATGAAACAGTAAATAAAATTGTGTGTGTTTATTTCATCAGGTAATCATAATTCTCATCTTCATCTTTCTGTAATTATTAACCCCAAGAACTTCTTTTATCTATCATATGAATGATTTTGACACTTGGATTGTATCCAAATGTATGAAAAGGGGCATAATCTCTGAAAGGGTGAAAGATAATGAAAAAGTTCTCTGACCTGGAGAATAGCACTTGAAGTAAATCCGAGAAACAAATCAGCCCCAAATGCCAATTTGAACTTTATATGAATATCTAGTTCTCTTAGGATAGACTCCTTTTCAAGAAAAAAAAACATATAACTATTTATTTATTTATTTTTAAATAATCTTTTTTTTTTTTTTAGTTGGAGATGGACACAATGCCTTTATTTATTTTTATTATTAGAGAGTGAGAGAGGAGAGAGAGAGAGAGAGAGAGAGAGAGAGAGAGAGAGAGAGAGAGAGAGAGAGAGAGAGAGAATTTTTAACATTTATTTTTTAGTTCTCGGCGGACACAACATCCCTGTTGGTATGTGGTGCTGAGGATCGAACCCGGGCCGCACGCATGCCAGGCGAGCGTGCTACCGCTTGAGCCACATCCCCAGCCAACATATAACTATTTAATCTTAATGACAATGATAGGAGATTTTGAGCAAACAATTTTGGAATTTTGCTTTTTCATTTTTAAGAAATAAAATTTAACAGTTATGGTTAATGCTCCCTTTGTGTCCCCAATTATATTCTTTCCTTCTTCACAGTCTATGATCCTGAATAGGGCATTTATCATCCCAATGAATTTTATATTTCATATATATGTCTACATGCATGTATATGTATATATATGTATGAATATGTATATGAATGAATGTGTATACATGTTTTTTACATATGCATAAAATCTCCAAAACTACCTGGAGTTGTTTTATATGTTCTCTATCTTTATAAATATGGTTCTGAATAAATCACTGTTCATCTTTTAATCAAAGCAGTATATTTAGCATAGTTCTCATTTTTCGCCATTACAAACAGTACTATAATGAATTTTCTTGTATATATATCCTGGTAAATTTCTGAAAGTGTTGTGCTCTCTAAAATATCTACTCCAATTTGCATTCTCATTACTAACATATGAGAATCCCTGTTTGTCCATATCCTTGTCACACCTTGTTTTGTCAGACTTGTTAACTTTTGCCAGTCTAATTGGAATACAGTTGTGCTGTATTATAAATTTAATTTGCATTTCCTAATTGAGGGGGAACGTTTGGATGGCTATTTCTTTCTTCTTCTGTGAATAACCTTTTTGTACTATTTACTGATTTTGGAACTTGGCTGTTTATCTTTTTCTTACTGGAATTCTTTATACCTTTTGGACACTAACTCTTGGTCTTGCAAATGTCATCTCTCTTTGTGCAACTAATCTAATCTAATCAACTCATCTTTTAGCTTTTCTTCAGCTCTTCCATTAGAAATAAGTTCATAATCTGAACGATGAAATTAGTAGCTTTTTTAGCATTAGATTTCTTCATATATTTTAGAATCTTTGCTTTAAGTGGATTTTAAATTTATTTGCTTTTCTTTCCTTTTTCTTTCTTTACCCTTCTATTTGTTTATACTTGGCTCCCTGTCTATTATAAGAATTTGGTCTTAGAAAGACTTTTGCAAGCCCTATCTGCAGTGATACCAGGGATACTGTAATTATTGTCATTCATCCAGTAGATAGCTTCCCAGTCCTGCAACTTGGGCTTTGTCCTGTTCCCGCCACTTCTCTATACAGATTCCTCTAAGGCTATAGACTCACATTGAGGAAAAGAATATCCAAAAGTTATAAATATCTTCTTTGCTTTAGCAAAAATACAACTGCTTTTCCATTATTTAGTTGAAGGTATTATCTTCTGGGCCAGATATATATGAAATCATATTCTTCAATAAGGCTATTTCTGGTAAGTTCTTTTATCACTGACTTCTAAACAGTTGGAAGCTGATCTTCAAAACATTCTGAACCTCTACATTTCCTTCCCAAATGACTACCATATTTTTTATATCTTGCTACTAAGAGCCTTTGCTATTTGTCTAATCTTCAGATGAAACAATTACTTTAACAAATTCCAGTGCTTAAACCTTGGCTGACATGGTCTCTAGCAGCCCTTTTCTCACTGAAATACCAAAGGGGCCAGATGTTTTACCAAAAACAATACTGTTTTTCCATTAATTTCTTTGCATTCTTGTTCTATATTCCAAGTTCTTATATTTACCCTCATTGTACTTAGGGAGTAAACTATTTTTCACTTACATACAAATGTGCACTATATTTTAGTTCATTTATAGGTCTGTATATAATTTTGTCCTGGAAATATTATAACTATATTGATAATAGCACATACAAATGTAAAGAAGGCATTCTGTCATATTTTATTCTAAATAATAACCATATTATATGCCCAAAATATATTATTTAAAATTGAAATGGAAATAATAGAAACATGATTTGTCATTAATTCTAATGATATCTATATAATTATATATTTATAAACTTTCAAGGCATTTGCCATATTAATTTTTAAAAAGATTACTGTCCCTAGGAAGTATATAGGTCACAATTATCAGTAAAACTTTTCTGTAATAGTTACAGACACAAATCAGTTTTGGAAGTACCACACAGTGTTGGAAGAAGAAATGTGTCATGAGCTTTGAATATTTCTGTATGTACTTACTGGGCATGTCTTGACTCTATACTGGGGCTGTTTCTCAGAGTTGAGTTTGCAAGAGTGATCTTGAGGAATGAAGTAATATCACCCACAAAAAGCAGGCTTGCTTAGTACTCACTAAAAGCTGGAGATTCCCTAAATTCAGCATTCTTCAGATATCATGCAAACCCATTATGTGCTATGTCCAAGTCCTCTATATTGCCCCCATTGTACTTGGGGACAAGGGAAATGGATGCCAACATGCAACATACTCATGGTACTTGCTATGCCACTGGTAATAAAGTTTTGTGTCTTGTACAGCTAACTTGTTACCTTGTAAGGTAAAATTAAATCCCACAATTGACAAGACAGTAAAAAAGGATAAAATGTGGACAGTATTCTTGAAGAATAAGGAAAGAGCGTTGTAGTCCCATCCTCAGGTTCAGGGATGGGAAGACTCCTTGAGATCATGCCCAAGGGTGGACAAGGTTGGTGGTGTGAGAGACTCCACTACCCTATCTGTGAGTGAGTCTGAATGGTAAGTGGCAGGATTAAAGTAAGCTGCCCAAATAGGGCTTTGATCTTTGCTCGCCTTCCTTGGGGAAGGCAGAAGAAGGGATGTTAGCATGATGTTAGGGCAACAAGCTAAAAGGCAATGTGGTTGTGGTTGCTAAGTCAAGGAATCTTCAAAGTAGAAACAGTGAGATCAACAAGGATCTTGCCATTTGAAATAGAACTTTAGGTGGAGTGAGAACACTGGAAGTTCATTTGGTTTAGTGCAACTAGTCAAAAGTGAAAGTGAGTTCAAAGCCTTGATAACACAGAGCCTACTGTGCTGTGTAACTGATCCCTGCTACAGCCTGACTTGTTTGGCACTGAGGACTAAACACTTGGCATAGAGGTGGCCAGTCTCTGAAGCAAAGCTGTTGGCTTACTGGTGACCTGAATGCCTCAGCCTGGTTTACTGATAGGATGGTTAAGTTAAGAACCTGATGATGTCCATTGGGAGTCAGTAATTACCCAATCTCAATGATAACTTTCAAATATTGATGGGGGTAAGGGCCAGTTAGCTCCATGGGCTGGAGTGAAAGTCATTACCCTTACTTTAGGCAATACTCCTAAGGACTAGTCATATCTTTACTAAACCTTGGGTAGTTGCTAATGCTGCAGTCATCAGTTCTGATAATTAGAAGACTATAGATGGTAGATTAAAGACATTCCCCTTTGGGGCTACGAACTGTGGAAACAATTTGTGGCTGCTCATCAGAGAGTCAGAGTCACTCATGTAGAAGCAAACAATAAGGGCCTGTTCTCTGATAAGACCCACCAGAATCAAGTTGCAGAATAATTCTCCATTACCCAGGTCATGGGCTGCTTGCTACCTAAATCCATCATTGTACAAGATAACACCAATGAATCCATCATTGTAGACTGACACAAAATAAAAAGTTTTTTCTTTTTTTTTTTTTTTTGTGCAGAAGATATCACTACATACTAGACTGTGTCTTTTGCCAAGTTGTTCTCTTTCTCTTGTGGTGAAGGAGGCCATATTACAATGCTTCTGTTTGTTCCTGGCAGGGACCTTTGACCATACTCTCTTGGACCTACTTTGTGTCTCACCACCACAGACACATTGTTCCAGCCTACTCCAGCCATAGCACTGAGGCCCTTGAAACTAAACCATTTCATGTTTTGGGGCTTAGAGACTATTGGTGGTCTGACCATGATGTGCCTTTTATCACAAAGATCACATAACAGTGGACCAACAATTATGGTATTTGATAGTCATTCCATGCTTCCTATCATCCTGAGGGATTTGGGATTGTTAAGAGAAGGAATGACCTACATGAAAATAAACTAAAAAATATTTCTAGCTCTACCTTGCTATCTCTTTCTGGTCCTCATACCTGAATCAGACAGTTTGGTTATAGAAAGTAGTCACCCCTAGAATGGGTTCCTTGCACCCTCCTGGGAAATAAGTAGGACAAAAGTGGTGGGGGATTATATACATCTATTTAGAAAATCTGGGATTCTGCTCTGTCCATTTCTGGTAATGATGCTTCTCTCTCTTTTTTTTTAACTTTCTTTTTAAAATTTTTTTACTTTTATTTTTGGTACTAGGGATTGAACTCAGGGGCACTCAACCACTGAGCCACAGCCCTATTTTTGTATTTTATTTAGAGACAGGGTCTCATTGAGTTGCACAGTGCCTCGCTTTTTGCTGAGGCTGGCTTTGAACTTGCAATCCTCCTGTCTCAGCCTCCTGAGCCACTGGTATTATAGGTGTGTGCCAGTGAGCCCGGCTTTTGATGCTTCTTCTTTTTCCCTGAAAGCAATCTTAGACTGGTCTAGCTGGTGGATCCTTTAGGTGTCAGCCCAACCAAAAGGGGGCTTAGAGATGAAACTTTCTGGTTCACCTCCCTAGGCTTATTTGTTCAAGTAATATGGTCCTAGGTCATAAACATCCACAATGACCATTTGATTGAGTAACCTGCTGTCTGAATTCTCATATAAGGGCTATAAAGTAAGGGATATAATGGATCTCTATAAATTCATTCCATATGCACTTATCCTTCTAGATGAAAGGTGCAGGTACAGTAGGAGAAAACTGGAGAAAAGGTGAAGTTATGTCTATTAAGATGAGACATTATTTACTGCTTTCACTATAATTTTGTGACTAAAAAGGGAAAGCAACATCTTCCACCCCAGGGAAGGGAACACCTTAGACCTTGTGAGATACAAAGAGGGGGACAACAATTAGTATTCTCTTTATCCTCTGAATCCAATACTGTATAATGGCAAAGCAAAGATGGTTTGTCACCTGAGCCAAATAGCAGCTGTGGCTAGCAATCTGACCTGCTGCTGTGTTTGCCTCCCTCGTCTATATCCAATGAAAGAAAAATTCATAGACATCAGTAGTTTCACTTCTGCTATGTCTCCTGCTATCAACAGTAGTTCCTTACAATACCCACCAACATAGACCCACTTATACATGTAGAAACACAGGGACTGACATAGCTTATTTTAATCTGATGAATACAAATCCATATGCAATCTTCTGATGCACGAGAAGCCTTGAGTAATGCCATGTATGCCAATGGAAGCTGCAACTCCTTGGGATACTGTAGCTGGAATTATAGGTATGTGCCCCATACCGTGCCACTTATTTATCTTTTTTATATGTGGAGTTTGAAATATTTGAGGTAATTCTATGTAGAGGTATCTATAAAAAATGAGGATATGGATCAGAAAATTGGAGGAGATAGCTAGAATCAAAATCTAGACTTATGAGTCATCTATATTTATAGTTGCCTTAAATTTAGCAACAAATTCTGGGCAAAACTGACTTGTATATTTTAAGGTCATATGTTTATATGTAGGGGAGAGTACACTATATTTTGTTTCTCCATTGGGTTTGGAGGTTGCTTTTTAGCTTATCTGGTTTCTCCTGTAAATGCCAAAGATCTAGTAAATTCCCTTGCGTGGGTCATAATAGATAATAGACTGGCCTTAGATATGTTCTGGCTGTCTGAAGTAAGACCTACTGTTCTTCTCTGGTATTTATTCACATTTGACTTAGTCCAGGATGCTGGGGCACATAGTTGAAGTCCATATTGTTAATTTTTTTTTCATCTGACTATGGGGAGTTCTGTCAATTAAATGCTGTATGAGACTAATTAAAGTGATTTGGTCCCAGTCCTCCTTGGTCAGATTAATCAGAATAAATGATGGAATGGCATTCTCATGTCAAGAAAATGTAAGACTTAAGGATGGGTTGTTGGGATAAGCAGTTCACCATGGTCCTTATGAATTCCTGTGTGTTCTCATTAAATATGTGAAAGATGCAAGTGTTGGCCACCCTTTATCTAGGTAACTTATCAGGGTTGTGTGTGCAACAAGCAACTATAGAAACAAAGTCATGTCTTCCTCAAGGCTTATTTACTGCTTACTATAAAAATGGTAGTTTCCTAAAGTTCAGAAAATATTTTAGCATAGATTTGCTGTATGAAGCATAGATTTGATGGTAACAAATCTTTATGCAAGGAGAACATCAGGGAGTTATGTCAGCAATCTGGAACAGAAACATAGGAAATAAGGTGACAGATCAGTGAAATATATAAGAGGACTCCTGAATGGGCACAGAATGAAGAGTGGTGCCAATATAACTGGAAAGATAGAAGGAAAATTAGGGTTAGTGATGAAGACTTTTTTTTTTTTTAATACTGGGGATTGAACTCAGGGGCACTCAACCACTGAGCCACATCCTTAGCCCTTTTTTTGTATTTTATTTAGAGACAGGGTCTCACTGAGTTGCTTAGGGCTTTGCTAAGTTGCTCAGGCTGATTTTGAACTCACAATTCTCCTGCCTCAGCCTCCCAAGCCACTGGGATTACAGGCCTATGTCACCACAACCGGCCAGGGACCAAGATTTTTGAGATCCGTTTTATTTGATTTTTGTTTTGTTTTGTTTGGAGGGGAGGAGGGTTTAACGGGAATTGAACCCTGGGGTGATTTACCACTGAACTACATTCCTCAGATCTCTTTATTTTGTTCAAACATGGTTTCACAAGTTGCCCAGGCTGTCCTTAAACTTGAGATCTCCTGCTTCAGCCTCTTGAGTAGTTGAGATTACAGGTATGTACCGTATACCCAGGTGTTTATTTATCTTTTTTTTTTTTTACATGCAGAGTTTGAAGCATTTGAGGTGAATCTATATAGAAGTGTCTAGAAAAAAAGGATATAGATCTGAAGATTGGCGAAGATAGCTAGATTCAAACTTAGACTTATGAGTCATTCACATTAATAGTTGCCTCAATTGTTTTCTCCAAAACAATGCTTAAAAATTTTTTTAAATGTTATTTTTGAAATCAAAGCTCGTAACTATAAATAGGAACCTCTACATCTATTTGAAATACAAGCATAATTTAAATATCCATATTAATGGATCTATACAACGCAATCTAGGATTTTTTTTTTAACCTAGACCATGAGATACCACTACCATATGAAATATAGACTACAAATGCTTCTGTCTTTAGACAATTTTCCTGTCTCAATTGATTTAGGTGTCTGGTTCTACTCTGGTTTCATAAACTTTAAAGTGAATTTTTATAGAAAAGCAAACAGCTATAAAAATCAAGTTATTGAAAGATATGAATTCACTGAGCTATAGAAATGAAATTAAATCTGCATGGCTTTCCTCAGTGACAGACATTCTCCCTCCTTCCTTAAACTTCTGATTATCAAGTCTAAATACTTTATTTTATAGCTAAAATTTCTAATTACTTATGATGGTAACTATATCACTAACCTGACATCTTAAGCAGCTCTTTGAAAACATTAAAAAAAAAGTTATTTGAGAATTCTCTAAGCAAAGGCTAAGAATGGTGCTTCAAAGACAGAATAGGAGCTTTATTTGTTATTTTCCAAGTTTAAGATGCTCATCCATCTGGCAGAGCAGCTAGACAATCCATCAGCCAAGAACATCTCTCTGGCTTGAAAAAGATTCTGGCTCTTACAGAGGATTTGACTGAAGGAAAGGCAACATCTCTAGTTGCTCTGTGGCTGAACTCTTCTAATATTTCTCCCCAATGCCTTCACCAAGTCTTGGCTCCATCTACTAACTTGGTTTCCATAGGAATAGACAGAGCTATCAAGTGGCACATGGTCAAAAACACAAGAGAAAGAGAAAATGTTACTGTCAAAAAAAAAAAAAAAGTTCTTTTTTCCTATGATAGGAAACTATGGAAAGATATTCTTTACTCAGAGACTTTCTTACCCAATGCCAGATTTTTCATGTGCTTTTCCTGACTAACATAACCTATTTTATTTAGATGATTATAAAAATTAGTCCCCTCAGCAGACAACATTTCATATATAGAAAACAAAAATAAATACTGAAACCAGTTAGAAAGTGTTCTAATACTTATTTTCACAAGGACAAATTCTATTGTGCTTGTGAGATACCCTTATTTATTTGAGTGGTGCTTTGAATTGGTGCAACTTTGGGGATGATTATAAAGGATATTTTGTCTGTCATAGTTGATATTTTATTTAAGGGATATAATCCTTTTGTCTTCAATTTACAGTTCTCAAACTCTAATGTGCAGACTCTAGTGGAGGACTTGAAAACACAGATTGCTGAGGCCCTCCGCCAGCTTTTCTCATTCTCTGATTTCGTATTAGGCCCAAGAATTTACATTCCTAACAAATGTTTTGGAAGATGCTGGTGCTGCTGGTCTAGGAGTCTACATTTTGAGGACCGCTATTTAAACAAAGAATGTAATATAGGCATTCTCAAGCCTGAGGAGTTTAAAAACAAGACTGTTCCCATTCCAGATCAATGAAATCAGAACTTCTTACATTTTGGAGTTAATACCTCTTAAATTCTCTGCAGATGACTTAAAAATGCAATCAGGATTGAGAAACACTAATTCAACAATTCATTCAATATTCAATAGTTATTTTCTATGTAATAATTCTGCATTAGAAAGTTGTTGAAGCTTTAAAAATAACTAAAATACAGATGTGTGTTCATAGACAATGCAATATAGTATAAGCAAGGAAGGGTAAGTGCATATAAAGGGTACAAAACAGATCATAAAAACAGACAGAATACAAGTTGTACTTTCAGTCCCTTGAGGGAAGGGGAAGGGATTAGATCAAGACTTACTTCATGAAGCAGATGGCAGTCGTTCAGGATCTTGACTTGGGATCACCAATAATTTAATACCCTTCTGTTTTCATCACCCACTCCCATTTCTTTGATATTGACAATAAATATTTTCTGAATTTTATGTAAAGTGCTGTACAAAGACAACTTCAAGCCTTACTCCTATTCTTTCCAATCAATTGGTCTCCAGTGAGCTCTTTCTAAACACATGTCCTAAAGCCAACATCAGTAAGCTTTTTTGTATCCACTTATTTCTTGGTGCAATAATTCCCACATTATCCCTCACTTTGGCCATAGTAGATAGTGAAAACATAAACGTTATTCATTACTGTAATACAGTAATTCCAGAGGTAAGAACAAACTGTATGAACTCTGAAATGGGGCACCAAACCTAGCCTTGAATGGTGCAAAGCTTTCCTGGAGAAATCAGTGCCAGAACTGCATCTTAAAGGGTAGACACAATTAAGCCAGATTAACTAGGAAGAAAGCTAACTGTGCAAGGGCGTTGTGTGGGAGGTGGGCTGGGGATGAGGAAGAGATGACCAGAATAAAAGCTTTAAAAAAATCAGTATGCCCCTGCCCAAAATAGAGTGGAACAGGGAAGAGAGGAGGCTGAGGCCAATAAAGGGTACGAAGCAAGAACCTGATGATGAAAGGGGCTGGGCTCAAGAGTTTAAACTTCTTTTTCGGCATTTGATGCAGTACTGAAGGATTTAAGAAAGGCAGGGACATGAGACAGGCTCAGCCAGATCATCCTTATGTCCAAAGTTTATTGATGAATATCTCCGAGCCTCAGTTACCTCCCATGAGAAAAAGGAAGAGGTTGGATTATGATATAAAGTCACCCAACTTCCTGCTCTTAGACTATAATTCTTAGAGGCAGAAGACCCACTCTGTATCACTACTTCAGAACTAAATGTTTTTATTCAAATTGCCTCAACAATTACAGTTTCTAATAATCACAGGCTCAAAGTTTTGGGGTCTATTTCTTTTTTCCCTAATACAAATAGTTAATTTTCCTAACATTGAAGAGCAAACTTCAGGAGATCCTGAAATGCCACACCATGGGGAGGCAATATGGTATAATTGAGAAGGAGTTTTGGAACCAGTCAGATCTGGGAACTTTTGGGCTGCATAAGTTACTTTTTGAAGCCTCAGATTTCTCATTGGTTTAAAAAAAAATTAGTAACTGTTTCATAAAAAGTATTTAATGAATATTGGTTTCGTTCTCAGATACCATTATTGATCTCTTCTAGCCATGAAAGTAGTTTTTAAAAAAAATCAGTTCATCTACTCTGCTAAATATATATACTTTTGGGGGAACTGTTTCAAATAACTGATTGAATCCATATGTTGCTTCCTTGACTTCAGTTCCACACAATGGATTGGGATTTCTTAGTGTGAAAACCAAGTGTACAGATAAATATATAAATAAATTCAATTAAACTCAGAAATTTTTTTTTGGTGGTACTGGAAGTTGAACCAAGTGCCTTGTGCTTCTAGCAATCGTTCTACCACTGAGCTACACCCCCCAGCTCTTTATTTTTTATTTTGAGACAGGGTCTTGGTATGTTGATTAGGAAGCCTCAATTTGCAATCCTCCTGATTCAGCTTCCTGAGTAGCTGTGATCACAGGTGTGCACCACCGTGCCCAGTTAAACTCAGAAACATTCAATGAACCACATTCAGATTATGCATTAAAGGTTTAAATTAGTGGTTGGGGCTGTAGCTCAGTGATAAAGCACCTTCCTAGCATGAGGCACTGGGTTCGATCCTCAGCACCACATAAAAATAAGTAAAGATATTGTGTCCATCTATGACTAAAAAAAAAAAATTAAAAAAGGTTTTAATTAAAGGTTGAGCATAATTAGTAATATGATCTAGTGACTATTACTATTTTCAAAATGGTAGCATAAGTCCTCACAGTGGTGATGTCTGAATTCAAATCTGTATTCTCTAGTCTTAAATCTAATCATCTTTTAAAAATTGTATCACAATGGTGTACACCTGTAATCCCAGTGACTAGGGAGGCTGGGGCAGGAGGATCCCAAGTTCAAAGCCAGCCTCAGCAACTTGGCAAGGCCCTCAGCAACTTAGTGAGACACTGTCTCAAAATAAAAAAAATAAAAAGGGTTGGGGAGTAGCTCAGTGGTTAAGTGCCCCTGGTTTCATTCCAGGTATGTATATGTGTGTGTGTGTGTGTGTGTGTGTGTGTGTATGTATGTGTGTATATGTATGTGTGTATATATATATATGAATATATGAATAATTCTACAGTTTAGCAGCTGGAATGGGAAAAAAAGAATTGCAGAACAGACTATTTTAGATATGTCAGTTTGTATTTTATCCCAGGGTACACACCCTGTTTTGCTACAGTGATCTCTTAGCTCTAATCTAACAGTTATTCTAAGTGTAAACATATCACAATTCTTAAATCACATTTTAGTATCTCCTTCAAGTCTCTGTGTACCAACTGGAAATAAGCCTACATTTTAGAGAGCCATTTGAAATTTCTAAATTATATTTTATGCCTACTGATTGAAAATTTTGGACAATTATTGAAAAAATAAAGTAAGAGAAAAAATTTTGTACAATTCCTATATCCTGAGCTTAGCAATCTTTTCCATTCCTTTCTAGATTTATAGTTTTATAGTTTAACATGAGGGGTGATTTTTATAGTTTTTCCTCAAACTATTCATTCAATTTGTATCTGGAATAAGAAGTGATTTTATGTAATTTATTTTTATGGTACTATGGATTGAACTCAGAGCCTTGTATATGCTTGGCAAATGCTTTACCACTGAGCTACACCCCCGGGGCCCACATAGTGAATTTCAAAATAACTTCAGCCATGTGTCAACCATCATAATAATAGACTCAAGTGGGAGTGGTCAAAGAATGGTAACAGCAGTGGGTAAGATTTTGAGGAGTATCAGAATATTTACATAGTTCCAAATTAGCTCTCCACAAGATCCTTATTAATTACAAAGGAAAAAACAGTGATGTTATAGTGGAGCAAGCAGCCTAGCAGATGCCACTTTATCCAAGTGTTCAAAATTAACATCGCCATTACTGGGACAAATCGACATCAGATGCTTCCTGTTATGATGCACTGTGAAAAACACAACATGACTCTTGTGTATTCTTACCAAAAGTGCATAACCTGAATCTAATTATGAGGAAACACTAGACAAATTAAAAATGACAGAAACTGGCCTGTAATCTTAGAAAATGTGAATGTCATGAAGTGAGTATGTGCACACATAAAACACTGAGGAACTGTTATAGATAATGAAGACTAAAATGATGTAATAACTGAATGCATTGCTTGATCCTGGATTTTCTTTAGAATAGATGACATTAGTAGAACAACTAGTGAAATTCAAATAACGTTTCTGGTATCGAGAATAGTATTTATATTGATTGCCAGATTTTGATAACTGAACTATAGTTATGTAAGAGGGTGTCCTTGTTTTCAGAAAACATGCACTTAAGATCTGGGGGCAAAAAAGCATCTCATGTATGGTTTACTCCACACAGCTCAGGAAAGGGTGTCTACACATTCACATACACTGCAAGAAGGACACGACACATGCGGTGAGATGTGGACATACGGGGAATGTGAGTGAAGGTACATGAAAATTCTGGGCTCCATTTTTGCACCTTTTCTGTAAGTCTGAAATTATGTTAAAACAAAGTTAGAAAAAAGAAAATAACTTTTTATTTTTATCATAAAATAACATATTCATTAAAGGAATTTCAAATATAAAGAAATTACAAAGGAAATGATGATAGGTCTCCATCCCATCAACATGAGGGAACCAGAGTTTACATTTTGATATAATCTTTTCCCTGTCTGTTGTCTACTAGCAGTTGTTTCTTGCCCCCAGATTACACCTAAATTTTAAAATGCTCCATAATATGTCTTAGTTAATACTTATAATATCCCAACTGTGAAAGCCAGAATGATTTTCACTTCATAGAAAAGGAAACAGATTAAAAAGGAACTCTGGGTTCACTTTTAAAGATTATCAGGAAAAAAATTCAATAAATAACTGGCTGACCATGATTTACAGATTGCGATTTATTTATTTATTTTATTTTTTAAAAAATATTTATTTTGTAGTTGGACACAATACATTTGTTTTATTTATTCATTTTTATTTATCTTATAAATAAAAATGAATCCTGAGGATCAGACCAGGGCCTCACATGTGCTAGGCAAGTGCTCTGCTGCTGAGTCACAACCTCAGCACCCAGATTGCGATTTAGTTTCCTATAAAACTAAGGTTTCCTTTAATACTAAAATGCTTTAGGTTTCCTTTAATACTAAAATGCTACAATTCTAACATGACCTATTATCACAATATAGAATCTGTAGTGCCTAGTGCAGTGCCTTATATATAATGGGCACTAGATAAGTACTTTTTAAACAATAAAAATGCATTATAAATTATAAAATGGAAAGATATGTTATAGAGGAAGGTTTAATATTATATATGAATAGTTTTTAAAGTATAATTTATAACTGAAATTGTTACCGATTATTTTTGAATAGAAAACAGTATAAAACCAATTGCTCATTAGTCTAAAGTAGATTACAGTTAAGATAAAAGCCAAGAAATATCAGCTTTTTGTAGGACTCTAAGATATTTACTATAAAGTTTATTTCTATATTACTCTTGCTTCAAGTATAATTCACTTTATTCTCATCAATAACCAATTTAACTGACTGTTTATAGACAGATGGAGAGACAAATGATGAATTAGTACTCCCCAGGTTTGTGGCATGGACATAAAAAGTGAATTTATTTTTCAAATACCTTTTATAGCCATAGCCTTGCAAGTAGAAGACATCTTATCTGGTTTACTATTGATCCAAATGACAAGGCTGAGCATCAGATTAAGGATATGTCAGAAACCTGAAAGAAGGCTACCAACAGATGCAGCACGATGGTAGCTTCTTTCAAAATGATCTATTAAGGCTACTGTGTTTACAAAGGCAGTTGAGAAAACACCGCGCAATATACTGGGTTGTATCAAGTAACTGGTAGTGTGGTTATGAGAACTTTTGATACTTATGTGATCCTCATGATACATGTTTATTTCTAGCAATAAAAACTATGCACAGACTTTTGAAGATAAACAAAAGATGCAGGGCTTTTTCTTCACCCATGTCCCTTTCCTATTGTCACAGTTTCTTTCTCAAGAAATGATAATGTTCCGAAGAGGTCTGTTCTAAGACAATGGGAGACACCATCTAATTTAAGCTGGTAGTCAAAAGGAAAGCTGCTCCAGAATTTCATTCCAAGATATCTTCTTTGGTGCTACTGAAATATGACCAAAAACTATCATGCCAAGCAGAGTCCTTTAAAATTCTGAGGTGTTCCTTATATATAGCATAATATTTTATGGAAAAGCAAATGTTCTCTTAGGGATAAAATATCAAGTATACTTAAGAAAAAAAGTAGCAAACCAAAAAACCATGTTCAGAGGTGTAGAAATCTAGATTTTTGTTTTTTGGTTTTTTTGGTGATCACTTTGGGATTAGCACTTCTTTACAGAAGATCCATTACTTTCTAGGCTAGAATGAACTGAAGAATTTTGTGAGAATCATGGGAATAGAAAAAGCTTCAGAAAATTCCCCTTTCAGATGCCTTTAGACAGACTTGAGGTGTTTTTTTTAAACCCAAAGTGCTTTAAACAATTTCAAGAGACCAATATTTGACACACTTTAAAGACAGAACTGTGGTCTAAAATAATTTAAAACATCTGTAAACTGTTCAACTTTTAGTTTATCTTTTTAGCTAGCATATGATACTTTTTATAGCAACAATAACAATGTTGTTTTTATTTATTATCAGCTTCAGTAATGGTGAATTTAAGTGTAACTGCATCATCTTTATTAAATACTGTAGGTATTATTGTGTCAGGGCCTCCGGATTTTGGTCCTGACTCTAACCAGTTATCCAAACATGAATATATCATTCACTTTACCAAATAAGTATTGAGCACCTTCTTTGTGTAAGGCATTGTTTTTAGAAGGGACAAGTATGATACATTTCTGGGCCCTCAGGTCAGGAAGAGTGGCACACACCTATAACCCCAGCGACTGGGGAGGCTGAGGTAGAAGTTTGGGGCTAGTCTCAGCAATTTTGCAAGACCCTAAGCAACTTAGTGAGAACCTGCCTCAAAATAAAAAAAAACTTTAAAAGGGCTGGGGAGGTGGCTCAGTGGTAAAATATCTCTAGGTTCAATCTCCAATACCAAAAATATAGAAACAAAAAATTTCTGGGTCTCAGTTTCTTCTGAGGTAAAATCAGGGAATTTGATTAAATTACAAATATTAGAATTTACCAAAGTTTTTTTATAGATCACTAATTCCTTACATACTACTTATTATGGAAAAAATGGGATCAAAGATTATGAGAAATTATAGATTAACAAAAAACAACCAATCCACCAACAAGTTTCTTTAATACATGATTTCTCAAAGCCTCTAAGATGACTGATCAGAGGCACTGTGAGTTTCTAAGAAGGAAGATGCGGTATTCTCAAACTTACTGACCATGAGCCCATTTTTCACAGATTTCATGGGACCATCACTTTAAGAAAGAAGTTTTGAAAAATACATCACTAGATGATCAAGTTCCTTTAAGTTTTATAATTTCTCTTTTTAAAATAAGAAGTATAGAGCTCCTGACTACTGAGCCTCATTTTTACTTGGATAACATGAACTTGAGAAAATAAGTTTGAAGAAAAAAAAACTTTCACAAAGTTAAGGAAAAAGTTACTTAAGACAACAGTTACTAATGAGAAGTCAAGCTACTCAGTAATGAGTAATATGAAATTCATTAAAACTGAATGTCAGAAAATATAAGAAGAAGACAAAAATTATAAAGGTATACTCAAAGGTCATAAAGCCTCCTTTCAACCTACTTAATTAGAAGACTGGAATGTGTTTTGCAAATGGCTCACCAAATGCTATTTTTTGATGCTAAATATCAAATGTATAATGGACTTTATGCTTTGTATCATAGTAAATATAATTTGCCTATCACTATGTGAATTGTCTTATTGTCTCCAACAGTCCTTAGATTCACCTTCTACAAGCCCATCCCATTACTTTCATGCCCACCACTAACTCAAATTCCCTATCACATCCTTAACTCTCCTCTGCCAATTGATAAGAGATATTGCCCTGGTTAGAATCAGCTGGCAGTAAACAGGGCTGTAAAGCTCAGGGCTTCCACGTGCAGTCAGGCATGTCTAGGGGGGATTTCTGGTAGCTCACAATAAATCTGTTTAGTCCAAGGAGACTAAATTTATGAATGAGTCTGCTTAGTAATAGAGCCAAGTTCAAGAATGACTCTGCTGACCTAATAGTGTAATATTTAATGAAAGAAGAAAATTTTGGAAGTGCAGCAACTTTAATTCTGAAACACTCCAAAACAAGTAAGCAGTGTCTATGAATGCTACCGTGTGACACTAGAAGGTTTAAGATACAAGCAAGTGATATGTGGAAGAAAGGACAGGGGAGAGAGAAAGAAAGAAAAGAAGTGGAAAAGGGGAAGAGACATGAAAAAACTAGGATAGGATGAAAATAAATTTGTGTGACAGGAAACTCCAAGTTAGTTTTCCTCTCTGTAATCAACTTCCTCAGTGTCTCTAAAAAATACTCTGGACACTTCTGCCATTCAAACTTCACTCACTCTGTTCCCTCTGCCTGAAATCTTATTTCCCATTCCCATTTCTTGCCTAAATTTAACCAATTATTTCAGGTTCATTTGAAATTTTAATTCTTCTACATACTAAGCAGGTTCAGTTCAAGAAAAATAAGTTATTTATGTATTTGAGGCAGGAAAGATTTTATTTCATTTTTTAATTGTTAACTGGGATTTATGTAGGGTAGGTTACCTGGTGAAATCACTATGAGACATTTCAAGTAGCATTTCTTTGGAAATGTGAATTTTCTTGTTCTTAATTTTTTCTTTTTTCCATTTTTATTGGTGCATTATAATTGTACGTAATGGTGGGATTTGTTGTTACACATTCATACATACACACAATATAATAGTTCAATTTGGCCAATATCATTCCCTAGCATTTCCCATTTCCCCCCCTCCTCCCTTCCCCTGGGGCCTTACTTCTACTCTAATAATCTCCTTTCCATTTTCATGAGACATGTCTCTCCCACCCTTTTTTTTTTCTTTTCATCTTTAGCTTCCATATACAAGAGAAAACATGTGACCCTTGTCTTTGGCTTATTTCACTTAAAATAATGGTCTATCCATTTTCTTGCAAATGACATAATTTCATTTTTGATTATGGCTGATTACAACTCCATTGTGTATACATACCACATTTTCTTTATCTATTTTTCTGTTGATGGACACCTAGGCTTGTTCCATTGTTTGGCTACTGTAAATTGTGCTTCTATAAGCATGGGTATGAATGTGTTGCTATAGTATGCTGATTCTTTATACTGAGGAGTGGTATAACTGGGTCATACGGTGGTTTGGTTTCTAGTCTTTTGAGGAACTTTTATACTGATCTCCATGGTAGTTGAACTAATTTACAATCCTACCAACAATGTAAAAGTTTTTTTTTCCTCCACAAGGAAGAATTTTAATATAGGCATTATGTGCTTATAAAGTAAGTAGAAGGACGCTAGGTAGGCTTCAAGAAATGACTGTATGTCTAATATAAAACTACTTTTGTGACTACAGTATTAAGTTCAATGCACATCTGTAGCTGTATCAGGAAGTCAAAAATAAAAGCTGTTGTAGTAACTGCTTCTCAATACTGAGAAGAAGGAATACTAGAAACTGGAATATTTATTAATGATTGCTCCCATCTCTGAACCTGAGAAGGAAGCACTTGCCGTCTAACTTGCTTGTAAAGGACACTCAGCACATTAACACTGGCTTGTAAGATTATACCGTCTTCACGGATACACCCATTCTCCTTGTACATAAGGCCCTCACAGCTAGGACAGTTTCTTCCTCCTCTGATCAAACCTAACTCAATTCTTTTGGATAGCAGTTCAAAGTATGCACATATTGCTAATTATAAACAGTTAATACCTTTGCAGTATTTTTCCAATATTTCCAATACAAGGTCTGGTTTTATCCTTGTACCTGTGAGATGAAAGGTTTATTATTGAAATACATAATTGTAATTAGCAAGTGGTTGAGATTTCTTTTACCTTTGCAGATGGAAAGGAGGAGGACAACAGGGGTTAGGAAGTAGATTAACACATTGCCAACATCTCTGAAGTCACTCTCAAAACTTGACCTAAGGTAAGTTTGCTTTGTTTTTGTACTTATTTGGAGGCAATTCTCCAAAATATTTAGTAATCTGGACTATCTTTTCAATGTCTGCATAGTAAGTAGATTTGGAAGCTGGAGATAGTACCTTTTTTGGGGTTAGAGGACAGATTTGTTTGCTGACCAGAAAAATAAAGATAATGTTTCATGTGGGGGGCAAAGTTGTCACAGGTTTGCTCCGAGCTCTGATCAAGTATAACACAGGTGTGATGCCTGTTCAGTATCTGGACGTGCCTCCATGTTGCCTTTATGGGACCTAGGGTCAAGGAAATACAATGCAAACATGAAATTCATGTTGCCTGCTGCACTGTAAGTTTTAAGCTACCTAAATCAATTTAGACTTGATTGCTTAACAGTATTATCTTTTGGAAAAGTGCTTACCAACTCTTTGATAAAAGAGTAGATGACTGAATAAAATCTGGTTACAGTGTGAAAAATGGCTTAGAGAGGAGAAAGACTGGAATTAGAAAGACTGACAGGCTATGTAAATTGATTAGACAATAGATAAGGTAGACTGGATTAGTTCATGGGGGAAAAAAAAAGCCAAAGAGGAGAGGAGCCCAGATATGCACAAACTTCACTAAAATACTTGGCTGATCCCTGTATAAAAATGCATGGGGGTGGGGTTTGGGGATTTTTCTCAGTGACAAAGTGCTTGCCTAGCATGCACAAGGCCCAGAGTTGGGTCCTTGGTTCTGGGGGAAAAACAACCAACAGCCAGGTGCAGTGATGCATGCCTGTAATCCCAGCGGCTGGGAGGCTGAGGCAGGAGGATCATGAGTTCAAAGCCAGCCTCAGCAAAAAGCAAGGTGCTAAGCAACTCAGTGAGACCCTGTCTCTGAATAAAATATAAAAAAGGGCTGGGGATGTGGCTCAGGGTCAAGTGCCCCTGAGTTCAATCCCCGGTACCAAACAATAACAAACAAACATAAAGAAAGAAAGAAAAGATGATGCATGGGGGGATCTTCAAGAAATCTTCAGAAACAAACAAAAAGCTGATAAGGCTGATCAGAGATTTAAGTTACTACCCAGGGCAGAGGCATAGAATTTAGAGTCCTATATCATCCTAAGTGAAATAAATAAGTCCTCCCCACTCCAAAAAAAAAAGGCCAAATGTTCTCTCTGATAGGCAGATGCTGACTGACAATAGGTAGGTGGTAGGGGGAGGGAGAAGAGAAGAAATGGAGGTTCCCTGGATTGGACAAGGGGGAGTGGGGGAAGGTAGGGAATGGAAAAGACAGTAGAATGTATCAGACATAGATTTCCTATGTTCATATATAAATATGAACGACCAGTATAACTCCACATCATGTATATCCACAAAAATAGGAAATTAAACTCCACATGTGTATGATATATCAGAATATATTCTACTGTCATGTATAACTAAAAAAAAAAGAAAAGAAAAAATAATTTAGAGTCCTACCTAGTATTTATAAGGTTTGGTACACATCTCAGGCTTTCTGTTGGAATCTCAGAAGAACCATGCCTTTAAAGGATAGGATATGTACCAGAACTATGGACTAGGTCTAAGAGATTCAACTAAAGACAGGGAAAAACTGAAACACTGAACAAGCTTAATGTGATTTGCCAGTTTTAAATGTCTAACAACAACAACAACAACAACAATGACAAAATATTCTTTATAGGAAAGTAATAGCATCAAGTCCCTACAAAGTATAATCCAAAATTCTGAGTATACAATCAAAATTCGTACACATGATACAGAACAGAAAATCAGGATTCAATGTTAAGAGAGAAAAAAATTAATGCAAATAGATATCAAGACAACCTGGATGGTAGAAATAGTACAGGAAGACTTTGTAGCAGTTTTATAAATATGTTTAAGGATGGAACGGAAAGATGGTCATAAGTATGAAACAAATAAGAGAACCTCAGCACAGAAAATGAAAAAGATTAATTTTCCCACTAATTCTTCTTAAAAAGAATTAGTGGGAAATTCTAGAATAGAAAAGTACAATATCTGAAATGCAAAACTCTACATGCACTTAATAATAGACAAAATAGCAGGAGAAAGGGTCAATGAATTTCCATATACATTAATAGAAGTTGCACAAATTGAAGAAAAGGACATGATTTTTAAAAATCAATAGAACTTCAATGACCTAGTAGGCAAATATAGAGAAATCTGACATATGTGTAATTGGTGTCCCAGAAGAAGAGAGAACAGAACAAAGCATTGAGAAATAAGACTAAAATTTGGTATAAATAACCACTTTTAGACCCAGGAATCTCAGTAAATCCCAGCATGGTTAATATAAAGAAATATATAGTATCTTTAGGCACATGATAGACAAACTGCCAAAAGCAGCTAAAAATATTGAAAGAAAACAAAAAGGAATCACCACCATTACACAGAAACAACAGGAATGATGCTTTATTTCTCATCTCTTCTTGCTTCTAGTATGTAGATGTCAGGGGTCCACAGGAGCATCAGTGAATCTCATGCTCAAGCAAGTTTCACCACTACTCTGGTGGGCGGTTCTCTGTTCATCAGCCCTAGCTATGGCACTTTACGAATGTGTTCCTAAGTCCCTTCCTGGTCAATGGTTACTTGGTTACCTTGTCGCGGGGTGAGGTAGAGACGCAGAATCAACACACAGACTCCGGGAGCTGGTGAGAGAACTGGCTGGAGACCCACCTCAGGTTGTCATCCAGTAGCTCAGTTTATTTTTGGAATGCACACAACTGTTACAGGGTTTGAGTGGGGTGTGCCTGTCAATCATACATAAGCAAGACAATATCCATAAGCCAATCATCTTCTGCCTAACGTAACCGCACTGTGAGGAAACTCTAAATATTTCTGTCGTGGCAGAAAGCAATCTGGAAGGGTCTTTGGCCCTTACTGAGTCAGGGGCTTCATACCCTGAAGCCCCTGACTCTCAGTTTCCTGGCCGGGCAGTTTGGCAATGCTAACTACTGAGGATGTGGTTTCACCCCATCCTGCAGGCGCTCCTGTCAGGCCTGAAGGAAGGTGGATATTTCAGGCACTTCCAAGCTGCTAGTAGCTGCTAACTGAGACTGAAAGTTATTCCAACACCTTTGCATCCCAATGAACTTCTCCACTATCCAGGGTCACATCCATACTCATTCTAACAAGGTCTGTTCTCAGCTTTGTGGGGAGGAAGATTTCTCTTCCAACTTGTTCTTCTCTTTGGATACTCTCCCTAAGCCTCAGAAGTAGTCACTTCCTTCTTCAATTGCTATCCTGTATTCTTTAGATCAACAACACCTAAAAACTGACAATTATCTTCATATTTAGTGGTGAAATATTAAACACTTACTTCTTAAGATCAGAAATCAAGGCCAGAATATCCGTTCTAACCATTTCTACTTGAAATTGTAATAGAAGTTTTAGTTAGTGAATAAGCTACAAAAGAAGGAAGGAAGGGAGAGAGGGTATAAAGATTAGAAAATAAACTCATTTTTATTTGCACATGACATGATTGTTTACACAGAAGCCTAAGAAATCTATAAAACAACTTATTAAACTAATAAGGAGATTTAGCAAGTTTATAGGAAACAAGCCTAATGTCCCTGCCTCCCCCATCAAAAACATCAAAGCACATAAAAAGATCCTTAACATTACTTAGTCATCAGAGAAATGCAATTCAAAATCACTACACACTTAAATGGTTTCATTTATAATGACTGCATAGAGTGTCCTAACATAAAGTTGAGGATATGGAAGAACTAAAACTTTCATTCACTGTTGGTGGGAAAGTAAGATATACAACCATTTTGGAAAACTGGAAGTTTCTTAAAAGTTAAACATACACCTTTTATATAATCTAGACATTCCATTTTGAAATATTTACCCAAGATAAATTAAAGCGAATACTACATGAGTTTTTATTTGTAATAGCCCCAAAATGAAAACAACCCAAATGGTCACCAACAGGCAAATGGATAAATTGTTTGTGGTGTGTCCATTTAGTGGAATACTACTCAGCAATGACAATGAATAAATTATTGACAATATAACAATAACATTAATTGCAAAATAATTATACAGAGTAAAAGAAACCAGACCAAAAAAGAATAAAATTTTATAAAATACAAGCCAATCTGTATTTACAGAAAGCAGATCAGTGTTTACCTGGGGAGGGAAAGCAGGGGCAGAGAATAGTGGGAGGGAAGGATAAGAAGGGTTATGAGGAAACTTTTGAAGATAATGGCTATTCTCATTATTTTGCTTTTAGTGATGGTTTAATTAGTATGTAAATATGGTTAAGCTTGTCAAATCATATGCCTTTGATGAATGCAATTTAGTGTATATAAAATTCAAGAAACTATTAAAATAGTATAAAGAATAGTAGAGATGTTGCATAATGTTCTGAATGTGCTTAAACCACTGAATTTTTATCTTAAAAATGATTAAAATGGTAAATTTTAATGTTATGTAAATTTTGGTATAATTTAAAAAAGAATTATTGCCATGGAGAGTTTAAAAATACAGTGCTATGATAGGTAATCTAATCTGGAATCTTATTTTAAAACTGTTTTTAGTGCTTTCTATGGTAAGATTAAAAATAATGTGGGAAAAATAGGCAAAGGATTTCAACAGATGGCATTATAAAAGAAAATATACACATAATTTTTTAGGACATGAAAAGCATTCAACTTCCATAGTCATTAGGAAAATGCAAATTAAAACAAAAATGAGATAAACATGAGAAATTCAAAAGACTGACAAAAAAACAAATATTGCTGAAAATATATAACATCTGGACTATCATATATTTTGGTCAGAGTAGAAAGTGGCACCAACATTTTGGAGAACCATTACACAGCATCTACTAAAGTTACATATATGCCTACTCTTTAAAGAACAGCTACATTTATATGTATTTAAGAGAGAGTAGCACATATGCCCATAAAAAGACTTGAACAAGAATGTTGATTTATTTTATTTATTCATAAAAAGATTCATTCATAATACCCAAACTGTAACCAATCTAAATGTCCATCAAAATGTGGATGTATAAACAAAACCATATAATGGAATACTATTTAGCAATAGAGAAGGAAAGAACTATTGATACTGCAAAAATATAAATGGATTTCAAAAAATATTGTTAAGCAAAGAAACTAGATACAGAAGAATAGAACATTGCATACTTCTCATTATAGAAAGTCAAGAACAGGCAAAACTAATCTCATTTTTGAAATTGGAATGGTGGTTACCATGGAGGTGGGGACTGGTCTGAAAGAGGCAAAAAGAAAACTTCTGGTGTTGCTGAGACATTTTTATGTCTTGATTGTGGTGGTGGTGAAATGATTAATACATATTTAATATTTATACTTTTGTGTACATTATAATTTGTAAAATTTAACTCAATTAAACAGAATATGAATATTTACTGTTACTAATATTAAGTTTATTTTTGCAATGTAGATTTATTAAATATGTAGATTTATTAAAAAATGTAGATTTATTAAAATGTAGATTTATTAAAAAATATTACATCATTAAAAAAATCATCAAAGAAGGAATAAAGGATTGTCTTTCCCAAGAAAAGACAACTGAAACCTTTTTATCAACATCTGTTTACATCCTCCTTGCCTCTCCTAAGGAGAATCAGTATTGTGGCATATATTAACATGGTTACCCATGTGAGACGCAATTCTACTACAATAACAAATCAACAGTAATTTTAATATCTATCATCACTTTCAAGGTGGTAAATATTTAAAATCAGTTTTTCCTCTCTGTTATGTTTTTAATAATAAAGACATCTCCCTTCCAGGAGCCTTCTAAAGAGGCTTCTCACTGACTCTCCATTTGGAATGCTCTGGAATAACTTTTTAAGGGCTCCTCTGACCTACCCCAGAAACATTTTTATATGTCATATAGTATATACTTTTAAGTCATGTTGTTGTAAACATGCCCTTCAAACGTAGTAAAAATCTACCCAGCCATTTTCAAGACATGCAGTGTTTAGCTAAATATATATAATATACATATAGACATACATTTACCCAAATATACTAATATTATGATGATCTTCTTTCTTTACAAAATGGTAAAAACTATTGTCATCTGCAGGAAGCAAGTGGTCTGTACATTAGAAGTTAGGAACTAATGCTCTTCAGTGGGACTAAAACTGTGCTTTGGTGACCAGAATGATTCTTCCAGCAACATATACTTTTCATGTTATATGCAAGGACTCTCCTATATAGCTTATATCTAGTAACCTTGGTATAGTACAATAGTGTTTTAAAAATATTAAAATTACCTGAGAAGTTTAAAAAAAATTAATGTCTGATTCCCAACTCAGACCTATTGAATCAAAATCTTGGGAGGTAGGACTTGGTGATTTTTAAGAATTCCTTTTTAAACTTCTCTATTGGAATTTTAAAAAGCTATGCTGTTTTGCATTATTATTTTAGGGTTTTCTCTGAGGATTACAGTTTATATTCTCAACTTTATAAAGTTTACTTAAGAGTTAATATTGTATCATGTCATATAAAATTTAAGGGCTAAGATTCATATAATTTATGCAAATGTATAGTTGCATTTATTCTCATTCCATTCTTCATGTCACAGTTATATATGCATTACAATAGGTACACTATACAAATATTATAAATCCCAGTACAATTTTATAATTTTTGCTTTAAACACCCATATGCATTTTAAGGAAATTAAGAGAAAAATACTTTATCTTTATCCACATATTCACTTTTATAGTGTTTTTCATTCCTTCCCTATGACCCAAGTTTCTGTCTAGTATCATTTCCTTCCAACCTGAAGGAAGTCCCTTTAGTAATTCTTATAGGTTTATTTGAGATAAACTCTCTTATTTTTGTTTGTCTTTATTTCACTCTTATTCTGGAAAGTTTTATAGGATATAGAATTTAAAGATGACATTTTCTTCTTTTAGCATTTTAAAGCTATCATTCTACTATCTGCTTGTTTTTACTGTTTTTTAGAGTAGCATGCTGTCACTTATATCGATTTCTATACTAGATCATGTCTTTTTCTCTGTCTGCTCTCAAGATTTTCTCTTCATCTCTGGTTTTTAGCAGTCCAATTGTGGCATTTTTAGGTGGAGTTTTCTTCATATTTATCTTATCAGAGTTAACTTCATGAATCTTTATGTCTTTCACCAAGTTTTGGCAATTTTTTGGTTATCATTTCCTTGATTGTTTTTCTGCTCCACTCTCCTATCCTTCTGGGAATCTAATTACAAGTATAACAGATCTGTCAATATTGTCCCACAAATCATTGAGATTCATTTTTACTCTTCTTTCTTCTGTTTGTTTTTAAAGTTGGATAATTTATATTGATTTATTTTTCCATTTACTTCTTTTTTATAGTTTCTATTTTTCTATAGGACATGCTTATTATGAACATTGTTTTCTTTTTCTTTTTTTTTTTGTGTGTGTGTGGTGCTGGGGATTGAACCCAGGGCCTTGAACATGTGAAGCAAACACTTTCTTTGCATTCTTAAGCAAAGTTAAAATGACTGATTTAAAATCTTTGTTAATTAAATGTCTGAAATAACATGAATGGTTATTCTCTGTTATAGCATTTTTCTTAAATATGGATCATAGTTTCCTGTTTGTTTATGAATCTAATCATTTTAAAAAATATTTTTAACATTAAAAATGCTAATACAATAGAGACTTTGTTACATTACACTAAAAAGTATTCAACTTTTTGTTTTAGAAGGTAGATACTTGGCTGAATTCAAACTCCAAAGTCTTGTTTCTCCAGCAAAAAAAGGCAACAAGTAAAATCTCTGATGAAATATTTTAGTCTTAGCTTGCCTCATAAATATTTAGGTTAGAAGTCAGTCAGAAATTTGGGCAGTTTATATAAAGAGTTTGAGCTTCCCTTTCATGGGTCTCTTCTGAAACAGAAATGGCTTTTAGCCATTTCTTCAAATGCAGTACTTTGATTCCTCAACAAATAAGAGTACAGATTCTTTTTTTTTAATTATAGGTTTAGAACCGTTTTTAAAAAATTGTACTATTATACGTGACAGTAGAATGCACTTTGATACATCATAAATAAATGGAGTATAATTTCTCATTCTTCTGGTTGTAGAATGATGTAGAATCCCACTGGTTGTGCAGTCACATATGTACATAGAGTAATAATATCTGATTCATTCTACTGTCCTTCCTATTCCCATAGCCCTTCCCCTCCCCCCACTCCCCTCTACCCAATCTAAAGTAACTCTTATTCTTTCCTAGCCTCCCCTCCTTATCATGAATTAGCATCTGCATATCAGAGAAAACATTCAGCCTTTGGTTTGGGGGGACGGGCTCAATTTTCATCCCTCTTGCAAATTTGATTAGGTCCTTCTGTAAAAGTAGAAATTCACTCAAGGCTGTTCTCCTTCTCCCTTCTTCTACAATTTCTGTCTGCTTTCAGTTCCTCTAGATAGTTTCCTTTATATTGTGTCCAGAATTTAAAACTGTTTTCATTGGAGGGTTGATCAAACATGAGTACTCACCATTACTAGAAGGCATTGCTATTTTAAAAAGCTCTCTATATGGTTTAGAACTGTATTAATTCTGATTATTTTAAAAGGATTTAGTTAATCTCAATAGTCTTCATCCTCCTAATTAAATCAATCCTATCACACCTTGAATTATCCATGCAATCACAATAACCTGAAGCCTGGTTTCCTAGTGATTATCACTGGGCTCTCATATCTTACCCCAAGCAGCCAATTCACTGCTTAGTACAATAGCTGAACTACTAATCAGACTTACTGGATAGAATAGGAACTAAATCTTTTCCTTTTTTTTGTACCAGGGATAGAGCTTAGGGGTGCTTTACTGTTGTGCCATATCCCCAACCCTTTTTTATTTTTTATTTTGAGACAGGATCTTTCTAAGTTGCTTAGGACCTCACTAAGTTCCTAAGGCTGACTTTGAATTTGCAATCCTCCTGCCTCAGCTAGAGGATTACAGGAGTATACCACCATATCTGGCTACTAAATTTTCAACTGTGTTCTGTGTAGTGACTGGAGCTCCGCTACTCTTGCCCACTGCCTATCTGCAGCGGCCCCACAAGTTACCACCTGACTCTATCTACATTTTTTAAATGCTGACAATAGCTATCCTTGACTAGAAATCAGACACAGTCTTTATGCAATTCAATATCCCTTCCTACTGAACCTCTAATAACAGCTGGGTAAAACAGATTCTCTTAGACTTTTCTTGTCCAAGCAGGAAGGACAAGCATAAAGCTTCTCTCCTTTCTCACTGTGAGTCAAATACTGTATCCCATTAGAAAATTCTAAAGTTAGGATAATATGTTTTATGGAATGAGTAGTATTTTTAACATATCTATAAGACTGAAAATTAGAGAACAAAATGATTCAAGAGTATTGGGTATTAAACTGGATCCAGAACTAATTCTGACAGTACTAGCACATGAATTCATTCTTTCATGTCTTACAGATAAGTGTTTAGCAACTATTTTGTCCAAGTCATTTTAGGGGGATACAAAGATAAATCTGATAGGACTCTGTATTCTAGAAGCTTACAAAGCATGAGTGGAATGGTTCATGAATTATAGGATAAAGGGGCTAAGATTCATAAGTAAGGGCAAAATGACATTCTTTTTTTTTAGATGGACACAATATCTTTATTTTACATTTATGTGGTGCTAAGGATCGAACCCAGTGCCTCATGTATGCTTGGCGCGCACTCTATCACTGAGCCACAACCCCAGCCCCAAAATGGCATTCTCAGAAGTGTTACCTGAATGTTTTAGTTGATGCTTCTTGATTTTAACTTCAAAGTAACTAACTAAATCTTCTTAAATACACTTTGCACACATTCAAAGGGCTTATCATAATGTGATCTAAGTCAGGGCTCTTTAGATTATAGGTTCCTTAACAGAATCAAAGTTATATAGAGCCCTTTCAATTCATTAATTTATTTTAATCCATCCCTATAAAAACCTAAGTATTGTCAGAAATTTGAAGAATAGGAAACAGAAACCTGGAGTGTTTAAATTTGAAACCTGCCAAAAATCACTCAGGAAGAAGCAGAAATTAAGTCATAAATCTAGATCTTCTGACTTCCAAAAGTTCAATTCTTTTGCTATTGTTACAGCTGACATACATTAGAGAAAAGAGATTCATGGAGACGACTACAAAGAAGGTCAATGTACCAATGGAATCAAGGTGTATGAGGACTGAGGAAAGGTTTTGAATTTGATGATAAGAAGGGCAGTGGTAAGTTAGTGACAAATGTCTTTCTTTCAACACAATACAATCAATTTTCAAGTTTTAAATCCAACTTTTAAATAAAACTTCAAATGGATCCATTATTCTCCATGTAGGACCCTTCAATGATCTGAGCCTACCTTACTTATCTAATATCATCTTTCCATGTTTTCTACTTAATAGTCAATGGTCCATAGTAATTAAACTAGATATTCTTTTTTCCTTGAGATTACCCCAAGAATACTTTGGATATACATAATGTCAATACATAATTCTTCCTCTCTTCCACTTAGCATAGATGCTAGCTTCTGAAGGAAGCCATTCCTACCCACAATACCCTTGGGTGGCTTGAGTGCCTTATCTAAGTTTTCCTATCCTTACTCCTTTTCTACCATTTAACACAAGAATACTACATTTTAATGACCAATTTATCTTATTTCTTGTCCCCATTAAACTATGAACTCCCAGAGTGCTGAATTGTCCCTGTTAATGGTTCTATTTCTATAACTTAGTATAGTAGCTTCTGTACAAATATTTGTTGAATGAGTAATAAAGACTATTTGGAGTTAAAAAGCAACAAAGCATTGTAATCTGATCTTAAAAGTTTATAGATTTTAGACAGTGTGTATTCATGAAAATCTTTAGTGCAAATCTATTTAAACTTTGAATTTCTTTTGCCTCTATTATTTCCTGTAAATAATTCTGCTGAAATATAAATGTGGTCACAATTATACATCCCCAAAGATAGTTCTAGAAAAACTGCATGAAATCTAAGAGAAAATTCTTTGAGCTTATATGAAGCAAAACAAGTAGTTTATATAACCACTATTCCAAGTGTTTAACAGTATTGAGAATTTTGCTGATCTTTATGGTGGATTACAAGTGATTAAAATCATGGAATTTTCAAGTCAGCACTGACATAGGAAGAACCTAATGAACTATAGGAAGAACTCAAATATTTGGAAGGCTAATGAACCTTAGGATTTGAAGGGCCCAGTGAGATCACTAAGGTCATTCACCTAACATTTAGTTTGTGCATTCATTTAGTTATTTTAAAATACTTTTTGAATCATTTCAAACTGATTAGCTAGACTTTGACCATGGGAAATATTCTGGGGTTATGGAGATGGGCTGGATATATAATGCATAACTTAGTAATGCCTATTCACACACTCTTGGCATTACTGTCAACTCACCTTTATTCAAGGCTTTCATGAAGATATACTGTATGGATTATGCTTATAAATGTTTTCAGTACTGACTACGTTATAAAGACATTAAAACAAGATTACACATGGTTTTAGATGTCAGAAGTACACTGAATTTAATTTGTACTTATAGAATGTATCTATAAAAACAATTTTGTTTATAACATTATATTTAACAGTTCTCATTAAATTTGTTCCATTTATATGGAATTTAGTAGCATTTAAGTCATTCACTTAGGCTTGAAGAGGTGGTATGAAGACCTCTGTGTATTAGAGAACAAATTAATTCATTTTTCTTGATTACCTTCTCCATTCATACTCAAAATGATAGCACAATAGCATCAATATATGGGGTATAAAAGCACAGAAATATAGGAGTGTAAAATAAGAGATTTGAGATTGAATTGCATATGATATCATTAGTATCATTTAAATCCAATGCCATCACTTTGTTCTATTTTGCAAATGAAAAAAGAAAAAAGGGCATTTCTTAGAGGAAGCAATTTGGTCAATACATTGTTTAGATTTGTCAATAAAGGCATAAATGAAAGATTTTATTTTATAAGAAGCCATATTTCTAAATGAATATAGGTAAAAAAAGACTGTCAGATATCCACATTTTGTTAATTCATTTATCCTTTTAATAACTTGCTTATTTTTTTCTAATACTAGCGTTTAAAATGCCTATCATTTGTTCATGATGGTGATGAGGTAAGAATTTAAGTTTTCCTGTAAAGTTTCATTTTTATTCTTCATTTAAGTGGGTTTATCTTCTAACATCACCAAAGACAAAAAGAAACAACCATAATTTATATTTTATGTGTGTGTGTGTGTTGCATATCCAGGCTTAAAAATATCATTTAAAGTTCCATAGCTTTATTATCCAAAGGGCTATCTAATTAAATAAAAAGGGGAGTATATGTTAGCTGAGTCAACTTCAGTATCTATTCCTTTGTATAAAGGGCTTTCACATGCTTTCCTCTTCAATTCTGAAAGCACAGGGTTCCTTATTCCCTTCACCATGAATAAGGCTGACATTTGACAGCTTCACAAGGCTGACAGGGTTACCCAACAGCCCACCCTCCCTATTCTCAATCCAATTAGACCTCTAATCCTCCAGATGAAAGGCCCAACTGCTCACGTTCCTCATGACAACGACAGCTATTGATTATTTGTCACTGCAGCTAACACCTTCCCTGTCGAGGCTGCTCTGACAGAAGCAAACCTACCAAATTAGACAGCACTTTATCTGCCCTGGAGGCCAAATGGCACAACAAGTAAAGGCTAATAAATGGTATAAAAATGAACAAATCATAACATTATGACAGGCTGATCGTTGCCAGCAGCCTCCCAGCTCAAGCTTGATGTTCTGTTAGACTTGCTCCTTCTCTTTCCCCTCTGCTCTAGCTCCAACTTTGACTGAATTAAAGGCCAGAACAATTAAGGCATTTGACCAGCAAAGATAAGCCAATTGAAGTATCACCAAGGGACATAAATGTCAATAACTGACTGCCATTTGTCAATACAAACATTCTGGAGATGCAAATGCTGAAGCCTCTGCTCTCCACTAGGCTGCACTGACTCACTTTCCACCAAGAGTCAGCTCAGATGGACAGTCCGTGGCTATTTAACCAGAAGAGGGGGAAAAGGAAAGAAAAGAAAAAGAAATTTATGGTCCCAAGAGAGGAAGTATTCTATGAAGAACAAGCAAAAGTCATTGGGGTGGGGGTGGAGGATTGCATGAGAAAAAGATATAGCAAAGCAGAGCTATTCTTTCTTTAGAAAATATTCTAATATTAGATAACTGGAATGCCATCATATTTTTTTTAGTTGAGAATATACGCATAATTTAAGAAATGCTGGACCACCTGGGAGAATTAATGAAACTCTAACTTTCAAAGGATACTCATTCATCCAGTAAATAATTTTGAGCATCAACCATGTACTTGTTCTAGGCAATGGGAATTAAAATGAATAGAACAGACACACACACACACAAAACAACAAAACCCTAACTTCATGGATATTCTTTACATCTGAGTGAGATAAAAGACAATAAACAAGATAAATAAGTAAAACATGTAGTATTTTAGATAGTATTCATTGCTAAGGAACAACCATAGAGCAGAGTAGGGTGAATAAAATGTGTTGAGGCCAAGGTGGGTATTAGAATAGCTAGGAAGGGGTTCACTGAAATAGGGCCTTTTGAATAAAGAACTGATGAAGTCAGGGAATTCAAAATGGAGATTTTACTGGAACAGCATTCCTAATAGAGGGAAGAGAAAATGAAGAGCATCCTTGGTTGTTAGAGGAATAGCATTGAAGTCAGAGTGGCTTATGAAGAGAACACAAAAATTAGAAATAAGGTCATTCAGACAATAGAATTCAGAACACATAAGGTTTTATAGTCATAGGAACATAGCAGTCCCTTATTATATTCATGAGATTGGTTCTAAAACCCCTGTAGATACAAAAATCCACAAATCAAGTTCCTTATATGAAATAGTACACTATTTGCATATACCATACACACATTCTTTCATATACTTTAAATTATCCCCAAATTACTTATAATTTCTAATGATAGTTGTTACATTGTATTATATAGGAAATGAAGACAAAAAAGTCTATACATGTTCAATACTGATGCAAATTTTTTTCTGAATATTTTCTATCCATTGTTGGTTGACTCTGCAGATGAATAATCCACGGATATGAAGGACCAATGTACTTAGGCTTCTATTCTGAGATGGTAATCCCTTACAGGGTCAAGAATAGAGGAGTGACAGGATTGACTTAGGTTTCAAAGAATCATTCTGGCAAATGTATTGGGAAAGGACTGTAGGTGGCAAGAGCAGAAATCAGGAGAAAAGTTAGTAGGTTCCAATAATCATTTAAGCAAGGCTAATACTATAATCCAATCCAACCTGAAGATAACTAGAACAAAAGCGATAAGAAAGGGGATGGTGCGAAAAGTGGTTGAAGTCTGGGTAAACCTAGAATGTAGAGCTAATAGGATTTATTGATGGACACTTGTATCATACAGGTGAGTGGGACTTTGCATAAAAATGGGAGCTCAATACATGTTAGTTGAACTGAATTCACCACTTGGCAGTTCTATCGAAAATCCTATGCCTTGCAGCAAGGGAACTATATCAAGTCAAATTTTCTAAAGAAGGTTATAGGTAAACATTTTGGAATCAGATCTGTGTTTGAAATCTTAGCTCTGCCACTTGATGATAATTTACTCAAGCTCTTTGAGCCTCGGTTTCTTCATCTTTACTATGTGATATTCTATCATTGTTAGAGAAAAAAAGAGTGCAGTTATAAAATCGAAAAAATTAAGTCAAAGCCCTTTTAGTCCTGAACTAGAAGAGGAAGTGATAAAATTGTATTTTTTTTTTTTTTTTGGTATCAGGGATTAAACCCAGAGATGCTTAACCACTGAGTCACATCCCCAACTCTTCTAATTTTTTTTTTTTTTGAGACAGGGTCTCACTATGTTGCTTAGGGCTTCACTAAATTGCTAATGATGGCTTTGAGTTCACAATCTTCCTGTGCTACTGGAATTACAGGCATGTGCCACCATGCCCAGCTTGTATTTATAGTTCTTAAATAAATTTCCAAACTCTACCCATTGAAAAGACAGAAACAATCATCAACCAGTTAGCAATGAGCTCTATAGACCCTAGATTGTGGTCTCAAAATGCTTTTTTTCTATTGAAAGAAAATTCTTTGGAAACATGGTTAATTTTAAGGTCTGGAGCAAAAAATAATAACAATGAACCTGAAATTATAAATAGGATATCAAATACTAGGATCATGTCAAATGATTCAGAATCCAAATTGGAGGATCTTCCATAGGCCAAAGATGGAGTATTATGAATATAAATTAAGGATTATAAGTTCAATGGATTGGTATAGCAAATGTGCTAAAATGATACTAAAAAGTGTAGGCTTTATTCATAATAATACTAAAACAGAAAAAAAATTAAATGGTCAGCATGTAGCAATGCCAAGAAAACAACTCATTATTTTGAAAATTGATAAATAAAAGCAAAAGAAGCAAGCATTTCTTTTTTCTTTAGAACTGTACTATTGAGTGATCTACTAATAGATAAGGCAAAGTTTCTCCTTATTGAATTATTCTAGCTAAAAATTGTAGAAAGGATGGTAGAATTAGACTATCACCATTTTATAATTCCTAATGAACAATTGACCGTAGGCGCTGAGCATTGATAACTGCTAACATCACAAAAATGGAGACAATGAAATAGCACCCCCCATGGCAAGCATACCATAGTAATGAAGTAATTTTGCACCCCCCCCAAAAAAAAAAAACACCAACTGAACCTGAATGAGATCAAGTATCTAGATCCAATAACTAATTTACAGGAACTACATAGGACTGAGGAATAAGTTAATTACACCTGGAGAGAGAATCAACATCCTACTGAGACAATCAGTCTACACTGAGATGTCAAGTTAGGGTAGGGATTAAACTACAATTACAAAAAAATTGTAAGGAAATAAAAGCAAGATTGAGAGTGAATCAGATTTAAAATATATATAAAGACATATCAATCAGGATATATTATTTGGGTCCTGTGTCAAACATATGTAAACAAAAATACTTTTTTTTTTTTTTGAGATGGGATCTTCCTTGTTGCTCAGGATCCCTCACATTTCTGGGTTCAAGTAATTCTTCTGCCTCAGAGTTCCAATAGCTGGGACTACAATGTATACACAACCATTTGGCTTTATTCATATCGCTTGCTCAATTTTTAATAGGGTCATTGGTCTTTTGTATCTTCAGTTTATATTTTAGGGGTATTAACCATTTGTTAATGATATAACTTGCAAATATTGTTTCCAGTTTGTCCATTTTTCCTTACTTTATTTGTCATGTTTTCTGGAAGAAAAAATTCTTCATCACTATGTAGCAATGTTTATTAACCTTGTTTCTATTGCTTCTATATTTTGATTCACAGGAAGTTTTCCCCATTTCTAGATTATATATGGCAAACATTAATATCTTTAACATTTTATAATAATATAAAGGATTACCATTTAATTAAATAACACCTTAAAGCATGCACCTATGTGCACATGAACACATATGTACGCGCACGCGCGCACACACATATATGCGCATACTGTACTAGTTAACAACCTGCACAACACTGAAATGACCAGTTTACATACATGATTAAAAGTTTACATTCATTATTTCAAAGTACAGTTTGATATTTTAGCTCAAATTCCTAAAAAATGATTTGTAAAGAGTCAGTCTAATGAATGAGAAAGAGATAGAAAATATTTGAATAATAAATTTCAAAGAATCCAAACCATGTCTTATGAAATCTAGAATTGAGATAAACTTTAAGTATACTCAATAATTTCATAAAAATAAGTGGGTTTATTGGTAAAATGTTAAACTTATGGTTATGAATTCTGAGATTTTAAACAGTTATACAGATTGAATTTAAATACTTTGAGATATATGGTGCAATACCTGACATATATTAAATACTAAAAATGTATTTGTTGAACAAATGAATAAATGATATACAGATCAGAAATGGAATGGCAAACAAGTAGATTCTGATAGAGAATATAAAAATTTTTAAGAGGCCTCGTTGACACTTGTAACATAGTTTAGACAAGTACATGAAATATTAAAAACATTTTTTAAATTAGTGAGGTTGATCTTAGTACTAGTGTTTCAATGATTGAGGTTTTCTACAAACAGGACCTATTTTGATATCTAAGATTAGAATAATCATCCTGGTGACTCATAAGTGAGGGAGAGGACAATTATACTGAATGGCAGATTCAAAAACCATGAGGACTTTGATAGATAGCATGATGAAAACATTTTAATTCACCATGCATTAATTATTTATTAAGTATTTGATATAGGAAATAAAAAGGATTACTAAAACACTCTTCCATATTACTATGCTTATCATCTGTGGGGAAATCAAATGTGTCAACAAAAGAATATGTATCTGTGAGACAGGTGATAGAATAGTGACTGAGAACACAAGGTACTAGAGGAATAAAGGTAGGAATGGTTAAATTTACTTAAGTAAGTATGGGCAAGTTCAAAATATAGTTACAATAAGATGCTGTATTTGGATTGAAAACCATAATGATATAAATACAGGATGTAGTTTAAGCAGTAGTAAATACAAAGCAGAGGTAGAGATTTTATTTGAAAAGACTTCCAACATGAATAAACAATATTTGGTGGTCAAAAAGTTAATGGAGGGGCTGGGGTTGTGGCTCAGAGGTAGAGCACTCACCTAGCATGTGTGAGGCACTGGGTTCGATCCTCAGCACCACATAAAAATAAAACAGAGATATTGTGTTCACCTATAACTAAAAAATAAATATTAAAAAAAAGTTAATGGAGATAGTCATGTTATACTTTGGGCTCATCAAATTTACAGTATATTCTGTTAAAACTTATTTCAGGGGGCATTTAGACAGTGTATGCATATCTTGTGAAAGGGATCAGAAAGGGTTGGAGACTTGAAAGCATATTATTATGTGAGGAATGAATGAAGGAACAGTTAAAACTGGAGAAAAATTTATCTACTTGGCCGGCCAGAGTGATTATTTTATTAGGATATATGACAGATCATGTTATTACTCTCCTTGAAATCTTCCAATGACTACTCATCTCATTCAGAGTAAAAACATATTCTTGGTCATGGCCTATACAATGCTACAGCATCCAGCCACCATTTCTCTTTCCTCATCTACTACTTTCCCCTTGCTCAATCATTAGAAGGTTAATCGATACTAGCTTTCTTGCTATTCCTGAAACATTCTAGGCATGCTTCCATTTAAAGACCTTTGTTCTGACAGTTTCTTTTGCCTGGAACAAATGATCTTTGCTCAAATGTTCATATGGCTAACTTCCCCTCCTTACTCAACTCTTGCTGTAAATATTTTAATACAGACTATTTTGATTGCTTCATTTAAAATTACAACTTGGGCTGAGAATGTGGCTCAGTGGTGGTGCTACTTGCCTAGCGTTCACAAGGCCTTGGGTTCAATTTCAGCACCTAAATAAATAAATAAATAAAATTATAACCTGCCCTCTACACCCAAATGACTCTCTTCATCCTTCTTACTTTGGTGTTTTGAGTTATCTGTTACTATATTTGTAAGTGATCATTTGGAACTTACAAAGCTTAACAGCCAAAGAAGGTACAAAGAGTCCTATGATTGGTCATAGGTAAAATGTTGTGGCCAGGGTGGACAATATTCATACTATAGTGATAATAAGTCCCCAGATTCCCTTTTACCCTTTTGTGAACAGTAAAATATAAGTAGGAAAAAGGCAAGAAAAGAAAATTACATAAAAAATTATGGTCCTGTGACATAAGAAGATAATTAGAAAATTAATGTTCACATTTTCTTTGGAATTGATGTTATATACAAAATTAATTTTTAAAAGGTTAAATGAAAGTAAATGGATCTGAAGTTTCTTTTTACCAGCCATAAAAATATTCGCTGGCCCTGTGCCCAGAGTTTAAAAGAAATCAGCATGAGTCTAATGAAAAACAAGCTGTAGGTCTCAGGGAAATTCAATATATACTCTTTTTTTTTTTCTTTTAGTTTTTGATTGGTTTCCATGGGAATCTAGACTTGTGGGGGGATCTCTGAATCTATTCATGGAAAGCATATACTTGTATTGTCATGCCTTGGTAAGAGTGGGGGGTCAATGAAGAGATAAAATGACTAGGAAATAAATATAACTGTAGAAAATATGATTGTTTAAAATGAAATTCTACAAGCCATGTAGATTTTAAAACAATCTTTAAATCATGATGTGTTTGAGAGGTATGATGACAGAAGCAAACAAACAAACAAAAAATAAACACTGGAATTAAAAGCAGCAGCTTTTAGTTCAAATCCTGAATCTGGTGTATGAGAAAGTAACCTATTGGAATTTCTTTAGCGGTTTGACAGGAAAACTGGATTTGGAAATGACTATTGGCCAAAAGGAACAGAAGCCTGAGAATGTAAAGCTTCAGGAAAATAGGGAAGTTTTCTTTCTGTGTAGCTACATCAGCAGCACTGAGTTGGGAATCAGAAAAACAAGGTAATTTCTGACTCGGAATAAGTGACCAAAGAGGCCTCAAAGAACTTAATCAAATTATACCTCAGTTTAATTATATAGAAAATAGATTTTAAACAACTCTTCTGCTATGAAGCTACTGTAAGTTAAAGAAAGGCTTTTAAAAAATGTTAGAATCATGGTAGAAAAATTCAAAATAATGACTTCAATCAAGATGTTGTTCCTTGTAACTATAAATTTTATCCCTGCAAGTAGAAGCACATGAACTATAATCAAACTGTTAAAAGGACTGACAGGTTTTAGTTTCAATTATTGGATTTGTTTAAAGCAGAACAACTCCAGTTTTGATTGGAACACTAACTTGAATGTAAATCCTAAATATCTGAAAACAGTTTCTAAACTGGAAAATAAGAGGACAAGTTTAGTGATAGTTTCTAAATATGTGGAAGAGACAATGCTGGTTAACAAACCCCAGAAGCTGAAATATAAAGAAGCAGATTCTTTAGAACAGAATTTTCTCCCTGCCTGGAAAAAAAATAGAAAACTCTAGCTAGGGTTGAAATCAAATGGGGGTAAAACCAAGGGTTGTGTAATATCACCCATCTCCATCTACAGATTTCTTGAGAGACCATTAAGATTGCAGGGCATAAAGGTTTCCTGTGCTGATTTTCTCATATTTCTAAGCAAGGAAGACATCAAAAATGTCTTTTGGTGCTTTCTTGTAGAGGCATACCAATAGCCAAAGCCTCATGAAATATCACTAACTGTTTACTATTCAGATATTCATTGGCTCTACATTTGTGTAGAGTGAGTAGTTATTAAATTGTTTTAAAATGGACTAATGAGTGAATACAGCCATGGAGAAGCTGAGTAGTAGCCACTAAAAATGTTTAACTAAAGCAAAAGGGATGAGTAATGGCACAAACTATTTTTTCACTACATCAAAAGTTTAAAAAAGATGATAATTTTAAATATATGATAGTCTATTAATCTTGAAACAGATTATGATAATTCTAAACCCTACTGTCACTTTAATAATATCAGCTCATCTACATAACAGTCAAATTTCAGATTTAAGGATGTTTTCAGGTATAACTTATGCCATGTAAGTCACCAAGATAATAAAGAACTTTCTTGACATGGATGGGATATATATGTGTTGGTTACATAGAAAGGATGAGGTGATGCTGGGCATAGTAGCACATGCCTGCAATCCCATAGATTTAGGAGGCTAAGGCAGGAGGATCACAGGGCAATTTAGTAAGATCCTGTTTCAAAAAAAAAAGAAGAAATTAAAAAAGAGCTGGGGTATGGCTCAGTGGTAAAGTATACTGGGTTCAATCTCCAGTACTGCCCCCCCACCTCAAAACAAACAAACAAAACACTGAGGTAAGATTGAGAATGTATAAAAAATGGAGGGTATTTGTAAAATATATTCTCTACTTAAAATAATTTTGCAGCTTTAAATGATAGTTTTAATTGAAATCTTTTCATTTTAATGTACTATACTAAACTTGCATTGCCTTATTCTTGTCCTGTGCTAATATTTTAGTTATGTTTCTGCTGTTTAAATTGTTTTCACAATTAAATTATTTTTCTTTATGTTAGAACAAGTTGCCATGTATATCTATGGCAGTATATCTTCGTAAACTTACAGTTATCTCATGTATCTTTTTCCCTTGGAATTTTCTGCCCTTTCCCAGTCTTGTACAAACATAATTATTTCTTATAACCCATTTCTGTCCTAATTTTAACAATTAATTTTTACCTATTTTTTGCATATAATGCATTCACATGGTTCAAAAATAAAATAAAAATGATATAGAAAGGTGCATAGTAAAAACATTTCCCCACTTTTGCCCCTCTCCCTCATTCCTTCTTCTACCCTCATCATGAGCTAAAAACTTCGATTAGTTTTTTATATGTCTTTAAAAAGCTTTTATATCTTTAACCTTTTTTGGTGTTTTGTTTCTAAAATGTTATGTTTTCTTTGCAATTTATAAATTATTTTACCCCAAATCTATTCACTTTACAATACACCTTGGAGATATTTCCCATTTATTAGTTAGATCTCATTGTCATCATTCTTTTTCCAGTTCCATAGTGTTCCATTGTATAAATGTACCACTTAAAAAAAAAAACAAAACAGTTTCTTATTGATGGGATTTGGGTTGTTTCCAATCTTGTTTTTGTAAATACTGCTGTCATAAATAATCTTTCACATCCTGGTGTGGTGGTGAACACCTGGAATCCCAGTGACTCAGGAGACTCAGGCAAGAGGATCACAAGTTTGAGGATACTCTCAGAAACTTAGAGAGACCCTGTTTCAAAATAAAAACTACAAAGGGCTAATGGTGTGGTTTTTGTGGCAGAGTACTTCTAGGTTCAATCTCCAGTCCCCCCTGCCCCCCCAACAAAATTCTACATACATGATTTCTTATTTGTGCATGTTTATCACTAGGATAAATGATTAGAAATGGGTCAAAGGGTATTTGCATTTTCAGTTTATACAGCACTAGATGAGAGTACTTATCCATAGCCCTACACAGTGAGTTGACAGGTGGGAAAATTTTTCTTGGCATAGTTTTAATCTGTATTTCTTTTATAGACAGAATTGAATATATTTTCATTGCTTGAGAGTAATTTGAATTTCTTTTAATGTGACTTTTCTGCTGATTTTTCTCTCATGTTGCTAATCTTTCTTTTCAATTTTAAGATGCAATTTATATTTGCCCTATATTGTTGTAAGTTAAAATGTCTTTTCCAGGTTGCTTCCCCCCAGCCTTTTTTTGGTACTGGGAATTGAACCTGGGGCAGAGAGCATGCTAAGCATGCACTTTACCACTGAACTACAACTCCAGCCCTCAGGTTGTTTTATGATGTTGCTTATGTTTGTGGTTTAAAAACGTAATTTTACAGAGGAAAACAACAAGCATACAGAGGTTATATTTTGCCTAAGTTTATGCAAACCAGTTAGTGGCAGAGCTAAGGCTATAATTCAGAGTTAACAAGTGATTATAAAAAAGAGGTATAAGAGAAAGAGTGAAAATAACTCATGCAACACATCGATTTAACAAATACATTTAACCAATATATATTTAGCACTTACTATGTGCCATGCAGTTTCTAAACATAGGTGACCAAGACAACATCATATCATAAATTGACAAAGCACAATCTTCTGGGTAAATTGAAAAGTTTCCCAAGCACATGTCCATGCATGTTCATAGCAGCACTATTTACAGTAGCAAAAAGTACAAACAGTCCAAATGTCCATATGGATGAATGGATAATCGAATGGTGCTATGTGCATACAATAGATAATATCAATAAAAAGAATGAAGTGATGATACATGTGATAGATAACCTGAAAGAACATTATGCCAAGTGAAAACAGCCAGACACAAAATCATATATGATTTTGCTTACATAAAATACATATAATAGATAAATCCATAGAGAGAATGCATACTGGTGATTGCCAAGGATTGAGGAAAGATGGAAATGGGGAGAAACTGCTTAATGGTAAGAGGTTTTATTTTAGAGTAATGGAAATGCTTTGGGACTAAATGGAGGTGTTGGATGCACATATAAATGTAACAATTTTAACTTACAACAACATAGGGCAAATATAAATATAATATGAATGTACTAACTACCCCCATGAATTGTTTACTTTAAAATGGTAAATTTTATCGAGGTATGGTGGTGCATGCCTATAATCCCTGCAGCCGGGGAGGCTGAGGCAGGAGGATCACAAGTTCAAAGCCAGCCTCAAAAAAGGGGAGGTGCTAAACAACTCAGTGAGACCCTATCTCTAAATAAAATGTAAAATAGGGCTGTGGATGTGGCTCAGTGGTTGAAAGTCTCTGAGTTTAATCCCTGGTATCTAACCCCATAAAGGTTAATTTTGTGTTGTGGGAATTTCACTTCAATAAGTTATTTTTGAAAATCAGATGGAATGGCTGGTTATAGGTAAAAGGGAAAGGTCATGTTCAGATATATTGAAATTAAAATTTTGGAAAGATACCCACTTAGAGATTTCTAGAAGAAACCAGAAATACAAGTCTGGAATTAGGAAGAAGGGTGAGAGCTATAAAGATTTGAGGAAACAACAGCTGGAAATTATGAAAACAGATGAAACTTCAGGAGAGTAGAATTTATATAGAGATTATTATCTTGGGGGCAGAGCTTCTGGGAGTTAAAGAGGAGGTGCAAACTAAAGGAAATGAATGGACGGTCAGAGGGGTAGGGAAAAACGAATTACTACAGTATCATCAGAGTCAAAAGAAAATTCTAAAAGGAACAAGTGGTCAATAAATTAATCAGAGAAATAAAGAAGTATAAATATTGAGAAAAGAGTAAGCTCAGGTAAATTAGGTCACACTGTACTTTATTAAAACAAAGTGAAAACACTGAACATAACAAATCATGTTCTGTATCTTGTAATATAAAACAAAACTGCAAAATATGTTGTAAAAGATGTTTCTTCCTAGATAATTTTGTTTGCTTTGATTTGGATAAATAATGTTTAGACAAAGAAAACTATCATAAAAATCATGTAAAATCTAAATCAAGATCTATAAAATTTTACTGTTAGAATTTCTTTAGTACCTAACTAGGACTGAAGACTATATACATCTCTTTGGATTTAAAAAAGATTCATTTGGGCAAATGATAGGTCTAGAAGGAGTAAGAACCTGACATAGTAACATTAATGACTTAAGTTTATAATAATGTTTCTTCAACTCACATCTAATGTTTTGAGCCAAGGTAAAAAAGGGTTAAATGTATAATAAGTTATGTATATTAAAGTGAAAAACTTCATTAATAAAGGTTAATGTCACTAGATGAGTCAAACCTATTTGTTACTCCCAATTTTTATTCATAAATAAAGCAGTTCATTCATATATATTATTAGGGTGGATCTTAGTCTTTTAAATTCTTAGGAAAGTTTTAAAATGGGAAAAAACCCATTAGTATTAGTATGTTTACTTTTGGTATTTGTCAGTTGACTGAAAAAAATACAAGAATTGAATTCAATTGAATTGAATTCAATGACAATTTTAAAGAAATATGTTTTATTAATCATATCAACTTCCAAATGTCATTGGAAAAATACCTATATTTGCAAGACATACAGTCTATGGATAATGCTTTATACTCATATGCACTTGTAAATACTATGCATAACTTACTTGCTTTCCATAGTCTCTGGCACACATGTTAACACAGTGTTTCATTTTTTTTTTAATATTCACAATTCTATGTGGTAGGTAGGTTAGTAATAGGATCCCCATTTTACAGAGTCTTAAAAAGTTAAACAGTGTAAGGTCATAGTCTACTGAGTGACATTTAGTGGTTCCAGATCCCTTGAATATGAATGGAATATAAGTCATAATCTCAGATACTATTTTCTTTTTAATTATGCTATATTGACTCTGCAGACAACCCAAAATTAATAGGTCCTTATCATCCCCAAAAAAGCTAAGTTATCCTTAAACATCAACTTTCTCATCTCTTTTGTTCCTGTAACCTAAATTTGAGGGTTTAATGGAATCAGGGGTGTTGAGTCTGGAATACGGGAGTGGGGCAGCAGAGGTCTCCTATATCCCTCAGGTTTCTCTCGTCTTCTTTGACAGGGATTGGTTGAATAGAAGGTGAACTTTCCTATGTAATAGCCTCTTCTTCAGCGCCAAAACATCTCCCTCTATAGGCTTTGAAAATGAAATCTAGAGCTCCTCTCTTCCCATTTGTAAATTGAGAATAATTTCCAATGTAATTGTAAACTGTATTCAGATACATTCTAGGTGCATTTCTATTCATTCATTGAACAAACATTCTAATGTCTAAGCGACTTTGGGTCCTTTTTGTCCCCTCTTCCCCTTTTGATCCATCAGTCATCCACACTCTTCCTCTGGAATTTTGGGGATCTTCTTTTCCTCAGTATTCAAACGTGTTCATAATATCTCTCATCTAATTGTTAGATTGCATGAGTCTTAAAAGACCACACAAATGCAATGTTTAGGTCCAGATTTTAATAAATTAACTTAAAAAAAAACCCTTAAGACACAATCAGGAAAATGTGAACACTGATTAGATATTTAATGATATTGAAGAATTATTGTGAATTTATTTTTTGGTACAATGGTTATATGAGGATATATAAAACATATTTTCTCTTTTTATATACACACTGAAATATTTATGCATGTCTGTGATTGACTTTAAAATGGTCTAGTTGTAGTGTACAGTTGGAACAAGGCTATGAATTAATAATTATTGAAGCTGGGTGATGGTTACATGGGATAAGGTTCCTGACATTATTATTTATTAAAACTTTCCATATACATAATCTCTCATCTTAAAACTCCTTTGGATCAATAACTCCATTACTCTATCGCTCATTCTTATCTTTAAAGAGGAATACATTTTAACTCTACTCGTATCCTTTTTTCTGGTTCCTCAATAGTGATAGCTAGTTACTGTATCCACTAATACCATTGCTCTTGGTAAGGTCACTTTTTTTTAATATTTATTTTTTAGTTTTTCGGCGGATACAACATCTTTGTTTGTATGTGGTGCTGAGGATCGAACCCGGGCCGCACGCATGCCAGGCGAGCGTGCTACCGCTTGAGCCACATCCCCAGCCCTCACTTTCTAACTAAAAAATCCAAAGGAAGCTTTTCAATTCTTACTGCATCTATGTCCATTCATTAATCCAAGAAATATTTACTGAACCACTGAATGTAAAAGGAATTCTTTAAATCCTATTATAAAGATGAAACAGAAATGGGTCCTCTTCTGCTAGAAGTGTGTCCCTTTGGCTTTATAACACCATTCTGATATGGTTCTTCTCCTTTTTTATTGTCTCCTTTGAAAGTTTATTTTCCTTAAACCTTGAATGTTGGTGTTTTTAAATTTATGACCTTGTTCCCATCTACACACCACACTTTATATGCACTAATAACTGCAGCTCAGACCCTACTTTGGAGATCCAAACTGGTATATTAAAATTCATGCTAGTCATTACTACCAAGATGCCCACAGGATCCTAAAATTCAAATTGTTCACAAGTGAACTCAATGACTTCCTCTCAAAATTGTTCCTTAACTAGGATAACCTACCTTGATAAATAATATCATAAAAAATAGAATACCACTCAAAATAGCCATTAGTCTAAGAGGTTAGGGTAAGAAGAGGGTAAGAGGTCAATTACATGGAAAATGGGAAAAAAACATTCAAAAGCAAATAGTGTGATTCTCAAAGGGTGTTAATTGCATTATCATCTTCACTTGGAAACTTGTCAGATTAAGCAATTATCTGGCCCTACACCAGCTCTACTGAATTAAAAACACTGGAGGTAGGCTCTACATTCTGTTTTAATAAAACCTCCAAGTGATCCTGGTGCATGTCCAAGTTTGAGAATCCTTGAATTAGAGCATGGGTACAGGGCTTTCATATAGCTGCTCAGGCTAAGGTTGGGGAGTTGTGACCCGAGTGTGTGAGAACCCAGGCCAAGACCCATTTTTTCTTCCATTCTCCCTTATTCTACAAAGAAATAATGGTTACCAAATTCTAACATTTTATCATTTTTAATAATAATTTATATGGTAGAACATATGCACAGTAAAATATATAAATCTTAAGAATACAGATTGATAAATTTTTAAGTAGCCACCATACAGATCAAGATGTGGAACATTTTCAGTACCCTCGAAAACTTCCTCATATCACTTCTTAATCATTACCCATTCCTTAGGTAATCATGAATCTGATTTGAATCATCATAGCTTTGTTTTGTCTATTCTTGAAATTCAAAGAAGTAAAATATAAATAAAAAAGTGTCTGATTTCTTTCAGTCAACATAATGTCTATGCAGTTCACTCATGGAAGTTGAATATATCAGTAGTTAATTCTTTCTAATTATGTATTGGGAATATATTATAATTTATTTCCATCATTAACCTGCTAATAGGTATTTAAGTTGTTTGAATTAGGAATTAAAATATTAGGGATGGGAATATAGCTCATGATATAGCACTGGCCTAGCATGTTTAAGGTCCTGGGTTCAATCCTAAAGCACCACAAAATAAACCAACCAAACCAAACCAAACCACACGGATTGAATGTTTGCTATTATAAATAAATCTATCATTTTCATACATGTCTTTTGATGGAAAGAGGCACTAATTTCTCTTAGGTATCAACAGGACTTATGTTTGTATCTGTGTGCACGTATTTGGCTTTAGTAGATATATTTATCAGTTTTCCAGATAATGTACCAATTTATATTCTCGTCAAAATACCTCTGCTCTAGAATTTTGCTCTTCATGTTCTAGCCACTAGTAGCTTTAAACTTTACCATTGTTCAGCCTAGTAAGACTGTTAGGGTTATACTATTTTGCAGTCCTGTTGAGAGTTCAGAACTTTCTATCTCTGCCATCTGCTAATCCCTAAAGAGTAATCTGCTGTTTGTACCTATATCACAGTATGATTAATAGCAATAATGTCGATAACATTCTTGGAGAGTGAGTATGTTCCTCCAACAAATGAAATGCTTTAAATATAAGAATCTGTCACTTTTATTTAGAACATAAGGTTAAATATATTCCATTTATAAATGAAATTGAGACATGTAAGTTATTTATCAAGAAACTAAGTTCACAGAAAGTCTTGTAAAATTCTGTTTACAAAATTATCACAAAAATAAAAACATAATAACTAATGTGAGAATGGTTGCTCTTCACAGGTTAGTAATAACAATGAATATTTACATACTATGACTGTTGATATTCTACAAAAATACTTATAAGACACATGGGCCAACTTTAAGAATCATGTCTTTCATCTTTATATTCCAACATAGTATCTGTTAAATAGTATTTTTAACCTATGCTGAATAATTGAACATATACACATATACATAAATGTTGATGATTAAATAATATCATACTTCTGAGTTCACAAATACCAGAATTAAGTAGGATAGACAATACTTGATCAGAATACTTGATATCCAACATATCAGAAAGATTCATTAAACAAATGGAAATGAACTTTAATAGGGAATCAGTACTGTGGGCATCTATCCATAGAAGACTTAGGTGATTCATTTTATCATATTCTCTCTCAGTACATAATCATGACTACATAGAATACATTTGGCAAATACTTGTTGAATCAATATTTATACCTCTATAAATCTCTTAGATCCAACTTCTCCTTTTTATTAGTTTGAACTACAATAGTTTTCAATACACCTCCATTTTACTCCTTTTACAAAGAAGCTGTGGTTGCCATACTAATCCTCATAAGCTATTTTGACAATATGATTTTTATTTTTATTTTCTTTTTTTTTAAAAGAGAGAGGAGAGAGAGAGAGAGAGAGAGAATTTTTTAATATTTATTTTTTAGTTCTCGGCGGACACAACATCTTTGTTGGTATGTGGTGCTGAGGATCGAACCCGGGCCGCACGCATGCCAGGCGAGCGCGCTACCGCTTGAGCCACATCCCCAGCCCTTTATTTTTATTTTCAAATTTCCTAAATGGCTCCTTAATAGCCAGGACCTTTCATAAAACAAACAAAAAAACAAACAAAATGCACAAAGAGTGCATAGTACAAAAGCTTGGCACCAGCATTCAGCTGGAAATACTGCTACATTGCTGAAAATTAATGAACTTGAGCTGGCAAAATTAGTTATCCCTATGTGTTAAAATAAGAATGTATTCCTATGCAAAAAAATCAGTGTGTTATGTATTAAAAGTAGTGAAATAAAATATAGATAATTTAAAAACAATCTCTGTTAAGTTCTTCAGTTTCCCAGCTGTTGTTTACTGCTGGGTTTCTTAGGGCCCCACCTTACACAAGAATAGTTTGGCAATCTGCTGATGACCAGTAAGGAATTTGTATCCAGATTTTTGGGCTCCTACTCTGCAGTTCCCTCTGCTTCCCAATTTTTGCTCTTCAAGTTCCAGGCACTAGTAGCTTCAAACTCTATCTTGGTGTGTTCAACCTAGAAAGACTGTTAGGGTTATACTATTTTGCATTCCAGTCTGGAAAGTGCCTTTTAGGAAAAAGCAGAGATGAATTTGGTACTCTACTAATATGCTCTCCTTCTCCGAAGAGTTATAGTTTCTAAGATTATGCCTATGCTGATTATTCTCAATGCATTCAAACAGTGTGGGTATGTTGCTCAGTTCTTATTATTGATGTTTCTGGAAAGCACGTTAGTCCAAAATAAGCAGTCATGGCTGAACTAAAAACTAGTGATGAAAGTCTTTTGTTGGTTTCTCATTTTTCTGTTGGTTTCTTTAAACATTTCATCAGTGGTTATTTTATATTGTGACTTTAATAATGTCAATATTTGATTTTTTCACAGACTAATCTATTGTTTCTGATGACTCTCATTCACTGTAGATTACTTCCTTATGTGTTTGGTGATCTTTCATTGTGAGATCATGTTTATTTTAACATAAGCTATTCCTGGAAACTTAAGGTAAAGTTGTTTACTCTAAAGAGCAGTTGTATTTGTGTCTGCTCAGAAGCAGACCTGGGACATATCATCTCTGGCTCTTCTTTGAAAATCATTTTACATCATTTATTGTCTTATTCCTGCCTGTTCTATATTACTTCTGATTTCTTATTAAGTACAAAACCAAAACAATACCAGGTTTAATCAGGAAGAGCACAGTACTAAAAAGGTATTATCATTCTTGTTTTGGAAATTCTACTTAGCACTAGTATCAATTAAAGACATGTTACTTCTTTTGTCAAGTATAGAAAAAAGAACAGCAACAGAAAAAAAGGGGGAGATGTGTAATTATCAAAAACTCCAAAGTATCAGGTTTCATATAAATTATAATTCTATTTATCCTTTGACAGTATAAAACACCCATAATTTAAAAAATTAAAAATGGAAACAGAAAACAATGTACTACATCTTATAAAGAGATTTACAGCTAAGATATCTGGTTGTACACACCCCTTTTCTCAACCATTTTGTCATATTAATCCTTACAAAGATGTCATGGTGTTGGATCATCAACATAAATCCTCATTTTTGCCCAACATAATCTACTTGATGTTAAGTTCTTCCAACCTACATTTTTGAAGTTGAATTTTATACATGTATGAATCAAAATGAAGAATCTAAAGGGTATCAAAATTTTAAGACTGGGGCTAATCTCAATCTGAACTGTTTATTTTTTTATGATAACATGTTAAATGGAGTTACCTTCCCTGAGTGAATAATTTACCAGTTGACAAGCCTAGGTGAAAGGTTATAAATACTTTAGCAGTAGTTACACTGAGATTGAAAATGAGGGCCATTAAAAAAATTACTATAATGAAAAGCAAATTCAGTAAAAATAACTTTGGAAAAAACCTGACAGACCTAACTGATAAGAGCACATAACTAGAATATTCAGTAGTATATCTTAATGTCAGCCTCTTTTATATGCATTCAACTAATGAAAAGATATTTTCTAACCCCTCAATTAATCAGTTCTATCTGATCACATTTTTTTAATGGGAAATAACTAACAGTTTCTGCTCGATCCAGCTCATTTTTATTGCTTTTTATCCCCAAAATATAGACATCTAAAATAATAAAAAGAAAAATGCCATGCAGTGAAAAAATATCTTATTCACCAAAATTTTAAGGAGAGAAAAATTATTTTCAGGTAAGTTTTTAAGTTAAATTTAGAAGTTTCCATTTTCTCCTTTTAATGTGTTTAACCTTTTAAAATCTGATCTTTTGACAATGTCTATAAAATCTTGAAATTATTGCTATCAGCAATATAATTTAGATTTTTTTAAAAGTTGAAAATACAGAATAAATAAATTTATTTATGCCCCCAATGCTGATCTCAAGAGAAATTACATCTTGAAATGTAAAAGTAATGTTAATTAAGTAAGTAAATTTAAGCAGGGAAAAGTACAAAAATTCTCATTTATTTCTTCCAGTATTTAAACCCAACCAATTTTAACATTTTGTGTATTTCTTTTTAGTTTTTCTTTTTTCCCTATACATAGATTTGTAATATACTTTACTCATATAAATTTTGTTTCCTTCCCCACCCCCGCCCCACTAAACATGAGATCACAGAACAAATTCTATTGTTTGGGAAAACTGGTTAAGAGAATACAGTCTCTAATAGATAACTAACTGTGCTTTAGTATTCACAGTTTAAAGACTATTTTCAGAAAACATGAAGCCTAAGAATCAGTATTTGTGGTTTCTTATCTGCCTATTGTATAATTCTACTAATCAATTAACAAATACCAAACGAAATGTTTAATTTTCAAGGTAATTTTACTTCTCACCTTTTGAGCTGCAAGATGAAGGGCTGTTCTTTGGCTATGGTCAGTTTTATTGACATTTGCTCCTGCCTTTAGGAGAGCATCTGCGCAGTCCAGTCTGTCAGCCAGTACACAATACATAAGTGGTGTTCTCCCAAATTGGTCTTCTTTGTCTTTCAGAGCTGAGTTTCCTGTGAGTACAAGAAACAGTGATATTTAATAATGTCTATCACTAATATAAGTAGGAGTTACATTAAATGTTTATTATTAAGCACTCTACTAGTGCATTAGATATATTTCTTCATTTTTACTTACACTATGAGGTAGATATTACCATTCCTGTATTATGGAAACTGAGGTTCAGACAAGTTAAATAACCTGTCTACATTCATACTGAAAGTAGGTGGTAGAGCTAGAATTCAACTGATTAATAATTCTACAGGACATTTTTCCTCTAAGACTGAATAAACATTTTGGGATACGGAGTTACTTATGTTCTTCCCTCCTTTGTTTGGTTAACAAATGCTTATTTAGTGCCAATCATATACTAGGCAATGCATATGTTTTTGTAAGTGACACAAAAATGAATCATGGTTGGTTTTACATTCTGTCCAAGATGGACAAATACACAATATCCTGATCTTCCTGCTAATTACCACTAAAAACCCTGGACAAAAAAGTAAAAAGAAGTAAGAAGACAAAAGTAAAAAGAAGACAAGAGAAGGCAGGCTGAGGAGGGTCTTGTAAACTTGACAATCTGGTGGCAAGTAGCCTGAAGTTTTTCTTCTGTATCTAGCTATCCTGGTGCTAGAATAGCCTAAAATCTGGAAAACCACATTGGCACAGATATAATATTTCCCAAGAGATAACTGCTCTCTCCAGTCAAAAGATCAGGTAACCCTGCGGAGTAAACTCTTTTGATTAAACCTGCTCTACTCAAAGCACATACTAAAAAAGAAACCACACCTCTTCTTCCCAGTAGGCCCTGCAAAGACTATGGGGAAGAGTCCAGTCAACCATAGCTGCCTAAATTAAGCAAAGGATCACAATGAGGTGGTGGTGTACCCTTTCTCAACCAGAGAACAGGGGAGGGTTCTGGAGAGTAGGAAGCTAGAGAAAGTTCTTTAAACTGATGCATGGGTTCATAGATGCTTCTGAGCAACCCATGTATGGAACTGATTAGAATCTAAACAGCAAAAGCTCTGATAATTAAACTCTAGGTAGAATACTTTCCAGGTCCTAAATTGGCCTAGGCAGCACAGAAATAGGGCAGACTAGAAAAGCCCTACAAGAGCTCTGAAAGATAAATTGATATTTTATCACAGTCCACAAAACTGAAATAGAATATTTACTCCAAACTGAAACAGACTGTCAATCTAATAAAGTAGAATATTTAAATAGAATCTAGCCTTATTATATCTAAAATGTTCAAAAGACATATAATAACAAGTATTAACAAGGATATAGAGAAATCAAAATCTTCACATAGTGCTGGAAAGAATATAAAACGGTAGAGTCACTTTGGAAAATAGTCTGGCAGTTCCTCAAAACCCTAAACACAGAATAACCATTTGGCCCAATAATTCTTTTTTTTTTTTAATAGTGGTGCTGGGTATTGAACCCAGGGCCTTGCACATGCAAGACAAACACTCTACCAACTGAGCTATATCCCCAGTCCTCCACTTCTAAGTATACATTCAAGAGAAATGAAAACATAGCTACACAAAAACTGGTACACAAGGTCTACAGCAGTATTATTCATAATGGCCAAAAGATGGGCACAATTCAAGTGTCCATAAACTATTGATCAACTGATGAGTAGATAAACAAAATGTTGTATATCCACACATTGAACCATTATTCAATAAAAGGAATGAGTTTTAATATATGCTACAACATGGATGAATGTTGAAAACATTATGCTAAATGAAAGAAGCTGGTCAAAACACCACATGTTGTATGATTCCACTTATATGAAATGTCTGGCATAGGAAAATCTATAGAAACAGAAATAATATTAGTGGTTGCCTAAAACTGGGGGCAGGGATTGGATTCCCAGGATCCCAGCTAAAGGGTTCAGATTTCTTTTGGGCGGGGGGTAATGATATTATTCTAAAATTAATTGTAGTGGTATGTGTACAACTCTGTGGACATATAAAAGCACTAAATTGTACTCTTTAAATTGGTGACTTGAATGACATGTGAATTATATCTCAATAAAGGTATTAGAAAAAGCCCCACTATATATAAATAAAATAGAATACTAAAAATGCTTAATAAATGGAAAGGAAGACAGGAAAAGTGAAATAGGAATTAAAAACAGAAGAAACACAGAGTGAACACAAACTGGAAATCTTAAAATTCTAACATCCATTATTAGATAATGAAAGACTGAGATGGATAAAAAATAAGAGGAGCCAAATATATGCTATTTATAAGAAATTCACTTAAAATAGGATGACATAGGTGGCTGAAAATAAAAAATATGCAAAGATATAACATACAAATATTAATCAAAAGAAAGCTGAAGTGAAGTAATATCTAATAAGGTAGACATTGGAGCAAAGACATTTATTATAATAGTAAAAAGGTAGATTCACTAAGAATATATAGCAACTCCAAATGTATATGTACCAAAGATGTACCAAATAATAGATCTTTAAAATATATGTAGCAAAACTGATAGAATTGAAAGAAACATTTGAAACTTTCAAAATTATAGTTAGTCACTTTGACTCCCCCTTTCAATAATTGCTACAACCTCTAAAATGAAAGTCAGCAAGGATACATAAAAATGAACAATATTATAAAGAAACAGGATCTAACTGATATTTGTTGAATTCTTTGTCTAATGATAGCCAGATACAGTCTTAAAATACCCATGGAACATTCACCTTCAAAACAGACAATTTCTGAGTTATAAAACCAAACAATAAAGGATTAAAAAAAAGGAAGTCATACCAAGTATGTTCTCTGGTAATAATGTAATTAAACCAGAAACCAGTGTCAGTATCATAACAGGAAATCACCAAATTCACTTTGAGATAATCCATGGGTTAAAAAGAAAATCTCAGGGAAATTTAAAACATAATTAAAGGAATGAAAATAAAAATATTGTTGTAAGATTCTTACCCTATAAATGAGGGAGGCTTACAAGGAAATGTACAGCATCGAATGTTTGCATTAAAATATAAGGACAGTTTCAAACCAATGATCTAAGTGCTTATATCTTGGTATTCTAAGAAAGGAGAGCAAATTTAACCTAAAACAAGCAGAAGGAAGGATAAAAATAATAACAGAGATCGATGAAGTTAAAAATCAGAAAAACAACAGAGAAAAATCAATGAAGCTTAAAGTTCTGGGAAAAAAATGATACATCTATAATAGGATTGATCAATAAAAATAGCAGACACAAATTTCCAATATCAGGAATGAAAGAAGGGGCCATCTTTCAGAGCTTGCATACATTAGAAGGAAAACAGGGAAAAGCAGAACTATTTTATGCCCATAAATTCACAGTTTAAGTGAAATGGGTAAATTCCATGGAAGACATAATCACAGCCCACTTACAATACAGATACCCTCAACAGTATTTACGGTAGGCAGAACTCTAAGGTAGCTTCCAAGTTACCCTAGTATATATGGTGTGTGTGATCCCTTCTTCCTGAGTGTGGGCAGGGCCTGTAAATATGATCAGATGTCATTCCCATGATCAGGTTCTGTTTTGTAAAAATTTAAAGGGATTTTGCAGATGCAATTAAGGACCTTAAACATTCAACTTTAAATTAATCATATTATCTTGGATGCATATATGTATATATATGTATTTATGGACTTACTTATTTACTTATTCATTTCAATTCTGGGGATTGAACCCAGGGCCTCATGCATGCTAGGTAAGGACTCTATCATTGAGCTACATATTTGATCCTTTGTGTTGCTTTTTGCTTCGTGTGTGTGTGTGTGTGTGTGTGTGTGTTGCTAGGGATTGAATCCAGGGCCCTGGGCATGCTAGGCAAGTATTCCACCATTGAGCCACACTCCCTACCCCTCCTGTTGCTTTTTAAAAGAAGTTCAGGTCAGAGATGGAGGAAGTTGGAGACATTTCAATCAGCAGAAACACTCTCCTCAGGCCTTAGAGAAGCAAGGTGCCATAAATCTTAAAGCTAAAAGAAGGTGAATTCTGCAAACATGTACTTGGAATAGAATTTTGATGTTTTAGATGAGACCCCAATGTGGCTAACGCTTTGACTGAAGCCTTGTGAAATCTTGAGCAACAATGCCTGCTAAACCATATCTAGACATTTGAACCACAGAAACTGTGAGGTAGCAAATGCTATTGTTTTAAATTCAGTTTGTGTTAATTGTGGTACAGCAATATTAAACTAATGTAGTATGCTATCTATTAAAGACATTAAATTCATAATAAACCCTTCCCATGAAGTACTACTAAGAACAATGTGTTCAAAAATTTCCAGACATGACAGGCATGGTGGTGCATGCCCATACTCCAGTGATTCAGGAGGCTGACGCAAGAGGATCACAAGTTTGAGACCAGCCTTGGCAACTTAGTGAGATCCTGTGTCAAAATTAAAACAAATGAAAATAAAAATGTTTGGGGGAATGTAGCTCAGTGGTAAAGTACTCCTGGTTTCAATCCCCAGTAACAACAACAAAAAATTCTCAGAAGCAATTTTTATAGAAATGGATGTGTGGTTTTAAAATTGGTCTACAAAAGCAAAAGGAGTGGAAGGATAAAAGTATTTGGAAAAGAAGAGAAAAGTTGGAGGACTCACACTATTTGATTTCAGGGCATACTATAAAGGTACAATCATGAAGATACTATAGTAGTAGTAAAGGAACAGACATGCAGTTCAATATAATAGATTTGAGAGTACAGAAACAGATATATATATATATATATATATATATATATATATTCAATTATTTTTGACAGAGCTGCAAAGACAAACAATCTTTTTAAACAAATGAAGCTGGAAAAATCTAACATTCATAAGCAAAAATCAAAACCAACCCAAACTATACTTTGCACCTGTCCTACTCAGTTTGGACTGCTATAACAAAGTACTGTAGCCTGGGTAGCTTAAAAACAATAGAAATTTACTGTACATAGTTGAGGCTGAAAATCTTGAGATTAGAGTGCCAGCATATTCAGGTTCTGGTGAGAGCCTTTTTCTGGGTTGCAGACTCACAATTTTCTGTTGTACACCATGGGAAAAGAGAGAGTTTCTGGGGTCTCTTTTGAAAAGGGGACTAATCTCATTCATAAGAGCCCCACCATTTGGATCTAAATTTCCTTCCAAAAGTCCATCCTCCTAAGAGCGTCACACTGGGGGTTAGAATTTCAATATATGAATTTTGGGGGAAACATAAATATTCAGTCTGTAATTGAACAATTTGTAAAACTATGTTAAAATGAATCACAAATTTAAACATAAAACCTACAATGATGTAAAGCTTTTAGAAGAAAACCAAAGTGAAAATCTTTATGGACTTGAGTTGGGTAAAGATTTCTTAGAGATGATACCAAAGAAAAATCCACAAATAAATTAATAGATTGAATTTTATCCTAATTAAAACACTTTTATATTTGAAAAACATTATTAGAAAATAAAAGGACAAGAAACAAACTGGGAGAAAATATTTGCAAAACACATATCTGATAATGCCTTCATTCCAGAGTAAAGATCTCCTACAACTGAATAATAAAAAGGCAGATAATGAAATTAAAAGATGGGCAAAAGGCTTGAATAGACATTTCACCAAATAAGCATATGAAAAGGCACACAACATCATGAATACACAGGGAAATGTAAATTCAATCCACACTGTGATACCATTACACATCTATTATAATGGCGAAAATGAAAACAAAACAGAAGCAAACTTGACAATATCACATGCTGATGAGAATATAGAAGTACTAGAACTCTCAGACATTACTGGTAGGAACGCAAAATGGTATAACTATTATCAAAATTGTCCGTATTTTATTAACTCAATTATACACTTATCACGTGGCCTAATAATCTCTTGCTTCGTTATTTACTCAGCAGAAACAAAAACATGAAAGCCTATGTTCACATGAAAACCTGGAAGTAGATATTTATGGTAGTTTCATCTTATTGCTAAAAACAAGAAACATCTCAATTGTTCTTCAACTAGAAAATTAGAAAACAAACTATAGTACATCCATACAATGGAATAATGCTCAACAATAAAAGGAATGAACTACTGACTCTCCAAACATGGAAAAATCTCAAACACTTTATGCCAAGTGAAATAAATCAGTTTCAATGGGTAGACTTGCATGATTCATTTATATGGCATTCTTGAAAAGTGAAACTATAGCGGGAGACCAGTTTGTCAAAATTAAATAACTGTATACTAAAACAGGGGGAAATTTACTGTATTACATCTCAATAAACTTTACTTAACAATAAAAAACAAAAGATGCCAAACTTCTTCCATGTACTTTATTTTTTTCTATATTTTTATTGATTCTTTTTAATTATACATAACATTAGGCTTCATTTTGACATAATTATAATAGCATGGAATATTACTTGCTCTAAATCAGTTCCCAATACTTTCCCTTTTCCTTCCCTGCTCTCTCCCATTCTCTTCCCTCTACTATACTTATCTTTCTGTTATTATAGTTTTTTAAAAAATATTGCCTTGTGGATATACATAATGGTGAGATTCACTGTGATATATTCACATATATATAGGAAAGTTAGGTCAGATTCATTCCACTGTTCTTCCTTTATCCATCTCTCCTCTTTCCCCCTCAATTCCCTTCCTCTACTACACTGATCTTTCTTCTATTTTGATTCCAGGCACTTCAAGTGAAAAAAAAGTTGCTACAGAGAACGATCAGGTACTTACATACTAGCTGAAAGTAACTACATGTATGTATTGAGCAGGAGGGAAGCCAGTTATTTCCAAATCACGGTTGAAGTAATCTTGGATATACTGGGTCCCAGAAAGACTTAACAGTCTCTTAGATAACTTACTTTGCTAATATGTTTCCATGCATATTGTTAATATAACAAGAAAGGTCATTGCTCTTGAAACTGGAAGAACCTTACAAATATATTCAGGTTGTGTATAACTTCCGCAGGAGGCAGGTGGTATTTTTCAGAACCTTGGTTGTAAAGATGGAAGGCAAGTTTTGCATTTGATTCAACATATCTAAAATAGAAACCTCTGTACATAAGGCTTCTAAGTGGTACTTCTGGGTATTCTCTGAAGGGCCTCCTATATCTAGTCCAGAAGGTTCCAAAGATCCTATCACTGCATTTATAGGTAGGTTCTCATTTAAACCCATATTTACCAACTTAAAATGTGGTATAGTTATAGAATCTTCCTTTAATTGGTTGGAGCTTTTCTGGAGTCAAAGTGATACTTATAAAGAAAAAGCTAAAATAAAGTCCAGTCTCTGGTTGACTTTCAACATGAGTAAAGGGCCATCCTACCAGAGTCTTATTTGTTAATGTTAAGCAAAGATAGTAGTTATGGGTATTAGCAAGATGACAATAATTAATTTTACAAGTTCCCTTAAGGTGGGATTCCTCCTTTTAAGCTCTAGTAAGAGAGCGGATTTAGGAATTGTAGTCACGAGAATAAATGCAAAGAAATGGAGGCAATCATCACATAATTGTAATTGCTTATGCTCCTCAGGGTCAAAGTGAAGTCAGAATCAGGGGACTAATAGGTAATTCTCTATCCTAGGATACAGAACTTGAGCAATTGCTGCCTCTTCCCAAATCTGCTGTAAGATTCAGGGAAATTTCAAGTCTTCTCTCCAATTCCTGACAGACTTTGTTTGTGTGTAATTGATATTTATATTTCCCAAAAGAGAATATCTAATTGGGTCATGTCACTACCATCCAATATGTTGTGCCTGTAAGGCAAATTTTGTCTATTTGAGGAAATTGAAAGTATATATCCCTTATTCATTATTAGAAAAAGCAACAATCAGCCTCACTTGGGTCCTGTCTTGGGTAGCTTCGGGGTGAGAAGGGGAAAGAGATGGTGGCTTCTCAAATAGTTTCTAAGTAATGTGATATCATCAGATTCAGGGCTTCCTGGCCAAAAAAAAGTAACAGAGAGGTCTACGCATTTATTTACCTCCCCTAATCCCTTTCCTTATTTTATTCAATTATAACATTCAACTCATACCTATCAAGTCTACATCATAACTTATTTTGAAGGTCAAATAAAATGACTTATTGCTTGGATATGAATAGTAACTGCAACTTATTATACAAATGTAAGACTTAAGATAAAATTAATGTTTACTGGATTGGAGTGCATTAAAAATTTGCATTGTAGCAGGGCACAATGGTGCTTGGGAGGCTGAGGCAGGAGGAATGCAAGTGCAAAGCCAGCCTCAGCAACTTAGTGAGAACCTGTTTCTAAATAAATAAATAAATAAATAATAATAATAATAATAATAATGGGCTGGGGATTGACTCAGTGGTTAAGCACCCCTGGGTTCAATTCCTGGTTAAAAAAAATTCATTCTTGTCAGGAACAGTTAATATAGAAAATATCTGGTGAGTGTGCTGTGTGGTTTTAATTATTCTGGCAACTGTGGAGATGGTCTCTAATCCATGACCAATGAATGAGTGCTTACTTAACTGGGGCTGGCATTCTGCATATGCTCTTTCTGAACACAGCTCAGAAAGCTGAGCTGGAACCATGCTGGGAAGCCACTGTCCAACAGCATACAGTTATTCCAAGGCTAGCTGAAGCAGAAGAATTTGAATAATGGCTGGTATATGCAGAAACCAGAGCTCCAGTTTTATTAGTTAAAGGAAATGACAATCACTAGAAGTGGCAGTTGTGTCAATCTACAGAATAACTATATTACCACATTGCCCAACATAAATAAATAGGGCATTCTCTACTGATGTCCTGTTTACTTGTTCTAAAATGACACATGACACCAAAGATGTATTTATTTCATCTGCCTTCACCTACTTCTTATCTCACACTTTTCATATTGTCAGAATGTCAGGAAAGCATTTGTTGTCATTTAAAAAATATACGCTTATTGGGCTGGGAATGTGGCTCAGGCGGTAGCGCGCTCGTCTGGCATGCGTGCGGCCCGGGTTCGATCCTCAGCACCACATACCAACAAAGATGTTGTGTCTGCCAAAAACTGAAAAATAAATATTAAAAATTCTCTCTCTCTCTCTCCTCTCTCACTCTCTCTTTAAAAAAAAATATACGCTTATTGTTAAGGAGAGACAACATTGGAACGATGGAAAGAACATAGAATTTATCACCAAATAACTTGGTTTGAGACTCAACTCTGCCAATATGCTGTACAAATAAATGTTTTTAACCTCTGGGTCTCAGAGTCCTGACACATAAAATGATAATAATAAGAACAACAACATGGGATGTACTGAATTTTGAGGGTACTTGATATTTTACAAAATATTTTTACTTATTTTCTCATTATAATTATTGCAAGTATCTTAAAATATAATTTGCATTCATGGTTATTTCAAAATTATATTTGTTAGATACGCCATTAAATCTTTTTTTTTAAGATTTTTTTTTTAAAGAGAGAGTGAGGGGGGGAGAGAGAGAGAGAGAGAGAGAGAGAGAGAGAGAATTTTTAATATTTATTTTTTAGTTATCGGCGGACACAACATCTTTGTTGGTATGTGGTGCTGAGGATCGAACCCGGGCCGCACGCATGCCAGGCGAGCGCGCTACCGCTTGAGCCACATCCCCAGCCCATGCCATTAAATCTTGATATTTAATGTGTTACTAAAAATTATGGTAGATATATTGCTATGTCACAATTTTAAAATATTTGACAACTATATTTTAATATAACTGATTTTTAAAATTATAGTAAAACTTTATAACTAGTTTTTACGATTTAAGATCATAATTTTTTTTTTCTGAGAAAAGGTCTATCAACTTCACCACATTGTCAAAATAGCCCATAGTACAAGAAAAAAAGTTTAGAAAAATCCAATTTAGATTCAGTTCATCAGTCAAGGCTCAGGCCTAATCAGTTCTTTCTTTCTTGTCCTTCTTGCTTTCTATTTATTCATAGATCTGAAAGTACATATAAGTACAGAAAATGTGTACACGTACACTGGAGTTCCACAGATTAGTAGTTAAATTCATTGGCTCTGAAATGAGACTTCCAGACTTTAATCTCAGTGCTGCTACTTATTAGACAAATTAATCTCTCTTACACCTCAGTTTTCTCATCTATATAAAAAAGGAAATAAGAGTACCCCTACACTCTTTGTTTCACCATTAAATGAATTAACGTTTTGCAGAACACTTAATTCAGTGACTGGTACATAAACTAAAAATGAATATTGGCTAATTTTATTACTATTATTAGCATTAATACATATATTATAGTACAGTGTCCCTCAGTATACATGGGGGACCCCCACAGATAACAAAATTTATAGTTGCTCAAGTCTCTTATATAAAATGGCATAGTATTTCATATAACTTTCTTAGTCTTTCTTTATACCTTAAGTTATCTCTAGATTACTTATAATACCTACTACAATGTAAATATTCTATAAATAGCTGTTATATTGTTTAGGGAAGTCAGTATTTACTATTTCCAGTACAGAAGGATTTTGGGGGTGGTGGTACTGAGGATTGCACTGAGGGGCACTTGACCACTGAGCCCCATAACCAGCCCTATTTTGTATTTTATTTAGAGACAGGGTCTCACTGAGTTGCCTAGTTCCTCACTTTTTCTGAGGATGGCTTTGCACTTATGATCTGCTTGCCTCAGCCTCCCCAGCCACTGGGGTTACAGGCATGCACCGCTGTGCCTGGTCAGAACAAGTTTTAAAAATATTTTCAATCTTGGGGCTGGGGTTGTGGCTCAGTGGTAGAGTGCTCGCCTAGCACATGTGAGGCGCTGGGTCGATCCTCAGCACCACATAAAAATAAATAAATAAAATAAAGGTATTGTGTTTGACTACAACAACAACAAAAATTTTTTTTAAATTTTCAATCTTGAAAATTGAAATTTGAAACTTGAATTTGTGGTTGAATTTGCAGAGAGAGCCGACTATACTTTTATAAATGCATATGTATAAGCAAGCATTTATAACACATTTAATGGCCCTAATGTTTAAGATAAGAGTTGACGTAAAGAAAGAAGTAACCTGAAATAGTGCCTCTACTTTGCCACTTATGAGGCTCCTTGCCAGATCTAACTACTATGTTGGGAGATGTTAAAAATAAGGAGAGGAAATGACTCAGAGATTATGCTTGCTCACAACATTGGACAACGCAAGAAAAGTGGCAGTAGAATCAGAATGGTACCATCTAGTCACTGTAATACTGCAAACAAAGTCAATCATTATACACTTGCATATTTATAAATTATTTCATTTGTTTTACACAGAGAAAACAGTATTAATCTTTGCAGCATTTAGTGCTTTTTTACTTTCTTCATTTCTGAAAAGTACTGAAGTCTTGATTATTTTACCATGAATCCATCTTAATATTACAGTAACAGTAACAGGGCACTCTTTCTACTGAGTCAGGTGCCATGATGGATATTTTAGAGCCATTATCTCATTTAATATGCGCACAAACGAAGTAAATATAATTTATAGCTTAAATGAGGAAACTGATGCTCAAAAAATACTGAGTGGCTTAGTCAAGGTAATACAGCTAGTAAACGATGGAGCTAGAATCCAAAATCCAGGTTTATCCAACTCTAAAATCTATACCATTTCTCCTACACTACATTGTACGGTATTAGACTGAATCTACTAAATTCTACTATTACATCTCTGATATTCATTTAAATTATTTATATTTAATGTTAAGAAGAAAACCTATATATCTATAAATGATAACTATAGCATATCAGGATTTTACTGTATATATTTATATTTTTAGCATCCAGAACTAAACCCTAATACATTTTAATCTAGGAAGTAGCGGGTTATGTTAAAATAGTAAGCCATTGTTTTAGGTTAAGCGCTAAGAATTGCTCCTGAAATGATGTCTCATTCAGAGAAGGCCTGTTCAGTCCTCCTCCAGGACAATGGGCAGCACAGAGAGTGTTCGATTTAATTAGTTGTGTATGTAGAAGAGACAGTCATCTGTTTCCATGGAGTCAAACACATCACTGACATACTTCTCCATGGAAACAGAGAAAGGAAAACAGAAAATGCTAAAGTGAATGAATTCACTGAGCAGTTGGTGAACAAAGATTCAAGAAAACAAAAATTCATCTGTAGTACTATATGTCTAGTTTAGAGAAATAGCACATATTTAGAGATCATCAAACATGTACTACATAAGAGGATGTTTAAAATATATTGCAATTTTAGTTACCATTTTAGTGCAAATACAAAAGTGCTCGGAAATGTCACAGAGCAAAAGTGTGACTGTATGTACACAGAAGACATAATGGAACAGTCTTTAGAAGATAAGCAGTGTTTCCTCAATCAGTAATGAATCAGGAGTACCTTAGACAGGATGACAGAAAACACAGGGAATCGATCTATCGATAAATTTATAAACTCAATACTGGCTTCACATCATAATTGCATTTTGGTTTTTAAGAATTTTTCTCTTTGGGGATATAAAATTATAGGAAAGTTTCAAGTTTTATAATGAAACACATTAATTAATTTGTATGACTGAGCTGGTTAAAGTATTTTTAATCTGCACATTTTGTTTTCGTTGAAGATTATATTTTTCATTAAAATAATGAAGAATTCATTCTATATGGTTCTTTTTCTTGAGGCAGTCTCATTAAAAAAAATTTTCCCCCCATGGAATTTAGTGCCAAGCTGCCTCTGAATTCAATTTAATTCAACTCAATGCTCTTTCAGTCCTGGCCCTCAAGATAATTATAGACAACCAGGGAGGAAAGATACTTAAAAATGATTATACTATTTATTCAATTCTTCCACAAATATATTTCATGTGCCTTTGATATGTCAAGTACTTTGCTGTATTTTGTGGATAGAGTAGTGCATTAAACTGACCCAGTCTACTCTCATGGAGGCTACTAGCCTGTAAAAGGAAAAGGCATTAAAATAGCCATACACATAATGTACAGTTATATAATCTGAGACAATTTCTATGAAGGAAAACTACAGAGTGTCAAGAGAGAACATCATGAACAGATTTCACGGAGATTGGAGCAGATTTCTTTGAAGAAGTGGCCGTAGAGTAGAGACCTGTAGGGTAACTAAGAGTTAGACAGAGACCAGGAAAACAGCATGTCAAGTGAAAGCCATGAGATGGCAGGTTTGAGAAACTGAAAGAAAGCAAATTTCTCAGAAGACAGTGGTGAAAAGTGAGGTTGGAGAGGAAAAGAGGTACATATAGCTTTTTAAATTTCATTATAAGCATAATGGGAAGGGCTGGGGATGTGGCTCAAGCGGTAGCGCGCTCGCCTGGCATGTGTGCGGCCCGGGTTCGATCCTCAGCACCACATACCAACAAAGATGTTGTGTCCGCCGAGAACTAAAAAATAAATATTAAAAATTCTCTCTCTCCTCTCTCACTCTCTCTTTTAAAAAAAAAGCATAATGGGAAGCAATTAAAGAGTTTTGACCACAAAAATGATATCACTGTATACACCTTTTTTTCAGTTCAAGTAGAAATGGAACATTTGGGAAAAATAACTCAAAAAAGGCAAAACAAAATTCTAGCATTTAAGGGTGTATACTTATAAGTGGTAAAACAAAAATATAATGATTACTATAAAAGTCAAGATAAAGGGTAGGGATACAGCTCAGTGGCAGAACACATGCTCAACATATGTAAGACTCTGAGTTTGATTCCCAGCAAAAGAAAGAAAAAGAGAGGTGGGAGGAAGAAGGGAGGGGAAAGAAGAAAAAAATTAATCAAAATAGTAAGTTACTCTAGAGGGGAGGAGAGAATGCATTAGGGACTTTTGGAGGTACTGACAATGGAGATTTCTTGACAGTGGTGGTTACATGGGTGTTTGCTTTATATTCATGTATTAAATTTTAATCTATGTGTATATATCAAAATAGCACTATATGTTTTGTTTTCTTTTAATAAAAGAGTAGATTGAGGTGAAGAATTAGGGACACTGAATGCAGATGGCCTAAGAAGCTTGGTTTTGGCAGCAGATAATGATAATTGCCCTCCATCCATTCTCTAATTCTTCTTTTTAGGAACTGTGCACCCTCAGTTTTGGTTGGAAATGACACCATCTAGGAAAAGACATTTTTAAGTTTCTTCTGTCCTAGGTGTGACCGTGTCTAACTCTGGCCCACTTTCTTAATGACAAATTTCTCTTTTTCTCTCTTCCTGCAATCTGGGTTTTAACTACAAAGAGAAGATTTGCCTTGAATCCAGACATGGAAGTTAAATAGATGTTGAGAATGGCAGAGCTACGCCCAGCAGCATCCCTGGTTGATTCTGTGAAACAGTGACATATATCTACCCTAGAATGCCCATGTACTTTTGAACTATTATGAGAATGAAATATTATCCTTCTGACTTCTTTAAGTCACTATGTGGCAGTGTAGATGTGTACTAATAACAGTTGTGAGGAAAAGTTGAAAGAGATTGCAATACTTAAAGTGGGATATAGGAATAGGAAAGAGATTATTAAATGGAAGAGACAATCAAGCATGCTTAAAATGTTGACATGAAGAATTTAGAATAGAAGAAAGGGGGGAAAAGTTGAAACTACTGTAATCAGAAGTTTAAAAACTAGAGCAAATTTTGTGAGAAAATAGAAGGGGACAGAATACAGAGCTTGTGTGGAAGAACTGGCCTTTGAATGAAAGAGGGAAATTTATTATATTTTAGCAGGAAGTAAGAAGAGGATGTATATGGATGTAGCACTATTTGTAGACATGCTAAAATATGAGGATTCCTACTCAATGTCTTCATTTTCTTTTAGGAAGCAAAAGGTATTATCTGAGAATGAAGAGAAAGGAAATTGGCAGTCATAGGCTTCAGCAGAGTGAGAAGGTACCGAATGTTTTCTATGGAGAAATGTAGCATGATGAGCATTAAGTTCTGAATACTTATTTGAAGAGGGGAATCATGAATTTGGGGCATTATGAGCAGTAAATGTTGAGTGCTTATTTGAAGTGGAAATTCATAAATTTGGCATGTTATGAATCTTCCAGCCAGGTTCAACTGCTTTGGGGTTGCCAGGAATAGATGAGTTAGTTCTGAATAGGAAGAAAGGTACAGACAGAAGCCAGTGGTCAAAACTAGAGATGATAATGGACCGGAAGTCTCAGCAAGGATGAGAAACTACTGTTCTCATTAGTAGATGACTGGAAGTAAAAGTGTTTTGGATGAATGGTGAAACATTCAAATGAGTGATTTGGAGGTTGTGGAAGATGTCAAATTCAGGGAGGGGCTGTGAATGTAGGTAGTTGAGGTAAAGCAGGGATGATGTCTCTGTAGAGGAAGAAAAATCTTCATAGAGTATGAGGTAAATAGTTCCATTTTTAAAGGCCATTATCAGTTTGCTTAGTAAAAAAAGAAGGTAAGTTGGTAGAAGAAAGAAAAGAGGAGAAGAGGTAGATTGTGTAGAGAAAAGACAAAATTTATGGCACACTAGAGAGTAGAATTAACTGCCAGCCTCGCCAGAAGTTAGTGTACACCTGTATAAACTACTGAAGAAAGTGGAAATGTATAATGAAAACAAATTCTGAAGGAACGAGTATGGAAGTTCAAGTAGTTTGGACTTGATTTTGCATAACAAGCTGTCAGTCATGATGTCATCAGACACTGATACCTACAAAGATTACCAAAAATCTATTTCATCTATTCTTCTTGGGACTTCTAAATTTATGATTTTTATAATTCTGGAAAATTCTTAGCTACTCTGTCTTTAAATACTGCCTGTCCATCTTTCACTTTGTTCTCTCCTTCTAGAATTTCTACACTTCTATCTATCTATCCAAATAGATGAGAGTGATAACATTGAATCAATTTTAAATAATTAAAGTTTACTTACAAACATTAGCACTTTGTCAAGTCAGAATTAACTTTGTGTATACTGCACATTAAATCTTAAAAGATCATTCTCCACTGTCTCATTCTAGATGTTTTATAAAGATGAATTAATCCCCTTTCTAATTACATATATATTTTCTTGACTCTAATAACACCTACATACTATTACTTTTTAAGAGTATCTAGACTCTCTACCAAATACATGAAAATTTCTTGAATACTTTTCACTTAATCCTAATCTATATTTTTAAGTTTCAGAATTAATTTCTTTGTTAACCAAGTCCTGGAATAAAATATAAATAATATGTTTCCATAAATAATATATTTACATCAAAATGCATCAGTACATTGCAAATTAAAGCTAAGATTAACCAACTCCCTTAGGACAAAAAATTGTTTTTATAGTTTCTGAATTTAAAGGGATTGCTTACCTATGATGAGCCTCTGAAGAGCACCCTTATCTCCATTCACTGCAGCAGCATGAACTTGTAATGCTGATGAGGAACCAGTAAAGAGTAAGTTCTCTGATCTGTTCATAGTCTTTTCAACAACTGGAGCAACCTATAACAATGATTCAGACAATGAATTCGTGCAGGAAATTATCTTTTCTTTCTTTTTTGGGGGGTATGTATGTATGTGCGTATGTGCGTGTGTGTGTGTGTGTGTGTGTGTGCGCGCTCGTTTTGGTAAAAATACATCTCCTCTCCAAAACAGTTTGAAGCTGACCTGAACAAAGAAATTGAAATACGGTGATGCTAATTTCACATGAACTTCAAGTGTATAATCTAACTGTATTTACCATCTTCTTTACTCTAAAAACCTTTGGCATTGTGGAGCTGGGGGTATACCTCAGTGGTAGAGCACCTACCTGGCATGTGGCATGTGCAAGGCCCTAAATTCAATCCCCATCACCCCCCCACACACACACACAGACACAAACAAACTGAATATCCATTTATCAATATCAAATCAATACACTTAGTTTTCTCCCTTTAGGAAGTTTCCAACCAAATCGATGTTAAATTAGGTTGGATAAAAAGCAAGGAGACTCCAGTTTCAGCCTAGAAAGAGCAGTCCCTGCCAAATCTGGCTATTTCCTGTACCCAGACCTCAAATCAGTCTTAGTTCCCTCTAACTAACAAGGCTGGAGCGCAGCACTAGCAGAGTTAAGGCCAATGTCACCCAAACTTGTCAGTGGACACTTCTGCACCATTCAATGCTCATGTTGATGGGTGATAAAAAGAAGCCTAGGTTTTGGAATAGCATAAACATTATTGACCTAGTAAGTATGATCAAAATCCTGGTCTGGGATAAATGATACAAAAAAAAAAAAAGGAAATGAAGACCTCCAAATATTACTGCTGAGATTTTTTTTAGTTTGACTTTAAAACAGCTGAAAATGGTTTCTTCCATACAAGGACAAGCTGTGTACTGATGTCTCTCAGTATTAATTATGTCTCCGTCTCTAGCCTCAGTTTAAGTTGTTTTTTTTTTTTAAATATACCATTCCTATGTCCAAGCCAAGGTAAAAAAGGAATAAAGGACAAGAAGCCCTCCATCTAGAGACCCATGATAGAACGCACTCTAGAAGCCAGTGGGTATGAGCATATTCAAGTTACACAGTTTGAGACTATGAGTCCACAGTAGTTTTTCTTCTATTACTGGGACATCCATCTTGGGCAGCTTGAAGGTTGTTGGATATTCAGCTATTTGGGTGGTCTGGGCATGGATCAGCTCCATGGGAGAGGACTTCTTGGTTTCTTTGTAGTCCTGGATGACAAAACCTCCGGGTGTTTTATGATTAGAGAATTTATGATGACACGAGTAGCTTTAGCCTTAACCTTGTCCATATTGTCAGTGATCCTTGAAAGGGTCATGGGGGCTGGTTTCTTTCCTCTTCCTCCTCCTTTTTTATTTTTGAGGGGGTGGGTACTGGGGATTGAACTCAGGACACTCAGCCACTAAGCCAAATCCCCAACTCTATTTTGAATTTTATTTAGAGACAGGGTTTCACTGAGTTGTGTATCACCTCACTGTTACTGAGGCTGGCTTTGAACTCCATCCTCCTGCCGCAGCCTCCTGAGTTGCTGGAATTACAGGCATGCACCACCGTGTCCAGCTTTTTCCTCCTTCCTAATGAGGTGCTGATACTTGTACTCTGGAATCACTGTTTTCCAGGGGATGCTGCCCACGTCTGATGAAGAAGGAGTGATGGGTGCAGGGTCCTTGGGACATCATCAATGCTGAATATCCAGAGACACATCTGCATGGGCAGGGACATATTGTCCACAGGCCCACTAAGTCCAAGAGCCAAGAACAGAAACACTAGGCACTTGTGGTTGTCCTGAATCATTAAAAGACTGGGATCCATACGCTTTTCCTATGTATAATTCAGGGCTGAGACAATTCACAATAGCTAAACTGTGGAGCCAACCTAGATGCCCTTCAGTGGATAAATGGATTAAAAACTGTGGCATATATACACAATGGAATTTTACTCAGCAATAAAAGAGAATAAAATCATGGCATTTGCAGGTAAATGGGTGGAGTTGGAGAAGATAATGCTAAGTCAAGTCAACAAATGCCCAATGTTTTCTCTGATATAAGGAGGCTGACTCATAGTGGGGTAGGGAGGGGGAACAAGGGAGGAATAGATGAATTCTAGATAGGGAAGAGGGGAGGGAGGAGGGAAAAAGAGGAGGCAGGGGATTAGCAAGGATGGTGAAATGCGATGGACATCATTATCCAAAGTACATGTATGAAGACACAAATTGTGTGTCAACCTACTTTATATACAAACAGAGATATGTATATAGGTGTAATAAGAATTGTAATGTAAAAAAAACCCAAGTACATGTATAAAGACATGAATTGGCATGAACATACTTTATACAAAGATATAAAAATTGTGCTCTATATGTGTAATAAGAATTGTAATACATTCTGCTGTCGTGTATTTAAAAAAATAAAATAAAATAAAAATTCAGGGCTGAGTCCCTGTCACTACAGTGAAATGATGTCATGACATGCTGTCAGGTGTTCATGAGGAACATTGTCCAGGTGCTGCAAATTAGCAAAGCTTCCCAAGAAAGTCTGATCTGCTGCCTCCAAGCTGCCTGGGGCTCAAACTCTGGCATTAAAGAGGATCCCAGGGACCATATCTCCCAAGAGGATGTGTGCAGCCCAGATGCAGCCATGGTGAGAGCGGCAGCAACACTAACTGCCCCTACCACCATCTAAAGAGCACAAGCTTGCAGGAAATTTTCTGAAATCTGTCTCAACATTTTCAAGTGAGAATATTGTGGTTCACAAGAAAAATTCAACTAAGATTAAAAATAACTACAGTCTTAGTCCTAGAATTACCATAATGTGGTAAATTAGGTGACTTCTACACAAATTGCTAATCTGTAAAATTGAGAGGATTGGGGTTCTTCTCAGACCATTCTCAGGGACTGTCTGAGAAAAAAACAAAAACAAAACACCCAATAATTAACATTAGGCACAGGATTCAAAAGTCACAATGAAAAAAGAAGTCACAGTGACTTCCAAGTAATACAGGTAATGATTCCATATAATAATAAATGTTTCAATTGATACAGGGAATCAAGCCAGAAAATGGGTATGACATAAACTTAATTGTCAAGTCAGAATTAACTAGATTTAAGCACATTAAATTAAAACTACCTAGTTCTTTTCTTCATACCCACAAAAGGTGAACAATGTTTTTTTTTTCTCTCCTTAGTCCACTAGGACCTTAAGATCTTATTTTATGATTAACATATTTCATTAATGAAAATTGTCTGGCTTGTAGTCTCTTGTGGTTTTTTAAAAACTTCTGGAAGTGTATCAGTTATGTAGGAAAATAGTGAGTTCCCTATAAGAGTATTTTAACAGAGGCTGGACTATGTCAGAAATGTAGTTAAGGATTCAAGCATCTGAGAGAGAAGTAGAAAGAAGTAGGTATATCAATTATCTTAAATGTCCTTCCTAAACCTAAGATGCTCTATCAAAGTTCCAAATTTAAACACCTACATGGATCAGGGAGGTAACAAGTATAAAAATGTAGGAGTCATGGGGTTCAGGCAGAACACATACATTTGTAAAGTAAGTAGCCATTAATTAGCTCCAGTTAATTGTTTCCAGGAAGATAGGCAAGTCCTCTTCTGATTTCACCATAAAATATGTCATTCTAATCTCTGTACTTCCTGTGGACCTGGACCTGGGGGTTTTTCTCCACAAACTCTGGGTTTGCTCCACAACTGATCAGCTAGTACTTGGCATTGATAAGTGCTATTTGTTCAAATTCTGCCTTAGAAATAAGATATTTTTAAAAATTATGGTATAGGTTAGCTTTTAAAGATTTTATGTTGTTATTTGAGTTAGCATGATGGCAGAAGATATAGAGGAAGCGGGTACTGTGAGACAGTTTTCATGTTCAAGCATGTCTGTCATGTCGGAAGAACCACTGTCATATGCAGAATTATATTAAAGTCACTTGGAAAAATCTACATAGCACAGATGGAGATAGAAACATGATGGGAGAGCAGTTACTTTTGGGTTTTAGGCTTAGGTGTGTTTATAATAAGCAGTATCTCTTTAAATTTCCTCAGCTCTCTGGATTTCTCGAAAATATGAAAAGTAAAAAGGGTAGACTATGTTCATTTACTCAACAAGTTGAGAGGCAATCAGGCATTGCTTTGAACTCTCATTCCTCACTTGGATTCTAAGTGATTAGAGTTATAAAAGCCATAAAAGTTCTTTATGTACTTTGAAAAACAAAAGTTAGCTTTCAGTTATATGTATTTATAAATTTCATCTCATATTTCTTAGCATTTAGAATTTACAGGTGTATAGTTGATACTTAGTACATGTTCGTTGAATTAAAGGTTACAGGCTGAGTACTAAGTCTAAAGAGTGAGAAGGATCAAAATTTAATTTCTTAGGGTAATGAGTTCACGCAAATGAGTACCTGCTCTTTTTTAATTTCCCATTTCAACTACACATGGGCTCTGTCAGAGAGGGAGGTGAGTGGATAGTGGTAAGAGACTGCCCTAGCAGTCAGGAGGTCTAAGTGAAAGTCTTGGCTCTACCACTGTCTAATTTTTGTCATCCTGGAAAAGCCATTCTTTTAGGGTACTTTTTAGCATGATTTTTTTTTTTTTTTGCGCTAGTGTTCTTTTGTAAACCATTTTTTTTTAATAACCGAAAATCAAAACCACTTACTTAAAGTGCCATAAAATGCAAGGGCATCATTAACTAATTATAAAACATGCCAGTGTAATAAATGGTGTAATAATTATAACGGTACAAAACGAGTGGTGCTGTAGTCTCACACAAAAAGAAATTCTGATTAGGAGGACTAAAAGATGGGTTCGTTGTTGACATGTCAGAGATGACAAATGTCAGAGATGATGACATTTGAGATGGAATTACAGAAAGAGAAAGAATTACAGAAAGAAATTTCCCATTTCAGGCAGCAGGAAAACTGGAGCAAAGGCAGGGGAGAACCATAAAACATTGAGTGCCTTCTTGGTACTTCGTGGTTATTATGTGGCTATCCTTCGGAGCTCGAGGACCGGTTTACACAAGGTGCTGGCGACCTACCGGGGCCAGGTTAACATCCTTGACTGCTTGGGTAAGGAATTTCGTAATTATTCTGTGTGAGTCATCCAGGTGTTAGAAGCAATCAATCTGTCACTGAGCTTTACAGTTTACAACGTGCTTTCCTTACCAGATCGATTCCTCACATGAGCCCTCAGAAACAATAAGGAATAGTCACTGACTCCTAGTTCATAACGGAGGATTTAGTGCAGAAGAAGAGGAAGCAGGCAAGGAGGCCAGTGATAAAGGCTCAAGGCCACACAACTCAGGAGGGCCAAGGGTCTGCGGCAGCAGTCAGGGCGATGCACAGCGATCAATCTGAGCTTCCCCAGCCAGGCCCCTTCCTACTCACCCTCGCCTCCTCCAGGACTGACGTCCGGGGGGCGGCTCTAGGAGGCACGACCCTCACGGGGCCGTCCCTCTCGCCAGGCCAGGACACTACACCGCAGGGTCAGACCCCAGGGCGCTGACTCCGGAGAGCCTCAGAAGGCCGCCCGAGGGGCTCGGCCACACAGCCTTCTGGGAGCTGTAGTTCTTATCCTGAGAAGCTAGGAGGTACACACCCTCTGCCCTTTCAATCCCACAGGGCCCCGCGCGCAGAGGGCTCGGTGGGACTAGGCCGAGGGCCTACTGGGAAAGGGAGTTCCAGATGTCCGATGACTTGCTCGGCGAGGGAAGCGCAGGACTACATTTCCCGACGTGCCCCGGGGTAGGCAGGACCCGGAAGTGAGGGCTGCGAGGCCTCTCTGGAAGTTGTCCCGGGTGTTCGCCGCTGGAGCTCCGGGTCGAGAGGACGAGGTGCAGCTGCCGGGAAAATCCTCTACTGCTGCTGGCTCCCGGAGCCCAGCCCTTTCCTAACCCAGCCCAGCCCAGCCCAGCCCACTCCCAGCCGCCAACGCCCGTCCCTGCTGCGGACCCCAGCGTTACCATGAATCCTGCCGTCTTCCTATCTTTACCCGACGTCAGATGCTCCCTGCTGCTCCTGGTGAGTGAGGGGGGAATGACAGACCTTTCGGCCGACTCTCGGACGCCTCCCGCCCTTGCCGAGGGGGCACCACTGCTGCCCCTGCATTCCTGTCTTTCTCCGATGACCAGGAGTGCACTCTCCCCTGCTGCCTTCACTTTCTCCATTTGTCTGTCGGCTCCCTAGGCCTGGGGTCCTGGAGGCCTGAGGAACCGCGGTCGGGGTTGGGACCTGTAAACAAGAGAATTAGTTCTAGAGGAGTGGTACGTGGGAGGGTCACCATGAGGAGCTCCCCTTTACCGCCGGACTGCAGGGCTTGTTTCAGTTTTGAGGGTGTGTGGACCTGGTGGAAGCCTCAGTGCAAAAGGACGGAGGATAGAACCTAGTGTATTTCCCCCCCCCCTCCCCCTTCTCCATTTGGGAAGGCTGTGAAGCCGACAGGTGCTGGGGTCGTGCGGATCTCACTCTAGAGCCCTGAAACGGTGCCCAGGTTGGCAGAACCCTCTGTTGTGGCTTCATAGGATTGGTTGGGAACCCGGAACTGGAAACTGGTTTGGTGTCTACTGGGGAATAAAGGTTTGCAAATATGGAGAGTGTGATTATCTAACAGGCTCAACTCAAGGCCTCCTTCAGATATCTTTACAACCTCCCACTGAAGCATATTTTTTTTTCTCTCTCGTCTTGAGACCAGGTCTTCTGCAAACACATGCATTCATTAACTTCCTAACCTGCTCAGTGTCATCGCATTCTATAAAGGAATCTTTCCCTAGTTCCTCTGACTCCAAAGTACATCTTGATTGTGTAACCTAAGTGACCTAGGATTTAGGTAAAATTCAGACAAAAGTGAAGGGCCAACTCAATGTGACAAAATGATGGGTGTTTAATTGGATAATTATTATAGTACAATATTTGAAACTACTTTAATTGTAGTTTTTAGAAAGCCAAATTTAACATGAAAATTATTGAGTAAAAACCACTTTCTTCACAATCTAAGGAACATAGTTAAGTAACCCACAGGAACTGGGGATTGAACTCAGGAGCTCTCATATGCTAGGCAAATGCTGTACCAATGACTTAAATCCATAGCCTTAGAAACAGGTTTTCTTAACTTACATTGCTTACTCCACCTTATCACAGTAAAGATTTACTATTTGTATTTGAAATAGTTTTCTTTTTCTTTGTGACTTGTAAGCCATGTTTAAAAGCCATATATGGACACTACTAGGTCCCTTTCAGAGAAAGCACTATAAAAAACTAGATTAAATGGCAAAATACTTTTTTAAAAATATATTTTTAGTTGTTGATGCACCTTTATTTTATTTATATGCAGTGCTAAGAATCGAACCCAGTGCCTCACACACTTTAGGCAAGCACTCTACCACCAGCTACAACCGCAGCCCTGGCAAAATACTTTTGAGAACTCAGCACTGTATATTAACATGATAATAGTAAATGATGGTACATCTTTCTTTCTTTCTTTCTTTCTTTTTTTTTTTTTTTTGGTACCAGGGATTGAATCAGGGCCCTCGACCACTGAGCCACAATCCCCAGCCCTATTTTGTATTTTATTTAGAGACAGAGTCTCACTGAGTTGTTTAGCGCTTCACCATTGCTGAGTTTGGCTTTGAACACATGGTCCTCCTGCCTCAGCCTCCCTAGCTGCTGGGATTACAGCAAGTAGCTATCTTTTGATGATCTCAAGAACATCTTAGAACATACCACTTTATGCCTGAAAATCCTTTCTGGATAAATAACTGAATACAAAAGTTCAATGTGATAACTATTTTCTGTGCTTTGATGTATGTTAAAATATATTCATTCAATCTTTTCTACTTATTTTTGTTTCTGAGATAGGTTTATTCAGGGTTGAAAGTAATCATCTTCAGCTTTATTCTTAATATTGTTCTTTCTGCATTGATTGTGTACAAGAGTTTTGGAAATAAGGCTACATTGGAATGAAATTGGATCATATATCCTAAGTAACCTCTTCTATGGTTCAAAGTAGCAATAAGATATACCAGCTAAATGATGGTATATCTTATTGCTACTTTTCATAAGTATACAACAATGAATGATTTCTGCATAGAGAAGAATATTCTCTGTAGTGCCGCAGTCCTGCTGGCTGGGCAAAATAGCCGGGGAGTGATGAACAACTTGTGTAGATTGATACAGGGAGCCGTTTATTGTAGGACATCAGGGGTATTTATACATTCCACACAGCTTATCTTAATTAACATAAACTAGATACAGCAGTCAACCAATAAGAAATCTCCACACTTAATGGCTCGCTGGCGTTACTTCACAAACCACTCCCTTTAGCAAAATGCCAGGCGCCATCCAGACTTGTTTACAGACTCCAACACTGTAGTGCTTTATTATTATTTGGTGATTTTAAAAAATATACTGTGATTCTTTATTCCTTCTAGAAATGTTGCAACAATACAATTATTAGAGACCTATTCCTCCTTAAGGAACTAGATACTAATCTTTTTCTTATCTATAAAATGACTTAAAATTGTCTTATAAATTATTTTAAAGTTCCTGAAAAGTACAAAGGGCAAAAAAACTTAAGACATTGGTAAGAAAAGTTGAAACATTGAATACGAAACCTACATCAGAAACACTTTCCTCAAATAATATTCTTTGGTTGTCCAGCTAAGTTAAATGAAAAAGAATTTATTTAGAAATAACTCATGCTTTTCCTAGAAAACCTACCAACCCTGTTAAGTATATAAAGGAACAGTTTTTTCCAAATAAAATCTCGGTTTAATTAAATTTTAGTTAGCATTTTGTATACCTTTTTAAGCAAATGTAGCAGATATTTTAGAGAATACTTGTGAAAGTTAATGGGCTGGAAAATAAAGCCCCAGAAAAGACTTAATAAACCAGAATTACAAGTCATACTAGATTTAGTTTGAACACAGTGTTTACCTACTTTAATAATTTCATACTACTTAACAAATGTTTATAAAATGTATCTAATCACAACTCTAATTACCTGATGATTCTGTCAAATGATGGAACCTGCTTAGTCAGTGTTAACCTGTTTAATAAGTATATTCTTTATCTTACCCAATGTACTTTTTTAAACATTCTCCAACTACCCCTCAAGTCATCCTTTTTTCCTGTATTTCCTGCTGTAAATAGCCATATATTCTCTTTCTACAGTTAAGTTTTTTTCAGGCATTTTATGCATCAGCTCTAAAGAACTAGATCTACTTAAGTTAGTAACATTTGTACAATAACAGCTGAAGCACAACCTAAGCTTTTGGAAGCAAATAGCTATCTTTTTGCTGATCTCAAAAACATCTTAGAACATACCACTTTATGCCTGAAAATCCTCTCTGGATAGATAACTGAATACAAAAGTTCAATGTGATAACTATTTTCTGTGCTTTGATGTATGTTAAAATATATTCATTCAACCTTTTCTACTTATTTTTGTTTCTGAGATAGGTTTATTCAGGGTTGAAAGTGATCATCTTCAGCTTTATTCTTTGTATTGTTCTTTCTGCATTGATTGTATACAAGAGTTTTGGAAATAAGGCTACATTGGAATGAAGTTGCATCATATATCCTAAGTAACCTCTTCTATGGTTCAAAGACTTTTAGCACTCTGCTCCAGTTGCTTTATTGAAGATGTTTTCTCAATTTCTTCATAAATGTGTTTATATATAGTAGCCTAATTGCTCATGCCTGAATACTTAAGACTTACCATTGTTGCTCCTGGTTTGTTCAGTGTGCATAGGGAGCTGGGAGAAGTTGTTTAGTTTAGGAAATTAAGTGAATTAGAGAGCTAAGTAAACATTTATTTAATTAAAATTCTGTAAGTGTCTTAAAAGTAAATACAGTAGAACTCAAAAGGTGTCATTTTTTAACCATCAATGCCAATAAGTACAGTTTCCAATCTTCAAGAAAAGTATTTCAGGGGGCATGTAGTTCATTTTATAACTAAGTGAGTTATTTATCCTGCTGATATAATTTCCTTCATAACAGTGGCTTATAATACCTGACTTAGGATCACCTGGGACAATTTTAATGAAATACTATCAGGGTAGAGCTCAGTGGTAGAATGTGTTCAGTTTCCAGCACTGAAAAACAAAACTGAAAATATCGTGGCCCTACACCAGATCAGTTATATCTGTGGGACCCAGGCATTAGTTGTTTGGAAAAAATTTCCTGTAATATCATTACCACATTTTGAAAAATTAATCAAATATTTTGTTAGTGTTTGGATTTTCCTGATTATGTCCATTTTTAAAAAAAGTTTTTTTTAGTTGTCAGTGGACATTTATTTTATTTATTGATATGTGGTGCTGAGAATTGAACCCAGTGCCTCACATGCTAGTCAAGTGCTCTGCCACTGATCCACCACCCCAGCCCAGATTATGTCCATTTTTTAAAAAACAGACTGAGCAGGGATGGGGTTATGGCTCAGTGGTAGAGCGCCCCACCTAGCACGTGTGAGGCGCTGGGTTTGAATCTCAGCATCACATATAAATAAATAAAAAATAAAGATATTTACTGTCTACCTACAACTAAAAAAATAAAATTAAAAAAAACAAAACCAGACTGACCAAACCAGGGGCCATGTAAAGTGTATACATTCCAATTGATTGATGTCTCTCTTATGAAACTTTTTTTTTTTTTTTTTGGTGTTAAAAATTGAACCAGGGGCCTCGCATATGCTAACCATGAACTGTACCAAGCTATACCCCCAGGCCAAAGTTTTAAATTTACAGGATCTCTCTCCATCTCATCTTTTTTCCTTATAATTTATTTAGGAAAAAGTCCTGTAGAATTTCTCACATTATGGTTATTACTGATAGTCCTTGTGGTTTGGATTTTTGTTTTTCTGTTCCTTATGTTTGCTATAAATTTATAATTCAGTTCAAGTAATTTTAACCAATATATATGGTTAAGCTCATATATGTGGTTAAGTTCATTTATTTTATTTATTTTTCAATTTTTAGTTTTTTAACATTTATAATCATGTGAATCTACTGCTTTCAGATTAAATGCAAAGGCAAATATGAGAATCTTGTCATCTTTTATTAAACCAGATCTTAGATTTGCAGTAACTTAAATAATTTCAGACTTCTCTCTAAAATCTATTTTGCTTAGGAAATAAGTTGTTTTTCATAAGAGATGCTATTTATGTTAACCTATTGTTGGTCTATTATTGTTAATTTGATAACAAATATGCTTTTTAAATTTCAAAAAAATTAATAAAATTTACTGCTTCCAAAGCAAAAAGTAAATCTATAGTTTATGGAACTTTGTACGTGTTGTTGATATTATGAAATCCTACATATAGGGATTAGGCCATTTTGTGATCTTGCCAACAATGTAAGTTTTTCTGTATCCTTAGCAAGGTATGATGTGGGTCTGATAGGTGGGAATTGGTACATCAATGTCTTTTAATTTGCTCCTTTTTAATATGAGTGTGATTGAGTTTTTTTAATTTAAATGTCATTTGTGTATTTTTAATGTGAAGTATCTTCCTACCTATGAGATTGTTGGTCTTCTGTTTCTGTATGCTGCACACACACACTGAAAGAGACAGTAGCCCTTTATATTATTGTTATTTGAATCTATGATGTACTCAAATGTTGAGAGACACTGGAATGGACTACCCTGTCTGAATTAAGTAATAAGAATGTGTCTCATTTCACAGCACGGAAAACATTTCCTAAACTGTAAATCATGGTTTTCAAAGAGCTTTATAATAGTTCAACCTATAGATGCACTATAATTTACTGTCTTTTATTAAAGATGTTTGGATTGTTGGTTATTTCTGTTTTTTCAGTGTTATAGAAAATGTACAAAAGAAAAACATACAATGATGATGTTCACTGCAAATCTCCAAATATATCATTGGGATACTTTTAAAATTATATTTATTGAGTCACATGTGATGTTTTTTGTTTGGAGTTTCTGGTACATGGTACCAAATTACTCTACTGGAAAGTTGTACCTATGTGAATTTCTGCCAACAGTGCCACTTCCTCACATTCTAATCAACTGGGAGTACTTTTATAGTCTGTGCCAATTTAGTATACCGAAAGATGATATATAATTTCTATTTACATTTATTATAACCAGAATTGAATTTTTGCACATTTATTGAGACTGTATTTCTGTGAGGGAGGGCGGGGAGAGGGAGAGAGAGAGAGTATGTGTATGTGTGTGTAACTTGTTCATGTTATTTGTCGTCTTTTCCAAAAATCAGTTACTCCTCCTTCCTCCATTAACTCAGAATAAATGTAGTCAGAAGATAAACTTTAAGAATAATGGAAGGTGTTATTCCTTTGTTCATTAGTGTCCCTTAAAGAGGTAGCACTGTGCAAAGAAATATCAGGACATCTATGTGCAAGTTCCAAACTCTTCCATTTTACACAGTAACCTTAGATAAATTATCTAACTTGAATTTGTAGTCATAGGTAAGCACATTGGATTTGATGATTCAGTAATTCTTTATATACTCTGCTTGTTTTCAAAAAGGGTATTCCTCTGATTTTCTCTGTTTTCAAAAAGGGTATTCCTCTGTTTTCAAAAAGGATATTCCTCTGATTTCCTCTAAGTTGTAGACTTCCTTAAGTTTGAATATTTCCTTAAAATTTTTTGCTTTTTCACAAGTTGTAGCACTGTGCCACTCACCCTGTTGTACATATAAAGGGAAGTGTGCTTTGATTACAGCTTTTCTGATATTGATCACTGCTGTGCTCTGTTTCATCTAGCCAAGGAAATGATTTCAAAGTTTGATTTTTAATAGCATTTATTAATCCTTAGTCTACTTTTGATCTGGTAGAAGGGAACTATCTATATATTCCAGGCTGCAGGAAGTTACTGTTTTTTTTTAAATTTTATTTTTTATTCTAATTTGTTATATATGACAGCAGAATACATTATAATTCATATTACACATATACAGCACAATTTTTCATATCTCTGGTTGTATACAAAGTATATTCACACCTTTCTTGTCTTCATATATGTACTTAGGGTAATGATGTCTATGTCATTCCACCATCTTTTTTATACCTCTTGTCCCCGCCCTTCCCCTTCCATCTTCCCATGCTCTCCCTCCCAACACCACTATGAATCAGCCTTTTTATATCAGAGCAAACATTTGGCATTTGGTTTTTTGGAATTGGCTAATTTCACTTAGCATTATATTCTCCAACTCCATCCATTTATCTACAAATGTCATGATTTTATTCTCTTTTATTGCTGAGTAATATATACCACATTTTTAATCCATTCATCTATTGAGGGGTATCTAGATTGGAAGAACCTGCTCTTTATCATTGCTATTTTTTCTTTCTTTTTGTCACTTGAATGCCTATTTGCTATGAAAGAGAAAAAGATAATTGATATGTAAATCATGCCTCCAAGAAATTTGTCATTCACTTGGGGAGAGAAGATGTATATGTAAATAATTAGAATACCAAAAGGAAAGTGATATCTGAAAGTAATTATAGAGATGGGTTGTAGATATTCAGAGGTGGGATTGTGAGCCTAAGCATGCTTCTTCCAAGTAGCTTTACCTACTGAATCAGAACCTGTACTGTATTCTTACCCAGGTAACACAAATGTACTTTAAAAAGTTTGAGAAGTACCGTTGTAGATGTTTGTAAGAAACAAATTAGTTCTCAGTGGAGGGTAGAGCAACTTTTTTGAAAAAGACGAATTTGAGTATTGATTTGAAGGGTTAATTGATTGGTTAATTTTTAGACATGAATGGAATGAAGAACAAGGGCTATCTATGAAATATTTTACCTGAATACTTTTTTTGTTTTGTTTTTGTAACAAAGTCTTCCTATCTGGTTTGCTGACATGGCTAAATATAAGAATTGGTTCTAAAGAAGCTGGCAAACCCTTTGCCCAACTTCCATAACAGTTATCAATTTAGCAAAAATAAGAATCCTGGTTTTTAGTGAATTATCATCATCATAAGATTAACAGGGGATAGGAAAAATGCCACTTCCAATGAGTCTTGCCTGTGATGCCATGGCCTCAGGTCAAATCATTGTATAACTGCTTTGTAAATCCTCAGTGATATTATGGTCAGAATCTCTATGATTTCTCTAGCTTTATGATTATGTCATTATGTAGAACCTTGAGCATTGTACTGAACTCTAATTTTAAAAGTTGCTTGAATTTGTAGACATTAACATTACTAATACAAAAAAGAAAGAGGAAATCATCTCAAAAAAAACTTCCTAGTATTTGAACTAAAGAAAACTAGGCTGAGGCTGGGGTTGTAGCTCAGTGGTAGAGCACTTGCCTAGCACCACATTCTCAGCACCAAATAAATAAATAAATAAATAAACAAACAAACAAAATATTGTGTCCATTTACAACTAAAAATAAAAAAAAAAACTAGGCTGAATATTAGAGTGCCAGTGATTTTTCCATTTCTTCTTCAAGATTGTCACAGTCTGATAGTAGGACCTTTGGTAATTATATTTAACAAGTCTTTGAGAATCAGAAGAGTTTTTGACCTTGGAAAAAGAGTTGGAGCCCTTTTTATTTTTTAGGAGACTATCACTACTCAGTTTAGCTATTGGGAATGAACATAAGAACATGAATGGGTGATGTACACTAATAATGACTGAAGTTATACTTGTCTAAAGTTGTCCTATAAATTTAAGTTCACTTAAATTAAATAAAAGTTCCATTCCTCAGTCACAGTAGCTACATTTGGAGTACATAATCTGGCACATCCAGTGTATGAAGGTGCACATTATGGATCGTGGAATGTATTTTATCATCCCAGAAAGTGCCATCCACAGGAAGTGAATAGTGCTGTTCTAGAGCAAGATAAGGTGAGCTAAAGAATGAGGAAAATTACTCCAGTAGTGTTTCAAAGCTTTGAGGAATGTATATCTTGTTCGTTCATGGGACAGCAGTAATCTGGAAAATGTCAGTCATCTTGTCAGTGAACATAGATTTGGATTTCTGTGTCCTAGTGGTTAAGGAGGCATCAGTTAAAATTTGAAAATAAGAATTTGAGTCTTAGTGTTCATTTTCTTATACACCTTCCCTCTCCTCCCCACACCTTTTACTGGTGATCTAACTGAGGGCCTCCTGTGTGCTAGGCAAATGCTCATCCTTAGCACTTTTTATTTTGTTATAATACAAGATCTCACTAAGTTGCCCATACCGACTTTGAATTGGTGGTCCTCATGCCTTTCTCCCAAGTTGCTGGGATTACAAGTGTGCCTTCTAGTGCCCAGCTCTTCTTATTATTTACAAGGTCATTTAGGCAATTTCCTTCTGGAGGATTTGTTTTCTTAGCTGAGTGTTAAGTAGGGTTGAATAGACTGTTTCTCTCAACTCTAATGGAATGTGACTGACTTTGGGATTTGAAGGTCTGCAATTTGGTGAAATCCCACTTGAGGGGATTTCATCATCATACTTTAAATGATGCTTTAGGAGAAAGTTTTCTGAATAAGAACATATCTACATTGTAGTTAGTAAAATTACCTGTAAAAATATGGCCTGTTGATGTTTTTAAGGGTGTGCCTTGGATATCAGCAGTGTTTCTCTACTATATTAAAATATCATTCTGCGTGTGACTGGGGAGTGAGGTGTCACACTTGAAGTGTGAAAAACACTATTGTGATCACTTAAGATTTTAAACCAAGAGTTCCTTACGTTTTTCTGTTAGTGATATACTTTCATGATACAGAAAAGCATAAAAAAGACGTGCTTATACCAACTGATGATAGCATTTTAGTATATAGCCTACGTTTTTTGGTGCATATTTGAATGGATTTCTAATAGTTATATATGTTGAACAATGTAAGGTTAGGCTCTTGTTCATTCCTGTGGAGAGAGGTAGATATTAGTTCATGGGAATATAGGCAGAAAAGATATCACTTGTACATGTACTTGTACTCCTACCACTTGGAAGCGACTACTAGCCTGACAACGTACCTCAGAGTTACTTGACCTTGAGCTTCCATTTTCTAAGTGTGAGATGGGGATAAAGACCTCTTCTACAAAGTTGTAAATGTATCTATAGTACATCTGAGGAAATTCTTCTGGTATCTGCTACATAGTAGGTGGTGAGTAAATGTTAGGATTAGGGGAATCAGCAAATGAGCAGATTAAAAATATTTTTCAAGTTGCCCATCCAGTCATATTAAAATTGTGTACACTGAAGTAATGAGCTCACAAGACTAGCTTTCATCCACTGTGGTCTTCTGATCCTACTGTTCTACTGACAGAAGCAGCTTAAAAATGGGACAGTAAGTGAATAAATGATCTACTTAACTCTGTTTTATAACTATACCTAATTAGTATTGTACTTATTCATTGTATAATTATGAAACTAGTTTAATGGAGGTAATTTTGTTTTGTTGAAGAGTCCACTGGTTTTAGGATTTTAAAAGGCCTGGGGTTGGGGATGTGGCTCAAATGGTAGTGTGTTCCCCTAGCATGTGTGAGGCACTGGGTTCGATTCTCAGCACCACATAGAAACAAAATAAAGATTGTGTTCACCTAAAACTAAAATATATATATATGTAAAATATATATATATATTTTTAAAAAGGCCTGGATACTTAACTAGCAGGGGAGATACCATGATCATGAAGGTGGCTTTCCCAGGGTGAATCTCATCCATTGCACTCTGGATGTTCTGACCCCAGAGGCTTCCCCAAATGTGGGAAACTCAATTGCATAATTTGTGGTAGTGGGAGACTTCATTCAAGGTTTCCCCAATTAAAAGAAGAAGAAAAAAAAATACCTGGGTTTGAACCCTGTTCTGCCACTAATTTGGATAAGTCACTTAGCTTATTTGTATCTTATTCATTTAACAAATATTTTGCTTTTACTATATGCTAGACACTATGAAATTTTGATTTCCTTATTTGTAAAATAGGAGTATGATTCCTCTTTCAGCCTCAGAGTTTCTATGATGATGCAGAGATATCAAATTGATGTTAATGATATGTTTGTAAACTATAAAAATAGTTTATTATTAGTAATTTATTTGCTTTTATATTAAAAGCAGAAAAGCATATCAAGTTGGATCTTTATTTCTATCAATCATAATTACCTTTATCACTATTTTGATAAAATCAGGGGAAAGTGACAAGTTGATAAGCACTTTAAGAAACCACTACTATTTGGAATCAGACTTTTAAAATAAAAAGCATCATCCATTTATTCATTTCAGAGGGTCAAAAGAGAGTACAGTGGGCTGGGGTTGTGGCTCAGTGGTAGAGTACTTGCCTGGCATGCATGAGGCACTGGGTTCGATCCTCAGCACTTCATATAAATTAGTGAATAAAAAATATGCTGCATGCTTCAAATACATATTTATTATTTGGATTCTTTCTCTAGAAGGCTAATTTGTATAATATACATCTGTCTCAGGGAGAGTTGATACATTATAGAAGTAGTTCTAGGATGTGGATTTCCAGGATTATTAATAATACTAGAAGGTAGAGAGACTTTGAAGCTAGAAAGACTTGCTTCATTTCTGGCTCTCTCTTTTTTAGCTGTATGATATTAGACAATTTTCCTTCTTTTTCTGAGCCTCAGTTTTTCTGACTTAAAAGTGGAGCTAATTATTTGCAAGGCTGTAATATTAAGATACAGTGTCCACAGAGTACTACATTGCATTTGTGTCTGGTATATAGGAGATGTTTGTTTTGTAAATTATTGGGTAGAGAAGAGCAGTGTACTGGACAAATGGAGTCACTGTGAAATGGAGAAAGTATGATGGACGTGGCTAGTGCTTGTGCTGACCATCCTTTTGTGACTGTACTGTCTTTTTTAAAAAAAAATATATATATATATATATATATTTGTAATTGTTGATGGACTTTTTATTTTATTCACTAATTTATATGTGGTTCTGAGAATCAAACCCAGTGCCTCATGTATGCCGGGCAAGCACTCTACCACTGAGCCACAACCCTAGCCCAACTGCACTCTCTTTTGACCCTCTGAAATGAATAAATGGATGATGCTTTTTATTTTAAAAGTCTGATTCCAAATAGTGGTGGTTTCTTAAAGTGCTTATCAACTTGTCACTTTCCCTTGGTTTTTATCAAAATAGTGACAAAGGTAATTATGATTGATAGAAATAAAGATCCAATTTGATATGCTTTTCTGTTTTTAATACAAAAGCAAATAAATTTCTATAAGTGGTATGGTGAAAGTGGGGAAGTAAGCTTTTGCTCTTGCTATTTGAAAGGTATCATTAGTTTCATATTTCTAGAAAAGCATCATTTCTATTACTTTGAGCATTCAAAATCATTCAAAAACTATAAAACTATATCTCTGACTTGTAATTGACTAGATATGGAAAATGATGATGATTCTTAGAAATATATAATCTTTCTCCAGTAAGGGAAGAGTAGATTATTACTGCAGACTTTGGGTCACTGAAAATATGAAAAAATAAAACTCCTATTTGTGTAAGTGTGGAAGATTCCAAATTTTTGGTGTATAGCTTTATTTGCTCTGATAAGTCTGACTTTATGCACAGTATTTAGCTCTTAAACATTGCTTCCAATAGATTGTAAATTTATTTACACAGAAAGCATGTGTAATATTTACTACTTTTAGTAAGTTTTGGCCATAAGCCAAATCTGTTATAACAAATCTTTTGAAATTTGGATACTGTGATGAAAGTATTTATTGAGAATCCATTGGCAGATGAAATAATTTATGAAGGGCATTTCAGTTTAGCTTCAGAAAAGTTTATTGTATGGTTTTACTTTTCTAAAGTAAATTTTCTAATCTCATAATACTTAAACCTTCCATTATTGGAAAGATCAGGAATTGGTTGGAAGAGAGGGAAAATTGTATTTTCCAGTCCACAGTTAAGAAGAACTCCTTGGTACACAATGGTTATTATCTTCAACAAAAGGGTGATTTAAAACATAACAATATGGGGCTGGGGTTGTGGCTCAGTGGTAGAGTGCTTGCCTCATACGTGCGAGGCCCTGGGTTCAATCCTCAGCACCACATAAAAATAAATAAGTGAAATAAAAGTATTATAAAAACCAATAATAATAAAATAAAATATGGGTCATTGACTTATCACTATCTACCTTGAAAAACAAACAAACAAAAAAACCATAACAACATGAATCTTCAAGAAATAGCTTTTAATTCTGAGAAGTATCCAGTGTTGTGTCATGTCGTGCAGCAAAATAATCAGATTTACATTGCACATAAGGCTGCTGTGTTTGATGTCTTTCTAGCTTACTTTATTTGGGGAATACTCATTTGTGCAGTAGTATCTAGCTTTCCTGGGTCATCCACTTCTAATGCAAGTGGATTGTGGTATTTGAGGAAACTAGCAGAGAGCTTTTTTATATTTCCATATAAGTAGTTAGTTAATAAAGATTCCTGAATATTGTGAAGATAGTATAAAAGATGTTTTCTGAGTGACCTTAAATGCACTTTTATTTGTGTTGTTTAAAGGCTTTTTAAGGTTTAAGAAAGGCATAAGGGTGTCTTTAGGGTACATTTTCTTTTAAGAGAAAGCAGAGTTCTTGTTTTCAAAGTTTATTTGACTCATTGTCAGGGACTGGGATAGTTTATATCAATAAATTATATTAGGTAATTAAAACCAGTACCAATAAAAAAACCAAATGTGTATGTAAATATAATTTTTTTCTTTTTTTGGTATTGGGGGTTGAATCCAGGGGCACTTAACTGCTGAGCCACGTCCCCAGTCCTTTTTAAATATTTTATTTAGAGACAGGTCTTACTAAGTTGCTTAGGGCCTCTCTAAGTTTCTGAGGCTGGCTTTGAACTCGAAATCCTCCTGCCTCAGCCTCCTGAGCTGCTGGTATTACAGGTGTGTGCCACCATGCCTGGCATAACTTTTTTTTTTTTAAATGGAAATCATTAAAAAATAATAAAAACATTTCTCTTTAAATATAAGTATAGATGCTGAAATTATATTTGTTAGTACCCTTGCCATAAGTCTGGAATGATACCTTTTACCAAGGATGAATAGTTTCATCTGTTGAGGACAGGCAGAGCCTATGTGATTGTGTTTGCTTTGCATCTGTGAAAACTTTTAAGTTTGTAAATTGAAAGTTTGTAAGTAGAGGACCCTCTTTCTCTTCCTGGAGGCTATACTTTTTCTGTTAAGATATTTTTTCTTACATATTTCTAAGAACTTTACAGTTCAGGAAAATTATTCCCCTTCATATGTTTTTTTCAATTTCTTTTCTCTTTTTTGTTTATTGTATTTTTTTACAGCATTTTTATAGAGTGTGCTCATACGTGTATGTTTAACCTTTTATTTTTGGATTATAAATATTAGAAAGACATTGTAAGGTGTAGAAGTAATTCTCACATGTTGTAGGGATGAACATAATTTTCCTATTTATCAGTAAGTGAAATTATTGCAGCAATTTCAGTGAACATTTTGTTTTTAGTAATTCAAACAACAGTTTTCATATAAGAAGTCTATAGTCTTCTAAATGGATCACTTAGTCAAATAAGTATCAAATGTGAAGCCTACAAAAATATGTAATTTATAATTTTTTTCTGTATCCTGAAATGTAAAGAGAACATTAAAGTAGAATCAGAAACTTGAGAGATTACTCAGCAATAAATTATCTGTTTACTGCTTAACTCATCTCACTTCCCTATTCAGTTCTGTAGCCCCTCTTATAGTCTCTGCTTTCTTTAGGTCAGAATAGTAGTTATTCACAATTACAGACTTGAAGGGGGTAATAGTTTATCTAGCTGTAGAATATTCTCCCCTTCTACTTTATGCATGGCAGTCCTTGACAAATGGCAGAATGGCCATTTGTCTTCAGGTTGAAAACTTGCTATAATAGAGGGCTTACAGGAAAATCCAATCTGTTGTAAAGTCATGCCACTAGAAAATTTTGCCTCACAGAGCTGAACACATGCACCTTTCTCTTCTACATGTTGATCACAGTTCTACCAGTAGAGCTCACCAAGAAACTATCCTATCCACCAATTCTTGTACAGGCTCATGGCATCCTCAGATGAGAACCCTTGGAGATGGAAGCACTGAGCCAAGTAGGGCCTACAGGAAATTGATGACACATCTTGCTCTTTAAGAGCTTATAGACTACCTATAGAGATTTTCATGATGAAGCAAAAAAAAAAAAAAAAAAAAAAAAGACATGCCACAAGTACTGTAAAGTTTCTTTCTAGAAAGCATTCTAGAAAAATTAGTGCAGAAAAAGGGCAGAGAACACTGACTAGGTTAGATGAATAGAGTTGTTTCTATGAATGAAGTTAAGTGATTAAGACTGGCTCTGGAAGTTCAAGTTGTATATCATTGGAAGATAAAGTTCTGGTAGATTAGGGCCAAAATGTGAAGAGCTGTAGACTTGTCCTCCAGTGAGCTGCCTTAGAAATTTGGTTATAGGGAGCTAACATAGTCCAGGTTTTTTTTTTTTAAATTTTTAATTAAATATTTTTTTTTATACCAGGGATTAACACAGCCATTTAACCACTGAGCCATACCTCCAGCACCCCACCCCTCTTTTGAGACAGGGTTTCACTAAGTTGCTGACACTAGTATTGAACTTGCTACCCTCCTGCCTCAGCTTCCTGAGTCTCTGGGATTACAGGTGTGCATCCCCATGCCTGAATAGTCCAGCATTTTAATAAAGATGAATATAATAGCAGAGAATGTGCAGATGAATAAAATATTTAATATAATGACTGCCACTACAAGAAAAACAAAACTTTCTGTATATTTAAAAAAACTTCCTTTTAAGACAAAAAAAAAATCTAGTTTGACAAGTAAAATAAATTTTTTTAATTTTATATTTTTTTGCTTGTTGATCAACCTTTATTTTATTCATTTATTTATATGTGGTGCTGAGAATTGAACCCAGTGCCTCACACATGAGAGGCAAGCACTGTACCACTGAGCCACAACCCCAACCCAGTAAAAATCATATTAACTGAAAAAATAATTTGACAGAAATAAGACCAAACACATCTACCATACCAATAACCAGAAGTTTAACTGACTTATTGAATTTTTTTTCATATTGAAGCACAAAGTAAAGTTCAACTGCATTCTGAAAGCCAGAGATGTTTTTAAAATAATGATTTTTCTTTTATAAGAAAGTTATTCTAGAACTGATTGAATACAGAAAAGAAGAAGATTGTTGTTTCATGGAAAACAGTTTTCATTGAAGGTTGTTTACTCACCAAAAAATAATCAGGGCCCTGTGTTTAGTAGTGAAATTAAGGCATTCTTTAATGTGAGCTATTTCCTTCACGTTTTGCAGTGTAGAATGTATATACCAATAGCAAAAGCTGGTAAATAGGAGGATTAAATAATTTGTTATATAATTTAGGAGATATCAGGGTGTATTCAGCATAAACTGTGAAACTTTAAAAATTGCGAAATGAAAACAGTGGCCAATGTTTAGAATACCAAAACGTTTAGTATATCAAAACAACACAGTGTAGTATGTTGGCTGTGTTCCTGTCATACTTCCCATTTCTCCTTCATCTCCCAAATATTGTCTCCTCGTCTCAAGGTCTACCCCTGGGGAGAGCCCACATGAAGATAAGCTGCTATTTTTCCTATAAAATTTCCTGTGTTCTGAGAATGCCTCTTTTGATCCTTACAGTGTCATTTTACATGTTTCTCTACATCCAGTGTTTCCTCTATACCAGTTGTTGGGCTTGGTTAGATTGATGTTAAGTTTAATTTCTTGTTAAGAACACTTAGCAAATGGTACTGTATTTCTTATTGCATCCCACCCAGAAGCATATCTGGTTTTCCCACTTTAATTGATATTAAGATTGTTCAGGGGGCTGGGGTTGTAGCTCAGTGGTAGAATGCTCACCTAGGGAGGCACTGGGTTCAATCCTCAGCACCACATCAAAATAAATAGATAAAATAAAGGTATTGTGTCAAACTACAACTAAAACATAAATATATATACATATAAGATTTTCAGTAACAATGTCCATACAGTTTTTACATGTTAAAATTCACTCAAGCCTAATTGAATACCTGGCAAAAAGGGAGTGCTGACATACAAAGTGATTCTCATTGTCCAGTGCCCAGCAGTTATTTTCTTTTTAGAATAGATAATGATTTTGTAGGAAGTATGCTTGGCTCTTAAAATATTTAAGTGAGAAAATCAGTTTTAATATGTAAATGAAGTCTGATGATCTCAAGTAATGTAAACTCCATGTATTTGTACTACTCCCACAGTATCTAGCATGTAACAGAAGACTCAGTGAAATATTTGTAGAATGAGTGATGGAACAAAAAAATATATGAACCAACGTGTATGTAGACTATGTGTGTTAGTCTACTTTCTGCTACTGTGACAAAATACCTGAGAAAAGGGGAAAGATTTATATTGACTCATGATTTCAGAAGTTTCAGTCCATGGTCACTTGGCCTGTTGCCTTTGGGCCTGTGGTGAGGCATTTTATCATGGCAGGGAGTGTGTGGTAGAGGAGGCTGCTCACCTCATGTTAACCATGAAGGAAAGAGAAGAAGGGGCTGGGGTCCCTCAGTGGTCTAAATTCCTTTCAGTAGGCCTTACCTTCTAAAGGTTCCACCACCTAATGCCACAAGCTGGCAACCAAGCATAAGCAGATGGCCTTTGTGGGAATTTTAACTCATTTTGTCCCATTGTCCCATTGAAGGAATGAATGCCTGTAGACACTTAAACTGAACAACAAGTATGCTATTTGTGGTAACTTTGAAATAAATATTTATGTTTTTAAGTTTTTGCTTTTTGAGAAAAATAATAGTGATTAGTGATAATATCAATCATGTCATTAGTATTATTGATAATAAATTATGTAATCAATTCTAGATTATGCTTTCCCACCTATTTTAATACATCTGTGTCAATTAAATTGAAATATTCACAGAATTGAAACTTGGGATTTAATGGGTTAAGATCCAAACCATAACAGTTCTCTTTAAGGCAACTTTGTTTCATCAGGCATCCTGGGCAGGAAGTACAGTGCATCTCAAAGTGCAGCAGTTGTAATTTTCTCTCATTTGCAATTATTTGTTCTGGAAAGTTAGTTACAAGGACCACTGCTGGTTAATATTGGGAGATAATGATAAATAGGACATTATCTCCTCGTTACTGCCACTTCTCACCCCTGGGCTCCAGTGTGTGTGCAGAAAAGGGAGAGAACACTTCTCATCTTGACTTTTCTCCTCATTCCCATGCTTCATGAGTGCTGCCATTGCCAGAAGTTGGGGATCTAGAAGAGCACAGTATAGTGATTTTAAGAAAAGAATCCTTTCCACACATGGAGAAATTGACACCAGCTCCAGAAATCTTTTTATAACAGGAACATCCTCTCGGAAGGTTAGAGAAATACCTTGTCTCTTTCAGATAAGTTAGTTTGTACCATTTTTAGATATAGCGAAAAATAAAATACATATAACATCAATTTTTTTGTTTTGCTTTTTTAATTGATGCATTATATGTAATAATTAGTGGTATTTGTTATATATTTGTGTACAGACATCAGTTTATTTATTTTTTAACTTTTTAAAAAAATTTATTCATTTTAGTCACATACAACACGAGGATACATACTGACATTTTCACAAAAGTATGGAACACAATTTCCTCCAATTCGTCCCTAGCACTTTTCCCCCACCCTCCCTCCCCACTCCACAGTCCTTCTTCAACCCATTTACAGTTTACTTTTTTTTTTTTAATTGATGTCCTGTGGATTATACTCAATGTGTGGCCCCACCTTGCCATATCCATGCATGAACATGAAAGTTCAGTCAGATTCATTCTATTGTTCTTCCCTTTTCCTGTCCCTTCTTCCTCGTCCTCCATCCCTTTTTCTAGTCTACTGATCTTTCCTCTATTTTGATGAAATTCCCTCTCCCTTTCCCTTTCTCTTTGTAGTCGTTGCATCCCCCCCCCCCATTTTGGATTAGATTTTGTATATCAGAAAACATTCGACCTTTGACATTTTGGGACTATCTAATTTCACTTAGCTCGATAGTCTCCACTTCCATCCATTTACTGCAAATGCCAAAACAGACATCAGTTTTTAATGGAAATCCATGCATGATCAAATGACTTCAAAAAATATGAATTTCAACAATTTTTGTCTCCTTATTTTTTGTCTGTGGTTGCTTTTGCTGACTAGGGATTATATTATTTAATTTTGCATTTTTTGTTACAGATTTGTTTTCTCAAACATGTCTGCACATATTTTGAGTTAATGGAGAATTCTTTTTTTTTTTTTAAAGAGAGAGGGAGAGAGGGAGAGAGAGAGAATTTTTAATATTTATTTTTTTTAGTTCTCGGCGGACACAACATCTTTGTTGGTATATGGTGCTGAGGATCGAACCCGGGCCGCACACACGCCAGGCGATCGCACTACCGCTTGAGCCACATCCCCATTATTGTTCTTATGTTCCTTTATAAATGCAGATTCCGCCAAAGTGGGTCGCACTGATACTATAGGATGGTTGTAACACTAAGCAATTTAAGGGTTAAAGTAGCTTCCTAGAGTTACTCTACACTTAGTCCTATTTTTTCTTTCTCTTTGAACTTCTAGTTCATTATAATGCTTCTGGGAATACTAACACTGTGAGATGTGCCTTGATTGATACCCAGCTTCAAGGCCCTTAGTCCCTGTCAGCTTCAGCATCTTTTCTCCAGGGATCTTTCAACCTCTCTAGCTCCTTGCAGCCAACTGCAAACCTTTATGCTTCTGTTGACTGCCAGCTTAATGCAAAACTGAGAATAAGAGTGGGCTGACATTGCACTCAGAGAAGTGGCCTCCAGGGAGGAGAAGCAGTCTGGGTCCCATGGCATTGGGACTTCGGGTGGTAGGCTTACTTGTCAGTCTGGATTAAAAATGTGAGAGAGCAGTTGTCTGGTTTATCACTTATTTTTTGTTATAGGGAAGAAAGTTTGTAAAGAGCTTTGAAAAATCTCTGAACAGAAAGACAAGTAAATGAAAGATTTAGTGAAAGTACACTAAGCTATTACTGCAAAAAGCCTGGTGGAAGTAATGCCAACTGAGAATAATAATGCTACCCAGAAGAAACATCCTTTATTGACACTTCTATTTAATGTCAATTAATATGCAAAATATCTACTTAAGATGTTTTTTAAGCATCAAATAGTATACTTTTGAAAAGTAACATCTGTGAGTTTCTAATAAGATTACAGATGCTACATTTTTCTAAAATCACAGCAATGTACATGTCATTAGAGAATTGTCACTTGAGTCCTGCCTGTTCTTGTGTGCATATAAGAGGACCACAACCATCATGCAGAGTTTTGCATGAACTTATATACTTGCTGCTAGAATAAAAGGCTTAAGTAATGCTCCCTAAACTTTAATGTGCATAGGAATCAATCTGGGGATCTTATTAAAATGAAGGCTCTGATTTATTAATCTGAGCTGAAACCTGATGTTCTTCATTTCTTACAAGCTTCCAGGTGATGCTAGTGCTGCTGGTTCAGGGGCCACACTTGAAATAATAAGGTTTTAAAATATTGAATTTTAAACAAATTTACTGTAAAGAAATACTTCTTATTTTATAACTTATTTACTAAGACATTCCAATAAAGTCTAGCAAATACTTCTTGCTAACAAATAATATTTGATAACCTCCTCTTGGGATTTTATTAGCATCAGGTCTTAAAAGTTCCAAATGGGCTGGATTTTTATCCACTTATGTAAACATAGCACTCTCGCTCTCGCTCTCTCTCTTAGAGGGGGGGGGATTTACTAATGGTTCTCTTTATTTCTTCCCAGCCTTATTAAAGTATAATTGACAAATAAAAATTACATGTATTTATAGTGTACAATATGGTATTTTGATATATGTATACATTGCAAGATGATTAAATCAAGCTGACTACCATACCTGTCACCTTACATACTTATCATTTTTTTTTGTGATGAGAACATTTGAGATCAAATTTCTTAGCAACTTTCAAGAATAAGATATATTATTATTAACTGTAGTCACCACACTGTGCATAATAGATCTTAAAGCTGTTTTTATATGTGGATAGTAAGTGCTGAAGTGCCTGTAAATCATGCCAAAGAACAGTGTGGGGAGCCAGAGAAGGTATCACTAAGAGCTCATGACAGCTCTTAGATAATGATATAGAGGAGGGGCTTTTGTGACAGGTGGTAAGATCACTTCAGAGATTCCTTGTAAGTCTATGAATTCTCACCGAGTATTTTGCTTTTTACCACCAACTAATTAAAATCAAATTGCAGTATAACTTCATTCTAATTTGATAATCTTATTTTCTTAAACATCTTCAAAACATTTCTTGGCTATATGATTTCTGGACCTTTACCTCCCACTTCTACTCTCCAGCATTGAGATGTGAATTCTCATATCTGAATTGTTAGTGTATTAACATAATCTATATCCATGTATTCATTTAATACATATTTGAATCCTTTTGTGTACAGTAGGGTATGTTAGTAGGTGATCTATGGGATAAAATTTGAATAAGGTGCAGTCTCTACTTTTGAAAGTATTAATAATCTGTTGGAGGAAGGAAGTTCTCAATACAAATATCCAGTTTGAGGATAAAATTACTATGCTTCTTTCCTTAATAAAGAATAAGAAATTAATGCCCTACAGAAAGTGCTCTACAAGTTCACAGAGGAGAGAAATGGATTGCTGTTTTATGGAACCACAAGGAAGGGCTTCAAGAAAACATAGCTTTTGCATTGGGCCCTAAAAATTAGATAGGCTTTCTTAGCTGTTCTAAAAGAGAAAATTGCATGAGTAAGACGTAGAGGCATAAGAATAATGAGACATTTTTTAAGAATTGCAGGTACTGTAGACCCCTTGCATTCTGAATTTATAACTTCTAGGATTTGTACTGTTTGTGTGACCTTTGAAAGGATCATGTAGCAATTTTTATGAGTTACTGATTTTATTTCCTTGCTGAGAGCCTAGTGTTTCAAGTCAATGAGTGAGGCTAGTGGTTGGCTTAGCATTCATATCTTAGTCCATTTTTATTCTTCTCTGTTCACTTTCATTTTCATTTTGTCAGATGTTATGTGAAAAGACATTTTAGCTTAAATGATTTAGGATTTGTGAAGATCTTGGTACAATTCCTCTTATTTGCCAAGGGTCTATCAAACACAGGGTGACCATATAATTTATGCCTGAACTGGGACCCTCTGAAGATTGAAATAGATGGTACTATTAATAAAATCCCAGGGCAGTGGACATGATCTGGGAGGGGTCTCTCAAGTAAGCTAGGATATATGACTAACTAGAATGTATGGTTATTCTAAAAGTAGTTCATTTTAGTTAGAATATGACGTATAAATTGAAAGCAGGATGTGATTCAGGAAAGCAGGTACAAGTTAGTTTGTGAATGGCTTTAACTGCTAGGTGAAGGAGTTAAAACTTTTTATCTTATTCTATAGACAAAAAACCATTGGAGGTTTTTGGCAGAGGAATTGAAGTACATGAAGCAGCATTCAGAAAGATTAGTCTAGCCTCTGGGCAGAGTAAATTGAAGTGAGACATCCAATTTAGAGAGTATCATGATCGTTCCCATTAAAAGTATATTTTTGGATGGTAACCACTGGTCTTAATGTACTAGGAAGTTGCATTTGTTTTTTAAATTATGTACAGAGAAACTTTAATAATTCATTTCCATGTGTATTATTATTGGTGTTAATTCATGATTCTGAAGAAAATTCTGTTGGATTATTGCCTTTTTAATTGTTGATTTTTTTTTGAGAGAGAGAGAATTTTTTAATATTTATTTTTTAGTTTTCGGTGGACACAACATCTTTATTGTATTTTTATGTGGTGCTAAGGATCGAACCCAGCGCCCTGCGCATGCCAGATGACCGTGCTACCGCTTGAGCCACATCTCCAGCCCAATTGTTGATATTTTTAATAGAGGAACAGCACTGGGGCTTAGCAATGAATACCTGAATATTTATTTGTAATAGTATTATAGCATGGGTATATTGTTATTATTGTAGCAATTGAGAGACTGCTTAATAAAAAGCCTTGCTGAAATTTATTTCTAAAATACTTTGCTTTATCATGTAATAAACTTTATTATTGGTATCTTTTTTCAATTTGAGCTTAATCTAGAGAAAATTTTAATTTATCAGTAACTCACATTCCCTTGCTTGCTTTTTCCCCTTTTCTCTTCCTGTCCCATGGAGCAGGTTGGACTAATGAGAAAGAAAAGCCATTTTCTACCAGGAAAACTAGAGCTTCATGGAAGAACGACTCAGTCCTTGAAGGACTAATCATGAAGTAGTGGAGAAGAAGATATTCTGGGTAGAGCAGACCATGTATGCAAATAGAGGGAGGCAAAAAAGTGGGGCTTTTTTTGGGAGAAGCAGCTGTCTGATGGGTGGCTTCAAAGTGCTGTGGAAATGGGACTAGGCTGGTATTACCATCCAATTAGGTGGCCTTTACAGGGAAGTTTAAGGAAAGCTTTGTAGTTCTCATAGGTACCTCAGTTTTTAAAAACCTTCTGTGTAATGGAAGAAAACATTTTTTACTTGCTGACAAATTAATTACAATTTAAAGCTAGTCTGTCACTGTTTCTTAAATGAGTTTTTTTATAATATTACCCATTTCACTGGTATGCCTTTCTACATGTAAGATCACATCACTAAATATCCCAGACTGAGATGTTTAACAGTTGGTACAGTAAATGCATGATCGAGATATTATCTAATGAATTGTGGAGGATGATTGAAGTTGTCTTGCTCCCTGCTTTCTATAACAAGAAAATAAGCTAATTAACTGAAGAGAATGAAGAAGTTGTAAAATACTTTCTATGTTTCTATCTGTATATTTATATGTTGTCTGTCCTATATTCTTCATAGAAGATCTTAATAGTCATGGAAAATATAACCTCTAGTGATGAAATATTATTAAGAATTTTCTTGTAACTTTTTGTTTATTTAAAAAAATTAAAAGTTTCCTTCCAATCTAAGTTTAAAAAAAAAATTAATGATTCCCATCCTCCCTTCCTGACCTGCAGCTACTTGTCTTTATTTTTTTATTTTTTTTATTTTTTTTTTTTTTACTTGTCTTTATTTTACTTAAGCCCTGTAGTGTTTGACACATAAAGATGTTTCCCTAGGAGAATCTTATTTCTGCCCAGGGCTGACATGAAAAGAAACAATTTGTCAGACTAGTGGAGCTTGCTAAGAATTCAAATAAACAACCTGTCTTTCCTTTCATATTGCATATTAATAGAAATGTTAATTATAATAAGAGAAGGTTCCTTTCCTCCCTTGGGAAAGAGAGATTTTTGGGTCAGAGACAGTTTCCTTGCTTTGGACTCTTCTACAAACACAGATGTTAACGTAATGCCAGTCTTATCAGTGGCATATTTATTAGTGCAGTGCTATTAAGTAATAGTTGTCTATTTAATGCAGCCAAGTTGATCATTGCCTCATTTATGCCATTACCTATCATGTAAAAATATTCTTGCCATGTAAATATTTCGAAGTCAAAGGCAATTAACTTTAGAATTTTAATGTAAATTCTCTGCAAACCTATATTTGAATAGGTGATAACATACTCTTCAGATTCAGGATCGCTTGGATTATACAAATTAAAATCATCACCATATCTGTAATCTAGCATTTATTACATTTGCTTCCCTCTGTGTCACTGTTACTAGATTGATAGCTCCTGGAGGAGTGTACCATGCCTTAGTGCCCTCAGTACCTACTAGACTCTTAAATACCGGTATTTGATGACTTGACTTTGATAATGATCAGCTTTATTGCTGTGTGATAATATTTTTCTGTTTTCTTAAGTTTTTCTCCAACATATAACTATAAAATCTTGCTGTATCAATATAATTGGGTTCCACAGTTATTGAGAGTTGGTCATAAATTTATAAGGGAAGTATCAGTAAGATGTTGAGTGATTATAGAGGAGAAAATACTTCTTTCCTCAGCCATCTCTAGGTTCATGCCTGAGATCCCTGTATCAAAAGACAGATTATCAAGAGAAAAGGATGCAAATTTATTTAAAAAAAAACGATATAAGGTTCCCTGCCCCGCCCCCTTCTTTCTTTTGTTTTCCCAGTACTGGGAATTGAACTCAGTACTCAGTGGCCCTCTACCACTGAAATACATCTCAGCCTTTAAAAAAAATTTTTTTTTTAATTGAGATAGGATCTTGCTAAATTACCCAGACTTGTCTTGAACTTGCAATCCTCCCACCTATCCTCCCTAGTAGTGGGGATTATAGGTGTGTGCCACTGCACCTGGCTTAATACAGTTTTGTGTGATGTGAGATCATTCAGAAATGATGACCAAAAGAAACAAGGGAAACTGTATTCTTATCCTTTGATGAAGAATGGATATTTATGTAGAAAGAAGTATGGAAAAAAGTCATGCAGAAAGAAGTGTGGACAAAAGGATGTATGATCTAATGGGTAATGTCAAATTGTTCTTGGTGTCTTTGCATCTTCTGAGATGGGGATTTTCTTTTCTTCTATGGAGGTTATTTCTCCCATGAGGGTCTTATAACCTACTTTAGAAAGTCAGAGAATTATTTTATGGCCTGATTCAGGGGAGAAGGTCAGAGAGATCTTTTCTGCTTCTGCTGTTTGTTGAATACCCATGTATGATATTGTGATATAACATGTCCTGAACCGCATCAATAATAATGTCTAGTAAGGGACTTCTCATCTTTCTAGTTAATTTTTCAGGCATTAAAAATAACAAAATTATGTATAAAGTCAAGTTATTTGGCGATTACAGTCACTTAGGTGTTTTTTGTTTTGTTTTGTTTTATTTTTGTACTGGGGTTTGAACCCAGGCACTTAACCCCTGGGCCACATCCCCAGACCTTTTTTATATTTTATTTAGAGACATGTCTCACTAAGTTGCTTAGGGTCTCAGCTTCCCAAGATGCTGGGATTATAGGCATGTGTCACCATGCCTGGCTTACTTTAGCTTTTAGAAGAGTATAATTTATTGGTGCTGGCAGACATGGTCGTCCATTATTGGCTACTCCATTATGGTAACTTGAATATAAGCCTTCATTTTATCCTTAGGTTTTCCCCAAAAAAAAAAAAAAAAAAAAAAGAATAAGTCTAAGGAAATATAAATTAGCTGGGATTATTTATATGCTAGTATAAAGGTGTCTCTATATATCATTTAGATTGAATTGTTGGTGAATTATAAAATTTTAAATCATTGCTATTGAATACTATAAGTGTCCATAAAATAGGTGGCCATACTTTTCAGTACTCTGATCAGATCCTGTTGTTGATTGTCACTCAGTAAAAAGCAATGATTCAGTGAATGAATTTCCATACCAAATTCTGTTTTGAACAAAAAACTTTCTGGGTAGCAAATACAGTTTTCTACAGACGAAACAAAAGAATAAATATTACTTTTTAAAAAGCAAAAATCTGCTGGTTTAGCTTAAAATTTATCTTTGTTTTACAGATGGCAGGTGAAGATTTTCTTGAACTTTGGATTTCAGATACCAAAGTGAAAGCAAAAACATTCTTTCCCCCTATTTAATAGCCTCTGACTTAATACATTTTTATTATCACTAAGTGAAACTAATGCAGGAAGAACTTTTGCTTTATAATTATGGCAAGTCTTTTCTCAGTTCTTCATTAATTTGCTCTCAGAAACATGATGGAATAGAGTTAGCAAACAGCTTTGCTTTTATATTAATACTTTCAAAACTGATAATCTCTGGCAAATTTTTTCTTGTGTGCTGTAGAGATAAAGGTGTTGAAAGTATTTATTTAAATGGGTGAGTAAATGTCAATTTTCCCAATTGTCTAGAAACAATTTCTTTTCTGTGTTTAGAAGTACAGGAATTCTCATTTTACCAGTTTCTAGGCTGGAGAAATTAATATTTCTCATATTTCATTAATATAGTGTTGGGTTAGAATAGTTAATAAAGATTAAAATCATTTGATGATTTTCTAAGGAATAAGTGGATCCAATTTTACTCATTAATTTTTATTTTTTTATTGGTGCTTTATTGATACAAACAAGGAATACATTGTGGTGTATTTATACATGCACTTAGTGTAATTTTGTTAAGTTTACTCTGCATTTCCTCCCTTTTCCTGTCCCTCCTCCCTTTTCCTTGATCTCCTTTTTCTACTCCACTCATTTTCCCCATATGTTTACAATCTCTCTCTCTCTCTTTTTTTATTTTGCAAGAGCAAAAAGTAAATTTTATTTAAGAAACAGAACAGAGAGAGACAGACAAACAGGAGGGAGCCCAGAGCTGGTGTCTGAGGGAGTGGGGGTATCTTGCCCCTTAAGATTTTAGTTTTCCTTTCTTCTCATGCCCCTTCCTCCTCTTATCTTGCCTACCTGGTGACCAAAAGGCAGGCAGAGAGCTGCAGGGGGTGATCCTTCTCCTCTCTCCCCAGGCAGTTAGCAACTGGGTGATGGGCAGTGTTCTATATCCATTTCCTTTTCTTTGATAATCAGCTACCTGTCTTTTGCCCTGGTCTCATTACCCCCTCTGATTAAGGGAATTCTTACTGCTGTAAGAGGAAATGGACAATGACTACTCTGATTCCTTCAGGCTTAGAGGGGGAAATGTGGGGCATATTCATTAATTCTAAAAACTGCTTTATTTGCCTATTTTTTGGAGACATTAATTTCACATTTTTTAAATTTTCAGGTAACTTGGGTTTTTACTCCTGTAACAACTGAAATAACAAGTCTTGACACAGAGAATATAGATGAAATTTTAAGTAAGTACATCAATATTTTAAAAGTATATTTTCTTCTCTGTGAAGAGTTTATATAAAAAACAAGAAAATCTCAGTTACCTAGAATAGTTGAAGCTCTGGCATTCTAATTCCATGGCTTATTGAATTTTTTTTTTAAATAAAGCACTTTTGCTTTTTAGTTTTAGTAAAATTTCTTTAAAAGTATAAGTCTTCTTTCTTGTGTTACAAGTAAAGCTTTTAGTCTTTTTTACTTCTTTGTCTTGATGTAGATACCATTCTTAACAAAGTATTTCGCTGAAACTATTTAGAGGCTTGTAGTTCTCACCATGCAGCACTAAATGTTAATGTCTTTAGGACACAGCATATATATATTTTTTTAATAATTTATTCTGATCTCTTACAGTGTCATTGGTTAAGTTCAATAAAGGTTTTATTTAATGCGTTGTTTTTTTGACATTGTGATTATGGATAGAATTAACTTGAGAGAAACCATTTCTGATTTTTAAGAATAATAAAGGGAAGGTGAAGATATGGTTAATAGAGGATCACAATTTAGGGGCTTTAAGAAAATGTGCAATTAAACACTCATTGGTTTGCATATAACAAAATCTAATGAATTAGTGGTGAAAGGGATTAAAACATTCATTGAGCATCATACATTGTTTTGTGTTCCTACAACTTTAAATGATAAAAAAGTCTATTTCCATATTCTGGGATCTAAAGAGCAGTAGTTCTATAAACTTACCAGGTTTCAGAATCACCTGGAGGGTTTATTAACATCTGTACTGCTCTGATGACCCCAATTTCTGTTAGAAACTGCTAGACCCATCCAAATTTGCATTTCTGTAAGTTGCTAAGTGATGATGGTGTTTCTGGTTCAGGAACTACAGTTTGTGAACCACAGCTTTAGATTGAATAGGCAAGTGGATAAAACACGCTTTTTGGTAAAAAGGGAAAGGAAATTGAAACTCATGTTTCATTCTCACACCTTTGGTCTTCCAAATTCTGGAATACCTTTGTGTTTTAATTTTGTTACTGTTTGGGGAATTTAAATTTCTCTAATTAGGTTTAGGCAAAGAAACAGTGCTATATCTTTCTCATGTCTTCACATCCTGATATGCAAATGGTAGTAAGTTATTTTTACAACAGAGAGTAACTGTTCAATGGATAGGAACCACAAAAATGTACACCTTGTGCAACATTGTTAATTATAGGTCACTTGTTGCTACTAGATGGGACATCTGAAATTTAGAAATAGCTTAGTTATACAGGTCTCTTGTGAAATAGGATTTTACTTACAGAACTAGTTCTCCGTAATTCTTGAATATAGATAATCAACAAATGGATCATTAGAATCCAGATCATTCTGCTTTAGGAGAGTAGGCTAATCAGTAGCTAACTTGATTGATCTAGATTTGATTTCCTTTTTGTTTTATATTCATTTAAGATGCAATGAAAGTGGAGAGTAGAGCATATAGAGAAAAGGGGCAAATTATATCGAAGCCATCCATGACTGCATGAGTTTTTGGGTGAGAGAGAACTTAACTGTTAGTGTGGATTTTTAGTTGGCCTTTATAAAAAGGGAAAGACCATAATGAAAATCGTATCTTTTTGTCAGAATTGTGTAGACACAAATAACTTTGGTTTTGTTTCTCAATTTCAGACAATGCTGATGTTGCTTTAGTAAATTTTTATGCAGACTGGTAAGTAATCTTGTTTTTATATTTTGTTTTGTTTTGTTTTGTTGCTGAAGGTGACTATTCCTGTGATAGAGAGTAACGAATAGGAAAACTTTCTTCTATTTTTTTCAAGATAGGATTCCATTTACGAAATCAGTTAAGGCTCATCCACATATAAATATCTTAATTTGGCAAGAATTTGTTTTAAGAGAGAAATATAATTGATTCCATTATGCCAAATCTTAAAAAGAAATAACATATGACAAAATCAGTAATGCAGTATTCTGTGCTGACTGTGGAAAGAGGGCAGAGTCTAGAGATCAGAATTTAGGTGTGGTAAGTTTAGAAGAAAAAATACTGTTTGATATTTTTCAGTTTATGCAACCTGCCACCCTTTGCAGGGAGCCTTTACTTAATATGAATCGGATCCTGCCTTCTATGTTTATGTGGTATCCTACAGACCACTGACCACTTCCTTTTTCTTACTAGAAATTGAATATCTGAAATCCAAAGTGTTTGTGACCAGAGTGTTTCAGATTTTAGATTTTTAAAAAAATTTTTAAGATATTAGCATAGACTTTCCCAGTTGAATGTCTCTTATCTGAAAATCCAAAGTTTGAAATACTCTATAATCTGAAACTGTTTGAGCATCACTTCTGATTTTGATTTTGAATTTTCAAATTGGAGATACTTAGCTTGCATGAGGTTTACTCTTATTTTATCTCTTTGTACCTTTGCAAACAGATTTTGATGGCAGAGGCTATGTCTTACTGGTATTCCCAGAATCTAGAACCAAGACATGATATATAGTATTTTAAAGAATGTGTTGTAAAAATAGGAAGCAGGAAGATTTAGTTGGAGAGAAGTTTGAAACACTGGTGTAATTTGCCTTTAAGGGCTTACTGCCTAGGCTGCCACTGTCCTGCTTCGGGCTAGCTACAGTCCAGCAGTTTATCTAGATTTCTGCAGCAGTTTCCTCACTCATTCCTCATTTATGTCTTTTTCTATTCTGTTCTCTTTAATATAAGCCAGGGTTCTTTTCTACAGTGCAAATTAGATTAGTTTACACTCCATCTTAAACTTCTTACGTGGTTTTCCATTACCTTTTGGTTAAGTTTAAGCCTTTACTTTGGCCTAAAAGGCCCCTCATATTTTGGCTGCTTCCTATCTCCACAGCAGTGTCTCTTGCTTCTCTGCACTCCCATAGTCTGCTTGTTATACAGAACTTTAAATTCTTGTGAAATTCTATATTCTTTCATCACTGAACTCATGATATTTCCTCTGCCTGGATAGATCGCTCTTTGTTCTCACTCACTTTTTAAATTAGTTAAATGTTAATCATCTTTTAATAATTTAAGTGCCATTTTCTTCAGGCCATTTTATCAGTATGCCTACTCCTTCTCTCAAGTCAGATTAGGAATCTTTCTTATACACATTTCCCCATTTTATAATAACTTGACTTATGATTTTTTTACTTTATTATGATACAAAAGTGATACACTTTCAGTAAAACCATACTTTGAATTTTGATCTTTTCCTGACCTGTTGGTACATGATACTGTACTCAATCTTCATAGTGGGCAGTGGTGACAAGCTGAAGCTCCCAGTCAGTTGTGTGATCATAAGGGTAAACAGCTGGTATTCTACATTTTCCTCCCTTTGTTGCTGAACTACGATGTTTGGTAGATAGGTATATTAGGTGCTTTTCAATTTAGGATAATTTTAGCTTATGATGGGTTTATTGGGATTTAACCCCATTTTAAGTTTGGGAATATGTGTAATTCCTATAACACCCCAATCTTACCCAGTGGAAGCACTTTTGGCTATGCTCCAGTTGATAATTCACTGCTTTGAGGAAATAGTTACCACAGCTATATTTTTTTTCAACATTAATTGCTAAGCACTTTGCATAATACATGGCTAAGTACATATAAATATCTGCTGAATGAACGTATGTTTGATACAGATATTTAAAGAACTTTAGTAAAAAGTTGGAAATATACAGACAAAATATCCTTTATAAAATGTATAACAAAGATAGCGTTTTCTTCTGGGTGCAGTGACATACACCTCTAATCCCAGCAACTTGAGAGGCTGTGGCAGGAGGTTTGCAAGTTTGAGGCTAGGCTCAGCAACTTGGTTAAACCCTTAGCAACTTAATGAGGCCCTGTATGAAAACAAAAAATAAAAAGGACTGGAGATGTAGCTCAGCAGTAAAATGCCCCTTGGTTCAATTCCAAGTACAAAAAAAAAAAAAAAAAAATCCAAGGTAAATTAGGCCAGATGTAATATTTGTTTAAAAAATTTGGTAGAAGATTATCTAGGCAAGTCTACTTTAAAAATAAGAAAAGTGAGATTCAGTGGAGTAAAGTATTTCCCCAGGGTTACCTGATTAGATTGCAGCAGAGGAAAAACTAGAACGCAGTTCTCTTGGCTGAAGAATTTTGTTTGCATTGAGAAAGAAAAATAGAATATACTACCAACCTTTTGCAAAAACTGAATTGGAGATGTGAACTAATTTCAGTTACTTAGGACAACATACTACCTAAGGAATGCCTGAGCTGTTAATGAATTAGTATTCTTGTATTCAACTGAGAAAAGTGGGGTAATTGACTGTAGGACATGGACATATTCTCTGTGGTCTCAAAAACTAGACTCTAGATTCTCTCTGGAAGTAGTTCTCTCATAGAACTACCTAAAAATAACTCGTATGCCTCAGAGAGTAATAAACCATAGTAGGTGCTTAATAATGCTGTTATGTGCCAGACTCATCTGTGTTTTTTTAATGCTCAGAATTGCCCTGCAGTAGGTATTATAATTTCCATTTTAGGCTGAGGAAGTTGAGGTTCAGAAAGGTCATACGGCTTAGTAAGTGGTGGAACTGGGATTTAACTCAGGTATGTCTAACTCCAAAGCTTATTTTCCCCCCAAGTAGAGCACAGTAGTAAGTGGCCCCTAAGTATCTTTTTTTTTTTTTTTTTTTTAAGAGAGAGTGAGAGAGGAGAGAGAGAGAGAGAGAGAGAGACAGAGAGAAAATTTTTAATATTTATTTTTTAGTTCTCGGCGGACACAACATCTTTGTTGGTATGTGGTGCTGAGGATCCAACCCGGGCCGCACGCATGCCAGGCGAGCATGCTACCGCTTGAGCCACATCCCCAGCCCATCCCCCTAAGTATCTTTGCAGACATTTTCCTGTTTGGTTGATTTATTAAGGATTAATTTAAGCACTAGATAGGAGATTAGGATCAGATGATCTTATGGCTCTTTCAATAGATTGATTGCTTTTTTGATGCTACTTTCATAAATGTAACATTTCCATGTGGGTAGATGTGTATGAAGGTACAATAATATTGGAAATGAACTTTTATTTCACCTTCCCCTTTAGACTTTTAGTATTAAAACTGATGCAATTTTAAACATGAACCTGTGCTTAAATACTTGCTGGGCAGAAACTGGACAGTCCACAGAGAAGGAGCCCTGGACGTGAGTCTTTACTTTGCCCTTAAGGCAGAAGCTTGATCATTATTTCTTTACTAGGTCATATCCAAATTTCTTAAAAAACTAAATCAGTCCCTGGTGTTCTCTTCCCATTTCCCTCCACTTTTCCTATTTTCAGCCAGTTGTAAGAACCCACAAACCTGGAGTCCTAGCCTCTCTGGTTCCTCCATTATATTAGCTTATTCATTTAACAGACATCTATTGAATGCTTATTAGAATACATAGTCACATAAGACCCGGTCCATGATGTCCACAGACCCTTTTCACCTATCCCAGATGGGAGAGATTTAAGAATGCTAAAAGAGGAAAGAACCACTTGAAAGCAAAAGATTGAAGATACAGATCCTTGATATATTCTAGGACATCTCCTTAGGAAGTCAGGTGAATAGGCTAGAAGAAATGTATACAAGAAGAAATAGGGAGGAGGTATAATATTTGCTTCATTTCATATTCTATACAGTGTTTTTATTGGATTATGGCTAATATATATGACATAATCACACAGATTAAAGAGTTCACAGGCTTCACTTAAGTAAATTTCTTCGTGTACAAGGGCTCTGGAAGCAGTAGTAGCTGTTTTAATTTGTTAACATAGCCTCAATTCCATATGAGAATGTCCATTCTAACCCAGTGATTTGAATGTATGCGTATACTGACTCTTCTCTTTCTTCTTAGTCCTTTTAATGACCTACAGCATGTATTTGTGAAACTGGTTGGCCTAATTAAGGAATAGTCAGAATTAGAAGTAAGAAGTTTAGAATTTTATAGGCTTTGTCCCCCCATTTTTAAAGTAGCAAAAAGAAAGAAGAGGAAAATTGGACAGGAAGGCTTTGAGAAATTTAAAATATTTGCTTTGGGACTTGATACATTTAGTGTTTTTACAGATATACTAAATTCATAATAAGGGGTAAATCTGGAGGGGAAACGATTCATCAGATGCTATATATCCTCTAATGCAACTTATTTATTGAATATACATGAATATATTAACTTGTCTCTGAGATTTGATAGGATAGCCAGGTGTATTAGAATAATATTTGCAATAAACTTTTGTAAGAGTTTGTACAGTAGTATAAAAATATGTTCATTATTTAAAGAAAGCAAATTTCTTTCATAAATGCTCAAGCCTGAGTTGTTATAAATCCTAGGAATATATCTTAGAGGGAATATTACAGACTTATCTCATGGCTTCTGTGAGAGATTCTTAGATTCTTAGCTGTGAGCTCCTTAATACTGGCAGTTATCTTAAGGTGAAAAAACTAAAAATCTTTTAATCATTCATACAGTATTTGAATTGGAGTATAGTCTTTGAATTCAAAATTGCCTTCATTTCCACGGAATGATATTAGAACCCGTGATTAAATAAATATGATTGTCTAACAAAGTTATTTATTTTACATATACTAAATATCAGTAGGTGATAACCAAAGTAAGATTTTATTACTTCTGCTTTTCACTTCTAATTGGTGTGCTTATCTGTGTATAGGTGTCGTTTCAGCCAGATGTTGCATCCAATTTTTGAGGAAGCTTCTGATGTCATTAAGGAAGAATATCCACATAAAAATCAAGTAGTGTTTGCCAGAGTTGATTGTGATCAGCATTGTAAGTAACTCACGAGGAAGTCTGGAAAAACAATTCTGTTCCTTCCTCTTCTACATGCATATTTTTTTTTTTCTTTTGAAATGCCATGCTGTAAGTGGAGAACAAACCAAAATGATTCTAGCAACCTTGGCTAAATTGCTAATGTTTAATCTACATATAACCCTATAAAAGTTTGCTTGATGTTATTTTTTAAAGATTTTGCTAAGATTGACTTTGAGGTATAATTAGTTGTTACTGATGATAATTTTAGTGAGAGTGTTACGAGTGTTAGACTTTCATAAAATTCCAATTTCTTGTATTTTGCTTGTCTGTGGAATACTTGGTATACAATCGTAGTTTTATATATACATGACAGATTCTCTTCCTTGAACTGGCGAGCTAGCAGTAATGTTTCCTCCTGAGTGCTTCCATTACATTTGAACTTTCCTTTCTCCTAGTACCAAATTCATTGTATTTGGTAGTTCTGGTTTATTGTGTTTTAGTTGTCTCATCAGCTGCACTTAACAGTTCTTCAAGGCAGGACTTTTTTTCTTGTTAGTCTTTTAAGTGGAGACTAAACCACTTACCTAATTTTTGTTTCTCAAGCATTTGAGTTTCTAGGAGATAGAGACTGCTTATTAAAAGCTTTTTACAATGAGTTATTGGCAAGTTGGCTAGAATACAGAGCTGTTTTTTTATTCTACAAGATTTTTTATCCTTTACACTTAATCTACTAACTAGAATTAGTGTGTGTGTAGGTATATGTATGTGTACACACACACACACACACACACACACACACACACACACACACACTTTTCGTTTTAGTAATGAGGAAATGGAAATAAAGTGGCTTAACCGATGTTGCACAGCATGAAGTTATTCAAATTGGAATTAGAATCCTGAGCTCCTGACCAAATGCTGTCACAGACCAGTTTGCTTTTTTCTGTTCAACTCAATAAGCATTTTGAGAATTTATTGGTATAGTACTATGCTAGGCAGAAAAGCATTTTCTTTTTAACAGCAGGTTATTCAGAGTCATATGCCATATTTTTGTTTGCTAAGATTCATAACTAGATAGAATGAAGGGAGCCATAAAAGATTGTTATCATCACACTGCTTTCTGTCTCTTTCCCTACTCCCTTCAATTGACAGAGAACATTGTATGATGTAGGCTCTCCATTCAAACCTTTCTATTTGTGTAATTAATTAGACATTGCAAGTGCAAATAAGAACCCCTACTTTTGCTGAATTTGAACTGAAATATCTGAATTTATGCTCTTAATCTTATAGTCATTGGGAAGAAAGTTGACTTACTTTTGAAATAAATCTGATGTCATTACTCTAATATTTCTTTTAATTGGAGAAATAGTCATTGTTCACATTCTTTTCAGTTCACTAGAGAGGGTTACTAATGAACATTATATTTGAAGGATCATGTATGCTCTCTACATATTTTTTCTTTTTGTGTAAAATTCTTCATGTTTTAAAAAATGATAGTAGAAAATCCTTATTGGCAATTTATCCACATTTTCTACTTTCTCTATGAAGGTTATAAGACAGACTGTGCTTTTGTTAAACCTTTATATGTCATTTAATTATAGAGGCTTTGAACTGAAAAGAACTTTAAGAATTCTATGGTTTAAAGAGAAAAGAGTGTTAGTTAAATTGTTCTTTGATAGAGTTTTTTTTAAAAAGAGATTTATTGAGGTATAATTGACATATAAATACACATGTTTAAATTATACAATTATATATATATATATATATATATGTAAATTTAAAAAAAATTTTTTTGTGGTACTGGGATTTAACCCAGAGGTGCTCTGCCCACTGAACTACATAGTGAAGTGTCATTTAAGTCTTGCATATTTTTTATTGAATTGTTTATTTTCTTACTGACTTTGAGAGCTTTTTATAATACTATGATATTATTTCTTTTTTAATGTGCATTTTGCAAAATTATCTCCCATTCTACTCTCTTTTGAGAGTGTCTTTTTAAAAATTATGGTGAACTACATATAACATAAATTTACAATCTTAACCATATTTAATTATACAGCTTCAGTAGTGTTAAGGATATTTATATTGTTCTGTAACCAGTCTTCAGGCTTTTATCCATCTCAAGAACTGAAACACTATGCTCACTAAACAGTATCTTCTCATTTCTCCCCCATGTCTCTTGGAAACCACCATTCTGTTTTCTGTTTCTATGAATTTGACTTCTCTAGATGCCCCCACATAAGTGGAATTGTGCAGTATTTATTTTTGTGACTAGCTTATTTCGTTTAGTATAATGTCCACAAAGTTCATCTGTGTTGTAGCATGTCTTAGAATTTCCTTTCTTTTTAAAACTGAATAATATTCCATTGTATAAATACAGTAATCTCCACTTATCTATGGAGAATATGTCCTGTAACCCTCAGTTGATACCTGCAACTGCAGACCATACTGAACCCAGTGTATGCCATGTTTTTCTTACACATGCATATTTAAGATAAAGTTTACTTTATAAATTAGGCACACAGTAAGAGGTTAACAAAAATAGTTAATAATAAAATAGAACAATTTTAACAACATAAATATCTTCTTGTACTTTTATCTTTTCACCTAAAGGAAACATTTTGTTTGTTTTTAATTAATTTATATTTTTTATTCTAAAAATTTTAGTTATACATGAGAGTAGAATGTATTTTGACATATCATACATACATGGAATATAATTTCCCACTCTTGTGGTTGTATATGATGTGGAGTTACCCTAATCGTGTTTTTGTATATGAACATAGGAAAGTTATGTCCCATTCATTCTGTCTTTTCTGTTCTCATACCCCCCCACCCCAAATCTGGTGAACCTCCACTCGTCCTCTGACCTTATCCCACCCCCAGCCTATTGTGAGTCAGCATCTGCATATCAGAAAACATTTGGCTTTTGATTTTTTGGTATTAGCTTATTTCACTTAGTATGATAGCCTCCAGTTCCATCCATTTACAAGAAAATGCCATAATCTCATTGTTCTTTATGTGTCTGAGTAATATTCCATTGTGTGGATGTACATATTTTCTGTATCCATCTATTGAAGGGTATCTTTGTTGATTTCATAACTTAGCTATTGTGAATTGAGCTGCTATGAACATTGATGTGGCCATGCCATTATAGTGTGCTGATTTAAGTCCTTTGGGTCAAATGGTGGTTCCTTTCCGGGTTTTCTGAGGAATCTCCCTACTGCTTTCCAGAGTGGTTGCTCCAATTTGCAATCCCACCAGCAATGTATGAGTGTACTCAAGGAAACATTTTATGACTATTTTTGACTATTGAAGTTGCCAGAATCACTACTTTGCATGGGGCCATTAAGATAAATAATGGTTACTTAAGCATAATGGCCCTTTGTAGTGACCACTACAGTCCATCTGATAACCAGTATAGCTAATAAGTGACTAAAAGGTAGGTAGCATATCAGTGTGAATATGCTGGACTAAGGAATGTATGTCCAGGCTGGGTGGACCAGGACATTGTAAGCTTTCATCATGTCCCTCAGAATAGTGTGAAATGTAAAACTTATGAACTGTATATTTCTGGAATTTTTCACTTAATATTTTTGGGCTATTGTTGATGTGGATGACTGAAAATGTGGAATGTAAACTGCAGATAAAGAAGGACTACTATAAATCACATTTTGTTTGTCATTTGTTGATGGACACTGGGTTATTTTCATTTCTTGGCTATTGTGAATAATGCTGCTAAGAAACATGGGTATACAAGTAAATATCTTTTTGAGAGCTTGCTTTCAGTTCTTTTGGATATATATACCCAGGCATGGTATTGCTGAAACATGTTATTTCTGTTTTTAATATTTTGAAGAACCGACATACCGGTTTGCATGATAATAGTAATGGTTCAAATGTAAGCCAGTTTACATTTCTTTTGTACTGATTTCTCCACATCTTTGCTAACACTGTTTTTTTTTTTTTGATAGTAGCTGTTTTAATGGGTATGAGGTAATTGTGGTTTTGTTTTATATTTTCCTGATAATTAGTGATGTTGCTCTTCCTATGCTTTTCAGTCATTTGTATATCTTCCTCGGAGACATGTTTATTCAAATGCTTTGCTCATTTTTAAATTAGGTTTTTTGTTTTGTTTTTGTTGCTGATTTTGATTTCTTTGTGGATTCTTTTTTTTTTCTTTTACTGCCTTTATTAAATATCAATTTCACATAATTATTGCTACTTAAACGTTTCAGCATGTTCCTCAATGACCAGATGAATTTTATTTATTTATTTATTTATTTATTTATTTATTTTGTTGGTCGTTCAAAACATTAAATTTTTCTTGATATATCATATTTCACAGTTTGATTCAAGTGGGTTATGAACTCCCATTTTTACCCCGTATACAGATTGCTGAATCACATCATTTACACTTCCATTGATTTACACATTGCCATTCTAGTGTCTGTTGTATTCTGCTGTCTTTCCTATCCTCTACTATCCCCCCTCCCCCTCTCTCCTCCCCTCTTCTCTCTCTACCCCCTCTACTGTAAATCATTTCTTCCACTTGTATTATTCTTCCCTTACCTGTTGTTGTTTGACTTCGTAATGGCTGCCAATCTTACTGGAGTGAGATGGTATCATAGGGTGGTTTTGATTTGCATTTCTCTGACTGCTAGCGATGGTGAGCATTTTTTCATGTACTTGTTGATTGATTGTATGTCCTCCTCTGAGAAGTGTCTGTTCAGGTCCTTGGCCCATTTGTTGATTGGGTTATTTGTTATATTATTGTCTAATTTTTTGAGTTCTTTGTATACTCTGGATATTAGGGCTCTATCTGAAGTGTGAGGAGTAAAGATTTGTTCCCAGGATGTAGGCTCCCTATTTACCTCTCTTATTGTTTCTTTTGCTGAGAAAAAACTTTTTAGTTTGAGTAAGTCCCATTTGTTGATTCTAGTTATTAACTCTTGCGCTATGGGTGTCCTATTGAGGAATTTGGAGCCCGACCCCACAGTGTGTAGATCATAGCCAACTTTTTCTTCTATCAGACGCCGTGTCTCTGATTTGATATCAAGCTCCTTGATCCATTTTGAGTTAACTTTTGTGCATGGCGAGAGAAAGGGATTCAGTTTCATTTTGATGCAAATGGATGTCCAGTTTTCCCAGCACCATTTGTTGAAGATGCTATCCTTCCTCCATTGCATGCTTTATCCCCTTTATCAAATATAAGATAGTTGTAGTTTTGTGGATTGGTTTCTGTGTCCTCTATTCTGTACCATTGGTCCACCCGCCTGTTTTGATACCAGTACCATGCTGTTTTTGTCACTATTGCTCTGTAGTATAGTTTGAAGTCTGGTATCGCTATACCGCCTGATTCACACTTCCTGCTTAGCATTGTTTTTGCTATTCTGGGTCTTTTATTTTTCCATATGAATTTCATGATTGCTTTATCTATTTCTACAAGAAATGCCGTTGGGATTTTGATTGGCATTGCATTGAACTTATAGAGAACTTTTGGTAATATCGCCATTTTGATGATGTTAGTTCTGCCTATCCATGAACAGGGTATATTTTTCCATCTTCTAAGATCTTCTTCTATATCTCTCTTTAGGGTTCTGTAGTTTTCATTGTATAAGTCTTTCACCTCTTTTGTTAGGTTGATTCCCAAGTATTTTATTTTTTTTGAGGATATTGTGAATGGAGTAGTTGTCCTCATTTCCATTTCAGAGGATTTGTCGCTGATATACAGGAATGCCTTTGATTTATGCATGTTGATTTTATATCCTGCCACTTTGCTGAATTCATTTATTAGCTCTAATAGTTTCTTTGTAGACCCTTTTGGGTCTGCTAGGTATAGAATCATGTCATCTGCAAATAGTGATAATTTAAGTTCTTCTTTTCCTATTTTTATGCCTTTAATTTCTTTCATCTGTCTAATTGCTCTGGCCAGTGTTTCAAGGACTATGTTGAACAGAAGTGGTCTGAGAGGGCATCCCTGTCTTGTTCCAGATTTTAGAGGGAATGCCTTCAATTTTTCTCCATTCAGAATGATGCTAGCCTGTGGCTTAGCATAGATTGCTTTTACTATGTTGAGGTATGATCTTGTTATCCCTAATTTTTCTCGAGTTTTGAACATAAAGGGATGCTGTACTTTGTCGAATGCTTTCTCTGCATCTATCGAGATGATCATATGGTTCTTATTTTTAAGTCTATTGATGTGGTGAAAAACATTTATTGATTTCCGTATATTGAACCAGCCTTGCATCCCAGGGATGAATCCTACTTGATCATGGTGTACAATTTTTTGGATATGTTTTTGAATCCGATTCGCCAGAATTTTATTGAGGATTTTTGCATCTAGGTTCATTAGAGATATTGGTCTGTAGTTTTCTTTCTTTGAGGTGTCTTTGTCTGGTTTAGGCATCAGAGTGATGTTGGCCTCATAGAATGAATTTGGAAGTTCTCCCTCTTTTTCTATTTCCTGAAATAGCTTGAAAAGTATTGGTATTAGTTCCTCTTTAAAGGTTTTGTAAAACTCTGCTGTATACCCATCTGGTCCTGGGCTTTTCTTAGTTGGTAGTCTTTTGATGGTTTCTTCTATTTCCTCAATTGTTACTGGTCTGTTTAGGTTGTCTATATCCTACTGACTCAATCTGGGCAGATCATATGACTTAAGAAATTTATCGATGCCTTCACTATCTTCTATTTTATTGGAGTATAAGGATTCAAAATAATTTCTGATTATCTTCTGTATTTCTGAAGTGTCTGTTGTGATATTGCCTTTTTCATCCCATATGCTAGTAATTTGAGTTCTCTCTCTTCTTCTCTTCATTAGCATGGCTAAGGGTCTGTCTATTTTATTTATTTTTTCAAAGAACCAACTTTTAGTCTTGTCAATTTTTTCAGTTGTTTCTTTTGTTTCAATTTCATTAATTTCAGCTCTGATTTTAATTATTTCTTGCCTTCTACTTCTTTTGCTGTTGTTTTGCTCTTCTTTTTCTAGGATTTTGAGATGAAGTATGAGATTGTTTATTTGTTGGTTTTTTCTTTTTTTGAGGAATGACCACCAGGCAATGAATTTTCCTCTTAAAACTGCTTTCAGTGTGCCCCATAGATTCCGATATGTTGTGTCTGAGTATTCATTTAACTCTAAGAATTTTTTAATTTCCTCCTTGATGTCTTCTAAAACCCAATGATCATTCAGTAACCTATTGTTCATTCTCCAAGTGATGCATGATTTTTCCTTCCTTCTTTTATCGTTGATTTTCAGTTTCATTCCATTATGATCAGATAAGATGCATGGTATTATCTCTACTCCTTTATATTGTCTAAGAGTTGCCCTGTGACATAATATATGATCTATTTTTTAGAATGATCCATGTGCTGCTGAGAAAAAAGTGTAACTGCTTGATGTTTGGTGGTATATTCTATATATGTCAATTAAGTCTAGGTTGTTAATTGTGTTATTGAGTTCTATAGTTTCCTTATTCAACTTTTGTTTGGAAGATCTGTCCAGTGGTGAGAGAGGTGTGTTGAAGTCTCCCATGATTATTGTATGGTGGTCTATTAGACTCTTGAACTTGAGAAGAGTTTGCTTGATGAACATAGCTGCTCCATTGTTTGGGGCATATATATTTATGATTGTTATGTCTTGTTGGTGTATGGTTCCCTTGAGCAGTATGTAGTGTCCCTCTTTATCCCTTTTGATTAACTTTGGCTTGAAATCTATTTTATTTGATATGAGTATGGACACTCCTGCTTGTTTCCGCAGTCCATATGAGTGATATGATTTTTCCCAACCTTTCACCTTCAGTCTATGTATATCTTTTCCTATCAAATGCGTCTCCTGTAGGCAGCATATTGTTGGGTCTTGTTTTGTGATCCATTCAACTAGCCTGTGTCTCTTAATTGGTGAGTTTAAGCCATTAACATTTAGGGTTATTATTGAAATATGGTTTGTTCTTCTAGCCATATCTGTTTATTAATGTGACTAAACCTGATTTATTTTCTTCTTTGATTATTTTCCCCCCTTTATTGTCCTACCTCCCACTGTTGGTTTTTATTGTTATTTTCCATTTCCTCTTCCTGTAATGTTTTGCCAAGGATTTTTTGAAGAGATGGTTTTCTAGCTGCAAATTCTTTTAACTTTTGTTTATCGTGGAAGGTTTTAATTTCATCTTCCATCCTGAACCTTAATTTCGCTGGATACACGATTCTTGGCTGGAACCCATTTTCTTTCAGTGTTTGAAATATGTTATTCCAGGATCTTCTAGCTTTCAGAGTCTGTGTTGAAAGATCAGCTGTTATCCTGATTGGTTTACCCCAAATGTAATCTGCTTCCTTTCTCTTGTAGCTTTTAAAATTCTCTCCTTAGGGCTGGGGATGTGGCTCAAGCGGTAGCATGCTCGCCTGGCATGCGTGTGGCCCGGGTTCGATCCTCAGCACCACATACCAACAAAGATGTTGTGTCCGCCGAGAACTAAAAAATAAATATTAAAAAATTCTCTCTGTCTCTCTGTAAAAAAAAAAAAAAAATCTCTCCTTATTCTGTATGTTGGGCATCTTCATTATAATGTCTAGGTGTGGATCTCTTATGATTTTGCAAATTCGGCGTCCTGTAGGCTTCTAGGATTTGGAATTCTGTCTCATTCTTCAAGTCTGGGAAGTTTTCTCATATTATTTCATTGAATAGATTGTTTATTCCTTTGGTTTGGACCTCCATGCCTTCCTGTATCCCAATGACTCTTAAGTTTGGTCTCTTTATGTTATCCCATATCTCTTGGATGTTCTGCTCATGGTTTCTTAGCACTCTTGCTGAGCTGTCTATGTTCTTTTCAAGTTGAAATACTTTGTCTTCGTTGTCTGATGTTCTATCTTCTAAGTGATCTACTCTGCTGGTAGTATTCTCAATTGAGTTTTTAAGTTGGTTTATTGCTTCCTGCATTTCTAGGCTTTCTATTTGTTTGTTTTTTATTACCTCTATCTCCCTGTATAATTGATCCTTTGCTTCTTGGATTTGTTTATGTAGTTCCTTGTCAAAGTGATCTTTCATTGTCTGATTTTGCTGTCTCATGTCTTCCTTGAGACTCCAGATCATCTGAAGCATGTATATCCTGAATTCTTTATCTGACATTCCATCTGTTGCAGCTATTACCTCTTCTAAAGTTGAGTTGACCTGCATTGCTTGTGGTCCTTTCTTGCCTTGTCTTTTCATACTGCTCGTGTTTCTTTCTGCTTGGTAAAAGTGTTGTGTTTTTGAAATTTTCCCCCTATTTATTTATATTGGTCTTGTATAGTTGAAAAATCTCCCTTGCAGTGCGGTTAGTGGCTGTGCTCCTCCTCCAATTGGGGTGATCTGTCTACCATGCTGGCGGGCCACTAGGCCTGCTCTGCCGGTCGCTCGCAGGTCTGCCCACCCTGAGGGCGCGGGTGGCGGCTCTGCTCTGGCCCCACACCAATTGTGGTGACGTGACTACCACGCCCACGGGTCATTGGGCCTGATCTGGATGCGGGCGGCGGCTCTGCTCGGCCCCTACTCCAATTGGTGTGATGTGTCTACCACGCTGGCAGGCCTCTGGGCCTGTTCCGCCGGTGGGTCGCAGGTCTGCCTACCTTGCGGGCTTGGGCGGCAGCTCTGCTCGGCCCCCACTCCAAATGGGGCGACCTGACTGCCACTCCGGCGGGTCGCTGGGCCTTTTCCGGACACGGGCGGCAGCTCTGCTCCGCCCCCACTCCAACCAGTGTGATGTGTCTGTCTCGCCGGCCGGCCGCTGGGCCCGTTCCGCCGGTGGGTGGCAGGTCTGCCTATCTTGCAGGCTCGGGCGGCGGCTCTGCTCGGCCCCTACTCCAAATGGGGTGACTTGACTTCCACGCCATCGGGTCGCTGGACCTGATCCAGGCGTGGGCGGCTGCTCTCTTCGGCTCCAGCTGCAGTTGGGGTGACGTGATACCACGCCGGCGGGTCGATTGGCCTGTTCTGGGCGCAGGCGGCAGCTCCACTCTGCCCCTCTGGCCCCCACAGCACCCAGCAGGACCCGGACCGAGAAGCAGTTTCCGCGGTTTCCCCAGCCCTGAGCCAAAGCAGCTCCGGGAACCAGAACCCGGCCACTCCGAGCTCAGTGCATGCTCTGGTAGGAGCAGGCTCCAAGAAGCAGACTCCGCGGGTTCCCCAGCCCTGGACCAAAGCAGCACCGGGAGCCAGAACCCAGCCGCTCTGAGCTCGGTGCACGCTCTGCTAGGAGCAGGCTCCAAGAATCAGTCTCCGCGGGTTCCCCAGCCCAGGGCCAAATCAGCTCCGGGAGCCAGAACCCGGCCGCCCCGAGCTTGGTGCACGCTCTGCTGGGAGCGGGCTCCAAGAAGCAGAGTCCGTGGGTTCCCCCAGCCTTGGGCCAGAACAGTTCTGGGAGCCAGAACCCGGCTGCTCAGAGCTCGGTGCACGGTCCACTAGGAGCAGGCTCCAAGAAGCAGTCTCCGCGGGTTCCCCAGCCCTGGACCAAAGCAGCTCCGGGAGCCAGAACCCGGCCGCCCCGAGCTTGGTGCACGCTCTGCTGGGAGCGGGCTCCAAGAAGCAGTCTCCGCGGGTACCCCAGCCCTGGGCCAAAACAGTTCCGGGAGCCAGAACCCGGCTGCTCAGAGCTCGGTGCACGGTCCTCTAGGAGCAGGCTCCAAGAAGCAGTCTCCGCGGGTTTTCCAGCCCTGGACCAAAGCAGCTCCGGGAACCAGAACCCGGCTGCTCAGAGCTCGGTGCACGCTCTGCTAGGGGCGAGCTCCAAGAAGCCGTCTCCGCGGGTTCTCTAGCCCTGAGCCTGAGCTATCTGTCTGCGAGATGCAGGCAAATAACAGCCTGAAATCACCTGTTCCGTAGCTGAATGAGCTGAGATCAGTAGAAAATAGGGATGATTATGTCAGCTCTCCAAGATGGCGGCCGCTGGCCTCCTCCGTGGACTGACCGGTGTGGAGAACTGAACTGGACCGCTTCCCTCCTCTGTCTCAAACCCAGAACTAAGTATTGAGCGCAGCCATTCCACCGCTGGCAGAAGCCCACAGAATCCAAAGCGCTGCACCTCCTTGCCGCCACCTCGCCGTTTCCCAGCGCGCGCCGCAGACTCCGGCTGCGGGGCAATCCGCCGAACAAGCCGCGCGACCCTCTGTGCGGAGAAATCGCCCGCGACCGAGCCCCCACCGCCGATCCTCACGCGATGAAAATCCCTCCACTAGATTCTGGAGCACCTCAATTTTGCTGGAAATTCCCAACAAGACAGCCTTCAGCTGTTTTAACTCGTCATTCTCCCGCACAAGTGACGCGGCACATGGGGGTGATGCACTCCCTTCGCCGCCATCTTCCGACTCTTTGTGGATTCTTATTACATGTATGATTTGCAAATATTTCCTGCCATCTCAGGTTGCCTTTACACTTTGTTGTATATTTTGATGCATAAAGATTTCAAATCTAGTGTAGTCCACCTTATCTGTTTTTACATTTGTTGTTCATGCTTTTAGGTGTCAACATTCAAGAAGTCATGGAGGGGCTAGGGATATAGCTCAGTTGGTAGAGTGCTTACCTCGCATTCATAAGGCCCTGGGTTCAATCCCTAGCACCAAAAAAAAAAAAAAAAAAAAAAGTATATGTGTCATGTGTGCTGAAAGAGAAATATATCCATATGTGATAAAGTATTGAACCCATAAAGATATATGCAGGTGGGCTGGGGATGTGGCTCAAGCGGTAGCGCACTCGCCTGGCATGCGTGCGGCCCGGGTTCGATCCTCCGCACCACATACCAACAAAGATGTTGTGTCTGCCAAAAATTAAAAAAAATAAATAAATGTTGAAAATTCTCTCTCTCTAAAAAAAAAAAAAAAAAAAGATATATGCAGGTGTTCATTATATTACTTTTTCATCTTTTCTGTAAGTATGAAGTTTTTCAAACTTTCAGATTTAAAAAGTTGGTATTAAAAAAAAAGTCACTGGGCTGGGGATGTGGCTCAAGCGGTAGTGCGCCTCGCCTGGCATGCGTGCGGCCCGGGTTCGATCCTCAGCACCACATACCAACAAAAATGTTGTGTCCGCCGAGAACTAAAAAAAAATTAAAAAAAAAAAAAAAAAAAAAAGTCACTGAACCTGTGGTTTGTCATTTACTAACAAATCAGTTAGGAATGCCTTATTGCTTTAGTTTTTGAGGAAATGTGTTTGGACATCCACAGTGTACAGGTGTATCATGATTATTATTGTAATTTCTGTTTATTTTCACTATGATAAATGACTTTCAAAACAATCAGTGAATTTAAAAGGAGTTTTTGTGAATAGATTTTTACTGGCATGGTATTGGACGCCATTTCATTGGTCATTGGTCATGAAGCTAAGTGCCATTTTCATCTCTTCCCTACAGATGTTAGGAAATGTAGATGGGCTTTTTGTGAATTTTCTCACATTAAGATGAATAATTCTCCCATTATCAAGTAGACACATCAATAGGTAAAATAAGGAAAACTAGCTTATACTATCAATAAATACCAAAGGACTTAACAAAGTACATTTTCTTAAAAGAAATTAATGTGACAAAATGCATGAATCAAGCCTTTCTTGCACATGATTTTTTAATCTCTTGTAGCTGTTTATTACTTAATTAATGGCCCTTATCATTGAGATGCAATATGTTTAAATTTAGTTTTGAAATCTGAGCCAGAAACCTTTATATTATCCTGTTTTGTGAAACTGTTGTATATGTTATATTACAAATTTCTTTGTCCGTCCACTTTAAGAATTGAAGATGAAGTGAAGATCACGAAGTCAAGAAACAGACAATAGAATTAATTATAGGACAATATAAAAACATAATGACACTAATTTTCAGAAAGCATTTCAAGTGAGTGTTTTCAAAGTAGTCCTTTGGGAGGGAATACACCTACTCATTCCTTGGATCGTTTTGGGAAATCTTTAAGGAGTTTCCCTTTTTGCCTATTTTCTGGTCTCATCAGGAAAATGCATCGCAGTTTATATAGGTGGGAAACCTTCCTTTGGTTTGCTGCTTGCATTTTTATCTATCTCCTTCTCTTCCGCTTTATAGCATCCTGTGAAGCTTTCTGCCCTACCTTTACCTCACTTCTATATATGCCTTTCTAGAACTTTCTTGGGATTTTCTTTGTTGAAAGATTCAGCTCCATGGGATGAGAACTTCAGAACAGGAGAAAGAAAAGAAAGCAAGAGTGGATATTACAGGCTAATTCTACCCTATAGCCTCTTCTGTTTCTGTGTATGAACTGAATTTAACAGCTTTGCTTATCTCCCCTTCACCCCCAAAATAATAAAGTTGGGAACTGTAGTAGATAATTTTGAACTTCTGAGGCTTGATTTTTATCAGGAAGCTTGCAGCTATCTAAGCTGAAGCGTATTTTTTTGAAATCCTGGTGTAGAGTTTGTTGTTTACCTCCAAAAACCCCTAAATTCTCTATTTGCTGTATTTAATGTAGGGATCAGACAAAGTATGAGGAGAACAAGAATAGAAAATGGTGACGGGGGGAATCAGGGCAACTCGAAAAGAGACAGAACATTGAGGCCCAGGAACCACATCTTATTCCTGTGCTGGCAGCTGAACAGATATCCCTCCTTGTTTTGCAGAGGAGTGGAATGCTAGCGTTCATTTTGTCATAGATCTGACAGTTGTTCACTTAGTGTTTCCCATGTGGAGGGCCCATAAAAGGAAAATACATATCTAGAGAAGATCTATTTTATTGTTGATACTTTATATAGGGTGATAAGAAATTATCTGAGCTTTCTTATTTTGCACTGAGGGACTCTAAACTGATACATGTTTTTGGTATGATTGTATATTAAGAGTTTTCAGAATCTCATTTAAGGTTCTAGCCTATGGAAACAATTTGAATTAATATTAGCAGTAGCAGTATTAATTTATTAATCATAATAATAATGATAAAATGTAAGTTTTATAAGATTAGGGACCTTATCTTTTTATTCCCTGATTCCTAGCCTTGAATTGGTACTTAGCAAATAGTAGGTGTTTAGTTATAGTTGTTGTAAAGATGGATGGGTAAATGAATAGCAAATGGTAACTAGAATTTATGAACTGTTACTTTTGTAGATACAGCATTAAATGGTTTAAGTAGATCAACTCATTATCTCCCAACAGCACAATAAAATATTTTCTGTTGTATTTTGCCAAATCTAGTTCATCATTGACCATAAGGCACAATTTTATCTCCAGCTGCAGAAATGGAGAAAAACTGAACTCTATCACAATGCTTTCTTTCATTTAAAAAAAATTATACCTATCATTAGAACTGTTTTAGATTCATTTAGATGTAATTTTAAAAATGTATCATTAATGTGTTTACCTTTAAAAGAAAATAACTTTGTTTAAGGAATTCTGAAACAACTTCACATTCAGAGTCTGACTCTTGTGCAACATTTTCCAACTGAGTCAGTTTTTATGTTTGTCCCCACAATGTTGACTCTGTACCATTAAAAGTGTTGATAATACTCTTGATTAAAGATTCTTACTCTCCTTTTTCTAGGAATTTTTTTCCAAGTTGCTGAAACCTATTTTGCAAGGATTAATGCTAGAAACTTATTTTTTTTTTATCAATTGAAACATCACTACGAGTTAAGTAGCTGTCAGCCAAAGTCAACAAAATACAAACCAAAATGTGAATAATGGTTTTCCTCAGTGGTGGTTGGATTACAAATGATTCTTGTTTTCTTCTTTATAATTGCTCATTTTCCACAATTTCTTCACACACACATACATGCACATGTATGCATGCATGTGTACATACCCATACTTAAAACATGCTCTTGCTTCAACTGTGGAACCTGATCGTATTTCATCTTCTGTAATCTTTGGAGAGTTTAGAAATAGAGTTCATCACTCTGATGGTAATGCTGCCTTGCATCCAGAAGATCCCATCAGTCTGCCCCTGGTGGGACCAGGTTGTCTGCTGACCTCCAGTGGTTAGAGGCTGTATGGCACTAAACAAGAGATGTTTTTAACGTTACTTTTTTTTGTTAGGGCAGGACTTTCAGACTCCCAACAGCATTTTTAAGAAAGACTTTGTAATTGTTCTTGAATTAGGTAGACATTCTCCCATATACTAAGTTAACTCTTACCTGTCTTCCAATGAAACTTGAGCCTTTCTTTTTGGAAATGGAGATGCTTTTATAAAAACTGCACATAAATCTACATTAAGGCAAAATATAAAATGAAGAGTGTATGTACATTGAACAGTTAAGCCTGAATTCTGAGTAAGCTTCTAGGCTTGCTTTTAATTTTTATATTTAGGATTATACTTTTGTTTTTGTGTGGGTTTTTGTTTGTTTTAGTGGTGTATGGTTTGGAATAGAAAAAGTTCCAAAGGCAGGAGTGGTCCTTGTCCTAGAAACAGGAGAACAGGAAGACCTTCCTGTTGAAATCATCTGGCTCTTTGTACTGAGTGCCATGGATAATCGTAGCAGATGAAGAGCTTGAGGCAGTTTCCACATTTGGAACCCTACTGGGCATTGGTGAGGCAGGCAGAAAGGACCCATCAAGGAAAAGTAAGTGGTCATTGAAGCAAAAGTACATGGTAATTTTCCAATCAGGGAACTGTTAACCTTCTGAAATTTATAATTCCTCTGACATCTATTTTAACATTTGATCTACCCAATTTATTAAAAAAAAAAACAACTCTATTATACCCCTTAAGTAATTTTTTGTTATATTGTCAAAGTGTCACATCGTAATTATCTTAAAATCACTTTTGTCCAAAGCCTGTAAAAAGTCAACTTTATGTCTGATTATTGATCAATGTAATTTTAAGGTTTTTGTTTCTAAAGAATTGAAAACCACCACACTATGCAGTATACCTGCTGTATTTAATCTTCTTTGCTCCACAACCATAATTTTAAGGCAACCTAAATGTTGTAATGTTTCAATTTGTAAACAGACTCATTATTTCTTCCAGGATCATTGTGGTAGTTTTCTTGTTAGTAGTCTCTTGGTTCTTTGTTACTACCAGGTGAATTTTTGGAAGCCAACACTGTACTTTTATTGCTGTATATCACAAACAGGATAAAATTCAGATTTGATGATCTCTTTTTTATTTTTATTCTACTTCTGATTTGTGCATATTTGTTTTTAGCATACTACTTTCTCATTATGTTCACTAATTCACCAAGTTTAGAAAGTTTAAAGTATCATATTGTCTCTGGCAGTGCCTCTTATTGTCCATTTTCACACTGATCTTTAGGCCATAAATGGAAAACAGATATTTCCTGTTACACTATTTTCCTTCTAAGTCCTTTCTTTCTTTTTTGAAAAAATGTGTTCTTTTTAGATACACATGACAGTAGAGTGTCTTTTGACATTATACACACATGGAGTATAGCTCTCCATTATTGTGGTTGTACATGATGTGGAGTTACACTAGTTGTGTATTTGAACATAGGAGAGTTGTGTCTGATTCATTCTACTGCCTTTCCCATTCCCATCCCTTCTGTCTTCTCTTCATTCCCCTTTGTCTAATCCAATGAACTTCTGCCCTCCCTCCCACATTCATTGTGTTTAGCATCCACATATGAGAGAGCTTCTGAGTCCTTTCTGTCAAATCTTTTGTGGATTAAAAAAATTCTTGGCTTCTTATTGGCAAATTAGGCAAATTAGCCAGCTCAGCTAGTTTAGCCTTATTTATTTTGAATATGGACCTAAATCGAACATAGTACTATTTTACATTCATAGGTCTTATATTATTAAATTTTAGGTTCTTAAATTACTATTATTATTGCCAATATGAAAGACAAGTGTCATTTGGTAATTTAATTTGTAACTTCCTGATTGCAGCTGAGTATGTTTTTGTGTTTATTGGCCATTTTTGTTTCATAAATTAAAAATATATATTCAGTCCGCTTATCCTTTTTGAGAGAGGTGGGTTGTTTCAAAGAGGAGAGTGAATTATACCCCCTTTGTATTCTACTTTTATTGATGTCTTAAGGAAGTTTCTAGAGAGTTCCACCCATGTATTACCTCTTTACTTTTGACTGATAGTAGGATTGCATCAGATTTCTTTCTAAGTCCCTACTGCACATGAGGTTACCCACAGATACCCAGGCAAAACACACAGGGAGGTTGCTATTATAATGACTAAAATAACATGCTAAAGATCTAAAGGTAATGCTGACTAGTTCTAATTGGAACTTGTTTTTACAGATTTTATGGTTGATGGGTTTTGCTTTCAATTATCCTTTCTCCCTAAGTCTTAGAATTTTTGTCTCTGTAAAGGTTATAAAGGTCCCTTTCAGGGTAATTTCTGTTTTTCTTACTGGGGAGAAGTATTTGGATGTACATTCCTCAGTCCTAAGAGCATAGTCCAGAGGATAACAGGTTGTAAAGAAATGTAACATTCTATTGACTTAAGCCAGAGCAGGATCAGAATGGCCTTAGGGAAATTCCTTTTGTTGTTTGTTGTTGTTAGGGAAATTGCTTTTGTTGTTGTTGTTGTTGTTTGTTTGTTTTGTTTATAAAGAAAGCAAGTGGTCCAGTTTATAGAATTATTCTTTAACTTCATGTTCCCACTGATCATGTCTGTGAGCAATCACCATGTTAACTTCAAAAAACTAGTTGGGAAGTGTTCCCTCTTTGTATCTTTTCTGGAATAGTTGTATAAACTTGGCATTATTGACTCCTTACATGTTTAGCAGAATCTGGTCGTTAGTAAAGGTGTCTAGGAACGGAGTTTAATGGAAGATTTGAATTACAAATTCTGTTTCTTTAATAATTTTAGGACCATTTATGTTTTCAATTTCTTCTAATGTCAATTTTGGTAAGTTGTATTTTCATGGAAAATTCTCCGTTTTATTTACATTTTTATACTTTCCATTAAGTCTTTGATAATAGCCATCAAGGGTAAATGCTTAGAAGTGTATTTTTGAAGGAGAAAAATACATTGAAAATTTATGCATAGGGGTGTGGTGGCACATGTCTGTAATCCCAGCAATTTAGTAAGCTGAGGCAGAAGGATCACAAGTTTGAGGATAGCCTCAGCAACTTCCTGAGGTCTTAAGCAACTTATTGAGACCCTGTCTCAAAATAAAAAAGGGTGGTCATGTAGCTGGGGTCAACCCCAGTACCAAGAAGGAAAAAAAAATGTTTATGCTATAAAATATAGCTTAATGGTAGAGCACTTGCCTAACATGTTGAAAGCCCTGGGTTCTAGTTCCAGTACCACCTGAATGAATGAATGAATGAATGAATATTTTAAAAATTTTATTTTATAGATAGGGTGTTTATTTAGTCACTTTAGTTTTATTTAAAAATTTAACAGATAACATTGTATGTTTTTATTGTGTACAGCATGTTTTGAAGTCTATACATTCTTGAATGGTTAAATCAAGTTAACAAATGTAATACCTCCCACAGTTGTCAATTTTGTGTTAAGAACACATAATACCACCCTACCCTTTATACATTTTCAAGAATTCTGTGTATATAGTTAATTGTAGTCACCTTACTATATCTAAATATTTTGAAGTTTGTTTCTCCTAACTGTAATTATGTATCCCTTGACTGATATCTCCCCATTCTTCATTCCCCCCTAACCACTGTGGCCTCTGGTAATTACCATATACTCTCTATTTCTAAGAGATCCATCTTTTTAAATCTCACATGAGTAAAATCATGTAGTATTTGTCTTTCTATGCTGGGTTTATTCCACATAATGCCCTCCAGTTTTATTCATGTTATAACAGATGTCAGGATTTCATTTTTCTTTCAGTAGTTGAATAGTATTCAGTTGTATATTGTATACCACATTTTCTTTTTCCATTTATCTAATGATGACACTTAGACTGAAAAGCTACTACACAATAAAGGAAATAATCTACAGCAACAACCTATAGAATGGGAGAAAACCTTTGCAAATTATATATTTAACAGGGGTCAATATCCATAGTATATAAGGACTTCAAACAATTATATAACAAAAATACAAATAACTCAATTTAAAAATGGACAGAAGACCTGAATAGACATTTGTCAAAAGAAAATACACAAATATACAATTGTCTTAACTATTGTGAATAGCACTGCCATAAACATTGAAGTATGGATCTCTTTGACATCATACTGACTTTATATCCCATGGGTATATACCTAGCAGTGGGATTGCTGTATCATATGATAATCTTTAGAGGAACCCCCACACTGTTTTTCATTATGATTCTACTAATTTACATTCCCACAAAGTGTGAAAGAGTTCCCTTTTCTTTACATCCTTGCCAATACTTATTCTTTGTCTTTTTAATAATAATCATTCTAATTGGAGCACAGTGATATTTGTGTGTGTGTGTGTGTGTGTGTGTGTGCGTGCGTGCACGCCCGCGTGCATGCACGCTTCTTCCTTGTTAATTTTTGTGGTGCTAGGAATCATACCTAGGGCCTTGTATGCGTTAGGCAAGCCCTATGCCACTGAGCTATATCCCCTACCCCTCATTGTGGTTTTGATTTCTATTTTCCTGTTGATTAGTGTTATTGAACATTTTTCATATGCCTGTTGGCCATTTGTATATTTTCTTTGGAGAAACGTCTATTCAGGTCTTCTGTCCATTTTTAAATTGAGTTTTTTGTATTTTTACTATATAGTTGTTTGATGTCCTTATACACTGTGGGTATGACCCCTGTTAAGGTTATAATCTGCAAATATTTTCTCCCATTCTAGGTTGTTGCTGTAGATTATTTCCTTTATTGTGTAGTAGCTTTTTAGTTTGAAGTAATCCCTTTTGTCAATTTTTGCTTCTGTTGTCTGTGCTTTTAAAGATTTATTCCCAATATCCTTGCCCAGACCAATGTCATAGAGCATTTCCTCAGTTTTATATTTTTCCTTTATACTGAAGATCTTAATTTTTATGGCATTAGCATAATTGTTTATTTGCTTTATCTGTAACTTGTGTATATGTTAAGTTTCAAAATATTGTCAATATTAAATTTAAAAAAATATTTTTTGTCTTAATGTTAAACATATCCAAAATTCTAAAGTCAAAACTGTAAAACCAAAGTATAGAGAGAAAATCTAAATTTCTTCTCATTTTCTCCTGGTATTTTTTGGAGGTTGGGGGGACAAATGTATAATCAAGTATGTATATATGAGTGTATGTATATATATAATCTCCATGTATATATGTGTTTATTTATATTTCTTATCCTAGTTTGTTTTCCATATTTCTTACACAAAATATCTTTACATACTCTTTGTACCTGGCTTTTTTTTTTTTCAACTTAATAGTGTATCTTAAATGTTTCATTTGACAACATTCAGAGATCATTTTTGTTCCCTTTTTTTTGACAGCCTAGTACTTTGTTATTTGGATATATCATAACTTTATTCAACCAGTTTCCTTTCCTATTGATGGAGATGTAAGGAAATAATAACTTTAAAATTATTTTTTTAAATTTATATATGACAGCAGAATGCATTATAATTCTTATTACACGTATAGAGCACAGTTTTTCATATCTCTGGTTTTATACAAAGTATATTCACACCAATTTGTGTCTTCATACATGTACTTTGGATAATAATGTCCATCACATTCCACCATCATTTCTAACCCCATGCCCCCTCCCTTTCCCTTTCACCCCTCTGTCCTATCTAGAGTTCATCTATTCCTCCCATGCTCCCTCTTCTTATCCCACTATGAATCAGCCTCCTTATATCAGAGAAAACATTCATTTTTTGGGGGGGGGATTGGCTAACTTCACTTAGCATTATCTTCTCTAACTCCATCCATTTACCTGCAAATGCCATGATTTTATTCTCTCTTATTGCTGAGTAATATTCCATTGTGTATATATGCCACATTTTTTAATCCATTCATCTATTGAAGGGCATCTAGGTTGGCTCCACAGTTTAGCTATTATGAATTGTGCTGCTATAAACATTGATGTGACTGTGTCCCTATAGTATGCTGTTTTTAAGTCCTTTGGATATAGACCGAGGAGAGGGATAGCTGAGTCAAACGATGGTTCCATTCCCAATTTTCCAGGAAATCTCCATACTGCTTTTCATATTGGCTGCACCAACTTGCAGTCCCACCAGCAGTGTATGAGTGTACCTTTCCCCCACATCCTTGCCAACACTTATTGTTGTTTGTCTCATAATAGCTGCCATTCTGACTGGAGTGAAAGGGAATCTTAGTTTGGATTTGCATTTCTCTAATTGCTAGCAATGTTGAATATTTTTTCATATATTTGTTGATTGATTGTATATCATCTTCTGAAAAGTGTCTTTTCAGGTCCATGGCCCATTTATTGATTGGATCTTTTTTTTTTTTTTGGTGTTTAGCTTTTTGAGTTCTTTATATACCCTTGTGATTAGTGCTCTATCTGATATGTGAGGGGTAAAGATTTGCTCCCAAAATGTAGGCTCTCTATCCACCTCACACATTGTTTCTTTTGCTGAGAAGAAACTTTTTAGTTTGAGTCCATTCCATTTAATGATTCTTTTTTTTTTTTAAAGAGAATTTTATTATTTATTTTTTTTAGTTTTCGGCGGACACAGCATCTTTGTTTGTATGTGGTGCTGAGGATCGAACCCGGGCCGCACGCATGCCAGGCGAGCACGCTACCGCTTGAGCCACATCCCCAGCCCCCATTTATTGATTCTTGATTTTAAGTTTTTCGCCAAAGGGGTCTTATTAAGGAAGTTGGGGCTAATCCCACATGATAGAGATTAGGGCCTACGTTTTCTTTGGAAATAGTAACTTTTAAAAAGATATTTTCCATTCTGGAGACCAGAACATTGTTGCATTAATTAGGACAAGTATTTAACCTAATATTAACAGCATATTAATTTTAAACTTTTTTATTTCTATAGCCCTGTAAACATTTATTTTGTAATATGGTATGCATCAATGTGTAGTGTTCTGGGGACTGAATATATTTTTTAATTGGGGAGATAAATTATTATTAAATTATTTAAAAATGATTTCTCCGGGTGGTTTTAGTAAGGTAAGCCCCAAACTTGTGGCCTTTTCATTATACAGATGCCTTTGTGTAACTTAAAAGACCTCTATTTTTAATGGTATTATTTTCACCCTTCAGTGTATAGTTCAATTTAATCTCATTAATTTTTCACTCAGGTAATAGGACTCATCATCTTTATAACACCTCAAAGACATTCTCATTATAATTTTTCAGGTTTATAGATGATAGATCTATTATTATTATAGATCTGTATTACCTCATTTAATCCTTAAAACAACTTTATGTGATAAAAATTATTATGCTTATATGTTAAAAATGAGAGCATAGAGAGTTTATGAAATTTAAGTTCTCGCATCCAATAAGTGTAAAATTTGAGATTTAACCAGGTAGTATGAGTCCAGAACCTGGTCTCTTAATCAGTATAAACAAAAGTCATGATTATTATTTTTTTCCCTTTCTCAGAATGACATGAACCAAAAAGATCTTGTTTAAGTAATTGTAAGATATTTGACTGTTGAACTAATGGGCTCACCCTGACCAAGTAAGAGGTAATGTTAATTTTGTTGTTGTTGTTGTTGTTCTTTTAGCTGATATAGCCCAGAGATATAGGATAAGCAAATACCCAACCCTCAAATTGTTTCGTAATGGGATGATGATGAAGAGAGAATACAGGGGTCAACGATCAGTGAAAGCACTTGCAGATTACATCAGGCAACAAAAAAGTGACCCCATTCAAGAAATTCAGGACTTAGCAGAAATCACCACTCTTGATGTAAGTTAACTTTTGCTAGATCAAATGACATTTCCTGTTTAGTTGATGTAAACAAATTCTAATGCAAACAAAGGATCTGGACATTCTCTTATATTCATTGCAATGGATTTGAAAAGTACATACTTATTGGGTTGAATTTTTCTTGAGTTAATTATCAAGAAAAGTGCTAATGTTTTACTGAACTTATAGATAAAGTATATAGCATACAGTAAAGTTGCTCTAATTTGAATTAATTGCGGGCAATGTGATAGAAGTTAAAGTCAAATATACATAGCCAAATTACCATATTTTTTGTAGTGGAGACTGTCAGGTCTCCACTGCTTTAATTACTTCTTTGTCAGGTCTCTCTGTAAGTTTTAGTGTCTTCTAGAATAGGCCCCACTTAGTACACTTAGCAAAACCCTTTCTTTGTACACTAAGTAGTGTTTTAAAAATAGTATACAGGAAACAGAAGAAAAACAACATTAAGTTTGGACTTTGTTACAGTCACTGATTGTCACTACCAACTTTGAAATTTGATTTTATTCTACCTACAAACTAATAAATTAGTTACCATTTCTTGGATGTTGTCAGAAGACTGAAGACTTCTGGGTCAGAGACAAAGGACTTTATTATTCACATCAAAGCAAACAGTGTGAGCATGTTTGTATTTGTTTCCTTTTCCCCAAATCCTATGGAGGTAGCACAAAAGGCCTAGATAAATAGCTACACATGTCGTGGGTTACATTACAAGAGGGAAACTCACTGTTTCAAAGCAAGTTTTTTGTAATTCTGCTTTTTGTCTCGGATGAAGTCATTACCTCATACTCAGTGAAGCTCCCTGCAAGCACAGCCCTGAGAAATGTCCTGGGTATAGAGTGGTTAGAATCTTTATTGTGACACATACAGTAAAATGTTTAAAGAGTTTGAAAGACCTGTGGAGGAGTATCTGTCAACAGTCACAAGTTATGAGTTGTTGTGCTGTTTTAACAGATTTTAGAATTATATAATTTTGGAAAAGAATGTCACTGATTAAATAGTTATATTTCTTGAAAATTTAAAACAAAATGCTGCTAGGCATGATGGCTTATTCTTATAAGCCCAATAATTCAGGAGATTGGGCAGAAGGATCCCAAGTTTGAAGCCAGCTTTGGCAACTAAGCACAACCCTTTCTCAAAATAAAAAAGGGATGGGGATGTAACCCAGTGGTAAAGTATCCTTGGGTTCAATCCTCATTACCACTAAAATAAATAAATAAACAACAAAAGATAAAATGCTAGACAGAAATGTTTGTAGTTGTTTTTTATTATAATTAAGATTGTTTAAAGCCCAATGTGATCTTTAAAAGTTTTGGATTGGGTGTTAAAAGGTAAAATATACATTTATGGTTTATACTTCAGTTGAGACAGCTGGAGCTGTTTGGTTATCAGAATCATGGGTAAATGAAATAGCATGCTCAAGGAACTATAGTTTTTGCAAAATAATTAGATACCTTTTTTTACAGCGCAGCAAAAGAAATATCATTGGATATTTTGAGCAAAAGGATTCAGACAACTATAGAATTTTTGAAAGAGTAGCAAGTATTTTGCATGATGATTGTGCCTTCCTTTCTGCATTTGGGTAAGTATTTTAGTTGAGAGTATATTTAGTGGGTCAGTTTGGCTGCCATGTTAAGTTCTCATTATGTTTGGTCACTTTGGGAAGATGACATCTCCAAAGTTATCTTGGTCCTCTTAAGTTACTAATATTCTTTGTATCTGTCTCTGAATTCTTTTTTTAAGAATTTAAAAAAGGGTTTAAAAGTCTGTTTATTCTTTCTAATGTAGTCTATTCACTTTGTGAGTAAGAGGAAAAGAATGAGCCAGTTAACAGTGAAGTAATTCTAGCTTTTATTCAGCTAATTTATTGCACCTACCCTATGGCAAAATGGCAGCATTATTGTTGACAAATATGGGGTTCATTGTCTTTGTTCATTTGTCTCTCTACCACCTTTTCTTGTCTTAGAGGAACAAATCTTTTTTTTCTTATTTTTTTATGCTGATGTTCAAAACCGGGCCTTTATACATGCTAAGAATATGCTAAACTACACCCCCAAGCTCAACAATTCTCCTTTCTAAGGCTAACCTCTTCACTGGTGTCCTTGCAACTATCCCTCTGGGGCTTTGATCATCAGTTGTCCTTGCTTTCTTGAGTTTTCATCCTGACTCTTTTCATGAACTGCTTTCCTTTTTTGAAAACATGCTTCTCTCTTTCCTGACCCACTACTTTTATCTCTCAAACTATGGTCTTATCTCTTTCTTTTTATTCCCACATTTTCCAAAGATTAGTGTATGCTGGTGAATAAAAACTTTGATTTCTTGAAAGCTGACTTTTACTTCCATCCTTCCATGAAACTTGTCTCTGCTCAGTTGCAAAATGACTGCTTAATCCACCAAATTCTGTGACCCCTTTTCAGTCTTAATCCCTTCCTTTTCTTTCTCTGCTGTGTCAACACCTTACATTGAATCCCTCTGAGTTGCTTTTTACCTTTCTGATATTTCTGACTTATTTTCTTTTTTGTTCTTTTTCTTTCCAAATGAAATCCTGGTTCTCTCCTTGATCCTCTCTTCTTGGTGGTTATCTCAGCCATCCTTTGACTTTAATACAGTTCTTTTTTATTGTTGGCCCATAACTGTTAAGCTCAATTATAGTAGCTATTGATTCTAGCTCAGTATATCTTCTTCATTTTCTGACTTTTATCCTTTTCCTTGCTTTAATGCTTTTGTAGATTTTGTTTGTGTGTATGTTTTATTGTTAGTATTTTCCATGTTTTTTTAGAGATCACTGTAAGAGTGATCTTCACTGTACAGAGTATTCAGAGGGGAACTCCCTTTACCCCAACCCTTTTCATATCGCTGCTTTCCAGCTGTGCAGGCCTCCTGGCTGTTTCTTAGATTCTGCAAGCTCACTTCTACCACAGAGCCTTTGCCCTTGCTGCTCCTGTATCTGGACATGCTTCTCTCAGAGGTCCTTACCTAATACCTGTATGTAGAGCAGCATGTCAATTTATTTTTCTTCATAGCATTCTTTCTTAACCACTCTTTTTAAAAAATATATATACTCATTCAGACCATCTTTCCTCACCAAAATGTAAACTCTATGAGAGTGGGGATTTGTAAGTTTTGTTTGCTGCTGTATATATCCAGTGCCACTATCATACTTTGTACAAAGGAAGTGCATAGTAAATAGTTATTGAATGAATGAACGAACTATGTTTGTTCTTTCTGTTCTTGCTGTCATTAGTGTAGGTTTGCGCCCTTTTCCCCATCTCCTAGACTACTTTAGTCAGAAACTAGAGATAAATTATTGTTTAATTAATCTTAAAATAATTAGGTGTTACCAGTTGTCTTAGTAGTGTTTACTGTAGAATTCTCTCACCAAATATTTATCACATACATATTATGTGCCACATACTATACAAGGCACAGGAAACAGAATTGGACAGATTTTTAAAAATTACTTTGTTATGGAACTTTATTTTCATGATGTAGATTATTTTAATTCATCTGTTTTAAACCTATTTTTTAGAGTAAGGAGTAAGAAATTTGTGATTGAATCTGACTTATAAACAAATAACATATTTGTTTAATTAATGTTTAATTAATGTTTAATTTAATTAATGTCCTTGATTCATAGTTTAAAAACAGTCTGGTGTCAGGACAGCTTTAGTGCTAAAACTTCCAATCCAAATTTATAAACTGCTAGCCATAAAAATAGCTAACTAAAATTTTCCTTTAAAAAGTCTGCCTCAGATTAAATTTTTCCTTTAAATGTATACTTTTCTTGGTATTGCATGGTCTTATGAGAAAGATGGTGGACAGGTATATATTTCAAGTCTTTATAGTTCATGCATTGCAAAATAACCAGCGTATTCTATTCCATTCAGGTATCTTACTGCTAGGATTTTTCTTAAAATATTATTACTGTTTTTCCCTTCCTGTTAGGGATGTTTCAAAACCAGAAAGATATAGTGGAGACAACATAATCTATAAACCACCAGGGGTAAGTTACTATTTCTTTTTTTCTTTAATATTCTTTTTAGCTGTAGTTGGATATGATACCTTTATTTATTTATTTTTATGTGATGCTGAGGATTGTACCCAGTGCCTTATGTGCACTGGGTATGTGCTCCACCACTAAGCTACAACCCCAGCACCATAAGTTGCTATTTCTTAGTGTGTAAATACATCTATAGTATAACCTATAGTTTTATATTTTTGAATCTTTGTGGAATCATAGAAACTTAGAATAGAAAGGAACTTAGAAGCACTATCTTTTGCCAACCCAAATGTTTCAAAACTACAGAAGCCTAAAGTCACACAGGCATTTATTGACAGAAATAGGATTAGGGATACCCTGATCTCTTTGGCTCTTAGAGCCACATTCAAAATATGCTTCAGTGGTCCATGATTGTCACTCTTAGTTGGATTGTACTGTCCAAGTTCCCAGATCTTCTAGGGCATAAATTAATCTGGCAATAAGGAACAGCTAGGTTGTTCTAAGTCTTGGCTAAGAAATTTTAAGTGTATCTAAATGTAAAAGTAACTGTTTAGGCCCACAACTAAGAGGAAAGAATTACAATTTGTGTTATTCCAAATCGACCCAAAGGTCTGTCATTGCAGTTTTTTTTTTTTTAATAACATACATACAAATAGAAATCTGTGGCCATTTTTTCATTTTGATGATTTCATTTAAATGTTGCTTGCAGTATTTTGACATTGAAATTTAAAATTTTTATTTATTTAGACAATTTTTTTTGTTTGTTTCTGGCTTAGAAAACTTATTTCCTCTTCTGAATTCAAAACAGGAATTAGTGTTTTAGTTTATTTTCTGTTGATGTAACAAAATGCCTGAAGTTAGGTACTTTATAAAGAAAAGAAGTTTATTTAGCTTACAGTTTTAGAGGCTGGAGATCCAAGATTGGTGGCCTCATTGATTTGGCCTTTGATGAGGGCCCTTTTGGCTTTGTCACACATGGTAAAGGAACAGAAAGGGGAACAGCCACCTGATTTTATGGTGAGACAGGAAACCACAGACTGGTTGCTCTTTTTATAACAACTTCTCTCATAAAATCTAAACAGGGTCCTAGAATAACTACATTAATTTCTTCCTAGGACAGGATCCCCAATGACCTCTTTATCTTCTACCACTCCACCTGTTAAAAGGTTCTACCACCACTTATATTGAAGCACAGGACCAAAGTTCCAGCAAACAGACTCTTGGAACATACTCAGACCATATTCCAACCATGGCAGATGTGTATTTGCCTGTATTTTCAGCAAATTCATTTCATCATCAAATTATCAAAAACCAGCCTAGTATCTCCCAGTGTAATATGGTCCTTAAGAGCTCGGGCTCTGTCTGGTATTAGACTGACTAGGTTTGAATATCAAAGCTGCCACTTTCTAGGTATGTTCTTCTGGAAAAGTTTCTTAGCTTCTCTGTGCTTCAGTTTGTTTTTAGTAAATAGGGGATGGTAATACTTGCCATATAGGGCTATTTGGAGGATTTAAATGAATCAGCACATTTTAAATGCCTAAAATAGTGCTTGATATAGGAATGTTACTCGGTTAATGTTGGTTATTATTTTTATTGTCATGTTAGACACTTCATAAAGATTGATTTTGAATGAATGTGGAAACAATTTTGTAGGTAATTAATTTTAGAGATACCCATCTCTTACATCTGTGTAGCATCTTTTACAGGCTTTTTCACTATCCAAATTTTCTTCTAACATTTTTAACTTTTAAGGAATAGCTTAATTTATTCATATAGATAATTTTTCTTTTCAAATGCTTGCCTGCCTTTGGTGAAGATACTTGTAGTTAATTATCTTAAATCCAAGGGAAAGCAGAAGGTTTATACGTCATAGGTTGTATTATCAAGTTCCTGATAATCACAGAATTATCTTTTTTAACCATCTATGACCTTCTTTCTCAGAAGTTCCATGTTTTATGTTTCTTTTATATCTCCTGTTGATTTTCTGGGTTCATATGTGGATTTTAAAAATGTGTTTTTGTCAGCACAGGTTAGCTTACTTGATTTGTTTATTTTTTTCCCTGTTTCTATTACAGCATTCTGCTCCAGATATGGTGTACCTGGGATCTATGACAAATTTTGACCTGACTTACAATTGGATTCAAGATAAATGTGTTCCTCTTGTCCGAGAAATAACATTTGAAAATGGAGAGGTATGGGCTTTTGTGTGTGGTGTGTGTGTGTGTGTGTGTTTGTGTTTTATATATCTGAAAGAACAAACTTTCTCTGCCCTTGTGCTATTTTAATACAGTTTCCAGTTGTAAAAATTACACAGTGAACACAATTGTATTGAAGCTATTTCCATAATATATAGGCCAGTAATTTTCCACTTCTGCTATCCCGGAACCCCTCTGTCGCAGTAATGAATAGTTCACTGTAGCCTTGAAAATGGGTTTAAAAATACTTGGATAACTCTGATACTGACCTGTTGGTTGAGAGTCCTTGTTAAAATGGATGGTCTTTAGAAACAATGCTTTGTGAATTTGAGTTACAGTGAATAATCTTTTACCATTAAAAGGTTTTTTGGTTCCTGTCTTCTTAAAAGAAATAGAAACAATTGAATTGTTAATCTTCATCTTTTACATTTTGATCTTATCCTTGATTTTGAAAGAGAGGGTAGATTAGACTCTTTCACTCTTTCAGCATATAGTTTATTAAATGAATGAATGTCCCTGGTTCTTTTCTCAGTTCTGTAGTGCTCATCTGTATTTAGCTGAGTAACTTACATTTTTTTTTAAATTTTTTTATTGGTTGTTCACAACATTACAAAGCTCTTGACATATCATATTTCATACATTAGATTGAAGTGGGTTATGAACCCCCATTTTTACCCCAAATACAGATTGCAGAATCACGTCGGTTACACATCCACAATTTTACATAATGCCCTATTAGTAATTGTTGTATTCTGCTACCTTTCCTATCCCCTACTATCCCCCCTCCCCTCCCCTCCCATCTTCTCTCTCTACCCCATCTACTGTAATTCATTTCTCTCCTTGTTTATTTTTCCATTCCCCTCACAACCTCTTATATGTAATTTTGTATAGCAATGAGGGTCTCCCTTCATTTCCATGCAATTTCCCTTTTCTCTCCCTTTCCCTCCCATCTCATGTCTCTGTTTAATGTTAATCTTTTCTTCCTGCTCTTCCTCCCTGCTCTGTTCATAGTTGCTCTCATTATATCAAAGAAGACATTTGGTATTTGTTTTTTAGGGATTGGCTAGCTTCACTAAGCATAATCTGCTCTAGTGCCATCCATTTCCCTGCAAATTGTATGATTTTCTCATTTTTTATTGCTGCATAGTACTCCATTGTGTATAGATGCCACATTTTTTTTATCCATTCATCTATTGAAGAGCATCTAGGTTGGTTCCACAGTCTAGCTATTGTGAATTGTGCTGCTATGAACATCGATGTGGCAGTATCCCTGTAGCATGCTCTTTTAAGGTCTTCAGGGAATAGTCCAAGAAGGGCAATAGCAGGGTCAAATGGTGGTTCCATTCCCATCTTTCCCAGGAATCTCCAAACTGCTTTCCAAATTGGCCGCACCAATTTGCATTCCCACCAGAAAGGTACAAGTGTACCCTTTTCTCCACATCCTCGCCAGCACTTGTTGTTGTTTGACTTCATAGTGGCTGCCAATCTTACTGGAGTGAGATGGTATCTTAGGGTGGTTTTGATTTGCATTTCTCTGACTGCTAGAGATGGTGAGCATTTTTTCATGTACTTGTTGATTGATTGTATATCCTCCCCTGAGAAGTGTCTGTTCAGGTCCTTGGCCAATTTGTTGATTGGGTTATTTGTTATCTTATTGTCTAATTTTTTGAGTTCTTTGTATACTCTGGATATTAGGGCTCTATCTGAAGTGTGAGGAGTAAAAATTTGTTCCCAGGATGTAGGCTCCCTATTTACCTCTCTTGTTGTTTCTCTTGCTGAGAAAAAACTTTTCAGTTTAAGAAAGTCCCATTTGTTGATTCTTGTTATTAACTCTTGTGCTATGGGTGTCCAATTAAGGAATTTTGAGCCCGACCCCACAATCTGTAGATCGGAGCCAACTTTTTCTTCTATCAGACGCAGAGTCTCTGATTTGATATCAAGCTCCTTGATCCATTTTGAGTTAACTTTTGTTCATGGCGAGAGAAAGGGATTCAGTTTCATTTTGTTGCATATGGATTTCCAATTTTCCCAACACCATTTGTTGAAGATGCTATCCTTCCTCCATTGCATGCTTTTAGCCCCTTTATCAAATATAAGATAGTTGTAACTTTGTGGATTAGTCTCTGTGTCCTCTATTCTATACCATTGGTCCACCCGCCTGTTTTGGTACCAGTACCATGCTGTTTTTGTCACTATTGCTCTGTAATATAGTTTGAAATCTGGTATCGCTATACCGCCTGATTCACACTTCCTGTTTAGAATTGCTTTTGCTATTCTGGGTCTTTTATTTTTCCATATGCATTTCATGATTGCTTTATCTATTTGTACAAGAAATGCCGTTGGGATTTTGATTGGCATTGCATTAAACCTGTAGAGAACTTTTGGTAATATCGCCATTTTGATGATGTTAGTTCTGCCTATCCATGAACAGGGTATATTTTTCCATCTTCTAAGATCTTCTTCTACTTCTCTCTTTAGGGTTCTGTAGTTTTCATTGTATAAATATTTCACCTCTTTTGTTAGGTTGATTCCCAAGTATTTTATTTTTTTTTTGAGGATATTGTGAATGGAGTGTTTTTCCTCATTTCCGTTTCAGAAGTTTTGTCGCTGATATACAGAAATGCCTTTGATTTATGCGTGTTGATTTTATATCCTGCCACTTTGCTGAATTCCTTTATTAGTTCTAGTAGTTTCTTTGTAGACCCTTTTGGGTCTTCTAGGTATAGAATCATGTCATCTGCAAATAGTGATAATTTAAGTTCTTCTTTTCCTATTTTTATGCCTTTAATTTCTTTCATCTGTCTAATTGCTCTGGCCAGTGTTTCGAGAACTATATTGAATAGAAGTGGTGATAGAGGGCATCCCTGTCTTGTTCCAGATTTTAGAGGGAATGCCTTTAACTTTTGTCCATTCAGAATGATGCTAGCCTGAGGCTTAGCATAGATAGCTTTTACAATGTCAAGGTAAGTTCCTGTTATCCCTAGTTTTTCTAATGTTTTGAGCATAAAGGGATGCTGTACTTTGTCGAATGCTTTCTCTGCATCTATCGAGATGATCATATGGTTCTTATCTTTAAGTCTATTGATGTGGTGAATAACATTTATTGATTTCCATATATTGAACCATCCTTGCATCCCAGGGATGAATCCTACTTGATCATGGTGCACAATTTTTTTGATGTGTTTTTGTATTCGATTCACCAGAATTTTATTGAGGATTTTTGCATCTAGGTTCATTAGAGATATTGGTCTGTAGTTTTCTTTCTTTGAGGTGTCTTTGTCTGGTTTCGGAATCAGGGTGATGTTGGCCTCATAGAATGAATTTGGAAGTTCTCCCTCTTTTTCTATTTCCTGAAATAACTTGAAAAGTATTGGTATTAATTCTTCTTTAAAGGTTTTGTAAAACTCCGCTGAATACCCATCCGGTCCTGGGCTTTTCTTGGTTGGTAGTCTTTTGATTGCTTCTTCAATTTCATCCATTGATATTGGTCTGTTCAAATTGTGTGTATCCTCCTGACTTAGTCTGGGCAAATCATATGACTTAAGAAATTTATCGATGTCTTCACTATCTTCTATTTTATTGGAATACAGGTTTTCAAAATAATTTCTAATTGCCTTCTGTATTTCTGTAGCATCTGTTGTGATATTGCCTTTTTCATCCCGTATGTTAGTAATTTGAGTTCTCTCTCTTCTTCTCTTCGTTATCATGGCTAAAGGTCTGTCGATCTTATTTATTTTTTCAAAGAACCAACTTTTAGTTTTGTTAATTTTTTCAATAGTTTCTTTTGTTTCAATTTCATTGATTTCCGCTCTGATTTTAATTATTTCTTGCCTTCTGCTACATTTGCTGTTGTTTTGCTCTTCCTTTTCTAGGGCTTTGAGATGAAGTGTGAGCTCATTTATTTGTTGTTTTTTTTCTTTTTTTGAGGAATGACCACCAGGCGATGAATTTTCCTCTTAAAACTGCTTTCATTGTGTCCCATAGATTCCGATATGTTGTGTCTGTATTTTCATTTATCTTTAAGAATTTTTTGATTTCCTCCTTTATGTCTTCTGTAACCCATTGATCATTCAGTAACATATTGTTCATTTTCCATGTGATGTAGGATTTTTCCTTCCTTCTTTTATCATTGATTTCCAATTTCATTCCATTATAATCAGATAAAATGCAGGGTATTATCTCCACCCCTGTATATTTACTGAGGGTTGCCCTATGGCATAATATATGGTCTATTTTTGAGAAGGATCCATGTGCTGCTGAGAAAAAAGTATATCCATTTGATGATGGTTGATATATTCTATATATGTCAGTTAAGTCTAGGTTATTGATCGTGATATTGAGTTCTATAGTTTCTTTATTCAACTTTTGTTTGGAGGATCTGTCCAATGGTGAGAGAGGTGTGTTGAAGTCACCCATAATTATTGTGTTGTGGTCTATTTGATTCTTGAACTTGAGGAGAATTTGTTTTATGAATGTCGCAGCACCATTATTTGGTGCATAAATATTGATAATTGTTATGTCTTGTTGGTGAATGGTTCCTTTTAACAGTATATAATGTCCTTCTTTATCCCTTTTGATTAACTTAGTCTTGAAGTCGATTTTATTCGATATGAGGATGGCCACCCCTGCTTGCTTACGAGGACCGTGTGCGTGGTATATTTTTTCCCATCCTTTCACCTTCAGCCTGTGTATGTCTTTTCCAATCAGATGTGTCTTCTGGAGGCAGCATATTGTTGGATTTGTTTTTTTAATCCATGATACCAGCCTATGTCGTTTTATTGGAGAGTTTAAGCCATTAACATTCAGAGTTACTATTGATATATGGTTTGTACTTCCATCCATGTTTGATTATTTATCCTTTTTTAAAAAAATTTAGTTTGTTTCTCCATGATTATCTTTCCCCTCGCCCTCTGTCTTTACCGAGGCACTTCCCACTGATGGTTTTGGTTATTGTTTTTCGTTTCTTCCTCGTGTAGTGTTTTGCTCAAAATGCTTTGCAATGCTGGTTTTCTGGCTGCAAATTCTTTTAACTTTTGTTTATCATGAAAGATTTTTATTTCGTTGTCATACCTGAAGCTTAATTTTGCTGGATACAGAATTCTTGGTTGGCATCCATTGTCTTTCAGTGTTTGAAATACATTGTTCCATGACCTTCTTGCTTTCAGTGTCTGTGATAAAAAATCCGTTGTTAACCTTATTGGTTTACCCCTGAATGTAATCTGTCTCCTTTCTCTTGTAGCTTTTAATATTTTCTCTTTGTTCTGTATATTGGATATCTTCATAACAATTTGTCTTGGCGTTGGTCTACTGTGATTTTGTGTGCTCGGTGTCCTGTATGCATCTTTAGTTTGTATATCTGTTTCCTTTTTTATTTCTGGAAAGTTTTCTGTAATTATTTCATTCAGCAGGTTACTCATTCCCTTGGTTTGAAACTCTGTACCTTCTTCTATCCCGATGACTCGTAAGTTTGGTTTTTTATGTTATCCCATAACTCTTGGATGTTTTTCTCGTGATTTTTTACCAGCCTTTCTGAGTTGGCTAGACTCTTTTCAAAATGATATATTTTGTCTTCATTATCTTACGTTCTGGCTTCTACTTGCTCCACTCTGTTAGTGAAACTCTCAATTTGAGTTTTTAATTTGGTTTATCGTTTCCTTCATTTCTAGAATTATTGTTTGATTATTTTTTATAATCTCTATCTCCTGATAAAGATGCTTAACTTCTTTTATCTGTTTATGTAATTCATTCTCAATGTGTTCTTTCGCTGCTTGAATTTGCTGTCTTGTATCCTCTTTAAGGTTCCATTCCATCTGTCTAAGGTGTTACTTGAGTTCTTTATATGACCATTTTTCTGATGACTCTAGGTCCTCCTGAATATTTAGGGTGTCCTGCATTGTTTGTACTCCTTTTCTTCCTTGCTTTTTGAAGCTGCTCATGTTACTTCTTGTTCTGTTTGACTGATGAGTTACTATTTACTCCTATAAATTTATTAGATGCTTGGGAGAGGAAAGGTATTAGAAGGGAAGGGAAGAAGTCACTAAAGAGAATGAGAGTAAGCAGGTAGAATTCAAGGAAGGGGGGATAAGATAATTGAAAAGAAATGAAAAGACAAAGGATGAAAAAAATAGGAAATAAAAAAAGAAAAAAAATTGTAAAAAAAATAATAAAAAAAATTAAAATTAAAATTAGAAGAAAAAAAATTTTAAAAAAATTGTAAAAAAAATTTAAAAAAACAACAAGAAAAATGAAAGAAAAACCCAAATCAAAAAAAAAAGAGAAAAGAAAAAAAGAAAAAAAAAACCTAATAAATGCAGTCTAGAGTTTGATTAACTTCTCTTCCAGTAGGTGGCGCTGTGCCCACCAGGCCAAGTTTCTCCTGTCAATACGCGGGAACCAATCACTGTGCAGCAGCTCCTCCCAGATTGGGCGAGTCTCCAATCCTGAGTGCCTAGGGCCTCCTCTTGTGTCTAGTCACTTCCCACTTTTCCTCTAGTCAGGCCACTCTCACGGGTGCTGCTCACCACAATACTGGCTACACGCCAGGTCTGCTGCTCCCGGGAGCCCTGTTTTCATGAACGACTGGGCACATTCTTCCAGTTTGCCATTCCCTCAGACCCTAAGTTTGTAGAGCTTGGGGCTGAGAATCCTCAGCGAATTTTACTTGCCCTCTGGTAGCCACTCCCCCAGTAGCTGGTGCAAGAGACCTCAGCTGGCAGCGCTGTTGGGAGTGGTAGTTCCGCGCCGCGGGTCCCTCGCCACCTCTGATTCCCTGGGTCTGGCTATCGTGCTCACGGGAGAGCTGGGAGGGGCCCTTAAGGTTTCCCCGATGTGTGGAGAGGGAAGGCTAGGGAATTACACACCTGTAGCCGCAGGTTTCAATGAAGTTATCTCCTCCGCCGCAGTCTGATGACGTCAGTTCTCTGCCATGGTGGTGTCTCTTGCAAATGGCGACAGTTCGTTTCCCTTTGCCTGACGACCAATGCAACGGGTGGGTCCTTACTGTTTCTCTCAAGCCCCATTTCAAACCTGTGGCCAATGCCTATGAAGGCTCGGTTGGCATTTACCTCCGTAGGATGAGAAGGGCTGACCAGTTGTTTCAGCCGGATGGATTAGTGCTGAGTCACAGCTGTTTGTCTGCGGGAAGCAGGCGGATGGGAGCTTGAATTCAGCCGATCCGGGCTCAGAGTGTGTTCTGAGAGGCCCAGACTGTTCGCCCCAGATCCACGTCAGCTCAGCATTGCCTAGTGATCCTGAGCAAACAGATTTAGGCTGTTTATGACTCCTTATGCCTGCACAGCTGAAGAGGTCAGAGACTTGATCTTTCTGCGCCCGCCGCCATGTTGGAATCCCCTACATTTTTTTTTATTACATTAGCTCATGTAGTCATCAGAGGCTCAAAAATTTTTATATTCTTTTTTTGTGTGTGTGTGGGGGGAGCAGTTCTTGTTGGAGTTATCTCAAACAGAATTCAAAGATTTAGACCTGGAAAGTCTTAAAACAGTGTCTCGCCTTTCATCATGTGGTAGTTGGCACATTTAATAATTCTTGAAACTTACTGTATGTTGTAACCAACCAGCTATAAGTCACTTAAAGATTTGCTTCATTAAACTGGTTGTCTTAATATCTTCCTGAATCTTATAAAATTTGTGTGGTAAAGAAAATGCTGGTGTGGGCACAGATTAATTAGGAAGCTAAGGAAGTATAAAATATTAGCTACTATGTAAATATTTGACTTTAGCAAATTAATTGACATATATGTTTTCCACTACTAATCTATTGTTCATACTTTAAAAAATAATGCAGTCCTTTTTTAAAAAAAAAATTTTTGGATGTTGACAGAGCTTTATTTTATTCATTTATTTATATGTGGTGCTGAGAATCGAACCCAGTGCCTCACTCATGCTAGGCAAGTGGCCTACCACTGAGTCACAACCGCAGCCCCCATCCATACATTTCTTGAGTCTAATAAATTATTATACGAGATTTTACTTTTAATCTCCTGGCTCTTAAATTTCCTCAGAAGTAACTGCTGAGTCTTCTTTTTGAATTTATTCAGTAACATCCATTTTTTCATTTTTTGTCATTTGTTGATTGAATATTATTGTGTACAAAAATCTGTGAGGAAAAAAAAAGAGAAATATGATTATCTTCCAGGGGCTTTCAATCCATTATTCTGAGTGTACAGATAACATCAGTCAATACATGTCCTATACCACATTCGGATCACTGAGAAGATGTTCTTGGAGTTTACAGGAGAACATTCATTTCTACCTTTAGAGATGGGGCAGAATCTAGGAATGCTTTCAAAAAGAGGCATTCAGCCCTGAAATAAAGTGCTAAAAGAAATGGAGGGTTAGAAATGTCTTCTTTGATATAATGAGAGCAACTAAGAACAGAACAGGGAGGAAGAGCAGGAAGAAAAGTTTAACATTAAACAGAGACATGAGGCGGGAGGGAAAGGGAGAAAAAAAGGGAAATCACATGGAAATGGAGGGAGACCCTCATTGTTATACAAAATTATATATAAGAGGTTATGAGGGGAATGGGATAACAAACATGGAGGGAAATGAATTACAGTAAATGGGGTAGAGAGAGAAGATGGGAGGGGAGGGGAGGGGGGATAGTAGAGGATAGGAAAGGTAGCAGAATACAACAGTCACTAATATGGCAGTATGTAAAAATGTGATGTGTAACCGATGTGATTCTGCAATCTGTATTTGGGGTAAAAATGGGAGTTCATAACCCACTTGATTCTAATGTATGAAATATGATTTGTCAAGAGCTTTGTAATGTTGTGAACAACCAATAAAAAAAAAAAAAGAAATGGAGGGTTAGGAGGAGGGGTTGGAGAGGAGAGGACTGTGCCTTAATTTGTTTAATTTGTTTAGACTGATAGGGAGATATTAAGCAGGTAGCGGGAAACCTAGGCTTGAATTATGGATTGGAGCTAGGCTTTTATATAGCTAAGGGACCAGTTAGAACTGGTGATTGAAGTTGTTGAACTTGGTGAGGTGCTTCAACTAGAGCAGAAACCATGGGGAGTAGTATCAGTTAATGAGTGGGAGAATGAAAAAAATGTGATCCCAAGAGATAAAAGATGAGAAAGAAGACATTTTAAGTTAGCTTACCAAAAGATTAATGTGATACCAGGGCCTGGGAGATGGGGAAAATGGGGAGTGACTGCTAACAGGTACAAGGTTTTTGTTTGTTTGGGAGCAATAAAAATGGTCTGGAATTAATGGTGATGTTTGCACAACTGTGTAAATGTAATAACCACCAAACTGTGCACTTAAAAATGGTGAATTTTATGGTATGTAAACCATATCTCAATTCAAGTAACACTCAGTTTTTCATAAATGTGGCAAGAAACTTAATAATATGTCCTATGTACAAGTGAAACAGGCTTAAATATGGGAATAGGAACCAGAAGGAAACATTTGTCCTAGAAGGTAGGTCCCAGTTTGTTTTTTTAGGATAGAGATCATTTTTGCTTTATGCTAAAGCAGTTCCTAAATTAGAGAGATTCTCAAAAGGATAGCTAATAGAAATAATTCTGTCATTGAGTCCCTTTTTGAACTCCGTGAGTGAGAACTTAACATTTGTTAGGGAGAATAAATGATTAAAATCCTATTTGTCCATCATACTTGTATTCTCCACTAACAATAAAATTGTGTACTATAGTGTGTGTATATATTAGGGGGGTTGTAAAAAATACATCTATATAGGGGTAGGTATTTATTAATAATGTTGGTAAATTGTGTATTGGTTGAAAACTGACTATATTATGGAGTGTTTTTTGTTTGTTTGTTACTCTAAATAAAACACTTATTTATAGTTCTCATATAAGTGGAATGATTTTTGTAATAAACCTTAAAATAAGTGTAAGTTTGCTTACTTATTGCTTATACACTCAGGTTTTTAGTTTTGCCTGTGAAGAATGGAAAGATATATTATGTTTACTCCTAAATTGTCATCATGATAAAGAACTAGCATAGTTCTTTCTTTGGTCAACTCCAAATGCCACAGCGTCAGTTGGGTGCTCCCTAATACTCTCAAATGCAATACTAGCTAAAGGATCAGCCCAGGGAGTTTGATCAGTCCTGCGACAGAGCAGGGCAAGTGGGTCTGGAGTGTCTGGGTACTTGGGGTGGAGAAGATGTGAATTCATTCTTCCTTTAAGGCTTATATTTATTTACACCTTCAGACTTTTCCCCCCTGAAATATTGCAACTATTTTGTTACATGGGTTGGGCAGAGGGTTGTTCCTGTAAAGAAAATAGCTGGAACTAATGATTCTTATCTAATGTATTTCTCTGCAGGAATTGACAGAAGAAGGACTGCCTTTTCTCATACTCTTCCACATGAAAGAGGATACAGAAAGTTTAGAAATATTCCAGACTGAAGTAGCCCGGCAATTAATAAGTGAAAAAGGTAGACAGATTAAGGTGTTTATTTTCATCCTTTCTCTTTTTGATCTTTCTCCCTACCCTACCCATTACATTCATATCCACATAAACTTTTGGGTTAAAAGCTTAACAAGTGTTGGGCATAGTGGTGCACTTCTGTTTATGTTTCCTCCAGCATATTTATTTTAGAAAAATCAAAGAGCTTGAAAAGTAGGGTCTTGGGTCAACAAAATTAGTTTACCTTTTCCCTGTATTTAGATGCTTGTCTGACATCTTTTCTAATAGACAATTCCAGAGATATTGCTGATTCACACTAATTTTTCAATGGAAGAAAGTTGAGTAGCCATCCAAATTTCTCAAAAATATCTAAACAGAATTTGAGGCATCAACAGCTTCCCCTCTGTGATTAGGGAAGAAAGTCAAATAAAATAACAGCACTATATGAAGCTACCCATTAGTCACTTAGTAACTATTTTTGAGGTTGAATTAAATTAAAAATCTGCCAGTAGGGGCTGTAAGGAGCTGGAATGAAGATGATCTTTTGGGAACAGTTCATGCGTCTTTGTAGGAACTCCCTGCCCGGACCTGGGTAATCTTCAGAGCTGATGATTGCCCACTTAAAGAAAATAAAAATTTCACCATAATATTTGAGTTTTTAAAATCATTTCTAAGGAAATTATACTCTCTACCCTGAAAATTAGAATTAAAATCCTACCTCTTTTTTAAATGTTATAATATTTAGATTTTAGTTTTTCTGATCTGTTACTCAAAAGAATATTTTTGTTTGTTTGTTATGTTATTTTTTGTTTATAATCATACGAGAATACAATGAAGAAATTCTAATCTATTCAAAATTTTATTTCTTTCGAAGGTACAATAAACTTTTTACATGCAGATTGTGACAAATTTAGACATCCTCTTCTGCATATACAGAAAACTCCTGCAGATTGTCCTGTAATAGCTATTGACAGCTTTAGGCACATGTATGTTTTTGGAGACTTTCAGGATGTATTGTAAGTATTCATTTTGCTTTTTAAAAAATTACTGATATTTGTCTCAAAATTGAATTTAAAACAATTGTTTTAATATTTCAAATAATCCCATGTTGTAACAGTAATATTTGTTAATTGGGTCAAAGAAGTTGGACTGAACTTCTTTTTACTATACAGCATGGAATAATTGACTATGAGAATTTTGATAGATCCTTGTAGATGCACCAGTATTAAATTATTGGGATTTGTGAGTAATTTAGGGTGATTGATGATTAATGCTTTGGAACTAATCTCTGAAAAAAAATTTATGTTCTGTGAAAAATTAGCTTTGCATTGAGTTTTGTCTTTATCAGTCCACACCAAGGAAATCAGTTATACTCCTAGGTTAGGTTAAAGGAAGTTGGTAATATTCCTTTTCACTTTTGACTCCACCTAGCAAGAACTTTAGGAATGTGTGCGTGTGTGTGTGTGTCTCTCACAATTTTGTTCTCTCTAGGTAATTCTAATGGCATACTATGAAACTAGTATGAACCTTTCCAAGAATAGGTAAAGTTTCTGGCTCTATTCTCAGATGTTCATAGTATGAAAATAAATGTGTAAGCTACAGGTACTGAATATTTATCACCTTTCAGAGATGTTAAAGACAATGATTAAAAATAGAACTATTTCTTTTTTAAAATTATTTTTATTTTAGAAAAAGATTTATAGTTGTAGATGGACAGATGCCTTTATTGTATTTGTTTATTTTTATGTGGTGCTAAGGATCAAACCCAGTGCCTCACACATGCTAGGCAAGTGCTCTGCCACTGAGCTACAGCCCCAGCCCAGAATTATTTATTAGTATATGGAAAAATTTAAGCAATCAGCTTAGACTTTCTCTTCTAAAATTTTGTTTAAATGCCTTTTTTTTTTTTTATCTTAAAAGTCTAGATTGCACAGAGAGGATAATTTTAAGTCCTATCTCAGAATGAATCACCTCACAGGCTTTTAAACATTCCAGTAGAGATGTGATTGTTAGAAGATTTTCAGTCCTAAAACTGCATTAGAGGCCAACAGTTGAGTCCTGACAATTGAGTCCTGGCAAGTCATTAAGCTTCTCTGTTCTGGTTTTTTTTTTTTTTTTTTTTTTTTGGTACATAAAATATGGTTGATGGTAGCACCTTCCTGATGAGATTTTTTTTTTTTTTTTAATTAATGAGGGGCACTAGTTGTGTTATAAACTATGAAGTCATGAGAAATCTTTTTTGGGCTTGCTTTACCTGTACTCAGAGAAATGGTTGTGTTGTAAACCATAAACAAGTATCTTACTTGACTTTTTAACCTACATTCAAAAGGATAAATTTAGCCTATTAATTCACTAAATATTTATCTAGGTTTTCTATATGACAGCCATTGTAGTAGGATTTAAGGTTATACTAAGATCAGATCCTCTGAAGCCTGGGGCTGGCCTAGTGCTAGGGCTGGTGAGGAGGACCCTTCATCTGTCAGGACTGTTCTGCAGCCTAGGATAGTGGATGCTGGCCTGGTGCTAGGAACCACTGGGGCTGACTTGTATAGCCTGGGTCAGCTGATGACGGCCTATAGGTTAGGTCCAAAAGGATGGCCCAAGTCCTGTAGCACAGCCTGAAACCTGGGTCTTCAGCGGCATTCTGGAGCTCAGATCTGTTGGGGCTGGTCTAGCATTGAGATCTAATGGGATAAATCTGGATGTGGGGGCCAGCCAGTGGTGGGGCCATTCCAGAACCTTAAGCTGCTTGGGTTGACCTGGCACTGGGGCAGAGACAGAGCTGGACCTGGTCCCTCAGGGGCTGGCTAGGTGTTGGGCATACCTGTAGTGTCCGTCTGCAGGGATAAATAAGGCCTTACTTCTTCACATATGCAGACATCAGCATAAAGCAACAGAAAATGTGAAGAACCAAGTCAACAAGAAGTGTGGGAAATCAGCTAAAGAACACAATAATCTTGCAGTTACTGACACCAAAGAAAGAGAGAGAGATGAACTCCCTGACAAAGATTTGTTTTCAGGTAGCTTAGTGAACTTCAGGAAAATAACAGAGAAATAATTCAGTGAAATTCAGAAAATAATAAGAGACCAAAATTTGAGAAAATCAACAGAGATTGAAATTACATATGTCAAAAAAAAAAAAAAATCAGCCAGGCATGATGGTGTACACCTGTAATCCCAGAGACTCCAGAGGCTTGAGGCAGGAGGATCACAAGTTCAAAGCCAGCCTCCGTGACGTAGCAAGGCCCTAAGCAACTTAGCAAGACCCTATCTCTAAAACTAAATAAGAAAGACTGGGGATGTGGCGTAGTGTTTAAGTGTCTCTGGGTTGAATCCCTGATGTGAGAGAGAGAGAGAGAGAGAGAGAGAGAGAGAGAGAGAGAGAGAAGAAACAGAGAAAGAGGGAGGCAGAAATTCTGAAGCTGAAGAACACACAAAGAAACTTGCCAGGTAAGATGGCACATGCCTATAATCCCAGTGGCTTGTGAGGCTGAGACAGGCAAGTTCAAAGCCAATAAAGCCAGTCTCGGCAATGATGAGGCACTAAGCAACTCAGTGAGAACTTGTCCCTAAATAAATACAAAATAGGGCTGGGGATGTGGCTCAGTGGTTGAGTGCCCCTGAGTTCATTCCCTGGTCCCCGCCACCTCCCCCAAAAAAAAGAACTCAAATACACTCTAATGTTGCACCTTAAGGAACTACATAAAGAAGAAAAACCCAAGCCCAAAGTTTAGAAGGAAAAAATAGTAAAGATCAGAGTAGAATAGACTATAAAAATAATAGAAAAGATTAATGAAAACAAGACTTGGATTTTTTAAAATATTCTTTTTGTTGTCGATGGACCTTCATTTTATTTATTTACATGTGGGGCTAAGAATTGAACCCAGTGCCTCACACATGGTAGGGAAGCCTCCTCCACTGAGCTACAACCCCAGCTCCAAGACTTGGGGAGATAAACAAAATTGAAAAGCCTTTAGCTAAACCAATAAAGAATGAAGATTCAAATAAATGAAATTACAGATGGACAGAGGAGATATTATAAGTAATACTATAGAGATACAAAGGAAAAGAGACTACTGGGAGAAATTTTGTGCCAACAAATTGATAATTTAGAAGAAACTGACAAATTTCTATATATATACAACCTACCAAAGCTGAATCATGAAGAAATAGAAAATCTTAGCATATCAGTAATGAGTAAGGAGATTGAATCAGTAATAAAAAGTCTTCCATCAAAGAATATCCTTGAACCTGATGGATTTCCTAAGTGCTACAGATATTTAAAGAAGAACTAATACCAGTCCTCCCCAAACTCTACCCAAAAATTGAAGAAAGGAGGTATTTCATATCTCATTTTACAAGGCTAGCCTTACCCTGATAACCAATATCAGACATGGATACTAGAAAAAATTATAAGGTAATATTCTTGATGAATATAGATACAACATCCTCAACCACATAAGAACAAATGAGAGAGCCCAACAGTACATTCATTCATTTATATTCAATTGATTTTCAACAAAGGTGCTAAGAATACACAGTGAGGAAAGGACCATCTGCTCAATAATGGTGCTGGGAAATGTTGGGAAATACTGGGTATCCACATTGCATGAGAATGAAATTAGATCTTCATGTTGTACAATGCAGAAACATCACATCAAAATGAATTAAAGACAAAACATAAAGCCTGAAAACTAAAACCACTTGAAGAAAATGTGGGGGGGAAGCTTCATGATTTTGTGGATATGACTCCAAAAGCAGAGAGAGCAAAAGTAAAAAGAAACAAATTGAATTATATTAAACTAAAAAACATGCACAGTAAAGGAAATAGCTTAATAGAAAATGGGCAAAGCATCTGATTTTTAGTTTTGGTACCAGAGTTGCTGAACCACTGAGCCACATCCCCAGCCCTTTTTTAATGTTTATATTGAGATAGGGTCTAACTTAGGGACACCCTAAGTTCCTGAGGTTGGTCTTGAAATCCTCCTGCTTCAGCCTCCTGAGTCACTGGGATTACAGGTGTGTGCCACTGCACCTGGTAAATATTTAAAGTTTTCAAAAAATAAATTGCTTTTTTAATTTTCTCCCTTACGTGACTGATTTCCCCTTCTAGACACTGTTCCCTCGATCATTTATTTTTAAATTGTGAAGAGATACATTCTGTGTGAGCTACAAACTCAACCTATGTGAACAGTTGTTAATGTTAAAATCGAATAAAACGTGTAGTAAATTGAGGCTGATACGTTTAATGGCTTATATAAGTTATTGTGCTGCATGGTAATTAAGGCTTAAATGATAAGCAGTTTCCATATATTATTATAATTACTTTTCCTTAGTAACTCAGAATATCTGGGGGTCATCTAGAGGAAGTATGATTGTGGTGACGAAGTGGATTTATGGGGCATAGTTAGTCTACTCCCTTGACAGAGGTGGGCATTGGGAGGTAGAGGTGGTTACCACTGTTCTATGTTTACCTCTTCTTTGTTTCAGAGAAATTAGGCTCAGTAAAGCAAAGTAACTTATAAGGCATCACAACTAATTAGTAATAAAGCTGGGGTTCACAGAGTATATTGAATCCCAAAGTTCTAAATCCATGACACTGCATAAAAACAGTGACATTTTCAGCACCTGTAAAAGGCAGTGTCCGTATGCATGTGGAAGAATTTTGAAAAGCCACTACTTACTAGTACCTGGAACTAGATCACAGCTCTATGAATCCTTGATGTTTTTTGTTTGTTTTTTGGTATTGTTTGAACAGATTGGTTTCCTGCCAAATCTAAATGAAGGTTTTATATGGAGATAGGAAAAGATTGGAGATAATTTCTGAACTTATAGTCAGGTATACGAGTGTTCTATAGCCCTGAGAGAAGAATAGATAGTGGGACATTGTGTGAGACTGCTGAAAACTTAAAGAAAAAAATTTTAACAATTATGGCCAGACAGCTAAAACAGTTCTTATTATTTCTGGAGTCTGATAGGAGAAACAGCAACAGTAGGACAGATTCCAGGTCAAGTAGTACCTGACAGGAAGATTTTTGTTACTGTCGGAACCATCCTAAAATGTGATAGGTTACTCTAATGATAATGAGTTCCCTACCTCTGGGCTGTAGGTCATTTTTCCCAAATTACTGAATCACTGTAAAATTATTCTTATAATTCTTCAAACTAATCAGTCTGGGAAGTTTGCTATAGCTTATTGGCTATGTTAATGGCAGCAGGAGTTTGTGGTAAGCAAATTGGAAAAGGGCAGCAAAATTAAAATGAGGTGGTAGGGGACAGGTATCTTACTAATACAGCAGTTTGGTTATCCATTGTGACAAATTAACCTGCTTCTTTGACCTCTGAGAGAGCAAGCCAGAAATTGGAGTTACAAAGAACTCAGGATAGGTAGAAGAAGAAATTCAAGTCAATTTATCATTAAGGCCTGTTTTTTTTTTTTTATGTATAACACGAAGAAGATTTTTTATTTTTATTTATTTGTTTGTTTGTTTGTTTGTTTTGTGGTGCTGAGGATTGAACCCAGGGCCTTGTGCATGAAAGGCAAGCACTCTACCAACTGAGCTATATCCCCAGACCCCAAGGCCTGTTTTTAACTTTTTTTTTCATATTTTTATTGGTACATTATAATTGTACATAGTGATGGAATTTGTTCTTACATGTTCATACATGAATACACTTTAACAATACAATTTGGCTAGTATCAATCCCCAGTGATTTCCCTTTCTCTATCTTTCTCCCTCCCGCTGGTTCCTTTTATCTATGGATATCCCTTTGATTTTCATGAGGTCTTCCCACTCACCTTTCTTTTCCTTTTTCTTTTCTAACTTCCACATATGAGAGAAAGCATACAATCCTTGACTTTCTGCGTATGGCTTATTTGGCTTTAACATAATGTTCTCAAATTTCATGGACAGGCAATCATATTTATATATTCATATTCCATCCTACATTTTCTTTTTTTAAAATATTTATTTTTTAGTTGTAGGTGGACACATTATATCTTTATTTCACTTTTACATGGTTCTAAGGATCGAACCCAGTGCCCACACATGCCAGATGAGTGCTCCACCACTGAGCCCCAGCCCCACATTTTCTTTGTCCATTCATCCATTGATGAACACCTCGGCTTGTTCCACAGTTTTGGCTGTTGTGAATAGGGCTTCAAAAAAACATGGGCATGCTTGTATGCTATAGTATGCTGACTTTATTTCTTTTGGATAAAAACTGAGGAGACATTTAGGTGGGTCATGTAGTGGTTCCATTCCTGGTCTTTTGAGGAACCTCCATACTGATTCCATAGTGGTTATTACTGATTTATAATCTCACCAACAGTGTAAAAGTATTTCTTTTTCTTCACCTTCTCCAGCATTTATTATTTTGTATTCTTGACAGCTTGCATTCTAACTAGAGTCAGCTGAAAAAAGTAGTTTTGGTTTAATTTTCCTAATTGCTACTAATGTTTGAATGTTGTTGTTTTTTTCATAAATATTTGTTGGTCATTTGTATTTCTTTTGAGAAGTATCTATTTAGTTCATTTGCCTATTTATTAATTGGTAACTTGAAGTTTGGGGGGTGGTTTTGAGTTCTTTATATATTCTCAATATTAATTGTTTGTCAGAAGAGTAGCTAGCAGAGATTTTTCTCCAATTCTGTAGGTTCTCTCTTCACATTCTTGTTTCCTTTGCTGTGCTGAAGCCTTTTAATTTGATGCATCCCATTTATTAATTCTTGGTATCATTTCCTGAGCTTTCGGGGGTCTTATTGAGAAAGTCATTACCAGCACCTGTTGAGTGTTGGCCCTGCATTTTCTTCTAGGGGTTGATAGTTTCTGGTTTAATTCCTAGATCTTTGATTCATTTTGAGTTGACTTTTGTGCAGGGTGACAGAGAAAGAATCAAGTCCCATTTACATATGGTTAATCAGTTTTCCCAACACCATTTGTTTAAAAGGCTGTTTTCTCTAATGTATGTTTTTGGCTATTTTGTTAAGGATCAGATGATTGTATCTGTGTGGGTTTGTCTCTCTGTCTTCTCTTCTGTACCATCAGTCTTTGTATCTGCTTTTATGCCCGTACCATGCAGTTTTTGGTACTATAGCTCTGCAATATAATTTGATGATGCCTCTAGCATTGCCTGTTTTGGTTTAGAATTGCTTTGGCTTTTCTAGTTTTTTTTTTTTTTTTTCCTTCCAGATGAACTTTAGAACTGTTTTATCTTGGGGCTGGTGTTGTGGTTCATTGGTTGAATACTTGCCTCACACGTGTGAGGCACTGGGTTCTATCCTCAGCACCACATAAAAATAAATAAACAAAATAAAGAAAAAAAAGAACTGTTTTATCTTGTTCTGGGAAGACTGTCATTGGTATTTTGATGCAGATTGCATTGAAACTGTAATATGAAGACCTCTTCTAACTCTTGAGAATTTAGTTTGTGTTCATCACCCAATAGACCCTTCCTCCACCCCCACTCCACGCCCCATTCTGAGGGTTTTCTTAAGTGGAAAAAAATAGGTACTGATAGAATTTCTTAAAAAGCACATTTTGTTTATCTTATATTTTTATTATTATCTCTTGTTATATCAATCACTTTGTTACAGATTAGTAGGCATTCAATAAATGTTCTGATTAATTTGCTTTTAGTTTAGTTGCTTATTACAATACTAAGAGTTTGAGTACTTTGAACACTTGTGTCTTCACATCTGGAACTGTAGTAGTATTTATAAGTTACTCATTTATCCTATCATTGCTACCTCTCCTGTTCATTTTGATTTTCTGAATATGCCTTTTGTCAGCCACTGGAGAATACAGTGGCCCCATCCCTAAATACCATTCTCATTCTTATTCTCTTATACTTATCACTATCACACAACTGACACTTATTATCTGCATATTAGTGATTTGTATTTTATAAGTCATTTCAAATCTGAAGGAATAAGTTAAATTATCCCTGTTTGCAGATGATATGATCTTATGCAGGTTGGGCATTCTTTATCCAAAAATTTGAAATCTAAAATGCTCCAAAATCCAAACTTTTTGAATGCCGATATGATACTCAAAATGTTTCAGATTTTAGAGCATCTCAATTTTTGCATTTTCAGATTAGGGATGCTTGATATATTTTATCTTATTTGGTCCTAACAGCAAAATGGACATCAAGTGCTAACAGCCAGGCAATGTACTAGCCTTAACTTATACAGTGTATGTGTCAGGTAATACCTCCACCTCTTAATAAACAAATCTCTGAGAGATTTAGTAATTGGAGTAAAGAAGCAATGTAGCATAATGGTAAAGAACTAAAACTGTTGGCACAGACTGCTTAGGCTTGAATTCCATCCTGTTACCTACTACTTATATCACCCTGGGCAATTTACTTGGCACCTCTATGCCTTGGAAACTGTCATGATGTCTACTTCATAGGATTGTAAGCATTAAGTGAATACATCTCTCTCTCTCTCTCTCTCTCTCTCTCTCTCTCTAAGAAAAGCATATGATGAATGAAGTGCTAGCCATTAGGATTAAAGATAATAATGTATATATATTCAAACCCAAGTCTGTCAGACTATTAAAAAAATGCAACAAAGTTGAATAAAGCTGTCATTCTTGTTTTATGAACCAGAAATCTGAAACTGAAAGAGTTTAAACATCCTAAGTGGCAAAATTATGGTGTGTCTTACACCATAATACATTCAATAAGTTTGTACTATGCTATTTATAAGTTGATTAAAAATTAGCACGTAATGTTGGGAAACTAAATTCAATACTATATAAAAAAAGATAACATGTCACAACCGACTGGACTTTATCGAAAGCATACAAGGCAGATTTAATATTCATAATTCAGGGCTGAAGCTGTGGCTCAGTGGTAGAGCGCTTGCCTAGCTGGTGTGAGGCACTGAGTTAGATTCTCAGCACCACATATAAATAAATGAATAAAATAAAGGTCCATACATCTAAAAAATATATATTTAAAAAAATTCATATTTCAGCTTATTAATGAACAAATAGGAAAAATCACATGATCACATGGTAGATGAAGAAATTTTTTTTTTAAAAATGCAACATTTATTTCTGATTTATTTTTTAAAATACTTTAGGAAATAGAGTTCTGAAAACTTTTTCTTTTTTAGAGAGAGAGAGAGAATTTTTTAATATTTTATTTTTAGTTTTCGGCAGACACAACATCTTTGTTTGTATGTGGTGCTGAGGATCAAACCTGGGCCGCACGCATGCCAGGCAAGCGCGCTACTGCTTGAGCCACATCCCCAGCCCTATTTCTGATTTAAAAGAAAAAGCCCAGCAAACTAGGAATATAAGGAAACTTATAAGGATAACCAGAAGAAATAGGCTCATTCCTAGATCCATACAAGACTAAAACATGAACAAATAGAATATCCCATCAGGCTAATAAAAAGTAAGGAAATTGAATCATTAGTAAAAAGTCTCCCATTTAAAAACAACAACAAAAACAATGGCTTCATTACTGAGTTTTGCCAAACATTTAAAGAAGAAGTAATGCCAGTCCTTCTGAAACTCTTCCCCAAAATTGAGGAGTGAAAGCTTCCAAACTCATTTTGTGGGGCCAGCAGTCCATGGTACCAAAGCCAGACAAGGACACTGCAAGAAAAGAAAATTATAGACCAGTAGTATCCTTGGTGAACTTAGATACAAAAATTCTTCTCAGAATCCTAGCAAACTAAATTCAACAGGGCATTAAAAGATTCATTTGCCATAATCTAGTAGGATTTAAACCTGAGTTGGAAGGGGAGATAGTTCAACAAAATAAATTAATAATTGTGATATACTACATTAACAGGATGAAAGATGAGAACCAGATCATCTCAGTAGATGCAGAAAACTATTCAACAGAACTTAACATTCTCTCAAGATAAAAATGCTCACCAATTAGGTATGCAAAGAATATACCTCAGTGTAATAAATAATAAAGCTCATGTACAACTAGCTCATAGTATAGATTTTACTCCATGGTGAAAAGTCGAAAGCTTTTCTTTTCCTCTAGGATTAGGATTAAGACAAGGATACTTCTTCTCACCACTTCTATCCCATGTAGTACTGGAAGTCCTAGCCAGAGCAATTGATAAGAGAAAGAAGAGAGCCAGGTGTGATGGCACATACCTGTAATCCCAGCAGCTCCAGATACTGAGGCAGAAGGATCACAAATTTAAGGCCAGCCTGCTAAATTAGTAAAACCGTGTCTCTCGTGTGTGTGTGTGTGTGTGTGTGTGTGTGTGTGTGTGTGTATTTAAAAAGGGATGGGGTTGTAGCTCAGTGATGGTAGAGCACTTCTAGGTTCAGTTCATAGTTCTGCAAAGCAAAAACAAAACAGAAAAATAAAAAAATAAAAAGAAAAGGTGATGATAGACTAGTGAATTGAAAACTATAAAGTATTGCTGAACAAAATCAAAGATGACACAGTGAAATGGGAGGATATCTGATGATTGTGGATTAGAATTAATAATGTTAAAATGAAAAATGTACCCCCAACAACGTATAGATTCAGTGCAGTTCCTATAAAAATTCCAATTATTTCCCCCCCCCGAAATAGAGAAAACAACAAAAGATCTTGAGTAGACAAAGCAATCTTGAGCAAAAACCAAAATGCCATAGGTATCACACTACTTGGCTTCAAAATATACTCTAGAGCTATAATAATCAAAATAGCATGGTACTTGCATGAAAACAGACATAGAACAATGAAACAGAACAGAAAGCCCAGAAATAAATCTGCTCATTTGTGGTCAGTTGAATTTTTTAACAGGTGCTAACAGCACACAGTGGTGGCAAGGGCACTCTGTTCAATAAATGGTGCTGGGAAAAGTAGAAGGAAACTGGATATCCATAAGAAGAAGAATGAATGTAGACCCTTATATCATACCATACACAGACATCAACTTGAAATAGATTGAAGACTTAAGACCTGAACTGTAAAATTACTAGAAGAAATATAGGGGGAAAGCTCCATTACATTGGTCCAGGCAACAGTTTTGTGTATATGACCCTAAAAGTACAGGCAGCAAAGGCAGAGACAAGTGGGATTGCATCAATATAAAGAGCTTTTTGCACAGCAAACAACTTACAGAATGAAGAGACAGCCTATGAAATAGGACATAATATCTGCAAACCACATACCTGATAAATGATTAATATCCAAAATATCTGAGAAATACAGTAATTAGAAAACAACCTGATTAGAAGTGAGCAAAGGATCTGAACATTGTCAAATGAAGACATAAAAGTGGCCAACAGATATGAAAAAAATATTCTCAAAACAAGTTATCAAGAAAATGGAAATTAAAACTACATGGAGACATTGACCTCACACCTGTTAGAACAGCTGTTTTCACAAAGACAACAAGTGCTAGCATAGAGAAAAGGGAATATAAATTAGTATAGCCATTAATGGTATGAAGTATAGTATAAGTATGAAGTATCCTTAAAAAAAAAAAAAAAGCCCTAAGATCCAGCAATTGCACCCCTGGTTATATATCCAAAGGAAATGAAATCAGTAATTCAAAGAGGTGTCCATGCTCCCATGTTCATTGCCACATTATTCATGATAACTAAGATATGGAATCAGCCTTAGTTACATGACCTGATGAATAGATGAAGAAAATATGGTGTATACATACACAGTGAATAAGAGATCCTGGTATTTTTGACAACATTGATGAACCTGAAAGACGTTATATTAAGTGAAAAAAGCCAGTCACAGACAAATATTACATGATTTCACATTATGAGAGTGTATAACACTTGAACTCCTAGAAGTGAGAAGTGAAATGAGTGGTGTTTACCAGGGGGTAGGGGAATTAGGGAGTTTTTTTAAAAAAGGAAACTTCCACTATCTTACAAAGGGCATCTATAAATAACCCATATCTAATATTCAATAGTGAAAGACTGAATGCTTTTCTTAAGGTTGAAAACTACCATTCCTATTCAGTATTGTGCCAGAAGGCCTAGTAAATACAATAAAACAAAATCAATAAAAAGCATACTAGAAAAAAATAAAAATCAGATTCTTTGAGTATGACATGATTGTCTATGTAGAAATTACCAACAAGTCTACTAAAAAGCTAGAGCTTAGAAGTGATATTATTTTAGCAGGATACAAAGTCAATTTTAAAAAACTTGTATTTCTCTTTATTAACAATGGACAATTATAAAACAAAAATTCCATTTATAATAGTTCCAAAAGAAGGGAAAAACACCCTACTTACTAAATCTGATAAAATATGTGCAGTTATCTGTATGCTAGAGACTACAGAATACTTATGAAAGAAATCCAAAACCAAAATGAATGATGTGATATATTGTGTTTATGGATCGAAAGACTCAGTGCAGTTTGTCTTTTGTCCCCGGATTGACCTATATAGACCTAATATAAGCCTACTCAAAATTTCAGCTAGATTCTTTATAGATTTAGACAAGCTAATTCTAAAATTTATATGGAAAGGTAACACTACAAAAGCCAAAACAGTTTTGAAAAAGAAACAAAGTTGGTGGATTTTGATTTTAAGACATGATAAATACTAAAGTAATTAAGACAGTGTAATATGGATGAAAGAATAGGTACATTGTATGGGACAGAATAATCTAGAAATAGAGACATAATTTGGTAATTTTTTTTTAATGGTTCAAAGGCAATTCAGAGGAGAAAGGACAGTCTTTTAACAAAGGATGCTGCACCAGTTGAACATCCTCATACTAAAGAAGAATTTTCTTTCAGGAATAATCAACTTAAAATTGATCATAGACATGAGTATAAAAGACTAAGCTAGAAAACTCTTAGGATTAAACATAGGAGAACTGTCGTGACTTGACATTAAGCAGAGTTTCTAGAGTATCAAAAACACTTTTCATAAAAGAAAAATTGATAAATTGGATTTTCATTAAATTAAAAACTTTCATTTTTAATTTATGTATAATGAAAGATCGTTCGAATGTAAAGAAGATATACAGATAGCAAATAAACACATAAGAAGCTCAGCACCATTAGTCATTAGAGACATCCAAGTTAGAACTGCAGTGAGATGCTGTTGTATTTCTTTAGAATGCCTTGATTGAAATAGTAATAACGCTAAGTGTTCATTAGGATGCGGACCCACTGGAATTCTTAGACCTTGCTGGTGAGATTGCAAATGATATAGTCACTCTAGAAAAACGTTTGGCAGTTTAACAAGTTAAACATATACTTACCATTTGACCCAGTATTTATTTTAGAGGAATAAAATTCACACACAAAAATGTATGCACATCTGTTTGTAGTAGCATTGTTCATGATCACCTGAAGTGGGTAAATGAACAAACAATTATTTTATATCTCTCAATGAAATACTATTCAGCAATAGAATGAATGAATGCTTTATATAAAGTAGTGTGCTAAGGGAAGAAAGCCCTTCTTATGATTATATGTTATATGATTCCATGTATATAACATTGTAGGAACAGAAGACGGATTAGTAATTGCTAAGAGTTAGGGGAAAAGGGAAGGTCTGACTTTACAAAGGATGGAATTGTTCTTATCTGGTTTATGGAGGTGGCAACAAAATGCTAGGTATATGTTAAAGCTTATAGAACTTAGATTGAAAAAAAGGACATTATCTACTGTATAATTTTTTAAACAATAAAAATAGCTCGTACCTTCTATGCATGTATCAAAGCCTAGTCATACATTTAACAGTTGTGTGTTTCACTGTGTTCTGCCTCATCTAAAAATAAAGAGTTGTAAACAATGGAAAAGTGGAGGATGGAAGTGAACACTTAGGTGACCTGGTTAGGAAAATTGTGCCCTAAAGTGCAAAAATATAATTTTGCTGATTATGGTAAGGATCTTTTAGCAGATTACCACTTTGTTTTCTTGACCATTTATTGTTGACTCACTGATTATTACTTCTTAATAATGATGGATAATTTCTGGCCAGGTGCTAGATAAGAGCCCTTTTGCAATCCCTTTTTCTGTACATCAGTTCAGATTCATTGGATCTCCCTTGTTGTTGCCTCTTGCTCACAATTTTTTAAACTGTTGACAAGAGGAGAAAAATCAAGTTAGGGAAAATCTGTCTTGCATGTTCTCTACAGATTTGTCACATTTAAGATTTAATCATTCATGAATTATTTCTCAACTAGCAAATGCAATTCATACTGTATTAGTTGTGATAGTCTTTGGCCTTTATGAAACCAAACTAGTAGGACCTCCATCTTAAACATTGTAGACCATTTGCGTTTCTATAGATATTATTTCAGCACTTTACTGTGGGTGACAGTAGATGATGTCAGATTAAATTTAAATTGATCCTCTCTCAATGTTTATCTCTGGTGCATGTGCAATTACTTCAACACCAGAGAACCTTTCAAAGGCAGCCTGTCAATACAGCTACCTGACAGTCATTTGTATTTGTAAACTGTGCATTTGGCACCTGCTGGTCTCCGTTGCATTGGAGCTAGTGGGGAGCCAAAATGGCTGTACAATGAAGTTATTGGTTGGTACATCTCAGTGGGAGTTATTGAAGGGGAGAAACAGCACTTCCAGGACCTCAAGAGAGGATAAAAAGAAAATGAAACTGGTAATGTCAACACAAGCCAGCTATTCTTTGCTACCAAAAAATGATTTAAAGAGTCAGTTCTACCCAAGGAATGATAGTATGTGTGGACCTACATTTTAATTCTTGCCAGAGATGTGAAAAGCAGTGTTTCTGCTTAAGTATATAACGAATTTTTAAAAGCACCAAGATCTCAGTAGAAGGTAGATAATTCATATAAGCAGAAATATAAATTGAAACAAACAATGGAAAGAAAATACTTAGTTTTTTGAAGACATAGGAATTAAAATGCAGGTACCTTTTACTTAGCCAAATTAGAAAAAAAAAAAAAAATAGTTTAAAAAAAAATAAACAACCATGCTGGCAGAACTTCAGAGAACAAATACTTCAGCAAATAGCAGAAATTGACTTATGTTTTTTAGGTATGATTTGCCAACACTTTGTCAAAAGTTCTTATTCTTTAACACAGCAATCCTAGTTTATCAGCTGTAACTCAAATAATTACAAAGAAGAAAGCCTCATATAAGTCTGCTTAATTAATTATGGTCTCTTCTGCCACAGTGCACGTCTCTGTGCTGTAAATTTGCTTATACATGATCGGTGATTAAGGGAATAATGGCCATAGTGGAGTTGTATTGGTTCATCTATCATTTTCCTCAGAATGTTTTGAAACCATGAGATTAAACTTTTTTCACAGCTAAAGACTTTTAGAGATTGATGAAGGCCTCCAAAATAAAACAAAATAACTGAAAATCGTGCAGAAGCGCCTTTCTAGTGGAAAAAAAAGTTGGCTAATGGCTCTGAGAAGTACTTTGCCTTTTTTTTTTTTTTAGTTGTCAGTGGGCTTTTATTTTATTTATTTATTCATATGTGGTGCTGAGGGTGGAATTCAGGGCCTCACACATGCCAGCCAAGTGCTCTGCCACTGAGCCACAACCCCAGCCCCAGTGTTTTGCTTTTAAACTGTCCAGTGAGGCTACATGTGTGGTTGAAGCAGTTGTGAAAACATTTCTGTCCATATTTAGGAAAAAATTTGACAATACTACACTTGGTTCATATTAATTTTATGAAACTGATTCTTACTGGCAGTGAATGCCTTCAAGGACCTGCATTTCTAAAGAGGACTTATTAGCTTCAGGATAAGGTTTACAAGGGGCACTTGGTTCAAGTGATGGTGGAGGTTGAGTAATGCCAGTATTTTTGTTGTAGGCTATTTGTACTCTGGTTGCAAGACTGCGTACTTTTAAGTGGTTAGCTCCTAACATTAGTTTTTCCTTGAGCCCTGTTATTTTTAATATGATTTTGCAGGACCTAGGTTTTTAATTTATTTGTGTATATGTATATATTTTTTTCTTTTTTATTCTAATTTGTTATATATGACAGCATAATGCATTACAATTCGTATTACACATATAGAGCATAATTTTTCATATCTCTGGCTGTGTACAAAGTATATTCACACCATTCATGTCTTTATACATGTACTTAGGATAATGATATCCATCTCCTTCCACCATCTTTTTTACCCCATGCCCTCTCTCTGATCATCCCACCCCTTTGCTCTATCTAGAGTTCCTCTGATTCTCCCATGCTCCCCCTCCCAACCCCACTATGAGTCAGTTTCCTTGTATCAGAGAAAACATTTGGCATTTGGTTTTTTGGAATTGGCTAACTTCACTTAGCATTATATTCTCCAACTTCATTCATTTATCTGCAAATGTCATGATTTTATTCTCTTTTATTGCTGAGTAATATTCCGTTGTGTATATATACCACATTTTCTTTATCCATTCATCTACTGAAGATCCAGAATAGCTAAAGCAATCCTTAGCAAGAAGAGTGAAGCAGGTGGTATTACCACACCAGACCTTAAACTATACTACAGAGCAATAGTAACAAAAACAGCATGATATTGGCACCAAAATAGACTGGTAGACCAATAGTACAGAATAGAGGTCATAGAGACTAACCCACATAATAACAGTTATCTTATATTAGACAAAGGTGCCAAAAACATTCATGGAGAAAAGATAGCTTCTTCAACAAATGGTGCTGGGAAAATTGGAAATCCATATGCAACAAAATGAAATTAAACTCCTATCTCACCATGTACAAAACTCAACTCAAAGTGGATCAAGGACCTAGGAATTAATGTAGAGACACTGCGCATATTAAAATAAAAAGTATGCCCAAATCTCCATCATGTTGGATTAGGCCCCAGCTTCCTTAATAATACTCCTATAGGACAAGAATTAAAACCAAGAATCAGTAAATGAGATAGACTCAAACTAAAAAGCTTCTTCTCAGCAAAAGAAACAATCTGTGAGGTGAATAGAGAGCCTACATCTTGGGAGCAAATTTTTACCACTCACACATCAGGTAGAACACTAATCTCTAGGGTATATAAAGAACTCAAAAAGCTAAACACCAAAAAAACAAATAGCCCAATTAATAAGTGGGCCAAGGAACTGAACAGACACCTCTCAGAAGATAATACACAATCAACAAATATATGAAAAAATGTTCTACATCTCTAGCAATTAGAGAAATGCAAATCAAAACCACTCTAAGGTTTCATCTTACTCCAGTCCAGAATGGCAGCTATTAAGAACACAAACAACAATAACTGTTGGCAAGGATGTGGGGAAAAAGGCATACTCGTACATTGCTGGTGGGACTGTAAATTGGTACAGCCAATATGGAAAGCAGTATGGAGTATGTAAGATGGGAACGGAACCACCATTTGACCCAGCTATCCCACTCGTCAGTCTATACCCAAAGAATTTAAAAACAGCATATTACAGGGACAAAGCTACATCAATGTTTATATATTAGCAGCACAATTCACAGTAGCTGAACTGTGGAACCAACCTAGAAGCCCTTCAGTAGATGAATGGATAAAGAAAATGTGTTTATATATGTATGTATATATAAAATTAAGAAAACTATATAAATGTCCAGTCATAAATAGTGTGGTTAAGTAAGTTTGGGTATAGCATTTTGACAGCTTACAATGTGTCTGTTAAAATGATAGGCCTAGAGCTGGGCACAGTGGCTCATGCTTGTAATTCTAGCAGCTAGGGAGCCTGAGACAGGAAGATCACAAGTTCAAAGCAGCCTCAGCAATCTAGCAAGACCCTGTCTCAAAAGAAACAAAGGCTGGTGATGTTGTTCAGTGGTTAAGTACCCCTGAGTTTAATCCCTGGTACCCTTCCCCCAAAAAAATTAAGCATAGAAAAATATCTATGAAACAAGTGCAAGAATTAGAATATAAAACTGAGTATTTAGATGCCATGTTTACAACCATATTGACATATACCTGTCCTGTAATCGTATGGTGGGATTGATGGGATTGTTAGTAAAAGAAAATTTTAAGTTTTTTTTTTCTTTTTAATATTGTGAGATTGGTAAAATAGAAGTAAGAGTGTTTTTCCAGTTTAAGATATTTTTATTTTATTTTGGTTTTAGAATTCCTGGAAAACTCAAGCAATTTGTGTTTGATTTACATTCTGGAAAACTGCACAGAGAATTCCATCATGGACCTGACCCAACTGACACAGCCCCAGGAGAGGTAGGACTCTTGCTTGTTTCCCAATGAGAACTCTCTGAAAGAGGATCTGAAGTTCCTGAGTTGGCTTGAGTTTCAACTCCTGAATTCTGTGCAAAGAAATTCTGAACATACCATAGAAAATATATAAATTGTGCTACTTTCAAATTACTTTTAAAAATCTTAGGGCTTCAGGGCTCCGGTTATAACTCAGTGGTAGACTGCTTGCCTAGCGTGTGTGAGGCACTGGGTATTGTCAATCCTCAGCACCACATAAAAATAAACAAATAAAGATATTTTTTAAATCATTAAAAATACGGCTTCAGAAATGTGGAATATTACCATAGTATCTTGATCATTTCAACTAAGGTGGTTTGATTATGACCTCTGCAGAAAACTACTGCAAAAGGGTTAAATACAGTTGGCTTCAGATAAAAGTAGGAACTAGGAGCAGATAAATCACTGAAGTCAGTGGATTCTAGTGATTATTCAAGCCTTCCTGTGTCTAGAAGATTGAATATACTATAAAGAAAGCAATGATTTTTGCTATTCTTAACCAAATGATTTTAAGAGTACAGTATTGATAATGCTCAAGAATACAGTATTGATAATGCTCAAGAATACAGTATTGATAATGCTCAAAACTTATGGTTTAATGTAGCTTTCCTATTTGAGATTTAGAATGCTTCACGACTGTTTATAAAAATGTTTGCTTTTATTTGCATATACAAATTCTTAGTTAAAATATGTTTAGTCAGGTGTGGTAGCATACACTTGGAAACCTAGTGACTTTGGAGGCTGAGAAAGGAGGATCACAAGTTTAAAGCCAGCCTTAACAACTTAGCAAGATCCTGTCTCAAAATATAAAGGGCTGGGGATGTGGCTCAGTGGTTAAGCACCCTTAGGTTCAATTCACAGTATTCCCAAAAATAAAGAAAAGAAAAAGAAAAAAATATATTTAAATACACACACACACACACACACACACACACACACACATATATACATATAACCTGAGAATTTTACTCTTTCTACTTTGTAACTTCTCTTACAAGTTATTTATTTCTTTGTCCCTGCTTTACTAAACAGCACTTCTACCACGCGGCCTGCGCAGTGGTTTCATTAATGAGGTTCTGGCATTCAGTTAGTTAGAAGAGATCAAAATAAAACACACAGACAGTACCTTATTTTAATGCTAGGTCCAAGACGGCTCGCCTCCGTTTCCCTGCCTCCAGCCGCCCAGCAGGGCAGCGAGGATTACTCTGGGCTAGCAGGGGAGAGAGAGAGAGCGAACACGCCGGGGATCAGCCTTTTATTTGGGGGGACAAGAGATTCAGGGGAGAATTCCATCCAATGAAGGTTGAGGGGGGGCTGTACTCCAAGGTCAGGGTCAGTGATTGGGTCTCCAGGGTCAGTGGTTACGCACACCCCCACACGGATGGGCTCTCTCATCAGGAAAGGGTCGGGATAACTCCGACACAGCCAGAGTGCCTCAGGCCCTTAACGGGAGTCACCCAATCACGTGTCAGAATGGCTCCCCACAAGCACTAAATTTGCATTTTGATAGGTTCTGGTTTATAGAATGTCTAATACCATGAAACTAAGAGGGGAAAATGCCATGTGCCAAAATCCCTTTTATTTTATATGTCTACGACTTAAATCCACTATTTTGCCCAAAGAACCTCCATTTGTGGAAAATGAACTTTACCTTATTTAAGAGACAGATTAGGTTCAGAGTTAAGAGTTCTCTTTGGGAATCTGATGACATGTTTTTTCCTTGAAAAATGAGATTAGACTTTTCTTTGATAATTAGAAGGAGACAAACTTGTTACTGGCAGTATAACTCAAAGGTGATTCTTTTTCTCAGAAAAGATCTGCTTAGCATTCTATCAGATTAGGAAAGATGTGGTTTACCATTATTGTAGTGTCCTACCATGTGTTTCTGCTTCTCCATTAGACAATGAACTCCTGTATTTTGTTTATTCATCTTTGTATACTAATACCCGGAGGGGCACTGAATACTGTAAATGTTTGTTTTATAGTAACATAACTTCAACTTAATTAATCTAAACATGTATCTCAGCAAAAATTTTAAATGTACTAGGGAAGTAGAATATCAGGAAGTCAAATGGTAAGTTTGTAGATACCTTGCTTTGTGTTTCATTGAGAATGTGCTAATATGTATAGTGTATAATATATGCACTATGTGCCCATGTTCATTATAGGGGATGTTAAAGTGGTGACATTCAGGCCTGCTCTTGAGGGGCTCACAATGAGGAGATAAGGGTCAGACTACACTGCCTTTTCTTTATAATTCTTGGAAGTCACTGTTCCAGTTTCACCATATATTTTGGTTTTCTACTGGTATATAAATACTACAGAAATTAATTTCTTTCAGTATTGTATATTTTTCACTCCCTATTTAAACCAAGCTTTGAATAATTTCTGGCATCTGAGTAACTGATAAATAAGATCTGCAGAGTAGGTGCCTTCCATTCTCTTAGCAGTCCTTTGTAAGAGGGATAGGTTGGGCCAACCTCAGGTTGTGCATCCTATAGAGAGAATCTGAGTAAGGGCACTTACATGAGGAAATCAAGGCTTCACACTTAACTCTTGTCTTTGGCACACTTGCTATCTTTTATTGATTAATAAGGAAAGAATTATAAGGCAACCACCATTCATCTAATACTCCTATTTAAATATTTCAACTCCATAAAGTATAATGATACAAAAATGTCTCGTTTTTTCTTTTGTAGCAAGTCCAGGATATAGCAAGCAGTCCACCTGAGAGCTCCTTCCAGAAGCTAGCGCCCAGCGAATATAGGTATACTTTATTGAGGGATCGAGATGAGCTTTAAAAACTTGAAAAACAATTTGCAAGCCTTTCAACAACAACATCAACTTACGTGGTGGAAATAGTAAACCTATATTTTCATAATTCTATGTGTATTTTTATTTTGAATAAACTGAAAGAAGTTTTGGGTTTTTAATTTTTTCCCCTCCCCCTGACTCAAAATACATTGTCATTTAATATAGCCTCTTTTTAAAAATCTGCTAGGGTTAAAAAAATAAATAAAACCCAGAGGCCTCTCTTCGCTTTAATTCTGTCCTGTACAATTTTTATAAATCAAGTGAACGGTAACATTGCCAGATACATACCATTAACTTGCACTATAGGTTAGGGAAGACTTAGGGATGTTTCCTATTTAAATATGTGCTTTTCTTTCTTTTCCTTTCATATGATCAATTCTGTTGGTATTTTCATTATCAAATTTCTAAAAGCTAAAGGGGTATATATTCTGGATACTTGGGAGGGGAATAAATTAAAATTTTCACACTGTGTACTGTGTTTTACTGATTGGTTGGATGTTGCTTATGAAAATTCCATAGTGGTATTTTTTTTAATTTTTAATGTGTAACTTAAATATACTATGAAGAGGAGGAGAGCCATAAGCCAGAACATTTGGCAGAAATTGTCCTTATGAATTAAGAAAAAGAAAATGAAAGTATTATTAAATTTCTGTGTCTTTGTCTGAGAAAGCAGCATATGGATGGCATTTAAAACTTTGAATGAATTATACCTGAATCTGGGAAGGGAAGATACTGTGGAGTAGGTTAATAGTATTGAACTAGATAACTCTTAAGGCTCCTCTTATCATAAGACTTCAGTTTCTTAAAAGAAAACCAGCATAGAAATTGTATTTCAGTAATTTTAAGCCTCCTTCTGTCTTGTAGAGTCTTGTTATAGCTGTATAGAAAAGACAATAAGAACATGTACATTTAATTTTTTCCCATTGTAAATTTGTTGGAGGATCCTCCCTGCTCTATGTTCCCTGATTTCCCAGGCCTGCAGTGTACAGTTAGATGGTCCCTGTGCCAGGCCTCAATACTGCCAGGGAGAAAAACTAGAGGGAGAGGACCCTTGGTGTCATTCAGGAATCCCATGGCCAGAGGACAGACAGGTCCAAAATTGGCTTTCCTCTGGGCCCGGGTTGGTGCTATAGGCTAAGGGTCATTTTCTACTTGGGGTATGAATCAATCCCAGTTTGGGGAAAGATTATTTTTAAGCTTAAAAGGTTGACATGTGCCATTATATGTAGTATGTAATATATGTAACATCTTTCAATCCTTTGAAAATAAAATGAATATTTATAATGGATATTTAATAATTGTTATTTTTAAAATCAGTCTAGAACTCTTAGTTATGCATGATTTATTCTTAATTTCCATAGTTTTGTTCACAATAATCAATGTCAATGAAGTGATAAGTGGCATGTTTAGAATATTTTATTAGGAAAGTAGGACAGAGCTTTCTAGAGTTTGGGCCTTAGCTCCTTCCTCTTCATTGTTTTTAATTAATAACTTGAATGAAGTCAGAATTGCAGTGTTCAAGTCAGAGGATAGGCCAGATCTGAGAAGGTCAGGATGAAAATTCTCAGGTACAACAGCAAGCTAACATACAAGACCAAAAGCCAGCACATGCAGTTAAGTTGATTAAGTTGTAATCCTAGAGTTAGGTTTGAAAAAATAATAAAAGATAGCACTCAAGTATTGGGTTGCAGAGAGATGGCTTTAGAGTATTTATTATGGAAAAACCTCAAGGAGCACATGTTCAACGTGATCTAGGGTAATAATTATTAAGAAAATGATTGGATTTGAAGATGCATTCTTTAGCTTCATACCTGTTGGACTTGGGCTCTAGCCCTGCCACTGTCATTGTCTTCTCTAGAATGAAGCCATTGATGACAAGAATACTGAATTTTATGTATCTTTAGTACCTAGCATTTCTGGATACTTAGCATTCATCATCAAATGCTTATTAAATGAATGAGAAGCAAAGTGACCTTGGGTAATTTTTGTATCCCTGAGAATGCCCAGCATTCATCAGGACTTGATGCCCAGTTTTATAAAAAGCTATTAACATGCTCAAGAGCATTCCATGAAAGGATAGCTTAGGATTTTAAATTTTGAAACATAAATGTGAAGGCTGTTTTGCTTGGAGAAGACTTGGGTCCAGGAACAGTGTAAATTTGAAGGGCCGGCATATCCGGATTCCAGGAATCAAACTAGGATCTGAAGAAGTTATGGGAGGCACAAATAAATGTATATTCAAGGTCAGTTTTTTGGTACTATAATATGTGAGGAGGATACAAAGATGGATAAGGCATAATTGTGCTCCTTACAGTCGTGTCATTCAGATGGATGTGTAAATAACATCTGTAACAGGTGTAAAGGTAGAAGAAAATAGGGGTTAACCTGGCTGGCATAAAGGAGCACTGAGTTCCCAAGATTTTATTGAGATAACTTTCAGGAGATAGTGATCTAGACAGATGGAATAATGTGAGAAAGGTATGAAACAGTCAAGTGCATTAGAAAACACAAGAAGTTCTTATAGGAGGGCTAAGTGAAGTAGAGGTTGGAAGGAAATGGAGCTGATCACAGAAGGCCTTGTATGGCAAATAAGGGGTTTGTATTGTGTGTGTATTGTAGTAGAGATCTGTTAGCAGGTCTTAGGGGAGTATGTTCATATTTAGGGTTGAGAAAGAGTATTGCATAATTCAGACTTCCCTCTGAATCAGAGAATGTTACAGTAGAAGATTCCTAGTTGACTTGTGTCCAGGGCTGGGGGGTGAGGGCACAAGACCAGACTGAATAGCACAGTTGAGTAGCAAACCAGAAGCTTGTCTTTCTACTTCTCTGCCAGCTTCCTTTTCCAGTTTTTTTAAAAATTGTACCAGTCATGAGAGGGGACCAGCAAAAGATGAAAATTTTCTTTAGATGACATTCTAAAAAAAAGTTTTTTTTAAGTTAAATGAACTTAGAGAGGAAGATAGAGAATAGGCATCAAAAATACAGAGAGCTCTCTGATGAAGTCAGGTTGTCAAAAATCATGTGCAGAAGAAGGGGAACTGGCATGATAAAAGCTACAAAGAGGAGCATGAAATATAAAACAGTGTTTGAAAGGGTAAAGCTCAGAATAAGCTTAAATTTATAGAAAATGCTAAAGTTGCCAAGAAGGCTTTTTTTTTTTTTTTAAACCTTAGTCAAGGCAAAGAGAAGAATGGATAAAGTAGCGTAATGGATCGACAATCAGGAAAAGCAGAATAACTCAATTTTTTACTTTTTCTTTGACAAAGAGAGAGAGTCTGGTTGGGCAAAAATAAAGTGACATAAAATTGCAAAAATTGGAAGTAGAAAAAGAAAAATAATCTTGTCACCTTAAATGATTTCAAGGCTGTTAGACCCACACTTCTATATCCCAGAGAGTACCGGAAGTTGCAAATGCTTTCTGTTAGCAATTATTGGGAATTTTTGAGAAACCATGGAGAATATAAGGTGACAGAAGACTGGAAATGGGCAAATAGTGTTCCAGTTTCCAAAATAGTTATAGTTAATGGCTTTAGCTATTTTTCTAAAATAAAAACTCATGAATCAAACTGTAATGTTAATAGTCTGTATTTTGAGGAAAAATTTAAATAGGTGTAACCAATTTTTAAACCCAATATTTAAAGGCCCTGCAGACAGTAAGTTGTTTCAGGACTTAAGTTGTTTAAATGCTGACTATAATTGACATATGTGTTCATTAAAACAGGTTGGATAGGACCTCTGCTTAGCAATTGTTTTTAGCTGTGTTTGAATTTTTGTATGTATTCCAAGTAATAAAACTATATTTATAAAATATTTCTATATTTGAGACTTTTTACTAATTCACTATGTCGTAAATATCATATTATGAACATTTTACTCAGAATATAGGTGACCAAAGTCACCAGCTTTTTCAGGCTTAAAGTTATTTTCCAGGTCATTTAGTTGTACTTGATTCAGAATAGAAAACTATATGAATACATGTGCTGATGACTCAAACCCAGCCCAGCATCAAAGTTCCCTCACATTGGGGAAAGGTTGCCCTGCCCTTAGACAATGGGGTTTGGACTCTTAAAGAAAAGTCAGTTTATAAATGACTGTAAAATACTCTCCTTCAATCTTGCCTATCAAATTCATCCTTCAGTGTTAGGGCAATTGTCACTCACTGTGATCTCACAGCCCTTTATGTGGTTTAGAAGTTGGAAGTACACATATCTTTTTTCTTTATCACATGGGAATGCAAGTTATTACAGAAAACAGAAACCCAGTCTTTGTATGTCCAGTAACTTGAAAGTGCTCAGGAAATCTCTGATGAGAAAGAAAAATAACAAGTGAAGGAACAACTAAGGGACAAGAAATTACTACCATAAAGGAATGGACTCTGCTAACTAATCTGCAAACCTCAATTATCTGACAATTTTGTCAGTTGTCTGAAATGTGTTTGGGTGAATCCTGTCACCTTCAATCTTACATCCTAAACTGACTTTGGGATCCTCAGAGTTTTGTCTAGAATAAAATATCACACAGTACACCAACCTAAGGATACATAATTGTTAAGATGATGTGCAAGTGCCCTCTTGGGTGATAGAGTTCTGTAGAAGTGCTAGGAAATTTCTCATGAACTGCACATTCTAAAGTAGACCTGACCACTTGTTTAGTCCCTCAGCTTCACGGAAGGACAAAATACAGTTAGTTGACAAAAATGGCATGTGTTCTTTATATAACCCATTCAGTAAGCATTGATTACTGTTGCCAGGCTAAAGAGTCAACTGTTAACAAAAGACTGCCCCTACCATCATGGAGCTGGAAGCCGAGTGAAGGAGCATTGATGAGGAACAAGGGGATTGTGATAGAAGGTTATATATAATGCTGTGATGTGAGTTAGCTATAAGGAACGTGGAGGTGTGTACAGCCTTGAGAATCAGGAGCCTTCCTAGAGGAAGTGGTTTCTTGACAAGGAACAGAAAGCCCTATTTCCTACCTGCAGCAGGCTCCTCTCCTCCAGGAGAACAGTATTTATTAGGAGAGCTATCGCTATCCTGTTTGACAGTAGTAATATATGCTAGGTATTGCTGACCTGTCCTTTCTCCAAACTCTTACCACTTAGATAAAAGGTACCGTACTTGCCTATCTGATGTGTCCTGTGTATTTTACATGTCAGGATAACCCTGACAAAGGAAGCCGTATGCCCATCTTGGTACACTGTGTAAATTTGCCCAGGTAAGATTTATCCTTCAATCTTGGTAGGCTGGTGCCTTGCTCTAACCACTGTCTAGGAAGGAGAGTAAAACATCCTCTGGCTATGCACACAGTGAGGAAAGTAGAAGAGGGCATCAGTTCTGACTTCATAATGAGCATGGCTTTCTGATGTAAAACTTAACAGTACATTTCAGAAATTTTGTGGAATTCTAAGGGAAATTCCCTGGTCTGTAGCTTCTAGATTCCAACTTTATCCCTTCAATTTTAGACATTTTCCAAAGCTCGTTGTAGTACATTCCTATCTATCATATCTGGTACATATCTGTTTTCTGGTTCTCCAAAATAACCACATGCAGAAGTCCCAACTAAGATTGGAATGTTTTAATTTTGAACCTAGAAATGTAAATTTCTTTAAAACAGAGATAACAGATGCTTTTTTTTCTTTTTCTTTTTTTTTTTTTTTTTGTAACTCCACACTTAACTGTCATTGCCCTTATAACTAGAGTGACCATGTAATTTTTCATCCAGACCAGGACATGTGACAGTGAAAGAGAAGTGGGGAGACTGGTAACACCTTCACTAGGACAGCAGACAAACTGGATTTGTATAATTAGTATCTTGTGCCTAACTAGATGTTATATATTTTTATGTTTGGATATCAATGCTAATAAAGTTGAAAAAGATTTACCTGCTACCGGACATCTGTCATTATACCCCCTTTGCAATAACTTACTCTTTAAAAAATCATTTAAAAATTGAGAGTATTTTTCTCAAGTCTCCATTCATTTTAGGTGTCTCCCTAACACTTGTATTTGGGTGGGGAATAACTGGGGACTGAACCCAGGATGCTATACCACTGAGCTACATCCTCAGGCCTTTCTATTTTAAGACATGGTCTCGCTAAGTTGCCCAGGCTGACCTCAAACTTTTTATCCCTAGTCTTTTTCCCTCTGACCAGTTTCATCACCGAGCTACATTTAATTCATCGGTTTTCTCGTGTTGTTTGAAGTTGTATTCATGCAGTTCCCCCTTCAGTCAGCACATTCTGAGGCTATTGCTCAAGTACCCCATGTTCCACAAGCCTTCCCTTTTGTTTCCAAGCAGTTAGTCCCTCCACTGCTTGTGGCCTTGAATCACTTTGTCCATTCCTCTTTTAGGGTACTTTGCTGGGATTTACCTGCTTTAGGTAGCAAGTAAATGGCTGATAAGGATTAATTCTGTAGGTCGGATATCTTTCTACATATGGCCCAGGCATTCAACACACAACAGGAATTAAGTTCAAAGTTTGTAGTGAATTTTATTGCAACTTTCTCTTATTCAGGCACCACTCAGCAACATAATAAATGACCAATTAAGAATTAAAAAGAGTTTGCAGAAATTCTCACCATTGGGCCTTTCTTGTGCTGGCCTTGCCAACACCAAAGGTTTAACAATAAAATGGAAAACATCTTTGGGGGGTTTAACTAATGAAATCCAAGTAATGTCTTAGTTATTAATCTTAAGAAAATCTCCCATACTTGGAAAGTGTATGAAAAACATGTACCATTGAACGTCTTTCTCTAATAAGTGAAGTTTTTCTTGAGAGCTGTCCATTCAGGGTTGGAGTAGTTATGCTGCTGAAGAAGAATCCTCAGGCTTCTGCTGGCAGATGCACAGGTGACAAGAATGACGTTGTTGAGAGTGAAGAAATTGGGTGTAATTTCCTCCAGGGGAAAGAAGGTGTCTTTCCTTTTTGCCTGGTCTGCAATGTTGAGTGGAGCTGAAAGGCCACAGGTGTCAATAGGCAGCCTGATTGTGTTAACAAAAACTTAGTTTAATTACTAAGGATTCCCCCGTGCCCCCACAGGCTATACCATAGTTGCACTCCTAGCTCTTGTGCAAATTATCTTCATGATTTGGGGCGAGTCATTTGCCTTTGACACCTTTTATGTTTTTATTTCAATTTATGTATTCTGTCAATATTGCACCAATATATTTTTTTCTCAAAGTAAATTAATTTCTTTGAGGGCAGCAATATAGATACTGTGTGCACCCTTTACCGCTACTTGTCTACTATACCCAAGAAGCTTATCTATGCAAGGGTGTCAAATTAATGAATGTAAATATGAGAACCACCTTCTAGAAACAAAGTGTTTTAAAAAAAAAACAACCTGAATGTTTTATGTTAATCTAGGACAGAGGGTAAGTGCCCCTTTTAGTAGGCCTCTGACTACTTAAGAACAGCATCTATATCATTCATAAGCATCTGAGAGCCACAACCACCTTTTATTTTACTTTGATGAGAAAACATCCCAGATCACAGGAGAACCTTTATCCCAGGCTTCTCGTGCATCCTCTGGAAAAGTCCTCGTGGAAGCAGTGAAGGTGGCTGGGACCCTGAGAAACATCTTTCATTTTTACAGTTAACACAAAGCATGGTTTGGTGTCTGTGCTTTCACAGGAGGAAAACAGTGTGTGCTATGTATGTTTATATCACTGATTTCCCAAACCTTTGGTGAACAATTTTACAAGCATTTAGTCCTTAGTTGTGTGCAAACAACCTATAGCACTTATGGGTACAGGCAGCCCACAGGGAGGTTTCTGGACTCCTAGTATTCTCCCTGTTAGCACCCAATTTCAGTATAACCTCAAAGTCCTTGCACCAGCCCCTCTGGCCAGTTGTAGGTAGCACCAGCACACCCACATTCTGGGCATCCTTAGGTAACGAGCTCATATACAGGAGAAGCCAAGCCAGCGGAAGAAAAGCAAAATGAGAAAGGAAGAGAGGAGAGCCACAAGGACAAGGACGAATGGCCTACAACTAATAAAAATTAAGATGGTTTTTCTTATGTGGTTTGCAAAATCCTTTTGGAGGCAATCCCAAAAGAAAAGTTTTAAAATGGCCTAAGTAATAACAGTATCACTTCAGTAAGTGTGTGGCTTTCCAAGGGCATCTTTTTAAAAGAAAATATTTCTATGAGTTATGATATATTTGTTTTAAATATTTATTATAAAACTAAAAAGCACTTTGAACAATGATTATACCTATGAATATAAGGTAATTTATAGGTTATATGAATGAGATGGAAACATTCTTAATTTTATAGTCTGAGGACCAAATTCAGTGCTGGGTACCTCTGCAACAGCCACCATTAAAGACTTTGAGGCTTCTGGACACTCGATGAGGATCAGAAGATTAAGGATAACAAAGGTGCCAATAAATGGCACAGGCAATTCCAAGCTTGCTTTACAGAATATATGGGCGTCTGGGTGAGGCAGAACAGGTGACCCATTTCAGCTTTATTTAGAGAGGTAGCATAGGTTGGCAGGTGTCAAATAGCTTTTGTTTCTCACCAGCCATATTTACATCCTGGCTTTATTTACCCTTTGTAGCTGAATAACCCTCTCCAATGTATTTAATTTCTCCAAGGCTCAGTTGCCCTCCCTGTAAAATGCCTAGTGAGTCTGCCTGGCAAAGAGTTTTCAATAAACATCAATTTCTTTGAAAGGGTGTTAGCGTCAAATAAAGGGTCACAATCCAATTGTATATTATGAAACAAGTTTAGTGGGTTGCAACTGGCATATTTTAAAAACAACATCAAAATGCCTTGCACATAACAGCACATAATGTTTCCTTATGTCTCTGCTGAGTTTTGGTATAAATGCATTTTTTACTGTGGGTTACAGCCAAAAAGTTTCAATCTCTGCTCTACAGAGAAATGTTCAGGTTATGTCAAAAAAGCCTTTAAAAGTGCTGTCTTTATTCAAATGAGCCCCTAAAAATGTTCAGATCTTAATCAAAGCATTCCTAACTTGTGCAATAAATGTAAGACTTGAATCATAGAGAAGATAAATTTTATCTGACACTATACAGCATTAAATTCAAATTTAAGATTGGTTTCTGTGTCATACTGACTTATTTATACATATAAGCACTTTATAGGTATATCATTTATAGTTGATTAATTTCTATAAAAAGTTGGCTATTATGTTCTATTATGGGGGAAATGAGATAAAATTTCTAAATAATTTTAATAAGGCTTTTAAAAAAATGACTAACTTGCCAAATCATGAAGTCTGTTAGAGTAATATTCCAATCCTGACCACAGCAGTAAAAGAGAGATACTTATGTGAGTACAATGGAGTACCACACTGGCTCAGTAAAAATGAGAAATTCCAGAACAAAACGTGAGCTACAAACACAGGCCTCCTTTCTCCTTTAGGTCCTTTCGAGTTCCTAGTGCTGCCCCTAAGATGGCATGCAGGAAACATGGGCAATCTGAGGTTGACAGAGTAGAGTACTATGCAGTGATGAAGAAGGGTGGAATTCTGGAAATTACAGAATCAAATGACACAGCTGAATCTTGACATAACTAACTACATTTATCATTTTAGCTGACTACTTGGACTGGTCCTATCAGCAACTGAGTTTAAGAATCCTGTTTTAATGCTGGTTGTGGTGGTGCATGCCTGTAATCCCAGCTCGTGGGAAAGCTGAGGCAGAAGATTAAAAGTTTTAGGCTAGCCCAAGCAATTCGTGAGATCCTGTCTCAAAAATAAAAAATAAAAAGGTGGGCATGTGATTCAGTGGTTTAGTTCTCCTGGGTTCAATCCCCAGTACCAAAAAAAAAAAAAAAAAAAAAAAAAAAAAAAGGGTTGTTTTAAATATTTGGGTGAGCATTGATCCTGTTCAGGTTTGAACAGTTGGTGTTAAAGGGATGGGCCAGAGAATAGAAAAGAGTTGGAGTTCAAAACGACCTTATAGGTATCCAATATCTGATACTGGATCATAACCTGACCCTTAAAGTATTTCTTTCTTGGTATTATTTGAAAGATACAGGTAAACAGATAACATTTGATGCTTCGTTAGTGATAATCATAAATGGTGCTTTGTCCCACTGGAATTTATTGCTGAGATTCAAAGAGTATGTAAGAAAAAGCTCTCTCACAGAGGTGAAAGGTAACATCAGTAAGTTATTAAAGGAAAACTCAGCAAGAAAGAAGCTAAGTGATGACCACTCAGCCCCCTGATGACTTTGACTCCTAGAAAGACATTGCCGACACCTTTTGGGGTGCAGGTGCCCATTCTGTCCTCAGAAAAGAGTAAAGGGCAAGGCAGAAGGCAGCTCCTTCCTATTTCAACTGAGTTGACAGTACAGAGTGACTCTGTCTAGAATTTTACATTCTTTTCTAGATTTAAAACCTCCTTGCTGTTTGAGACAGAAGGGGGGGTTCTGTCTGTGTTGGCATTAGCACCACGAGTCCTTTGCTGAGTCTGAGCCTTGGCACTGGGCTCTTGTCATCTTCTAGAATGTGGGCAAAGGTAAGCCTGAGCGCCACTTTTTGGAGGAAACGGCAGCTGTGGAAAGTGAAGGAACGCACAGGCGAAAGCAAAGCTGGGAAGAGGAGTGTGCTAGCAACTGAGGTAGAAAGCTGGCTCAGTCCTCCAGGGGCCACCTGAAGAAAGGGTGGCTCAGAGCCTTCTGTGTGGCGGCTACATCAGCTCCTCAGAATGAGACGCTGCCCCAGGATAGGCCCTTGCTCTTTTCCCCTCTGCTCATTTTCAGACCAAACATTAACGATGTTCAAAATACTTGGAAATTTCTTTTCTTTTTTTTTAAACTTAAGAAATTATAGGACAGGGTGGTGAAAAATGGGAAATGATAAAAAAGATTCTGAGAAAAACCTTCGCTATACATGGGTAGAATTCACCCCATAAACCAAGGACTTTTCCAAAATTATGAAGAATTGACAGCAAAGGGCACTAGATCTCTTTGAGATGTGACGGGAGGATGACAGAGTGAGCATGGTGGCTGGCTGGTAAGTCTCCTACCACTTGAGACTCAAGGCAGAATCTAGAAAAGAAGCCAGGGTCACAGAGTAAGATATCTTAAAGAGAACTTAGTATAAGAAAACAGAAGGAGTGGCCTATTAATTTCCTTCACCAGAATATATATATTTGGATCAAACTGCAACTAGGTTCACTGAATGGGCTCCATTATGTAGCTCACCTGTGCTCCTTGTGAGGCCCTGACTTCCCTGTCTGATAAACAGGCTCCTGAACTCCCATTCTTTTCCTTGATACCAGGCCTAAATAATCCACAAGTACACTTAGCCTTAAGGTCTGCAGTTCATTCCTATACATCTTAAGTTCTTGACAGCGTTACAGATTCAGTGTTCACATTTTTTAGGCAGAAAATTTGCACCTCGGCCATCTTTAAACTTGACCTGACATTACCCACTCTGAGCCAGGCTCCTTGATCTCTAACATCAACAACACCCAGCAAACAAAATACAACCACTTAATATGGTTCAATTCCACTTGGGCATCTAGAGCCACTGTCTTGATACATGATGTTCCAAAGCTGTGTGTCCAACAGCAGCAAGGTGCTTGTTAGGATAGATACGTTGGCACCAATAATACTGAAATTGAGTTTTTAGCTGCATTTTTTGTCACTTTGGCTGGGAAGATCTGGACAGCTGGAAGTGAGCTTCTCCATCATTTTCTGTTTTCTTCTTTGTATCAATTTTCCACCTGTGAAGCCCAACACCCCACCACCAAGTGCAGCTGCAATTCCTGCCACTTTGAAGCCTGCAAGGAGGCCAATTGGACCCCCCACCACTCCTCCGATGAGTGCACCTGCCACGGGCAGAGCTGCCAGCTTGTATTTTGCAGCCTGTAAAAAAATAAATAAATAAATAAAAATTCAATTTAGAAATTGAGTTGAGAATATCTGCCTGTGGTGATGTGCATTTTCCTCTCATTACTCCTGGCAATGCCTCTTTAACTCTTGGTACATAATTAACCTTAGAGATTGTAGTGTTGGGGGAGAAAAAAAGTATTCCACAGGTACTACAATTGCTCCAGATCTCAGGACTTGGAGAAATGGGCTACAAACTGATTTTACTTGTAAAACAATCAATCCACTAATTAGTTGGCTTATTTAAATAGTTTCCACAGCCACAGATTCCATAACCAATTTTTTTATGCTGCACAGAGATTATTCTATACTATGAACCTGGGTATTCAAATCCACATCTTATGGAAAATAGATGATCCCCATCCATGCATGCGGTCACGTCCTTATACTTTTGATTCTTGCTCCTGCCCCCTCCTCTCCCTGGACCTCTGCAGACATTCATTCCCTCATGATACCAAATGCCTTACACTCGGCCTACTGTTTATTCTCTTTGAAAAAAGAAATTTTCTTTCCTAATAGAATGAATCTTCGAGTAGAATATTACAACCATTGATTTCTTGCACTACCTATGTGTCATTTCTTCCTTATTTCCTTAATTGCTGGTTCCCTCAACACTGAAGAGAGCAGATCAATTGGGTTAATACTAGAGATTCCTGGGAGCCAGAGTACCATTGATTTGTCAGCAGGAGCAGAATCTTACCTTCCCCAAGTTTTTGGTTCCCTCTTCAACATTCACAGCAGCACTGTTGACATGGTCTGCAATGCTGTCAATCTTCTCCTGCTGAGACTAGATGCAAAGGAATTATGAGTGAGCGCTCCTGCTGGGGAGCGGTGGGACGCCAACACACACTATTTTAATTCCTGTAATCAGGGGCCCCGGGTACTGCAGCCTTGCAGTCTTAATAGCGGTTCATTAATAGCATCTGATAAACCATGTCGAAAGCACAAATTCACTTTCATGAAAAAAAGAGGGGGACTTAATTATTGGGTAATAAAAGGGTGGCACCTTCATAGCAAAAAGCATCTCACACTGAAATTCATTCAAACATACAAACATATTATTGTTCAAATGAATCCACTTTCCAGGAGGAAAAAAAAAATCCAAATAAGCATTTATATGTTATGTTGGGTTTGATGGGAGAAAAACAAAATCAAACAAGAAAACTCCTCCCTAATCTATCTTCTTTGAAGATTCTGTTTAAAACAGGCAAATTTAGAAATAAAATGCCCTTGATCCAATAAATATAAAAAGTGTTAAGTTTTAGGAATAAGCCTATGATATGGTTTGATCTACAATAACATCTTTCCACTTGGGCTATTCAGAAGGGAGCAGTGAATGAACCTATCTTACTGGGTTTCACACCTGTAGCCAAACTTCAAACATTAAAAAATCATGATGAGTTAAACTATTTCAGGTTGAATATATTAATAAAATATATTAATTAGCAACACCTGTGCTGACACAACAGCAACTGTGGCTGTGGCCCTGGGGCAGGAATGCTGAGGTAATGGAGAGTATTTTCCTCTCTGAAGTGTGAAACCCCACAACAGTGCTTTTGACAAGAGGTCACTGGGCCTCTGCTCTAACACCTCCAGGGATAAGAACAGATCCCTCGAAGGAACACATGCTTATTTTAAAATCAAATTATTCAAATTTACATAGAATGGTGTGTACTCATCTTATCGGTGCAGTATGATGAACTCTGACAAATGATAAACCCCTATAACCACCCATGTAACTAACCACCATCACAATTAGCATGGAGATTATTTTTGTAATTTGCAGGAAAAAAAGAGAGAGGGAGAATCTCTCTTGGATTCCAGATAAATGCCTTCTACAATGAGCATGAAATAATTCAGCTTGAATCCTGAAGTATTTGATTGCCCTTATATAACTGACCTGCTCACTTACACTGAGGGAGACATAAATAACATCACCTAATTCCAATCAACACTTCACTTGTGAACAAACAACACGGCTAATTTTTCCTATCGTTGTCTCCTATTAGCATTATTGATATTCCGTCCCTTCCCAGTATGTACCTTTTATTGTTGAGCCTTTTGTGGTATCTTTTCATTATAGGATTCTCCACCACTATCTTGATACCACAGTACAATCCCTTAAAAAGTCCTTTTTCAGTTTTCTTTGTCTCAGTCAGAGACAAGTACAAGAACAGTTCTTAAACTAAGTGGGCCACAAAATCACCTGTGGGGCTTCTTTAAACACAGATTGCTGGGCCCCACTCCCAGTAGGCCTGGGGTAGAACTGAGAATTTATGTTTCAAATAAGTTCCTGGATAAAGCGCATACTGATGATTCTCAAACTTTAAAAGTCAGTAGTACATATGATAAGAATAAGGGCATAACCTCTGGTCAGATATTCTGTGTTCAAATTCTCAACATGCACCTTTGGACAAATTTCTCAGGCTATGTGTCAGTACTCCCAGCTATCAAATGAAGATAATGCTATTTATACCTCATGGAGTTGAAAGGAGAATAACATGAGATGTCTTCAAAGCATGAGAAGAATCGAAGAATTCTTCCTGACCTTCCCAAGATAAGTGTTCACTCTCATTTTCCTACCAAAAAATATATTGAGCTTTTTCCTATGATGCTTGAAAATTCTAGGGCAAACATTAGATCTCTCCTAGCATTCACTTGTTGGCTTTTTGTTTTTCTCAGACAGTAAAACTTTTAAAAGTCAGCTTTCTTTTTCTGATCCATAGAAGCAATGGATATTAGCCAGTGCTAATATCCATCTTGCCTGCATTTCTGACGCCCTAGCACTGTTTCTATTTGGGACACTCCAGCACCCCCTACTCCTGCCTGAAAGAGTCTATGCTAGCAGATAAATCACAGGGGTAAAATCCTGTCACCAACCTTTGCATCTTGATGAGTTGAGGGTAGAAGAACAATAGCCCATGTTCTTCCTTCCCCCTAAGCCCCAAATAATTTTTGGCCAGAGGGAGGAGCCTACCAGGATTATTGCCATTTCCATCTCCAAGTGTGATCTCAAGGCCTCAGGGAAATACTTCTTTTTAGGATATTTTAAGGGTATTGCAACTTTATAACTTTTTAAGTTAAAGTGAAATTTTAAATATCATTTTAATATTTTTAAATGAAAATCCTTTGGAGTAAATTGAGAAAAGACTAGAAGAAAAAAAATCAATCCTAGGATTACTAATTATTTGAACTATTACACACACCCTCTATGTCTGCAATCCCCAGCAATGGTGAGGCTTGTCTTGCCCTGGAGTAGCCCACATCTGCAAGTTCTATTCACTGGCCCCAGAAGACTGAATAAATCTGGGGGACAGGAGATAAGGCAGAGAGTAGAAAATCTGGGATCAGCAGGCATCCTTTAATTGTGTGGCTCTACCTTCCTCTTCCCCTACCTTACTTGGTTTGAATCCTCAAACGGCCCATATCTTCAGATTCTGCTTCATAAATAAGGACTCAATGGCACTCACAATGATTACAGTTTAGCATCAAAGTGGTATCACAGAGTTGTCAGTCACTATCAGTAGAATGCCAAACTAGACTCCATTCAGAGTTGAATCTGGGCACATTTCTCCACTGTATCTGTGGCTCTTTATGCTGGGCCACAGACACACCAGCCACACACAACCTACCCCAGCCTAGGAAGCCAAGCTCCTATGGCAGCTCAGGTCCTTCTCATTCTATCCGCCAACTCCCCCTCTTAGCTTCTGATGTGCTCTATGTTTTGTCTTCATCCACCTAGGCCTCCCACATCTGTCAAACTTCAAACCCCTGCCTGGTATTTTATTCTTTGGCACTTAAAAGTGTTCTCAGCATTCCTTTAACAATGAACTAAGCCATTTATGAGGGACACTGCAGTGCTTCTCAAATTAGAGTAGTGTATAGATTCCCTTGTAAAGAAAAAAAAAATCTCAAAACTCCGAGAGTATGTCCATGGATTTCATTTTAAGGAACACTGACTTTCATCCCCCACTGGCCTGAAAATAACTGAATCTTGATGAATAATAGGGGCTCCTAAGATTCTGAAGCAAATGTAATTTATCAAATTAATACTTTAAAAGAAAAATGCAATTTGGGCAGATGAATTAAAAACTAACAAGGAATTATTTTTTCCTTCAATGCTTATTATGAGTACTTGTAAGCCCAGCATCCTCTATATCAAATAATGGTATTACATTCAACAAATCCATTTACATCAATAATAATGCTCTTCCTTGGAGAATTAGTTGTGCAATTTTATTAGTGTGCTTGGAAAACTATGAGTTTTTTTAAGAAGACTCCAGTATTTTCCTTTATTCCTAAGTTCCATATTTATTCATATGCAATCAATCATAATATACACAGAGAAGCTCAGAAACACACATATCAGCACTATGATATTCAGGCAGAGCACAAGATCATATTGACCTAGAATAGGTGATAAGCAGAGTAGAGAAGGAGGACACTGACATAGGGGGATTCAGCAGTGGACAAGGGACTAAAGGAACTCCAGTACTAAAATGTCTGAAGATTATGTTGATACAAAAGTAGAATTTATGGATGGGGCCAAGGGATCCAAGGGAAGGACAAATGCAGAAATGCAGGTGAGGTCAGGGGAAAGGGAAAAGGATGGGAAGTAATAAACATCATCTCATTTAGTCCTCCCATTGGTTTTATAACGCCAGTTGTTGCCCAATAATATCTTGAAGGTCATATAGGTAGGTAATAAATGGAGGAATCTAATCTAATCCACAGTTTTGTGTATCCAGAGTAAAACTGCACTTCAAAAGCTGTAGGGAATAAGGTAAAAGGTAGAAGTCAAAACAATATCAGCAGCAAGGATGACATGCTGTCAAGCTACCGGCCTGGAGTTCTTTAAATTCTCCTTGAGTAGAAATAGGGCTGGTTACAAGAAAAGGCAGTAAAGGTGGATGAAGCAGGGCAAATGAAGCAGGGCACCTAGTAGATATTAATTTGTTAAAATTAACAGGACCATGCTTTCATCTCTTAATGGCTTTGTAGGTCCTTTGTGTTGTGCTCAAGTACAAATAACATAAATTTACCATTTTAACTATACAATTTAGTGGCATTAAGTACATTCATAATGTCGTACAACCATTACCACTATCCTGTAGGTTCTTTTTATACTATTCTCTATTCTTCATTGAGCTAACCATAGTACTACGTACACAGAAAGTGTTCCTTAAGTACGTGATTAATTTGCCTAGATACTATCATGTCCATGTGACGATAACAAGAGGATGTGGTCACTTTGGTTATGTTCCCAGGTCATTCTGTACCTAAATGGAGCTTCTGTGAGTCTTTGGCCATGTGGTCATGAGAACTCAGTCACTCTGGGAATAATAATCAGGGGTTCTCCTTTGAGCTTTTGCCAAATAGCATTCTGCTCATGTCCTTGTACACATTATTATAAATAGGACATTTGTATAGAGCTATGGTTATAGATGGCTACAGCCAGAGTCTTCCTGCATAAATCTTCCTTGGGCTGGGGTTAGGAGCTGCTTATGTAACACAATTAAACATAACTGTTTAATGTAACTGTTAGATGGCTATAAACTTTCATTTTTCTTTCATGTGCCTACCCCATTAGAAAGGAAATGTATTTGGAGTGAGAAGAACTCTACACATGTTTCCTTTGTTTTTTAAATCAACTTGATTGACGTATAATTTGCATACATTAAAACACATATTTTAAATGTACAGGCTGATGGCTTTTGGCAAATGTATAAATTTTACAAACTGCATTAGATTCAGAAATTATTAGTTACAATAATTGAATAAATTTTGATTCTAACCAACATATATTTTGGGATTCCCTGCTGTATGCAAATATATTATTAGATTATATAGATACCTAATCCAGAGACTTCCAGCATTTTGTTTCTTCTGACTTAAAGGCATCAGAAATAATTCAAATGATTTACTGCATTTAATTTTAGTCATTACATTTCAAGCAAATATCCATAAACTAGGATACAAGCAGAATAAGGGGTGAAACTGGAAAGTCTAAAAGTCATATTGCAAAAGGAACGCAAAAGAATGGATTCTTAAGAAGTGAATATATGGTGGGGTGGGGTTGGGAGAGGAAAGTGATACAGGTCTTACAACCTAGAAAACCTTTTATATGAAAAAAAGTCCAGTGTGCTTGGTATATGGCTCTAGATGGTAAACGTACCAAAGAGTAGTTATCATAGAGCAGAGCTTACACATGGAAGACCTTCTGACTCTACACCTCCACATGGCATGGTAGAAACATCAAGTATGCCTGCACTGTAATTATGCAAAAAGGAGCTAAAAGACCCTTTGAGAAGTTGGGATGAGAGTAGTGGTGTTAGATTAGTTGGCCTTAATTTCCTCCCATTCCAATTCTGAGGTTGTATGATTTAGGCACTTAAAGACTAGGGAAACCCTACTTAGAAGAAGGACAATCCCCAAATCATGATTTGATCAAAAATTTAAAATTAAACCTAGACAGAAGGAGAAACAGGCTAGCGCCTTTGTGGACATACATATATAACACACCTACTCATGTATTCTAAATTCCCAAAATTCCTAGCAAGGAAACTATAAGAAAAATAATGTTTCTTTAGAAAAGTTTAGAAAAATAATGATAGAAAACCTATCTTTCCCACCAAAACTACCTTGTGCTCCCAAATCTGTTAACAGCATTACTGGGGCTTGATTACGCAGAATAATGCCATAATATTCCTATCTTTGACTCTATCTTCCTCCAATTTCTGCTTAGTCTTCCTAGAAATACCTCCCAGTATTGTTGCCATTGCTCCAGGTTAAACTCCTACAGCCGATTCTTAACTAGTCATTCCTGCCTATGACCTCATTCTCTCTTTTCTTTTTCCATTTTGTCTTTTTTAGATATACATGACAATAGAGTGTATTTTGACATATTATACATACATGGAGTATAACTTATTCTAATTAGGATCCCATTCTTGAGGTTGTACATGATGTGGAGTTTCACTAGTGGCATATTCACATATGAACACAGGAAAGTTATGTCTGATGCTTTCTTCCACCATTCTTTACCCAGGTAACAGTGGCCTTTCTAAAGCACAGACTGGATTACAACTAACCTGCTCAGAAATCTGCAGTGACTCTATAGTACCTATAAAGTAAAGCTCAAATTCTTTGGTATGGCATATAGTTCCATTACAGTTGGCCCTCACTCTCATTGCCTGCCCACTATACCTCACGTTTTAGTTTGCAATATTTAGTACTCCTGGACAGGCCATGCGCTTCTCAACACCTTGTCTTTGTTCAGCTGTTTGAAAGGTGCTCCTTTATACCCTCTGGATCATTTCCAAATTTCTGAAGGCTCATGAGAATGCTATGTGCCTTGGTGAAGCTATGCTTCATGCTTCCACCTTATAAACGTGCTTCCCTCCCTTGGAATTCAATGCTGCATCTTGGAATAGATGATACTTCTCTTCATATCTTATTTTTGCATTTAGTCATTATGCTCAAAAGCTCAGTTTGGGGGGTTCAAAGTTTATCTCCATCCACTGCAGAATCCCCAAAAGCAGACAATGGGTTTCATTTATTTCTATATTCAACATTGTCAGATTCCCCAGTACTGAGTATCTAACAAAGTGCCTTTATTTACATTATTAAATAGAACTGGAATTTGAGGCTCCATATCAGTCTTAAAAATTATAATTTTTCTTAAAATTCTAATCAGGAGCACAGTGAATAATCAAAGTCTCTAATTCTAATACCCTACCAATTCGGAACCAAAAACAGTTATATACTTACATTTACTAGGAGAGAGAAATCAGTAACCAATTGACTAAGTTCAATTAAGTCCTTAAAAAGAGAGAGAGAGAAAGTTATTTATTTTTATGCCTCATAGTTACTTACCAAGAAAAAAAAAAAACCTTTTAACATACCGCTTCTAAAGTTTCCCATGATTCTGCAGCATTTTGATCTCGAGGAATTTCAGGCAATGCGTATATCTGAGTCAAACTCTGAGAACTAGCTTCATCTTCAGTATTGTGAAATGCTCCTGGATGAACACAGACTCATGTTTGGAATTTGCTTTTCAGCAAGGACACAGCATGAATCAATATCATACAACAACTGCCATGTAAAATGCTCACAAATTAAATTCAGGCTAATAGTAAGTTGATTATTCTATGAAAACAGAATTATTTATCCTTGGGCAGCTTGTTCCCTTGGTTAGTTAACACACATTTTTTTCTCTATCTAGAAAGACATCTACAAAATGGCTACAAATACCATCTATCCAATCTGAATAATTAAAAATAAGTACAGAAGAGCCAGCAAAAGGAAACTAATCTATTTGGCCAATATTCCATGAGGAGACACCCCCAATGTTTCACTGCTAAATTTGTAACCTTTTATTGGTTAATTTAGTAATAAATATCAGATATACAAGGTATTAAAAGCAGGGGTGAAGATGTAGCTCAGTGGTGGAGTACTTGCCTAGCACACATAAGGCCAGGGTTTGATCCCCAGTATTGCATCTACTGATGACAATGAGTTTGTCCCCAAAAGAACATTTTTGTACATATTGTCACTGTTTCCTTACAGTCATTCTTCTGGTTCATTACTCCACTGTTTCCCTTATTTCTTTTCTCAGTTTTAAAAAGCCTTCAACCCACTAACACTTTGCTTATTTAACACCACTTTATTGATAAATTAATTTACAGTAAAAACTCATCTTCAAGTGTTTCATTTTTCCTCATATTGGTTTCACCAGTCTTCCATTCATTCATTTGACATTCATTACATGCTCTCTATAGCCCAGTCAGTATGTCACAGTGCTGGGGACACTATAAAAACAATTCTGAGATTCTGGCACAGCAGTGCACACCTGTAATCCCAGCAACTCAGGAAACTGAGGCAGGAGGTTCACAAGTTCAAGGCCAGCCTCAGCAACTTAGTGAGACCTGTCTCAAAATATAAATTAAAAAGGGTTGGGGATGTAATTCAGTGGTAAGGCATCCCTGGTTTAACTCCTGTATCCCACTTGCCCCCTCCCCCCCCACACAAAAAAAGTTCTTAAGAGGCAACATTCTGTGGCTGTTAGGAGGATGGGTCTAGTCAGAAAGACTTGGGTTAGAATCTTGGTTTGGCTATGTACTAGCTCTCTGACTTGAGAAGGTATTTCATTTCTGGCTTATTTTTCTGATTTGTAAAATAAGGTGACTGTACTTTGCATAGCACCTGTCTTATATATAAAAGCAAGTCCTCAGTAAATAGTTGCTACTACTACCACTGTTATTACTGCTATTATTAGTACAGCTTACCATAAAATGTGTGACAGACCAGTTAACAGTAAAGTGCATTCAGGATAGTTTGTAAGAACTATGATGTAGGTTTCTGCAAAGTGCTATGTGAGACCAGTAGAAGCCCACAGCCTTTTAGTCAGGAGGGTGGTCAGAGAAAGCTCTGAGGCTGAAGCCCAAGGACAAAGGAATAATAGAGGTGAACTGTGGTAAAGGTGCAGGAAGATGCAAAAACTATTTAGGTCAGGGAAAAAAAAAACAAAGCAAAACAGGATTTGGAGCTAAAAGAGGATCCGTGTAGCTGATGCATGGACTGAAAAGAGAAAAGCAAAGATTGAGGCCACATGCCAAGCTGAGGGTATTCATGGCATTGTAATCATGTTAAAGAGTTTCATCTTTCTCACAAGATCACTATGGAATCGTGAAAAGAAGTTGGAGACCACTGGGAAGTGGGAAGTTACTACCATCAGATTTTAGATTTTAAAAGCATGCTAAAGCTACAGTGTGAAGAATACATTAAGGATGGAGTTGAAAGGTGAAGAAATAAAAGTGAAAAAGCAGTTGGAAGGCCTTCCAATATGTCCAGTGCAATACTTGCAGCTCTAGAATAAAGACAGTAGAAATGGAAAGAAGAGACCTGAAATTTTATTTTTTCCTCTTCACTTCAAGCTCAAAATACCTACCATGTTAACATTTTCTGGCCATCCATTAGGTATTGTGTTTGGTACCAGGGATGGAAAAGTAAATAAATCACTATGCCTACTCTCAAAGAACTTATATTCTAGAAAAGTCAGACATGCAAAGAGATAATCATAAAACAATGGGAAAGTTCATGATATCTCTCTCTTCAGATGAACAGAGATACATGTACATTTTTGGGGCATTCCAAGATGGGGGTGGCATCTGATCCAGCTTGATGTGGTATGAAGAGGGAAAGCTTCCTAGAAAAGTTGATACTACTGGTTGAAAAAGAGAGGAATATAAATTTTAGATAGAGAAACTTGATTGAACAAAGGCCCTCAAGAAAGAAACAATATAGCTAATGTAAAATTAGCAGTTTAGTGTTAACAAAACATGAAATAAAAGACACAAGTTACAAGAATAAGACATTATAGATGATCAGGAGGGACTTTGTTGACCAGGTAAAGACTCTAGACTTTATCTGGCAGACAACAGAGACTTGCTGAAGGTTAAAAGCAGATTTTGAAATGACATGATGACATGTGACCTGATCTACTTTTAAAAGTCAGCCCATATTTCTTTTGTTTCTTTTTTTCAAAACCTGTAATTGAATGATATCCCATAAAAATGCATTACTACAGTTATCTTCAAATTTATGAACACTTTACCTCTCAAAAAAAACTGATTTGAACTGCATAAAAAGGACATAGTCAGTAGACTGAAAAGTAATTTGTAGGTTTATCAGGATTGACAGTGTTCTTTTAATTTTGAACTTATTTGAAAATATTAAAGAAAGAGCAGAAACATCAGATACAAAGCAAATTTTACATTACAACATTATGACAAATATCCAATACTTTAAAAGCTCTCATTGAGTTGTATAAATGCTTAAAATATTTACTTAATACCTTAGGTTATCACCATTAAGACACTTTCATTTTCACTTCAACCAAGATAAATGCATTACCCTATGACTTTTCTTCTACTTAACATTCTTACATATTGGTGAACAATGATAACTTCATTATTATTATCAGACCGAATGCAAAGCAGAACTTTATAACCTTGCCTAAAGATTTTTAAAGCTATAACCTATGTACTATTAAAAAGGATTCAAATGGAGTATGTTAGGGTGTATACATACACACACACAATCATATGTAAATTCTTTATCTAAAAAATAAGGGATGAGAAATGTTTGACATTTAAATAAATCATAAAAGATTTCCCTTAGTAAAAAAACAAGAAATGTTTAAGTCATTTCCGTCTCACTTGAAACCAAATTGCGTATGCATCTTAGTTCAAATAGAATCTTAGAACAAAGAACTCTATTCTCTGCCATAGAAAACCCTGCTGTAAACTTACAACTCTGAACATCACTAATCAATTCAAGGCATGACTATCAATTAAGAAAGCAAACCTTTTAATTTCTACAACTCCCATCATTCAATTTCAACTTGTACCTCAGCAATCATTCTTTGACTTTGAACTCTTGCAAATGTCTATGGATATGCTGAGGCAAAACACTGAGATTATAGCTACAGGAAAGAAGACCAAAGAACTTGAACTTGTTCACAGAAGTAAAAAACTGTAATTGTTTCACATTATATAACAATCTCAGATAGTCCCGCCCATGTGCAAACAACTTGCATAAAGGGCAAGCATGTGTGTATCACTCACCCTGTTTCTCAAACTTGGAGTTAAAGCGTTATTATTTGCTATACGTTCAAATAAACATGAAGACAGTTGACTCACTTAAGTTCAAGTGAGAGATAAGTTAAATAGCCTGGCTATAAGATTTTTCTTTCCCCTTTTATACATATTCAAATATTCTCTCCCTCTCTCTTTTTCTATACTTTGCAAATAGCACTGTTCTTGCTAAAATTACAACACAAAACATGAAATTTCCACAAAACTTCACTATATTAGGAAATGTTTCACTAAAATGTAGATTAATTAAAAAGCATGCCAGGCATGGTGGCACATAACTCCAGTGACTCAGGAGGATGAGGCAGGATGACCACAAGTTTGAGGCCAGCCTCAGCAACTTAGTAAGGCCCTGAGCAATTCAGTGAAACCCTGTCTAAAAAATAAAAATAAATAAAAATAAAAAGGGCTGGGAATGTGGCTCAGTGGTAAAGTGCCCCTGGGTTAACTCCTTGGTTAAAAGAGAGGGGGGGGAGGGGGAGGGAGGGAGGAAAAAATACTCCTTAATTTCTTTCAAGTTTTGATAGTTTAAGAGTGAATTAATTTGCTGCTAATTTATATAAACCCATCTATCAAAATAAAATTACTTTTAAGCCATAGCTTAACTTAACTGTAAAGAAAAACTATTAAGAAAATTAAAACCAGCTGGCTGCAGTGGAGCACGCTTATACTCCCATCTACTCGGGAAGCTGAAGAAGGAGGATCACAAGTTCAAGGCCAACCTTGGCAACTTAGTAAGTCCCTATCTCAAAATAAAAACTAGAAAGGGCTGGAGATATAGGTCAATGGTAGAGTATCCTGGGTTCACTCCTCTGTACTGCAAACAATTAAAAAAAGAAAAAAACAAAATTAAAACCAATAGAAAATACATCTTCTGAAATAATATAATACAAAACCATCTACATGTTTCACAAAAATGTTTATATATATATATATATATATCTGAGATAAAAATCTAATATTTCACCAAATTCAATATACTGGTCTGAAGTTCCCAGCAGCTTTAAGATTGGATTCTTTTGTGACTATTTGTTTAAAATGTAATAAGATTCTGTTCCTACCACGCTGTTGAAGTGTGCGTCCTGGCTGGGAGTAAAGAAAGACAAAAAATGAAGAGAAGCACTGATTCAGTCTGTATGGCTTGAATCACCTTTCTAAATACAAATCAGATTTGTGGGCTCATCATTTCTCTTGGTGGGAAGCAGTATGCTAAAAATGAAACTAGACACACAAGTGAGACAGAAGGGAGTTTCTCAGATCAACCAAGATTGGCAGAGAAGATTTACTTCAGGAATTCTTAGAATCTGGACAAAAGAAACAGCAAAATCATCATAACTTCCCCCTAAACTTAATAAGCTTCTTTTATTCTCCAGAGAACATAAAATGTCCTATTCTACTTGTTATTTCTATCTGTAAATGAAAAACTATTTTTGCATTTTTTTATCTCACTCATGGAAATGTGGCAACATTGCTCCTGAATCTCTGCTGATGTTTCCAACCAATTTATTTAGAATCAGACTTGTAAAGGAAAAAGTATTTTAAGGCACTTCTATGCAAATAAAACATATTTTTCTATATAGGCTGTCACTACTATAATGAGTATCTAAAGTAAAAATAAGGAAAACCCAGAGAACACAGGATAAAAACACACAGAATGACAGAAAAGAGTCTATAGTTAGAAGAAGACCACATATGGAGCAAACCCAATTCCTACCCTACTATTAAAGTGTAACGTAAATCAGTTACTTGAATTCTTTTCATTATTCTTCTCTTTTCTCATCCTGTTATTTGCTAATATTTTTTTTAATTTAAGGCAATCTAGTAGAAACTTACACTTGGTAAAATACTCAGGCACTTGGTGAGACAGTAATTTTAACTGCTTTATGTTGGCAGTGGATTCATAGTCAAAGCACAATCTGACCAGGAGATTCTTCAGAATTTGAAATTCTACATGCTGTTTTAGGTTTACTTTAGGTATGTGATTTTATAAGTAGAATGATTGTCTTAATCAAAGCAACACTAGTTTCAGAGATTTAATTTTGTAGCTTTCTTCCAGTAGCAAGTAATTAGATATTTAGCCTATTTGGTATCCCATGAATGAATTGAGAAGTTGGAAAATCAATAGAGTTGGAAAATGAATTTTGCCTGCTATTTCTTCTCCCTTATCCTCTGGCTCTATCCTAATCTTTTTCATTCCCTCTCTATACATACTTCCTCAAATTCTGCCAATCTTAGTTTTTATAACAGTCTGCTTCTTATGGAAAAAGCTAATTACCAGCAAACTGGATAAAATGACTTCCTCTAATAATTACACAATTCCTCTGATGATACATAAATCTAAGTTTGTTGAGCACAAACAGTTCTACTGGTAGCAATGCAAACAATGCAATAATAAAATGTAAATTGAGGAAAGCATTAGATTATTAATATATTATGAGAAAACTTGCAGAACTCAAAATTTCGCTTGACAGGGAATTGCTGGGGATGGGCATTTCAATGCTAAATAGCAAAAGAGATTGATGCCAGCTACTCTTTCCAGAATATTCAGCTTATCTTCACTGTTATTACTGCCATCACAACTGTCACACTGTCTGGGTACATAAGATGGCCCCTTAATCAAATGGAACTATGAAACCCAGTTTCTGTACATATGCACATAAAGCATCAGTTTGTGCTAAATGATAACATCCTTCTTCCTCACCAACATGGCAGCGATAACTCCAGATGAATGGAAATGAAAACTGTAACTACAAACTATTAAAACATGATTCTCAAGTAATCTTCAAACAAGGATTGAGTATAAACATCTCCTTCTCAAAACATTTTAGGCACTGGTTATTCCCAAAGTGACGTGATTGTAAGACATATGAAATTACAAAATTGTCTCTAAAAAGATACTTATTTATGTATTTATAAAACATTATGAATGGTTCACTATGTGTAAAACATTGTGTTAGATTGTAAGGATACAATAAAACAAGATTACCCAGAAACTTGGAATAGTAGCCTAAATATTTCTTACAATATTTTTATTCCCCTGTAATTACTGAATCATTAGTACTGAAAATATAAAATTAAAAATCATCTGGGTTTGGAGATAGGGAGTGGTGTAGGAGTAAATAAAAATAAAGAAAAATTGGAAGGCATAACTTGCTAAGATTCTATTCTAATTTGTACCTATTTATATTTTACTTTTTTCATAAGGACTAAAGGCATCTTATGATACATAAGATGGAATAAATAATAAATAAAAGCTAAACAACAAAACAAAAAAGTAGAAAACAAAGGCAGCAATTATAAAATAAAGCCAGGATACTTTAAAAATTTAACTTTTGGTGATTAAGAAATTTGGCTTTAAACTCTATAGTAAATAACTCAAGTAGGGAAGCCTTATCAGTTACTCCATTCAATAATCAGAATATAAAAAACAAACAAAAAAAGATCAACAACTTTGAAGCACTACTGTGGATCAAAACAAGAATTTTTTCAGGGTTAAAGACACTATTATATAGTGGTCAATGATTATCAACTAGATCCTTAGAAAAAATGTGACAAGTTTCACAGAGTATCACTTCACAAAAGTTGATGGCATGTCATCCACTGCAAATATTTTGTTATTAGTTAAATTCAGAGAACTGAGCTGGGAGGTAGATGTAATATCTCCTGTGAAAACCAGTCTACTTAAGGACAAAAAAACATGCCTGAAGAAGTCACCTTTCCACTGGAGAGAAGTGAGGAACATGCTGCGGACAAGGGTGACATATCATTAGGAAATATTTAATACTTCTTTCAATATATAGGCAAATAGGCATCTGAAGCTCTGAGATTCCACTTCATATAGCAATTTATCCTGCAAATTTTTCAGCATACACATTTCCAGCTCACTCAGGGTTCAAGAATTCAATATATTGGGAAAGCAGATAACCCCTGGAGACATACAGATAATCAGCAATCTCTATGCAAAGAGGTGAGCTTTAATTAACTGTATTGCTGTGACCAAGAATAAGACTCAGTGTAATACATTACCACCAACAGTCAGAGATCTGGTCAAAGGAGGCTGTAATAAGGTTTCTTCATCATTAAGTTGTTTCTTAAGTTCTTCGACAGATTCCAAATGGAGTTGGAGAAATTCTGCTGTTGCTGCTGATGCTTCTTCTTTAACAGGATCTATCATTCTCTTCAGAAGTAGTAGGTCATCCTTTCGGACTTTCAAGCAAAGCTTCTCCATTTCTCGGATATTGGAGCGCAGTTGCTATGAAAGATAAAAGATCACTAATGCCACTGGCTTTGAGTATAAAACATTTGTTTTCATAAGTACTTTGGTACAATGATTGTGAATGGAAATGATTACATATTCTCTACAACAGAAGGTGCGCTATAATTCTTTCCTATTTTCCATATATAGCATCTTTAGAACCCACATTCTCACACTTTGAATTATTTAGCAGTTTTCCATCATTAAATGTGACTATTCTACAAAGGTAATTAATGCTCTTCAAAATAAGTCAAACACTACAGAACCATCTAAAGAAAAACTTATTTTCCCATTTCACTAATCCCATCTCTTTTCTTAACCCAATCCTACCATGTATTTCTCATGGCTCATGCACACATTTAGCATACATAGGCCTTCTCTCCTCATTAAAAAAATGGATAATATTATGCATAACAATCCATAACTTGTCATCCACACCCCAACTTGACAGTATCATCATGGGCATCCCTCCTGATCAATAGTTATACCAACAATTACACCAGTATTCCATAATATTGGTGGTCTAATGCTTCTAACCTACCATTATCCTATACTTCCTCCAACCTTATGTTCATTCTCTTACCATTCAGTATGAGCTAGAAAACCTTGAGATAATTGGATTGTATATTCAAAACCTATGATTTACAGGCATTAATATATCAAAATTATATAACTTTATGGCCACCTTAAGTTCATCTTGATGATTTATTTCACAAGAAGGAAACAAGTCTAAACACAGCAGAATTAGGATTGCAGACCACGTCTAAAGTCCTAGAACAATATTGTTTCCAACACATTACCACCTCCCGACTAAGTGACTCCTTTCTGGAATATAATTGTAAACCTTGGTTATATAGTTGCCACATAGTCTATAGAAATATTTTAGGCAATGTTATCTTTTTTTTTTTGTACGTTGAATTGAACTCAGAAGTGCTTTTCCACTGAGCCACATTCCCAGACCTTTTTTAATTTTATTTTTTATTTTGAGACAGGGTCTCACTAAACTGATCAGGTCCTCATTAAATTTCTAAGGCTGGCCTCAAACTTGTGATCCTCTTGCTCAGCATTCCCAGTCTCTGGGATTATAGGTGTGTGTCACCATACCTAGCTAGGCAATATCATCTTGAAGAAGCACTGAAGTTTTCCTGCAGACAAACCCAATGAGCATTTACCTGTCACATATTTGTCCTCTATTAAAGAACTTATACATATGTCTGTGTCTCCAGGTAAATTTTCTATCTAGCTAAGAATTCTATTACTATGGGTGAACCTGTGACATATTCTTCCTGTCCTAAGGGACTTGTACATATGTCTATGTCAACAGGGAAATTATCATATCCAGCTAAAAACTATTACTATGTGTGAAGGGAAAAAATTAAGGGAAAGACAATGCTCACTTAAGTATAAAATCTGATCCTACAGTAACAAATATAATAATAATAATATAAAAAACATAACTAATAATATATTTTTGTCAATACTTACTGTAAGCTATCCATTATGCCAAGTGGTTAACCTTCACAATGTATCTTTAAAATGGTTATTGCCATTATTATGACCTTATGGAAGAGAAAATTAAAGCAAGAAGTAAAAAATGTAACCCAGGACCATACTGCTAGTAAAGGATACAATTAGAAATCAAATCCAGGCCAAGGATCTTGTATCCTTCACAATTTTACTATTTGATAATACTAGGCAACAGAAATATAATGCAAAACTCATGATATAATTTCTTTAATAATCACATCAGAAAAAGAAGAGCTGAAATTAATTTTAATACTGTTATTTAACACAATGTATCTGAAATATTAGTTCAACATGCAATCAATATAAAATTATGAATTGAGCATTGTATATTCTTTTATTTGTAGTCAATCTTAGAAATTGGGTATATATATATTTTATATTCACAACACATCTTAACACAAACTAGCAATATTTTAAGTGTTCATCAGCCCCATGTGACTTGGAACTACCACATTGGATAGCACAGGTAGAGAGTCTCTCTAAAATCAAATAGTAGATACAGGATAGCAAAACTACATGTAAAAACCATAAAAGAGGTATTCCTACTTCTGGAAATAGCAATACTAGGTGACTCAGAATAACTTTCTCACCAATGATTACTTTAAAAACTGAGTAAAAAAATCATAATACCAACTAAAAGAAAAAAAAACCTCAAAAGCATCAAAAAGCAAACAAGATAATAAGTAATTTGCAGGACAAGAACTTGGCAAAGAAAAGTAGTCCTGAACTCAGGTCACATTTGCTCTGGGAATACTTGCCTAATAATGCAGACTCACAAAGGTTGGGACAAAAATTCAATGGCAGGACACCCTAACTGTGAGGACCCTGGTGCTTTGGGCTAGGATCTTAAAGAGCTACATCCTACAATCACAGGTATACTGAAATAAGCCATCTCTTGCATGAATGGCAGATTTACTTCCTATTTCTTGAGTAGCTTACAAAACCCCTTAAACTCCGAAATTATATAAAGATAATCTTAGAAAGTGTCCTCAGGGGCAGAAAAGAAGTCAAAGACAAATCCTCACACAAGGAAAGTAACATTATTCCTAGCTTCAAATAATTTTTCAAATATAATATCCACCAATTAAGATAATTATATATGTGAAGACATATGCAACATGAAGAAGCATCAGAAACAAACAGAAACATACAAATGGACATTTGTCAATTTATAAATTTATAAAATATTTATAGTTATTTTGTTCATAGATACAAAAATCAAGCTGGAAAATTTGGCAGTTAGAATCTACATAAAGCAACATATAAATTTTAAAAAGATTTAATATTCCATAATTTTTAAATAATGTCAAAAAAAAGAATTTAATAAATGAATTTAGCTGTATCTTAGGCCAAGCTGAAGAAAAAATAGAAAATAGATCGAAAGAATCTATGTAAAAAATAAAAAAAAGGAAAGTTAAAAATACAGAAGAGGAAGTTAAAAAACATAGAGAATACATTTATTTATTTAACTACAATAATAATAAATAATGTATTTATTTAGAATCTTAGAAGAGGATTGAAAACAAATTTGAAATGATAATGGCTGAAAATTTCCAGAAACAGAGGGAGGAAAAATATCAATCCACAGATTCAAGAAGATCAACAAATCCTGAGAAGAATAAATAAAAAGAAAAATATACCTAGCTAAACAAAAGGAAAGACGAGGATGAAGATGTTCAAGAGGAACTAGTGACAAAACCATTTCCTGCAGAGACGGTAAGATCATAACATGACTTCACATAGCAATAATGAAAGCTATTGAAGAAAACTAAATGATGTATTCAAAATACAGAAAGAAAATTGCTGTCAACTTAAAACTATTTCCTGTGAAAACATTCTTCAAGATCAAAGGTAAAATAATATTTATAGAAAAAGAAAAATTGAGTAATTATCTTCAGTATATACATGGTAAATGCTATATAAATAATATTTAAGTGGAGGAACATAAATGGAACTAAAACATTCTAATGTGCTTGTATTATCTGTGTTGCTAAGTAAAGGATATAATATGTTGTAGCTTTCACTAAAAGCCTATAATATGAAAGCCAATACAGACAAAACCTGAATCAATAGAAAATATAAAATCATCCCAAAGAAAGTAAAAATGGAGATGAAAAGAATCAAAAAGGCAGAGTTAGAATACACACAATAACATGAAAGATTTAAACTGAAATATATCACTGATTATATTAAATATAAATGAAATAAGTATTCCAGCTGTAAAATGAAGAATTTCAGACCAGATAAAAAGCAAAAGAGGTATATGTAAAACAAAAAGAAAAAATAAAAGAATGGAAAAGCTACATGATAAACAAACACGAATTCTCCCTTCCCCATGAAAACCACTGTAGCAATATTAATAGCAGAGAAAACAGACTTTAAAGTTAGAACATTACTATAAATAAAGAATTGCTTTATAATAATAATAATAATAATAATAATAATAATAATAATAATAATACCTTCACCAGGAACATATAATTCTAAAGTTGGGTATACCTAATAACATAGCCACAACATATGTAATTCAAAAGTTAACAGAACTACAAAGAAAAATTTAAATCCACAGTCATAATGGAAGGCTTTAATACCTTTTCAGTAACTGATGGGACAAATGGACAAATGATATAAGTTAGACATAAAGGATTTGAACAAGATTAAAAGTTGAGAATATACATGTAAAAAACACAGGCAGCATTTACAGAAATTGACTATGTACTGTCTTAAATTTTACAATACTCTGACCATAATATACATTACTTGAAATAATTAGGGGGATATAGAGCTATATACACTACATGGATTTAGAAAGATATTTCTAAACAACTCATAGGTCAAAGAAAAAATCACAATGGAAATTAAAGATGCCTTGAACTGAATGAAAAAAAATAATTCATATTAAAACTTACAGCCAACTAAAAAGAGTAATTAGAAATGTATATAAGTCCATATACATTAGAAAAGAAGAAAGGCTGGAAAGTAGTAGACTAAAAACATCTATCCTAATAAACTAGAAAACAGCAAAAATGAATGCAAAGGCAGAAGAGAGAAAATAATAAAGATCTGAACAAAAATTTATGAAACAGAAAAATAAACACACAATATATCAAAGCCAAAACTTAATTTGGAAATACTAATAAAATTGATAAACCTCATGATAGGTACTTTAAAACAATAGAGAAGGCACAAATAACCAAAATCAGAAATAAACAAAAGGGGATATTACTACTGATCTTACAGAATTATACAATAAGAAGATATTATGAACAAATATATGCCTATAAATTAGAAAAGTTAGATAAAATATATAAATTCCTAGAAAACTACAATTTACCAAGCTGATAAGAAGTAGAAATCTCAATAGTCATACACCTGTTAAAGAAATTACATCTATATTTTGAAACTACCCTGCCTTCTCCCTTTCTACACACAAAGCCAAAACCAACCAGACCAAAAACCCAGCATGAATGGTTTCACTGGCCAATTCTACCAAACATTTAAAAGAAATTATATAAATTCTTCAAGGGAATGGTAAACCATTTCCTAACTCTTTTGATAGCAGAAACTCAATACCAAATTCAATAAGCAAAGTAAGAAAAAGGAAAAACATCACACTAGACTCAAATATTCTCATGAACAAAATACACAAATCCTAAAGAAAATGTCAGCAATTTAAATCTGGGAGCATATAAAAATACAGCAATAATAGTAATTGAACATATACTTCGTTTCAATATATGGACTGGAAAACTATTGTTATAGGTAACAACAGGTAAAGCTCAAGTCAGACACAAATGATTTGTTTAATACAATTTAATTATGTTAAAAAACAGGTTAAACTAAACTATAGTCTTAAAGACTCCCATTTTTACTTATGTAAAATTATGCAAAAAAGTTAGGAAGTATTTTTCATAGAGATCCAGATAGTGATTACTTTGGGGGAGGTGGACATAATTGGGAAGAGGCTACGAAGCCCTTCTGGTGTGCTGACAATGGTCTGTTTCTTCTTCTTCCTCCTCCTCTTCTTCTTTTCAAATAAACACACATTATTTTTATTTTAAGTCCAGATTCCTAAAAGGAAATCTCATCACCCTAATCACACACTTGTATAATTATTTAGGTGTATATTAGGCATTTATGTTATAGTTTAAAATGAAAAGTTTCAATATTTTAGAAAAGAATCTTATATTATCCTGAAGAATCAATTAACACAAGGATAGAAATAAGTTTGAAAAAATGAGAGTAGGAAAAAATTCAGTAGGGATCTTATTGTGGAAGCATATTAAGTACCATCTATTGGATAAAAGATATTAACTCTACCCATTTGACTAGACTATAAAGTTTGTCAGAGCAGGTACTGGGTCTAATTTCTTCACCATTGTATCTTTTCAAGGCTGTATTTAGTTCTTAGTATAAATTGCAATTCAATAAATCTGGCAAATGAATAAATTCCTTCTTAACATTTTCAACAAAGTAGCACAGTAGTGATCTAACAGTAAGACAGATCACCAGGTATCATGAAACCAACTAAGATTCTTCCCTGGAAGAGCACATTAGTCACTAGCATATGAAATACTTCTTTCAGGGCAGAAGAAACAATGAAAGGAGCTACTCCTTTGAAATTAATTCTGACATACAAGAATAAAATAGTGTAGTGAAAATGAGAAAGCACCTTGGAGTTCTTAATAGTTAGGAATACTGGAACCAGTGATTTTTTTAGGGAAGTTAATATTATCAGTTTTAAAGACAAAAAGCTGTATGATGCCATAACATAAATTATATTCTGATAAGAGGACATTATGTTTTAAGAAGACATAATTTAGTTTCTCAAATGTGAATTTCTCACACTATAAAAACAAATTAATCTCATAAGAAAGAAAATAATGGCATCTAAAGAATCTAATATGATTGTGTAGGGTATGTTACAGTTAAGTTCAGGATTTTAAGAGACTTGTCAAAAAACAACAAAAAAAACAAAACAAAAAGGGAATGAAAAGAAAGGCACATGAATACAAAAGAGTGGTGTGAAATAAGGAGAATCATGTAAGAGTGAGCCCAGAATGAGCGGAGGCTGGTGAAAAATGTTAAGAACAATAAAAAGGATTTAAAACACATGTACAGCAAGAACATGAAAGAAGGTTCGGGCCTACTGCTTGGGGCAGATGGTATAATGTTAACAGATGATGCAGAGAAAGCAGAACTACTTAACTCCTATTTTGTTTTTGATTATTAAGGAGAAATTCAAAATCAAAAGGGGTAAGAAACATTTGAAATTTGAAATGTAACTTTACTATAAGGATCTAGATAGGTTTCATGAAGGAAGGTAGATTTGAGCTGTCTTAGAAAAATAATCTTGGGAAAATGGAACATACTAAATAGAAATTTCGAACATATTGGAAAGAAACAAGCTTCTCAATAATAGAGTTTATCAATCTGGGGACAAAAATACCTTTTCTATATTTTAGCACCACTGAAATTATAGAACACTGCATCTTACAATGCATGGTAAAAAAGCATTGTGCCATAGTTTACTAGCAGTGCTTTTTCTTCCTTTAGAGGTACACAAAATAATAGTGTTTCTTACAACTGATCATTTCTTGGATTTAATTTGCTCTCTAAGATTCTGTAGAACCTAAGCCAACTGGAGTATAGGCAAGGATCCTAAATCCTGATTAATTAGTACATTAAAAAATTGAAGCAAAATTTAAGTTATAATTTCCTTAAAGCTGATAATGACCTAAAATAATTTATATTCTAGTAGCATTCATTTTGGAATCTACTCTTCTATCTTTTCTTCCATTCCCTACCTAGCCTTATTCTCAATCTTTTCTTCTTTTCTCCTAACTTCTACTATTATTGTGTTCTACTCTCTTTTCTATTTCTTCTCCCTTTTAAATAGCTTTTTTAAAATAAATTAAAATGTAGATAGTTCAAGTGTTCTATAGTTCAAGTGTCCATATTTCTCCTAGCAAAATCATGAACACATTTCACTTCTACAAATTCCATGGCTAATTTTATTTTTGTGCATCTGTGCTAATTATGGAACTAGGATTGATTCTCTGCAGAGAAGCATCTTTCCAAATGTTGTCTGAAATCTACTGAATCAGAATCTCTAAGGTGAGTCCCAGAAACTGTGTTCTCAACAAATTCTACATCATTACTACCTTGGAAAAAAAGCAAGGCTGACCAAGTTTTCAATAAAGCCAAGTTAATGTTCTTCAGGGAATTACCATAGTAACAATTTCTAATTTTTTCAATTAGGTTCAAAATTTTAACACAAAATCTTTCTTTCTTTCTTTTAAAAAAATATTTTTAGTTGTAGATGGACACAATACCTTTATTTTATTTATTTATCTTTTATGTGGTGTTGAGGATCGAATCCATTGCCCCACACCTTCTAGGCAAGTGCTCTACCGCTAAGCTACAATCCCAGCCCCCAAAAATCTTTCTTAATGCTAATATTTTCTTATTCTGGAGAAGAAAATTGTTAAGCCTATTCTACTTACAGTTCTAAAATATGAGTGACTTCTGTTTGTGTCCAAGGTCATCTCAGAACAGAGTACTAAAAAGGAAAGAACCACACAAAGAATCCTGAAGGTAATGCAGAGAGGGTCACTGATACATCAGTATTTAGGGTTCATTAAAGATCTGTATTTACCAAAAAACTGACCAGAACATTTTATGTGAGTAAAGTGCCCAAAGCTATGGAAAGAGCCATCTGAAAAGGTTAAAAGGAATAGTGTTCAGCACTCACTCAAAGATGGAAACTAAACTGGAAAAACTCTTAATTCACAAGGCATTGTGTAAAGTACTCAGAAAGGTTTTGTCTTGGTAGGTAATAAGGAAATTTAAGCACACATTATGCACTACCAAAGGTAAGCTCCAGTTAATGAATCATCAAAGTAAGACCTGAAAGGATCAAATTTATTGTTTCCAATAACTAGTAATTTAATGACATTCCAGAACAAAGCACAAGATGATTTATAGTAACATAAAAACATTCAGCACCTAACAAGGTAAAGAAACCCAAGGTAAAGATTACCAGACATACAGAGAAACAGGAAAACATGACCCACATGAGAACAATCAATGAATCAAAATAGACCTATAATTGACAGATATTAGAATTAGTAGAAATAGATATTAAAGTAATTATTAGAATTGTATTTTATAAGCAGGTACATGCCTGTGATCCTAGCACCTAGAGAAGCTCAGGCTGGAGGATCAAAAGTTTGAAGGCAGCTTTGGCAACTTAGCAAGACCTTGTCTCAAAATAAAAAATGAAAAAAGGACTGGGATGTGGCTCAGTGGTAAAGTGCCCTTGGGTTCAATCACTAGTACCCCCTTCCCACAAAAAGAATTTTATTTCATATGGTCAAAAAGTAAGTAGAGATATGGAAGATATTTAAAGACCCAAATCAAAATTATAGAGATGAAAACTACAACATGTGATATTGAAAAAAAATACATTGAATGGATCAATGGCAGATTCAATACTGCTGCTGCTGAGATTAGTAACATGAAGGCAAAACAATAGATACTTTTCAAAATGAAACACAGAAAAAAAATTAAAAAAAACTGAGGAGTGTCAGTAAGCTGTGAGATAACATTAAGCAATAGATATACAACTGTAGATCATGAAGCGGAGGAGGCAGAAAAATATTTGAAGAAGTACTGGTCAAAAAAATGTCTGAATTGTATGCAACAATAAATCCGGAGATCCAAGAAGCTCAAGAAATTCAAGCACAAGGCAAATGAAGAAAATGCTACAAGGCCTATCATAATCAGAGTGCCCAAGACCAGTGATAAAGTTAACTCTTAAAAGCAGCAGAGAAAATAGACATATTACATAACAGGGAAACAAAGATAAAAATGAAGCAGATTTCTCATAAGAATGCAACTGAGAAGATAATCAAACAACATCTTTAAAGTAGTGAAAGAAAAATGTCAATGTAGAATTCTATACATGACAAAATTTCATTTAAAAAAGGTGAAACAGTTGTAAGATACATGAAATCTAAAAGAATTCATCATTGTAGAACCACACTCTAAGAAATGTTAAAGGAAATCTTGGGCTGGGGATGTGGCTCAAGCGCTGGTAGCGCGCTTGCCTGGCATGCACGGGGCACTGGATTCAATCCTCAGCACCACATTAAAAAATAAATAAAAAAGATGTTGTGTCACTGAAAAATAAATATTAAAAAATTCTCTCTCTCTTTAAAAAAAAGGAAATCTTTATGGCAGAAAGAAAACCAAAACAGTTGAAAATATAATAGATCTACACAAAGGCTTTAATAAGCAAATCAGAAATGGAAATGACAAAGGTAAATTTATAAGATTTTCTTCTTTTTTTTAATATTTATTTTTTAGTTCTCAGCAGACACAACATCTTTGTTGGTATGTGGTGCTAAGGATCGAATCCGGGCCGCAGGCATGCCAGGCGAGTGCGCCACCGCTACCACTTGAGCCACATCCCCAGCCCAAGATTTTCTTCTTAATATCTAAATAACTTTAAAAGATAATTGCCTGTTTAAGTATAGTACTTAATAACTAATAATTACCTATTAAGATAATACTGTTTAAGTATTACAAGGTATATAACATACATAAAATAAAATATATGAGAACAACAGCATAAAGACTGGGAGAGGAGAAATATAAGCATATGTAAGTTTCATAAACATATGTGAAAAAGTATATAATCCCTTGAAGATAAACTATGATAAGATGTATACTGTAAGCCCTTAACTAGCCACTATAATAGTAGAGTTACATGTAGCAAGACAAAAAAAGAGACAAAATGGAATAAAATACTGTCAGCTCAAAAGAAAACAGAAAGATTGTTAATCATCTGATAAATGAAAATTAAAGTCAGGAGCTACCACTTCAGACATATTAGAATAGCTGAAATTAAGAAAACTAACAATATCAAGTATTGGCAAGGACATAGAAGAACAGGGTGGGAATATAAAATGGTGCAACCATATTGGAAAACAGTTTGGCAGTTTCTTAAAAAGTAAAATAACAACTACCATATGATCCAGTCATTCCATTCTTAAGCATTTACCCAAGAACAATGAAATCCTTTGCCCATTCAAATATTTCTACCCAAATATTCATAGCAACTTTATTTGTAATAGCCCCAAACTATAAACAAACCAAATGTCCATCAATTTATAAATGTACAAACTATGATATAACCATATAATATGAAATTATTTAATAATAAAAATAAATAATGATACACATTACAACATGGATGAATCTCAGAATACTTATGCAAAGTGAAAGAAAGTAGATTTTTAGAAAAATTCATATTGTATGATTATATTATATAATATATTGTCTATATTACATAAAATCTAGGAAACCTAGTGTATAATGACAGAAAGCAAGTCAGTGGTTGCCTGAGTATGGAGGGTTGGGGGAGGGCACAGACAGGTGTGGCAGAGAGAGATCAAGAGTGTGTGGGGTTCAATGGGCTGGGAATGTGGCTCAGGCGGTAGCGCGCTCGTCTGGCATGCGGCGGCCCGGGTTCGATCCTCAGCACCACATACAAAGAAAGATGTTGTGTACGCCGATAACTAAAAAATAAATATTAAAAATTCTCTCTCTCTCTCTCTCTCTCTCTCTCTCTCTCTCTCTCTCTCCTCTCTCACTCTCTCTTAAAAAAAAAGAGTGTGGGGGGTTCAAAAAGAACAAAGGGAAACATTTTGAGGTAACATATATATTATTATCTTGATTGTATGAATAGTCTCACGGTTATACATGTCAACACTTAAATATTTAAAATATGTGTACCTTATTGTATGTCAATTATATAATCAAGAGAGTTGTTTTTAAAAAAGCAGAAAGGAAAATGCAGAACAATATATATTATTTACATATAGTTATATGAACAGAAATGATAAATCTAAATCAGGCAAAAAGATTCCCTTCAGATGAAGGTGGGAGCAAGGGAAATAGAATTAAACAAGGGAACACAGGGTGCTTGGTGGGATTTGTAAAGTTTTATTCAACAAAAGAAAAGAAAGCAATTGTGGCAAAGCATTCACACCTCTGACATAGCTTGGTGATGACATTATGCAGTGTTTGATGTATTATTTTTGTCATTTTTCTACATTTTTGTATGTTTGAAGTGTGTGTGTGTGTGTGTACGTATGTATGTATGTATGTAATTTTTCAAAAAGGTACCTCAATGTTAAAGTGATATCAGAACAGCTCCTTATTTTTCTACCAAGTTTGTGAGTTCAGAATCATATACTACAGCTACAAAGACAGTAGGTAAAAATCTAATATAATCAGGCCTCTCATATTCTATACAAATTATCTGTACATTCGTGTATCTGCCTTCTTCTAAACAATATCCTGTTGATTATCATACTTGCCACCAAACTAGTCTTCTTGGTTCCAATCTTGCTCTCTTAGAATCTATCCCTTTCTTAACAGTCAAGTGATCTTTTAAAGTTAAATCAGGTCATTATCTGTTCAGAACTTTCCCAAAGCCTTCTACCCAACTCTGATTTATCACATCCTGCAAAGCCTTCCATGATCTGATCTGGCTGATTTCTCTGACTGCAACTCCTATGCTCACCTTGCTTACACCAGCCACACAACCTCCTTACTACTTCTTGAATATGCCAAGAATCTTCCCACCTCACAAAATTCACACTCATTTTCTCTCTGTCTGGAAACGCCATTCTCCCATGGTTTGTGTCTTTACTTCCTTCTGGGCTCCTCAAATGTCATCACCTTCAACAACCACTATTCATATAAAAGTTCCTTACCTTCTATGATTCTTTGTTCCCCTGAATCTGCTTACTTTTCTTCATGGCACTTGTAATCATCTAAAACAAATCTTTCTAAAAAATAACAAATACTGGCAAGGATGTAGAAAAAGGAGAACTATTGTCCATTCTTGGTGGGAATGTAAATCAGTACAGTCATAGAAAACAGTATGGAGCTTCCTTCCAAATCAACTACTGGGTACACAGCCAAAGAAAATAAAATCAGTATGTCAAAGAGGTATCTATTTCTATGGTTATTGCAGACTATTCACAGTAGACAAGTTAAAGAATCAAACTCTGTGTCCCTAATGGATGAATGGATAAAGAAAATGTGGAGACACACACACACACACACACCATCCATGAAACACTCTTCATACTACTTAGCCATAAAAATGAATGAAATTCTGTCACTTGATGAATCTGAAGGACATTATATAAAACAAGACATACACAGAAGGATAAATATCATATGATATCAGGGAGAATCTAAAAAGGGTGATTTCATAGCAGTTGAGAGTAGAATAGTGGTAACCAGAGGCTGGGGATGAGTGGGAGAGGTTACATAGTTACAGTTAGATAGGAGGAATAAGTTCTAGTGTACTACTGCACAGTAGGCTGACTATAGTTAACAAGAATATACTGTATATCTGAAAACTACTAGAAGAGATGATTTTCAATGCTCTTACCACAAAGAAATGATAAAGGTGATGGAAATGTTAACTATCTTGGTTTGATCATTACACAATGTATTCATGTATCAAAGCATACCCTATGTTCCATAAATTATTTATGTCAATTAAAAATAGAAAATTTAAGCGAAAATAAAATCTGTCTCTGCTCTCTGTAATTGCCCTTTCAACATACAAGTTCTATTAGAACAAGAATAGTCTCTCTTCTAACAATCAGGCCAGAAAGGCAGATGTACCAATTTCTCAAAACGCAGAAATATCAATATCTAAATCATTCAAGTAAATTAAAAAAAAGAAAGTACATCAACTCAGTATTTAATAAGCTTTTCAGTATGCAAATAGCAAACTGTAAACTATGGCCAAACTTTCAGAACAATAAAGATGACTCTTTATTTCTCTCTAGTTTTAGTTTAATAACTACCTATGAATTTTTTCCTTTCAGAAATATCTCTAAACTTCTCTCAAGATTAAAAGATATATTCAAATATATACTCATCTATACTGATAATCGTAAAAAGTAATTATTCTAAGTTAATTGAAAATTCTAAAAATATGCTAATTATGTATTTAATGATTAAAAGATGAGTGGCTATGCATATATTTGCCTTCATTAAATATTGATTTAGGATTCCTAATGTGTTTTTACAACATGTAATTTTAAGAGCAAATTGTGTATAGCAGAAAACATTTGGTATCATAATAATTAATTTGATTTCTTTACAAACACAGAATACAAGTCCACTGGTAAACATTTAAATAACAGAGTAAACACATTCTAGAAATCTGTAATTTATTATTAAGGGCTCCAAAGTTAAAACTATTTAATTAACATAAATATGGACTAGTCTTTATTTGTATTCTCTAATCACTATACTAAGGTATTGATGGTAATATAATGACTTTACACCTCAATATCAAAAGGTACCAAAAAGAATGGATGAATTAGTATGTGCTAATAATATAATTTAAATTTTATCAAGAAAAGAATGGATGATGGAAATATACATACATATATCTGAACAGCTTAAAAATATTCAACCATGAAAAAGTAAAAAGAAAAACCAAAGGAGAAAAAGGACTTCATTTATTTAAATATCTAATAAGACCTAATGTATAGGTGTTAGGTGCAGAACTCAGTTCCTTTCTGCCTAATATTGAAACTATTTATAGATTAAAAAGAAGAAATTAAGATACTACCTTGGAATTAGTTCTCAGTAAGGATTCTCATTAATGCCAACTAGGAACAGTGAGACTATGCCAGATAAACTGGATTCCTTACTACCATTTATTTAGACAAACACTAAATTTCTCAAATTTAGACAAATAACTACATTTGTTTGTTTGTTTGTTTTACTTTAGACAAACACCAAATTCTAATCTTCAGCTCCCTTTTATCTGAAAAATGAGGACAACAGTCCTTTATCCAGAACCCAGATGGCTGGCACTATATTATTTATTGGTTTCTATAATACATTTGACAATCACATACTGGCTTACATTAACTTTTACTAAAAATTTAAACAATTATTTAAATTAACTTTTTTTGAATTGCCATCTGGACACATTTCTTACAGCAGAAATTGTTATGTAATTATCAGAATCCTCTATTATCAACCAGGATTGTTACTGTATGTTACATATGTGGAGAGGGGAGTGGGGAAGACTGAGCTTTTAAATATATATTTTATACTTGTGTATGACGAGCTCATGAAAATGGAGAAAGTAATGCAATTTTAATGTTTTAAATTAAACAAAAAGCCAACATTTTGTTAGCTGGATCTAGTAGCGAAAAGTAGAAGTATCAAATCAAACTTGTTATTACTAATTCTTCTTATTCACTGAAGAATGATAGGGGCTGTATAGGCTTTGGGCACACATGATGGACAATCCTTACGAAGATTCCAAAAGTTAGGGACTATTATGCTAATTTGACAGCTGAGGAAACTGATGTTCAGAGATAGTAAATAACTTGTTCAAGCAAACAGTACTGCATATGATTCAAATGATCAAGAAAATTTTAATTGGGATATAGTATAATGAGATTTTACTTTCAGAAAAATACATGTATAAATAGTATTAAGAATTCTTTTGCAGAGGGAGCTGTTGTTTTTTATACAGTCTTTAAAAAAAGATATATTTGAATAAGCTTATTTATAACCAACTGTTTCTTCCAATAACCAATGAGCCAGATTGAAAAAAAAAAACACACCAAGAATCAAAGCAAGAAAGAATCAGAAAAATATGGATATTATGAGAAGAAAAATATTACTCAAAAAGTTACCATAAAAAGAAGATACAAAGAGATTATAGACTAATTATTATAATAGTTTAAGGATAATTGACTCTTGAAAATTAACTATATGTCTATTTATAGGAGCAAAAATTAGCATAATTTAAAATAAAGCCAACACTTTTACACTTGCCCCAAATACAAACACACAAGTGCACACATACATACAACCTAAAATGTAAGGTATCTAAGCATAGATTAATGATACAGTTTGAAACACATAAAATATTGTTTATCTTCTTGATCTTAGGATAGAGGATTTCTTGAACAAGACACCAAAAGCATGAACCATAAAAGACTGAAAAATTAGACCACATTTAATTAAGAAGTACTTTCTCTCAAAAGATACTATAATGAAATGAAAGGATAGTTCTTAATTACACAAGTCCAATAGTGACATAACTTCATGAAATTATTTCTCCAAAAATGACTTTTACACAAACTAGCAAAGAACAAGTCTATACACAAAATTCAGGGTAGATATGAATAAAACTAAGCAAATACCTATTATCTAACAGTACTTTTAATCTCATTATTTTAATGACACACATAAATCTTCCTTGCCAGATGGAGGTCAATAATGTAAATATATATATGTATATATGTACATAAATATATATTAAACCGGTAAACAAACATTTTGACCATAGTCAATATCTCAATCAAATCCTGTGATTTTTAATAATATTTAAACAGTGATGATGGTAAGAAATCCAAGTCATAATAATTTCATTAACATTAACATGCTCAGTACCATTCAATAAACATTGAATCTTGCTGAGAACCAGGTGCTGTGGAATATACAAATAGTAGAGAGATAGTTCCTGCTCCTTAGGTCTATAATTCTAGTTATCACACAGTAAAATACAGAGAGATAAATCCTATTTACACCTAAATCTCAAATCAAATCTGGTTTTGTCTATTTCTATAACTTTAAGCTACTAGCATCTTATTTCCTTCATCTCTGTGACCTTTTCTAATGACCTCTGGCATTCATTTTTCATTGTATCCCAATATATTCACAATACTGCAGTTATACTAACTTTTTTGAAATGCAAGAAGGTATGCATTCTTTGGAAAAACTGCCTCTAGATTCAGAAACATGGTGCGGGGGGTGGTGAGGGATGGGGGGGGGTCAGGATTTGTGGTGAAAGCCTATAGAAAGTCCAATAGCCTTCATCTAAGCTGTCCCTATAGCTCTGCAAAAAAAGGACCTATCTGCCCTAGCAGAAGAGTACAGACTTGTCATTAGAAAACTGAACTAGAACAATCTCTAGACACTAATATTTGACGGTTTTCCCAAGGAAAATGCCAACTTGCCAAAGTACCTTTAAGTAAAGCCTACCAGGAGGCAAGCAAATAGGTTTTTAGTGTCTCAGAAAAATAAAAGAAACTATTACACCCATAGATGAGATGCTATGAAAAAAAAGAGAACATAAAAAAATATCATAATGACAGAAATAAATGACTCAGTGGAAAAAGTTGAAGAAAAAGCTATAGAAATCTCTCAGAAAACAGAAGATAAAGTTAGACATGCAATCTAGAGTTCCCACATTCAGTAGAACAAGTTTTGGCAAACCTTTTCGGTAAAAGGTCGGATAATAAATGCTTAGACTTTGCAGGCCACAGTCTTTGTTGCAACTGTACCATTTTGCCATAATAGTATAAAAACAAAGAAAGAAGTAAACAAATGAGACAATCAGAAGGCCAGATATGCCTATGAGCCACAGTTTGCTGACTCTTAATATAAAATATCTAAAAAAGTAAAATAAAAAAGCAAAGACAGAAAGGCAGGAGAATAAATTATCAAAGAAATTTTCTCAGAACTAAAGAATATGAATTTTTATCGATCAAAAGGATCTAACACAATGCACAAGATCATCAAATTTCAGAATGTCAGAGATAAGCAGATCACAAAGCTCCCAAAGAGAGGGAGGAAAAAGAGAGGGAAATCAGATGATACCAGCTTTTTAAAGAGTAACACAAAAGAGCTAGAAGGCCTTCACTATTGAAAGAGAATTCCAAATAGAATTCTACATCTAGCAAAGTTATCAATCACTTAGTGGAGGACTAAAGGCTGTTTTTATACATACCATTCCTTAAATATTTATCTCCTTTGGGCTGGGGATATAGCTCAGTTGGTAGAGTGCTTGCCTCAAATGCACAAGGCCCGGGGTTCAATCCCCAGCACCACAAACAAGGAAAAAAAAAAATTACCTCCTGGGCACTGACAAATTACTCAAACAAAACAATGAAGTAAATTTAAAAATGAGGTAGATATGATACACAGGAAAACAGGGACCCAACACAGAGGAACATCTAAGGGAAGTTCCAGAGCAACAGCTGTGCAGCAAGCCTGGAGGGAATACACAGTGCAGCTGGGGGCAGAAGGGCTTCAGCGGGGAGTTGTCAAAATGAAGAAGGAAACTGATATATCTGAGCATATGAAAAACATTCATAAAACGTGACAGTGATGTGGAGCATCTGAAATAAATAGTCACAAATATAGTGAAAGCCAGGCAATTTTTAAAAACGAGGCAATTATTAACTTCCAAAAAAGCAAAGGGCTATACTGTATTTCACTAGTTGATTTGGCAGAAAACAATATCTCAATAATCAAAATAATGAGATACTGAGTACTAATTTCACCAGATTGCAATATATGTAATTTTATACGGAAAAGGGAGGTAGGAGAGTAAAGTGGGAAACTAGAGCTCCACCTACAATGTTAAGAAGTAAAGAAGTTAACACCTAATCAGGAAATACCAATCTATACATGGCATTTAGTAATAAAGAGGTAAATACTAGGAAAAAGGGCCAAAAAGGTCCACAATGGTTTCTTCCAACTAGGACTTGGAAATGATGAGCAGGGTACTATAATTATCTCTAATTATATTTGATTATTTGATTTTTAAAACTATGTAAATATATTTTTAACAGTTAGTTTTAAATAATTTAAACTTATCTTTTTTCTTTTTTGCTTATAAATAGTGCTTTTTAAATTTTTTTATTTATATACAACAGCAGAATGCATTATAATTCTTATTACACATATAGAGCACAATTTTTCATATCTCTGGTTGTATACATAGTATATTTACACCAATTTGTGTCTTCATACATGGACTCTGGGTAATAATGATCATCACATTCAACCATCATTAATTACCCCCTGCCTCTTCCCTTCCCCTCCCACCCCTCTGCCCTATCTAGAGTTCATCTATTCTTCCCATGCTCCCTCTCCTTATCCCACTATGAATCAACTTCCTTATATCAAAGAAAACATTCAGCATTTGGTTTTTTGGGACTGGCTAACTTCACTTAGCAGTTTCTTCTCTAACTTAATCCATTTACCTACAAATGCCATGATTTTATTCTCTTTTATTGCTGAGTAATATTCCATTGTGTATATATGTCACATTTTTTTAATCCATTCATCTACTGAAGGGCATCTAGGTTGGTTCCACAATTTAGCTATTGTGAATTGTGTTGCTATAAACATTGATGTGACTGTGACCCTGTAGTATGCTGTTTTTAAGTCCTTTGGGTACAGATTGAGGAGAGGGATAAATGGGTCAAATGGTGGTTCCATTCCCAATTTTCCAAGAAATCTCCATACTGCTTTCCATATTGGCTGTACCAATTTGCAGTCCCACCAGCAATGTATGAGTGTACCTTTGTCCCCTCATCCTCGCCAACACTTATTGTTGTTTGTCTTCATAATAGCTGTCATTCTGACTAGAGTGAGATGAAATCTTAGAGTGGTTTTGATTTGCATTTCTCTAATTGATAGTGATGATGAACATTTTTTCATGTATTTGTTGATTGATTGTACATCATCTTCTGAGAAGTGTCTCTTCAGGTCCTTGGCCCAATTATTGATTGGATTATTTGGTTTTTTGGTATCTAGTTTTTTGAGTTCTTTATATACCCTAGTGATAGTGCTCTATCTGATGTGTGAGGGGTAAAGATTTGCTCCTAAGATGTAGGCTCTCTATTCACCTCACAGATTGTTTCTTTTGCTGAGAAGAAACTTTTTAGTTTGAGTCCATCCCATTTATTGATTCTTGATATTAATTCTTGTGCCACAGGAATCTTATTAAGGAAGTTGGGGCCTAATTCCACATGGTGGAGATTAGGGCCTACTTTTTCTTCTATTAGATGGAGAGTCTCTGGTTTAATTCTTAGGTCCTTGATCCACTTTGAGTTGAGTTTTGTACATGGTGAGAGATAGGGGTTTAATTTTGTTTTGTTGTATATGGATTTCCAGTTTTCCCAGCACCATTTGTTGAAGATGCTATCTTTTCTCCAATGCATGTTCTTGGCACCTTTGTCTAATATAAGATAATTTTTCAAAAGCAAATAACTAAGTTAGGTGCAGTGGCACAGGCCTTAAATCCCAGCAGCTGGGGAGGCTGAGGCAGGAAGATCTTGAGTTCAAAGCCAGCCTAAGCAACTTAGTCCCGAAAAGCAACTCATTGAGATCTTGTCTCTAAATAAAATACAAAAAAGGTCTGGGGATGTGGCTCAGTGGTTAAGTGCCCCTGGGTACTATCCTCGGTACCAAAAAAAAAAAAAAAAAAAAAAAGCAACTAGCAAAGAGTATTTGCAATACATATTATATATAGAATAAATATATATTTTAAATTATAAGGTAATCTTATCAAAGATGTCAGCAAATAATAATTGCAAACAACATAAACAGACAATTAAGAAATATTATTGCCCAAGACATATGTGAAAAAACCTTCACCTATCAAAGCAATTAAAAAAAAAAAGTAGCACTATCTTAACCTACCAATTTAGCAAAAGGTTTTTGGAAAAGTATTGATTGGGAGAGAGTAAGGTAATGTATCAATTCTGTAGAAAAATTTGATAATATGAAATAAAATTTTAAAAATATGTATGATATGTGATTCAGAAAGTCCTACTAAAAAAATGTATCCTTAAGGAAATAATAACAAATACATTAAAAGGATTCAGGCACAGAGGAATATACACCTACCACCCCAATACAAAAATTCCAAAGATTTTGAGCATCAACATTAAGATATATGTAGAAAATTCCACACCAATTCCACACCTGACCTCACGTGACAGGTTGCAGTCAGAACACAGGTACAGTTAAAAAAAATTGTACATTATTACCTTCTGGCTATATGTTAAAGGTGTATATGAAACAGAAAATAAATTTCTTATTTAGGGTTGGGTGTCACCCCCAAGATAACACAATACACACATGCAAATATTCTAAAAACCCCAAAAATCTGAAATCTAAAACTCTCTTTGGTCATAGCATTCTGGACACTCAACCTGCATTATTTTAGCAAAACTTTTCCAAGACTGCCTTTTTCACATTGATTTACCAAAAATAATATTATAGCCTTACCTGAACTGTACGTCCTGCATTGATATGCTCTTCATGCAACTTGTCCCAGATTCTGCACCGTTGATACTACATAAAAGAGAGGAAAAAGGTACTAAATTTTTCATCACTAAAGGATTATTTCATTGTCATGTTACCACAAAAATCTCTCAAACTTAAATATATCAGTTAGAGAAGATAGTAATTTGGTGGTAGTAGTTAACTTTCCAAAGACCATATAAGTAGGAAGTTTTTGATAATATTACATACAAAGGAAATAATAAAAGAAACAAAAGATAAACAGATCTAGTTTATTTAATTTTATAGGAAAAAATATGTATTTTTGTCAATATTGTAAACACTTTTGGAGATGGAAAATATAAAGAAAGAAAATGTAAGAGAATGTGAAAAATAAAAAGATTAACCCCATTCCTTATACATTCTTGTTTTGTACTATGAATTTTAAATGTTTGTCAGTACAAAATATTGAAAATTAAAATCTTAATTTGAAAAAAAGTAACATCAAGACTGCAGACTAGATAGTAAACAAAAACGAGATTAAAGATGTAACATATGTGTTTCAGTTTTTACCAAAGCAATATTTAGCTTTCAGAATATCATCCAAGAAACTTCATAAGCATAATAATCAAAATTTTTTCATTTGACAAGAACCAGAGGAAAATGTAATAACATTATAGAAAAGCATTTATATAGCATATAAAAATCAATACCAAATATCACATATGATGTTTGGTTGAAATAAAAGATTCAAAAAATTAAAATGTTAGGAGAAGTGACTAATGACATTAAAGACATTTTTGATATATTCAACACTGAAACAGAATCAACTTAGCGATGATTTGAAAAGACCGAAAAAATGAAAATACCCCATACATGCATGAAAGACATAATAAATCATAAGAGGAGAGCACTGAAAATTTTTTCTAGGATATTTTTATATTCTTTGTTCTTCATATTCTTTAAATTTGGTAGTGAATGATGCAGTAAAATAAACTCTTGATATTTGTAAGATTTTTATATTGTCTAAAAACTAAATACTAATGGTTAAATTTAATATATATATAAAGCTTAATATATATTCATAAATATCATCAAAACACTTTCATTTATAAGAAAAGTATCAGATCCAGTATGAATGCTCTTTTTTAGGTAGTGTTATAGTATTTTTTTTATTCCTTCTTCTTCTTGTTACCCTTGTGAGCTTATTTATACTATTCTCTATCTTCCTCAGTCTCTCCTTGCTTTCCCTTAAACACACTAGATTCTCTCCTTTCTTAAGTCCTTTGCTGTAGCTGTTCCTTCTGTTTAAATGATCTCCCAAGATATTCACTAGACTAATTCTTCCATGATTTTCATGTGCTTTCTCAAATCTTACCCTCTCAATAAAGCCTATCATGATCCTCTTATTTAATATTCCAACCTGCTCCTTCAACTAAGTTTGAGAAAAGAAACCAAAGATATACTTTTGGGAATAAACCATTTTGAAATTTATTACTTATCACTAATTTGTCATAATATTTTAAGAAAAATTAACATTAAAGAAGCAGAATTGAACATTTGTAGAGGCCAATGGCTAGAATTCACGGAGTAGAATACCAGAGAGGAGAGAACCGCATGGTGAGAAGAAAACTGAGAGGACTACTCTGAGAGAGAACATCAGAGATATGCAGGGTTTTCCTTTTGAGTCTTCAGCTGGGTACTGATTAGCACATGCATGTGAAGAAAGAACCTGAAGTCAGAAGAAGAACCACTGAAAAGAAACCAGTAGAATACTTCCTAATGGTCACAAAAGGCCAGACACATTTTATTCCACCACAAGAAAGAATGGGAAAACCGTCAAATACCTAGGTATCAGGTAGACTATTTCAAAGTATTGCCAATGTGGGGGAAAATTAACCCTGAACTCAAGGCTGTTGTGGTCATACATAAGAAAGCTTTAAAGAAAGCCTCCAAAGAATCAAAGTGTTCCCAAGTAACTTACCTGAGACACTCAACTGTGCCTCAAAACAAAGTTCAAATATATTTAAAATAATTCATCACTGTTTAGTACACAATAAATGTCACAATGTCTGGCATGCAATAAACAATCACCATGTGTGTAAAAAGGCAGAATAATATGATCAATAATGAGAAAATCCAATCAATAGAAACAGACCCAGACATGATAAAATCGATGGAATTAATAGACAAAGATATTAAAAAGGGTCATTATGATGCATTCCATGTATTCTAGAATTAGAAGAAAATATAAGGATACTGAGACATAAATTCTAACTCTAGGAATTCACTTTAAAATAGTGAATTCCTAGAGTTAGAAAACAACATCTGAGGGGATGGGGTTGTGGCTCAGTGGTAGAGTGCTAGCCTCACATGTATGAAGCACTGGGTTCAATTCTCAGCACCACATATAAATACATGAATAAAATAAAGGTCCGTCAACATTAAAAAATATTTTTTTAAAAAAATCTGAAATGTAAAATGCATTGAATGGAATTAAAGCAGATAAAACAATGTAGAAGGAAAGATTAGTAAACTTGACATAACAATATAAACTATACAAAATGAAACACAGAAAGTAAAAATGGGTCTGATAAATGAACAGAGAATCAATGAGTCATGGGCCAAAGAAAAACAATACACTCTCCATATAGTTAAATTTCATGAGAAGAAGGAGAGAAAGGGCAGTAAACAATTAAAAAAAATTAATGGCCAAAGTTTTCCCAAATTTGATAAAAAACATAAACCCAAAGATACAAGAAGCTCAAACAAATGAAACAGAAAGGAAAATCCATTGATGCATATGTTATAAAACTACTTAAAAATGATAAAGGAAAAAATCTTAAAAGCAGCTAGAGTACAGAAGTACAAAAGAACATGATGGTGGAATGTGATGGACATTATTATCCAAAGTACATGTATAAAGACATGAATTGGTGTGAATATACTTTGTATACAACCAGAGATATGAAAAATTGTGCTGTATATGTATAACATTAATTGAAATGCATTCCACTGTCATATATAAATAAAAATAATAATTAAAAAAAAACAAAGAATGACAGAGACTTCTCATGAGAAGCAATGCAATCCAGTAAGTAGATATTCAACAACTAAATAGAGAAATTGATTTTCAATATAATTATAAATTAATAAATATGAAGAAAAAATTTGCACAGATAAATAAATAACAAGTAAGACTGATTATGTATGGTTTTGTACCATTTAGTTCAGTTTTCATGCTGCTTAAATAGTATAATCCATGCCACCCATTTCCACACATAATTATACATTACCTCATCATTTTTTAATATTTCTAATCTTATTTCTTTAACTGGACTGCAAACTTCTTGAGAACTAAAAATCTATTTTTACATATCCTTCAATGCTAACAATCTAAGAACAACAAACAACAAACACCAATAAATGCTTATGAAAAGCTAACATTTATTTCCTGTAATAAATAATTTTCCTTCTCATTACACCTGGCAGCTTGAATACAAACATTGATCTCTGCTCTTTTTTGAAACCCCATTAAATGAGGAAAAGGAACTTTAAAAGGTATAAATTAACATGAATAATGAGAATACAATGGAAAACATCACATGATGAGAAATTTTAACAAAGAATTGGAAGCCAGAAAGAATACAGACATGCTGCAACTGATTCAGCAGGTCCGAGAAAGCTGGAACTTCAGCCTGCAGAAGTGGAGGACTCTGTGGGAAAGAGACACTGAGAACAGGCCAAAAGCACTGCTCTCCTCCAGGAGGGCTATGAACCAGAGATACCAGCTACCAAGTCACCAGTGGAAGTATTTAGTGGGGCACAAAGCAGAAGCTTTGGCTGAAAATTTATGTAAGGAGCAGGTTGTTTACCAGATCCGCTCTCTGCTTACCCACGAAATTTATACTATGTCCACCCCTTCAACTTTTCCACCCCCACCTCCACCACAACCATCACTTCTGATAAAATAAACAGCCCCAACAACAAGGACTAGAAGATGTCTGCATCCTGAGTAGCTACAGACACTGGCATCTCGTGGCTCCCCATCAAAATAGATCTTCAGTTGTTCACCTCTCTAGACAAGGTCCCCACTACTATCTTGCTATTCAACTACCCACGCAGAAACATGCACACACCTGTACCTTCTGATTAGCACTCTTAAAAATCAACAGCCAGCCAAGGAGACCTATAATATTATAGAAAGAAAGAAAGGAAGGAAAGAAGGAAGAAAGGAAGAAAGGAGGAAAGAACTCATTCAGGAAAAACAAAGAAACAGAAGAAGACTTGAAAAATAATACCACTATAGAAAGATGATATGATACTGGATCCATGAAACAAGGATTCTTTTGAAAAGTTGAGAGTATTTAGATGTGTACATGTACATAAGCACATTAAGAGAGAAAAAACACACACATACACATACACAGTAATGTGTATTTCCAGTAGCTCTATTTAAGCTGGAACGTGGATGCAATAGCTGGTGCTAGAGTAGACATTTGACATACAGGACAGAACAAGTTAAGATGGAGAACAAGATAAAAAGAGCTTGGGTCTTTCATGACCGCTGAGCTGCCATTGCAGGCCTGGACTGCCTCCATTACCATGAGATAGTAAAGACCAAAACAAAACAAAAGCACAAAATCTCTACCATTTTTTTATACTATTTGGAGGTTTTCTTTCACTTGATCCTTACCATATCCTAACTAATACATGCTAACTAATACTGTGTATGTGCTACAAATTAAAATTTCCCCCAAATCCCTACAATACAAAACAAAGAACGTTATGTTCCAAGCTTACTATCTTGTCATCCCTATTAACTATGCTCAAGTCTATCTTACATTAGCCAAGCAAACTGAGTGCTAACACTTCGCATTTCAGGATTACATGTTAATAAAATTTATCATGTATAATAAAATGAAATGCTGAAGGACCTATGGAATACAGCTCCAGGTGTCCACAGCACACTACTCTCATTGTTTTCAGATGTTGCAGAATCACGCCACTAAGGCTTACCTTCAATTTCCCTTCAGTCTGACTTTCTTCTTTTAAATTCATATTGGATGACTGATGGCCAGCATAATAAATATTTTATCTTTCTACACCTTTCTCCCAAGAAGAATATGGCTTTTTGAAGTGAGGCACTGTCAGACACCTGGAGTCCAAAATTAGTTCTTAATTCTTTTGTCCAGAGCACTGCAGCTTTCAAATGTTTTTACACTGCCATAACATAACTGTTAAAATAAACTAGTCAATCCTATACAAAATGTTACTTTCTTATTAAACTAGAAGTCCTACAGATAGTAGAATGATCAAGGATATAAAACAAAGCCTAGTTCAGTATGAATTTAGCTGCTTGACTTAAGATAATATCACTTATAATTATTCTAATAATGTCTGAAATTTTCACAAAATGTAAAAATTTCACAAAACACTAATAATAAATGTTTGGACAAAGAGGGATCAATGTAACTAACCTGGAATAATTTTCTGATGACACATGGCACAATTAGTGAAATCAACAAGAGACCCATTCCTATCTCAACTACCTTTCTCCCAGGATTCTGGCTTTGCCATTGATGATGACTGATTTGGTCATTCAAGTGGCTAGGATCTGAGATAATGACAGGAGGCATTTTTTATAGAATAAATATAAGAAAAGAGAACTCTGAGACATGTCAAAGCTCAAAGGTAATTATGACAATAAAAGGAAGAAATGGCCTTAAATACACCATAATCCACCTGTTTCTACCTTTCAGAATCAATTCATTTGCTAAATTCCCATATTCTTTGTAACTGAGCACTTCGGTATGAGGTCAGGAATTTGAAACACATCTTATCAAACGTTCTACATGGAGATGATCAATCAAAAGTAAACAAGTCTATTTATATATTATAGTGCTAAAAGAACCAGGCCTTCTTCTTAAGCGAAGCATGGAACCCTTTAATTTGTTTCCATTCATGACAAGAATAACCAGTTTACCAGACAACTACTTCACCATCCTTAAAAGTCATGGCATCACCTATTGCTTATGAGTAAAGAAGAAAGAAATTAAGGAATGACAAAATACTGACCCTGAATTCTAGAGACAGTTTCATATTTTGCATTGAAATTTCCATTTAGTATTTCTGGCACTTATTTTCTGTATTTTTAAAAGAACTGTAGTACTTGGAAGATACATGGTATCCATGGTAGAAAAAGCTGGCATTTTTCTGGTATAAACTGCTCAGTTGAAGGCAATGAAGAGTGTTAATATGTCAAGGCTTAATGACCAGATATTCCAACCCAACCAAAAAATCAAAAGAAAACCACCAGTGGAGAACTCTAATTTTAAACTTATACTGGTAGAGTTTCTTTTGAAAGAACAAATGTCACTGGACTGTCCCATAGCAAATAGGAGATCATAACCTGCCAAGTCAATACTCAGTGCTCAGTAAACTTGATGTTGACATAAATTCCAAAATCCATCCACCAGACCCTGGCCAGTGTAAATTCTATGCAATCTCCACCATAGTTCCTGAGACTAATCTATCTTCCTTCTATTTCCTCAAAAGATATAAACAGTATGTACCAATTTGAGGCTTTCCTCAACTAAGGAAATTCCCTTATGTCACACAATTGATTTACTTCTTTAATATATCTGCACCTGAAAAGGATAGGAGTTAGACTGATAACACCCTCAAGGTTCAAAAAAACTTGCCACAGGCTGAATGAAATTAAACAGGTCCATTATCCAAAGTTCCCCTCCTTCACATTATGGTGCATTATTTTTATTTAATTACTAACTGCCTAACACCTCCACATGTACAATTAAAAAGGCACAGAATCTATTCCTACACCACTTCCTTAGAAAAAGAAATATATTTGTAGAACAGAAACACCAGCTTAAAAAATGAATAATGTTACTAAATCATTAGGAGTTAGGTATTTTAACAAAGCCTTTTGTCTAATATTCTTAATTTAGCTGAAAAAATGCAACAAATATAAATCATATTATGTAACAATTTCTTGTGGTAGAAAATGAAAAAGCTTACCTTCTCAATATTAATTTGGTGCTTTCTTAACCTCTCCAGGTCTGTTGGGATGACTATCTTGGTGAATTTCTGGATAGCTGGTTCAAGACGGCGTAATTTCACTTTTTCTTCATCTTCAGACATCCTAGAGAAATGTTGTGTTACTTTCACTTGTAGCAACTGTCTTCTCCACTCATATAGAAAAACCTAAAAGGGAAAAATTTCTTAAGAATGTTTTTCAATCAGTTTTCATTATGTTTAAATCGACAGTTAGGTAGATTTATAATTTATCCTAAATATGTATTCAACTTAATGCTGAACTTGAGTTGACTTGTTTTTTCTTTATGAAACCATGCATTTCAAAATCTTTTTCTCTTTATGAAAGTTGTATATATTCACTCTAGAAGGTTTATAAATGAAATCTAACTAAAAGAAGACATTAAATGAAACTAACAATGATCTCTTCATTTTTAGTTAACTACTATACATTTCAGTGTATGTCTCTCCAAGCCTTTTTCTATGTAAATATATTTTATAAAAAGGAGTATGCAGTGCAAGTTTCATGCCCTGAAATATCCTGGACATTGAATAAACTTTTAAAAAAGGAGTCAAACAGTGAAACTTTTTTTTTCACAATACCTTTATTTTATTTGTTTATTTTTATGTGGTATAGGGGATCGAACCCAGTGCCTCACACATGTTAGGCAAGCGCTCTACCACTGAGCTACAACCCCGGCCCAAATGGTGAAACTTGAAGGAAAAAATTCATTCTAATATTTCTGCTTGTATCAAAATGTGCTTCTAATGTCATCAAAATTTAAGTATGTAATTATATATTTCAAATATATTAACATGCAGAACTCTTCCCAGGGATGTCCTTTAGATCTACACTTCCCATTCTTACAAAGTGATTAATATTGATTGCAACTGACTCAAATAATCAGTGACAGAACTGTATTAAGAATTAGGTTTCCTGACACTACAATGAGATGCTTTTTCTATTTCATCATTTTTCTATCATACCCAGGAAGTCTAAGGGCCAGGATAGGAGAGGGAAGGGGCTAGAAGTGAGCAGGCTCCAGAAGCTAAGCCTTGTTTCAGCTGCAGAAAATTTATTTACATCTATTTTATAAAATGGAGCTTATCACTGCTTATGTGAATTAATGGGTTCCATTGCTTAGCCAAACTTGAAAACCACTATTGTACACCATGCTTACATGCCATCTCAATAGACACAACTTTTCCCATATTTAAAATATATATATATTTAAGCCGACAAGGTTAATACCATTGGCTTATGGTGTCAGCCCAGGGTTCGGAGAGATAGGAGTTCACATTTAGACTCTGTGCATCCCTGTTATCTTTAGAGTCCATTGCTTTCAAGAGATCTATTACCGCCCCTCCCAAACATCAAGAGCTACTACTCTAAATAATGTCTATTTTTCTTCTTTCTTTCACAGCTGAAAAATCTTCAAGTGTTGGTTATAAAAACTGCCTTCACTGCCTATCCACTAGTAATTTGGTTCTTATGTCTGACACAAGTTTTTAAAAAGAAAATTTCTAAACACCAGAAACAAAGAGGGTGAAATTGCTGCAGTAGTGAATGGGAAGTGGGAACATAAAATTAATTGTCAAAACAGAGAGTCTACAAATCCAATAAAATAAGAAAATTTATAGCTAAGAGACAAGAAATAAAACCTCAAAAGATGGATTAAATAGTAAACTATATAGCTAAAAAAAAGTATTGATTGAAAGATATCACTTAGAACATAGATGAATAAAAAGATGAAGAGATTTTAAAAAGAAGATAATGGACATAAAGGATAAAATGACAGGCTCAAGAACAAATAGGGAATAAAGAAAAGAATGAAAATAAATTATTCAAAGAGAACATGCAGAGAATCAAGATTGTAAGACCTCAAACTGGAAAAACACATTAGCCCAAGTAGTATAAATAAAAACCAAACATACCTAAACATACAGAAAGGAAACTGAAGAATACCAAGGATAAAGAAAAAAATCTTAAAAGAAAACTAGAGATATAAGACAGATGAATGTAAACAACAGAAGCAGAAACCTTTTTATCAAAGCAACATATCAAAAGATAGGAATATCTTCAAAGTACTGAGGAAGCTGGTGTATACCTAAATAAATTATCATTCACAGTGAAGGCAAAATAATCATTTTTAGACATACAGAGACAGAGTTTATTACAAAACCCCTCATTAAAAGAATTACTAAAGCCATATTTTTTTAGAAATATTTTTTAGTTGTAGTTGGACACAATACTTTTATTTTATTTATTTATTTTTATGTGGTGCTGAGGATTGAACCCACGGCCTTGCACATGCTATTTGTGTGCTCTACCACTGAGCCAGAACTCCAGCCCACTTAAAGCCATATTTTAAAAATAAAGAAAACAAACTCAAAGGAGTAGAATGGCAAGGAGCATTGAATATAATAAATTAGTACTGGATATAATAAATGAGTGACTAAAAGAAGAAATGATTTATTCTGAATAACATGATTAAATATAAGAAAAATGTTCCCATGTGAATAATTTCCTATTATATGACTTTGTATAGCAGCAAAGTATCATCATATGTATGTGATTCATAATGTAATCATATTATTAGCTACTTAGTTTCCCAATTTTCCACTATTATAAAGAATACAGTAATTATTCTCTCTACATATAGATTCATACTGGCACCTATGATTATTTCTTTAAAAAATACCTAATAGAAATATTAGGAAGACACATTTTTTAAACATTAGATATTTATTTTTTTCATAGTTCTGGAGGCTAAAAGTCCAAGATCAGGTTGCCAATGTGGCTTTTTCTGATGAGGGCTCTTGGAAGACACATTTTAAAAGTACATTTACACACATTTTCCCAAATGTCCCAACGAAGATTGTGTCCATTTACATTTCCACAAGCAACATATCACAATGTCCATTTATCCACATTCCAACCAATTCACTTGTTATTTCCCTTCTTCTTAGATATCTTAGATATTTAATTGGTGGGGGAAAAGAAGTGTCTCACATTGCTTTAGTTTGCATTCATTAAATTACTAATAGAATTGATTCATTAGCCATTTGCATTTCTTCTTCTGTGAATTACCTGTTCATGTTATGCATCTGTTTTACTACAGAGAATGTCTATTTATTATTAACTTATAAAAGTCTATTATATGCCAAATATATAGATTATTTGTCTAATGTTAACATTTCCCAGTTTATTACGTTGCCTTTTGTGCTTTCTTCTACTGTGCAGATTATGTACTATAGGAAAATATCTTCAGGTCTACTATCATTCCTATTGAAGTGTTTCCTAATATAACCTGTTGCTCAATAGATGCTATCTGAACTAAAACATTTATTCACTATTTTAATCCTATCACCCAAACAGCAAAATATGCATAGCACATGATACAGATCTTTAATTTGTCTGCCTTTAGATTCTTTCCCCTTTCCAACTTTTCCTATGAATTATCACTAATGAATATATATATACACACATTTATAAGTGTACATATATGTATTTATATATATATATACACACACACATATATATATATAAGCCAATTGCAGTATCTCACCTCTCTACACAAAAGCTTTCAGTATTCACTATTATTTGAATAAGAAAATGTTTATAAGTAGATCTGTCTTATCTAGTTGATTATTATCTCCATGTCTGTAATTCTAGTTTTGGAATGATGTTCCCTCTGTCTAGATGCACTTTGATATTCATCTGCCTCTAAACCTTATGTATCATTTAACAGATGAGATGTAACTCAAGTGATTCTGTCTTGTCTTCTATTAATCAGTTTGTGGTGTACTTAACAATCCCTTATTATTAACTATTTTGGCTTGTTATCATCATTCCTTCATTGTTGTATAATAGCTTTCTTTTTTAATTCCAAATGTGGCATTTCCAGGTATATTGTATGATTCTGTCCCTCAGCTTTGTGTGTACAAGGAAAACCTATCTTGGCAATGGTGATCTCCCAGGAAAGACAATCTGTCTCCAAGAACCTCCCAAGAGGCTTTTCAACTCTTGGTCTCCTTCTAGCTAGTATTTTATAATATTTCTCTACCATTTTCTATGTTTAAAGTTACAATAAAATTTCTTTATAAAACTAATAATAGCATGCAAATAATTGCAGATATCATGATGTTATTGGCACAGAATGTTTAGTGATCATAAAATAGCTCAAATGTTTGTTAAAATGGGATGATCTTAATTCAACATCTAAATGTGATTTAAAAGTATGATTGAATAATGAATGAAAATATATTTTGCCATTTCTTGATTTTTCAGTCATAAAACTGTAATATTTATGGTACAATTAAAACATGAGGATAAAAAATATTCATATTAAGAGCTCACCTGTGTAAAATATGTCTGAGAAAAGACAAAGAGATACAAAAAAGTGCCTAATCTCCCAAACTCCTGTAAAGTTGTTATATTATTTTTAATATTGTAATATTAATTGTTTAATATTTTCAAAAGTGTAATAAATTATTTGGGGTGATAAGATCATTCTTATGAAATTATTATGATTGTGATGGTATACACAACTATAGGCACTTGTTAAAACCTACAGAACTGTACACTTCAAAGAGTGAATGCAAGTGTATATAAATTTTAAAACAAGAATAAGATGTGGAAGGAAACCAAAATGAAACATAAACTATTAAAAATATCATTAACTGTAATAACATAACTATGTGGAAAGAAATAGGGAATAAAACAATATAAGTAACTTCAGAAAACAATATTTTAACAAAATATAATAAGGCTAAAGACAAAAACAACTGCACTATGTGCTAGTAAATTGGTTTCTCATAGGGATAGAGATTAGAAATCCTGAAATTACTTTATGTGTATAATAAGATTGAACAAATAAGGAAATATTTCACATAACATGAGAGCCAGATTTTTGTCAGAGAAATAAGTTAAAAATAAGGGACAAAACTAGATGAACCTGGTGATGTCAGAAAAGAACTGGAATCATTGGGCTGAACCTAAAATATATATAGGTATATAAAATACAGAAATAAATATAGATCTTCTTGTGTGCATGGATGTGTAGATACATATACAGCTGTCTTCTAAAAGGCTCTAAAAACAATGACACCCTTTGTGTACAAGGAAAACATATCTCAGCAATGGTGATCTCCCAGGAAAGACAATCTGTCTCCAAGAATCTCCCAAGAGGCTTTTCAACTCTTGGTCTCCTTCTAGCTAGTATTTTGCAATACTTCTCTACCATTTTCTACCTGACCAGGACTCTTCAGAGGTGTAAAGGTCATGAAAGCAGGAAAAGAGTGAGCAATTGTCATTGATTGGAAGAGATGAAGGAGCTATGACAACTAAATGTGGGGTCTTAGATTGGGTTCCGGACTACAGAAAGAACATTACTATTTTAAAAATGATGAAATCAGAAGAAAGTTAGGTGTTCAGTTAATAGTAGCAACGAGCACACCTAAAGTTCAGAAGTTGGTATCTAAACACCATTCTCCAAAAAAGAAACCTGATTCAGGGTTTGGGCAGGGACAACACAAAATGGATATGAAACATTTTATGATGCCAGAAAGAAATGACATTCTCAATAAAGGAGAAGAGCATATCTCAATAAAGGAGAAGAGCATATCTCAATAAAGGAGAAGAGCATATCAAAAGGGTACAGAAAGCAAACAAACAACAACAGCAAAAAACAAACTCACAATGGTCAAAGCATTAATTAATAACAAAATAAAAGAAAAATAACGGGGTCTACACTGATGCAAATAAATAGCTTAACACAAATAAATGAATGGGGAGAATGTACAACTCTTTTTTATAGAAGAATTCCAATTAATAAATAAAGAAGAAATGAAAAAAGTAAAAAATCACCATTTAAACACTATGGTAATAATTACACCAATGGATGCTAAGTTTAGCAAGGGAAATTTGAGGAGAAACAGGATACTTGCATAATCTAAAAGTTTTCCCCCAAGATATCTATTCATTATCAGGGGGAAAATCCAACCTTTGTAGTGGAGAATCCCAGCAGACACCATCTTAACTAAGTGATCAAGGTTAACATCACAAGCCATAAATCATATCATGTACCCTGATACAATAAACTAAAATGGGCACATACACTTTTTGTACTAACAAAACCATATGACCTTAACCTAATCATTACAAACCATGGGAAAAACACCATTTGTGGGGCACTCTACAAGATACCTGACCAGGACTCTTCAGAGGTGTAAAGGTCATGAAAGCAGGAAAAGAGTGAGCAATTGTCATTGATGGGAAGAAATGAAGGAACTATGACAACTAAATGTGTGGTCTTAGATTGGGTTCTGGACTACAGAAAGAACATTACTATTTAAAAAAAATTATGAAATCAGAAGGAAGTTAGTTGTTCAGTTAGTAGTATTGTTTTGAGATTAATTTCTTGCTTTCGATTGTACTATGGTGCTTAGAAAGGTGACATTAACAGGAGACTTAGAGAATCCTGTATTACATTTGTAGCTTTTCTGTAATTGTAAAATTATTTCAAAATAAGAAGTCTTTTCATGTACAAAAAATAATGCTTCATAGAAGACAGACAGAAACTTTTATAAGCCAAAGAACTGCAATCATTTCCTTGTATGAAAACTTGGAGTGAGAGGTGCCAGGAGTGCACCAGGTGCTTTACAAACTTTATCATTTAGTGCTTACAACTAAAAGGGGATGGGTACACGACACCCAAGTTCCTGATGATGAAAAAGTACTCAAAAGTTAAGGCAAGTGCTTAATAAGTTATTTATAAGTGAAAAATCCCATTTCCCAGAAAAAGTTCAAAATCTCTGGCAACACCATTTCCCCAAAGTAATGAACATCTTCCTAAAAGTGATGAGCCTAGAGATCTCACATGTGGGCATGGTGGTGGCGCCTGATTTTCTCGGGCACGTCGCTCTGTGTTTCTTACTGATGCAAGAGGTACAGAATTTGGAGACAAAGGTTAAGGCCTTTGGTCCCACTCTGGAGTCTCCTCTCTGGGACTTGGACATCGAAAGGAGGGAGCTAGGTGTGGGACCTTCTGGAAACCACCTCCTGGTCTGGCTGACAGGTAGCTCCGGCCTCTTGCTCCAGTCCTCCCCACTGTACCCATGAGCGTCGCGTCATCCCTCGCAGTGTCACCCACAGCGCACCTGGGTCACACTGGGTCACACACACCAATCACCCCAGCAGCGAAAAGGTGTGCGGTCGGGTCCCGGGACCCAGACGCGGACGACCCTGGCGAGCTGGGCCCACAGTGCGCCACGGGCAGGGTAGGCACCAGGAACTTCCACCCCACAGTTCCAGGCGCCATCCCGTTCGCCCAGTTGGCGGCCTCCCTACACCCGCTTCCACCAAAAAACGAAACCGGGTGAGGCTCCGCCACTTCTTGTAGCCGAGAGGAGCCCGCGCGGTGCTCACACTTCCAATCTAGTGTCCCGCTTCCCGCCAGACGTCTCGCCCGCGCTCAGGGTCGGTGCCCCGCCAACATAGCCTGTCAGGCCCGACGCCCCCGAGGAGGCCTCCCGAGAGCCCCTTACCTCCCGCCGGGGCGTTCGAGGCCAGTCGGTGCGCACGGCGCAGGCGCAGGCGCGGCGGGGCGGGGCGTCACCAGGGGCGGGGCCAGATGAGCCCCGCCCCGTTCGGTCCTTGGAGGCCGGCGGGGGGCTGGGTGGTGCGCGCGCAGTGAGTGCTAACGCGGGCACCGTTAAGGACCACAACCTTAGGAAAAAAAAAAAAAAAAGTGATCTTGCTTTACAAAGGTGGATTTGTGACACTGGAGCCGGGAAGAGACGCACCAGCGTTTTTTTAGGTCTCTTTGTGTGGTGTGTTGTAAGACAGTTCACATCTGTGTAGCTCTCTGCATTTTGCAGTTTTCCTGCATATTTTCCTCTGTCCTATCTAGAATTTTATTCATGGGCTGGCCTTTTGTTCTTGTTTTTTACACGTGTAGAAACGGAAACTCAGAAAGGTTGTGCCTTTTTCCCCCCGCCCCAAAGCCCTGTGAAGTGGACAAGGTAGGAGTGTTTATCTTAACTGCAACAGGCACAGAAGTGGAAGCTCAGACAAACTGGGATTTTCTCCAAAAACCAGTGAAGTGCTTAAGGCAACTGGCCTTATTCCCGTTTTATAGGTAATGACTCTGAGGCTCAACAAAGAGTTTTAAGTGACTCACCGCAGTTCAGCTCCTTGGTGACAGAGCTGTACCTCCCAGCTGGTTTTTCTAATTTCCTTCTCAAGTTATTCCAGTTAGACCAGTTGCTACCACAAGAACAAGCAGGTGGCTGATTTTGAAGCCCTGTGCAGGTCATTGGTCCTCCTCTCTGGATGGCCTAACTTCCAGACCAAGCCCTTTTAAAACTACGTATCTGTAAATATTCAGATAGCTTGCTTAGAATGTATCCATTCTAAGCCTTGTTTTCAGAAGTCTTAAGGATGTTCAAGCCACTTCTAAGGAAATTCAGTTCTTAAGGTCTTCTATTGGCATGGGAATGGAGATAGAAATTGTGGACTACATATTAGGTGGCTAACAAAGTCTTGAAAAGCAATATCTAAGATAAAGCACAAAATTTCCTAAGCAGTTCGAATATTCTTTGGGGTTATACTGAATACTGATGCTTATGTTGCAGTTAGCCCTAGGAATGACATGTTTATCAAATTTTAATTTTAAGGTGAAAATAGAAGTATTAAGCAATACCATGGCAAAATGTCTTTTAATGATCTTTTGGTTTAAAGGTCATTGGTGTCATTCTGAAATAGGATACCTCTAGTATAATAGGGAAATGTGGTACTCAAGGATTGTACATTTGAATCTGGCCTTCTAAATTGTTATATGTAGTTGCTATAAGGTAGGTGTGTCAGGTAGGATAATAGATGTTTTTAACCTAACAGTTGGTTAGCTTGTTTTACAGTCTTTAAATATTTGGACATATGGTTTGTTGACCTTTTTGTATATATATACTTTTGCCCTAGACCATGAAATTGTTAGTGACAGGCCTGTTCTTCAAGTTGTTTTCCTGAGATCCTAACTAAACTCAGTAATGCCAAACAAAACAAAACAATAAATATGCATTTGAGGAAGAAAACAAAAAAAATTATTTTAAGTATTATGATTGCTTTTTTAGGAGGATCCGTGGGAATTAACAGAAACAAGTTCAATAAAATAGAGAAATAACTTTCCTAAATGATAATTGCTAATTTAAAAAATATTGTGGAGAGGGCTGGAGATATAACTAAGTGGTATAGTGCTTGCCTAACATGTGTGAGGCACCACATACAAATACATAAAATAAAGGTCCATTAACAACAAAAAATTGTTTTTAAATGTAGTGGAGAAAAGATCACATTCAAAAATAACAAAATTAGGGCTGGGGATGTTACTCAGTGAGAGTGTTTGCTTAGCAAGTGTGGGGCCATCTCCAGCATTGAAAAAAAAAAAAAGTTCAGAAGCAAATAGAACCTATTTGAGGAATTGAAAAGCTAGATGGAAGGATTGAGGCAAAGGAAGGAATACAAAGTGGTGTGAGGAAAACATCTGGAGGGAAACTCCAAAAGCATGTACTATAGTTGTTCCCATTTTACAGACTAGGAAATTGAGGCTTAACAAGAAATTTGCCCAAGGTCAAGGTCTCACGTATTAGATGAATGGAGTAACCAAATATGCACTTTTAACCTTGTCTTTATATTTCCATTAAGGATACAAATGAAGACTCAAATATATGGAAAAACAATACACTTTTTCCCCTGGTTTAAAAAAAAAAACAAAAACTCAGTATTGTCAAGTTATCAGTTTCCCTGAAATTATTTTTAAAATTCAGCAAAATCCCCATCAAAATTTCATTATTATTTTTGTAATAAAACAGCTTTTAAAAATCCCAATTGATTGTACAACTATTATTCTCTTCTTGGAATGCCATTTTTTGCTTACTTACCCCTGCCTCTTCTTCCCCTCCACTCCCCACCCCCACTCCCCACCCCCACTCCCCCCTACCCCCCACCTCCCCCTCCACCCCCCACCCTCGACTCCAGAGTAAAGACTTTAGGACTCAACTTGAAAGTTTCTAGGTAGTTTTCCCCAACCTCTCAAGTCCAGGTTTAATGCTCCCTCATATGCTAATATTATAATCAATGCATAACTTTAATAGTATTTGTCATACTTAGTAGAATTTCTTATCTTTGTGTCTGTCTCCTATTAGATTCTAAGTATTTTGAGGACAAATATATATTATTACTTAGAACTTAGCAGAGTTTCCTGGTACAAATAGGAAAACTATATATTTACTACATAAATTAAGAAGTAATTTTTCTAATATTACAGAGCAAGTATATGGTGAACCTGATGTCAACTTTAAATTTGGCACAATAATATGGTTCTAATAACTTATCCTCCAAGCCCATTCCTTTTCTGAGAACTGCTTTTATCTTCCAGATCTGAATGCCAACAGTTATGAGCCTCTGGTGACGATTTCACATAAGCATGAACACAGGCCCCTGACCAAAGCAAATTGCTTCAGGAGCAGACATGAAACTCAAACTAGAACAATAAAATCTCTCTCTCTCTCTCTCAGGTACTTGGTATTGGGAGTAAGAATCTAACGTTAGCTGGTTTCCTGAATAAAGATGGTGACAACCGAGTGCTTGGTGGCCATGTGTTAGTGTGGGTACAGTAATAGATACCATAGAAAGGGTCACATAAACAGCAAAAGTTTGTTCTGGAGACTAGACATATAAAGCCAGAGTCCCAGTGTGGTTGGGTTCTGCTGAGGGCTCTCTTCCAGGTTGCAAACTACCAACTGTTCACTATACGCACACAGGGTGAAAAAAGAGGCCTAGAGAGCTCAACGGGGTCTCTTTTATGAGGGTACGAGTCCTGCTTAACACCCACAATACCTAAATACCTCTCAAAGGCCCCACTTCTTAATACTATCACATTAGGAAGTGAGGATTCAAATATATGAATTTGGGGAGAAGTCATAAAGAATCAGTCCATAGCACCATGTTTTTGACTCTATAGATTAGCAAATCAGGGAAGATATGTTGTTTATAGATAAATTTGTAAGTATGGAGAGGTAAATATATGTATATCCTAGGCAATAATTTTTTTATTGTAGGTCATGTTAAATAGTTCTCTAGCCATGAATTATTAAAATATCTATTGCACTTCTGAACATATTCTATTTCTGAACATATTCTATTTCTTTGTGCATTTTATCACTCCACTATCAGGTCAACCAAGACAGAGGAAAGTTAAAGTGATAATAGCAGTTATGTTTGGGGTTAAATTAGCATGGGATGCTATCTGAGGTACTGGAAATGTTCTATGTATTGATCTGGTATGATTGCATATGAGAAAATCCATCAAGCTGCACACTAAAGATATGTGTACTTCATGTAGGTTTACCTTAATTTAAAAAAAAGGAAAATAAAGAACTATTTAAATCAATTTTTGATTTAAAACAAAATCTTTAGTAATCAAGGAATATATACTTCCTTAATATTGTTTTCTATTACCTCTCTTTGAACGGTAGTGAAATAGCAGCAGTAATCCTTATCCTTTTTAAAGACCTTGACCACTTTGAAAACATAATAAAAATCCAAAGAAGAAAAAACAAGGAGAGGAGGATGCTTAGAAGCAACAAAAAAGAAATAAGAGTTTGGAGTACTTTCAAAGTTCTGGTTCTAGTTCACTGCTGAGGCTTAGCTGCATCTCTACATTTAGGTCTGGTTATACTCCCCAAATCTTCTAAAAACCACCCCTCTTTGTTCCTTAATAGTTTTAGCTAACTCATATGAACTACTATTTTTTAAAATATATTCTTAAACTTTATTTTATTTATTTATTTATATGGTGCTGAGGATCAAACCCAGTGCCTCACCTGTGCTAGGCAAACACTCTACCACTGAGCTATAGCCCCAGCCCCTGAACTGCTATTTTTTTTTAACACAATACCTTTATTTTATTTGTTTAATTTTATGTGGTGCCAAGGATTGAACCCAGAGCCTCACCCTACTAGGCAAGTGCTCTACCACTGAGCCACAACCCTGGCCCCTGAACTGCTATTTTCAATCAAGAGAGTTTTAACAATTGTAGTTACAAAATCCTATTTGTTTTTACTATCTGATGAAACCATTTTAAAGTGGCATGGAACATATTCACTGACTTTATTATTTAAACTTCCCCACTATCTGTTTTATTGTCCTCTGTCACCAGAGAGACACAAGTGTGTGTGTGTGCATACACACACCCCATCATCAAATGGTCTGTTCATATATGTTAAGATTATAAAGTCTTTATATCAAACTGGAAGGAGTAAATATTGCAGGGAAACAGCAACACTAGGATTTTCCACTCATCTCTCATTTATATGTAAGAATTTAATAATCATTTTGCATTTAGAATAGCTTTTGTGACCAGACATGTAACTGTAAACTGATTCCCTTTTTTCCTCTTTCTGTCCCCTTGTTAGTATGTTAGATCAGTTAGCTTAACTATTCTCAAAACTTAGTGTGCCTAAGAATTATTGCATAAGGTAGAATTTATAGTCATGCTTAATGGATATTAAAGGCAACTGAAAGATCTTTCAAAGAAAAATTAACCATGCAATTTTTGCTTTATTCACCAATTTTAATTCCTCATACCCACAATCATTACCAACCCAACTCACCTTCAAAGATGCAATTTTACTTTAAACTGCATTTACAATTAGAACACAGTAAACATACTTCATATTAAGATTATACTGAATGTTATTTAAACCTTAGCAACTAAAATCCATCTTGGAATTTGTAGTACCTTAATCATTATCACAAATATCAATGTTACAGATATATGTATAGATATACAAGTTAATAAGAAATCACATGAGCCGAATTCTTTCTCTCACCAATTATTCTCCTTCAAATATTCTTTGTTCTATCCAGATTGAGTCTCAGTGTTCTATTATTATTATTATTAATTTTAATTTTTCTACATTTTATTGGTGCATTGTAGTCACATATATCAATGAGATTTATTATTACATATTCATATATGCACACAATATAATGATGTAATTTGGTTAGTATCATTCCCCAGCATTTCCCCCCTCCCTCCTTGTTTCCTATCCCTTTCAGTATTCTTTGTCTCAATCTTTTCCCCAGTTGTACCCTGTGCCTTCCACCTGGAATATTCTCCGTCAATTGTCCCTCCTTCTTTGCATGTCCAAATCCTGTTCATCTGTCTATGTCAGTCCCAAATGTTTCCCTTTGTAATATTTCTAGGATTTCTAGATTTAATGTATCCTTCCTCCAAATGACTTATAATGTGAACTTTTCTTGACACATTACTGCCTATAATTTATTACAGTAATTTAGTGAATGTCTTATTATCACTCCAGTGCTTTTCAACCTTTCAACTGTCTGTTTGAAGTAATCATAGTAACGATATATTGGCTGATCATAGTATATGGGTAACTAAAACGAATGGCTGCAATGTTTTTAAGGAATGGGAGGGAGGAATTGGAATACTTTGTTAGAAGGTACCTACACCGTGATATGGTGTAATTCGAAAGTGGACTTTGATTAATTGTAAATATATGTCGAAAGTAGAGAAATTACTAAAACAATTCCCAAAACAAGTATAAGCCAGAGAATATAGAAAAGGATGGGAAATAAAAAGAAACAAAACCAGGTGCAGTCAATACAAAATACTAGGAACATGTTACATATTAAATCAGATACATCAAAAATCACTTTAAATATGAATTGTCTATACCATTTTGGGGTCAGTTTGATTGTCAGAGTAGATTAAAAAAAAAGAAAAAAAGCTAATTATGTGTTGTTTACAAGAAGCCCATTTTCAATATAAAGACACAGATAGGTAAGAAGTACTAGAATGGAGAAAAAAAACCATTTTGTATTCATTGTCTATGGCTGCCATAACAAAGTACCACAGTCTAAGTGGCTTAAAAAGCAGAAATCTGTCTTCTCAGTCTGAAGGCTAGAAGTCTGAGATCAAGGGGCCACAGGATTGGTTTTTAATTTAATTTATTTTTTTCTGAAGTCATTGAGAGAAGGATATGTTCCAAATCTCTGTCCTTAGCTTGTAGATAGTCTCCACACTATCTTCTCTCTGTTCATGTCCGTGTCCAGATTTCCTCTTCTTATAAGGACACCATTCATAGTGGATGAGAACCCACCCCAATGACCTCATTTTAATTTAATTACTTCTTTAAAGACCCAATCTCTAAATACAGTCACATTCTAGGGGTACTGGGGGTTGGGACTTCACATGAATTTTTGAGACAGTCACAATTCAGCCCAGAATACATGCTAAGACTACTCAAAGTAATAAGGATTTCAGACAAAGCAGACTTCAGAACAGGGAAAACGATCAGGGACCAAGAGGAGCACATTATCTAATGGTAAAGGGCTCAATTATCTGGGCAAACATAACAATCCCTTAATGTATACACCAGTACCTAACAACAGAGGCAAAAACTAAAAGAACTGTGAGGAGAAAGAGAGCCTCTTACAGATAGAGCATGAGGGCAACAGAGCAAAAATTAAGTTCATGTAACCTGCCATTTCTTCCAGAGGCAGCAGGATTCATACAGAAGAACCAAGTGACGATAACAAAGGGCAAAATTATTTCTGAGATATCAAATATTTCTGGGTTCCTGTTGGAGAAGCTGCCGGAACTCTCTTTTACAGGATTATAGAATCTATCCTAAGTCTTTTGACAACTGACACTCTCACCAGTAAACCTTTTAATCCCCCAACTAGTGGAATACATTTAAAGAATTGGAAATCAACAAAATCCACAAAGAGCCCCACCTCCCCTCTTCACAGCCCAGCAAGTCCCAAATCCCATTGTCAGACTCCTTAGGGGATTCCGTCCCCCCCCCCCCTTTCCTGGGCTTCAATGGTTTGAGAAGCTTTTTGAGTGATATTTATATTTCTTCTAGCCAAAGACACATTAACTTTAATGTTTCCTTGGCAAATTATTACTAAAGAAAGAAACGTTGGTGCTTGTTCCATGGAAATAAATTGATAGGTTTGGCAACTGTCACTTTGCTTATATAAGTGAACAGTGCAGAAAGCAATGTTTTGAACCTGAGCAAATGGTTTTAAATATGGAAAAAAATGTCCTGAATCCTGGTACTTAAACACTAAAGGGTATAATTGGTAAGTTTGAGTTTTTCCAACTTCTGGTAAATGCTCTGTAATTTATTCAATCAGCTGATGCCCCTGGCATGCCAGCCTCTGTGCTGAGTCCCGGTGATTAAAAGTTTACAACAATCCTGTTCCTGTCCTCCAGGGGCTCACAATCTGGAGGGAAAGACAGACATGTTAATAAACACAATTTAATTAACAAGTGCTATATTAGCTATCCCTGAAAAAATGCTATAGGAAGAAGCACAGACCTGGTGAACTAAGAGTTTATTTAGTATGTAGGAAATAACAGAGGAAGGAGAAGCATTCTAAACAGAGACACATATTTAGAAGGTACAAAAACAAAAACAAACAAACAAACAAAAAACTAGCAGTGATATATTCAGGAACCCCATAGTAAAGGGAGAAGCAAGAGGGTCCCCCAGACTCTTAAACTCTGTTTGACATAGTAAGAATAATTTAAGTGGCCAGTCGGTGTGCCTTTCTTCCTGATGGTGTAAACAGAGAGAAGGTCGCCAGGAGACAGGGACTATCTCAGATGTCTTCATCAAGGTCCATATAGGTCATGTGGACATTTGTTCATATCTGGTCATAGCACTATTTATTTTCAAACAGTTGAGGTGGTGTCATCCACAAAGACAAACATTATACAGATTATCTGACTTACATGACAGCTGCCAATTTTTTTTGTGGAGGCTTCTGAGGCACTTCACCTAATTTTAATTTTAATTTCTAGCCTCACAGGCCACCATTTTCTGAGCCAAGTTCCAGTGACACTTCAATGTCCCATCCACCCTTTTGCTTCTCTGGCTTTGTTTGGTCTATACCTCTCTTTGGACTCCTTCTCCCTCTTTTCCCATTGATTAAAATGTTATTCTCTGAAGACCCACCTCAAGTCTTTTCTTTCCTCAGAACCTTTCTTTATCCCACAGCTGCTGTTTCCAGAGGGCTTTCATTTAATTCTGCTCTGTATGACAGTCACTTCTATAGCTCTCTTTCTTTCTTTTCCCCCTGTGATGCTGGGCATTGAACCCAGGGCCTTGTGCATTGCAAGACAAGCACTCTACCAACTGAGCTCTATCCCCAGCCTACAACTCTCTTTCTAACCAGAGCAGAAACTTGGTGAGGGCAGGGACTTTGTCTGACTTAGTGTTCCCAGAACTTTATACATGGCCTAGATTGTGGCACTTGATAAATATTTGTTTTCAGTGACATATTTGTCTCATGGTCTTTTTGATCTCATTGGTGTCTTCTTCAGTTTCACAACTAAGTTCCTCCAGCTGGGCAAACATTCTGAGGTTCAAGCTGTCACTGGGACTGAGATCAGAGGAAGAATAAGAGAAATACAAAAGCAAGATTCTCAACCCTTTCCCCACAGGAATGGAACAAAGTCACAGCACACAAAGTCATTTGGAGACCTTTAAAAGGTAAAGTTGCCTAGGCTTCACCTTCACATACCCTGATTTATTGGGTCTGAAATGGAAATGAACTGTATATGTTCGCTTTCTAGCATTGTAACAAATACCTGAGACAATCAACTTATATATTAAAAATATTTACTTTGACTCACAGTTTTGGAAGTTTCGGCCCATAGACAGTTGGCCCCCTTGTTTTGGGGCCAGTGGCAAGGCAACATATCACGGCAGGAAGCATGTGAAGTAGCAAAACTGTTCACCTTATGATGGGAAAGCAAAAGAGATAAAGAGGAAGAGCCCAGGGTTCCACAATCCCCTTTGAGGCCATGTCCCCAGTGACCCACAAGCTCCTACAAGGCCACACCTCTTAGAGTGCTACCTCCCAGTAGTACCACTCTAAGGAACAAATCTTTAATAATGTGGGCCTTCAGAGGACATTCCAAATCCAAACTATAGTGCCAACCATCAATTTTTTAAAGTTCTCTAGATAACTCTAAAGAGCAGTTTTGAGAACTCCAGCTTAAAGGACAGATGAGAAATAACCAGGCCCTGTATTATAATGTAGAATAATATTTAATTCACTTTTCTCAAAAGGCCATGCTTTCCCCCAGAAAAACAGCTAAAAGAATGAAGGCCACACCGTCGGGATGAAATGGACCTTTTCCTGGAGAAATCTTTGTTATCAGGGGCCTGAGGTGCACTGTGGGAACTCTCACACAATTGGCACAATACTTACCTACATGTTCCCACTCAGTGTGTCTGAAGAATCCCCGTTCTTTCCCTCACAGACATCTTTAAAATGAAGTTACAGGAAGCCATAAAATGAAGTCAAATTAAAGCATCAAAAACCGAGTCATTAAATGAGCTGTGAAGGCTCGAGAATTTCCTTGAGGGTCTCCAACACTGATGTTGCTATGATTTGGATATAGTTTGTCCCTTCAAAAAACTCATGTTGAAATTTAATCTCCATCTTGAGGTGGGGAGTGGGTGGGAACTTAATCCAACTATGATGTTTAGAGATGAGACCTACAAAAGGTGATTAGGATTAGATAGTCATTAGGGTGGAGCCCCCAGGATTGAATACCCATGGCTTTATAAGAAAAGAAAGACAGACAAGAAGACACATACATGCATGCTCCTTGTCTGTCTGCATGGGATGCTATGTGCTACCTTGGGGCTATACCAGCAAGAAGGCAATCACTGAATGTGACCCTTCAACCTTGAACCAGAACCGTGAGCTAAAAGAAGCCTTTTTTTTTTTTTTAATGTCTTATACAGTCTGTGGTATTGTGTTATTAGCAAAAGAAAATGGACGAAGACAGATGTCCCCTAAGGCACTCATTCAGTAAAATAGGAAGATAGAGCCAGCCATGGTGGGGAGGACCCCACATTTCACAACTCCAACAGCACCATGCCCGTTGTGTTCCACGTGAAGAGTGCCATCTGGAATTATGTAATGCTATACCTTGGCACAAAGATTCTTATAATCTTCAGACCTGGGAGATTCCTGGCAGTGGCCTCCACCTTGATTCTTTCTCCCAACCTTCTTCCCCGGCTGAGAACTGTCACTGAGCCTAGTTGAGGAATGAAGTCTCCTTACCAAAAAAATTCTCTGCAGGAGTCTTTCCCAACCTGATGAGGCCTTCATCAGAAATTCCCCTGGCAGTTCTTGTCAACACATCCTTGATTCACCGGATGGACTCTAGGCAGACGATACTTACCTTCATGTGGAGCTTCTCTCTGTTTACACCTTAAGTCGGTCACTGCAGCAGCATTCCAACAAGGATGTCAGCTCTTTCTCAACATTACCAGCCTTTTCTCTTTCATCATTAGTCAAGGTCAGGTCCACAGGAAGGAAAATACACATTTTATTTCCAGATTGTTTGTTTTGGGTTGTGTGCATATGTCACATTTAATGATCTAAAGGCGAAGGAGAGATAAAATGAAGCAGTATTATCTACCAAAAAAAAAAAAAAAAAGTCTCCTAGCACTTGCCAAAAAGCTCATGCCTCAAAAATGTTACTTCCCATTTTTCCATTAAGTGTGATGGTGGTGGTGGGTGGAGAGATCTATTGAGTGGCTCTCAATTTTTTATATTTTTTGGAGAATATGAAGAGAACAGCAGGGTCCTCAAGGTGAGGAGAGGACTATTATTTTTCTCCCAATGAAATTGTGCTGAGAATAAAAACAAAATATAACATGAGAAGGTGTTTATGTAAAACATGCATTTATTATCATAAGAGATGTACAAATTGAAATCCATGAGGGTTTAAAGGAGAGAAAGAGACCACATTCCATCTTGGAAAACAGGCAGAAATGGCATCTCCCTGTTAATAAGGATGTGGCCTGTATAAGACTTGGCCTCTGCATTGAGGAGCTTGACCATAATTCCTGCTCTGACAGCAGGGGAAGTTAGTTTTAAGGATAGAATAAGATTTGGGTGTCCACTTTGTGCACTGTAGAATACTCGATAAATGCAAAGTGATTTATTGTAGCTGATATTGGTGATGAAGATATTATTGTTCTTATTACTGCTATTGGTTTTGAAGAAATTGGCTTTTAATGGATAGAGCTGACAGGGAAAGGCTTTATAGGCAGAGAGATGAAGACTAGCAGCGATGAGGACTGGAGAGGTTTCTGCCAGCTTTCCTGGCTAAGAGAACTTCTAATTCAATTGTCTTGGAGTGTTTGCTGATACCTACTCTGTCACTGGTCCTGCGATGATACTAGAAACATAAGACCGAATCAGAAATAATATATACCTTCAGGGAGCTCACCTCCATTTGTTTTGAGGATGGCTTCAAGATTCAAATCAAGAAGTTTGTAGTTAATTTATGGGCAACAGAAAGTCACTGAGATTGATACAGCAGAGGAGTGACACAGTCCAAGGTGCACTCTAGGTCCTTCTGACAAAATACCAAATTCAGCTTTCAACTATTTGCCCCAGGAAGTATTTTAAGTTAGCAGATGTTTGAACTCCTCAATTCTCTGTCTTCAAAAGCCTAGGATGTCGTACCCTTCATAACAGACTTTTTTTTTTTAACTTATAAATCATAGAACTGATTGTTTCCTTCTTTTAGAAAGCCTAAGCCAAATTTAAAAGTGTATAAGACTTCAAAATATTTGAATGTGAATCCTCCCTCAGTCCTGGCTTATTTTTTCCATATTTACTTTCTTTTTACTCATTCTTTTGCTTTTATGAAATCTTGTTGAATTACATGTAGTTTTGTAGAACACTTTTAATTCATTCTATAATAAGTAAATTAAAACTAGATAAATTTTTCTATTTTTTAAAATTTCTTATTTGATCCACTTTTGTTGAAGATTATTTGAAATATCCCCAGGGTAAATTTGCATGAATGAAATATATTGGAAAAATAATGTTACAGATGTTACTTTCTGGCATGATTGCTGTCTCCCAACTTTTAAAAATTGGTTAATGTACTGTACAACATAGCACTTGCACAGAATGTGAAATATACCGGTAACTGAATATTTTTGCATTTAAAGTTTGAATTTTGTTTTCAAAGGAACTTAAGAAAAGATGCAAACTGAAAAATATCTGAATCTTTGTTCCCATTTATTTAAAAAATTCTCTTTAATTCAAATAAAAAATATAAGATTTATAGACTACTGGAACATGAGAAGATAAAATCTGTTATCCAATTTTTAAAAATATACATATGAAAGTGCATTTGAGTTGGAATAAAATCTGTTCTTATAGTAAAAGGTATTTATCATGCTTAGGCTACATTGCTAGACCTGAAGAAAGAAAGGTATAGAAAAAACTCGGTATATATATTCCCACACTCAATCCACCTTATCATTTTTAACTTGCACTGAAAAGCAAGATGTTTAAGAATTTGAAAATATTAAGGAAGGACATTTTTTTCCATTAAAAAAAACCTTCCTTAGAGATGGTTTTCAGGGTCAATTTACAAGACCCACAACTAAGTCAGTTCCCTTGGTTCATGTGTACACCCTCAAACTTCGCCTTTCTTTCCTCACCTTCTCATTTAATTGACCAGATGATCAAAGTTCATCTTTTTTTTTGGTTTTGTTTTAAGGCCCGGACCGTTTCTGAAAAAATTTAAAAATCCATTCTCCAGAGGGCAATGATTTTATACCTATGGAAAAGAAGTAAATTTCAGAAGAAATTTCTGAAAAGAGAATTTAGAGATGCTCCAAAGAAAGATAAGAAAATCTTACTAAAACTAAAAGATTGCCTTCAGATTCTTCTGCAGGAAGGACTCAGAATTTTATCCAGATTTGATGAATAAGTATTTGCTGCTATATGAACTGATTTGGAACATAGAAAGAAAATATAATACCAGCCAGCTGATTTTGTGACAGCCATACATTGAAATATCTGTATCTGATCTCAAATCTGATAAACCAATAAATAAAATTGGTTGGCTGACAGACCTACCCAGAACACAGATGGTAAGCTGGCGTGATTGCTGCATTGGTAGTGAACTCTGTTGCTTCGTGGGATCACTGAAGTCTTTTCTGGACTCAATAATCTGCCCAAACTTTTCCAGACATGTACCTTAAACTCATTTTCCTATCCTTTCAGATTGGAATCATTTCTCTATTTATAAGTTCAAGCACTTGATCTCATCTCTACAATGTCTTCAAATGTCTCAGAGGATGATCAACCATTTCTTGCACATTGTTGGGTAACTTACCTAGGTCTAGAGACATGAAGTCATACAAAGTACTTATTCTTTCCTTGCCCTCATCTATCTTGAGACACAGTTTTCTACTCTTGTGGTTTGTCTGACCCTTGTGAGTTTCTATTATGTTTCCATGTGCACCAGAAGAAAATGGAAATCAAGTTGAAATCGAGTATAAAATGTCAAAGCTAGAAAAGCTATTAGATCAAGTCTAGATAAAGAAACAAGAGAGCTATTTAATCTGTCTTGTTCCTTGTGGTACAGTGGGCTATATCTAAGATAAAGCTACCAAACACTTGAATTCTGTACTAATGCTCCTTGATCTGAGTTTATGCTTATGTGAAGCTGTAGACTTTTGATAATAATTGTCTGCATAGATCTGTCTATAGATGACAAATATATCTACCAAAGGATCCATGTCCCTGGTTATAAGTTAATAAATGAGCTTCCTGATTTATACATCAGACCTTGTTAGTGGTGTGTGAGAGAGAGAGAGAGAGAGAGAGAGAGAGAGAGAGAGAGCGAGCTCTTAACATGTGGCTGAATCAGGCTTCTGAGGTGTAGCCCCTGATGATCACACCAAGGCCACTTTTGGGGCCTCTCAGTACTCAAAAACCCTTCTTCAGAAGCTACCTTGACTCCATCTTGTTTTCTAGTTGTCCACAGACACCTGTTCTGTGAAGACAGTCCACCTCTTGGTTTGCAAGGCCAGGCATAAACACAGCTACTTCTCAAGAGGTGGTTACTGACCACAATAGATCTTTTCTTCCTAAGAGCAAAAGCTGGAATTCTTCCACCTGTTAACACCTGTAAATCTTCTGAAAGGCTCCATGAACAAAGACTGCTGTTTCTCTAGGCGTATGACATGAAAATCCATTTTTACAGCCATACAGTGAAATATGCAGCTGTGTGGAAAGCTCCTGGAATAAAGAAAGATTACAATAGCCTCCTTTCCAAACCTTTTAAGGATTCTTCAAATGATGGTGTCTAATTTGAGGGTTTGATACATGTTCCAAGGACTAAATCCTGGACTTTTATAAGAACTAAGAAAAGGATTTAAAATGCCTAAAAGCTCTATACTTGTTTTTAAAGATGCTTGCAAAATATAATTATTGAAAAATACTATTTGGAACTGTGTCACGATTAAGGAAACATCTAAAATAAAGTTGGTTGGCAATTTTGAGTTACTTTCCAACTGAAAAATCTGTTTAATGGACTTTAAAATGATTTCGTTTTTGTGTTTAAAAACTATGCATCTCTATCCAGGTTGACAGCTTAAGTACTAAGCTCTGGCCAGATAAAAATCTAAGTGACTAAGGCAGTGCTTCTTAAATAAGAGCAAATTGGACCTGCCATTCCAAATCACTACCATCTCTCCCAGCAAGACCATATTAGCACTCACACTCTCTTCTGATGAAGGAGTCACCTCAAGCTTGCAAACAGCAAGTTGGGTCACCCAGCAAGTACAGGGAAACCCAGAGAAGTTTCCAAGCACTCAGCCTGCTTATAAAAAAAAAAAAGTGGAATGAAGAATTTTGCACAGCTTACATGTTCAACTCTTGGATGCATTTAAGAAAACAACACAAGCCTAGTTCCTTCTCTGTCTCTGGGCTAGCTCAAAACAACCACACACAGGGCCTCACTGACCTGGAAGGGTGAGTCATTATTGTGTTTTTTACCTGTTATTGCTTTATTTACCTCTCTCCTCTGACCCCTTTGGCTACCTGACTTTGATTCTGCTCCCAGACCTTTGGAATTGGTGTTTGAACTTAGTCTCTATTCCTCTAGATCCTAGGTTTTCCTAACACATTCTATTTAGGTATTTGCTGCTGGCTGTCTATGACCTGGGCTACCCTTGTTCTTGCTCTTCTGAACCTCACTTCCAGAAGCATTCATTTGGCTAGCTGACTTTTCTTTTTCTTTTTTTTTTTTTTAGAGAGAGAGAGAGAGAGAGAGAGAGAGAGAGAGAGAGAGAATTTTTAATATTTATTTTTTAGTTCTCGGCGGACACAACATCTTTGTTGGTATGTGGTGCTGAGGATCGAACCCGGGCCGCACGCATGGCAGGCGAGCGCGCTACTGCTTGAGCCACAACCCCAGCCCTGACTTTTCTTTTTGCAAGAGTGTGTGACACTGTAGGGCAGGGTGGTGGTGAGGTAGGGAAAGGACAAGTGTATACAGGATTTAGAAAATCACTTACTGAGAAAGAGAGAGAGGCTGAACATAATAACAACATTTACAAGGGGAGTGAGGAAATCGTGTGTTTGTTCCTCCTTATTGACCATCCTGAAATTTGAAGTAAATTCTTAATTAGGTGTTTACTTCTCTGCCAAGAAATTTATCTCAGCCTTCAGATTTTGCTGCCACCTGGTGCTACAATGTTCCAGGAAGGGATGACTAAATAGTTTGACAAATTCTAGAAAGTCTAATCTAGATTCAGAAACCACACAAATTAAGATGATGGATATTCATTGTAATAAATAAATGAACATTTAAAAAATAACTCAAACTAACATAATAAGTAATGAATGTGATATACCTATTGTAACAAATTTATGGGATGTGGTGATGGTAAATCATGATGCAGTTCAGCAGTACCACCCATCTCACAGATGTATGGCCCATACTGGCTCCTTTTTGAGGTTTTACTCCCAAATATGTCCGAACACTTGATGTTAATACCACATAAATAATTTCTCTTAGTTAATGACTCCCCTAATTGAAAAAAAGTTTGCTGCCTATTACTCTAAATTCATATTGGTTAATTTTGGCCAAGGTTTACCTAGATTTCACAGATACGTTTATTTTCCTTTGGTGGCCTTGGCTGCTCTGCCACTTCTCCCCATTCTCTGTTCTGTCTGCATTGTTTTCTCAGTTGCTCCTTCAATCAAGACCTGCTTCCATTGCTTCTCATCTTTCCAAAATGATGTTTGGTCCCTATTCTTCTACTCTCTGTGCTGGAAGAAATTCTTCTTTCCAGGTAATTATCTATCATCCAGCCTATTTTATTCAATCTAACTTTTAAAGAAATTCTGGGCTATTGGACTCCCAATTGGGCAATACTTTACTCTTTTAGCTTTGGATTCTCAACTGCTGAGGAACATAAAAAGAATCCCCAAGGTCCAGACAAGATAGAAGTTTAGTAGTATCATTCATCTGAGGCAAATTACATTTTCCACAGATGACCAAAAGAATTACTCTCATTCCACATGCTCTTTTTACAATGTGATGTTGGCTGTCTTTCCATAGAAAACTGCAATCTATGTTCTCTTCTCTAGAATCCGGGTGGGCTTGTGATCTTGGAAGAAGTGATCCCTTGTGACTTCCAAGGTTAGGTGATACAAAGTGATAAAGTTTCTGCTTGGCTGTCATGGGGTGTTCTTTTGGAACCCAGCCACCAAGCAGTACGGAAAACCAAACTAGCTCACACAGAGACACCGCATGGAGAGGTCATTTGTGCTTTTCCCAGCTGACAGAGAGCCCAACTGTGGCCCAGACTCAACCGGCATTGACCACAAACAGCTCCAGATGGTTTCAACTGCAGCCATCAAGTCACCCCTGGCCCTCAGGCCTTGGCAGCCTGGGACCCAGGCATCAGAGAGCAGAAGCAGACCATCCCTGCTACACTCCAGTTCCTAATCCCAGAGGAACAATGAGAACAATAAAATTGTTCTGTGCTAAGTTTTTTTAAAATATATTTTTAGTTGTAGTTGGACACAATATTTTTATTTATTGTTATGTGGTGCTAAGGATTGAACCCAGCGCCTCACACGTGCTAGGCGAGTGCTCTACCGCTGAGCCACAACCCCAGCCCATCTGGGCCAAGTTTTAAAGAGTGGTTCAATGGGCAGTAATGGCTTTGGGAACCACGGCTGATACAGTGTATTCCTCAGAAACTGAGAGCATGCTCGAGATGCTGCAGATTCCAACTCCCCTATACTCAAGCAAGCTTCTTACTCTGAAGCATCTCCCTTCATCACAATTGAACAGCTTTCCTCTCTTTTGGTTTTTGAGGGTCTTATTTCTATATCCACCATTAATCTCAGAGATGGTTTCTCCATTTCTCTCAGGAGATCTGTGACTTCATTGAAAGTATTTTTGTCTCACTCTTTTCTGGCCTCCTTTTTTTCCCCCTTCCACTATTCATCCTTGGCTTTTCATTCTAACATCTGTTTCTGGAAGGTTCACAACTTGGGATGATTGGCACTGGGAATTTCCATTCTTCCAAAGAGACTCGAACCTATGCACAGGAGTGTGGCCTTACCTTCTGGTTCCAAGAAAATAATTATACCACGGATGACCCAATGTTAATATTTTCTAGATTATTCTGCCTTGATATCAAGATAATAACATATCTAAAATTTATCGAGATCACTACATGTCAATCATTGTGCTAACCTCTCTCCACACCGTTTTTCAATTCTTTCAATAACCTTAGTCTTACCCCGTTTTGAAATGAGAAAAGTGAAGAACAGAAACAATAGATTATTTACCTAAGGCAACACAGCCTATAAATGGAAGAGGGGAATTTGAATGGCAGTGATCTAACTCTAGAGCCCATGTTCTTAATCACATGACCCATGTATAGAACATTAACTAGCTAGCATGCAGCCAGCCAAGCCCAGTCTTCAAAGACTATTTCAGGGTAAGGAAAAGGTCTTACTTTCTTTCATCTTCCTCTTGCTTTTCTCTTCCTCGTGATTCCCTAATTCTGCACACAAGGGAACATACATATCAACAAGAATAAGCAACTGTTTCAAGGTATAGAATATCCAGTTTAATTCGGTACAGAGGAAATAAACATTTTCCCCAAAGAAGCAACAAAGTTTGCAGGTGTGTAATTCTGGCTGCTAAAACCTCACCCGGACAATTTTTTTTTTTTTTTTTTTTATACTGACTTCTTACGTTTTTTTTTTTATTTATTTATTTTTATTATTTTATTTTTTTTATTGATTCGGGGAGAGAAGGGAAAGCACATGGAAATGGTAGGAGACCTTCAATGATACATAAAATTATAAGAGGTTATGAGGGGCAAGGGGGAAGGAAAAAGAGGGAGAGAATTGAACAACAGCAGGGGAGGTAGAGAGGGAAGATGGGAGGGGAGGGGAGGGGAGGGGGGATAGTAGGGGATAGGAAAGGTAGCAGAATACAACAGTCACTAATATGGCATTATGTAAAAATGTGAATATGTAACAGATGTGATTCTGCAATCTGTATTTGGGGTGGAAATGGGAGTTCAAAACACAATTTGAGTCAAATGTATGAAAGATGATATATCATGAACTATGTAATGCTTTAAATAATCAATAAAAAAAGGACAATTTATATTAAAGCACAGTCACTTAGCTTTTTAGGCTGAAATATTGGCACTTAGGTTACGTCACACATCTTCCCAAGAACAATGAGTGGAAGCTTGTTTTATATTTGTGTAACTAAAACGCCTATTCAGGGCTTTGTCCCCCTGAAACAAAGGACAATCTGTTTCCAAGTGTCTTCTTGCAGGCCTGAAACTGTTCGCTGTGTTTTCATAACACTGCTCCACACTGTTTTATTCCCAGTGCAACTGGGGTGTAGCAGGCTTCTGGGGAGCAGCCACAGCTCCTGCACCAGGCCTGCCCTTGAGGCTGCACTTGACACTGAGATTTTCCCAGTGTCAATGCATCTCTTCCATGCATGGAAGAAAAGTCCACCCCAAATTCCAAGGGACTAGCAGAAAAAGTTTTTTGTGTGACAGAAATCCTATTTCAAAACTCAATAAAATCCCATTTAAATACCTCTCTTCTTCCCCCACATATCCATTGTGGAGAGCAGCTTTCCTCTTTCTTCAGAGAGCATCCTCTTCCCTCCAGGATTGTTCTCCAGACTCATACTCCCCTTCAGCTCCATCCACTCATCCTTAGACCCCATCCCATAATCCCCCCTACAGTTTCCATCCTCAGGCTGAGTTCAGCACTCAGGAGTCCCCTTTTCAGAAAAGGGAAGAGTATGCATACTTAAAACATAATTCTTCCCAGTCACCAATAATTTTAAAACAAATATCTCTATTCTAAGAGCTTCTAAATATTAATTTTAAATCTTTTAAAAATTGAGAACTAAATCATACATGAAAAGGGATAAACATGTAAGTGTGTATGTTAAAGAAATAATAATCATAATAATAATAATAATAACACCACAACCCAAAACTCAGTGTACTGGCTCATGCTGGGTCAACTTGGTTAAGCTGGCAATGGGGCTTCCAGTTCTCCATTACCTCTGTGACTCAGGGTCAGAGTAGGCTCCAAAGAGGAACATGCACAATATGGAAGATGGACATGAGCCACCACATTATGCTGTGAAGGTTGTTATGGTCAGATGTGCAATGGACAAATCCAGAGGTTCTCAATGGGTCTAACTTGCCCTTGACTTTATCCCTCTATCAACATGTCAATAGCACTCCTTTCTTCCTTCCTTCTTGCTTTCCTTCCTTCCTTTTAAAAAAAAATTGCTGTGCTAGAGATTAAATTTAGGGCCTCTAGAATGCTATAAAAGTGCTCTACCATTGAGCTACTCCCCCAGGCCTTTTAAATTTTCTTTGAGACAGGATCTGACTAGATTTTCCCCGCTGGCCTCAAACTTGGGATCTGCCATCCTCAGGCACCACACTCTGCCAATAGCACTTCTTTATGACTGCTTATCTTGCCTCAGCTCCAGATATATATTGTTTGCTGAAGCAAAACAACATATCCACTGGCAGCTATTGGTGGGGCAAATACTTTTCTCAATCAATGTCCACTAGTAAAGACCACCAAAAGTGGTTGTCTGATCCAGCAGATACAATGGTTCTTGGAGTGTCTGTGACAGAGATTCATTATAGCATATATGGCAACTGTATGAACATATGGGTGAGTCATAGTCCAAACCTTTGGGATTCTGGAACAAAAGTATATCATTTTCTCTCCTAATTATTCTTCTTCCTTTGAGAAATGGCTTCAGGCTTGCTATTAAGCCCTAGTAGAGACTAAACACTTAACTATGGAACACCAAGTTACCATACAACCTAAGCTGCCAATTACAAAGTGGGTGATGTCTGAACTAACAGGCTATAATGTTGGGTGTGCACATCAACCCTTTGCCATCAAGTGGCAGTGATATGCATGAGATCAGCCTCAAGCAGGTCCTGAAGACACAAATTCAATTGCGTCAGCAAGTGGCTCATATTCCCATGAGCCCTACTTCTGTTTTTCTCCTCCCTCAGTCTGTGCAAATTTCCTCTTAGGGTGGATTGAGGAAAGGGGGAAAATGGAGCTAGGTTTACAAATATGTCTTCTAAAAATGCTGGAAGAAGCTGCAATAGTATACTTGCAGCATTGTAGCCCCACCCACTTAGATGTGTCTTATGAAGGAAAGTGTTGAAAGGAAAGATTCCCAGTGGGCAGTGTGCTTGTTAGTTAATTTTTCTGGAAAGAGTTGGTCAGAATTAAGGATCAATCAAGTCATGACAGTGACTAATGGTTTGGTCTATTGCTCAAGAACTGAGAAAGGAAGATGATAGGAAAACTGGAGACAATGAAGTCTAGAGAAGAGGTATGAAGATATGCACCAAGGAGCAGAAAGTGTGACAATATTTGTGTCAGGTGAATGCTCTCATCAAAGGGCAACCTTACCAAAGAAAGAAGTTACTAATCAGGTAGACAAGATGATATGTTTTGTAGATTTCAGTCAGCTCTTCCCCCTGTTATTCCTGTCCTTGCCAAGTGCAACCATAAATATGGTGGACATGGCTGTAGAGATAGAAGGATAGAGGTTATTCAGCAACATGAACGTTCTCTCACCAAAGCCAATCTGGTTCCCTCCATGGTTGAGTCTCCAACTGTCAACAGCAAAGACCAATACCGCCTGGAGATGGGCACCTAGATTAAAGTGATTGTATCAGACTATTTCTACCTCAGAAGGAGAAGTACACTGTTCTTACAGAATGCCTTATTTGTTATGGCATCAGGGTCTCTCATAGACATTTGCTTCTGGACCCAGGAACTCATTTTACAGAGAACAAACACAGTAGTGGTCTTCCCATAACCTGAATGCAGCTGAACTGATAAAATTTGGTAATAGCCTTTTGAAGACTCAGCTTAGTGCCAGATGAGTGGTAAAAACCATTAGTTGAATCATGGTCTGGTTACATTTTTTATTTGGAAATTAAATACAATTAAAGAAGTATGTGTGCAGATGCTAAGTTGACAAGGGATGGACTATGCTGGCTTGTTCTATGTCAGCATGGATAAACTGAGAACTACATTTCCCAGAATTCCATTTTCTGTATAATTTTGAGTTTGAGTTGGCCAAGACAGTAATATGTGGTAGGTTTGAAAGACATAAAAATGAAACAATTATGATTATTCTCTAAAGGTTTTTGTGGTCAGATGTAGTGACAGATATGTACAGAGATGTCCAGAAGGTCTCTCTTGTCATTTTTCTCCCATTAGCATTTAACAAGTCTTTCTGTCTTTAAATCTCTCCTTGACCTCTTGTCCCCTTCTACCCTATTTGTCTTTTTTTCATGCTGGTTGAGTCCATTTTCATCTTTCTCTTCCATCCTGTGCTACTAGCCTTTGCCACCAGTATCCCCCTAAAACTGCCCTCACCACTCTTTTCCTTGTACTTATTTTTAAAAGTTTGATTACTGGTATGTGCTGATGGCATATATATATATATATATATATATATATATATATATATATATATATATATACACACACACACACACACACACACACACACACACACACACACACCCAGTTGTCTCCTCTGAGTTTCATCTTTGCATTTTCAACGGTCTCCACCTGGATGGTAGTCAGACAAGTGCCGCGTGGGCCATACTACACTCATCACACTTCCCCTCAAAACCACAGGCCCTTCATATGTCAGTGAATAACCTCACCATCCACCAGAAACCAGGTATGAAAGTGTCCCACTTATTTCCCTCTCACTTCCACTCTCTTTGCTTTGGTTTCCTTTATCCCCTGTCTGGAAGAATGGAATAGGCATTTTCCTAAAGTTGTGAAGTTCTAGTTATATAATACAGAAAGAATGCACCATACAAACACTATGGTTTTTCTTCAGTGTAGACCAATCTTAACCCTAAAAATTGAGACAATAAATACATTTTATGGCACAAGTTGCAGCCAATTATAGGCTGAGATGAACAAAGGGAAAACATACTTGCATGACATTTTTGGTGTATTAGACCAGTGGCAATGCTGTCCATTCCACAAATATTTGTCAATCCTCGCCCCACCCCACCATACACTAAGAAACGTGTCTTCAGGAGAAGCATACAAAGCAATGATTCACTGTGTTCTTTCAAGCCCAGCACTATGTGACATGCAGGGAATACAAAGATAGAAAATTCATGGTCTCCATTCTTAAGGAGCACTCAACGTTCCTCAGTCACTGCTCATGTTGAATGATGTCTCAGATGGTCCCTCTAATGCTGAGCTCCTCCCAGAGACAGTGTTGCAGTGAAGTTCCTCCCAAGGCCTATTATTTTCAGAGAATAAATTGAGAGGGGGAAAAAACCCCCATTTCAAAGTCAATCTAGAGACACATGTAGACTGTTGTCTAGATGCAAGGATTCTTTTCCCATGACACATAGGAACCACCTCCTTGAGACCTGAATTAAATTGCAAGCAATCTCAGTAATGAATTCAGCCTTGTGCTCAGCCCATTCCCAGAACCTCTGGCTTAATTATGAGAAGAAAACCTATTTATTCTGGGACATCACTACTTTGGGATAAATTCCTGGAAGCCATCAGAAAAGTAAAGGGAAGATCTTTCTCAGAGTCTCTTCTCTGGATTTCTGAGAAAGAAGTGTTTCCTGTTTGGCCTGTCAAGTTGCTTTTAATTCCAGCCCATGTATTGCCCCTTATTAAATTCTCTTTGAACTTAGATTCTGTGTCTATACAGAGGCCTAAGTTTCTTGTGGGAGACTAAGTTGAGCTTTCTCTTGTCTTCAGATATCATCTTTCTCTGAGTATGTTCTCTCTTTTTTTAAATTTTTTAGTTGTCAATGGACTTTTATTTATTTATTTTATTTATTTATATGTGGTGCTGAGAATTGAACCCAGTGCCTCACACATGCTAGGCAAGTGCTCTGCCACTGAGCGACAACCCCAGCCCTGAACATACTCTTTCTGTTAATAGTTGCAAAATAAAATGATAATGTTTATACAGTACTTTACATTTTAAAAAACTCTTTTCATGTGTTTTAGTTCTCTTACTTCTAACAGCAACCCAGAGAGGCAGAGCTCTGAGGCTCAGAGGAGAGTAATTTGTCCAAGATCACACAGCTATTAGAGGACAGACCTCACAAAGGACCCAGGGATTCGAACTCTCTTCTTTTCCACTTCTCTCCCTATATCCATCCAGTGCCCCAAATGACATATAGCCCTGATCCACTTAAAAATTGCTCTAAACTCTGAATAAAACCATGTTGATAGCTCAAGCCAAGGAACACTGGAATCTGGCCAGGTGACTAGCTTGATGTGGGAACCTATGGATATGCCCTGTAAAACAGAGCTTCAAGGAGGTGCTTCCAAGAGCTGGGAAACACAGGAGGAGACCTCCCAAAGCAAAGGTTCTCTTGTTGGCTGCACATTTAAAACATCCAAGGAGCTCTAGAAAACACTGAATCCTGGATTTCTGCCCCAGATTCTGATTAAGTTGATCAAGGGTACAGCTTGGTCATTAAGATATTTTTAAAATTCCCCGGGTTATACTAATGTGTGTTCAAGCTTGAGGAATGTTGTTGAAGGGCTTCTGCCATTTACTTGTCCCTTTTAATTCTTGTGCGCTCATTCTTTCTCTTTTCTAAATACTTATTACACTAATCAAATATAATCATTGAATAAAATCTAGAAAATATAGATTAGTCTTTGGAGATTAAGCCTAAGAGAAAAATAAATACTGTTAACAATTTGGTGGACATCTTTCTAGGGTTTTTCTATATACATATGCACAAATAAACTATATGCTTTAATAAAAAAATTATATACATACTGCCATATAATATGCCTTCTATTAGTATCATTTTTCCATATCAATACATTCAAATTAATATCATTTTAAAGATTTTATAGAATTCAATGGCTATAACAAATAGTTTTCTTTCTATATAAACATATCCACTTCCTTTCAGAGGAAATGCTTGAAATTCTAAAATCTGGTAGGGAATGAAAGAAACTGTGTTTTATAAATATCCAAATTCCATCAAGTCTTCAGTTATTTGAAATCTCTTCTCACATTTGTTGAAAATCCATCAGCTACCTGGGCCAGCTCATTGAGTGAGTCTCTGACATAATGCTAAGATAATAATGATAAAAAAAGGCAGGGGTGTAGCTCAGTGGTAGAACACCCTAACTAACGCCTGTATAGTATGCAGGAAGCCCTAGATCTCCAACACCAAAAATGAAATAAAATAAATAACTACTAGTATTTACATAGCATTTTATAGTGGATAATTAATAAGAATTGACTACTACTTATTAAGTATCCTTATTGAAAATCAATGTGCCAGGCACTGAACAGGGTATTTAATGTAGTCTTCTATTTGATGTCCCTCATAAAGTCTATACACAGTCGCATTATCATCCCCATTTTACAGATGAGACAGCTGAGACTCAATGAAAACTCGATTGTAAACATGGATGTGTTAGGGTTTTACTCAGCACTATAGCTCAGAGCCTAGCTCAGTGTCTTGCACTATACGTAAACAAAGGGCAGGACTCAATACATGGTTGATAGTTGAAGGAATAATTAGATCACATGCTATTTCGTTTCTTAATATTGTCTCTGAATACTCTCCTCAGAGGAGATTTTCTCCCAGGCTTCATGCTCTAGAAATGGCTATTCACAGAAGGGAGTGGTTCTCAAAATATGGTTCCTTGCCCAAAAGCATTGGTGCCATCTGTGAGCTTATAAGAAATACACATTCATGTGCCCCACTCCAGACTACTGATTCAAAATCTCTGGGCAGGAGTATCAAAAAGTATGTTTTAGTAAGATTTCCAGAAGATTTCAGTGAATATTAAAAATGAATATTAAAGTTTGAGAACCATGGGAAATAAATGAATGCCTTTCTGTTCTGAAATTTATGGTAATAGTTGAGCTTGGATGGATGGATGGATGGAGGAGACATTTACAGGGCTTGGAAAGACAGGAAGAGGAGCAAGTTTGGAGGACTTTAGGCTGACATCAATTTAGATCTGATATGTTGAGTCTGAAGTACCTTTGGGGTATCTTGAAGGAAGCTTCTGTCACCCCCAGGTCTGAAGCTCAAAATAAGACTGCGTTGGAGATGCAGATTTGGGAGCAGTAGTTAAAGCCATATATGGGACTGCTCAGGAGAGTGAGAAGTGTTAGCACAGAGAAGAACCACTGATAGACCCAAATAATAGCATTATTTTAGGAGAGCCAGGGAGGGGTGCTCAGAGAAAGAAGTTGTTCCTCGTGAGTGACTTGCATTGGAATGTTTGTCTCATCATCCCCTCTGGATTATAAGCTCCTTAAAGGCAGGGACTGTGTAAACTTCAATAAGTCCCTCAAACAAAAGTACATTGCTGCACCGTCTTTGAATAATCAGTGAATTCCTACCAGGATTCTTTTACAGAAATCCGATGTGATCTGAGCCACCAGCATGATGTGTCCCCCGAAATCACTTACATAATTTCCCAGAGGACATTGTGGCAGATTAAAAATAAGTGAATAAATAAAGGGCATCATGTGTAATCCACTGATATCCATGCTAATCACATTAATCAGAGTGAATTAATTACACCTGAAAACAGATGCAAAGTTAAATTCCTTAGAAAATCAATTCATTAAACTCATATTGGAATGCACAGTCAACAGCCCCCATGTTTAGAAACTATCAGCATGATTTGTGGCAACTTCTGATTTACTAACGAAACTGCTTAAAACATTTTTAAAGGCAATTACAATTACTGTCTGGCATTTGATGGAAAGAAATCTCGTCAGCATTGTCCCTCGTGTGTCAACTGTCACAATTTTCTAAAAATTTTGAGGCGAAAAATAGGCAGGCTCTACTATTTGCTAGCCTCGATTAGGGTTAATTCAATGTGTGTCTGCAAATAATAGTGTTTAATGTAATCTCTCTAATTACAGATAAAACGCATTTTCAGTCATGCTCATCACTGACAGTATTTTGGAATAAGTTAAACTGACAGCTGCTTTCTAAAGGAAAGGAAAAAACAAACCTTCCTTGGGGTTGTGTTGATTTTTTTCTCTCTCTTTCTGCATTAAAGTTCAGAAAAAGATGAAACTAGACACTGGCTCTGAATAACAACTTTAAAAATCATGACATGGTTTTCCTTTCTTGGGAAGGGGACACATTTTTTTTAACCTCCTACCCCCATCAATGAAGTAAATCAGAAGTTGCCACAAATCATGCTGATAGTTTCTAAACATGGGGGCTGTTGACTATGCATTCCAATATGAGTTTAATGAATTGGTTTTCTAAGGAATTCACTTGAATTCACTCAACAAGAATTTTCTTGGGGTTTCCAGTGAATTAGGCATTGTGCTAGGCACTAAGGAGATAAAAAAAGAAATGGTTCTACCAAACTTGCCTCCCCACAGTTGGTCCCATACACCAAGTCAAGATTCCTACTTGATAGGGGTGGTGCCAGTGTATTCACAACCCCTGCAGAGTGAAACTACTCAAATCACAGAATTTTCTGAGAGGTCAATACATTTTCCTCCTTGACCAAATCAACTGGACCGGAGACAACCCAAGGGCACCTAATCCATAGATGGCCCTGGCACCCACAATAGTGCCTGGAACAGGAACAGGGATTAGAAAATGCCAAATAAGATGTTAGGGATAAAGGTGAAGTTAGAAGTGAATAAGACAGAAACACAACACAAAGAACTATAATCTCCAGGGGGCGGGCCTACCTATAAGGTTATGAGGAAGCAAGAACACACGGCCTAATTCAATGTTAAATGAATAAGGAGCAAATAATTGTGATCATAAATGTCTTGACTTTTTAAAAAATATTCTTAAGACTCGTGTGGTTCACACTAAGTCATTATTTGCAATACTTTTTTTTCACCTGTGCTGTAGATAAGCCATGTTTATTGCAACCTATGTGTAGTTGGGATATAGTTCAGCTTTGAGTTAACAGAAAAACTCAAAATAACATTGGTTTAATAAGGAGTTAATTTATCTCTCACAAGAACTCTAGTTTTAAGTAAACCAGGGCTGGCAGTGTAGCAATACTTCCAAAACCCTCAGGGACACAATTCCTTCCATCTTGTTTTCCTATAATCCCTAGAAGATACCCTTATCTCCATGGTCTAAGGTGGCATCCGTGTTCCAGATGGAAGGACAAATAGAGGAATGAAGGAGAAAAGGTAAAAAACACTTAAGATAGATTTCTAGCACTGGAATATATTTCTAGCAGCTGGAAAAGTGTTATTTATTATTTATAAATGGAAATTATGCAAAATATCTGATTCTTATTTCTAGAGCAACACCAGAAACAGAGACAAGGAAATCCACTCACAGAGCTAAGCAAACAGAAGTGGGAGCCCAAAGCCAGAGCTAGTGTAAAAACTGGCAGAAATTATAGACAACTTGTGTGGGTGAGGGTGTCTTTGTCCTTCCCTATTTGTGAAACAGTTCAAAATAATCCCCATTTGATCCCAGGAAGAAAAGACCCTCACTAACTTGTGAGTTACAATACAAATCAGACTTGTTTTTTTAAGAAAAAAATATTTATTATTTAGTTGCAGTTAGACACAATACCTTTATTTTTATTTACTTATTTTCATGTGGTGCTGAGGATTGAACCCAGGGCCTCGCACATACTAGGTGAGCGCTCGACCACTGAGCCACAACCCCAGCACAAAATAAGACTTAGTTTAAGACCAGCTGTTGTTTATAAACTATCTTAAAATGTCACCTATTGTGACACTTGAGTCTTCTCCAAATTGACATTTCCACTTGTAGAGCCACTCTCTAGGGCAGACAACCATGATGTCTCTAGAAGGCCACTGTCAAGAGCCATCCAGAAGAGGGGGCTGCATATAAAACATAGTACCCAGATTTCTAGCCTACAAGATGGCAGGAAAGACACCATCTCAGAAGTGGGGAAATAGGAAAGAAGAAGAGAGGAGGGGAGAGGAGTTTCTGAATGGAAGGGGAATGAATAATTTTGAACATATTAAGTTGTTCTCTAAAAAAATAGGTATAAAGCACAATGAATTGTGTAACCACTGGATTAACAATAATAAGAAATTCTGACAAATCTAAGTGTTGGGGAAGGTGTAGAACCATAGGGAATCTCATGCATTGTTGGTGGAAATGAATTGGTACAACCACTTTTGAAGAAAATTGGTATAACTAGTAAAGAATATGGTTCACATACCCAGGAATTTAGTAATTCTACTTCTTAGAAGTCCCAGAGCTGTAGGTCTCAAACTTTAGCACGTATCATTATTTCCTGGAGGGCTTATTAAAGCAGATTGCTGGGCTCTCCCCCAGAGTTTCTGACTTAGTAGGTTGGTGGGGAAGCCCAAGAATTTACATTTTTAGAAAGGTGCCAGATGATGCTTATGTTGCTGACCCTAGGACTACATTTTCAAAACCAGCAGCCTAGAGGAATTTTTGCCTGTGTTGATGAGGAGACCTGTACAAAAATCATCAAATCAAACTTGTAATAACAATAACCCAAAACAACTTAAATATCCATTGATAGAAAAGTTATTAGAGAATTACAGCATATTAAGAAAGGTAATATACAGCATTGAAAATTAATGAATTAGCTGTACAACACCATAGATAAATGTCAAATATAATTTTGAGCAAAGAAAAAAATCAAGTTGCTGAAGAATACACACCTTATGTTACCAATGGTATAAAATTAAAAAAATAAGTGAATCTAAACAATAAGTTGTTAGGCTTGTATATGTATACACATGCAGTGGCAAACCAACATTCAGAATGGTGGGGGGAACAGGGACATGCATTAAGAAAGGTAATATACAGCATTGGGAATATGCAGAGGGAAGCATGCAGACTCAGTTGTTGAGGTGCACGGTAAGTTCAAAGACGTTTGTTATATTATTCTTTTGTGTGATTAAATATTCTTTTGTATGTATAAAATGCTTTAAAATAACTTTCACTTTTTCTACGTATGACATATTTTCCTTTTTTCATTGTAGTTAGTTTATGTATTTCTAATTTTATACTATTTTAATTTCCCATAGAATCTTGGCAGTGTAAAAAATAAAAACACAACTATAAAGATGACTATTATTTTAAGGAAAGAAAACACCTTAAATATGTGAATGTGAATAAAGAAACATAAGATCAGCTGTGTTAGGACAGTATACTTGTGTGTTTGTATGTGTGTGCATTTATACAGTCATGCATTGTTTAATGACAGGGGTATGTTTTAAGGTGGGAGGTGACTTGTCAATTATGCAAACACCACAGTGTGCTTACTCAAACCCAGATGGTGTAGGCAGGTCACTCTGCGTGGCCTCTGATGTAATCAAGGATGCAGTAAACATGAGATGTCTGAGGCTTCTGGCCTTAGAGGGCACACTGTTATGTAGTAAACTTTTTTTTTTTTTCCTAATGATTAGAAAGAGTATATTCTAAAATACTGATTTAAAAAAAAGGGATAATATAGTAGGTACAGAAGCCAGGAGCATAGTCATTGGTTGTCTTCAGGTATTATGTACTGTACATAATTGTATGCACTATATTTTCATATGACTGGCAGTACAGCAGTTTTGTTTCCCCAGCGTCACCACAGTGGGTCATGCATCACCCTGAGACAATATGACGACTGCAATGTCACTGGGAATGGGAATGTTTTAGCTCCATTATAGTCTTGTCTTTTTTTTTTAAGAAATAATAAGTGACTTTATTGAAGTGGCTTTTTTGGTCTCAACTTATTTTTCATTTTAATGTTTTTATTAGTGCATTATAGTTATACTAATAGTAGGGTTCATTTTACCATAATCATACATGCATGCAATATAATTTGCTGAAATGAAGCAAATTATATTCCATTATAATCTTATGGGACCTCTGTTGTGTATGTAATTTGTCCTTGACAGAGACATCATTATTTAGCACATCATGAGACTTAAAAATCATTTTTTGTATAGTTCTGAGCAATTGATTAAAAACCGGCAGGGAAAATTGAGCAAGGATAAAATGGCTGGGGGGCTGGAATGAGGGTTTTAGAAATTAAAGATAGAAAGTGTGTTAAGGGACTCATAAATTCACAGGGCAAAATAAAGTCCAGTCTGCTCGAAAGAGAACGACTCCAAGATGTACAGTGATTGCCTGAATCTCTGCGCTGTCCCAGCAGCTCTCTGAGGGGATGATGAAAGCAGATCTTGGGGGTGATGGATTTGGTGGTTGTAGGTTTGGTGAAAGTGGCCAAAAGGGGATAGAGGTGGTGGCAGAGTTCAAAGGAGGACAACTTTGAAGCTGTTGATGCTAGAGCCTGTGTGAAAGTTTTAAATCACTTGGAAATTGGGAGCTTGGCCCAAAGCAGAGAAGCATGATTGGATGATGGAGACCCACCGTGAGTGTAGAAAGTGTTTGCAGTTAGATGGGGAAGCCCCCGAGGGGACTCCCAGAGCAGAGCAAGCCCTCATTATCACATGGCTCAGTGCGTCTAAGACCAGTGAGGAACAGAGTTTGAGAACTGAGGAGAGTTCATTGGGGGCCTGTGGAGTCCAGGAATCTAAAAAAATAGCAATACAAGTGGTTAAGTTCAAGAGAAAGAGAAAATGAGGTTGAGTCAGCGTTTGGACAGTAGCTTTGGTGCTCAGAGGGTTCTTACCTTTTGCTGATGAGCAGGGAATTAAGGTATGTGACTCTGTGTTCTGGGAAGAAGCAGGGGTCTCCAGGAAGGCAGTCAGGGTAGGAGAGCTACACCTATATGTGTTCCAATGCCACCCACTAGCTGTGGGATCTGGGGCTAGGTGCTTAACTTCTCTCAGCTTCTTTCCCCATTTTCAGACTGATAATCATGCTGTCTTAGAGGTAGAAGGCATCAAATGAGATCACGGATAATTGTGCTTACTAGAATATACTAGAATATCTCATGCACGCTATGGATACTTAATAAACATTAGGTCTCTCTCCTCTTTCCCTCAAATCAAATACCCTTTGAGGCCCAGCTTGGGGGTCAACCAGTATCACCGCAGGTAATCAAAGGGACTGATGATCCCTGGGCTCACTGATGGAGCCAGGAAATGGGTCAAAGTCAAAAATAATAAAACTGAAATGACAGTGTGCTTGTGACACAAGCCAAACAAAATATTACCCATGTCAATGTCACAGAGCAACTCAGACACAATCCTGGGGAAGAATTTTCTGAAGCATTTCTTGAATAATTTTATTCATGGTGAGGGGTATCAAATAAAAGAAGGTACAGAAATTCCCTTTGACACTTGATGGATTAGTTGGGCCCTTTTCAAAGAAAAATATTTGGACAGGTATTAAGCCTCTTAGGTTTTTAGTTCTTTCAGTTTTATTCTAGCCATAAAACAAAGGTTTATAAACATCCTTGCTTGCAGAGCAATCTCAGACATTTCGTGAAAGAAGGAAATGGGGATCTTCTGAAATCAGTACCTAAAACAAAAACAAAACCAAAACCACATAAGATCAAGATTATCCTTAGAAAGCACTTAAATCATACTTAAGCTCAAAAGTCAACAATTAGCCAAAAGAGTAGAAAGCAAAGTATGAAAGAGATATTTATACACCCACGTTCATAGCAGTATTGCTCACAATAGTCAAGAGGTAAAAGTAACCCAAGCATCCATCAATGGATAGCAAAAAGTGATATATATGGACAATGGAACAGTTTCAGCCTCAAAGAAGAAGGGAATTCTGACACATGCTAAATAATACAGTAAGTGAAATAAGTTGGTCAGAAAAGGACAGATCCTGATGATTCAATTTAAATGAGCAGGCAGATTCACAGGAGAAGGTAGAATAGCAGTAGCCAGGATATTTGGATGGGGGAGTGAGGAATTATTATTTCATGGGTACAATTTTAGTTTTGCAAGAAGAATAAGTTCTGGAGATTGGATGCATAATGCAAATGTCCATAACACTATTGAATGGTACACTTAAGAATGGTTAGGATGATAAATGTTATATAATGTGTATTTTGCTATAATTGAAGAGTCAATGATGAATTTCTTTACTTTTGTGTATTTAGCTTATAGAAATTCAGCTATGGTCAAATGGTCCTTACTTAGCCTTGACTTTCTTGTCCTTCCCATTCCAATGAGGCCTTTCTCCCTATGGTCCCCAAAGAGGGAGCTTAACCCTTTCTTCTTTACTTTTTTATTTTTAGTCAAGCATCTATGCTCCGATTCATATGCAAATGGTGTTCCACTGCATCTCTCCTTCTTACTAATCATATTTTATAGCTGATAAATTCCTGTAAAGCCGCAGCAAGACAGGTTTGGCTCCTAGGCCACATATTGAATGTCACAGAATATACCTAAGTATGAACTGATGAACTAAATTAGGAGAGCCCCCACATTTTTATTTTTGAGCCATCAACATACAAAAAAAAATTTGGACTGAGAATATTTGATGGTTTGTGTAGAGTTGAATAAAAGTTGATGAGTATCTCCCACAAAGAAGGGGGTTCTGAGCAACAAAGTAGCAATGGCTTAAACAATAAGGCAGAGCACTGCTCAATCTTTGAGAGCTGTATCCCTGATTCTTGTCAATTTTCATTCACGAAAAATTAATATCCTGTCATTTTAATTTAAAAATAAATCCTCTATACCTCTAAAGGAATGGCACTGGGCATGGTGGTTCTCACCTATAATCCCAGGGGCTCAGGAGGCTGAAGCTGGAGGATAGCAAGTTCAAAGCCAGCCCCCCAAGTTAGTGAGGCCCTAAACAACTTAGTGAGACCCTGTCTCAAAATTTAAAAAATAAGAATAAAGAGGACTGGCGATGTGGCTCACTGGTTAAGCACTCCTAGGTTCAATTCCCAGTACCAAAAAAAAAAAAAAAAAAAAAAAAAAAAAGAAAGAAATACTGTTAGGCAACAAATTGTTAGCTCTATTTAAATTATGTACAGTTGGAAGAGAAATGGAGTTTCACACATTGTGTGTTTGTGTTCCTCAGAGTACCCAGGAGAGCTTTGCCCCCAGGAAGTAGTCAATAAATGGTTATTGAATTTACAGTGTCCTTCTTTCCAATCAGTGAGGTTTAATCTATTTCCAATTCAGAATGCCTATTAATTTTTCAGCATTACTAAGCCTTTTAAAAAATCCATTTTGGGATGTGCTTAAGAGTTCACAGCAAATACTATTATATAAATGATTAAGAGAAAACTGTTAAATGAAGCATGCTTATTCAACACACCAGCAGCCATTGGTAAAATGTAATTTAATTTAATCGTTTAAATTTACATTGTTAATGTACAAGAGCATTTCTTTCAAACCACAGGTTAACACACACTAAAGAGCAATGCTGTTGGAGGAGCAGAGGAACTTGGGAAAACTCTGCTATCTGAAATAAAAGCAAGGCACTCTCCATTAACAGCTGGTGGATTCCTGATTTCCGCCCACGGAAGGCATGTTCACACTGAGAGAGCTCTCCCACAAGAGGAAGAATCACCTGCTTCAATGCTTCTTGTCCTCTTCTGAGCTAGTGTGGTCATCCACTCTATACACTGGTGTGTCAACATTAAGACAGAGAGAGAGAGAGAGAGAGAGAGACAGAGAAAGAGAAAGTTGAATTGATCGCTGACTTGGGAGGCTCTCATAGTTGTAGTAACTATCATCTTTATTTTCAGCACTGGTGTCTGGACCTATAACTAGAAAAGCTTCTTCATGCCTTCCAATCAATAGATAGGAGGGCTAAAAAAAAGTCCTTTTCCTTAGATCTGAAGGATGTTAAAAAAAAAAAAAAAAGTAACAGCATTTCTCTAGGGCTCTGTGTTTGTTTTGCTTTGCTTTTCCTTCACAGACATGACAAAACAAGGATTAACTTTCCAAATACTCATGGTGCACAAGAAGGTTATGTATGCACAGTACTTCTAATTTATTCAAATTCAATTTGAATTTGGTCTGAAGCTATCTTGTATGAAATGTTAGCTTTCCTGATATTTAATAATGTTTATTATGTTTGCATATAGGCTCAAAAAAATTAAAGCAAAAGTACTACCTTATTCACGGTTATCTTCAGGTAAAATGTTAATATTAATGGTTATGTGTAAAAGCCTGTTTTTCTATAGATGCAGTAAGTTGAGAAAGAAAGACTATGGAAGGTGAATTAAGTCTTAGTCTTGATTCTGTTACTAGCTGTTTGTCCTTGGGTAACTCTGTATCCCTCAATGGGCCCCAGTTTTCTCCTCTATGAATTTCTGGAAGTTGGACTGTTTTACAAGTCAGGCCCTTTGCAAGTCTAACATTTCAAAATCCTAACATTCCAGGCCCTATCATCTTGATATAAAAATAATAATCTTTCATAAAAGCTTACACAAACATAATACATGATCAAATATCAGAATGACTCTTGGAAAAGAAAGTATATGATTTGCTATCTGGGCTATACTTTGCAGCAATTAGGCAATTCATTTGGCATTTGATTGTATAATTTAATGACAATATAAACAGCATAGTTTTGTTATTTTTCCTTTAAAAAGACTAAAGCAAAAATGATTTAAAGCTAACAAAAACTACTGTGACATCAGTTTGACATTCAAAGTTTGTTTCTTAGCAAAATGGCCAAAGATATTTTGACTTGATACAGAGTATATAATATAAAGACTTTTAGACCTAAAAATCTTCAAACATTATTTGAATTTAGCAAAACATAAGCAAAATTTTAATATCAAAGTGCTAAACAGTACTGCCTTAAAAGTCACTGAAAATGAACCATAAAATAACGGCATGGGAAGTGACATTTATTGTACAAATGGTTAATAAAAAGACACATTATAAATATATATATGTAACCTGCTATATTTATATATATATATATTTGTTTATTTAATTTCTAATTGGTGTATCCAAGTCACTGTGAACACCCCATTTAATTATTCTGTAACTCAGCTTCCACGAGCTGGTGGTCTTGCAATAAATACAGGCAAAGCTATTACAATATAACGTGCATACAAATGTTTATACAAATAAGGACACTGCAACAAATTATCTCATAATCATATGGCATTAACAGTAGAAACATACAAAAGGGAGTACGAACACGGAATGTTGAAACGCAGCCCACTAATTTCTTCTAGTACTCACATTAATACTATTTTTTTAAAAAGAAGACTTGCTTACTCTCCAAAATTGTCTCTTTAACCAATAACAAAAATTAAATTTTATATATAAAAATCCTTATTGTCCCTGGTGCTTACCCTGTATGACCCAGTTTCTACTCATTCGCATGTTTTTATCTGGGGATCAAATACTTGACTGATTCATCAAATGCTCCTCTCTGGCTTTTGAATGAATGTATCAGTTAAGCTGCTACAACTGAAGCAAGTTTAGAACACTCTGGTGGGGTCGATGGAACACAACCAGAACAGGTGTATATAATCCATTTTATAATCTGATCCCCTTTTGGGACAGCTGAACAGTCAGCAGGGATCTAGTTCTATCAAGAATGCCCAAAAAGTCTTGGATGGGCCCGATCTTAGAAGGGTTCTACAGGGCGGGTGGATAGAGCCTTTTGCTAGGAAAATTAGCATGTCACTTGCTAACATGACTGCCTCCTTTTTATTTCCATAGAAAATAAAGGAGAGTTCATGAACAAGACAATAAGACAGCACTTTAAAAAATTGCACTTGTATATGGAAGCGAACGGCCATTATCATTTTGCTATGTCTGATTTGTAGGTAATCCTTCATTCTTTCATCATTAGTTAAAATAATTGAAAGAAATTAAGAAAAGGGAATTTCTGCCTTGTTTGCACCACATACGTACAGGAAGTATGATCTAAAGGGATCAGTCTTAAGACACATCCTACCCTGGTGAACAACCCTTGGCTGTTCTTGTTTTTAAATACAAAGCAACCATAATTGTATTCCCCAGGAAGAGTTTTAAACAGTTATATTATCCTTTTCTCTTCTTCTTCTTCTTTTTTTTTTTCCTGCTGGGATAGCATCATCCAAAAGTGCTTTTTTAGCAATTTCTTAGAAAACCCTCATGAACTATACCCCTCCAGCCCCACCCTCCAAAGCCTAATTATAAAACACAACCCCAACACAATTCTCTGCAAGTTTTCTGGCTTTAGGTTGTAAGGAAAGCTGCCAGAAAAAAAGAAAAAAGAAAAAAGAAAAAAAGAAAAAAAAAACCACGAAGAAGAAGAAGTCTTTTGCCTTTTACAGGAGCTGCTTTTTCTCTGAAGGAAGGACAGAAAGTGAGAGTGTCCAGACCCATCCCTTTGCTGCTTGGCAAGCAGGTGCCAGCAGAAGAAGCTGCTCCCTGCTCAGGCTGCTCCGGCTTAGAAAGGTAGGGTATCCAGGAAGAGCTTGTCGATGATGGAAGGCGGAGCCACCAAGTCTTCCAGCTTCAGGTAGAAGATGCGCTGGAGGCCCAGGGTGCAGATCTTCCTCAGTTCTACCAGGGCACCCAGCACCTTGGGCTCGGTGGGCTCCAGAGCCTGTCCCTTACTCTGGTGGTCTTTTAAGCTGCTTGTGATCTTGTTGCATAGCTCCTCCACTCTCTTTGGTTCTTTTAACCCATGTCTTTCTGCAGAGGGATAGAACAGGGCAAGTTTAGGAGGTGGCTGTATCTCATGACCCTTTAAATCCCTAATCAAGGTCTGAGCCCCTTCCTGCCAGTTGAAATGGTGTTTTATGATCAAAATACCTTTCCTCTGAGAGCTTGTTCCTGGCCTCTGTATCAAACAACACTAGGGGTTGAATCCCAGTCCTGACACTTAACTTGCTGCCTGTCATTGAGGAAGTTTCCTTACCTCCATTTCCTTATGAGATGAACAGAATGATCAACTCTGGGAGGGCCAACTTAGGTGAATAACATGAGTGAAGCACACAATTTCTGGCACACAGCCACGCTGAGTGCATGACAGGACTGTTACTATTTTGTATACATTACCCTGCTAAGGTCTCACAAAAGCCCTATCAGTAGTAGACAAGTCTCTTTCAGAGTGAACCGGAAACACAACTAGGCAAATGAATTTACTTGAGGGAGGTGGAGAGGCTGTAATGTTCTATTTGCTAATGCAAGAGCTGCCCTGTAAGACCCAATCCAAAGTGCATTCTGTTTTCAGGCTAACCAGATTGAGAAGATTCCAGCTTTTCTCTTTCTTTTTCTCCCCCCTCCCTCGAAACACCCACTGAACTACACCTGATGCTCTGTACAAAATACATGTGTCATCTTGCCATTGAGGCTGAAAAGTCAAAGAGAAGTGGAAGAGTTCTGGAAGGATGTAGTGCAAGCATTTAATAACATGCTAACACACGAAAACCACTATCTGATATTGTTTAAAACAATATATAAAATGATCCCCATGCTAAATATTATGGTCTACTTTTTGAATAAAGTTGAGACATTTTCCCAAAGCCACCCAGCTGCTAAAAGCTGGAATTTGAACCACATCTTCAAAGCAGATTCTATACTCTATACAGCCACCGCTGCATCTCCCTAGAATGAGAAAGGAGCCTGACACCCAATACAAGTCTCCCAGCTCTCCCTCAGCCTTTAAATAGCAATGCCTCTTTCCTAAGATCCAAACTTGGTCTCTGTTATCTCAAAAGTTTTCTTCTTTTATTATATTTACATGTAAAAAATCATAATTCTTCAGAGATGGAAGACATCCCTCTAAAGGGAAATCAAACATTAGTTTCTAATTTCCCCTAGATTTAGTTATTTTAGTTGGAGATATTTTGTTTGAAAAGTTATTTCCCCAAAGCAAGAGCCAATCAGAAAACGAAGCATCTAGCCACACATTTTTCTCTTTTCTTGTCTCAAATAAGAGAGGCCTGGGAACCAGGAAATCTGCAATCTCCCCCAAGGGCTAGTTGTATATGACTTGGGAGAGTTGCTATCTCTCTAGGACCTTGTCAAGGGAGGAGGTTGGATTTAACGACCTCTAAAATCCCTTCCAGCTCTGATCTATTTATTACATTAAAGCGCTACCATGATAATTGCCTCAGTGCATTTTGATTTGCAGGTGTCTCTTCTCAAAGCAACGAGGTATAGAGAAAGGAGTACTGGGCTTGGAGTTAGAGCTGAATTCCAGGGCTGGTTCTATCACTTACTGGCACACTTACACACTTAAGTGTGACCTAATCTCTCTAAGGATTAGTGTCTTTATAGGAAAATGGGAATGATGGGGTGGTGACTATAACAAAACCCCACCTCTGTGGGCAGTTGTGGGGCTCAACTAAGATGGCGTTACATGAAAGCATTCTGTCCACTGTGGAATGCCATGCACGTGGGAGAGTCAGCACCTTAAGACAAGGACCACAACTGCAAGATGGAGCAATGAAGTCCCCTAATTCCCAAGCTCTGCAATGCATGCCTTTACTTTCCCCAGGGAATTATTAGCTAATCAGCCCAGGTGCAAACCTTTCCCCTTGGCTTATCTGTACTAAATACATAGACCCTGGGTTTCAGTCTCAAAAGGACCTAATCATGAACTTCAAAAGAAATCCTGCCTGCTGTGATGTTCTTCCCTCCCCCCCCCAAAAAAAAAAGAAAGCATAAAAAGCAGGCTGCAAATTTTATAATAAATTTCAAGAGCTACAAAATGTTCATAGTCTCTGACCAAGTAATCCCACTCTTGGGATTTATCCAAAGGAAAAATTCAACAGAAAAAAAAAACTGTATGTACATAGAAGTTTGGTGCATATTATCTTTTAAATACCCCGAACTCCAGTAACAAAAACAAACAAGCAAAACACTGGAAAAAGCTAAGGCGTTAAAGAATCAGTGGATTGTTGCATAAAAAATGGTATGTCCACTTAATGAAAGATTCTGTAGATGTTAAAAAGGACAGACATGAAGAGTTTGAAGTAACATGGAAAAACACCTATATCGGGCTGGGGATGTGGCTCAAGCGGTAGAGCGCTCGCCTGGCATGCGTGCGGCCCGGGTTCGATCCTCAGCACCACATACAAATAAAGATGTTGTGTCCGCCGAAAACTAAAAAAATAAATATTAAAAAATTCTCTCTCTCTCACTCTCTCTTAAAAAAAAAACACCTATATCGTCAAATAAAGGGTAAAATATTAAAGAGTATCTGGCTGTGATCACATCTATGCAAAAATTATTTCTGCATGTAGAGGAGGAAAGGAAACAAAAAAATGTGAAAATATTTATGAGAGAGTTGGATAACTTTTCTACCTTTCTTTTAAAATCTCCAGGTTAGTGCTATTTGTATAATAATGTTAAAATAGAACACGTTGGGAGCCGGTGCTTTGTGAAAGCCTCTAGTAGCTATAATGCGGTCAAGCACCATCTTGCTGATACTAAATTCTATTAGCACTGAGATATATCAAATTAGATTCACAAGCCAGGGAGAGATGCCTTTCTCAGAATTAAATACCAGTGTCCTGAATTGTGAGCTTTCCTTTCCTTTTGGTGCCTTGTGTCGTACAGAATATTGGAGATCCTATATTCATTATGGGGATGAAGAAACTGAGCAATTTGCTGGCTGGATTTCTGGAGGGGGCTGACTGTAGAACCCTGTAGCCAGACTTTCTCATGGCCAAACTCACAGAAGGGGCCTCGGAGTTTTCCCTGCTCTCCAGCCAGTTGCGCCTGCTCAATAACTATGGCAACCATTATTTATTCAGTGAATTCAAGTGGAGATCGATACCTCCTGCCAGCTGGATCAACCCTAGGCCTGGAATTCCTTGAGGAATTCAGAGACACTCCTGTTGGAAGCCAAAGGCACCTCAACCCTCCTTTGTTGTTTTGAACAGCCACTGGATTTGTGGCTTCTTTACTTTTCCAAAAGGGCTAAGATAAAATCAGTCTCCATGCAAACTACTGCCAGCAGCTAGGAGGATTTTTACATCACTAGGGAGTCACTAAGTGTCTGGTACCTTCCCAGCCATTTGAAATTCCTTAAAACCCCAATCACTGACATTTAGATGAAGGGACCCCTTTCTTCTTACAGCTTGGTAAACATAGCTGCACAGCTGATGTATGGAGAGTTCATACATTCTGGGGGCAATCAGACATTTGGATTTTCTCCTTTATAGAGAATTTTACAAAGACGATTTTGGTTTAAGATCTGTGTCTGCCATTACAAAACAAGTTTCTTGGAATTTTTTTTTTTTTTGCATTTTGATCTACATAATATTTATCCCATACTTCAGTATTTTAACTCAGGCAGTATGTATTCAAAACTTCAAAGTACAACTTACAAAAATGGTCAAATAATAGATTTATGTAGCCCAATCATTATGTATGTAACTTAGAAAGGATTTGAATCACTAAGTTCAAATTTCCACCTAAGAGAGGAATCTCTACTATGAGATGGTGCAAGGAGACATAGGTACCAGCTGAACTGTGGGTGTCACTATCTCAGCCTGATAAGAAAAATATATTTACTAGCATTTTGTATTAGACTCTTTTATTTTGATTATTTTATCTCACCCTCACAACAACCTGGTGAATTAGGCAGGCTAAAGATTATCTTTAATGAATAGTTAAGGCTAAGACTCAAAGAGTTAAGTGACTTGCCCTGGGTCAAAATTATCAAGTGGCTAATTTCTTTCATTAAAGAAGATACTTCTTTAATGCCAAGTGCAGAGATACTTCTTTTATACCTGCCTATTTTCTTTCTTTGAATACCTCTAATTGTTAAGAAGCATCTTCTGTCCCAGTCTCCCTAACATACCCTCTGACTTTCTGTATACCTACTTCTTTCAAAAAATATTTTTTGAGTACCCATTCCATCGTAATGTTATAGCTGCTGGGGTTGGAGCAGTGAAGACAGCAGATCTTAACCTGTGTGTGCAGTTAACACCTAAGGACACAACTGGATGTCTGTGCATTTTGTTCACCTGTGCCAGATGTCTTTGCTGAGCAGGAGAGGACAGGAGGGGGCAGGGGCAGAGACGGGGGAGAGTGGGGAGAGGGAAGATCTTGATTGGGTTCATGCTCATGTTTTTTCATCTTCATCTGGTTAAGACCTATTCCTTTTTTAGATCTTGGTCCAAGCATTTCTTCAGGGAGGCTTTCCTTTTTGTTCCTAGTCTAGATCACATTCTCCCATGGCATTCTTCTCATGCCCTTTGCAGGATATAATACTTTGAAATCAGATATATAGGTGACAATTGCCTGCCTCTTTCATCAAACTCAAGGTCCACAGGGAAGTGGACTGTATTTGTTCTCCACTGTGTTTCCAGCATCAAGCCCAGAACTACGTGACTTCCAATAAATAGCTGTTAAATGAATATATAAGCAGAGGATCAAGGACATGTTAAAAATAGTTAATGAAATACTAAAGTTGTAAGGTGTTCTGATTAAATACACAGATTGGCAATTATTATAACAGTAATAGCAAAGAGCTTTAGAAACCTCCCACATCAGAAGCTTTGGAACCAGATTTCCTGGCTATACCTCCTAGCTTGGTAACTTCAGGTCTGTTTCCACATTTTAAAAAATAGGGATAATATTGGTAGTTGTTTCATGGGCTGTTGTGAGAATTAAAGGAGTTATTACATGTAAAGTATTTGGAATAATGCCTAGCATTTAGAGAGCACTTAATAAATATTTGCAAATATCCTCTACATTTAAAACTCAACTCATTATGTTTCCTTTCAAATCAGCCTTCCCCACCCCTCTCATAATAATCTGACAATTCCTTCCCTGAGTGGCCCATTGATTGAATTTGTCCTAAGAAATTCAGTTAGGGGCTGGGGATGTGGCTCAAGTGGTAGTGCGCTCGCCTCGCATGTGTGTGGCCTGGGTTCAATCCTCAGCACCACATACAAAAAAACAAAAACAAAAACAAAAACAAAACAAAGATGTTGTGTCTGCCAAAAACTAAAAATAAATAAATAAATAAATATTTAAAAATTCTCTCTCTCTCCCTCTCTCTAAAAAAAAAAGAAATTCAGTTATTATCTCTGCAATGTTCTTTGCATCTATCTCCTCTTCAGTACCAACTTCCTCTCAACTAGGTGTTCAATACCCGCTACCTAAAATGTTTTAGTAGCTCCTGACTAGTATTCCTGCTTCCTGTCTCTGCTGTAACCCATCTCAGGTAATTCCAAATTCATTTATTAAACAACATCAAACAAATCAACATGTGTAGAGCCTAGCACTGAGTATTTAAAAATGGTAGCTATTATTTTCAGAGAATCCCCACAGCCAATAGGGAATGGTCTCCAGATCAGTAGCATCAAGTAGCATCTGGTTAGGAACGCAGAATCTCAAGCCCCGCCCCAGACCCACCTCATCAGAATCTGTACCTTAACAAGATGGTGTGTGTGTGCATGTGAGAGCTGGAGCTCTGCTCTAGTCAGTCCTTGTCCCTAGAACTTGCTTAACTCATCTGTCCCTAGGATTCACCCAGCCTCCCTCTGTCAACCCCCAGGCAGTGAACTCACTCCCCAAAGCAGCTCATTCCATTTTAGATGATTCTGTCTATGAGAATTCACTCCCTAGGGGAGCTTATTCTAGTTTCAAATAATTCTGTCGTAGTTTCTTATATTGAGCTAAATTTTGCTATCTTATATTTTCAGTTCTGCCTCTGAAGTCCATACAAGGAACATCAAATTCTCTTCTTCCTGGCAGAAAGCAGGGGATGAGGAAAGGGATGGGTGGTAGCTGTCAGGAGCCCCCTCAAGGAAAAATGAACTCTCTTTTTGAGTAGGCTGGCTCAGAGACAGCCAACAATTCCAGCCAAAGGGGAAGGAGAGGCAGGAGAAATGTATTTGTAACCAAAAGCACCAAGAAATAGGACTTCCTGTTCTGAGCTCCACCTCTTTCTCTAGGAAGCCATGTCACTGATACTTCTCATGTCACATATGACATCCTTTACCTACAGCCAGCTCCAGAGACACTGAGCCCACGCTGGTCAGGAAGCCACAAGTCAGTCGGCAGTCTGTGTTGAGGTGTGGTAGTACTTTTCAGTCTGACTGTCTTTGAGTAGGTCGGTGTCTGTCTCTCCAACAAGACCACAGACTCTTTCAGGGTAAAGGATTGTGTACCTGGCACGTAGCTGATACTCCATAAATATTATCTGCCTTGTACACTTCCAAGAAGAGCTACCTATTCTCCTGAGAATCCATAAAAAATGTAAGATAGCTAACATTTAGGATAATAACACTGCAGGTTTGTCTTAATTTTTTTTCTCTGCAAAGTACACATTAACTCATTCAATTTTGACAAGAAACCTACACATAGTCAGCATTATCTGCCATGGTCTGAATGCTTGTTTCCCACCCTGTCCCACTGATGTGTTGAAACCTAATCCCCAATGTGATGGTATTAAGAGGTGGGGCCTTAAGATCATGAGGAAAGAGCCCTCATGGACGTGGTTAGTGGCCTAATGGAAGAGGCTCAAAGGAACTTGATTGTCCTTTCTCCCATATGAGGAACAGTAAGAAGACACCACCACCTGTGAAATAGACCAGACACCAAACCTGTGGCTGCCTTGATCTCAGACTCCCTGGCCTCCAGAAGTGCAAACAATAAATTTCTGTTTTTTATCTTACCTTAGGCATGTCCCTTTAAGAAATGAGAAAGCTGATATTCAGAGAAGGTAAGAAATTTCCCAAGATTGTTTATCTAGGAAGTGGGCTGGTAAAAACTTGAACTCAGATCTCCAATCTCCAAAACCTGGAGCCACTCTTTTTCAAACTATATTACTTGACAGTTTTACACCTAGTTTTCCTAGTAATGTTGCCGATGGCCATAGCTGATGCAAAAAACAGGGTAACCAGGTAACCATTTAGAGTGAGCAGGGGAGCTCTGGAAAGACAGGTGGTGGAAGGTGTGGCAGGATCAGCCACCTGTCTGTCCCTGCCACGTCACCGTTTCACCACTTTCTGCTCTTGATTCTGCCTTCCTTCCTCCTTTTCCATCTTAGAGGTCATGTTCCATTAAAACCAAGAAAAATACAGATAGAAGAGAAAGGAGTCATTGTCTTGCCTGACAGAAGACCTGAGTGTGGAAAATAAAGCCATGGGAAATTTTTTTTTTTTTTTTTGCAAAGTGGCATTTGGGGACATTCGAGATTCCCTCCACCATCTGGTCCAAAACAATCCTTTCCATCTATTTTCCCCTATTACTATGTGGAAAATGCATTTTTCTCCAAGGTTAAGTCATAATATCAGGTCATAAGGTCAACCTCTCCCAGATGCAGTTGTTGCCCTGAAAATCTTTTCAGTTTCCCCTAAGTGCAGGACATGCTCTCACCACAAGGCCTGGGAACCATAACCCACAGTGGTTTCCTATCTGCTCTCTCAGGCTCACTCCAGAACATATGGTCATCGCACTCTGTTCCTTGCCCTCTACTTTCTACTGAGATCGTAGATATGATTTAATACATGCATAATGCACATGTTTTCCCCCAAATGTGCTTAAGTGTTCCACTACCATGCCCTTGGCATCTGGTTTCCTTGATCTGGAATGTTCTTTATATCTTCCCATGTCCTGATTGATGCTACTTCTTTAGGAAGTCATTCATGACCAACACCTCCACTGTCTGCATCCACTAACAGCTGGCAATTTATCTGGACTTCTCCTGCACAGAATTAGTCCTTTTTCAGGATATGAGCAGTCATCACCATACATAGAGTTCATTATGTCATAATCATATGTGACTTCCTGGTAGACTATACACTTCCCAACACCAGAGTCCATGTCTTCTCATCTTCACATCCCAAGGGACTATCACAGTTCCTGGCCCATACTTATTTAATAAACGGATAGTTATAAACACTAACTTCTGTTTGGAGGGCTTCTTATTTATTAAACACAATCAACTGCACCAGATATCAACACACTGGCATCCCATCAGAAGTAAAGTATTTCCATTACTCCAGGAATGTAGCACTGGCCAAAGGTAAAGGTTAGGGTACATAAACCAGGGACCTAAAAACATTTAAAACCACAACTGTGGGGAATTCCCTATTACCGTAGGAAGGGAGAGTGATCTTAAAAGAAACCATTTCCTGCCCCGCCTCAGCACCTAGTTTTTCATGAGGGGGCCTAGAGAGAATAGGAGGAAGAAGGAAAAAGAATTGGGGTGGAGGGGAAGCCATGTTTATCTAAGTCACCAATATTTTCCAGGTTCTTAATGTTTATCTGGAAGCAAGACTTGCTAAACTCCTAAGACCCTATTTCACTTTTATGATTTCTTCTCTGGTTTACCAACAGATAATTCTGGGATGATTTTTCTAATACCCATAGCCCAGTTGACTTTCCACAATTCCTCTTTGTGATAACGGAACTTATTCAGAAGATTCATGTGAGCCCACAATCAAATGAAAGTTACTGTCCACAACAATATGTTCTGCTTCCCAGGCAGCCCCTCTTCTGCTATTTCCTGACGCTTTTACAGACTTCACACCCAGCCATCAATCACAAGAGTGCTGACTTATTTTCCTTGTGGGTTATAACCACAAGGCCCCTGTAAGAGCCGGCTCTGCACAGGCTGGCTGGACTGAGGACTGGAACTAGAGCTGGCTTGTGGGGGAGGACAAAAGACATAGCCCTAAAGCCCCGGGGCCCTTGGAAAGTGCAGCTTACTAACTTTAATACTGTGTCCTCCCTCAAGCCTCTCTCAAGGGTCCAAGGAAACAGTCCACAAACCTACTGCTTCCTAAAGCCATCACCTGTTTCCTTCCAATGCTAGGTTTGATTTCAGAATAGACAGGGCTTCCAAGGAGAAAGAGCAGGTGTATGCTTAATTGGGGCTTGGGGAGCAGGGAGAGAGCATCTGCCACTATCATCCCAAGCAGGAAGGCAGATGGATTGTATGTCTATCCTGAGTTCAGCTTGACTACATCACAAATTCAGTTTTCTGTAATCCACAGTTACCCCATGGAATAGATATTGTTATTCACATTTTACAGAACAGGGAAACTGAAGTTCAGATAGAAGAAATCCATTACTCAATAGTACATACTTAATAAATATGGCATCGCAGATTAATAAAGCGATGTTTGATTCCAAAATCCATGCTATTTCTGTCATGCCAAATTACTGCCTCCTCCAGGAAGTCTCCATATGAATGGGCAGGAGGCTGAACAGCTATAACCATAGCACACAGCAAATGGGACAAAGACTGTCCCCACCCTTCTGACTCTGTACTCCACACTGAACTGCCAATCTCCCCTGGTAGGGACTGCCTAGCATCCACATATCCTGGTCTCTAAGTTACCCATCAATTTCCACCTGAAGAGGAAAACAACAATCACCAAAGAGATGTAGGCTTCTGGGGCGAGACTTCCTCTTAAGCCACAGCTCTCACTGTAGAACCTGCCACTGTTTTACTTTTAGTCTCCTTCCTGCCCTAATTTGTGCTCAAAACCATAAGTCAGGGTAGATCTTTCTAAAGTGTGAGCCTGGGCATCATGCTCCTCTGGACAAAACTTCTGTGGCACCCACTGTTCTCAAGATAAACTCCCTCTGCCCACTTAGAGGTGGAATGTTCTTCATACCCTGCCCCACCTGGCCTGTTGCCCAGTAGCATCTCCCATCACTCTATTATTCAGTCATTTCAATATTTTTTATTCATGCCTGGAATTCTCTTTCCTTCTCTCCTAGCCTGGAGACAGCCTCTGCTCTCATGAAGGACCAACTCCTGACTGTGGTCTCTTCTGAGAAGACCACCCTCACCAATAGTCCCTTAGCACTTTGTACTCACACCCTCATCTCCACTGAGCACTCAACACCCTCCCTCACATGCATGAGTCTTGTGTTCTGTCTCTTCCAGGGATGTGTACTATCAACTTGAAAAGTAATGGCAGGTGTCACAGCACCTAGGTAAGTGACATACATCGATTAACTAGACCTAAGACCCATCTCCATGGAGATGTGGCAATGGTCTGGTTTTGCTGGAAGAAATCTGAGGCTGGATCTAATTTTTGTTTTTTGTCTTCTTAAAATGAACTAAATTCCACAGTTTGTGGTATTGAATGTCTAACTGTCCTAGGAAGAGCTGAATGGTTCTAAAATCGAGTTGAAGAGCTTTGAGGCAAAGGAAGCCTTTGAACCAGTTTCATTAACAATCTTGCTGGAATAAAACACTTGGGCCTTAAATGTGCTTGTTTTCTTTAGGTGCTGTGGCATGCTATTGGAAAGTCCTCTAGATGGAATCCATACACTCTTGAGACTGCCTTTGTTTTTGTTTCATATGTAGAAGTCGGTAGCAGCCCCATCAAAAGAAGTGAGTGTCTCATCCAGAACCAAAACTCAAGAGGAAATTGAGCTCCCTTTGGAATGAACATGCTAGTGCCTCATTTCTAACTGCAGCATGTGCCATTTACTTTACTTTGCCTTTAAGATTGGGTCAAACGATGCACCAGCCCAGCCTCCGAAGGCATACAACGCATCTCACTTTAGCTCAAAGGAGAGACCCCAATATGGTGTGTGTAACCAATGCCTGGGTAAACCAATGCACATCTCTGATGCATCTAAAACAGGATGTGCTCAGGCCTTTGGAAACTCACCACCTGCCTGAAAAACATTTCCTCCAGCCAAGAGCATACCAGGTTTGATCTTCACCCTTAGTTCACAGACTAGCCTGTGTTGGGTCTGACCAAAAGGACAGAGATGAGACCTGGACCTGGCTAGTCCTTTCCGGACCACATTGTCCCTGGCTATCACTGCCTCACCAGGCCCCAGTCTGACTGAAAATGATGAGAGCTAACGGAAAACTCTGTAAGTGTGGAGGGGAAGGGGTGTTGGGGCTGGGCCATGTAGCCACAGGCAGATGGTTGGTATCTCCTCTCCCATCCAAAATCCCCACTTCTTTATCTTCCTAAAGATAGAAAGGGAGACAGAAATCTAGAAGGAGAGTAGCATTTATTTATGCTTCTAGTTCTTGAGTTTTAAAAACTGTTGAGCTATTTTTGCTTTTGACAAATATCCATTTTCCTCAGTCCTTTCCCAACAAAGTTAATGTCAAGTTGTCATTTATATATCTGCAGTTCTTTGATTTTACTTTGGCTTACTGGGGAGAGAAGACTTGCAACCTCTGCCCCACAGGGATGGGCTAGTTAAGCTAATCTTCCTTGGAAACCTTTGTAAAAACAACTCTTGAAGCAGCTAGTCCAATGGTCAACAGAGCTCTGCTAGAAAGGCTGATTTTCATACAGTGGGTTTGTTGACAGTGGTAACTACCAATAAGCTAGAAATCCCCTTTCCTAGAAGCACATGACAGCAAGCTGAAGACACACTTCCTTGTTTAAACTAGACTAACCATCACAGGTTTCACTGAAGTGGGTCATTTTTACAATGTTCTTATGTGTGTGCCATGGCCAAGGCCAGAATCCACCTGGATCACTTTGGGATTCAGCAAGGTCAGGCTTACCTGTGATCATGCTCAGTGCTGACAGGCAGGCTAAGGCTTGGATATCAAGGTTCAGGCTCTGCAAATTTAAGGAAAAGTCTTTAATGGAGTCGAGCCACTCCCCAAATCCACGAAGGCACTGAAGTCGGTGCAGGACAAGTCCATTGCAGAACACAAACTTATCTTCAGCAGTGTTTGACCTGGGGGGGGGGGCGGATGAGAGGAGACACATGAAACAGGTCTGTTGGGTCTGGCCAATGTGATAACATGATAACAGGCAGACAGCCAAGGGGCAGTGTTCAGAACCTCAAGGGTACTGTAAAGTATGCTGAGGCACCTCCAGGGAACAAGACTATGTACCCAGGGGGTAAACAACTGGTAATGCCTGTCTGTGCTAACTTATGGGGGAGCGTCAGCCCCAGGCAAGATAGTTTCATGACACCTGTCTTATTCCTCCATTCAGTTGCTGGCTTGCTCTTGGACAGGATATGGAGTAGCAGACAATCATGGACTACATAGGTGAAGCCCAGTGACTGGTCCCATGGAGCTCCTGAATTGGGCTTGTCCCTTATTTTCTTAAACGCCAAAACAGATAAGACCTGAGGCTAGACACTGTAATTCCATTGTGCAGATTGTAAAAGCATCAAGTCCTACCAAGCACCAGAAGTCAATCACAAACTAAAAACTGAACTAACTGAAAATTTGTATTTCCTTCTCTCTTTGAACAGTGGGGCTGCAGAGGGCTATTTATGTGGCTTGGTAGTAAAGTGCTTGTCTATCATGCATGAGGCCCGGGGTTTGATCCCCAGCACCCGCCCCCCAAATTAGAAAATGATTATTTCCATAATCATCATAATCATTCCATTCATCTCTTAAGAAAGGTGCTCTGGAACCTCTAGTTGGACATGATAGCTTAGCAGTGTGACCTTGGACATTCCTTAAATCTCTCTGGGACTTCCTTTCCCTTATCCATAAAACAGGAATTCAAATTGCTAACTCCTAAGGTATTCGAGGGAATTACATAAAATAAAGGATTGGAAAGCCCAGGCACTGTGCCTTTAGTACACAGGAGGATGCAAAAATATTAGTGGTAACTAATTCTAAATTCCACGTGGTCCTTAATTTAATCTTAGTTTAACTTTATAATATCTTACTACACATTTATCTATGTTGGCCTGTCACATTCACAAGCCAACATGTTTTTTGGATGAATAGCTTTATTCATTCCTTCACTCAGCAAGTATTTACTGAGCACCAAGTATGAACCATTACTAGAGTCAGGCACTGGAGAAAACTTGGTGAATGAATAGGACAGATATGGTGCCTGCCTGAGTGGAGCTTACTGTCTACTCTGCTGTGCACATATTAGATGACAGTCACAGTGCTGCTGGGCTCTGGCATGCACTGAATTGGCTGTACATTAAGCTAATTACCGACACTATAATTGTAACTTCACCTTTCCTCTTCCCCTGATCCTGCCACACAAAGCACATAGGACAGAATGATTCAATCTTAGAGTTTAAACATGGGCCTATGACTGCGGGAATCCAAATGAACAGAGCACAGGTTAAACACGCAGGTGCTGGATTTCTTCCTATATGATTTAGTGAAATGTTGGTATCATCTCCTAAGAATAGGAAGATGGAAATAAGCATGCGTGAATAAAAACAGTAATAAAGTTTTTTTTTAAAAAAGAGCTAACTGTGGGATATATGAGAGGAGCTTAGAGAGATCTGAAGCCTTTTGAAAAATCACTTCCTCTTGTGTTTGGTGTTACTGAGCATGAGAGGCTGGACCAAATCTTTTGATGGGGTGTATGTGTGGTGGTGGTGGGGGGTGCTGTTCTTTTGGAGTAAAAGCTGGGGGTTGTGAAGCTGTGGAACTCTTTAGAGCCCCATCAAATATATAGAACAATAACTTGCAATAGAAACTTATGAGGTAAACACAGTGTACCCAAGCAAATACTTACTCCCAGGAAATACCGTATCCACCATGAGAATCTTCCTAGAACCATAGAATATTGAGGCTGTTAGGGACTTCAGACATCAGCACATTCATCCTCCTTATTTTACAAAGGAGGAAGCTGGATTTCCAGTAAGGCAATAACCTGCTCAGGCTCTCACAGCAAACACATGTTAGAATTGGGACTAGAACCCAGAAGTCCTGGTTGCCTCCTCAGTGTTCCTTCCGCTACCTACTGCTAGTGTTTCTAATACCTGATCATATTTCCTATTTGCTCCTTGAGCAAACTTTTCACCAATTATTTGGTTGCAAGCAAAGAAGTTTGAAGTCTTTTTCAAAGGAAGAAATAGACTGAAGGAAAATGAAATCATAGTAATTACCTGATGGAAAGTCTGAGAACAAACAGCTCCAAAAAGGCTGATTCTATAAGTAATGTCTGATCTTCTTTGGGGAGATCAGTAAATCCTGGAATCTTTTCTGCCCAGCTTCTGGATACGTCAATGGAGGCTGTCAGAAGGTTGTAGAACTGTTGCACGTGCTCAGCATCTGTGCCTGCAGTGGCCTGGTCAGTGGGACAGTACTAAAATGCAAATCACAGAGAGCAGCGTCATCCCGATTCCTTGGTAATAATACCACCATTTACAAATTGGCTCTTCCCAGTCTATCAATGCCTCAATCTTTACATTTATTTTAAGGTTCCAAGGTTTATAAAATCCTTTTGCATTCACAGTCTCATCTGATTCTCACAATGGCCCCGTGATATCAAAAAGTGAATTCATTATTATTACTCAATAGACAAGGAAAATGGTATATGTCCCTTTAGTTTCCAGTCTTAACTTGTCCTGCAAACATCTGGGGAGCTTAAAAAAGAAAAAAGAAACACTTGATCCCCAGAGATTCTATCCCCAGAGATTCTAATTTAATTGGTCTGGGGTAAGGTCTGGCCATCAAGAATTTTAAAAGCTCTCCAGATGATTCCAAAGAGCAGCCCACATTGAGAACCACTGCCCTAAGGGTTTGGGTCTGCATGGACCTCCAGGGTCTAGCGATTCTGGGATAGTACAGTGGTTTCCCAACAAGAGGCCATGTTAACCCAGCAGCTCTGGATGATGTTCTGGACCAACAGCATTAGCAACACCTGGGAATTTGCTAGAAATAAATCTCTGGCCCCAACCCAGACCTACCTAACCAGAAACTCTGGGGGCCGGCCCAGCAGACTGGTTTCTTCAAGACCTTCAGGCAATTCTCATGTACACTGAAGTTTGAGAATCATGGATTTAACCAATAGGAGAAAGAAACAATTTTTTTGCTTCCTTCAATGGATTTCTGTGAGACAAAAGAAACTAAGAAGTATGTGTGTGTGCACGTGTGCATGTGCGTGTATGTGTGTGTGTGTGTGTGTGTGTGTGATTAGGGGGTGAAGTGTGACCTTGGCAGAGCTTAGGCAACTGTGTGCCTTCAGACACAGGACTTGTGGCTACTTAATGAAATGAAACAAAATTTAAAATTCTGTTCTTCCTCATCATACTAGCCACATTTCAAGGGCTAAATAGCCAAATAAGGAACAGAATGTTTCTATCACTACAGAAAATCTACTGGGCAGTACTGATCTAGAAAGCTTCAAAAGGGAAGAAGAACCGTATAGCAGGAATGAAGTCTCTACCTAGCTCTTGGATTTTCTGGTAGAAGGACCAGTTTGCTTGAATCATGGAGGAAAAATTTTTCTGCTTTGGGCAGGAAGATTGATACAGCAAGATAATACTCAACGAACAGCAAACAACACAGATTCAAGAGATATGCAGAAGCACACATGTAAATATGTGTGCCTTCACATTAACATGGCTCAGTAAGATTTTGCATCCCTTCTCTCCATTGATCCTCAGGGGCAAGGATTTTAATCCTTATTTTACAGAGGAGCAAACTGAGACTCAGAAACTTTCCCAAGTCACATAAGTGGCAAGCCAGGACTTAAACTGGCTCTGGGACTTCAAGTCCTTCACTTCCTGCCTGATGTTACTAGTTGGTAGTTACTGAGATCTTTAAAAAGCTTCTAGCTTTACAATAATTAGAGCTCTTCAGGTAGGTATTTATTGGCCCCATACTTCTGTCAGCAGCACAGTGGCTGGCACATAACCACCCCTCAATAAATAGTTGTCAAATATTTGTTTTTTCAATGAAAGAATAGTCAGGGGAGTGCCTAGATTAGCTGCCATACCCAAGCTGATTGGAAGAGAAAACAGTCACTAAGCAGGAAGGTTTTGACTTTAGAGCTACCTAGGTATGAGGACTTACTAGGACCTACTTAATTTGGTCTTTTAATTTTTATTTTATTTTTTAAATTTTTTTAGTTGTTGATAGATCTTTATTTTATTTACATATACATGGTGCTGAGAATCGAACCCAGTGCCTCACACATGCCAGGCAAGTGCACTATGGCCGAGCTCCAGCCCCAGCCCCTGATTTGGTCTTTTTAAATTTGCTTTTTTTCCAAGAAGCATCAAGACATAACTGGAGAAACATCAGACTTAGAGCCTAGGAACTTTATATCAGTTTTGTCCTGGCCCCTAGTTTGTAGAAAAAAAAATGTAGCTCTATTTCACTTTTCTGAGCCCCAGTTTTCTGTTCTGTAGAATAGGGATAATAATACCATTTTAAAAATTTTGTTGTGATGATTAAATGTGATAATATATGGAAAGGGGCTGACATGTAGAACAAGTGTAAAGAACGATGGTGGTGATGGTATGGGTATAGGTTGTGATAGCTGAAACTGTCACCATTCCTCAGCTTCCTTATTTATTGAATGGGAGGATAGGCTAAAGTGTGAGTTTTCTCATTTTCACTCTATTTTTCTAAGATCCTATAATCAGGTCCAGTTTAAAGCTCTGGCTCCTTTGTTTCAACAATCTCACAAAGTGTCTGGGATTCTATGAAATCATGAATATTGTGTGATGCTCTGGACCATGGGACTAAAGTCCAGGAAGAAGTATGACCTTCCCAAGGGCATTCGAGGATGTTGCATGGCCCCCTTATCACAGGCATTTCCTACCACTGCCTTTCAGCACACACACCCTAACTAGGGGAGAAAAGAGGGATTTTTCTTTACTTTCTCCTGTGAATCTAATACTGTATACTTTCCAAAGGCAGGATAAAATTCAGGGGAGGTCCCCCTTTAAAAAGTTGATAGCACTCCATGAGAAGCCTCCTAATGAGTGGTAGTACGAAGAAGAGGATAGTATGTTGGACCCAGTAGCTGGTCCTCTGGGCTGTGGCACTGACCTGCTGTGTAACTCTAAACAAATCCCTTAACTTCTCTGGCTCTATTTCTGTCTCTGAAATAGGAATCAACTGGATTAGCTAATCACTAAGATTTCTTCTGAGTCTTGCATTCAAAGATTATAAATATTGCTAAAAATCACAACAGATACGGTGTTATTGCCTAGAATTTGACACCAATTCAGCATTATTTGTTTTTAACTAGTGGGTTAAATGGAGAGAAGAAGACTAAAGGATGTAAACTCTCCCCTGGAGATGGGATCTAACAGCCCCCTCTTGCATTGACTTCCCTGAACCGTGGCTCCCGACTCAACAGTCACTCAGCTTCCAATATTTGTTCAGAACCCACCAGAGCGCGCGTAGCTTTCACCTGGGGTCCTCTGCAGGCCCCTGTCCCTGCTGAGCTCACATTTCACGCCTCCTGCACTCAGGGAAGAGCAGTCTCTGCCTGCCCTGTGTGTGTACTTTTCTCTGATGGAGCCCAGCAAGGAGGAAAGCCAGCAGGTCTGGCCTGTCAGTCTCTAGCCAGGCCCTCTGGGCTTCACCTGCAGTGATTCTGGTCCAAGTCCCAGAATTCTGGAGCCAAACTGGATTCAGCCTGAGCCACCAGTATCTTGGGGGTGACTGGAGGGTCAGTATCCAATGCTGGGGGAAAAGAAAAATCATCTCCTCTACTGAACATAAGATTTAAAAAACAGAACAAAACATGCCAGATTCTTTGCCTGCCTTAGCAGTTTAGACTTGGAGTTGGAAGAACCAGATTCCCCAGTCCTGCTTCTGAGCTCTCTTACAGAGCTTTGACTCTGGGCAAGGTAAGTTTAGGTTCACTGAAGAAAATCTAGGAATGGATGTTTACTGATCTTGCCAATCAAATCCAGGCCGGATACAGAAGAATTTCTTAAATAAAATTTTCTTGTTTATACTAATTTTTAATTCCAGCATACGAGAATAGTTGAGCCATCATAATCTGTCTTTACCACTAGTCAAAGATGTAGCATTATGTCTAATGACAGCCAGTGCCAAATGGAGATTTCTCTGAAGCAACTAGAATGAGAATCCAGAGCCACAAACAATAGCATGGGTATTATTTAAATGAAAATGCATCTGTACATTTCATGCAATAATAACCCAACTGTATAAGTTAGATTTCAGCAACAGCCTAGGCCAAAAAATAAGTTATTTGAAAGGAGACTATCAACCAATGCCTAAAAAAAAAAAAAAGTGATGAGATGCTTTAATAGTTTAGTAGGATCAAATATTTATCTCATTTTCAGTTTTAGCTAGATATATAAAATATCCTAAGGATGCATTTCTCTCTCCTTAGTATGTTATTTTTCTCTGGGTCTTTATATCTCTAAAAATTTTAGACATGAACATTCTATGAGTCAAGCAATGTATTCTTAGGTTCTTACACTTTAAACAGTGATGTTTTAAAATTGGCAATGAATGTATTTCCCCACAAATTTCTTCTTTTCTTATCTAACTGCCTGCCCTCCTCCCCTGCAAAAAGCCAAAGCCCATAAAACTCCCCTCCCCCGATGAATGACTCCACTGGAGTTCCAAATTTACCTTCTTTCTCTTTCTCAGGCATGAGAGCTTTCTGAGGGCAGGAGCTTTGTCTTGTCCAACAATCAATGTGTTACTACCCTAGCACAGTGCCTGACATCTGACAGCCATTCAATAAATGTGTTAAAAAAATTAATGTCTTTCTGGAAAATCTGTATCTGTATTGTTCAATCTTTCTGAACCTGAGGAAAAACTGGGAAAGTACAGGTCAAATTGATTGTCATTATTAAGACATTGGTGGCTCTCAAACCTTAATGTGCCAAACAACCAGTTGAGGCTCTTGTTAAAATATAAATTCCTGCCTGCATCCCTCTTCCCTCAATTCGGATTCAGAGGGTCTGGGTGTGGCTTGGGATTCCGCATTTTAATGCAAACACTGGAGTTTTTCTGGGTATCACTGCTCAGGGAAATCCTGAGCTGCACTCAAGAACCGAACTGTAGAACTGTAGCAGGTGTGATGGTTAGAGGGTCAGGGAGAGAAGGCTGGAAGGGATCACAGGAGTGCAGTTAGCCTAATCTCTCCACCATTCAGATGAGGAAACTGAGGCCCTTGGAGGGATAGGAACTGGCCTGAAATCATCTAGTGAATTAATCGTTGGCAGTTTGAGAGTGTCTTCTGTGAAGATTCATGAAACCACTCTTTTTCGGTCTTCTTCATGCTGCCTTCTCCATAGGTTTAATATGTGCTAGCTGCGCTGCCTCTTACAGACTATTCTGTGAACACTTAAATGCCATTTGCTGATGCCTCGTTTTGTCTGGGCAGCACCTCTTGTATTTGCAGTCTGTTACTGCACTAAATGGCATTGATTACCAGAAAACATCCTAGTGTGCTGAAAATACTTGGAATGACCAACTAATGAGGACATTAAGTATATTTTCTCATTAGTAATTATGCAGGCACTGAAGCCAAGCCCAGTGTCTATATATACTTGTATTGCTAAATTAAAAGCAACTGTGGGGCAGAGAATAGCAGCAGTTCGAGAAGAAACAAATCAAACGTGACATGTTTTGACTGCACTGATGTACAATGATCTGAGCTCATTTTTGAGGGAGAGAAGTTTGGCCCAAAGGAGAAGTGAAGGTCCCAGAGCCAGGAATGCGTCACAGGGCTCAGGAGCTCTTGTTCTGGCCTCTTGAAGCATTCATTCCCTCTGTGACTTGGAACAAAACCCTTCCCTTTCCCACAAATGGAGAAAACTGCTCAATTTCTACCTTCCAGGCACATATGCTGTTACATGGAGATTAAAACATACCACGGCTGGCAAGCAGCCCCTTTCTCTACTGACCTGATTCACTGCAAGAAGATAGCACCTTTAATAAATTGTATCGGTCAAATCAGCTCTCAGACTTGAAGCTGACAGGACAAATTCTTATTTAAAATGTAATAAATTATAGACACATATTGTTAAAATCAGTTACTGCTGAGGAGTGGGACCAGGCAGGTATAAATGAAGAGAAAACAATGTTCTTTTTTTTTTCATTGTATCCACTTCTAAATGGCTTGTTTTTTAAAAAATGAATGGGTATCTATTACTATTATTGTAAATTTATGAATATCTAATAAATTGTCTATCTTTAAAACTCTAGTAAGTTGCCATTAAATAGAAGTGGCAATGTAATGACATGGAAATACCTTGAGTGATGTGATTTGGGTCTTAGCCTAGTTCTGCCCTGACCCTAGGCAAGTGAGTTTACCCCTTTAAGTCTTAACTTCTCTGAAAATGTGGGGGCTGGATTAGATGATCTCAAGGTCACCTCCAGGTCTGTGAATTTGCAAATATAAAACTTTAAGGGAAAGGTTATGAAAGTTGAATTTCATTGAATGACAGACTTAAACTACTGAAACCATACATTTTGCCACAGAGGGGTTTAAGTAGAAATTATATAAGAATATATGCTATGGTGCCTGGTTCAAAGTAGGCAGTCAACAAATTCATTTTGTTTCATTCATTTCATGTACTAAGGTTTTGATAGAGAAAAAAAGCAAGTTTAATTTTAATTAATATCAAGTTATTTAGCCATATGTATTCTTGTATGTATATGTATATGTAACCACTTGTATTTAGGGATGCTAAAGGAAATCTCAGAATCTTAAAAAAATAATAAAGAGTTGGAAAGGACTTAATATGTCATCTAAAATAACCATACTTCTGGTGCTGCTGATCTCACACTTTGAGAGCAACTGCTTTGACCTCAGAGTGAGCTGGAAGAGGTCCCCTTCCTTCTCTATTCAGCTCTTCCTGTGGGAGCTGTAGTCCTTTTTTGCCACAGAGGAAAAGAGTGGCCTCATTCCACCAAATCTTCCTTTCTCTCTCTCTAGTTCCATTTCCTACAACCATCTCTTACAAGTTCCCAGAAACAGCATCCACATTCTTCTTAAAACCCAGCCTGGAACAATCTCAGTTTTTGAAGAGTGGTCTGACAGGACAGAGTCCGTGAGACCATACTGAATTTGGTTCTGGTCCAGTACTTATAGCACTGCAGGAGGTAATTCAGCATCCCTCTCTTTCACCACACACATACTTTGTGAGTTCATATTGAGTGTCTATGGAATAAACTCCCGAGATTCTTCTTAACATGAACCACTGACAAGCCAAGGCTCTCCCACTTTTTTTCTTAATTCTAAATGTTGAGCTTCACATTTATTTTTGTTAATTTTCTTCATGATGGCTTCAGCCCTTCCTGTTCCAACCTGTCGAGATCACTCTGAATGTTGATACTGACATCCATCATATTAGCGATCCCTCCCAGCTTTCTGTCATCTGCAAATGTGATCAGCATGCTCCTATGTCTTCATCCAAGTTTTTGACGAAAACTCACTGTATTTTTTAAAAAGTCTTTTAATTTACTTGATTTTGGTCCAATTTTTGATAATTCTGTAAAGCTATCTAAAAAAATAGGAGAACCTAAGCTATAAAGTTCAACCTGAACTCCAAAACAATGCAATTAAAATAAATATGCTTTGCAAAATTGAGCCAGGCCCCAAAGGTAGTCTCAGTGTGACCCAGACTCTGGCATGGTCAATCTGCTATTTTGGACAAAGCTAACAATTAAATTGGATAAATGTTTGTTGATGAGGATGATGACTCTAGACTAACAGACTGAATGGTGCAGAGGCAAGCAAACACACTGGATTGATTTTTCAGTGTGGAGACAGTTCCCAGCTGGGACAACTCAAAGTGCTAGGGAAGGTTTGCCACTGAATGAGTTATTAGGCCACACAGGCTGATAATTGGATAATCCGGGGCCAAAATATCACTTCTAGGGCCTAACTTCATGGGATTGACCATCAGGAGTGATGTCAAATGCCCTGGAACAATGTCAGATTGTGCGTTGTAGCCTTGGCCAAGGCAGTGCCTAGATGCTTCATTCACAAAGATGGACCACATGGGGAGGGGGAAGGGGTACTTTAGGGAGAAGTCTTCATTCCCAATACTTTGTCCAGCATCCACTGACTGAAATCAGAGAGGCAGTGAAGCTTGGTGTTAAGGAGCACAGAATTTGGGTTCACTACACTTGGCTTCTAAATTCTATCTCATATGCATGTTAGCTATGTCCTTGGGCAAATTAGTCCTTTAGCCTGTCCTAGTTTTAATTTCCTCATCTGTGCAATGGAGCTCATAATACTTACCTTAATGGTGTTACTGCACGGTACCTGACATATGTAGTGTTCTTACTCATTAATATATTCAACTAATGGCAGAGTAAAAAAGTTTGGTCAAGGAAATAACATATAAAGCTCTGTGCTAAAACTTTGACAAGTATTATCCATATTTAATTTTCATGAACAACCCCAGGAAGTAGATGTTATTGCCCTATAACACAGATGAGAAAACTGAGATATTAAAAGATTTAATCAGTTGCTCAAGGTGACCCAACTAGGAAATGATGGTGTTGGGATTTTCATCTAGGCATGCATGCTTCCAAAGCCTAGGCCCTTAACTACTGCATTATTCTGTTATACTATTATCTGAGACTTGACTTTAGTTAAGAGCTGCTACTTGTAATCAGAAGAAGAGTCCTCAGCCTTTGGTGCTAAGGATCAACTGTGCTTCTCCTAAGGAGTCTTGTGATCAGGTATAGAGAGGAGGCTTCACAGTCTAGTGAGGGTGGGGATGTGGGAGAGAGGATCACAGCAGGTACACCAATCATTTCTGTCAACACTACAACTGCAAAGGGGGGCACACAGCAAAGACACACTTGCACACTTTGCCAGACAGTTAACTGGATGACTGAAATGCTGACTAGACCTGAGGAAAGCAATCTGGTAGTAGCTGCCTATCAGATCAACCAAATGGAGACCCCTGTACTGGTCTGGCTTTTTCTGTATTTCTAAGTTTTCTTTTCATCAAGTGGAGATAATGATCCCTACAGTCCATGACTGGTTAAGGATTAAATAAGACAATATACCACAATGTCTTACATGTAGAAATTATTCAGTAATTGTGATCTTTTTCTCTTCCCTTCCCTCTTCAGCCAGACCCTGTCTTATTAGAAGTTTGCTTTTCTAAATCCTTAAAAACAAACAAACAACAACAACAAAAAACTGCCTTTCAGTAATGTTTGTACATTTTTTCAGAAAATCCTTTCTCATGGCTCTAAATTTGCAGAAATCCAACTGATGAGATTTTATTATATCTTATATGAAATAAAAATGGTGATATGTTTTGGCTGATTTAAATCACAACACCGGTAACCATTTAAGGTTTTTAAAGTGTTTCCATGATTCTTGAAACATCCCTCTGGGGTTAAATATTGTAATCATCACCACTACAGGGATGAGAGAGCTGAGAGCAGGAGCCAGGTGACACAGGCAGGAAGCAGCAGAGGTGGTGTTCCATCCCAGTCCTCCTGACACTACCTGATGTCAAGGCCAGAGCTCACTCCTCTCCATCAATGGTCTAATTCCTCTGAATAAGCAGCAGGTCAATCAATTCCAATGCAGTTGGGGAAACTGCTTAAGAATAATTTGAGACTTACCCAGAAGGTTTGACCATAATATGGAAACAAAAAGCAGAAAACAGTAGTCACTTTGTGGAGACCATGAAAAGAAATCTACAAATTGCAGTTCACCTGTGCAGATTTTCATTGGCACAACCACTAGGAACCCCACCACAATGGGTATGACAGGTGCAGCACTGTCAGGGTCATTTGTTAAGGCATTTAGAGACCTAATAACACATATTGTTTGACGCAATAGATGCACTAAATTGCAAAATAAAAGGAGAAATATAGAAAAGGTATGAAAACTGACTAGCATGGTGCCAGCACAGTCATTCAATCAACTCATACTACTAGCATCATTAATAGAGATGCTGATCATTCACTCCAAAGCAGGACATCATAAAACTTACTCTGGAATAATCAAGATCTCTGGGTGTTGAGTCTGTTAAAGCTCGGACAAGGGCATTCATCATACAGATCGGAGGAGAAGGTGGGGAGGGCTGAGAAGGTTCCTGCTGTAGTGGGCTCTTTGGTTTGGAAGGCAGCCGACCTCTCCTCCCTTTCAGACTATCTGTACGAACAACTGATGCAGAGAGAGAGACATAAAACAATCCTTAGGATTATGTTATAAAAAAATATTATATTATGATTAGGTATAAATCACAAAAAAAGGAATCAAAATGCACCATAGTTGGACAATTATTACTAGGAACAACCATTAAAAAGTGGTAAGAAGTTTGCAATAATATTCAACAATGATTTAATGTGAGTTGAAACAGGCAAGCAAAAAAAGACAGCCCATACTTACGTTCGGTAATGAATTAGCCCTGAAAGTCTCCTTCTTAAATAGAACAAAGATGCATGTACACAAGCTGTCTATTGATTTTGAGAAATTAGAATTAGTAGTCTGTGGCTATTTTTAAACATAAAATACATCATACAAATAAAATGTTGGAAGGAAAGAGATCCTAGGAAAATTTACCATCCCATCAGAATTAATAACATTTTTTTGTGATGACTGAAAATGCATATAAGCAAAGTGGATGAAAAGCATGACATTCGTACCTTCTTTAACCATTCCGACACTGAGACACTTCTGAAATCGACAGTACTGACATCGGTTTCGACGTCTCTTGTCTACTGGGCAGTTTTTATTTGCCAGGCAAACATATTTTGCATTTTTCTGCACCGTTCTCTGAGAAAATACAATACAGAGATAGTCAACTAATAGTTTCTGGAAAGAGGTAGGACCTGACAAGATGTATTTTAATTACAATGTGAAAAGCGACAGCGCAATTCGTATAATTAGATAAATTTAATTTCCTAACACGCTAGCCTGCAGGAAAAACAATTTTATTAGTGTTAGCTGCTGACAATGAAAATCATCTCGGATTGTTCTGAAGCAAGTCTCAGGAGACACCCAACTCTGAATGATAAAATCATATCTGAAATTACCAGGTCAACATATCATACCTTGGAGGATTGGATTATCTCCACTTTTAATATCCCTTTGGGAACAATTTTCCACTTTGTTCCACTCCCCTGATTATTGCTGACCTTATTAAAATAAAATCAAAATTATCTGGGATGTACTTTGTATGCTATCACTATTGTAAGTCAAATATCTCAGTAACTGGCTTTGTTACTCAATAGAGATGAAATTGTAAAAAAGCAAAATAAGGGTTTGTCTTGTTAGAACATATAGGAAATAAGGTTTTAACTCAAAAAGAAATTAGCTTATTTGGCTTAGTTTATCATTAAAGGATATATATGGTAAACTGGCCATTTTTCATTTTTTAAAGCAAAATCTTAATACTGAATACTAAAAGTCACTGACAATAAAGAAGAAAGAAAAGAAGAAAGAAAGGAAGTAAGGAAGGAAAGAAGAACAAACCAGGAGACAAATAAGAGCAAGAGAAAGATAGAAATATGAAAGTTACATATGTTCAGTGCAAATTCTCATTAACTGGTTATTTCATAAGTGACTATTGATGCAGACACCAAAACAGCTATATTATAAAAGACACATCATAAAACTTGGGCTTTGATATAAAAACAACGTATTTTTTTCAGAATCTGTAGAATTTTGAAATGACACATGTAGAAATAATTAAATATACTTTATGCTCCAAAGTAAAAAAAGAAATGCTTGTTTTTTAAATTGAAAACATTTGTGCAAATGGATACATTTCATCACTTAGGGTAAAACTGCTCAGAAATTACCTGGATCTATACAACCCCAAATACAGTAGAAAGTTGGAAATCTATTTGGGAAGTCTGGCTGCATAAAAAAAAGAAAAACTCAGATAACTTTGGCTTTGTGACCTATTTTGCATTCAAAATTCTAGGTTTCCTTTCAACCTCTCCTTTATTTTCAGTGATCCTCATCCCCATGTTTCAGTTTTCATCTTGTCACCTTTTAATTTTATCTTAGAATATGGTTTCTAAATTGCTTATAGAAGACTTAAAAAATATAACAAAGCCAACCTCTCTCAAGTTTAAGACATATTTGCTCAGTTTAAAATGCGAAATTCTGAGACACAAACACACTTTTTGAGTTTCCAGCATTTAAATTTTCAGCAGTCTGTAAGGATAGGAAACTTGTGCTTTCTGAATGAAGCTCTCTTTCATTGAACATGCAGTAATTTCTAACACTCTATTTCTTGCCATTATCCTCAAGGCAATATGCCAATTTAAGTGCCAGTGGCATTTTGCTTCAGGTATACATTTTCCCAATAACCTGAAGCCTTCCCCACATTTATGTGTGCCTGCACAGTTTAAGGACAGAGAGAGATCGTTACGGTTCAATCACTGGATTCCCATCATTAGCTGCACTTCATGTCACATTTTTAAAGAATTCAATTTAATGGTAGAAAGCCACTGGGTAAAACCTGCTCCGGTTCCCTTAATTAACAGATCCGTGGGGTTGTTCTCCCCCATCCTACCCCCACCATTTCAAGTATAGATTTGTTTTCAGGGATTGTGGAGAAAAGAGAGGCTGTTGGAAAGCACTTAATGGACATTTCTAGATTCAGAATGTATGACCACTCCCATATTTTGGTCAACTCTAAATTATTTAGGAGTGATTCTATTTGCAGACTACTCATAATTCTCTTAATTGTTTTCCATTCTTTTCTTCCATATCCTGCTTTTTCCCACTATTCTTAATGATGTACAAATTAAACCTGCTAAGGGAATGCAGTTACTTCAAAGTTGCCCTGGTTAAGAGGAGGAAAAACATGGCTAAGGTTCTGTATTTAAGACATCATAATCCTGCATACCTGTAGGGCACTTTACACATTGCAAAGTCTTTCCATAAGCATTTTCTCATGTATCTGCAGAATTCAATTAATGACACGATTACCATCTCCAAATCAAAAATAACTCTTGCTTGATGCTAAGCATTCCCATCCACAAACATGTGCATTTTTACAAATACTTTGTAGTTTTCATTTAATAATGAACTATTGTTTATGGCCTTTTAAGAATTCTAAAGTGGGGGCTGGGGATGTGGCTCAAGTGGTAGTGTGCTCGCCTGGTATGCCTGTGGCCCGGGTTCAATCCTCAGCACCACATACAAATAAAGATGTTGTGTCCGCCAAAAAAAAAAAAACTAAAAAAAAAATTAAATAAATAATAAAAAAAGAATTCTAAAGTGCTTTTGCATATACTTTTATCTCCTTGAATACTCACAGCCTTTCTCTGAGTTTTATTCATAAATAGGGAAACTAAATCCTAGAAAGAAGTGTCATGCACAATGTCATACAACTGGTAGGTGACAATTTAGAGGTCCTATTTGAGTCTTCTCACTCAGTTCCTGAACATTCCCAGATATATCCTATTGGCCTCCAAATCCAAGTTACCCAATCAGGATTCTGTTTCCCTTCTCTCTCTACCCTGCCCAGCAATGGAGGCTAGGGAGTAACTTGTGTGGGTTTACAAATGCCTGAAGTAATGGTCAATGGCATGGGGAGGAAGAAGAGTGGCACAGAAGAAAATGTCTGAAGCAGTCTGGGAATGGCAAGAGGCAGAGCAGCAAGAGAATGAGTTCCCTTCACCAACCTGGGTGAAAATAGCATTGAACTCAGAAGTCAAGAGAAGCCAGCTGGACCCATCCTGTGTGGAGTTAAATCACTGTGTACAGCTACCTCAAGGGTTCACCTCTTTTGGGATTGGCTTCCTCAGGGGAAGATGGATGACCCTCTCACTGTCAAATTCTCCTCAGGGTTTATAAAAGAATGAACAATATTGAAACCTGGCACTGTGGGTGGTATATAGAGAAGGAAGAGCTCCTAGATGAGTGGATTAGTGAGATCCCCAACTTCTATCTCCAGTGAAGGGAGCCACCCAAACTCCATCTAGCCAGTTACACTATCTATTCTGCCAATGCAGAGCTATGAAAAGGATAGGTGCTTTGGGGACACAAAAACATGAGTCAGCATCCTGCCTCCATCCCACTCTGAGTGTGTGTCCTGTCCCAGTTCAATGACCTCTCTCACCCTCCCTGACCCATCTCTGAAACAAGGATAATCATCAAGACACTGTTGACCAAAATAGCTTTTGAGTGGTCAGAATTCAGTCTCAGGTCTGGTTAATTCTAGAGTCTCAGCTCATACTGTGAGGATTAAGCAAGATACAAATGTCCAGGGCCTGCCATGCAGATCCTATCCCCTCAGACTCTCTGGACGGACAGAAAAGGAATGCATTTTTTTTTTTTTTTCATTGTAGAGGTTACAGATCCTTCTGACAATCTGCTGAAAGCTCTCTCCAGAAAAGTGCTCATAAGGCAATGTCAGATCAAGAACCCTCACGTCCATCTCTGGGTGGCCTCCTGACCATGGGCCTCAAGTTTAAAAACCCCCAGAAAAATGGGTCTAAAGTGTAAAGGCGACACCTCTCAAACCATGAAGGAGAAGAATTACTTCTACACCCACTAAGATGATAGCTTCAATTAAGGGGCTGGCTGCAGAGGGGAGGGGGGGCGCCAGGAAGAGGTGTGCGCTCACCTTGAAGAAGCCCTTGCAGCCCTCACAGGTGCGCACCCCATAGTGCTGGCAGGCGGCGTTGTCCCCGCACACAGCGCAGGTGCCCTCTCCGGAAGACGAGCTCCTGTTGGGGGGCGATGGCAGGCTGGGACTCTCGCCCAGCAGGCTGGTCGCGGTAGGGGAGGCAGTGAGGCCCAGCGGCGGGAAGGCCAGCGCGGCCGCTCTCTTGGCCAGCGGCAGCCCGTATGGGTGGCCCTCGAGCGCGGCAGCCTGGCTGCCAGCGGCGGCCGCGGCTCCCAGCGGCAGGCTGAGCGCTGCAGCGGCCGTCGGGTCATAACCGAGGTGGTGGCCGCCGGCCGGGCTGGGCGCTGGAGGGTGTGGCGGCGAGGGCTTGAAGTGGAAGAGCGGGAAGCGCGCGCCCGCCACGGTGGACACTGCTTTCATCGGCGGGTCCAGCAGCGGGCCAGGCGCAATGCAGCCAGGAGCCGAAGGCAGCGCATCTTCCCACAGCGCCCCGGCTTGCGGGGGGAAGCCCGGCGTGGTAGGGGTGGACGGCGGGGACTGCTTGAAGTACATGGAGGTGCTGGGTAGTACCTCGTCTTCCGGGCCAGAGGGAGGAGGAATGGACGGCTGCTGCTGCTGCTGCTGGTGATGGTGATGGTGATGGTGGTGGTGGTGGTGATGATGATGGTAGCCTTGCGCGCGGCCCTCTTCCATCTTGATCAAAGGCCGCGGCCCAGAAGGAGGCATTTGGTACAGGCAGGAGGGCTTGAGTTCGTAGCTGCTGGAGTAGCCCTCCATGAAGGTACTGAAACTGGGCAGAGACGTCGTGGCAGTGGCCGTGATCTCTGTACTGCCGAGGTCCATGGTCAGCTTGGCATAGTCGGGGTTCATGATTTCCGTGGTGTATTCAGAGCCATACGTCTGTGCTGCATAACTGGACCCTGGAGGCGAAGGGCTATACTGGGCTTGCACGCAGGGCATATCTGCAGGGGCAGAGAAAAGGATCTTTCAGAAATAAGGCAGCACTGGACTCACTGCTTTCTACTCTGGGAAGCACAGGAAGTGGCATCTTTCTGTTAGCACAGACTTTCTTCCTCCCTGGGAAGTTAGCTGAATCCTGAAAAGGGGCCACAAGACCCAGAATCTGGCCTCCTGGGAACCTCAATATCCATCTTCTCTCTTGCCCTGTTTTCCACCAGACCTGGGAACTTGATATCTTTCCTCATAAGCTCAGAGATGTATTTTTAAAAGTGGCTTTGAGTGCTATAAACTAATTGGTGTGACTCCTCAGTCACAAGCTGGGAGGACAAAGGAAAAGCCACTGAATGACCTGTTGGTTAATTTTGGGAGAAAGAAAGTCTATTGGTCTCCCAAGCCACACATATTGATTTGTAAATTTATGAGTTAGTCAAAAAAGATGTCCTGTGTGGGACTTACTGGCCAAGGGAGACAGTGACATTTTAACATTTTACGAGTGCCAACTGAGGCTGCCCACACAGTTGTGGTTGCTTTTCCCCACCCCCTCCACACTCCTGTAGCAGCCAGTACAAACTGGACCCTTGTGATGACTTCAGCCAGCTAGGTGGTGAGGTAGGAACATAGGCCCAGGAAATGGACTGGGGGAGTTGGTGCCATCTGCAAAGAAAAAGACCAGCAGCTGCAACAAAACACCCACCAAACCTGCTCTCTGCTACATTGTATTTGTGTGTATGTGTGTCTGTGAGCTGCACGCACATGCTTGCGCATGTGTATCCCAATTCTGACTAATAAGATGTATTAGTGGCTGTTTAATCAAAACAGTTAATAGTTATAGCTATCATAATACGCAAGTTAGTCTAAGTATTTTCTTAGGACAGAAGAATGAATTTCCTAGAAAAGAAGAAAGCAATTTATGAATAGACTTGGTTTCTCTGCCAGTTTGACTATGTTAAATCCCCAAAGCAAATGGTATCCAAGGTGCTTATTATTGTTCAGAGAGGTTGAATTGGGTGAGAAGATCCTGAAAGCTAATGGCTCTAGTGGATGATTTATCTGATTATGTTCCTTCTTTATAGCTAAACAGTATTGATAAAATAGGCAGTTTCTGGTGGTTGGTTTTTCTGAGCCAAGGGAAAACCTGGTACTTAATGTCTGTTTGTAGTGTATGGAGTAAAAGGTGTGACTAATAGAAAAGTGAGTACTTCACATTTCCTTTGACATCTTTCTCTTACCCACATTTCCAAATCTGATTGAGTCATGCGTGTATGGGATGAAATCTTGACTTGAAAAAAGGTGATGAGGGCCTGTTGGAAGAAGCAGTGATGAGGAGAGGCCAGTTCAAGCCTGTCTTTTTTTTCAAGCAGGGCCTTAAAAACACACTAGTTGAAATTAAAGGATTAATTGTCTTGGTGTCCATTTGTTGGGATGAAATGAAAGGCGAATCATTTAAAAGAAAGAACACTGCCTGCCTAGTCTTTCTTCTTGTATCCCTTCAGCACCTCTAGGATTTCTCCCTTAGTCTTTTCTCTCATTCTTCAGTACCATTCCCTACCTACTGCTTTTCTTTGTGTTTTTCTGAAGTTTCCAGCTGGAAGATGAACTTGCTGGGACTGTGTTCTATTTATCTTCATATCTCTGGTGCCTACACAGGCCTGGCATCTAGTATCCCTTTAACAAATTTGTAAAGAGGTGGTGCAAACCAAACCTGCCTTCCTTTCTTTTGCCAAATTTACATCTACTCCTTGGCTTTCAGCTCCTGTTTTTCACTTTCCCTCTGAGCTTCAATCATTCAAACTTCTGCACCCAGATAATTTTGGTTTCATACAAGCAAAATCATTTCAGAGCATCCCTCACGCTCTAAAGTGATCCCACAACTCTTAAACGAGTACACTTGATATAAAAGGAAGGCAAAAATCAAGACATTGAAATGTAAAAAGGACTCTCATCCATTGGGGTATTCACATTTTCTTAGGAAATATAATTTTGAGGAATGGAACACTTAATTTAATTTGGCTGCTCCAACTTGATAGCAACAGGGTGTGGTATACCGAGGAGTTTTGTGCAAGCAAGCCACCTGTGCTGTGAAATATGGGGCTAGCAGTCACTGTGCTGGCACTGGGCAGGTTGACCAGCCTGCTTGCTAGGTATGTGGTTCCATGCACCCATTTCTCTCGAGCCTTCAGACCTACCTGGAGGATATCTTGCGCGCTGAATGGTGGGGCTGGGGGTCTCTCCAGCGGAGGCTGAGAGTGTAGGAGGCGGGGACGTCCGGTGAGGCGAAGCAGCGGCGGTGCTGCCCGGCTCCGCTGAGGGTCCAGGCTCCGGGCCCGGGCTTGCCGGGCTGCGTTCTCCCGCAGTGGGCTCTGCAGGCACCGAGAAGGAGGACAGAGATCGCTGTGAGACCAGGCTAGGTCACCGCGCTCTGGGTTGGGCGAATGGGGGGGGGGGGCACGGGGAGTGGCGGTGTTATCTAGAAATTCTAGTTAATTACAAAGAATTATCATAAGGTTAAGTAAAGGTGCTTAAGGGTCCGCGGGTCCGGGAGAAAGAAGCATTACAATGCCTTAGGGGAAGCTAAGGAAATGTCCGCAACCACTGCGCACACCGTGGTTTTGTGGCGCGCCAATTGAGGCTAAAAGCCCCGCAGCCTGTGGTCGTCCAGGAATTTCTCTCTATGCCCTCACAATTGGTTCGGAGCTCTCTAAATCAGGAAAACCGAAGAAAGGAGAACACTTGAGGAATGAGTTCCACCCGAATTTGGGGGTCAGTGAGTGTGCACGAGCGGAAAATAGTCGTTTTCTAACTCCTCTCGCCCCCCACCCTTCAAAGACAAATTTTACACGATGCACAGGAAATGCACAAGGTCCGGAACGAATGCATGAATGCCCCGAGGAATTAAGAAAGTCTACGCTTTTCATTCTAAATGCTAATGGGGCTTCGCTTCTATTAGACGCGAGTTTCGGGGACCAGGGGTCAAGCAAACAAAAGGGCACAGTGGAAAAAGGCCCAAGCTGGAAACCAGGCGATGGGGCGGACAGCGTTTGCTGCTGGTGGAGAGGGCGGAGGGAGGTCCTCTGCACTCAGCGGGCGGGTTCCCCGAGGGTGGGCGGCTTGTAGGCTCCGGGCCATCCCCTGGCCTGGAGGGGACACATTCCGGAGGGCGCCAAGCACAGCTCCCAGGCGAATGTCTGAGCGTACAGAGTAGCGAAACTTTGTAGCTGAAAGGCGCTTGGTTGCCCTCAGAGAAGGATCAGGCTGCCCCAAACTCCGGCCAATAGCGCCCCCTTTGCTCGGGGTGGGCACAGCTTGAAGGGTAGCAATGTGAAGGGGGGGGGGGCGGGAGAAACCAAACCAAACAAAAAACCTCCCGGGTATGCAGGTCTCAAGGGTCCTATAAATTTCGTCTCCCCCCACTCGCGCTTCGGGAGCTTGCTTGCAAGGAGAAAGGGGCTCGGAGACCCCAGGTCCGGGAAACCCTCGATAGTCAGGAAATGGGGATTCCCTTGCTAACCCCAGCCGGAGTTGCTCTGATCGAAAGCTTGCGCTCGCTGTAGCGCTGGCACAAGCGGATCTTTCCACGGCTGTAGCATGTGCTTTTCATCCCCCAGCATCTTCCGTGGGGGTTTCCAGCAGCCCCCATCTCCTCCTCTAGTGGGTGCCCACATTCCTGCCCCTCCCCGGGAGCCTTTCAAGCGGAGACTTTCTCTAAGGGGCGACCTCTGAACTCGCGTGGGCAGGGGTCGTGTCTCCCCAAGGAAGGGGTTCCTCTCACGCGCCCAGCGTTAGCGGCGGAAAGCGGTACAGCCCTTCCTACAGCCTAGTCGAGCGCCCCACCGCTCTCTCCGCCCCCCAAACGGCCGGTTACCTAGGCAAAGCCTCGGCTCCTGGAAACACGTTCTGCCGCTCTTGCTTGCGGCCGCCGGGGCCGGGGAGCACAGAACCTCGGGGTTGTAAATTAGGAAGAAATAACTACCTCTGTCAAAGCCTCTTTCTTTCTCGTGGGTAGACGAAAGGAACACCCCCGTGTTCCCCTCCCCGTGGTGAAGTGTGTGGAGGAAACCGTGAAACGCACCATTGTGACTGGGGCTCCTCCGCGGAGTTTCCAACCCTGGGGAGCGGGGGCGGAGGTTGGGCGGGGGCAGGAGCAGTGGAGGAGAGACCGACAGAAAGGGAAAGACAGAGATTCTCAGAAAGAGCGAGGGAGACAAGACAAAACCGCGGGGGAGAATTTCTGCGAGCGCAAGGTCCCAGGAAAGGGGATGAGAAGGTGGGGAGGTTGCCGTGGCGTGGAGAGTCTTTGATATTCACATTGCACGCATCTTGTTCAGCTAAAACAACTCGAATAGAGTAATTTCATTCATTGTGCCCAGTACCCGCGCTGGGCAGCTTTTCTTTTCCCAACTCAGTTCTATAAAACACTTCCCTGTCGTGGGAAAAGAAGACTCAGGATTGGATTCGGGACGGAATGGCTGAAGGGCGCCTTGTACCCCTCTCCCTGCACCCCAAGGCCCTGGGATAACAGTCCGAGATTTCTGATTACTAAACTCTTTGCAGCTCTTTCCTCTGGAGAATCCGAGCGCATAGATGAAAGGTAATTTCCAAGAACGTTCGGAAATAAAGGGACAAATGCTTTCCCTCTCATGACTGCCTGAAGCTACCAACAGGTTCGAGAGGTGCCTTTGGAAGTCAGTATCCGCAGGCTACGCTAGCATCGCCGCTCTCTTCTCACCACCGGGAACTTTCATTTCTACTAAGAGTAAAACACTTGAAACAACTTCTCCAAAAGCATGAGTTCTGTCAGTGAAAAGTAAAGCATTCCTTTCCTACACCAAACCAAATTCAGGAGGAGAGGGACGCTGTCCCCACGCGTGTCGGAGCGCGGAAGTCAGTAATTACACTCTATTACCTCCGAAGGGAAAAGTGTAAACCGGTAAGACGCGATGCCAGGCAGACGTGCCTAGAGGAGCCCCAGGCTCATTTCAATACAATAAACCACATTCCTACAATTACACCCTCTTTCCTGAGATCTCCGAGCGCCTCTGCAAACTCCGGCCACTGCTGCCCAGGCCTCTTCCCTCCTAAGCTTTCTCCCAGACAATCAGCTCCATTCCACCATTAGGTACATTAACTTGGACCCACCAGAGCCCCTATTTTCAATCCTACTTAAAAGGCAGGAAAATTACTGCCGTTCATCACCGGGGCTGCAACTCCCTGCCGCTGCCGCTGCCGCTGCCGCCGCCGCCGCCGCCGAGAGCATCATTACCATGACAACTAGAGCCGAAATACCCTGAATTACATCGCTAGAGCTCTTACTGCACAAATCCCGGTCCTCCTCTTTGTTAGAGGCTTTTCGCCTGTTGGGGTGGGGAGAGGAATCCCACAAGCTCCAGAGTCCTCGAGGGCCCGCTAAAGGGAAAAAGTTTCAGATCAGAACCCACGGGCCGCTTGGCAAGCAAAACCGGAGCCGGGAGGCGTGTGTGTGTGTGTGTGTGGGGGGGTACACCACACTCAAAGTTGTCATTTTTCAGGAGCGACGCTTCCCATAGCGCCAACTTTTTAACAAGTCCCCTTATTAACTGGGCCAATCTCATACGTACTTGAGTGCTGTGGCGGTTCCGTCTTTAGAGCGAGTTTCTAGAGAGCTGTTCCGAAATCTTCACTGGGGGGGAGTCACAGCTGCTGTCCCGGAAGGGCTGCGGTGTATAAGCCCAGCGGCTCCCAGAGGCGGTGAGCGGCTGGTGGGGGATGCTGCGATCGCGACTCATGGGAGAGCGCCGCCGAGAGGTTCCGCCAGCGTCCGGGCTCCGGCCGCGACTAGGGGATAGGATGCCGCAGCTGTTCCCACCTCCACTGCCACCGCAGGCGCTGTCAGCGTTGCAAAGTGAGCTCAGGAGGGGCGTCCGGCTGCGGCACGGTGCTGCACCAGCGAGGGCGCAGGGTTAGAGGGGTGTGAGCGCGCGGGAGAGAGTAGAGTGTGTGTGCGGAGCGTTGTGTGCGGAGCTTGTGTGCGCGCGTGTGTCTGTGTGTGCGAATGAGGGAGCGGGTGTGAGCGTGTCTGTGTATTGGGAGCGGAGGAGGAGCAGGAGCTGGAGGGGTGGGGGGCGGGAGGCTGGAGACTCCGCTCTCCCGGCTGCGCGTTCGCTCGCTCTCTCGGCACGTCATTTATGCCACAGGAGCCCTAGCGGCCTCTCCATAGAGTGCCTGGAATGCGAGACGTCAATGTGACGCCATGGGACGCTACGTCACCCTCCTCCTCCCTCCCCTGGCCCAGCCGGTTCCGCGTGTGCGAGGGAGGGTGTGTGAGTGAGTGAGTGTGTGTGTGTGTGAGTGTGTATGTGCGTGCTTGTGTGCGCGCGCGCATTCCCCAGCCTTTTGCACCGCTGCACAATGAAAACTGCTCCGAGCTGCCGACACCAGCCCCGGGACTTCTCGGACCCGCGCTGCCAACCCCTCTGCAGCTATGTTGCTTCCTAGGGCGCGCGTCTTCGGGAGGGTGCCGTGGCCCGCCGGCGGGTCAGGCGGGACCGCCCAGCTGTCAGGCTCGGGTGGAGTAGACTTGGAGGAGTTAAGCTGGCGCGCCTCCGAGGCTGCCCCGAGGCAAGAAGCCAGGACGAGGGGGTAAGGGAGAGGACAGCTCTTCCGAAAGGGAAGGCTCCGCCAGCCAGCTTCTCCGAGTGACCTGGCAGCGGGTGTTGAAGGAGTCTGGCACCAGTTTGAAGACTCCCCGAGGTGCAGCTGTGCTTTCCTCATGCAATGGTCCCAAAACTGTTTATGTCTCTCTGGCCTCTGAGCCTAGGCTAATTCCTTTCCTCCTGCCATTAATTTCTGGGTGCGTGTTTCACAAGGGGATGCAGATGGCTCTGGGGATACGATTTTATTTCTTTACACTTATGGTGTGAGTTTCCTAACTGGACGCATTATAACCCAGCAAAGTGCACATCCATCAACCACGTGCACGCTGCAGCAGAAACTTACTGTATAAAACAAACACACACGTGTTGAACAGCCAAGCAAGTCTCACTTTTGCAAATCATCCCTCCTCTCCAGCACCCTGTCTGAAAGGAACTCTCAACTCGTACTTTCACTTTTTTGATGGTTGTAGATGCCCTCCCCCTCCATCTCCCAAATGAAACATTTCAAAATCAATCAACAGGATTTATTGGTCAATCGCTTGCTTGGGGATTTGCTCTGGTCTCCTGAGACACATTTGTCTTGAAATAGTGTGCCGACAGCCTGGGCAACTGTATGAAGGAGAGCATTTTGTTCCTGGAAATGATGAATTAAGTGTAAGTTTACTGCTGAAAACAAAAACAAAAATGTATCAGAGGTAAAGACTCCTAGTTCCAAAGGTTTCAGCTTAAAGCAACCTCTTTCAGAAAAGAATTTTTTGAGGAGAAAATATTTGAGTGAAACAATACAGACAGACATGGTCCCCCACGTGGTCTCCTTGAATCAGATGTAACAGTTTTATTTCTTTGACTTGTCCCAATCTCTGAGTGTATATGTGTGGGGGTGGGGATGTTGGTGGTGTCAGATTGAGGGGGGGGATTCCACTGTCCACAAGCCCATGTTTCAGAATCCAAGAAGCTTCGATCTTAAGACCAGAAACTTGAAAGCAAAACTACATATAAATACACGGCATATCTTTCTTCGCCTCCACTTCCACTTCAAGCAGCCTAGTGTGGAGAAGACCGTGGGAGGATGCTCTGAAAGTTGACCCAGCGGGGAGGAACCTAGCCTCTGCACCGCCGCGGGTTCCAATCCAGTCTCAGAAGGAAGGAGGGCGCTGCTACATTGTATCCATTCAAAGGCTGAAGGGGGGGGAGCAAGACCTGGAGCCGCGCTGCGCTGACGCACGCGAGGCGCGTGATTGACGCAGGCGATGTTACTAAATTCGGCGTTTGGCCCGGCCCTGCCGCCGGCGCGCGCCGCAGATAGCGGAGTAGGTTCCCCTCGGTCACCCCCGCCCCTTCTCCATTCAGCGCCGCGCGGGGCGGGGCCGGGCAGGGCGCGCGGGGCGGGGCGCGCGCGGCCGCGCCGGGATCCGGCCGAACCAAATATAGTTGGGCCCAGCTATTTTTAGTTAGGCCTCGGGCGCGAGCGCGCCGCGCTAGGGGCGCCCTGACCCCTCCTGGAGTGCGGAGGGGGCGGGGGCGGCGGTGTCGCCATCTTGGACTCGGCTCGACCCGCACTGGTGACCCGTTACGCTGGGCCGGGCTGAGCGCTGGGGGTCGGGGTGAGTGGGAGTGAGTAGCGGGAGAGAGCGTGCGCGGGCTGAGAGGAGCGAGCCGGGCGCGGGGTCCACCTCGAGCGGCGGCGCGAGCGGTGGAGTGAGCTCTGCGCGCGCGTGCGCGCGCTCTTGGTGTCAGGGACGGTGATCCCCGCCCGTCCTCCGCAGGCCTGGCGGTCGTGCCACCCTGCAGCCCGGCCAGCCCCGAGTCGCGTGGGGGCGGAGCTGCCCGCGGCCACCACTTCCTGAGAGTCGGGGATACCCCTCCCGGACGTCACGGAGGAGCCGAGGAGGCGGTGGCGGCCCAGGGCTCATCCTGCACTTGCATCACGGGTGCAGCAGCAGCTGCTCTGCTCCTTTGTGGCTTTTCCCCCTGTTGAGTAACTGCTTTGTTAACTGAAAATACCATGACGGGCCAGTGTGATCACCAGCTCCAGACCTCAAAGAAAGTGAAGCTGTCAGGCAAGAAGAGGGAGACTCCCCCAGCCGGCTGCGATGGTATCTGGTGGGTGGGTGTGTAGAGAAGCACTTGACAGTTTCCACGTATTACTTCTTGCCTAACTCTTCACCCTCAAGAAGGTTTAAAAATACTTCTATTTCCATGCTGTAAAAATTTCATCTGTGTTCTGCACCCCATCCATTCCCCGCTTCGATTTAAAATTTCTTGTAGAGCTGGGATCAGTGTAAGCAGGAACCCTAAAATTAGGTACGATTTTAGGAAACATGACATCTTTCAATGAATTTATTCAATAAACTACATTTTCTAATTGTTAATATATAAAAGGCCCTTGCCCACTCAAGGTGGTTATAAAGCTACTAACCAAGTTTACTCACAGGAATTGGGCTCCTTCAGTGAATTTCAAACCAATATCCTTGTTTATCTTTTTGTAGAAAAATCATCTCTGACTGAGAATCTCCAGATAAAGCGTTTCTCTCTGAGTGGGTGTGCCTTCAGGACCTCTGTCATGGCGAATCCTGAGCCTCCCTCTTCTCCCAACTTTCTGCCTCCTTTTATGTCCTTTCTTTCCCAAGTATCTGGGCTTTAATCTAGATTACGTTTCTTGACTGCTTTGCTGGGCCGAGGGCTGTTTGATGCACTCAACGGATTCAGGGTTCCTGGCTGGAGTTCTCTGGGCAGGTGGCTGGACCAACCATGGGAGGTTTCAGTGGTCACTGATAAGTGGCAACTCTTTTACACTCAAATGGGAAGTCATGGAAGCAGAGACAAGGCTTTCTTACAAACTGGGACACTGTCCTTTGCTTAATACTTGGTCCCTAAACATGTGATTCAGTGACCCGAAAGGAATTAATTTTTTGCTATTTTTAAAAAATTAATATCTATTCCTCTATGTCTTTTTAAAAATCTGAGTTATTCGAAATCAGGCATAGTATTGTGTAAGGCATATGTAATATAACTGTTTCAGTACTCTAAATTACTTTTTGATGATGACTTTTTATTTTATTTTTTACCATATTTTTTACTAAGTGAAATTTAGTCTTTATAGGTAAGTCTTTAATTTTGGGAAAACAGGATAAAACTACTTAATCTGTGACATGTTGAAAACATAACTTGTAATGTATTGAAAAAGACTACCTCACTCTGTGACATGTCCTTTTTCTAGAAGAGGGACATTCAATATGTGGCCTAGTTTACACACAAAGTAGAGAAAGCAGTTTCTACTCTCATGTTCTTTATCGCAGTCAATCTGTTAAAAAAACCTCTTTCCATAAAGTAACTCTTAAAGATTCACTTTTGTGGGCCTAATTTGCTTGTAAGAAAGAAAGTACTTTTTCTCTTGGGAAGTAAAATATAGGGGAAATTTACTGTGCGTGATATAAAACAATTGTTTTAACAATGTGGGATTTAAAAATTGCTTTAGATGCTTTTCTGATGAAACAGTGACATGTAATCCATGATTTTGCTTACTATAAAGTTCTTACTTATGTACAGATTGAATGAGGAAAGTCGAAGTAAAATTTCCCACCCAGAAGTTGTTACCTGAGGTGAAAATAAGGCAAAGTCAATGAATTTTAGTCCACATTTTCTTGAATCAGTACAGAACTTCTATACTAGATTTATGGTACCTATATCAAATATTAAAATTTCAGCCGACATTGATATATACACTTATAAAATGTCTCTGGTTTAATAATCCAGCACTGTTGTGGTAATTTTCTATCTGGCCTCCAGCATATCCTCTTATCAATTGTATCACTGCCAAATTAGTCTTCTTAAAATACAGCTTTTGTTATATCATTCTCAGCCTCACAATTTTAGCAGTTGGATATTGTCTCCAAAGTAAAACCAAAGGCCTCTTTTATTTGCGCAGAATTTCCCTGTCCTCATCAAAACTTGTATCCTCACTGTTCTTCAAACATCCTTTTAACCTCCCACATTTGTTCATAGTTTTCCTTTTTATGGCATTCCCTCTCTCCCTTCTTCTCCACTTATTGAACTCTTACCCTTCCTCTAAAACAAGCTCAAGAAGTGAACTCATACTGTGCTTTAGTCTTTAATAATTTTTACTTTTACTGCCTTCTTTGTGTGCTCTTCATGTAGATAGCCTGTAACCCCATCAAACAATAACTTTGAAAGCATGCCTCATGTACCTCAGGAATATCTGTGGCACTAAGAATGTCTAGTATAGATAGTAAATCCCCATAAAATGTTGCTTTATCTAATTTGAATATGAATAGACAGCAGCCATAACATAGGTCACATTATAGGGACTAGGTTATTCTTGGCACAAATGGGCATTTATGAGGTCATACATTAGTTGTTTTCTTTACCTGAACTTTTGATATTCCTAACTGAACTACCTTGTCAAGGTGTCTGCCAGAAGCACAGGCAGCTGCATGGTGATACAAGGAAATGGCAGTTTGGCTTGTTGCGTAGGAAGATTTGCTATGATCTTTTTTTTTTTTTTTTTTTCCTGGTACACTTTTGATTTGACTCTAATTCTAACCTCTTTCCCCCTCTCTTGGCACTTTCTCTTATGCTGCTTTCTCTCAGTGATGAACTGGATGCTGTAGACTAGGAAATGTTAACCTCTTTTACAAAAATGTTTTGATGTTTAGAAAGTGGTGGACTCTGACATCTATGCATAAACAGTTAAAGGTAAAGAATTCCTTATCTTTTCCAAAAAATATTATATGTGTGTGTATATGTGTTATTTATTTATTTATTTAAGGATACCAGGAATTGAACTCAGGGGCACTCAACTACTGAGCGACATCCTCAGCCTTTTTTTATTTTTTATTTTGAGACAGGGTCTCACTAAATTGCTTAGAGTGTTGGTAAGTTGCTGAAGCTGGTTTTGAACTTGTGATCCTCCTGCCTTAGCCTCCTGAGCCCCTGGGATTACAGGTGTGCGCCACCACACTTGGCCTCCAAAATATATTTAAATAGATTTGTATGATACCACATATATGCAGAGGTAAACTGGGTAAAGAGATTTGGAGATTGTGATTTGTTAGATGCCCATGTGACTTAGAATATTAAAATTTATCCTATCAAGGAAAAAGTACTATAATAGATCAGTAAGGACTTTCTGTGTTATAGAAAAGAAAGAGTAGAAACCTGAGTCAGAAAGATTTCTTAATGGTCTAAGTGGTAATTCTCATGCATCAGATAGGCTTCCAATCTGTTTAAACACAGTTTATTTCTTAGTCATGTTTTCCCCATTTACTGGTAAACTCTGAAAGACCATAATAATTTGGGAGAGAAAAGTTATTACTCATGTGTGATAAATCAATTTAGAATATTATTTATGCCTATGAAATAAGATCTACATTTTAGCTAGAGTTGATGAAGTAAATAACTCTTTCCAAATATAGCTGCACAACTCTTTCCCATCATCCAGCTCTGGAAAAAAACCTGCCTCATGTGCTTACATGTAGAAATTCAGTTCCTTCAGCATATTCTCTAAGAGTGAGATGCTGTGTGTCACAAAGAGCACTCACTGTTTCTTGGAGATCTCTGCCTGGCATTGCTGCTGTGAAGGTGCCCAAACTTGGGTAAATTAATCTTTATCACTGTAAAATTATAGTGTTGGTTTCACCTTATGATCTTTAAGGATTTTTCAGGTCCTAAAATCAGATGCTTTCTTAGGTCAGTTAAATGATTGTGAACCATCAGTTAAGTCCTAAGTCACTATCTGATTGCTGTGCTCAGGAGGCTTATTAACTCTAGCAACACATGTGCTTTCAGTAGTAATGTTATATTAGCAGAAATATTTTATTAAACTGCTTTGGCCCACATAGTAATTAACTATGGCCATTGAGTGGGATTTTGGTGGCCCAAGAGAGTTAATGTACTACTAGCATCACAGCCCTTTCCTGTCCGTTAAGTAGAAATGAGCAGAAACCTGGATAGTCCAAAAGTCATTTTATATTTAGCTTTGGAACTTGTCTTTGTACATTCATTTGAATATGGATGAGCCACAAATTGACTTCATACAAATTAGCAAACTTTCTTGGAATGAGTTCTGCTGTTTGCTCCTCTTCAGTTCCTTTCTGATCCTCACTGCTTGCTAGGCATAAGCCATTTCTTAAGTGCAGCAGCCAGGGCAAAACTGTCCTCTTTCTGCTTTGTCCAAGCAAAGGCCTGGTGATTGTGGAGTTGCAAGTCTTTACATTGTATCCTTTCTGAGCATGTGGAGATAAAATGAAATGTTAAGGCAGGCCATAAGGAAGTACCAAGAAGGTGTTGAGAAAATGTTGGCAAAGCAGTCAGGAAGAATACAGTAAATTCTGTTTACAAACTTGTTAGTTTTGTAGTTGGATACATCCCTTGGATTAATAAGAGCTGACTTTATAGGCACTGAAAAGTATCTGAATTTTAGCAGATTGTGGGTTTATGTATTATCAAAGTCAGGTTTAGATGGTAAAAACAGGGTTTGTCCATTAGTTTTTTTAAATGCCTGTTCTATATATTTAGGTATCTGGTTTCCTATTTTAGATCATGTAATTAGTAACTGATTCTGATTTTTTACCCATAATACATTTTCCAGTATTTGTTCTTCATGTTTATAGTTCACTACTGGAAAAATTCTTCCCTGACATCTGTTCTGGATTAGTCTCCTTTCCAGTTATGTTTTCCTGTTTTATCAGTTGTGTTGAGGAGAATAGAAAGCCATATTTTAAAGATTTCTGCTATTTAAATTTAGTAAAATTAAAATAAACCAACTCACATTTCTAATTTCTGAAAACAAATTCTTATTTTAAAATCACATGCTAAATTGCCATTTTTAAAAACAATACAATAAACTGTACAAAATTTGAAATCCATTTACTCTTATTTCATAGCATTTTATAGTTGTGAAATTGACTTTTCAGTGACCTTTCCACATTTCAATTTTTTTAAGAGGAGCTTATATTATCTCAAAATCTTTTAAAATGTCTTTTTGAGCTGGGTGTGGTGGTGAATACCTGTAAGCCTACCTATTTGGGAAGCTGAAGCAAGAAGATGGCAAATTTGAGGCCAACTTTTGCAACTTAGAGAGACTCTGTCTCAAGATAAAAATTCAAAAAGGGTTGGGGATATTGCTGAGTGATAGAGCAGCGCTAGGTTCAATACTCAGTTAACCCCGCCCCCCACCGGCCCCACCACCCGCCACACACACACCTTTTTGTTTCAGCCCTTTGGACCTGTATATTTTTGGGGATGAGTTTTTTGAGCAGTTGCAGCAGTTCTTGATATGGAGTAGATACTCAGTAAATATTTTGATGAATGAATGATGATAGGAAGTCTTATTCAAAATATGCTGTTTTCCTTATCCTTGCCAGTCTTGCAGTGTTACTGGCTTTTTTCTGAGATAGTTTTACTCGTGGGTAGGCATGAGAGGAACAGAGAAGACCTGCTGTATGTCATTGTCTGCTTTAACTGTGCTACCCTGTCCCATCACTGCAGCTAGTTTACAGAGACTTCTGGTTGCACCCCTGAGTTACACACTGTGACATCTGTGTTAAATCAGAAGGAAGTCAGGCATCCAAAGGAATTGTTGTACCACTTTTGGCCCCAGACATCCTGATTAGTTTATTTCTGCCTTATCTCTTTATTTTGAGATATCATTTTTGCTATAAGACTTTTACAAGATGGTGTCCTCTCTTTTCTTTATCATCTCTGCCCTGGCCCTGTGCCTACCTATTTGGCAATGACTTCATCTCTAGGCATAAGACTAGAACCCCTGCCATGCTCTCTAGTTCTGGATGCTACTTTTCAAGATCTCCAGGTATTCAACTTGTCTAAGGTATCACCTCTAGATAGAGAGACCGTAGACTGGATATTAACTAGGGACTCAAATTATAGCTACCATACATATTTAAACATTGTTCAATTTAACTTTTTAAAAAAATATTTATTTTTTGGGCTGTGGCTATGGCTCAGTGGTAGAGTAGCATGTGTGAGTGAGGCACTGGGTTCCACCCACAGTACCACATAAAAATAAATAAAATAAAGGCATTCTGTCCAACTACAAAAAAAATTTTTTTTAGAAGTAGTTGGACACAATACCTTTATTTTATTTACTTACTTTTATGTGGTGCTGAGGATCGAACCCAGGGCCTCACACGTGCTAGACAACGCTGAGCCACAACCCAGCCCTCAATTTAATTTTTTTTTTCGATATTTACTTCTTAGTTTTAGGTGGACATAATATCTTAATTTTATATTTATGTGATGCTGAGGATCAAACCCAGTGCCTCATGCATGCTAGATGAATACCACTGAGCCACAGCCACAGCCCCAAGATTTTAGGAATGAGCCCACACTCTGAGCCCAGAAGTTACACTGCTATATTCTTTTATTTGTTTGGTGCTGGGGATTGAACCCAGGGCCTCGTGCATGCAAGACAAGCACTCTACCAACTGAGCTGTATCCCCAGCCCCTAATTTTTGAAATTCACATGATTTAAACAACAAAACTTTTAGAAATCCCAGATTTCCCTTTCACCCCTGTCCCACATCTATTAAATTACCATCCTTACAGAGTTTTAAAATACATTTTCAAGAACAGTACAAATATAAATTGTTATCCTTTCCTATTTTTATACAAATGGAAGATTATACACATTGTTCTGCCTTTTTTACCTAACAGTGTATCGGAGTTCTTTCTATAACAGTGGAAAAAAATCCAAGAGATGTTTCACTTAATCTTGGAGATCTCTCCACACCATTGTGCAAATATATCATCATTTATTCAACCTCAGTCCCATAGTGATAGACATTTGGGAAGTTTCTAATCTTTGTTGTTACCAGCAATGCTACAATAAATACTTTTGTTATATAGATTATTTCACACTTGTGCAAGTATATTTGTAAATTCCTAAAAGTGGGATTGCTGAACCAAAGGGTAAATATCATAGGTAAATTGCCCTTCATAAGGGTTGCACAGTTTACACCCCATCAGGAATATAGGCTAGTACCTGATTATTTATATTCTTCCCAAGAAAATGTATTATTTAACCTTTGGATTGTTTCTAGTCTGATAGGTAACAAAATGTTACTTTCTATTTTTCTTATGAGTAAGTTTGAACATCTTTTCATATATTTAAGAGCCATTTATATTTCCTTCTTATGAAGTATCTGTTATATCCTTTGCCTATTTTGGGAGGTGAAGGTGTTTTAAAAACCACTTTTAGTCACTGTTTGTAATATGGAGATTTACTCTTTGTAACATGAGTTGTAGCATTTTTTCTCTCATTTATCATTTGTCTTTCAACTTTCCTTATGATGTTTTTGCTTTGTAGAGTTGAATTTGTCAGTCTTTTTATGACTTCTGAATTTTGTCATCATTAGAAAAGCCTGCTCCACTCCAAGGTTATGAAAGAATTCTTGGCTTTACTATTTTTATGGTTCCTGCTTTAGATTTTGATTTTTGATCCATTTTTTCTTGTATATGATGTGAAGGATAGGTCCAACTTTATTTTTTTCTAAGTGATTACTCAATTGCCTCAACATCATTTGTGAATAATCTGCCTCTATACTGTTTGCTTCTACCAAAAACAAGACTGATTCATCTATTTCTTTTTCACACTTTCTTTGCTGTGACTAAATATGAACACAATCCTGTTTTCCTTCCTATAGAACACTTTCTGAAGTGGTGAAGATGTCTTTCACCATGCTTCCTTTGTCTTCCTCAGCAACACTGGGAGCCTGGCAGTTAGCAATTGAATGAATACAAGGCTGCTCAGAAGGCTGGCCAGGAGTTTTCATGGAGCAATAACTGGTTAAAAAGGAAACCTGAGTATAATCAAGTTCCTTTAAAGACTGTTCAAACCAGAGGCATCCTCTGGCAGTCTCTGGTCACCACTAACCAGCTATTATTCTAGAAGCCGAAGGTGTGCTGCCTGCATCCTGCACTCCAGAGGCAGTTCAGTTCAGTTGCTTTACTTTATACCCATCTCCTCATCTACCACCTCTTCCTTGTTTGATAGTATGGAATATCGCCTCCTGTACATTCGAATGGAAATCATAATGTGCCAAGATGTAGTGCTGGAGGCCCCACCCTGCAGGGGCCAGCTCCAGGATCTTGCTGGAAATATAATTATGAATGAACTATTTTGGAAATGACTCCTAATTTGAACTGTGAGCAGATGAAGTTTTTTCAAACCCCAACTTTGTCCTATAAGGAGAGCCTGTCCAAGCAGGCAGATGGAGCTGAATTCCCTCTATCCCTTACTAGTGCTTTCTGAGCTGCTTGGTTTTTTTTCAGAGCTCCTTGATAAATACTTCCTTCCACTCTGAACCATCGCCTCAAGCATCTTTCCCTTTAAATTCCCTCAGGCCACCTTGCCTGTTCTTCACCAGCACTTTGTTGCCTGTGATACCAAATAGTTACAGCAACCTCGCTGCCCAATGGTAGGAGAATAGGCCAACAAGAGTGGTCTTAACTAAAAGCCAGCAAGAAGTTACTTGGAACAATCAAAACATCTAGTGGTAAGATAAAAACATTTGCTTTGTTGTTTTTCTTCTTCCTTCATTAAAAAGGGCATGCTTGTACAGTACAGGACACTCAGAAAAATGTAGATAAGGAATAGAAGGAAAAAGGAAAAAAAATCCATAAATCAAGCCACCAAGGAATAATCATTATCATCCTCCATCTTCTTAAATGCATTTCATTTATCCATATAAACTCTGCTTACTGTTTATATTTGCCATAATTTATTTAAGCATTTTCCAATTACTGGTTAGTTACCTTTGGCCAAGATTAGGCTTTTGTTCCTTCATGTCTTTTGTTTTGAAACTGTGGGTCAGTTCATCTTTAATTGGGAATAGCTTGCCATTCTCTTTTTCCTTTAGTCCCTCTATTCTGCTTAGGCTTGCATCCAGCCTGGGCCCCCAAGACGCCCTTGTTTGTTTTAAGTGAGACAGTATGTAAATGAAGCCATTCTGCCAAGCTTTTCTGTGGAGTTACTTATGGGGCCCAATTCCAGAATTCTTGTGGAACTCTGGTTATATATAAAACATTTTTTGGAGTTCATGCTTGATGTATGTTTTGTGTATATGTATATAAATTAGATGGGGAATATGAGGAGAGAGGAGGGACCTCTATCAAAATAAAGAGGGATTGTTGCAGAGAAACCCACCTTCATTGGAGGGCAGTTAAAGAGATTTTCTGTTAAACAAGGTTGGCAAATATGTGCTGTGTGTTGTGCCTAAACCTAAGCAACAGTATACTCACTAATCAGTCATGGTACTTATTTCTTACTAGATCCACACTCAACTTTGAATTGTTCTGAAAATGGGGTTCTAGGTAACTGTATTCATTGGAGTTGATATGGGATACAAACATACTCATCATTCTTACTCTAAAGTGTTACATTCAGTTTTTTTTTTAAATAGTGGATTGACCAAGAATATCATAATTAATGTTTTATATTTGATGAATAAGTTTATAAAAATATGGGATGTGAGGAAAGAATAATTATCTGAATCTCAGGCAAAGTATAAGCCTCCTAGCTAAGACCATAGAAGCAGCATAATCAAATTTTAGGTTTGTTATGGAGTGAAAACAGTGTTGCAGTAATGCCCTTCATTATATATTGCCCACCATATTGTCATGGTGATTGACTCCTCAATAGCTCTTCTACCCTTTTGGGTAGTCTCAGCAAGCTTGGGTAATCAGCATGGGAAATCCCGTTTCCCCTGCCAGGGAAGGGTGAGAAGGCTTGGAACCTGTTTTGGCCATTGAGATGTGAAGGAAGGCCTGGAAAGGGGCCACGTGCTTCCAGGAAAGGTTTTCTTGACCATAAAAGAGAGAAAAGAAAGAGATGACATCTCCTCTTCCTCTGATAATGTCTGAGTATGGTGGCAGCAGCTGCTGTAACTGTCTTGGGGCAGTTTAGAGAAACTTGTTTTGGATTGAAGCTGATCTAGAAGATGGCAAAACAGAAGGGAAGAAGAAACCTGAGCTGTTTGTAACCTCAATGAATTGCTGATTATTTTGTACTTCTGAACTTCCAGTTCTGTGAGATAATACAGTTCCTCACTGTGTAAGCCAGCATGATCTGAGACCTTGTCACTTGCAGCCAAAGCATCCTGAGTATATACCCATTTTGTCCCACCAGATTTACAGCACGTGGGTTTTATTTTATTCTGATGGGTATCATTTCATCAGGGTGCTTCCTTCCTCCTGTCTTCTGGCTTTATAAAATGGGGTATGGATTCTAGTTGGCCATTTCTCATCTCTGTCTTTTCTAAGGACTCTGTTGTAGACCAGGGTTCTTAACAGAAAGTAGCAAGAAACCGAACAGTACTCACTATCTTTCCTGGAGCATTTTGGGTAGTTTGAGTATTTGGTGGTGGGACTGCTCCCATTTGTCATTCATTCCTGATTTTGATTTCTTGATTTGGTCTTGGTGCCTGCTCTTCCATATTTTGTATCTTATGCCTAAGCTCGAGATTGTTTGGTAGCTCTCTTTTCCTTTCTTCCTTCTTCCTCAACACCTCTTTCTCATTGTCTCCAACTTGGCTTTCTGGTTAGTGGGGACTGTTCTAAACAGATATTGTATATAATGATTTCCAGGAATAATAATGAGTTAAATAAAGTAAGTAGTGGTCCATTTCTCACCGAGCACTTTTTACTCATGTATAGAGTAAGTACCCAGAAATGGTCTGTGAGTCAGGACAGTTGAGTTTTCACTATGGCTTCACTATTTGCTACCTGAAATCTTGGGCAAGTCCCTTAAAGACGTTGAGTTTCTTTTTAAAAATTTGTTACTAATAATGGTCTATTTTTTTTGTAGTTACTGTTGTGATTTAAAAGAGATTTTTATGAACCTGGCAAATGATAAAAAAAAATTTAAAAATACTCAAGTTTAGTTGAATTTTCTGATTATTTTCCAGTGAACTAATGCCAGGGTCTCTAGAATAAGCTGTGTAGCTTGTTAGTTTGTTTGTAGAAAGGGATGCCAACACACAATAAGGGGAGGAGAGGGGAAGAATATAAGTTTTTGGATTAGACAAAAGGGGAATGAAGGGAAAAGGGGGGATGAGAATAGGAAAGATAGTAGAATGAATCTGACCTAACTTTCCTAAAGTTCTTATATGAATACATGACCAGTGAAACTCCACAATTATACAACCACAAAATGGTATTCTAATTAGAGTAAGTTATACTCCATGCATGTATGATATGTTAAAATACACTCTACTGTCACGTGTATCTAAAAAGAACAACAACAAAAAAGAAAAGCAATAGAGTATGATGTGGGACAAATAATAGGAGTTGAATTTTGTATTTTATTGATAACATTAGGCCTGAAAAAAATAGACAGGACCACACGATATTAAGGGGGAAATAAAGGTCAGGCTGTGAACTCTTTGAAGGTTATTTCTAGTTCAACCAGAAATTCTGGTCAGCCCCCATTAGGAGAAAATGAAACCAATAGAAGAAATACCCCCCTCTAGTGGCGAGGAGCCAGGTTCTACACTTGGTTGCTACTTTGGGTGACAGGAATGGGTGATTTTTAGGATTATTAAATTTCTTAAGAGGAATCCTGAGGACCTAGAGGTAGAGTACCTAAGGAAGATCTTTAGCTCAGGCTTTCCTTATCAAGAGAGTTGGCACATTTCTCAGGTTCTATTATATGAAATTGATTATCTGAAAATATATAGAGGCTACAGTTATTTGAAGAAGTTTACAGTCTCTTATGAAAGCTACATAGAGATCATAAGAATGAGTTCATTGTTGCTAAACTTCTTATTGGAGTGAAAGAATGTTGTAGGTACCTTTGTAAACCAATTGGCAGGGGGATAAGTACTATATTAAAGTTATGGGTAATGCCATAGAGTAGTATTCACTTAGGTTCATGCAGAATAGTGGCTATAGTTTTGATTTGAAGTTTTTAGTGATGCTTCTGAGAACCAAATGTTTAATTTATGTCTTGGAAGTAATATAATTGCTTCCTATGAAAAGGCAATGAAATTAAGTATGTTAAAAATAACATTACCCATGATTCAGTGGCTCAGGAGGAACACCTAATGCATTTTTGAAAGATCACATTTTATAAGAGTATGTTGTTAAAAGTAATAGTTATGGTTATTATATTTATAAGTCTCTCCCATAGTTCTTTGAAGTTTTTGTTGTTTCAACTTCTGTTTGGGCATACTTTATTGAAGTTTACTTAATGATTTCTGAAGAGGCAAAATTTCAGAGAATAACATTTTAGTGATACTCTGTTATATATAAGGAAGATTTCAATGCCATATATCTCTAATAACAATGCTTATCATACTAGAAAAATAAATTCTGGTACATGATTGCATTTTTAGTATGCCATTTCTTTATAGTCAAACATCTTTGCCCTGAAGAAATTGAAGCTTGCAATAGGCCAGCCTTCCTATAATTTTTAATGTTTGGTGACATTTTTTATGATATAGTAATGGAAAAATTCTCTAGAAACTATAAATGTACATTTTTGTATATATGAACCAACTGAGATTATGGAGTTCTGAATTAATTTTTATGAAACTGATATCCTTAGTTTATGGTTAAACTTCATAAATAGACTTTATTTTTGGAAAGAAGAACTAGATCTGGGAGTAGATCAAGATCCACCTGTTGGGGAAAACCAGAAATAGGAGGAAGAGGTTATTAACGACTCATTCTTAGCTGAGAAAAATTCAGTATGAAATAAGTAAGTCCAGTTAGAGAAAGAATTATGATTATGTTAAGTGAGTTCACAGATATTGTTGAAAGCAAATTGGTTAAAACTGATTTGTTAATATATATGAGAGTAATAAACCAATTAAATGATCTCTTTGCTAAATTAGTGCGACAGTAGTAGAGGATATCTGGAGGGAAGTGAAAAAGCTGATAAAGTTAGTGGTAATTAGACCTTCATTAAATCCCAGCTCTAAAGAATTACTATATACATTAGTGACAGCTTAATTCTATAAATAAAAGTTGATATGAAAAATCGATATGTTGGCATTGCTGAAAATAGGTAAGAATTGATTAATGTAAAGAATTGCAGGAAATGGGCTTGAATAAAGAATACAGACTATCATTTGAAATTTCAGATAAAGTATAATAGTTCATATTTGCACAGGATTTTATGATATTCTGAGTGTTTTCATATACATGATCTCATTTAATTCTTCTACGAATTCTGGGGGACAATAGTACACATATGGAGGCTCTGAAAGGCAAGTAGGGACTAAATAACAGGAGAGAAACTCGGGTCCAGGGCTCCCTACCACAATGCCTTTGTTCGCTGCTAGTTTCTTGTGGTTGCTCTAACAATTTACTCCAAATAGAACAGCTTAAAGTTTCAGAAATTTATTCCCTCACAGTTCTGGAGGCCAGAAGTCCAAAGTTAAGGTGTTGGCTGGGCCACCATTCCTCTGGAGAGGCAGAATATCTCTAGAGAAAAGTATCTTGCTCTTTTCAGCTTTTGGTCACTATTGTCATTCATTGACTCACGGCCTCCTGACTCCGTTCTCTGCATCTGTATAGCCTTATTTTCTGTCCTGTCTGCTCTGCTGTCTGTCTCAAAGCTCTCTGCCTTTCTCTGAGAAAGGCTGACTTTAAGGGAATCTGTTTGACACTGGATTTAGGGTTCACCTAGGTCATCCAGAATGCTTTCATCTGAAGGTCTTAAGTTAATTATATCTGTAAGAAACATTTTTCTAAAGTAACATTCACAGGTTCTGGGGATTAGGATATGGACTCTATCTTTTCAGGGGACACCATTCTACCCATTACATTCATTATATGATTTTAATTCTGTGTCTTTCTTTTGAATTGAGAAAATAAACTGTCTGAAGATGGGAATTTTTAGCTAGAAGGTAGAGAAGAAAATTTAAAATATTTCTAGTTGTTTCCAAGTGATTAGTAAGGGCTTGTTAAATTTTCAGAGGTCAGATATCTTTGACACAAACTGAGAAAGGGTAAATGGTTGTAAAGTGAAAAGTATGGTATTTTCTCTAAAAGGTAGCCATTGACAGTGTCTTGGTAAAAAGAATTAAAGTAATCCATTCAAAAGTTTTACCAAATTCTTGTACTAGCTTTTACATTTGTAACACTAGAAGTGACTAAATTATTATCTGATTTTGTATGATTGGTAATATTATAAGTTGACTTCATTTCTTGTGTTATTGTGCTAAAAGATTTGTGTGTGAGAGAGAAAGAGATGCATTGTGTAAATGGTTTTAGTCAGTATAATCAGTTTCCTACCTAATATAAGCATGCTAATTTGGGTCATATAAGTCAAGATGATCCTAGTATTATTTGAGGGCAAACTTATTTGGAAAATAAGTGAATGAGTATCATACTATCCAGATCAAAAATAAAGGAAATGGAATTTCTGAATGAAAAAGAAAGAGAGCTAGAGGGCAGGTCTAGGAGATCTAATTGAAAATAAGACATTCTGGAGGGAAAGCAAAGACACACACTCTAACTGGATAAAAGATTTGGCATGTCATTTATCCATTTAGAGTGTAGTACCTGACACATGGTGAATGTGCTCAGAGATTTGCTGTATGAATGAAATAACTTTCTATGACACTCAAATCGGGCACCCACAAATCCCACATCATTTTACTTTGGAGCGTCTTGATGGTAATATGGTTTATTCATTAAAGGAGTATCCCCCCTTTAAGAAACTCCATTGAGTCTGGGTGCCGAGGTGCATGCCTGTAATCCCAGCAGCTCAGGAGGCTGAGGCAGGAGGATTGTGAGTTCAAAGCCAGCCTCAGCAATGGCGAGGTGCTAAACAACTCAGTGAGACTCTGTCTTTAAATAAAATACAAAGTAGGGCTGGGGATATGGCTCAGTGGTTGAGTGGCCCTGGCTTCAAACCCTGGTACAAAAAAAAAAAAAAAAAAAAAAAAGAAAGAAAGAAAAGAAAAGAAACTCCACTGAGTCTGTTTATCATGATAGAGCCGAAAACTTTTTCATCTTCAGTAATCTTGAGCTTCAGACCAAAAAATGGTGGTCTGTATCAGTGAGATTCATTCTTCCCATCTTCTCACTAGCCAGGGGTTCAGCTGCCATTAGAGGTGTTGGGCTGGGGCTTGTGATACAGTTCTTCAGACCTTTAGTGTTGCCCACCGTGCTCTAGGGAGGGTCCACACTTATACCCTGCTAAGTCTGCAAAGTTTTGACTGTTACAGCTTTTGGTCTTCACAGATGGAAGTACAGGGACTTGAACTATGTGCCAGGCTCTTCAATGTATTATTTCGGTTGCTTCCAGCCAACCTTAGAAGCTGAGTACTATCATCATCCCTGTTTTACAGAAGCACAAGAAATTAAGTAAATTGATGGAGTTCATACCAAAATTTGAGCCCAGGAAGTCTCTGTTCTTCATCATATCCAATGATGACTTCCTGTTCTTTTTTTTTTTTTTTTTTTTTTTTTAGTAATCTGTAGTTTCTTTGTGAAAGCTTATATTTTTCCTTCTTCTTACAGCTCAGAAATTCCCCCAGGATATATCCAAGTGAATGCCTTTTTTCTTACCTTTCTTGATGCTTAGGGAGTGTTTTTAATGCAGCAGCTCTGTTCTCCTGAGGGAAGTTTTCTTGTGCTGTGTTGTACCCTAGACCATCCAGCATGTCTTTGCTTTCCCTCCAGAATGTCTTATTTTCTTTTTTTTTCTTTTTTTTATTGTTGATCGTTCAAAACATTACATAGTTCTTGATATATCATATTTCACAGTTTGATTCAAGTGGGTTATGAACTCCCATTTTTACCCCGTATACAGATTGCAGAATCACATCAGTTACACTTCCATTGATTTATATATTGCCATTCTAGTGTCTGTTGTATTCTGCTGCCTTTCCTATCCTCTACTATCCCCCTCCCCTCCCCTCCCCTCCCCTCTACTCTCTCTACCCCCTCTACTGTAAATCATTTCTTCCACTTGTATTATTCTTCCCTTACCCCTCACTTCCTCTTGTATGTAATTTTGTATAACCCTGAGGATCACCTTCCATTTCCATGATCTCCTAGACCTGCCCTCTAGATCTCTTTTTCATTCAGAAATTCCATTTCTTTTATTTTTGATCTGGATAGTATGATACTCATTCACTTATTTTCCAAATAAGAAATTTGTTCCTTGGAGGGGTTGTTATACTTTTTATTTCCTCAGTTGGAATTTAAGATTTATGAATCATGATTAAAGAACTCCCAAATCTATTATTTTGTTGTGGTTATTCTTTAGCATTCAACAATATATGAGGTACAATATGTAGGTAAACAGTTTATTTTTAGAAATGTGAGGTTATTTCAACATTAGGAAATACTAATGTAATATATCACTTTAATAGATCAAAGAAAAAAATATTTGGGTCATTTCTACAGATATTGCAAGCATATTTGATAAATCAATACCCATTCTTGAAAAACATAAAACAACTCTTAGTAATACAGGAAAAGAATGATATTTTCTTAACAGCCACTATCAGAGTTAACATTGAAATTTGACATTGGAGTCCTTGAGCAATATTTCCTAGTGTGTTCTCAGAAACATGGATCTGGTATTTTATATACATAAAAAAGGTATCCTGGTGTATTAGGTAGGGTAAAGCAAGATGTTGTAACAAGTACCCCCATTCCAGTGACTTAACACAATAGGGGTTTATTTTTGCCTCCTTTAATAGTCCATGTTGGTAGACATTTTTTTTTTTTTTGGTATGGTGGTTCAGGCATTCAGTTTCCTTCCATCATAAGTCTGCATCACTTCCTAGGGCCTTGGACTCCTCTGTTTCCAGCTGGTGGAACTGCACAATAGGGTGGGGAATGCATATTTCTTCTCAATTACCTTGACCTGGTTGTGACACACATCATTTCTGTTCACATTTCTACATTCCATTGGCCAAAACTAGGCACATGACCTCACCTGTGTTTAAGGTGTGTGCATGTTTGGGAAGGTAAATTAGAAACAGTGTCTGTGTGGGCAGCTACAGGTAAGGAACTAGATAAACATTCCCATTTGTAGTTGGCAGGAGTGGAAATTAGGATTGCCTGAATGGAGGGCACTGTGGTATTATCTGTCAAATTTTAAAATATACATGTTGTTTGGCCTCAAAATTTCTCTTCTAGCAATTTTTCCTACAGAATTATTCACAGATATGTACATATATATGTTTTAAACTTATAGTTAGCAATACTGTGATAATGAAAGTTTAAAACATTCTGAATGTCCATAAAAATGTACTGGATGAATGTAGCATTGTACCCATACAGTGGAACACTCTGTGACCACAAAGAGGAACAAAGAAGATATCTATCTATCTATCTATCTATCTATCTATCTATCTATCTATGCCTGCAGAGAGAAAAGCAAGGCATAAAACTGTGTGCACTGCTACCACTGATTTAAAAAGAAAAATAGTTTGGTATGGTGGTGTATGCCTATAATCCCAATGGCTTGGCAGGCTGAGGCAGGAGGATTACAAGTTCAAAGCCAGCCTCAGCAATTCAGTAATTTAGTGAGGCTGTAATCAATTAGTAATAACTTGTCTTAAAATAAAAAAATAAAAAAAGGACTGAGGATGTGGCTCAGTGGCTGAGCACCCCTGGGTTCAAGCCCTGGTACCAAAGAAAAAAAGAAATACACAGAAACACACACACATACACGTGTGTGTGTGTGTGTGTGTGTGTGTGTGTGTATACATACATACATACATGCATACATATTCATAGAATTACTTGTGGAAGAATTAAAAAAACTGGGAGGACCACAAAAGGCTGGTAACAGGCTGGTGGCTGCTCCTGGTTAAAACTATAAGTTAATGGGGATGGGGTGAGAGACATGCTTTTTACTGTATGTGCTTTTATATCTTTTGATGTGCACTTATTTAAATAAAATAAACATTCATTGTAGAAGTAGTAAATAACATGGGAAGATGGTTGTGATATATTGTTGCCTGAAGAAAAGCAGTTTATTGAAAAGTATGAACACTGTGGTCTCAAATAAATGTCACATACAAAAACATAATGGTTTACTTGTGGTTTTTGCTTATCAGTATTTTTGGTCTTTTTATAATGAACAGATACTACTTTTTTAAAAGTTTTTTTAAAGTTTAAAAAATTATAAAGAAACTCAGCACATGGTCTAAAAATGACCTTGGTTGCCTCCAAAGAACTCTGTCTCTGGCATCCTGAATTGGTCAGCATGGGACTGTTTTAGAGGTATGTGTAGTAAAAATGACTAAGTTAAAAAATAAATGCAAGAACAATCAAACAGTTGATGACATGGTCCCACCCTGGGTGAATACATGCCAATTTATTTAGAGGGTTTTGTTCTATTCTTCTCTACAAATATTTTCCTTTTTCTACAACACCTCCCTGTACCCATAGGCATATCTTTGGTGTAAGTTTTTAGATGTCAGTTATGGATAGATGAGGAGAATACAAATGAAAGAACTGGGAGCTGAAAACATCTGCAGAAGTAAGATTTTTAATTGAAGTAAGAAATTTAATTGAAAAATTTTAAAAAACCTTAAAGGATTTTATGTAGGGGAATAACATAAGAAAGAAAAGAAAGCCTTGAATTCTGTTGGCTTTGTGAGGGCAGAAATCAAGTCAGCCCCCACTGTGTCATCTTTGCAACTAACATAGAACTTAATCAAGCCTCAGTGAAACTGAATTGAATTTGCTGGATACTGCCCTAATTTTTAAAATAACTGATTTATCTGGAATAATCACTAGTAGTGCTGAACACTTTGCACTCAACTATAAGCAATATCTTATAGATACCTATCCTTACAACTCTACAAGGTAGGTATTGTGGCTATTGTGGCTTAAAGGTTTTGAGGAGAATGTACCATGGTAACTAAGTCTGTATAGGTTTGAATTCAGCTTCCTCACTATTTTTGATTTGAAAGATTTGTGCCTCAGTTCCTTCATCCATAAAATAATGAGGATGTTTAAGGAATAGTGATGCATGTAAGTGCATGTAAAGTCCTTGGCCCTATACTTGCACCTTCAGTAAATGTTAGTCTTAGCTTTTATTAAGAAACATGCTCTAGGCTGTGGGAATAGCTCAGTGATAGAAGGCTTGCCTAGCATGGGTAAGGCCTGGGTTCCATCCCCAGTGACATGTAAAAACAAACAACAACAACAACAAAAACAAAAAACAAAAACACCTCCAAAGTCAAATGAAGAACTATTGGAGAAGCCCAGGGTGAACAAGGTAATCTCAGAATCCATCCTGTTTAATTACTGCACTATGCTATAACTGCTTCTGTGGTGAGGTGATTACAGATTAACAGGTTCTGAAGCAATGAAGTAATGTGGGAAAGACCTTTTAGGGAGTGAAGTTCTTAAGAGCTCATCAAATTACCCCCACTTAACTTTTCCTTTCCTACCCTGACTGCACACAGTGTTACGTGGGAAACACATCTCTTTATTTAAGGTTAATGTCATTAGTTTCAGGTTCCTAATGCTCATGACTAAAGAACCTGAGACTACCTTCTGAGGGTCTCCCTTTAGGAGCTGGTCTGCTACTGCTGACATCTGGCATACTGTGTCAACGCTTGTTGATCTGTTCCCCTTCCATACTCCCCAGATTTTTCCAACTTTAGGACCCGAGTGGGAGTCTTATGTTGGAGGATGTTGTGCAAACCACATGCGTAAAGAAAATAATTTACATTTTTCCTTTCTTAGCTTCTGGAACATCAGTGATTCTATCCTCCCACTTCTATTGGGCAGAAATTGAGGTATTCTCCTTATGCTCCCTTATCTTCTCCAAAACCCACCAAACACACGTGCACACAAACACACAGCCCACACTCCCACCATACATGTCAGCAGGGGTCCAGCATAACTATTACTTTTTTTTTTTTTTTTTTTTTTTACTTAAGGGCTCAAGAACATGCAATGTCTTTGGTCATAAAGGAACCCTCCAGTAACTCATTTTTCCCCCTTCATTCCCATACTTGCTGTTCATGCCTGCCTTTTAGCTTTCTTTTCTCTGTTTCTTTGTCATTTTCTTCCTTTATCCCTTGCACAATAGCTGGTATGTAGTAGGCATTCAATACATAGATTTGGAAGGATCAAAGAAAGGCAAAATGCATATCCAACCTCAATATATTCAATTTTTTAAAAGTGAAAATTACTGCCTTGTTTTATATTTTAAAAATGAGAATAAAATGTTCTTTTTTAAAAAAAAATATTTATTTTTTAGTTGTAGATGGACACAATACCTTTATTTTATTTATTTATTTTTATGTGGTGCTGAGGATCGAACCCAGGGTCTCACATGTGCTAGGTGAGCGCTCTACCGCTGAGCCACAACCTCAGCCCCATGTTCTTAGTACATGGACCCCACCTCTTCCCTAATACCACATTAGAGCTCCCTGAACTTCTACAATTTACTTAATTGCCTCCGGTATATATCTGAGTGGTAAAGGAGCTGGGTGGATGCCTTACAGATACTGAAGGAGATCTCCAGGCTGGAGGCAGGTCTGGCTCATGGCGTCTGTTATTACTTCAAATTCGTTTGCAATTTTCATGATTTTAAGTGGAAAAATATACGCAGATTTAAGGCCGCAAAGGAAATTAATTAGAGGAGATATACTACTTACTGTTGGAAAGGGCTTGGGAGAAAATAATTTGAGGGAAGTAGATACATAGGAAAGAAGACACCTAGGAAACCCAAGTCATTGCTTCAACTCTCTTTCTAGGCTTAGAAACTTCCTTGGAAATCACTGTCTTCTACAGACTTCCCAACAGCAGGGTATCAGACCCAATTCTCTTACTTTCCCATTTATAAACCCTTTGCTTGCATCATCAGTTACACTTGGAACTATAGTAATCTTGTCCCTTTGCTGTCCTGTCCCATCCCTCCCACGCATCTTTCCTTCTATGAACTCAATACATTTTAGAATTTTTAACTAATTCAGATTTGTTGGCACTACTTGTTGATCAGGATGCTAATGCCTTCCAAATTTAGCTATTGACATCTACAGCCCATGGACTAGAATAAATAACCTTCATAGTTCTGGTGTCTAAAGAGCCCAAGTTTATGTAAATAGTGATGCTAAGAGACACCCCCTCCTGATGGTTCCCTAGAAAGCATTTAGAAATGTAAAAAAGAAGCTTAAACATTAGGACCTTATTTTTGCCTGAAAGTCCAGGCTCACCTTTATTTTGGGTCATGATGATGCACCATCAGACCTTCCAGACATGTTCAGTGCAATGGGCCTAGTCCTTTAGGACTTCAGCTTTGGATCTTGCTGAATGTGCTGTAATGTACAGAAACACTCAATGTGTGTGCAGAGATGAAGAACACCTCCCAAAGCTCCAACATCCTGTGTGAGTGTGTATGTCTACAATCTGGAGTTAGTCTCCAAGACTTCAAGTAAAAGTAATAATATCCAAGGTTGAATTTGGTATGCTTCATGCACAGATCTTGCCCACTGCCTGCTCTGTCTCCAAACCTCCTGAAGAACTTTGATAATCATGACTAAATAAAACCTAAAGTAAGATAGCAGAAACTAACCAAATAGAAAAAAGATGGTTAATAGAGAAAATTAACAAAGCTTACAGTTTTTTTCTTTGAAAAGTATGATAGACTTGATAAATCCCTAAACAAGACTGACAAGGAAAGAGAAAAAAATTGCCAACCGTAAAAGTGAAGGAGGAATATTCCTATAGATCTTACTGACATTAAAAGAATATGGATTTTTTTAACCAATAAACCCAAGAAATTGGATGTTTTTAAATTCCTTTAAAACACCACTTACTAAAGATGGAATAGAAAATCTAAATAGCCCTATATCTATTTAAAATTTGAGTTTGTATTTAAATCTTCCCATGAAAAATATTCCAGGTCTGTATAGCTTCTCTGGCAAGTACTATTATACATTTAAAGAATAAATAGAATGAATTTGGGAAAACTCAAAAGAGGAGCCTGTTTTATGAGGCAAACATTAAAATATGAGAAAACTATTTCAAGCAAAGAAAATTTCTCATTAATATTCCTTATGATCATAGGCACAAAATCTTTAATACAGTATTAGCAGGTTGAATTCAGAGATCAATAAAAAGATTATTAAATTATGACCAAGAGGGATTTATTCCAGAAATACGATATTGTTTAATAAAAAAGTCAGTCAAAATGTATTTCACATATTAACAGAAAAATGGAGAAAAACAATCCTCTCAAATTCAGGAAAGTATTGCACAAAATTCAACAGTTCTTGACTCAGCAAATTAGGCATGGCAAGAATTTTTTTTTAATCTGATAAAAAGTATCTGCAAAACATCTCTAGTGGCATCCTATTAACAATGAAAAGCTGAAAGCACTCCTCTGTCCTCTCACCACAACTATTAGATATTGTAGGAGGTCCTAGCTATTGCAACGAGGCAAGAAAAATAAGTAAAAGTGATAAAGTTTGGAGAGGATGAAGTAAAACTCTTTCAAAGACAGGACTCTACATAGAAAATCTTGAATTTAAGAAACAATTAGAAGCTGGGTACTGTGGTACAAGCCTGTAATACCAGTGACTTGGAAGGCTGAGGCAGAAAGATCATAAGTTCAAATTGAGCCTCAGCAATTTAGTGAGGCCCTAAAGAATTTAGTGACACCCTGTCTCAAAATAAAAAATAAAGAGCTGGGGATGTAGTTCAGTGGTTAAGTGCCACTGGGTTCAATCCCTTGTACTGGGTCCTCTCACCCCTTTAAAAAAACAACTAACTAGAATTGATAAGTGAATTTCAAAAGGCCATATGATACAAGGTCAATGTATAAAAATCAATTGTATGTTTATAGATTAGCAGCAGCAATTGGAAAAGGCAATGAAGAACATAATTCCATATAAGACAATACCAAAAAATAAAGTACTTTGAGATGGATCACTGACCCAAACATGAAATGAAACTAGAAGAAAACACGAGACTATCTTCACAAGTTTGGGTTAGAGAGAGATTTCTTAGAAAAGGCATAAATAGTACTAAACTGAAATGAAGAAGTTGATGAATTGGAATTAATTTTTTTTTGCTCATCAAAAGTTACCTCAAAAATAAAAGAGTAGGAGAAAATATTTGCAATAAGCACATTTGACAAAGGCCTGGTGTCCTGAATGAATAAACATGCCTATAAATCAGTAATAGAGAAATCATTGCAAAATAGTCAAAAGATCCGATCAGGCTGTTCACAAAGAAGGGGTCCAAAAGCCAATAAACACATGAAATTGCTCAGTATCATCTTTGGAAAATGCAAATTAAAAGTACAATGAGATACCATTTCACATCCAGTAAGAGGACTAAAATTAAAAAGAGAGCCAAGAAGTTGGGAGGATGTGGAGGACTGCTTGTAAGAGTATAAATTGTATACCATTTTGAAGAAAAATTTGGTAATTTCTTATAAAATTGATCATATACTTGTGGTGTAACCCAGAATTACCTAGAAATATTTCAAGGTATTTATCCAAGAGAAATTAAAACATACGGCCATATAAAAAGGCATGTATAAGAATGTTTACTGCAACCTTATTTATACTAGCTCTAAACTGGAAAGAAATGTACATCAACAGGAGGATCATTGTGGTGTAATTCATACAAGAGGACCATACACACACACCTAAAAGTGAACTACTGATGTATGCAGCACAAAAGCAAATCCAAATACATCATGTTAAGTGAAAGAAGACAGACATGAAATAATATGTACCAAGTGATTATATTTATATGAAGTTCTAGAACAGGTATGTGGATGAACAGTGGTTGTACAAAGGAGGATCTGGTAACTTTGGCCATACATTTTCTCTTTGCTCCAAAAAAAGTTATTTAAGAGAGTGTTTTTTAAAATATTCAAGTGTTTAGATATTTTTAGCTTTCATTTGTTAATCTTTAATTTTCAATTTCAAATTTTTTTGAATTGTGATCCAAGACTCTGGCTTATGTATTGTCTGCTTTTGGAAATTTTCTATCTGGATCACTATATAATCACTATATAATCACATTTTGTAAATGTTTAGCATGGACATTTGGAAAAAAATGTAATAGTCTGAATAGGTTATAAGATTTTATATATTATGTTGATTTTTCACACTCACATTTTTTATGTATTTTTCACATTTTATGTATCTTTATTTATTATACACTTATTCTAATTATTGACAGAGTTGAGTTAGAAACTTCTTGCAAAAATTGAAATTGTCATGTCAACTTCTCCCTGTACTTATAATAGTTTGGCTCATGTATTTCAAAGATGTGTCTTTTAGATACAAAAGGTTCAGAGCACATCTGTAGCCTTAAGCATGTGTTAGTATCAAATGTGACAAATGAGAAGAACGAATGAAGAAATCAGAACAATCAATACCACTAAGGAGGTAGAAGATAGAAACTAACAAAGCTAAATTCAGAAATTACAGAATTGGTAAATATAAAGAGAGTGGATGATAAATCCATTTAGTATGCTAAGAAAAAAACAAGAGTTCTTACAAGTCAAAGAGCGAAGGAAAACATCTCCAACAGTAGGACATGAAACCACAGACCCCAGAGAGGAAGGACGCCGCAGACAAGCAGGACACTCATCTGTAACTAAGGGATGGGAGAATCACGACTGAATGGTCATTATTTTTAAGGAAAAAATGTCAATTTTCTAAAACCAATTAAAGAAATTAAAGAAGTCCTGTGCCCACCAGGGGCCATCTGAGAAAGAACTCAGACTGTGGAAGATCTATTCCACACAGGAAGCTTCAGCCTATGACTCATGGAAAACTCCTGGAAATGTTGGAGGAACAGGGATCTCCTTTTTTTAAAGTAAAGGATTTGGATATTAGAAATATACAGAAATCTTCTCAATCCATCTTTTTGAAGTAAGTATGACTCTGATACTAACCTTGACTAAACTTGTATGCCCACACAAATAAACATGTACAACTGTCCAATTTCACCTATGAAAATAGATGTAAATACTCAATAGGAATAAATGCAGCACTATACATAACCATGTAATATAGGACTGATTTCAGGGATTTGTGGGTAGTTTAACACAAAATTTATTCATCACCTTAAGTGGACTAGAAAAGAACAACTAAAATCCCAGAAAAGCAAAACTTAATGAAATTCACTATTATTAATTTTAAACTCCTAGTAAGGGAGGACTAGAGGTAGATTTTCTTAACACACTAAAAGCCTATTCATGAAAAACAGAGAAAACATCTCAATGATGAAAATTTAGGAGCATTCCGTTAAAGGTGCCCATTGTCACTGAAAATACTTAGCATTATCATTGAGTTCTTAACCATTGTTTTGAACAAAGAATAAGTATAAATATTGCAAAGGGAGAGATAAAATTGTCACCTAGAAAAAATTAGAGAACATTAGGAATCAAATGAAAAACTTTTAGAGCTAATACAAATGTTTGCTATGCTGTGTGATTGATGTGTGTGTACACACATATACATACGTGTATGAACATATACACATGTATATATGTGTACATATATGTGTTTGTGCATCTGTAATGGTCTTCTTAGAAATCAACACAAACCACCTAGAAAATCTAATAGAAAAAAAAATCCCTTTCACAATCACAATAAAAAGCTCAGATTTTAAAGTTAATTAATTAAATTAATTGATGGTATTTAATTTAGCAAGAATTGTCTAAACTATATGAAAAAATCATCAAAACTTTGTGAGGGACAAGAGAAGACTTGAGTAAGTGGAGGAACACAGCATTTTTTTGGATGAAAATACTCAAAATTATAAAAGTATAATTTCCCCCCAATTTACTCAATAAATTAAATAATTGTAACAAAAATCAAAATGTCAGATTTTGGAAATTTAGAAATCTAAGGTCTAGATGGAGCCACAGATATTTAAAAATATCTAAAAAAATTATTTTAAATGTCCTGAAGGGAGACCTGCCCTGTAAGTTGTCAAAACATTATGAGGGCATGAAAACTTGTTCACCTTAAAACTGGTTCAGAAGGAGGCAGGTGGATCACAAGAATAGAATCAAAGCCTAGAAATAGTTACAAAGCATATATAGCATAGCAACATATTGATGAAATTATAAAAACATTATAAATCAACAGGAATTATAATGCTGTATTGAGTGGGGCACTAGTTAACCTATCTTTTAAAAAAAAGTATTATAATGCTGTATTGAGTGGGGCACTAGTTAACCTATCTTTAAAAAAAAAGTATTTTGTAGCCAACAGATAAATGAAAAAAATACACCTTATCACTAATCAGGGCAATGAAAATGAAAACCAAAGTGCCATATCCCTTGATACAGTGGAGTGTATTTTGACATATTATACAAATATGAAGTGTAACTTCCCATGCTTGTGGTTGAACATGATGTGGAATTACACTGGTGGTGTATTCCTATGAACATAGGAAAGTTATGTCCAATTCATTCTACCATCTTTCCCCCACCCTTCTCTTCATTCCCCTTTGTCTAATCCAAGGAACTTCTATTCTTTTGTAATTGTTAGAATGGCTATTATAAAAATAAAAGATAAGTGTTGGTGAGGGCGTATAGAAAAGGGAACACTGTGCTCCATTGGTAAGAATGTAAATTAACGTGGCCATTATGGAAATCAATATGGAGATTTCCCCAAATACTAACAATAGAATTACCATTGATCGAGCATTCCCACTTCTGGGTACACATCCAAAGGAATTGAGATCAGTACACTGAAGAGGTATCTGCACTCCCATTTTTGCAGCATCATTCACAATGGTTAAGATATGAAAGCAACCCAGGTGTCCATCATGAGATGAATGAATAACAAAAATGTGGTGTATGTACACAATGGAGTACTATTCTGCCTTCAAAAACAAATCTGTCATTGTGACAACATAGATGAACCTGGAGGACATTATGTTAAGTAAAATAAAACAAGCAAAGAAAGACAAATACCATATAAGCTTACTTATATGTGAACTCTTAAAAAGTTTAAGTCATAGAAGAGTGGAATGATGGTTACCAGGGACTGGAGGAGAGGGGTAGGGAGAGGGGAATGTGGATCAAAGTGTATAAAGTTTCAGTTAGACAGGAGGAATAAGCTTCAGTGATCTGCTGCACAGAATAATGGGTATAATAAGTAATAATGCACTCTGTATTTCAAAATTTTAAATATTTTCACTACAAGAAAATAAGTATGTGAACTTATGGATTTGTTAACCAGCTTGAGTTGCTCATTTCACAATATAAACATATATCAAAACATTACACTGTACTCATAAATACATACAATTATTATTTATCAGTTAAAATAAAATTATAAAATTTCAATCATAGAAATGCTAGCAGAGTCAAAAAATGATGTAAATGTACTTCATAAATCAATAAAGAACAACTGATTTTAGATTGAAAAGAAAAAAAAACAGAGAAGCAATTCAGAGCAATTTTTCCACATTATTGCTTTGTCCCAGATTTCTTTCAAATCCATTTTTGGACTCAGCTTTATCTTCTTCCTCAACTCTCCACTTCCTGGATCTGTTTTCCAGTTGATAATCCTCTTCCTTTCCAGTGTAGGTCCCCAAAAGTCCTTTTGGCTTAATGCCCCTGTCGACCTGAAAGAGTACTTCTGACTGGATTGGACAACACAATCTTTTCTGAGGGATATTTGGGATGATCTAATGATGAACGGGGTCAATTCTCATCAGACAACTGCAGAATTTCCTTTGTGGGTGGAAAGAAGAGTCTGAATACTCAGGCGTGGCTCTTTTCATCACTGTTAGAGAAATTGTGGGTCACTCACGAACCAGAATGCAGCGGTTAAAAGTGAAACTGAGACAGTGAATTTTTCTGACCATTCGGGTGTGATTAGGTCGGCTCAGAGGCTGCCCCAGGGGGACAAAGAACAGGCCAGCAGGTAGGGCAGGACTTCCTACATATATTTTGACCAGGGCAATGTTTATGTACTGAGGGTTCACATAAAATTTCAGGAAAGGTTTCTGCAGCTAAAAAGTTTGAAGATTGCTTCTGATAAAAACAATTAAATTATAAAAATGTTCATAAGAAAAATGGATTTAACAAGCAGTGTGATTTCCTAAATTTAAGAAACCCATGACTACTAAAAGCATTTAGCAGTTACATTTGAGTGGTAGGAAGTGAACACTTTTATTTACTCTTTTTCTTACCTCTGTTTAAAATATTTTCTTTTGCTTTCTTTTTTTAAAATTAATTTTTAAATTTGTTCTTTTAAGATACACATGACAGTAGAGTGTATTTTGACATATTATACATACGTGGAGTATAACTTCCCATTCTTGTGGTTGAACATGATATGGAATTACATTGGTCGTGTATTCCTATAAACATAGGAAAGTTATGTCCAATTCATTCTACCATCTTTCCTATTTCCATCCCCCTCCCTTCCCTTCATTCCCCTTTGTCTAATCCAATGAACTTCTATTCTTAAAACATTTTATATTGATGACGTATTGGTGCTCTTTTTAAATTTTTGTACCTTTGGAGGTAATAATTAATTTAGATTCAGTGAAACACATGACTTATAAGTGCACCGTTTGATAACTTTTTATGTATGTATACAATCATGTGAGCACCACCCATGTGGAAATATAGAACATTTCTTTCACCCCAGAAAGTTCCCTCCTGTCTTAGTTCAGTCAGTCCTCCCGCTGCCCATACCCCACCAGAGTAATCACTATTTTGAAATAGTTTAGGTTAGCGTTGGCCTGTTCTGAAATGTCTTATTAATGGAATCATCTAGTGTATACCTTTTGAATTGGGGTTATTTTGCTCAACATAATATTTCTAAGACTCATTCATATTATTAGTACATTTTAGAAATATTCTCTTTTATAACTATGTTATAACTTATCAATTATCCATTCTTTTTCTTGAACCTTTAGCCTATTTACAATTTTCTGCTATTAAGAATAAAGTGGTGACGTGTAACCGATGTGATTCTGCAATCTGTATTTGGGGTAAAAATGGGAGTTCATAACTCACTTGAATCTAATGTATGAAATATGATATGTCAAGAGCTTTGTAATGTTTTGAACAACCAATAAAAAAAAAAGAATAAAGTGGCTGTGAACAAAACTTTTTTTTTTTTTGGGGGGGGTAAACATATCATTCATTTTTCCAAGGCACATACCTAGGATTCATGCATCTTTAACTTTTCTGGATTTTGCTAAATTTCTCTTGAATTAATTTATATTTCAATTAGCAGTATGTGAGACTCACCCATTCTCTTTCCCCCAATAAAGTAAACAGACTAGGAAGACTTTCTCCAAGTTCTCCTAGACCAACAGTAAGCCAGGGAGAATGTGGCAAAATCAACTTTCATGTGGTCCTGCATCTCACCCAAAAGAAACATGCAGACAGCAGCAAGAAGCTCTTTGGGGCAGCAATAGTTGGTGTCAGTGTGCACCTGGATTGCCAGCGTGGGAGGAGTGTGGGAGAGACAGGGAGGAGTGAGGACTGCCTGTCTCAGGAAAGGGCTATAGACATTAGGTAAGAGGTCAGGTTCCTCTGGTTGTTGCTTAGGTTTTCAGGGATGGACTCCAGTTCCTTCAGGGAGCAGAGGATCTTGGATAGAAGGGGTAAGTCCATGTGTCTGCCAAATTCCCAATGCTTAGATGATTTGATGTTTACACCAGCAACCTTCCCTGACACACCAAGGAGGAAGCTCTTACTGGGCTCCTAAACCTGGGCTGACTTGAACCTGTGGGTAGGTCTTATGGACATACAGGGCAGAGCTGACACAGACAGGGATAATCAGTAGCCTACTCCAGGTGCACAATCAAGCCTAATCCTGTAGTTTGCATATCAATTTTCTAGGCATTCAGTTGTACATGAAGAGAGCTTGATCTATAAATGTGTGAAAGAAGTAGGCGTTGTTTGCCAAGACAAATGGAACAGTTGCACCAAGTAGCTGTTGGTGAGTTCTACTGTGACAGTGAAAAATCAGGCTACCTTCTCAGGTTTAGCCCCACACAAGTTCCTCACATTTAATCCATTCCATGGTCATAGTCTGGATGCTTAGGCCTCTTCGGGGGGGATACAGAAATTTGTAGCTGATGACCTATGACAGAGTTTAGCTGATTCTATTCCCAAAATATATCCTCTAGCTTCTTTTCAATTTAATTGCCATCATTCTAATTGAAGTCACCATGGTATATATTCTTTGGCATATTCCAACAGTCTCTTTCCTGGTCTCTTCCTATCAACTTGTGCCTCATGCAAATTTATTCTATGTTGTCTTATGGGTCTGATTTTGTTATTTTTTTTTGCTTCTCTACCTTCAAGTACGTGCTCCTGAAATCTCAACAAAAATCATTTCAGGAGATAGATAATGTGGAAAATAGAAAATGTGCAGTTAGGGAGCTAGAAGACTTGGGTTCTAATCTTAGAACAACCACTCATTAGCTGTATCATTGAGCAATCCTTCCTCCACCCCCAAGTTTTTCAATTTCCTCATCTGTAAATAGGAGATTGGACCAAATGAGAAAGTCTTTCAGGGCCATCATTGGTCTAACATTCTGCGATGTTTTTTGAGTCTGATCCAAAGGATTTAACTTGAATTCTTATGTGGTGTGGAAAGAAATGAGACCTGAGGTGGTATTCAATCAGCTTGTCTATTTTTCTTCCGAGACGTTTGGCATCTTTGAAGTTTGAAGATAGTTGCCGTACACTGAGGAAAAAACATATGAAAATGTTTAAGGAGCATTTCCCCATTTCAGCAGGTGTGCCAAGAGGACTGAGAGCTCCCGGCAGGGCAGAGGAAGTCTGTGTGGGTAGTTTCACATTACTGGTGTGGGTTCTTGTCAAGTTCTCTATGCTTTACTGTACACTTGACTTGAGGGTTATACGGGTCCTCAAATGCCACTCAATTCAGACCTGCTGTAAAAGATGAGTCTGTAATCTTCCCACAGTGCTGCTGCTAACTTTGTAGGGTCCTGATTGAGTGGTGGATGTAAGACATATACATTTGTCCAGTTATATTTTAAAAATGCATTATGGCATAGAGCTATATACATATGTTATGCAAATGTCAGTTTCCTAATTTTGATATTGTACTTTAGTTATGTAAGATGCAACCATTGGGGGAAACTGGGTGAAGGGCATGAGGGACCTTTCTGTTCTATCTTCACAACTTCCTGTGAATCTTTGTTTCAAAGTTAAAAAATGTAAGTCTTTTGAGGTGGTTTATAGGACATTGTAAGGCTGATTCTACAACTACTGCAAATGTCTGATTTGTGGCTTTTTGTCCTAAAGCAAAAAAAAGATTGACTGATAATGTAATGGATTTTTATAATTTTTTTTAAGAGAGAGAGAGATTTTTAATATTTATTTTTTAGTTCTCGGCGGACACAACATCTTTGTATGTGGTGCTGAGGATCCAACCCGGGCCGCACGCACGCCAGGTGAGTGCGCTACCGCTTGAGCCACATCCCCAGCAAGGATTTTTATAATTTTGACTGTGAAGTCTGTTCCCAAGAAATTTCCTGTTGAAGGCTTAACACACACCTTCAGTGGCCTGTGTGTTTATGTTGTGCATGATTGGCAGCAGGGTAACCTTCAGCAATGGCACTGTTTGTGTGCTGGTCTTACTGGATCTTTGGGTTCCACACCATGTCCTGCCATTCTCTTGTGTACTTCTAGGCTCCTCAGCCCTCCCAGGCTCTGGGAATAACTAAAGTACAGTGTCAAGGCAGACAGAAGGCGGTGGAGTGGCCCTGCCAATGACCTACCCAGAACTCAGAAGAGAGTGGGTGGGACAAGATATGTCCCTGGGGTCATTTGGAGATTCAGTCAATCCAGGATCCTTTCTTCTCTAGAAGAACTTATGGCGTGGGGAGTGTCAAGAGAGGAGGTGAAGGGTCTGTCAAGAAACCAAGAGTGGAAAAAGGATACTTGTAGTAGGCAGAATAATCTACTCCAGAGGTCCATGTCCTCATCCCCAGAACCTAAGAATACATTAATTTACATGGCAAAGGGGAATTAAGATTGCTAATCAATTTACCTTAAAATAGGGAGATTGTCTGGGTCATTCTGGTGGGTTCAGTATAGTCACAAGGGCCCTTAAAAGTAGAAGAGACAGACAGATAAGGTCACGTGATAGAAGAAGGGACCGTGAGTCAAAGAATGTGGGTGGTCCCTGGGAGACAGTAAAAGCAAGGAAATGAATTCTTCATAAAGCTTCCAGAAGGGAATACAGCCTTGTTGACAATTCGATCTCAGTCCTGGCAGATCCATGTTAGGTTTCTGATCTACAGAACTGAAAAATAATAGATCTGTGTTGTGGTAAGTGACTGAATTTGTAGTAATTTGCTACAGCACCGTGGAATGCTGACACCATGCTGATATAACAGAAAACTAATAAAATACTGCCTTACTAGGTTTTAGCAACTGAGGGAGGCCTGAGGCTAAAGACTCAGAGAAGGGAGCCCTGGGGCTGGGGGGAGCCAAATCTGAGCTGGTGGATACTGGTTAGGAAGTTTAAGAAGCCTGAGTTTAAGGGTCCGGGGTCTTAGGGAAAGGGGCAATGTCCTGCTAAGAGGGATTACATTAAAAATAATGAAATAGGAATTCGGCCCAAGCATCAGGGAAGCAGTTTTTGGGACTTGGAGTATCTGGTAATAGAGCAGAGGAGAGGTCTGAGTGGGGAGAGCGTACTTGGAAACAGTGGGTCATGTCAGGCTGGGGAACAGGGGTGAGAGGTGGGGGGTGGAATTCTGGATTTTGGTCATTTTTCTCCTGAGTTGTTTGAAATGGGTGAATCTTGAAAATTCCTGGGCTTCAATTTTCCTGTAGGTAAAACGAGGGGCTCAGAGTATTGGAATTAATTGCTTTTTAGATTGAAATTAAAGCTGCATGATTTGGTGAAGGACCAGTGAGTTCTAAAGGAGTCATGTGGCTCTGGTCACAGTATTTCAGCTTACTGTGCCACAAAGTCAAAGTCTCAGGCATGGCTCAATCTAATGGACCATGGCTTCTCCCTCAGCAGAGTAACTTCCACTCCACTTTTGAGTATTCACTGTGTTGCTTAAATGTATAAATAATGACCGTGGCAGATGCAAGCTCCCAGCGAATGAAATATTTTATATTTACCGAGTTGTGTGTATCTGATGCTTTTTGTGGGGCAAACTGCCATCTCTGATTCCTTTGAGTAGGCAGGTAGTAACTCTTTTGTAGTGGGCCAGAAAGAGAAGCAGAGGGCTGTGGATCCCAAAATCTCTCAAATCTAAAGCATTAAATATTCCAGAATCCCGAAATACTGAATTCAGTAAAAATGTCTTTGCATTCTGTTTGATTTTGTACACTTTTCAGTTTCTCACAAACCTTTTACTGACAGAGCATCGTAGCATCTGCCAGTGATAGGGCAACCAGAGGGTTTGGCAGCTTGTGGGTGGGAGTTTCAGGGTTTGGGGACTTGGCTGCAGATAGATTGGGCTGTTGGAGTGGGTGGATGAAACTGTGTATTGATGATGGTCTTTGCTTTTCCTAAATCACAATTGCATCATCTGAGATAGCTGAGTTTATGTTGAGCTTTACAAAAGCCTCCTGGGAAAAGGGCAAAACTGGTTTGAGTGCGTAAGAATTTATTTATGGCAATCATGGTATCAAACTGAGACTGGAGACTGTGGAGAATCTGGACCGTTTTCTGTTGGAGGAGAAAAAAAAAATTCCATTTTACTTTGGTAAGTAAGAAACATACAGTAGAATCACTTTGCAGTTAGAGTGATTTTTGAAAGTCTTATTGTCCTTTTCATAGGGCGACAGATAGGATGTTCTTAAAATATACTGATTCAAATAAGGATAGATTCTGGAAAGAAATATCAGTGAGAAAAAAAAAAAAAGAATAAAAATGAGCAGAAAGAAAACGGCCAGCTCCACAGGAGGTGGTTTGAGGTTGTCAAATATGGTTGGCCAGGTTTCTCATGACTCATCTGTACGGCAGAGCAGTATGGCTGGCTCTCCTGGAAACACAGGGTCACAGATTTTGGTAGTTTCAAGATGAGTCACAAGGATGGGGCTTTTGGTCCTAACTCACGTTCACCTGCCATGCATAAATGTGACTGATTTCTTTGATTTTATTCCATTCTTGAACTTGTGGTACCTTGATTTCTAGTGATTATATTAAGTGATGGAAAGGAAATTCTATTAAGTACTTCCCCTACCTCCCCGCCAAAAAAAACCACTCTAGAAAACTAGAGACCACCCCAATCATCCTTCTACATTGTTCCCTAAAATGGGTCACTTTGGGGAAGGTTCTGGAAAGAGTTCTTCCCATATTGTGTGTTACAATGTAACTCATCTTTGGTCAATTCAGTTGGGATACATTAAGGACTTAATTTTTACCCTGTAATTTCTTTCCTCTATATAGAATCTTCTTTTCCCTTCTTTAATGGCCTCTTAAGTAGGTACCAAAACATTCTGACAATTTAATGTTTTACTTTAAATTAAAGTGAGGTTGACACATGATAAGCTGCACACATTTAAAGGACACATCGTGATGAACTTTGACATAGGTAACACCTGTGAAGTCATCATGGCATTCCAAATAATGAACATTTCCGTCAGGCCCCAGAGTTTCCTGGTGCCCTCTTGCAACACAATCTCTCCCTTCATCCCTCTCGCCAGAAGACTGATATACTTCCTGTCACTAGGGACTGGTTTGTACTTTCTAGAATTTCATAGAAATTTAATCATATAGCAATTATAATTGGTAAATCGACACTGGCACAGCAGTGCCTAAAATCCACAGGCTACATTAAAGTTCAATCTTGGTATTGTACGCTCTCTGGGTGTGGACAAGCCTAAAATGAGACTTATCTACCAATAAGTTTTTTTCCCTGCCCTAAAAATCCTCTGTGCTCCATCTATCCATTTCTCCCCACTGTTAGCCCCTAGCAATCACTGAGGTCCTAATCGTTTTGATGAGTAAAACTCAATCTAGCCTCAAATCTAATTTAAAACTTCAGTTCCTTGAACCCATAGCTCAAGGGACTCGACTAGTGAATTGGAGGGAGATGGAGTAAAAGACCAAGAGGAAGATGGAAAGAGGGAAGGGGAGGAGGAGAAGAGGGAGGGGAAAGGGAAAGGAAGAAAGGCAGTGGGGAGAGGGAAGTGAGAAATGGAGGAGGGTTAGGGAGAGGGAAACCGGGTGAGAGTGGGGAGGGGAGAAAGTCAGGGAGTCTGTTTCTAAGCTATTTCTCCTGCTCTTCTCTCTGTACATACAGACCATGCAGGATTGGGGTGGACAGCGGAGGCAACAAAAGCCTCATACTCTTGCCCACCTGCCAGTTGTAGGAAGGTGCCTTGGTCTCTCTGTGGTCAGCGTGGGTCTGTTTGTTTCTGGTGGCCTCTGATGATGGAAAGCTCTCATCTCTGTCAATGAGGACTTCCTAAGAGAGGAGCAGCTGTGCCATGGCCCATGCCTCCAGGCCCCTTTCTGGAGTCACTTTATTTGTTCTGGTTGTCTGGGTGTCACCCTTTGTCCCACACCCTCCTCTGCTATGGTCACTACAGAGATTTTCTCCCCCACCTTCTGGGGTAGAGATATTATGTTTGAGTGCATGGATAGAGGTACCTTTTCTTCCCCAGGGGACTACCCTATACTTCTTCCTGGCTGTGCTGCTACAAGGCACCTCTAGGAAGCCTCTCATCTTCACTCAGAGCCACAGTGAAAAGTGGGCCCACATGTCTGTGTCCAAGGCCTTCCTAGAATGCTCTCACCAGGCTGCATTCTGCCCTGTCACTGGGCAGTGAGGTGCCTGGTCTCCCCCTCATAGTCAGTCTCGACTCTACAGGGAATTCTCTGGGAGCAGCACACCCCCCTCCCCCCAACAAGCTTGGATTGGTGGATAGAAGAAAGAAAACGTCCTCACTATGCTGTCCACAAGGATGGAGGCTGTGGTCACTCCCCTCCAACCCCAGGCTTTTTACATGGACTGGAGAGAGAGTACGTGTGGGGCTGATGGCTGTCAGTGGTAGGGTTGGCTTTGCTTCTAGTAAACCCTGAGGGAAGGTGTCTGTCCCTTTAGATATGGGGGCTTAGTGCCTGTGGATTTCATCTGTAGACTCTGGTGCTCATCCTGGGGCCACAGGGAAAGTCCCACTCAAAATCCTGGCCTACTGATCCATGGTTTTACATTTGACTATGTTCTCTTATGGTGCGTGGCCCTTCGGTGCTCTGGGATGGTATAGCTTTTCATTTGTTTTTGTTTTAACCTGTCAATTCCTATTCCTAGAAAGGCCATAGAAAGTAATGGTTTATAAAGAATAATAAATGGCTCTGTTTACTTTAGTACTGAGCTGTTTCCCAGGAAATATTTGATTTCCCTAGCTAGATGCCGTAATTGCAGTAGGACTTTATATTTACATTGTTTATTTTAACAGGAGTTTATTCTGTGCGTCAAACCAAGGCCTTCAGATGTATTCTGTAATCAAAGCCCCTGGCGCTCAGGGAGGCAGTAGGGAATAGATTGGAGTCAGATCGGCTTGGCCTGGAATCGTCAGCTATGTGTGACTGGGAGGTCACTGCACTTCTTCCTCACAGGCAAAAGACAAACAATAGAATTTGCTCAGCCGGAGGGTTAGGAGGACTCCATGGAATAATGTGTGTACAGCACTGAACAGGATGCGTGGATCCTGGAAGGTACGCAGTAAGTTTGGCTCCTTTCATTTCTGTGTGGTACAGACAATGCCATATGCAACTTGAATAGAAGCATGTCAGACAGGACAAGGGAGGCCAAGACTGGGCACTGTACCAGATAGAAGGAGCATGGATCACCAAAGCAGAAAGCAGTCAAGTTCAGAATAGACAGCAGAGATTAGCTTCCATCTAAAAGATTAAGAGGGACAAAATGAGAATTATGGTCAAAGAGTGTACCTAGAAATTAGGTATAGCACAGCGTGGTGAAGCTTGATAGTTTTGGATTTAAAAGTTAAGGTCCAGAACCATTTTGGAGGGTGGATAACCTGGGACTGCAAATTGGAGCAAACCAGGACCTCTGGCATCAGTGGTACTTGAAGTACCAGAGATGATAATTAAGTCCCTTCTTTTGCTGGAGGGAATATATTTTTCCCCTTATAATTAGCAGGTCTCATTTCCTCCATTTCTGTTCCACTCACTCTGGTAGGGATGAAGCAGGATTAAATATCCCTTTAAAAAATATTGCTTGACTATTGTGAATTGTGCTGCTAAAAACATTGATGTGGCTGTGTCACTGTAGTGTGCTGACTGAAAATGTCATGCCAAGTGAAATAAGCCAGTCCCTAAAAGTCAAAGGTTGAATGTTTTCTCTGATATGTGGAAGTTAATCCAGAGTAAGGAGGGTGGTGGGAAAAAGAAAGAGAGAAAAAGTAAAAAAATAAAAAAAGAGAGGGAATTTCATCAAAATAGAGGAAAGATGAGTAGACAAAGGGGATTGAGGGGCAGAAAGGAGGGATGGGAAAAGGGAAGAGCAGTGGAATGAACTTTCGTGTGTGCATACATGAATATAGCACAGGGCATCCCAACATCAAGTATATCCACAAGACACCAATAGAAAAAAATATATAAATAATTTCAGAAGATGAGTAGAGGGAGGAGATGGCTGGGGGGAGAGGGAAGTGCTGGGACCGAATTAGAGCAAATTATATTCCATGTTTTTGTGATTATGTCAAATTGTATCCTAATATTATATATAATTAAAAAAAATTAAAAAGTAACCAAAATATTGCTGATAGGCAAAAATAATCTTATTCACATTTTTATTTTTTGATCATTGAGATTTAACATTTTCTATTTATTTGTGCTTCTACTTTTTTGAAGTATCTGCTCATGCCATTTATAATTTGTTTATTAGAATCTTAAGGTTTCTCTTATTAACCTGTGCATGCTCTGGGTATATTGACTCTTTGTCAGTTATTTTTCTTGTGTTTTTTTCCATTTGTATTTGCCTTTTCAGTTTTATTTTTCACTTTTAGGGCATATGGAATCTTAATAGCTTTATTACATAGTTAGCTATATAAATTTTTTACTTTAAAATCTCTTCTTGACTTTCAAGATGACTTCCATGACCTTTTCCCCGTGTACATTTATAAATATGTGTGTGTATGTATACACACACACACACACACACACACACACACACACACACACATATATATATATATATATATATAAAACTATGGGCATCTTAAAGTTTGATTTTTACATGTAACTGTTGTTCATCTGAAAGTTATTTGATGCAGATACAAATTTATCACAGCATGTTTATCATGCATTTGTTATCTTCTGCACTAATTTGTGATTTATCTTTATTACATATTAAATTCATATAAAATAGGCCCTGTTTATGTATAATCTCTGTAATTGATTTCAAGATTATTAAAGGGATCTTTTTTGTATTAATGTTTTTGAGTATAGAAATATGGATAGTAAGCTTCTGGGTTGTATATTTACCTATAGCATCTCTCTGGGGTATCATGGTTATCTCATGTTAGTATAAACTCAATGTTTTCAAAATATGATTATCAAGTAGTAAGATAGCCCATTCAAAATTATCTTCAAATGTTAGTCTTTCCACATGTGGTCAAAGCTCAGCCACAGGAGTTGTGAAGAAATGGTATGTATCATGTTCAGTTTCATTAGCAGGGAGAGGTGAATTAAAAAGAAACTCCACTTCTATACTATTTGTAGAGCCATTAACTATTATTATGCCATTTTTATTCTTATGAATAATGCCTTTGTGTACTACCCTTCCAACAGGCTGGTGGCTGTTAATTTAGCAAATTCAATTTTCTGAGTGAGAAAAGTTGCCCTTGTGTCAAGTTCATGAATATAATGCCTGTTGGTGATATAATTCTTCCATTATCAGCTTCATCTATCACACTTCTGGCAAGTGGCCAGAACTGTGAGATTAAACATGTCAAAGACTTATAGGGGTTCCTCTTGCTTACTTTCGCCTGTGCATTTGTTTATTTATTTATATTTTACTTTAACAATGATATGTCTATCTACTCTACATCTTTACTGAGGTGGTGTATACTTTTTATATTAAGCCATTTCAGATCTGTTTTAGAATACTTCAATTGGTATTATTCTCTATTATTTATCCAGTGAGCTTGTCCATTGGAACATGCTGGTCTCTGGGCAAAGGGTCTCCTTGCTCATTTGGTGAGTTTACTCAATCTGAGTTTTGTAACTGCTAGATTGTGCCGGGAGGTTCAGGCCCACTGAGGTATGCACTATGACCACTGTGGCTTTCTTAGCATTGAACCATTTTATGAGTTTCTCCCTCCCTTTGGATTTTTGGTCTCTTATGTAAGGGACCCAAACAAACATAGTCACTCTATTGCTACTAAGTAGAGCATCAACAAAATTTATTTATTTGTTTGTTTATTTCTTAAATTTCTTGTTCAAAGTGACCGTGAGTTTTCTATTAGCCCCTTAATTTCTGGTGTGCTATGCACTGGTTTTTCTAGACTCCATCAATTCACCAACCCATTGTATTTCCTCTTTTATTCCATAGAACCAAAAATACCAGCCCCATGGCTTAAGACACTTGGCTGAGACTTGATGTATAGATTCTATGGATGAAGGATAATTATTAGAATCAATCCTAAAGATTTGGTGAGTTTACAGAAACAGCCACAGAGTGTTTCTGTGAAAAACAGGCAGATTTTTTTTGACATCTAGGAATCAGACTGAGTTGGTAGTGGAAGAGAGAGCTATTTGAACATTCAGGAACTTAGGGGAAAATAGGCAGCTATTTCTGGAGCTTTGGTATTTTCTAGGATTTGTGTAGCAGAGTGTTTTCATCTATGTTATCTAATGTAGCTGAGGTTTCTTTAGCAGGTTCAAGACAGGATGGAGGAAGTAGATGGAACCTGTTTCAAAGCCTGGTCACATCAGGACCACAGGCAGAGTAGTAGTGTTTAAGCAGCCCTGGAGGAAGGGTTCCCAGCCCTTGCTTGGAGATGTAATGGTGATTGGGCTCCCAGATTGTGGTAAAGAGATGACCAGGGAGAGGTTGAGCACATAAGAAGCCAACACAGCTGAGATGTCCATTTATTATATAACATATAACCCCAAAGATAAATTAAATCCAAATCTTGCAATTATGTTTGATTCTGCTAAGAGAGAACAGAGTTACTTTTGTTGTTCTTGTTTTGTTGTATTGTTTTGATTTTTGCTCCTTGGGTCAGAGATCAGAGCTTACTTTGCACTTTGCTCTACCAGAAGAGTGACCAATTGAAGCTGAAAGGATCTGGTCTTAATGTGTCAGATCACAAACAGTAGTGCTGGGAACCTGGGATTACAGACAGGAGATAAGGATTTGAAGTAGTAAGGAATTCCAGTGTATAGACCAGACAGGGACACCCAGATGTCAGCATTGAGCAAGGTTAAGGCTGATAAGTATAGCTAGAGTATGAGCAAGAAAAAGCTAGGATTTGGGGAAACAGAGGTTTTGTTCAAGATTTTAATTTTTAGAAGAAAAGAATAGCATTTATTATATAACATATAACCCCAAAGATAATTTAAAAGAAAAATTGGTCTCTGGAAGTATTAATAATACTGATCAAAAGTTAAAAAAAAATCATCAGTGCTTATTTGTGAATAGTACATAAATGTATCTTAAATATATACCTTGCTGGGTGCAGTGCCTGTAATTCCAGCAATTTGAGAGGCTGAGGCAGGAGGATCCCAAGTTCAAAACCAGCTTCAGCAACTTAGCAAGACCTTGTCTCAAAATAAAAAAACAAAAAAGGCTGGGGATGTGGATCAGGCTCAGTGGCTCAGTGGCTAAGCGCCCCTGGGTTCAATCTCAAAAAAAAAAGTATATACCTTCAGGCAGATGTATTATGATAGACACCATCTTAAGATCTCTCTTTCTCTCTCTCTTTCTGTCTCTCTCTCCACACACACACACACACACACACACACACACACACACTCACATTCATAACTGTGTATAACAGAAACATAAATATAGAAATATGGAGGTGGGGGGAGGGAGAGAGAGAATGGACTCCTGCTACTCTGAAAATTAAGAGTTTAATATATATATATATATTACAAAATTAGCTCCATTCCCTTCCTGATTGTGTGCTTTTATTTTTGGATTGCTATTTGCAATAAATGACTCAGAAACGGAAGTGAAAAATCATTTTACAGTTTGACTAGAGATTTTTTTTTTCTGTTAGGCTTGTTGTAATTCTTACATAATATGAGTACAAATCTCTGAATGTCTATTAGATATCTGGGCTAGATTTCTGTAGAAAACAATACCAGCCCTCTAACTTCCATGCCTCTCTAATTATATGTAAACTTGTTTAAGATCATCAAGTACAATGATTCATCACTCCAAGGTGCTCTGCTACAGGCTACATTGTTATAAGACTATTGTTCCCTACTGAATATATTTATTTTGAGCCTTGGTTACTTTTTTTATTTTTAAAATAAGCTCCAGATCTCTATCTGTACTTATTATGTAAGAAATAATAAACACTTGAATGCATTTATCTACATTTAAAAAGTTACTTATTATGATAGAAACAGAAGGATATGGCATTCATAGAAAAGTCTGTTCAGATTTATTGATATCATTATCAGCAGTATCATATTCTTCGTCATCATCATAATCTGTTACTATTGGTTACTATTGGTTGCTAATCACTTAGTTCAGGGATTATTATAAATTCCAATGGCATTTACAAATAGTATGTATTAAACAATAGAATCCATGCCCTTAGAAAAAGAAAGAAAAATGAACAGTGGTCAAAATGATAAGCAGTTCTTTAATTTCAAATGGGTTGTTTGCCAAATTTTGTTTCTAAAGAAGTTTGTTTGATTTGGAATCCCTTTTACTGATTAACAAAAGGTGAACAAATGTTATTTGTGGGTGTATATGTGCCCAGTTTTCTCCCCCAAACCCACTCAGGAAGTGAAGCTCTGTGTGTTTAATCCTATGAGACTGTCAGAGTGGGGTGTTTTAGTAAAAACTTATCAAGACCCAACAGAGTCTTATAATGGAGTTTGCTTTCGCTTCTATAGTCCTACCCACACCCTGAAGGAGGACATGAAGATATATTTGTGCTTGCCATAGTGAGTTGAATTGTGTCCTCCCCTGACCAAAAAAAAAAAAAAAAAGATATATTGAAATTTGAATCCTAGGTATTTGTGAATGTGACCTTATTTGAAAATAGGATCTTTGCAGATGCAAAGATGATGGTCTTATTAGATAAGGGTGGGCCCTGGTTTCCTCATAAGAAGAGGTAAACTTGGACATGGGGCAAGGAGGATGCTATGTGACGGTGGAGGCTGACTGTGAGGTGATGGGTCTTGTAAGCCAAGGAATGCCAGAGACTGGGAAAGGACAAGGAAGGGTTGTCTCCTGGCATCTTCACAAAGAGCAAGGTGCTGTTGACACCTTGATTTTGAACTTCTAGCCTCAAGAACTGTAAGGCAAAACATTTCCATTATTTTAAACCACCTAGGCTTATGATAATTTGTTATGGCAGCCCTAGGAAACTAATATATCTTTACACAATCAAAATTAGACCATTAGAAATTTCTCATCCGTCTATTATTCCATGATGAACTGTGGGAATGAACTTATTAAAACAAAACTTAGCATGCCTAAGTTTGTTACATGGTTTAGTTTGTTATGTTAAAACATGATGGTAGTGGTAATATGTAAACAACTATACTATTAATGTTTCAAAATATAAATTTTTTAGTTCAGTAAGAATTTTTAAGATATGTGATGATACAAAGTGAGTCCTACAATTTGTAGAATGATTGTGGTGACAAGATACGAATATATAAAAAAAACTAAAGTTAGTATAAGATGGTATAACAGAAATCATGCCAATTCTTGCATCAGTTAGAGAACACATATTAAGTCAATCAGATAGTTAGATCTTTTTTAAAAGTTTTTTTAGTTGTAATTGGACACAATACCTTTACTTAATTTATTTATTTTTATGTGGTGCTGAGGATTGAACCCAGGGCCTCGCATGTGCTAGGAGAGCACTCTACCATTGAGCCACAACCCCAGCCCCAGATATTTAGATCTTTTAAAAAGAAAATTCTTTTGTGTACTGGTGGAAATAAAATCTTATCTTAAGATTTCCAGAGAAGCAGGAGTCTATCACCTTGAGGGTTTACCTTCCTTCCATAATGCTCCAAGAATCCAGGGACCTTAATGAGTTCAAAGAATGTAATCATCTTTCCAAATATTTCACAGAGGAAGAAGAGAAATGATTGGATTTTTGTTATTGTTGCGGCTGGGGATTGAACTCAGGACCTTGAGTATGCTAAGCACACACTCTACCACTGAGCTACACCCCCAGTCCCAGGATTGGAAAATTTGATCAGCCTTCAGCTGGGTCTCACTTTTCAACTTTCATGGTTTCTGCTGTCACGAGTTACAGGGAACACTGGATCCTCAGGGTCTGATGCATCCTCTTTTACTCTTGTGATGATGTACTTTCTTGTCAACAGACCATGCAGCAGACATGCACTCCATACCTTGACTACAGCCCCTTCATTCACATTCACATCAATTAGGAGGACAGGCCCTACAGTCCTACAGTCCTACAGTCCTGATCTGCCATTAACCAGGTGTGCAACCTTGGAAAAGTTACTCTAGCTCACAGGCCTCTGTTTTTAGTACTGTAAAATGTGTATACTGTTGTATCTTCCTCATAGACTAGTTGTAAGTATTCAAAAAGAACATGTGTGTAAAATACTTAGGAAAATGCCTGGCACACAGCAATATTTATTATAGTGAAACAATGATTCAGTAGCAGAGGGTTATATCTATATGCCTTCAAAGAGATTTAATAATGTGGGAGAAAAGTCTGTGATATAATTTTAAGGGCAGAGAGACAAATCTAATTTTATACGTAGTGTGATTTTTTTAATGTGGCAAAGAAAGTGCTCACCAAACATTCTGTTTTAGCTCCTTGACATTTTCCAACTCCCTCGCCATGCCTGGAATTATGTCACTAGTTCTAGACCAAGGGCTGTGATTAAAAAGTATGTGTCTGTTCTGGACAGAGGGACAGAAAAGCTGGTGTGGGGCCCTTAAGCTGTGCTTTGTCTCTTAAAGAGACCACATGTTCCAGATGCAGCAGTAAGTGGTGAGGTTTCCATCAGCCTGGGTCTTGACAGACTAAGCCCTTGCTAACTGTAACGGACAGGTAAGTGTGAGTGAGAAATACACCTTGCTGAGTTAGAACCCTGGGAGGTGGGGGTTAATTTATTACTACAGGAAAGACGTGGCCTATCCTAATATCCTTATTTTTATAAAATTCTGCCTAAAAGCTCTGAAGACAATTTCATCAAAATTTCAGTAGTGGTTATGGATGAAGAGTGTGATTGTAGGTATTTTAAATTTTCTCTTATATTTTTCCTCTATTAAAATTTTAAAAGGTGGAAATTATGGGTTCAATTCATTCTAGGAAAATTTTGATCAAAACTGATTAAATCATAGGCATTGACTCTGAAATAATAAGCATTAGCTATTTAGAGACAAATTATTGATGAGTATTATTTTACTCTCTACCACTGATACTCAAGGATTTACTGTAGATCAGTGGTTGGCAAATTACATGGGCCGTACCTGGCCTGTCACCTTTTTTTGTAAATAAATTTTATCAGAACACAGCCACACTGATTTATTCAAGGATTGTCTATGGTGTTTTAGTGCTATCATGGCAGGGTTGAATAATTGAAATAGAGCCCACTGAGCCACAGAACCTGAAATATTTAGTATTTGACTCCTTTCAGAATTTTTCCAGCTCCTGGAATAGATTGTTAACCCTGAGCAGGGCCAGGACTCAGATGAGAAAAGTGAGGCAATTGCTGAGTATAGCATGGTTTTTCAGAGAACAAACCAAGATTTAATTAATCAAGTAATTTACTATTTCCAGGAATTAGCTCCTGTGGTTATAGAAGTTGAGAAGTTCCAAGATCTGTAGCCACAAGCTGGAGACCCAGGTGAGCCAATAGTTTCGTTCTAGTCTGAATTTGAAGACCTGAGGAGCAGAACTGATGGTGTAAATTTCAGTATGAGTTAAGTCTCAGCTTGAGATAGTCAGACCGAGGGAATCGTCCGCTTAGCTGGCTTTTGGTTCTGTTTAGTCCTTTACGGGATTGGATGAAGCTCACCCACATCGAAAAGGGCGATATGCTGTACTCAGTCTCCTGACTCAAATGCCCATCTATTCTAGAAACATATCTCAGGCATATTCAGAAGAAAAGATTAATCTGGGCATCATGTGGCTAGGTCAAGTTGACACATAAAATTGACTTTGAGTATGAAATTTAAAGAGGCACCGAAAAAACTCAGCCATCAAGGTTAAATAACATTTTAATACAATATTCAACAAGTATTAATGCAAAAAATCCATGATGAACAAAATGTTGAAATTTTAAATAAAGATAGAATCCGTCATGGTACCTTGCCAAGCCATATTGGAACCTAAGGCAATACTTATCTTGTCTTTATTTAGAATTTTGATAATTTGTTCATCATGTAGGGCACAGAAGTGCCCTAAATTCCCTCACACAATGCTTAACATGGAGTGGGCTTGTTACTGTTTTTCATCAATTTTGAATTTGTTAGCCCATGACACTGTGAAGGAGAAATTACAAAAACTACCTGGTAGAAGGCAGAACTTTATTTGTAATTCTATTCATCAGTTTGTCTATTCACCGACAAATATTGGCGGTGAGCTTTGCCTTAGTCCTGGACATGTGGGTGCTATCCTATTTATATGACTGCTTTATGCTGGTATTTTGGGATTTATTATGCTTTAAGCATAATTCTGAACACGATTTTTTTCCTGATATTTATATAGTCTGTAAAGACTTACTTGAATAATCTAAATACTTGCCATATTACTTTTTGGCCAATTATTTCTGGCATCCACTCCCATTTCTTAGTTGATGAATTCATCAGATAGCCTAATCTCATCCTCTCCTTTCAGGGTCCTCTTGTAATATCTCCATCCTGATTGGAAAATGGAATGTTCATTCCCAAAGTCAGGCTTGTTGGGATTCTACGCCACATTTTTTCAGAGTTCAAGGGTCTGTGAAGACATGATCTTGAACTTTCATGATATAACATTTGAATGTAGTTGCCCCCCACCCCAAATGAACATTATACTGTTTTCTCCTTGGCACAGACTCTTGTTGATCAGTTCAGAGTTCTTGGATGAGAATAGGGAACATTCATTCACCTTTGCCTTTCAAACACCTGCTCTTTGAGGGGGGGAGAGAGAGAGAGAGAGAGAGAGAGAGAGAGAGAGAGAGAGAGAGAGAGAGAGAGAGAGAGAGAGATTGATTTTGATAAGGTTTGGGCAATGAAGCACCATGTGAACGGATGTAAATTTGCATAAAGGTCATTAGATAAAACATTTTAAAGGGATTATAAATAAGTAAATGTAGAATCAGAGAGCATAATTACACATTTCGTTTACAATTGAAAATCAAAACAGTAGCTACTCAAGTGCAAGGAAAAAATTGTGCAGTTCTGATAAACTGACAAATATGTAGTCTGAATTATATTTAAAATGTTAGCTGGCTTTTTGTGAGATGTCTTCATTACCAGGCTTCTATCCTCCAAGGGCTCTTCTCCAGTAGGGAAGTAGAGGAAGAACAAGAAACCTTCCTCATCTCAGTTCTTTGACAAGGATGAGGGGGTGGTGGGAGCGAGGGAGAGGGAGAGAAAGAGAACACAGAAATGAAGTTTGAGGAAAGGGGGAAGTGGAAAGTAAGTGGCGAAGAGGAAAGGAGAAATGTGCAGTGGAGAGAGGGAAGAGAGCAGAAGAACAAGAGACCCGAGTTGGCTCCAAGAGTTCCTTTTTTGTGTGCTGCCCGAGATAACATGATGGAGGGAGACATACGTACCCATGGTTGGTGATGGAAACACACTTGGTTCATTATCACTACGCAAGAGCCCTGCAGACTGGTTGGATTAAGGGGGGGGGGATGATGTGGGGGTGTTGCCACAGGATGATTTCTGCTGAAGGCACCGTAGTCTGAAGTTTGACAACATTCCTGCCCTGGTCCTTTCCTGTCCCAACAGTGAAGTGAGCTAAAAAGAACTGAACATCTACTCAGGACAAATGGTGACATTTCTGAGGAAGTTGCCTGAGAATTATGGCCTCCCATACCTCATTTTTCCACCGTGTTTGTCTCCCTTGTGGTTTTTCTAATTTTCTGACATATTTTGCCGAGGACCACCTATGTCATGTTGTCTAGAATGTGGGAACATAAAATGCTCTCAAATGTAAGCAGGGGAATTGGAATCTTAACATTTCTCTATTTTTATCATTTTTTTTTGGAGAGAGAACCTGAAGGTTTTTTGCCTAGGCAGTTTTCTAACATCCCATAGCTGAGTCATGTGGAGGGGATATTTCTGCTATTGACAATAATTGTCTTTGCTCTGGAGAAAATAAAAGGATAGAGTATGTCTTAGTATCTTCCACAGTATCTAGTCATGTGCTTTGTTTACAGAAGATTCTCAGTAAAATTTCACAAGATCATTAATTTAGTTTCTTTGTAGACAATGATATACACATGGTAGGGATTTTTCTATCCAATTATGAAAATTGTGGGCTCTAGGCCAAATTGTGTATCTGCTATATTTTACTACTATTGTGTATCTGAATTATACTGCTTTTTTTTTTTTTTTTTTTTAAATTGGTTTGTATCTTTGTCAAACCAAAATAGATGCATGGCTGGCAGAGTTCAAACAGAACAGGACTTATAAAGAATACAGCAATGTCCTGGGCCATCTTTTCCCATACCCGATTCTTGGTCACTCCTCTGCTTTCTCAGCTGTTTAACCTCTCCATTTGAAAACAAAGCCTTATACTAACTTTAAAATAGTTTCATTTTGTGTACCAATGACTTCCTGCTACGGATGATGGAGCTTTAGCTTTCTTCACCATCCATTCCTTCCTTTCTCTTTCTTCTCTCCCTCCCTATTCTGTAGGGAATGTCACTCTGTGGGTTAAGTTGACATTGAGAAATTCTTTAAACAATTCTTTTGAATGGTTGCATTCTTTGCTTTATCAAGTATTTCTTTGGAAATTTATTTTAAGATAATAGTCAGAGGTGTGCACCAAAGATTTACAAACATGGATATTCATTACAATCCACCAGTAATTATGAAAGTGTAAACAAAATCTGAAGTCTAGCATTAAGAGGTTTTTTTGTTGTTATTGTTAAAAAATCTATCGGGAAACGATGGCATGTGTCTGTCATTCCTGTTGCTTTGAGCAACTGAGGCAGTAGGATGGCTTGGGCCCAGGAATTCAAGGTCAACTTGAAACCCTGCTAAAAAATTCTATTATTTGTTCGTATGATACACCATTAAAAAGAATGTTTGTGAAGACTGTTGATACTATAGCTCATGATATAGAAAACAAAAAGAAGGTTATAAAACCACCAGTCTGCCCAAATTTTCTTTGAAAAGAGTAAAAAACGTATTTACCAAATGGGAATGGAAGGTTTTATACAAAAATGTTGAAAGTTGCTTTCTCTAAGATGATCATATTGAGAAGTAATTTTGTTTTTCTCTTTGGGTTTTTCTATATTTTCCAGAATTAATCATATTGCTAGATTGCTCTCAACAAGGGTCCTACTATTTACACGAACACCAGCCAGAGATTGTAATGTATCATCAACACTATGTGGTATGGTGCTGTTATTTTAAAAATTCTTCTGAAGAGTGCTCCTCGGGGGCTGGGGTTGTAGCTCAGTGGTAGAGCGCTTGCCTCACATGTGTGAGGCACTGGGTTCGATCCTCAGAACCATATAAAAATAAAATAAAGGTATTTAAAAAAAATTTAAAAAAGAGTGCTCCTCTTCTTTTTATTTGTACATCTTTGTGGAATTTTGACATGAACTAAATGAATTTACTTTTGGTATATTTTATAGGAAGACACAAAACTGTCATGATAATGTACATGTTAATTTAACTGACATAATGGCACTTTTTTCTAACTTTCTTCCTTTGATTGTGCTGAAGAAATTTTTTTCATAGCTTCCTTTTCTTGTGTGTTGACCATTTTGCGAACTATTTTGTATTCACTCATGTCCTTTGATAGCAGATTTTAAGGTAGTCAGATGGTGGCAGAGATTATTCCAAATCTGAGCAGAGGACTAGAATAATAAAATTGTGAAATGGACTTTTGAGACTGCGATTCTACTTTTACAGGGTTGTGGTGTGTATATAGTATAGGCAGAAAAAGGTTAGGTCTTAGGGATTCAAACATTTTTTTTATTTTTTATTATTCCAATTGTATGAATTTGTGGGGTACAGTGTGATAATTTGATATAGACATATAGTGTGTAATGATCAAATCAGAGTATTTAATATTTCTCTTTAAACATTGAAAAACATTTTAAATGAACACTTAATAATTATACATATTTATAGTGCACAGTGTGGTGTTTCAATGCACATATACTATATGTGCTGACCTGCTTTAGAAATGTTGATCTTTGCTAGCTTTTCCACCTTCTTCTAAAAGAATCTTTTGCTCACAGCTCGCTCCTACAGTCTATTCCCTGATCTGTGGTTCTGCCTACCTACCAAGGGACAGGATTGTAGCTGCTTGGAATAAGGTGGGCATCTAATGCCAGTGCAGATAGTCATAGGCTGTTCTGGGATATTCTGTGATCCCCATGAAAAGATAGCCTGAGCTGCTTGGACTCCTTGGAATTTGGTACTGGAAAATCCTGAGACTGAGCCAATGAACAGTGGGGCCAGAAATTGCGACCAACACGCAGGTGCCCAAGGTTTAGGAGGAGTGGCCACACTGTATTGTGTGCTAGCTAAAACTGAGGGAATGGGAATGGAACAACCAGAGGAGTCAGGGCAATAGAGAGAAGGGAAAGGACAGAAGCAGCAACACTGATAGGGTGGGGGCTGAGTTTCATAGTGTTTTTCTTTTCAGACAGCGGTCAGTTATCAGTGAGTGTCCCTTCAATTTTCTTTTTCTTAACTTGGGTAGATCCTAGTCCTTCCAAGCATATTATAAAGAACTTGAATACTAGGGCAAGACACATGTGATTTTCTAGGTAGTAGATGAATATTAAAAAATTTTGAGCTGTGGCATATATATCATAAGCATATTAAGTGAAGTTTCATCTAGTAGTAGTATGTAGGAGAGATAAAGAAACTGATTTGGGAAGTTATTACCATAAAATATGTGGGAGATAATTAAAGCATTGAACCAAGGGTATGTCAGAAGGAGGGTAAATGACTAAATAGATGTAAAACATATAACAAAGGCAGAATCAACAACAAGTGATCAGTTACTGAATTTAGGGGACAAGGACAAGAATGAGCCAAAGTTGGAGTTGAGATTTTTTAAGTTTTGAGGATTACAAATTGGATTATCATTAAGAGAAACAGGGAAGTTAGGAGGGTGGATTGTTTTGGAATGTGGAGAGGAGACAGATGTTTAGTTTTGGTCCATTGAGTGTCAGGTGATGGTGGAAAGCACTATGGAAATAACTTCTGTTGAATTCCTACCACCATGTTCCTGACCCTGGTTGGTGGAGAGGATTTGAGGGATGAAGATGGATAACATGTAGTTTGTGTCTTTAGGAACTTCTAGTTTTATGGGTGAAGTTGTCTGTCAGTGGAGACGTTTTGTGGGTCTTGGGAGGGAGTTTTCGGACTGGATATCTGGTTGGCCATAGAGGATTGGAGAACAGAAGCATCAAAGGAGAGAGTGAGGGGTAAAAGAGGAGGATTCAGGGTGAAACCATGGAAACATCTTGTGTCATAGGGCAGGGGAAGGAAAGAAGAACCAGAGGAGGCATGGCCAGGACATTCTCAGGAGAAACTGCATCATACAGGGCGGAAAAGACGAAAGAAAGGTGGGGGCCCAAAGCCGTCACCAATGTCAAGTGTTGTGGGAAGCTTGAGAGATTGCAGTTGGATTGGTTGTCGGAGGTCACTCATGATCCTAGAGGGAATTTACGAGTAAGGGGCTAGTGAAGAAATGCAGAAAGCAGATGAAAACCACTCTTGTAATAATGTGGGTGTTGAAGTAATGATAAGTGGAGGAAAGGAGGAGGGAGCAGATAGATGTCAAGTCAAGGTCGAGAAAAGGATTTAGTTTATTAGTTTTGAAGACTAGTTCTACCCGAGAAGGCAGAAGAAGAGACAACTGGTCAGGAGGGATCAAGGGCTCAGGAGAGAGAGATGAAGGAGCAAGTAAGGAGGTGGGAGTATTTCTGATCAAGAGTGAAGGTTAAGGAGATAACCTTGCCAGAAGGAGAGACCTTTCAATTCTGGAGCTGGGACTGAGGGGAGGAAAACAATACACAAACAGAGGAATTCAGCGGGGACAAGAAAGGAAGTACCTCAGATAGCTTCTATTTTCTCAGAAAGGTAGCACGCCAGAAGTGAAGTCTTGTGACTTGGGGATTTTAGGAACCTAGAGGAAGAGAAAGTTTTGAAAGGCCACTAGAAGGAATGGAACAGGGAGTTTGTAAAAGAAGAACAAGAGGATTTTTACATGGTTTATAAAGAGATCATAGAGGGATGACAGTTGAAAGACGACCCAAGAAAAAGAAAACAATTGCAAATTCTAGTGGCATTCAGTTTTACAGAGTTCCTCTCCCCGACTCATATTACTTTACAGACAAATATTTAATTTCAGGGAGACCCTCATTGTTATACAAAATTACATATAAGAGGTTATGAGGGGAATGGGATAACAAACATGGAGGGAAATGAATTACAGTAAATGGGGTAGAGAGAGAAGATGGGAGGGGAGGGGAGGGGGGATAGTAGAGGATAGGAAAGGTAGCAGAATACAACAGTCACTAATATGGCAGTATGTAAAAATGTGATGTGTAACCGATGTGATTCTGCAATCTGTATTTGGGGTAAAAATGGGAGTTCATAACCCACTTGATTCTAATGTATGAAATATGATTTGTCAAGAGCTTTGTAATGTTGTGAACAACCAATAAAAAAAAAAAGATTTAATTTCAGGGCAGTTAAGCAACTTATGCATAAGTTGTTGGAGTTGTAACTCCTGCATCCCTGAATGAAAATAGACGTGACAATTGGTTATAAAGCTAAATAAGGGAATTGGTTAAATCTGACGAAATTTGGAAAATATGAAATTGACCCAACCAAAAGATCAATGCCTCTGGATGTTGAACAAACATGATGGTTGGTCAGTGAATCACAAGAAGTGATTCAGGAATATTTTCTAAATTATAGTGTGTGTTCTGGACAAGACTATTTTGTCAAATGTTTAAACAATTATGAGTGCACATAAATATTTAAATGTCTGATTTATACGAAATATCTGCCAATTGACTTATTATCTAAAAGAAACTCAGTTGTCACCATGCCCATTCTATAATGAAAGTCTAGTTTTCACTGTGAAAGTTACATTACAGTTGTGGAAGATTCTCTGGAACATTATTACACATTCAGAAGTCATCAATCATTTCTAGTAATGGAATGGGGAAATTATTTAAAGTGTTTTAAAAAGTATTTAATTTTATTCCCAGTTCTCAAGACTTAGTTCCTTAAATTTCTATAAATCTTCCTAAGGATGAGCTTTGAATTTTTGAGAACTCATTTTTTCAGCAGAGCTCCAAGAAACGTTGAATTCCCTTAGAGGTGTTAGTGAAGACAGATACCCATTTGTCATCATGGACAAGATCAAATAATAACTTTATCTTGAGTTTCAGTAGTGATCATCAGGGGCCAAGGACAGTGATCACAACTCTTTTGTGTCATTTCCACATGCAATGTTTGTAACACAGACAGAACAATTGTCACGGTAATAGGCAGAATATTATTATTGCTGCTGGCTAGACAAGTCTCCGGACCTTTCTTTTTTTCTTTCTTCTCCTCTTCCTCCTCCCCTTCATCTCCCATCCCCTGCCTCTTCTTCTGTTCCTGAAACTAAATACAGAGTGAGTCCAGAAGCAAAGATGAAAGTGCCCTTAGACATGTTGTGCTTTCAGAGCACATTGTCTTTGCTGGTTGCTGTTCTTCCTGCTACGACGGCAGATGGGAACGTGTTCAGTGGTATCCCAGGCTTCAGCAAGAGCTAGGGTCAGCGATATTCTGGCCCCTTGCCCAGGAGCTGGAAAGGGATGACTCAGGTTTTTTGGCTGAATTCCACGAGGCATCAGAGGAGCCCTTCACACTGAACTGGTGCTGAACCTTTAATATGTTCCTGAACTGGAAGACCCTGTCCTTGGCCCAGATGCAGTGTCAGTGATGTACCCATCCCTCCTGGTGTGTGCGCATACGCATGAGCGCTCTGATGTTCCAGACTTTTAACTCCTCATGGGGCAGTGGCCTCACCTTTGCTCCCTCTCAGGTCTCAGTTTAGGATGGACTGTTCCACATTTCAGAGGGATCCTTAACCAAGGAACCTGGCTTCCTTGATGAGGTACAGGGCCATTTTTGTATGATGAAGCCAGGATTCGACAGGCCAGTCTTCCTGTCTGACTTGAAAGTCTGGGCCTTGTCCATGGATGTCCTTACTTATGAAGGCACATTCTGAAGAGAATGTCCCCCTTATGCTGTATTTGAAAGCTAAGTCAAGAGTGCCCACTTTTTACTGGACGCTCAAGCTAGTTTTGCTTCCCCCCTAAATCTGCCCAATACCCCTCTTCACTTTTTCTCTGCCACTGTTTTCTTTCTCCCTGGCTGTGTGCCATCCCGCTTATTAGCTCTGTGCTAGGAACTCTGAGCATCTCCACCACATACAGGTAAGAATTGTCAAATGGGAAGGCAGAAGGTCTGCCTTTGCCCCCACTTTCAATGCCCATCACCAAGATGGGGTGTAACAGAGCTGCAACCTGGTGTTTCTGCTGTCCCATAGCCAAGGCTGATCCTTCTTATCAATGCATGCATGGAGGCCTTTTTATAAGTATGACAATGCTTACACTTTATCAGCTCCTGCCGTGGCTAACTTGGTTCTCTTTTATAAGAAAAAGCATGCTGTTTCCCATGTTTAGCAAGACAACTGATCCTGCAGCCTACCCATTGTGCACAACACTGACCAGCTCTCATTAGAACAGGCATATAAGAGGGAAGAGCACAGGCATCGGAGCAGTGGGATCTGGCTTTGATTCTTGGCTCTACCACATTCTGACCATGTGACTCTAGAGAGGTTGCTCTCAGTATTGTTTATCTACCATAGGGCTGTTGGGAGAATTAAAGGAACCAATACATGCATAGTTCTTAGCACAGGACCTGGCACATGATACTTGCTCAATGAATGAGCTATGATATCACCGTTATCACTGTTTTCTTGAATGTGGGGCATAAGTCCTTGAATTTGGTCATCAGGACAGATGTAATGTTCCTGAAAAGTGGCAAGTAGACAATATCTTTCCAGGCATATTTTGATGACTCTGAATATATCGTGAGATTGTTTGGCACCCAGATTCTTTGGCCATCTTCCAACACCCAACAAACAACATCTTTATGAAAGCTGGGACAGAGGAATCATGGTCTTCTGGGGTGACCTGATATGCTTCTCTGGCTTGCTGTCACATAAGTCCCTACTTTTGATAGTTTTTACAAAAGCTTCCTGAGGGATCTCTAGGTTAACTGGAAAATGTGTACTATTTGAGAACCCAAGAGTGAGACTCGTTTTACCCTCCAGAGATTTGTCAGGTCAGAAGTCTATCACGTCTATAGTGAAAGGATGGTTGGCTGTATGCCCATGTCCAAGTGTTACAACTGTGTAATTCAATGGCTCAAGCCACTGGTATCAGCTCACAGGATAGTTCACCTCTTTTTTTTTCCCCTCTTTTTTGCCATAGGATCTCAGGCCAAACTTGCCGCTCTTGTAGTGTACAGAGTTCCACAGCAGTGGCTGTTTGTAGCCTTGCTATTCCCCTTGAGCTCGCTGCATCTCTCTCATCTTGGATGCTTTCATGACTTGGGCAAACTGCAGGCCATTCAAAAGGGCAAGCAGGATACTCTTCAGCTACCCAAGCACAAGTATGAAAATACTCTGGTTAGCACATGAACTTCAGAGAGAATTTCTCTGTGGAAAATACCCTAAGCAATTCCTGTACCTACTACCTACTTGAGCTGAAAGTAAAGGATTTCCACTCATGATCCTTTGAGGGGAATGTTCCATTGGAGGGCCCCCAAGTGAATCTGTATACCTTCTATTATGTGTGTGTGTGTGTGTGTGTGTGTGTGTGTGTGTGTGTGTATATATATATACACATATATATATGTAAAATTTATATTTTTCACTTAACATATTATCCTTTCATAAGTTTCTGGCTTAGATCTTTTCAATCCATTCTTTAATGCTTTCAGCATGATTTTGACATAATGTGGAAACTGCAGATTTGTTTGTTTTTCTCCTCTTCCTCACCCCCTCCCAATTTAAAACTTTTTAGAAGACTCTTATCATTTTCAAAATGGAGATCTAATTGGTGGGCATGGCCCAGAAAACCCTTGGTGATGTGACCCCTGCCTGTTTTCCTTACTGCACCTCCTGCTGCCCCCTTCCAGTTTGTACTCTACGTTGGCATCCTCACACGGGTTCATGCTTCTTTTTTGCACAGTCTTCCCCGTATCTAGTTTCTTGTCCCTTAATGAACCCCCCAGGCTTTTCTTGTCTTCCTTTCTAAAGGAAGAGGTAAAGTTTTCTTTATTTATGCCTTCATGGATCCTGAATTACTTATTTAACAAATGCTTATGAAGGAGGTTCAATATAATAAAAATACTGCATTTTAAAGGAAAATTAAATATTAAAAACCATTTTTGGCTTCAGCAAATGAATACATCTATTTGGGATAAAAATGTAGCTTAGCCACTTAGAGCAGGGTAGATTTCTTTAGCCAAAGGACAGTTTGATTCAACTATTTCTGCCTTTTCCCCTTCAAATAATTTATGATATATGCATGTTGTTGAAGAATAAAGGCAACCCATGTGAAAGGTGTATGGTATTTTGGCATGTTTGTTGGGGAGAAACAGCACAGAAATGAACTGCAAATGCTTGGATTAAGAGGGTTAGGATTTGATCTCTGGTGTCTTTGTTAGGCATGGGAAGTAAGGAGCTGGAATATTTTTGGACTAGATTTTTTTCAAAGATCTTAACTAAAAGAAGGCAACAAAGAGAGGTCTGTCTCCATGCAAATAGACTTGTGCTCTCATCATCCCACAGGAAACCTGGCTTGATCCTCCCCTACCTCTCAATCTCTTTTACCTCTACCTGCATGAGTCATTTTGGGGTTCTGGTATTATTTATAGCAAATCTCAGTTATTTTGTCAGCTTCACAAGTTTCACTCTTCTTCCATCCGTTCTGGGCAATGCTCCTTCCAGCACTCCAGCAATTTGGTTTGAATGTGAGCTGCCCCATTCCTGTGGACCTAGAACCTGACCCCGGTTGATGACTGACAGGCGGTCAGAACTCATTACTTGGATTTTTGAACTAGAAATGAGGAAAAGCATGGTGGGTTCTTCTCTGGTGGTAACGGTAGCTCTTGGCCACCATTTTTCTCATCATATTAGTGTAGCTAGTTTAAAAGAATCAAATATACTTGCAGAGAAAAGCAAAGAGGAGACAGGGAATCCTGGTGGGACTCAGATTTTTGGTTGTGAAGTTGCTTATATTGAATTCTCTTTTTTTGAGGCTGCTCAAAGGCTGCTGTCTTTGGGGACAGTTGTAAACTGTCCTTCTTGTACCACTCAAAACAATATATGTTTATCCCTGATTTAATTCAAACTGGGGTTCTGTTATCTTGCAACCTAAGGAGTCCCGACCATTCCACATTGAGAAGTTTGGGTTTGAGCTTCTTTAAAGGAAATTATTATTTTTTTACACTAATCTAGGTTCTAATATGACTATAAATGTGACATGGGGAAGAAGCTCAGTTCATGTATTTTTGCTTTATGGACTTGAAGGAGTTTTTCTTTTCTTTTTTTTTTCTTAGAGCTTATGAAAGGCATCATGGTAAAAAATAAATAATAAAAATAGCCTAATGAAAATGAGCCAAAGATGCAACCACTATGGAAAGCAGTATGGAGATTCCTCAGAAAACTTGGAATGGAACCACCATTTGACCCAGCTATCCACTCCTTGGTTTATATCCAAAGGACTTAAAATCAGCATACTACTGTAATGCAGCCACATCAATGTTTATAGCAGCTCAATTCACAATAGCTAAACTATGGAACCAACCTAGGTGTCCTTCTATAGATGAATGGATAAAGAAAATGTGGTATATATACTCAATGGAATATTACTCAGCTTTAAAGAAGAGTGAAGTTATGATATTTGCTAGCAAATGGATGGAGTTGGAGAATATCATGCTAAGCAAAATAAGCCAGTCCTCCAAAAAATCAAAGGCTGAATGTTTTCTCTAATATGTGGATGCTAATTCACAATGAGGTGGGGCGGGGGCACTAGAGAAGAATAGCATTAACTTAGATAGGAAGAGGGAAGTGAAAGGAGGGTAGGGGAGGGGATGTGGAGATGGGAAAGATAGTAGAATGAAGCAGACATTATTACTATATGTATATATGTGACTACATGACTGATATGATTCTGCAACATGTGCACTCAGAAAAACGAGAAATTATATCCCATGTGTGTATATCAAAGTGCATAAATGCATTCTGTCATGTATAAATAATTAAAACAAAAAAATTAATTAAAAAGTAAAAATAAGAACACATTTTTCTTCCCTTTGGGAAAAAAAAGTGAGCCAAAGATTTGAACAGACACTTCACAAAGGAAGATATATAAATGGCCAATAATATGGACATAAAAATGTGCTTAACAGTGACAATTTAAAGCCACAGTGAATAATATTAATGCCCAAGAGAATGGATAAAATAAAAAAGTCTAGTATCACCAAATGTTGGACAAGATATGGAGCAACTGGAACTGGAGGGTGTGTAAACAATTTTTTTTTTTTTTGGTACTGGGGATTGAACTTTATGACTGAGTTACACCCCCAGTCTTTTTTATTTTTTATTTTTAAAGCAGGTTCTCACTAAGTTGTGAAGGCTGGCCTTGGACTTGTGATGCTTCTGCCTTAACCTCCTGAGTTGCTTGTGTGAGCCACCACACAGTTACAGGTTTGAGCCACAGTGCCTGGTATAAAATGATTTAACTGCTTTGGAAATGGTGTGGAAATTCTTAACTAGTTGAACATACAACTTCCTTATCATCCAGCAATGCCACTCCTAAGTATTTATCTAAGAGAAATGAAATCTATGTCCACAAAAACACTTCTGTAACTTGATAAAGGTTGAGTTATATAGTTATGCATTTGTCAGACTCATCAACTGTTGCACCTAAATTTTTTAAAATTTTAATTTTTAAAAATTTTATTGAGCATACATTTTGTCTCAAAAAGGAAGTAAAAATAAATGTTGAACTCTAATTGATGATATGCATGCCAAAGTATTTAAAGGAAAGATGTTCTGATATTGCAAGTTACTTTGAAATGCTGTAAAAATAAGATGGATTCATGAATGAAGAGAAAGATGTACAAATTTTGGGCTGGGGATGTGGCTCAAGCAGTAATGCGCTCGCCTGGTATGCAAGGGGTGCTGGGTTCGATTCTCAGCACAACATAAAAATAAAAGATATTGTGTCCACCGAAAAAAATCTCTCTCTCTAAAAAAGATGTACAAATTTATAGATGTGATGAAGCAAATATAATAATATGTTAAGTGTAAAGTCCAGTTGGTAGGTGTATGAATGTTCACTGTAGAGTTCTTTCACCTATTCTCTGTTTGAAAATTTTCATTGTAAAATACTAGAAAAATAAACTGCAAAATGGAAAAGAAAGGGCATAAAATATATTAGTTAATTTTGTAACTGATTATATATTACTGAATGTAATTCAATAAACAACTGGCTTGAGTATAAATGTGTTGCTACCACATAATAAATTACAAATAATATATTGGCACACCTTATTTGGGGCTGTCCCCAACAGTGCTGATTTGAAATAGTGATATCTCAGAAATATTTTTATAGTAACATACATATGCATCTACATTTATTACAGCACTGAGGACTAGAGTAATATAGACCTTCCTCATGATCTGTCAGCAAGTGCAGCAGATTGAGATCCATCAAAGGCTCACAGTTAGCCCAGAACTTGTCTGACCCTGATGGTAGTATGCAAATGACAGTGTTGGAGGAGCCAGAGATGTGTTATGATGAATGTGTAACATGTGAATTTCTGTAGTAGGTGATCTGGTCAAGGAAGTGATAAAACCTTAGAGTCCATTACGACTTGCTGGAAATTTTTTTTCAAAACAGAGATGGTGAAGAAGACAGGTGCTGAAGCCAGACTGCCTGGTTCCAGTCTTGGCCATGCTGTTTACTTGTTAAATGTTCTGGGCAAGTTAAGCCACCTTTGTCTCACTTTTATCATCCGTAAAATGAGTGTCTCTTCTTCATAGAGTTATTATGAGAATAAAACAATTCAGTATATGTAAAGCCCATAGCACAGGTCGTGATGCTTACTTAGTAAGTACTCAATAACTAACTACCATTGCCATTTTTATGAGGAGGCATCAGATGCATTGCTGCAGACTGGGAGGAAGTGCAGCCTGGGAGGAAGGAATCAACAAATGTCTTAACAAAGGTGGTAAGAAATTATGGCCCTAGGCATGGCATTCCTTCAGGGACTCAGAAGGGAAGGAAACTTTAATTACACTTAATTGCCCACTTATGATATGTGGTAAAGTCCTTATATAATGCTGATTCAGTTCAGGCTAACTTTTCCAGGAAGGCACCCACTTACCAAACAGGTTACCAAACAGGGTCAACCTGGAGAGCTAGTTCCCCTTCCAAGATCTGATAGCCCTCTTACCTGGGAGGCGGGTTCTTATCTAGCTCCAGATCCTTTTCTAAGATCACAATTTCATAGTACATACATATCTTCTTGTCACCCTCTAGCATCCACATTCACTTTCTAAGTAGGAGGAATCTTGTGAGACTTGAGAAGACTGTCAGGGCCTACCCCATCAGAGGGGCAAAGAGGTCAGGCATCTGTTCTCCCTTGAAGCTTTAGTTGAGGCTTGCTCAAAGTCTCTTGCCTGAGCATTTGAATCCTCAGGGAGTAAGAACTTGGGGCAGTTTAGAATTTCTCCTTGTGGTGGTGGTGGCCATGGCATCTGGCATCCAGTGGTGACTGTGTCAGCATTTTATCAGGGTTCCCTAGCTGCTGTGATGGCAGGGCCTATGGTGGCATCCAAAGTTCCATGGTGACGGCTCAGGATGGAACCAGGGTAGTCCTGGCAGGTGAGCTCACCAGGGGTCTGCTACCTGTATTTCGCTGCTTCTGTTTATATTTTGAGCCTAATCTGCAGCCCGGGTGTCGATTCTGAATTACCCAGTAACTTTCAATTAATCCATTTACTCAGTTTGTCTCCACTGCTTGCCACTTGGAAACCTACCTAACATGCTGATTTTCTAAGATCTGCTTGTCCTATTCTATACGTACAGCTATCCTTTGCCTTTATTTCACAGCAAATGTATCGACTGTAGACAAGTCTAACCTTGGTCTGTTGCAGTCTTTAAATTTTTAAAGTATAGGCTTTTCATATCTGGCCATAATCAACTGTGTTTCTTTTCTTTTTTTTTTTGTTTTAATTTCCATCTCAGCTTTTTTTAAAAAAAATTTATATATGACAGCAGAATGCAACTGTGTTTCTTATCAGAAATTTGCGACATTACAGAATGGATTACATTTATTCAATTCATATCAGTTTACCAAACATCATTCGAACATTTACCTTGTGCTGGGTGATGGTTAGTGTGTTAGCTTTTCACCGGTGTGACCACAATTCCTGACAAGAAAGGTTTATTTTGGCTCATGGTTTCAGAGGTTTCAGTTCATGGTCAGTCAACCTCTTTGCTGTGGGCCTGAGACGAAGCAGAACATCAAGGCAGAAAGGTGGGGTAAAGAAAGGATGGGGGCAGAGAGAGAGGGAGAGGGAAAGGGAAAGGTAAGAGAGAGATAAATATTGGGAGAGAGATAGCTGGGGGAGGGGGTGGGAGTCAGGGTGGGGGAAGGGAGGATTCAGGGATGATCATGACTGTATTACTTGTAATACTAAGTACAATGTGAAAGTTACGTAAATAGTTGTTACACTGTGCTGTTTAAGGAATAATATGATAAAACTCTGTTACATATTCATTACAGACATAATTTTTTTCAAAAAAAAATTATTATTATTATTTTTTAATCCAAGGTTGGTTGGATCCGTGGATGTGGAAACTAGATGTGGAGGGCCAACTTATTTAGAATGATACTCATTTAATTTGTTATATCATGATGAGATGCAGGTACATCAATTCAGCCGCAACCAAAGAGCAGGGGGTGCAAAGAGTCCAATCAAGGGGTAATTGGTGGAGGATGGAGGGGTGGCATGACACGATGGCTCAAATCTTGATAGAGAGGCTTGACCAGCCTGGGCTTATATCCAGCTCTTCCTTGCCCCATGAAATAGGACAAATTATTTATTGTATCTAAAGCTTGGACTCTTTACCTGGAAGATGAGGATAATACTTACAGCCTCATATTACTCTGAAATTTAACTGAGTGTTCTGCTTGTTGCTGACACTCTGCTTGAGGCTGTTCAGGAGCATTTTAGTAGAATTTTTAGCTGCAATATCATGTTGAGGTGTTGTTCTTCAAGGAGTCTCTCTGTCCTTCCCCCTGGTTGAAGTAATATTCTAATATGGAAACTCCAGAATATTTCCTCTCTCAATTGCCTAAACATGTACTTCACACATGGAAACCTCTCTGCCTCTTTGCTGCTCACCGTGGGCACTTACCACTACTGTCAGAAGGTTTGACACTCAGGATCCATCGTTAGCCTCCTTCCGCATTGTTTTCCTGGGAAGACCAAGAAAAATGAGTAATTTTACCCAATTTGCTATTTGATCTTTAGACCCTGTCATTAAATCATTATTCATATTCTTTAGCCCACTTTGTTTTTTAAAAATGTATTATAAAAAGTACTTTATTAAATTTGGAGTCCTTCTCAAAGTATTTCTTAAATGATATTTGTGATTCTTTCTAGTTTATAGCTAATCTGCTCTGTTTTATTGCTTGTTTTCCTTAAATAGGCTATTTTTATATTATTAAAAACTTATTTTTTACCCCTATAATTATCATTTCAGCCATCAATTATACAAATGGAATTTTTGTTTATTTTTGGAAGGGTTTAATTTTAAAAATTTTTTGGAGGGAGAACTTTCTTTCTAGTCTTATATGAAACTTCATTTTTGGTTCTCTAACTTCTTTTTAATTCTTATTTTATTTCATTGCCTTAAGTTTAATGATTTCTTTTGTCCAGAAATATAGATGCTAAGATTTTGTTTTAGTCTATCTGAACACTCTTTCAGAAATATATCTATCCCCTTCTAGATCAAATGAACAAATACTATTATAAACCCACATTTTAAGCAGCATAATAGTTTTGTAAGACAGTATTTTCTTCAGGACAGTTATTTCTAAGTGATGCTTTGTATGTTTATTTGCCAATGTTGAAATAATCATATACTTCAGTTTGACCTAACTAGATTTTGTATTGTATTCATCTTTTGTATTTTTGAAGAAAGGTGTTGCTAGATTGTGAACTTGCCAAAATCATTCACAGTTTAGTATCTTTAAGGGTTAATTCTGCATCTTAATTAAGGGGAACAGTTTTTATTTTCTTTTTTAGAAATTATGATTATTAAAGCATATTAAGTTTGTAAATTTGTGGGTTTCACCATGACATTTCCGCACATGCATATTTCAGGCTTTGACCATGTCTACCTTCCCCACTTTCCTCTCTCTGCTTAGTCCCCTTCCCCTTTCCTAAGAGTCCCTCTTGTACATTCAAGTCATTTTTTTTTTTTTTTACGTTCCCACAGAGGAGAGAAAACATGATTCTTCTTGTCTTTCTGCATCTGGATTATTTTTCTTTTTTCTTTTTTTTTTTTAAAGAGAGAGTGAGAGAGGAAAGAGAGAGAGAGAATTTTTAATATTTATTTTTCAGTTCTAGGCGGACACAACATCCCTGCCTGCATGTGGTGCTGAGGATCGAACCCAGGCCGTACGCACGCCAGGCGAGCGCGCTACCGCTTGAGCCACATCCCCAGCCCTGGATTATTTTTCTTAACAGGATGACCTCTTGTTCCTTCCATTTTCCTTCAAATGACATGATCTCACTGTTCTATATGGCTGAATAATACACTATTGTGTATATATACCAAATTTTCTTTATCTGTTTATCTGTTGACAGTCACCTAGGCTGATTTCCTATTTTGGCTATTGTGAATAGCACATCAATAAACATGGGTATACAGTTATCTCTTTTTTATGCTCTCTTCATTTCCTTTGGATAAATACCCAGGAGTGGTATAGCTGAATCATTTGGTAATTCTATTTTTAATTTTTTGAGAAAACCTTATACTGTTTTCCCTAGTAGCTATACTAATTTACATTCCCAACAAAAATAAGGATCTAATTTTTCTCTATTTTTTACCAGCATTAATTATTTGTTTTTATTAATAGGCATTCTAATTGGGATGAGACAGGATCTCAATATAGTTTTGATTTGTATTTACCCGATGGCTAAAGATAATGAGCATTTTTTAATATATTTATTGTCCATTTGTACTTTTTAGAAGTGTATTTACAGATCATTTTGCCATTTTTTTTTAAATTGGAAACTTATGGTTATGCTTTTGTTGTTAAGTTTTTTGGAGTTCCTCATATATTTTGGACAGATGAATAGCTGGTGAAGATTTTCTCCCATTTGGTGGGCTGTTTCTTCCCTCTGTTGATTGTTTCCTTTGCTGTGCACAAGCTTTTTAATTTGGCATAAGCCCATATGTCAATTTTTGTTTTTGTTTCTTGGAATTCTAGTTGGGAAATTATTTTTCATGCTAATACCTTGAAGTGTTTGCCCTATGTTTTCTAAGAATTCAAAGCTTCAGGTCTTCCAGTAAAGTCTTTGATCCATTTTGAGTTGATTTTTGTACAGGGTAAGACAGAGAGGTCTAGTTTCAATCTTCTACGTGTTGAAATCCAGTTCTCCTTGTTGAAGAGGTTGTCTTTTCTTAGTTGTTCATTTTTGGCATCTTGGTTGAGTTGGCACTCTTTTTGGTTGGCTGTAGATATGTGGGTTTATTTCTTTGTCTTCTATTCCATTGGTTTATGTGTCTGTTTTTATGCCAAAACCATGCTGTTTTTGTTATTATGGCTCTGTAGTTTATTTTGAAATCAGGTTTTATGATGCTTCCAGTATTGTTCTTTTTGCTTAGTTAATTTGACTATTTGGGGCCTTTTGTGCTTTAATTATGAATTTTAGTTTTTTTTCCAGTTCTGTGAATAATGTCATTGACATTTTGATGGGAACTGCCTTGAATCTATAGATTGCTTTGGGTATTATGGCCATTTTAACAACACAATTCTCTCAATTCATGAACATGGGTGGTCTTTCTATCTTCTTTTTCTTTCATCAGTGTTGGGCAATATTAATTGTAGGGGTCTTTTACCTCTGTAATTAGGTTTATTTCTAGATATTTTATATTTTTTGAGGCTATTGTGAATGGAATTGCTTTCCTATTTTTTTCTCAGCAAAGTCATTATTAGTACATAGAAGTGTATCAATTTTTGTATGTTGATTTTTGTATCCTGCTAATTTATTGAATCTGTTTATCAGTGTTAAGAGTCTTTTGGTGGAGTATTTAGGATCTTCTAAGTATAGAATCACATAATCTGCAACAGGGATAATTTGATTTCCATCTTTCCTATTTGTATCTCTCTTATCTAATTGCTATAGTTAAAATTTCTAGTTCTATATTGAATAAGCATGGTGAGAGAAGACATCCTGTCTTGCTCCTGATTTCAGAGGATATACATTCAGTTTTTCCCAATTCAGTAGGATTTTGGCTATAAGTTTGTCAGATAGAACCATTATTATGTTGAAGTCTGTTTTTTGCGGGGAGCGGGGGTAATAGGGATTGAACTCAGGGGCACTCAATCACTGAGCCACATCCTTAGCCCCATTTTATATTTTTTATTTAGAGACAGGGTCTCACTGAATTGCTTAGCATCTCACCATTGCTGTGGCTGGCTTTGAACTTGCAATCTTCCTGCCTCAGCTTCATCTATATGAACATAATTTATTCAAGGGTTTTATGAAGGAAATTTTACAAAGCTTTTTTCTGCATCTATTGAGATATTCTTGTGATTATTATTTTGCTTCTATTTATGTGCTGTATTATGTTTATTGATTTGCATATGTTGAACCAAACTTGCATCCCTGGAACTTGATCACGGTGTATGATTTTTTAAAATGTGCTTTTGAATTCTGTTTCTATGGATTATTGAGTATTTTTGCATTTCTGTTCATCAAGGATATTGATCTATAGTCAGTTTCTTTTTTGTGTCGTATCATGTTTTGGTAGCAGGATAATAGTTACTTAATTGAATTAGTTTGGAAGAGTTCCTTGCCTTTATTTTTCTGGAATAGTTTGAAGAATATTGGTATTAGTTTTTTAAAAGTTTGGTAAAATTTAGTGGTGACTCCATCCAGTCCTGGGTTTTCTTTGTTGGGAGACATTTTATTACTGCTTCAGGATCATTGTTTGTTATTGGTCTATTTAGGGTTTTTAATATTCTCTCAGTCTAATTAATTTTATTGTATATGTAGAAAAATTTATTCTTTTATTCTAGATTTTCCAGTTTACTGACACATAATAAAAAAATTCCCTAATGATTCTATGAATTTACCTGATTTTTCATCTCCATTTTTATTTATCTGGATCTTTTCTTTCTTTTTGTTGGTTTAGCTAAGGGTTTGTTAATTTCATTTCTTTTCAAAGAACCAACTTTTTTAATTTCATTGATTCTGTGTATTGTTTCTTTAGTCTCTTTCATTTATTTCTGTGTTAATATTTATCATTTTTTTCCTTCTAATGATTTTGGGTTTAGTTTGTTCTTGTTTTTCTAAGACCTTATCTCCTTGTCAAGTACTGTTTGTTTTATAAAATTGAGACTCCAATTTATAATTCTATGTTTACATATTTACATGTAAATATGTAAATATATATTTATATATTTATAATTGTTATATTCTCTTTATCTTAATGAATTGTTCCCTTTAGACACATGTAATGAACTTTGTCTCTTATGATTTTGTCTTAAAGTATTTTTTTAATGGTACTGGTTTTTAAATTGGAAACTTATGCTTTTGTTGTTAAGATTTTTGGAGTTCCTTATATATTTTGGACAGATGAATAGCTGGTGAAGATTTTCATCAGCTATTCATCTGTCCAAATTAAATAAATTAATTAAATTTTGTTTTGTCAGATATGAGTATCAATATTCCTGCTTACTTTTGAATTTGATGTATTTGGAATATCATTTTCCATCATTTTACTTTAGTCTGTTTATGCTGTTGCTGGTGATCTGTATTTCTTACAAGCAGTATATTGTTGGTTTTGTGTTTTAAATCTGATAAGCAAATTTGCATCTTTTCTCATTTGCTTATCTATCTTTCAGTGAGATTTATTCTTTCCTATGCTCTCATGATTGTGTTTCTTTCTTCCTCTTTTGGGTATAGAATTTCTTTAAGCATCTTCTGTAATGCTGATGTAGTGGTCATGAATTCCCTTGGTTTGTACTTGTTATGGAAGCCCTTTATTTTTCTTTTTATTCCGAAGGGTAACTTTGTTGGGGATAATAATCATCAGCAGCACCATTATAGGTTGGCAGTTATTTTCTTTTAGGACTTGAAGTACATCAACCCATTCTCTTGAGGACATTAGAATTTCTGTTGAGAAATTTGTTATTCTGATGGGTTTGCCTTTAAATGTGAGTTGGCACTTATCTTTTGCAGCTTTTAATTTTTTATGTTCTGTACTTTTTTTTTTTTTTTTAGTTTTTTAGTTTTTTGTTCTGTACTTTTGTTTAACTATACTATGTCCTGGAGAGGTTCTTTTCTAGCCATGTCTTATTCAGTATTCTAAATGCTTCCTGTACTTAGATGTCCATGTCTTTTTCAAGATTTGGAAAATTTTCTGCTATTATTTCACTGAGCAGGTTTCTTTTTTAATGTCTTTAGCTATAGTTTTTCTTCCTTGGCTATTTCAATGATGTATATGCTTGGATTTTTTAATGGTGTACAGAGATCTTGTATGTTCTGTTCATTCTTTCTTTTTTCTTTATCGCTGTCTGAATGTGATAACTACTCAACCTAGTCTTCAAGCTGTAATATTCTTAATTATGCTTGATCTAGTCTATTGGTGAGGTTTTCTTTTTCTTTTTTTCTTTGTGAGGTTTTCAATTGAGTTTTTAATGTGACTTCAAATTGAACTTTCAGTTCCAAGATATCTGTTTGGTTCTTTTTAAAAATCTTTCTTTATTGAATTGCTCATTCAAATCCTGCCTTGTCTTCCTTAATTCATTTAGCCATTTATTTTTATCCTCTTGAAATCATTGAGCTTTTACTAAACTCTTAAATTCTTTGGTATTTGATCCACTTCAAATATCTTTGGAATCAGCTACTAGAGAGTTATGAACTTTAGGAAGTGTCATATTGCCTTGCCTTTTTAAAAATATATTTCTTGTGTTTCCAAATTGAGATTTGTGCATCTATTGGGATGAATATTTCTTCCACTTTTATGTGAGGGCCTTCTATGTCAGCAACATTCTCTTGACGCTGTACCCTAGGATATTGGTTTGTAGTATAGTGTTAAGTTTAATTATGATTGAAATTTGTATTGTAGTTTCTCTGTCGCTTGTTTGGCTGGGATTAGCGGTTTTTCTTGTTCTTCTCTTCCTTCTACCTTCTCTCTCTCTCTCTCTCTCTCTCTCTCTCTGTGTGTGTGTGTGTGTGTGTGTGTGTGCGTCTCACTCTTTTGTGGTACTGCAGATTGAACCCAGGGCCTCAGGGAATACTAGGCAAATACTCTACCACTGAGATACATCCCCAGCCAGATTAGTAAATATTGATACAATTTGTACTGTCTTAGAGCCAAAGGAACCCACTTTCTCCATAGGTCTTACAGTGGTGGTGGGTGGTGGGTGGTGGGTGGTGGGTGGTGGGTGGGGTAACTATGGTAGTTCAGGCAGATATGGTGTAGACAGAAGGCTATTTGGGGTACACCCTTTGTGTCCATTCCTCCAGTCGTATGTAATAGGGCATGAGAGCAACCCATGCTGAGGTTCCTTGTACATGTGGTGCCCACAACTGTTATGTTATTTCTTTCTGTTATTGCTTTGGGATAAATGTCCAGGAGCCTCACCCCCAATTGTGCCTATTTGGGGCCAGGTCAGTGGCTGGGGATTCTTATTTACCTTATTCTTTAAGTTGAAGTATCTGCCAAGGTTTGAGTGGTCTTGGTTGTTGCTGGAGTAACATACAATTTCTCTTGAGCTGGGTGGACATGTAGCTCGGCAGCACAGGACCCACCCAAGTACTTTAATTGCTGGGTTTGATCCCCAGCATTGCCATAGAACAAAGGAAGGAAGAAAGAAAAAGCAACAACAAAAAGACAAAATAAATCAAATAAAGAAATAAAGTAAAAACCAAATAAACATCATCCACCACCACAAAACAATCAGAGCAGAAAAGAAAGGGGCAAACATAATATAGAATAATCTAAAAAGTTGGGCTGGGGTTGTGGCTCAGTGGTAGAGCACTTGCCTAGCATGTTTGAGGCCCTGGGTTCGATCCTCAGCACCACATAAAAATAAACAAACTAAAAGCATTGTGTACAACTATTTTAAAAAGAGAATAATCTAAAAAGTTAAAAAAATTTAAAAAACAATGTTAATTTAAAAGGGGGATAAAAACAAAAAAGAAGGAAAATTAAAAGGAAAAGGAGACAATTTAAAAAGTGGAAAAAGGAATAATAAAGAAGAAAAAATATAGAGAGAGCAATAACAAATAAAGCATTACTGAAAAACTAAAAATTTCTTCTTCATTAAGGTGCTCGACTGGGTGGGCAGGCAAGGACGCTCACAACTTATGGTAATCAGAGCTTCTTTCTGCCTCTTGCAAGGTGAGGCCCTTTCAGAGAGCAAAGGGCATTATTCATCCTCCTCTGAGAGCAGGGCAGATGCCAACATTGCAGCTTGTCACCAAGCTAGTGCTGAGGGCAAAATTTGTCTGGTACAAGTTCCCACTGGGCACTGTGCATTCCAAGGGCAGGGTTGATGTCAGGTGCTGCAGCATGAGAAGTACTTCAGTGCTTTTTGTGCTGTGCATGCCAAGGCTGGGGTGTGGGAGAGGCTGTGGAGTTCCAACTCTGAGCTGGGAGGAGTGGTGGAGACCCATGTGATCCATTGCCTACTACGGTGGTGCTCCAAGATTCAGCTCCTGCTGGAAAAGCACATGCAACTGCTTTCCCCCACACTCTTTCCTGAACCAGTGATTTTAAAGGGGGGGATCCTCTGTTCCTTTTTATGTGAAAGTCTGGTTTCCCAGTGTCTATAATTTTCAGCTGGGTTGTCATAGCTCTACTAAGGATGGGGAAGGGGGGACACACCAATTGTCAAGGTAGCTGGCACCTGAGTATATTGCCTCAGGGACCCAGAGACAGGAAGATACGGGGCCTTTGTCTCCCAGAGCATTAAGGCCAGATATGACCTTCTCAAGATGGCTGCCTGCTAGCGCACTGTGAGAACACTGGAAGCTCAGTGTGCCTCCCCGTGAAGCTCTCTTTTCAGGAACCAGTTTGTTATGCAGGTCTGTTGTTTGTTTGCACTGTTTCTGCAGGATGCCAATTTCTGTGCTAGTGGTGCTCACTTAGCCTGTACCCCACTTTCTGCTGTGCTGCTGTGTGAGCAGGTCCAAGTCTCTGGGTTGCTCCAAGTCTTTGTGCACTAGTGAACTTCAGTATTCTCCCACAGCCACCTACCTTGATAGGCAGTGGCTCTGCAGTTGTTTTGATTGTCTCCTATAGAAGTGGGGAAGTGCTGGTTGCCTCTTGTCTACCATTTTAAATCCCCCACACTTCTGATGAGGTGTTTGCAAACAGTCTCCAGGTTTCTCTTTTATTTTCACTTTGCATTCCTGTTTCCTCCCACCTCAACATCTGCATTTGCTTATGTTGAAATCATTGGGAATGAGGAACACCAGGCATTTTAGTACCAGAATTATTACAAAGTAACACTGTGACTTTGGTTAGGTCCTTTGACTGCTTTGGCCTCCAATTTCCTCATCGGTGAAATAAAGGGAGATTATTTCTTTTTCAACAAATATTTGTTAGGCAATATTATATTCTGGGCATTATTGCAGGTACTGGGAAATCTGCCGTGAACAAAATCATTCAGGTACTTCCCTCATTAGACGTATATTCTAGCTTTATATAAACTCTGATGTCTTTTGTGTTTATAGGGCTATATGTATGATGATCCTTCCATTGAGTTCCAATTCTCATTTGAACAGAATAGAGAACAACAACAACAAAACCCAAACACAAACAAATACCCCCCCCCCAAAAAAAAAAACCCAAGCCCTGAAATATGTCTGAAGTTTGTTTCTGGTTTTGGGGGGATTTCTTTGACTTAAAATGAATACCTTATAATTTGCTATACAGGGAGTTCCGTAGAAACCAGAGTGAGATGTGTTCTAGAAAGGCTTTGGGTCAAAAGCTACCTAACATATCCCCTCTTACAGTGAACCCTCAAACATTTGGAAATACATTTTGGATCTCAGCTTTTGGAAGCACACTAAAACAAAAAAAGGAAAAGAATTACTGGAACAATTGACACTGATCTTTATTTAGATGTGAAAGTCAGCTTCAGTGGAAGAGGAAATGGAAGCTTTCTTGTTTGCTGCCAATATGACAATATTTATTGGGTTCTAAGATCATATTCAGTTATAGAACATAAAACTCTGTACTGAGGAGCAGTAGTAATCCAAAGAGGATGACTAAAAAGTATAAATTAATTATTTGACTGACAATATAATGATAAGTAATGCATGAGTAACGAGAAATAGTGGGCTTTTACACTTAATTGCCAATAGATTATTAGAAATCCTTAAATAGGAGCCCTTATAAGAATATTAAGACAAGTCTTCTTCTTTTCCTTTATATCCCATTTAATTTAACGTGGCTATTTGTAGGGATGGTATGTTTAGATAGTAAGGTAAGATTGGAATTATAGGGACTGGGGTTGGGGCTCAGCGATAGCGCACTTGCCTGGCATGTGTGAGGCACTGGGTTCGATTCCAAAAAGATTGGAATTATATTCAGGTAATGTTGGAACTTTATCAAAATGGAGCCGTGCACAAGTAGAGTTTGTAACACTTAGTGGCTTTGAGAAAGGAATAAAGTAGAATGAACAAAGTGAAAGAAAATAATTGATAAGCTGGTAGAAAACTCAGAAAATTGCTTGCATTAGTGTAATTTCCTAACAGGGTTCTTGCTTTATTTTAGGGGATAGATTAAATAGTAAGTGTTAACTTTTGTCTTTTTCAAAAGTCCTTCTTACTCAAGAAAATAATTCTTGTTTCAATTCTTAGTTACCATACATATTTTTTCTGCTCAAGGGTTCATATTAAATTTTCTTAACATCATGGCTAATTTCACTGGTCTCTTTAGGTTATTCTGCTAAAAATTCAAGAACAATATCCACAGTGACTAAAAGGAAGTAGGGCCCTAGTATTTTGAAAATTAATACATCTATTTATACATATACAAAAATAACCATAAAAGAAAATATAAACATTGAAAAAAAATGGAGGCAATAGCTATTAAGATTTCAGAGGAGAGGAAAATTTCTTCCAAATTGTAGAAAAAGGAAAATTTTTGTTCATAAGATTTGCAGTGACCTTAAAAGATAGTAGAATTAGGGCCTTTAGAGATGCAGGAAAGGAACAGTGTCACTGTGAGGTGGAAGGTGTATTGGTTTGGAAGTAATCGAGCTTTGGTTTGATTTTCTCTAATTTTCTCTAATTCCCAGTTTTATCTGTAAAAATTGGGAGGATGACATCAAAACCTTGCAACCAGCTTCTTGTGTGGTTAACATGGTATAATCAAGTGGAAATACCTAGCAAAGTTCCAAAAAAGGAAATAAAGTGGGTTCTTTAAATAAAGACCCACTCTTATTTTTTTTTCATGTGTGATGGGGAAGACATTGGAGGCAACACTAAGGAGTTTGCTGGAGACCTAATCCTGGTTCTACCATTTACTAACTACAGTACCCTGGGCAATTTTTTTAAACCTTGCTCAGTCTCAATTTTCTTGAAAATGGGGATAATTATAGTACCAATTTCATAGGACTAACATAAGGAGAAAGTGAGTTCATGTGAATGTTTATAAAATACTTGGCACAAAGTATGCACTTGTTAACTATTGTTATTTTCTTCTTAGACACCAATGAGCCCGTGGAAGTTTCTGAGTTGAGAGTGAGGGGTTGAGTGGAAGGGGTTGAGATGGGTAGGGGTGTGATAGAGAGTGGTTCAATCTTTTCTTTAGATAAATTAAATCTGTTGGTGGTTTATAAATCTGTTGGTGGTGAAGGATTAAAGAGAGACCAAAAGTAGGTAAGACTAGTTATGGCATTAGAAAATGTTCCCAAATAGAGACTTTGAGAGTCTGATGAATAATTGTGGTAGGAGGGATGGAAAGGGAGATGTGTTTTTCAGAGTTCAGTGTGCTCATGAATCACCTGGGGATCTTGTGAAAATGCAGATTCTGATGCGGTAGGTCTAGGTGGGATCTGAGATGTTGCCTGTATGAAAAAGTCTCAGCTGGTTTCAGTGATGCTGGACCACTGACCACTCTGGCATGGGTTTAAAGGGAGAGATTGATAGTATTTGACAATTCATTAGTCCTGAGGGCAGAAGACAGAGGCTGGTGGGGTCTTCAGAGAAAGGAGTTCAACTGAGAAGGAAAATGATAACCTTGGATTGAGCTGCTAGACTTAATTTCTTGACACTGGAATTGGAAGAGGTAGAACAGTATAATGACAAAAGAGTAGATTTATTATCAGAAGATGTGGATTCAATCCCAAATCCCACAATTATCAGAAAGCTGATCTGGACTTCCACTGTTCTTTGTCTCTAAATGGTAGACCACACTGACTCATTCAAAGGACTGTGTATAGATTCATGAAGTTACACTGTTATGAAAACTCACACAGTGGCCAGCAGAGAGGTGGCACTTAAGAATGAATCAAAGTGATAGCCACAGACTTTATAGATTCTGTGGACTAATCCAGCCCTTGGCAAAGCTGCTTTGGGTATTAGCATATACGTTTTTCCTACAGTGTGCATACTGATACTTCAAATTGTTCGGTAATTTGACAGCCTTCTGAACTTTGTGTTTTCTAAGTATTCATTAGCTGACATAATTTCAGGGGACTTGAATGCCAGGATTGGCAGCGGTTCCACCAGAGCTACATCCATTAGAAAACTGCAATTGTCAGATTCTTCCTTTTAAGGCACTTCTCCAGGAATAACTGTCTGAATCAAAGAGGAAAATATCTGGTCAAACTCATTTATAATCATAGTCCAATAATGATAAATGGCAGGCTATGGGATAAATCTGTGGCCTTTCACATACATTTCCAACTAGACGCAGCATTATTGATGATTGAAGAATTTTTTGCTCCTTAGAATATCTCTATATTCTTGTGCTGAATGTTTCAGACTGGTTGAAAGTAAATATTTTTACTTTTAAACTTGATCTGAACTTTCAAAATTGGCCTTACATCTATCCCTATATGTAGCTCAGTTAGTGAGATTTCAGGGATAAGGCTAAGCTGAAGTAAACAAATTTATGATCTACAAAGAATTTATGGCACATGTATTATCCTGAAGGGCTTACTAACAACTGTTTATAATATTAAAAATTGTGGTTATGCTACTATGTCACTGGATTATTAAAGAATAACTTCTTTTATCTCTTACTTTATAAAAGAGATTAGAAAACAAAAATATAAATACATTCCAGGCCACATTATCCAGATATTATCTCAAATATGACTGAGATCAAATCATCCAAAGACTCATTAAGTTGTAATTCTTTTTAAAATAACTTATCCTTTCCAAAAATTAAATTACATAACAATAATTTTGTTTATACTTGGTTTGCAGGGATGCTAAAAATGCAGATTTGGGGACTTCACTTCCTTGTTATCACTTCAGTTCAAGGAAATTCAGAATCATGTGAATGGATTGATTACTAAACAAATCATCTCAATTTCTGTTCTACCTCTTTGCATTTTGTAGTCTCCAGTTTCCTTCATTGCTGAAACCCAATATTTTCATCAGCCTAAAAAAAATCCAATCTTTCAAGGTTGTAAAGAGCTCCAGAAGCAAATCTGTGCTGCCAGAATTATTTTAATCTTGCTTGAGTAGTTGGCTGGAGTCTTTGCCAACCTATTTACTTTAATTAACTCCACAGGTATGGTTCCCTCAAGATGAACTCTTAAGTGTAGTTGACTCCAGATTTAAAAAGGGAAACCCTCCATCTCATGAAATTATAGAACCATTAGGGCTCTTAGAGTCCCCCTCAAAAATAATACCAGATTTCTTCTTAAATGGAAAGCAAAAGTCTCTAATACTGTGCTTGCATAGGGAGCTAGCCTATGTAGGAAATAGGTATGAATATTCCCTACTGACAATTCCTAGTGAAGTTTTTGTTGAATGAGTGAATTCTATTACCCATTTTATCTCCTTCAAAGAATGCCTAAGATTTTTGTAAAAAAATCTTTATTTAGATCCATTATTTTCACCCCATAAATCTTTTCTTCATATGTGGTACAAAAATCCCTCCTATTCTCCCCATAGTCAATTCCCAACAACTGCTGGATTTTACATCCTGACTGTGTGTGAACTCTGTTCTCTGCCTTGATCCTATATGGGGATCTGTTTTAGCCTGGCCCTCTCATTTCTTTCTGGGCTTTTGTTGCAGAATCCTAAGGGATTTCTCTGCCTCTGGTCATAGCCTTCTCCGATTTACCATTCAGAGTGCCTCAAGAGTGATATATTTAAATCTAAACCTGATCATGTAATTTCCTTTCCATAGTTCTTCATCATTCACAGTAAAAAAGTCTAGGTTCCATGATATAAAATCTAAGACCTTCCATAATTTGGCTTTATTGGGTTTGTTTCCCACCTGCTTCTCACCACATTTGGGGCCTGATAATTCTTTGTTGTCGGGGATTGTCCTGAGCATTGTAGATTTAGCAGCATCCCTGGTCTCTACTCACTGATGCCAGTGGTACTCCCTTTCCCAGTTGTGACAACCAAAAGCCAAATCAAAACCAAACTTCAGACATTGCTAAATGTCCTCTGGGGGGCCAAAATTGCCCTCTGATTAATAAATAGTCATTGGGTTGTGAATCACAAAGGGTTCGCACACACCCGGCTCTGCGGAACCTCCCTTCCTTTGCTTTTTGTTATTTATTCCTGGAATGCCTTTCTCCTTTTTGGTTTAGTGTAGGGAAAGAGGGAAAGATTCTGTCCTTCTGTCCACTACTCCATCCTCAGGAAGGATTGGTGATCTGATTGGTCAAGTTCCAGGACACTAATTGGGTGGGGGATGGTGTTTTTCTGCAAAAGGCCACATATAAAGGTAAGATCCACTCTTCAATTAAAAACAAAATCACCCAATTAAAACATGAATCCATGCTTGTAAGAGATCCAAACCATTTAGAACATAGAATTAAAAAATGAAAGGTTTCAAGAGTCAAACCATTACAGAGTTTTTAAAAAATGTTATACATACTACTCTAACATTATCACCACCAGACATCCCCTCCCTTTAGGACAGTTGCCCCTTGAAGCTCCAGGGTGGTGTATAAAAATTTGCGGATGGGTGGGTTCATAAAAACATGGGAAACTGTTCACTTCCTGATGGCTGCCAGGATTTCGGGAGAAGGTGATTCACATTTCAGTCCTATCTAGCTCAACGACATTTCAACAAAGCTTATATGGCCACATCCTTCTTTCATGTTACTATTCTTTCCTCAAATCTGTGTAGTTCTCTTCCCTTTGAAAAACCCACAACCCAGAATAATCAGAGCTATTATCAAGAAAGAGAGACTTTTGACATTTTGTGATGTATGATGTTACCAATTATCAGTTCATAGATGAACTTCAGAGATTCTGCTTCACAGGTCAAGGGTGGGTTTTGGGATCTGTGTGTTTTACCAGCTTTACCGCCCCCAGATGAGTCAGATGCGCTTCAAGTTAAAATGTGAATGATGTATCCAGGTATCCAACATTTTGACATCTGAGGATGCCATTTCGTGTTCATATGGATTTAACATCTAGTGTCCACACTTTAAAAATTCCAAGTTATGTGGATTTTTAAAATAGCAGATGGAGGAAAGATGTTTCTCTATGCCTATGTCCTAAATATTAAGCAGATCTTCAAAACATGCTAGGTGCAGAGAAAATATCTGCTAGGGTTCTTTCTTAAGGTAACAAAAACATGCTTGATGGTGGGGAAATGTTGACTCTTTTCATACAAATTTCCAACTATGGGAGCAAGGAGTGATTACATTCTATACAAATTTCATTCTGGAGAACCTATTGCATAAATAGGGAATTTCACAACAGCCCTTTCCCCTAATTCTGTTGATGATGATTATTTTTAATTCTTTATTACTGTCGATGGTTTGGATTTAGGAATGTCCCCTGAAAAGTTCATGTGTTAGGCAATGCAGTAGTGTTCAGATGAAAAGACTGAATTATGAGAGTTGTAACCTCATCAACAGACTGATCCATTGGATGGATTAATAATAATCTGAATGGGCTACACAGTAGTAACTGTCGTCAGGTGGGTGTGGCTGGAGGATGTAGGTTCCTGGGGGTGTGGGCTTGGACTTCTTCTTCTGCCTTCTTTTTCTCCCTCTCTCCCCCACTCCCCCTCCCCCCCCCCCACTTTCTCCCCTATTCAGGCTGCCATGAGCTGAGCAGCTTTCCTCTGTCACACCCTTTGCCCTGTTTCTGCAATGTAGTTGGCTGACCATGGAGTGAGACCACTGAAAATCTGAGCCAAAAGAAATCCTCTCTCTAAGTTGTTCTTGTCAGGTATTTTGGTCACAGCAGTGAAAAGCTAACACATCACCCCTTTAAATCCAGTAGGAGGTCACCAAGGATGGTTGGGAAAAGCATTCCTAGCATTCCTGGAAACAAAGGTGATAGAATAAGCTGTAAAGAAAAAAAAATGCTTTAAAAACTCTAATTGACACAAACCTGAATAGCAAATTGTAACTGTGCTATGATTACAACTATAAAAATTCTGTCTGCATATGGACAGGGACTGAAAGGGAGCAGGAAAATATTGTAAACAGTTTGGTTTGTAGGATGGCAGAAATTTGGGTGGATTTTTCTTTCTTTTATTTTGAGTTTTTGTAATGTTTTGTAATAAACAATACTATAAAAGAAGCAGCTGAACCTGCTGACTAATTATTGTTAGAAAGAGCAGCTTCGAATCAACTCTATCAGAGCTAAAATTGTTGTTTTGGGGCAGATGCTTTCCAACATTTAAATCAATGATATCAGATAACCTTACCCAAGAAGTCAACTCCTTCCAGTCCAGAGGAGGATCCCTCCTACCCCTAACCAACTCATTTTGGCAAGCACAGGAGAAATTAGTTCAACTGGGACCATAGTGAGGGGTTTGAGTCATTTTGTTGTTTTAATTTTATTTTTAAAAAATTGTTGAAATGGTTGATTGGTCTCATCGGCCCCAAGAAGGGTCTCTGACCAAGTCTTCTGCAATATCATGAAACACACACACGAGCATTTGTCCAAAATGTACGAGAGGATTCAAACTCCGTTTTGAGGGAAATACTGGTATCACCTGCAGGAAACCCTGCAGCTTATCTTTGTGCAGAAATGGAATGGCAAGAATACAAGTCAGGTTCTTAAAAATTTGACGACAGCATGTCAGCCTCACTTCCTGCACATCTGCTGTTTCCAACATATGGATCATCAACAGCATAGACTATTGGCACTTGAGGCTCAGTCAGTGAATTCAGTCCTGAAGTGACTTGTAACTATTCACTCTCCAAAGGCTCACCTATGACATCTAATGCTGGAGAGAGACAATTTAATGGACAAGCATTTTTGTATTCCTCTTCTCTAATCTTTGTCCTAAAAATTTGTTATAATAGCAAGAAACAACACATCCAGACTGAGGTACCTCTTTTCCTGATAGAAATACTCTCTCTGAGTTAAAAATTTACTATTATGATCTGAGCCTTTTTGAGAAATCAATATAAGAATTGTCCACTAGAACAATGCTTATGCATTTTTTTTGCAAATATCATTGCTGAGGATGTTTTGTCCTAAGCAATATGAAACTTATTATTCAAAACTGGCATGATAAATTCATTCTAGACTGTGGATGTTAGCTTTGTTTCGCTTGTAACATAGGCAAAATGTGAGTTTCTCTTTACGCCTTAGCTACTGGGAAACTCATTCTCTACTATCCTTTGTCCTATTCTCCAGGCAGTTTCTTACATTTCACAGGAACTGAGATGCTCAGCACAGTTGGGCAGAAGGAGGAAGATCCCATTGGTTCCTGTTCAGTTGCTGTGCATGTTGTGGCTTGGTAGGTACAATGCTTCCAATGATCTCATTACAATTTTTTTTTTTCTCCAAGAATTTGTTGTTCCTAAAGTGCTAGATTTTTGTAAAGGAAAAAAAATGCATTTCATTTTCTATAAATATCAAAATTAATTACTCATCGTTATAACTATTCATTAAAATTTAAAATTAGATAAGCATGTTTCTCATAGATTTGTTTTAAGCCTTGAAGAGATCCATTTTATTATAGCATCTACAGCTCCACTATTTAAGGAAATCATGACATAAGGTTCATAATTGAATTAAGTCAGTACCTTTGCCCAAATCTTGGGAAGAAATTATTGAAATATGGCGGCTTGTCAGGTGGAAGGGAAAAATGTGAGCAATTGAATAGAATTGTTTTCGAGTGTCTCACCCCTATAAACACATTGAGGACATATCCATTCCCTCACTCACTCAACATGTGTGTCTGATATCTTCCAAGGACCACTTTAGGATTTCCAAGGATACAATAAGCAGAACAGACAGAACCCACTGTCCTTATAAAATTTAAATTTTAGTGGTGGTGTCGGCGGGGAGAATTAATAATAAATAAATAAATAAATAAATATATCGAGTGACAGGTGGTGTTCAGTACTATGGAGAAAAGACAAGTAGGTAAAGGAATGAGGGTGCACGGTGTGGGGGTGGAATTTGCTATTTTAAACAGTGTGATCAGGTGGCATCTGAGCAGACATCGGAAGGAGGGAGCTATGTGAGTCTCCCCAGGAAGAGTTTCCATGTAGAGGAAACAGTTTGTGCAAAAACTCCAAAGCAGGTGTATGCTTGGTGTGTTTTGAGGAAAACGGAGAGACAGGTATGGTGGCAAGGTAGTACCAGAGAAGAGAAGTCTGAGGCAGGTAGTTAGTTGACCTGTAGGGTTCGTTCCTTTTTGTTTCAGTGTATTTTTTTTTTTTCCCTAGGGACCAAAGCACTCCATGTTCTAACATACCATCATGAATATTCTTTCTTGAATTCTGTTTTAAGATTTCATGGGTCTGTGACTTCCTCCTGAACTGTAAACCTCTTGGGGACTGGGACATGTTATATCCTCTTTGAATTTCCTGAAGCACTTGGCACAAGACTTTATATATAATAAGTACTCAGAAAAATACTTGCTGGTTGGTTAATTTTGCTTCTAAGGAATCTATCCTTCTCCAAAGCACGAACACTACTGAGATGGGAAATTCATACCCAGCTTAACACTTCAGTGTGACTGAATTAACAGAACCAGTTTCATTCTTGAAGTTTTGAGGGTCTGGAGTGTGTGTGTGTGGTGGTGTTGTCAAGTGAGGAGAAGAAGAAAATGTACCTACATCTTATCTTTGCCCATAAATGCTTCTGCTTGTGTATAAAGTCTCCCTGACAGGTATAAAGCATACACCTGTCAAATATTGTTGTTTTGGAGTATTAAGAATACATATTAGAGTACTAAATGTCTGGATGGTATATTAGTGGCTTCAAAGGATTAAACAACACCCAAGATAGTTACTTCTTCTGCTTTCTGAGAGTACTCCCAACAGTGAATCAGCTGTAATTCATGTCTATCACATCTATAGACTTCACAGAAAACTAGTAGCATAGGTTCAATAAGCTCCTTGTCACAGAAAGTAAGAGGATTAATAACATATCTTCATCCATTTATCCATCCATCCACCCGTCAGACATTTACTGAGCACATACTATGGACTGAACACTGTGATCAGTTTAATGAAGGATTATGACCTTGATAAATGCACAGATGAATAGAAGAACTGACCTAACATCAGAGCACACTGTGCTAAATTCTCCACAGTGGTAAAACAAAGAGCTCCGAGAGGAAAGAGCAGCTAATTTCTTGGAAAGACAGGAAGTCTTTCTGAGGCAAGTGCCTTTTGCATTAACAAAGCTCTTTTAGAGATTCCCACTCATCCCCCCCAGTTGGGCAGTTTATTTGCCTCTGCTGTTTTCCCATGCCGCTTGCTACTTGGTTTTAATTACAGCAGTACCCTGTTTATTCTAATTATCAATTTGCCGTCTGCTTTCTCTGCTTGACCTAGACTCTTCAATAAGAATGAATAAGATTGTGTCTTATTCATTTTTATCCCTACACAGTTTCCAACACGAGTCCAGTGATATTAGCAGACTCAAAATGAGTGAATCCTGAAGAGTCAGTTGAAATTCAGGAGGAGGGAGAAGTGGATTGAAGACGGAAGCATGAGCTTGTGGCAAGTTATGGAGATGTCCATGGGTATGGTGTGTGGGGAAGGTGGTGAGTGGGTTTGTAAGAGTGGCATGGAGGGAAACTTCAGGGGAGGGATGGGAGATGACTTAGGAACGATGCAGGGTATTTTGATGAGTCCACTGGAAGCGCCATGGAAAAGGACTTACAATGTCAAAGCTTTTGAGAAACTCTCAAGCCATGTGCGCCGCTGCTGTCCCTGACCCAAACTCCATCCTCAGAACTCTGGACTCCCTCTGCCCTTCACTCTGTCTCTGAGTCTGACTCCACCTTGAGCTTCACTCATCACATTTATGGTCATGTTTACTCCCTTTTTAAGGTTCATAAGGCAAATTTAAATTTTAGCTGTACACTTACCTCTGTTTTATTTATATTCTTCCTTTCCATGGACAAAGTTCCTTATTGAAATGACCTCATTGCATCTACTTTCTAAATTATTCCATGAGAAATCAGACTATCTTTTTTCAATCACTCACTCCTCCTAGAGACTGGCTTCATCATTATCCTAACTTCTCCTCTTCCTGTGGTGCTGGCTTCCAGTGAATACCAAAATAATACTCTGAACTCCTTGAGCAATAAATCCCCCTTTCCCCTTCCTCTGGCTCTGGGCAACCTCCATTCTACTTTCTATATGTATGAATTTAACTACTATAGGTTCCTTATATAAGTGAGATCTTAAGATATTTATTGTTTTTTGACTGGCTTAGTCACTTAGCACAAAGTCCTCAAGGCTCATCCACCTTGCTGAATGTGTCAGGAATTCTTCCCTTAAGACTAAATAATATTCCATCATATGTATGTACTGCATTTCATTTATGCATTCACACAGCAATGGAACCTCAGTGATATTTCTTAAATATCATCACTCTTAGAAATTTGTAGAAACTTGTCTTGATTGCTCTCAGGATGGAGCTATGGTTTGCAACCCCCTCTCAACCCTGTATATCTCATTCCCTTTACTCTCTTCTTGCATTATCCACTTGACTCTACCATGAGCTCTTTCACGTCTGAGTCTTGCCCCAGGTTCTTCCTTGACATATAATTTCATTTTTCAGGATAATCCCAGCTTGCACCTCAAAATTACTGCAGGATGTTGTCACCTCCTCCAGAAAGTTTTCCCCACTCTCATCCCCTGAGTTAGAGCTCTCCTTTCCTGTGCATTCCGAAACCCTGAACCTTTTTTTTTTTTTTTAATCAATGCACTTCTCACACTTAGAGGTGAATTTATTGCCAGAGTCTGGTATCTGTTGGATGCTCGATACATTTTTGTTGAATGAATGAATGAATAAAGAAGTGGAGAAGTTTATGAAGTCAAGGATGAGGCAGATGGACATTGATGAGGTAGGTGGTTCATGTGACTAACGGGCTCAAGGCCACAGCAAATGTGAAGAGGCAATCCTATGCAGTGCTCTGGACTGGACTCCCTCCATTCCCAGGAAACAGCGGGCTCAGGCACTCTGTGTGCAGGATGACATGCCATGCACTAGAATTTATATTCCCTGGCCCTCAAACCCCTGTGAGGTTTTGGTATTTTCAGTACAGATTTTTTTTGGGTTTTTTTGGTACTGAGGATTGAAGTCAGGGGCACTCAATCACTGAGCCATATTCCCAGCCCTATTTTGTATTTATTTAGAGATGAGGTCTCACTGAATTGCTTAGCACCTCACTTTTTTGCTGAGCCTGGCTTTGAGCTCGTGATCCTCCTGCCTCAGCCTCTCGAGCCTCTGGGATTACAGGCGTGCGCCACTGTGCCCGGCTTTCAGTACAGTTGTAATATTTCTTTTTTGGTAAATGATGCTTACACCCTTCCTGTCTCTATTCTCTGCTGATTCTCTAACCTACTCTTCACCGATTCTCTTTTTTACCTTGAACTTGGAAATAAATTCACATGTTTAGGTCACTTAAACAAAAATGAGACTTTATTCTATGAAGCAAGTGTGTAGTTTGTAAAAGGATCAATGGGTTATTTTGGATCAAATAACTGTGTTTTCTTTAGCCACTTTAAATGGTCTATTTTCATTTTTTTTAAACCATTGCCTTGTGAAAGGACCTAAGAATATCCCCAACTTAGTGTTAGATCCCGTAATTACATTTTCCCATTTTGAAAGCAGTTATGCAGTCCTTACAATAGAGTCAGTGCAGCTAAAAATACACTCCAGGCAGTTCATATTAACTGGGTAATAATAACAGGCAACAAGGAGGCTCGGTGTCCAAATATGATGAAAACAGGAAGTTCATTACACAAGCTGTTCTTTCCTGATAGATCTGAATTCTTAAAGCCTTAACTCAAAAATAATCCCTTCAGGTTATAAATAAAAGCAGAGAATCATCTCTTCCTTGTGCTTAATGGAGATGATAACATCGTAGCTAAATAAATCCATAGTTATGGATAACATATGACACCAGAGCACCAGGGTTAGAGGAGGAGGGAGCAGGACCCAGACTCTTCTCCCTACTACACAGAGCTAGAAGCATCTGCCCCAGGGCTTCCTCTTTTCTTACCCCAGGCACAAGTTGCCAAGGAGATGCTGCTTCACTAGGATACGGTGGCAGGGAAGCAGGAAGCCTTCAGGTATGGAGATTTGTATTTTCCCTCTGTAGAGAATGGACGAACAGAACCAAAGTGTCTGTCAAACATTATGTATTCTGGTTCTGCCTTTTTGAAGGTCATGGGCACAGGGCCTTAGAGAGCTTCTCAAGTGTCATTGATTGGAAAGATCTGGATTCTCTTGGTTAAAATGGGATGAATGTGGAGGAAAATTTTCACCTAAGTATCCAGAATGAACCCCACTAGCATCCATCCTGAGTCCAAACCCCAGCCCTCTAGGGTGTCAGTGGCTCTGGGAGGAGGATCTCATGATGCTGCCCCACACGTCCTTCTTGGGAATCTCTCCCTAGTCATTAGCATGACCACTAGTAGGGCTGCTTTGGTTGAAGCAGCTGTCACATGCTCCTTAATTTCTCACACTATGGAGACCAGGATGGAAGGATTACTCAGTGCTTGGCTACAGGGTATGTTGGGGTAGGGAAGGAGGTTTCAAGGAGAATGATAAATGCAAACCAGTCTGGCTCCCCAGAAACCATTTTTTCTTCCGAGGATGATGTAGTGGCATTTGCAGGGTTTGCCTTGAACTGATGAGGACAGAACCCATTAAAGGATCATGGTCTTTTGAATGTCCTCAAACTCTCCCCACTATTGCACTTCAGGAGTGCGGTCTTCTTTCTTACTACATAGGTTTAGGAATTCCATTCTGGGAAGGGGATTCTCATGACCTGAGAAGTGATAGCAGACAGGGCCAGTCACAGTGGTCACAGTTGGTGGGGGGGGGGGGGTCACATTGCCAAGGTCTCAACTTCAAGAAGAGCCTCAAATTTAGATTTTGATGTTATTTCCAAATAGGGTTAAATATATAGCCAAATCCATATGGTAATCTAATTACAAAGAGTCACACATGACTTAAAACTTGTGTTCCATGACCAGATGACATTAGTGTGGGGTACTATAAATTTTATAATTCATAAACCTGGGGACGCTTGTGTGGTACAGTCTCTATATCTATCTCTCTGCATATAATGTCAACATTTATATGCAACAAAATATATTAAAGTTTTTCTGCCAGGGCAGTGGCGCATACCTGTAATCCCAGTGGCTCCGGAGGCTGAGACAGGAGGATCGCAAGTTCAGAGCCAGGCTCAGCAAAAACAAGGCGCTAAGCCACTTAGTGAGACCCTATCTCTAAATAAAACTCAAAATAGGGCTGGGGATGTGGCTCAGTGGTTGAGTGCCCCTGAGTGCAATCCCTGGTACCCTCCTAAGTGTGTGTGTGTGTGTGTGTGTGTGTGTTTCTAATGCTGTTTTGCATTTCTTTATTTTCTAAAGTACTGCCATTCTCAGAAATTGGAAATGATCTGGCTTGAAAGAAGCCCCTACCCTAGACCTTCTTCCCCACTGATGCTGACCATGAGGAGTGGTGGAGACTTTGGGGAGAGCAGGCAGAGTGATGGTTCTGTAAGGGTGTATAGAAACACTCCCTCCTGGCGGATGAATGCAGCTGCTCTTAAACACACATGCAGCAAAATCTCCTAGGAAGCTCATTAGAAGTGACATGCGATGCACTGAGAGTTTCTGGCTCAGACCCAGGATCTTGGCTTGGGGTCTGGGAGTGCTCTTTGAAAAACACTGCAACAGATTGCAGAAGGAACTGCTGGGGGAAGTCAAAGAGGAAAAGAGGTCCCCTTTGGGAAATAAATAATGATTTTTCTCTGGGAGCGGTGAGGAGTCTGTCATGGAGAGAGGTCCCCCCCCCCACACACACACACACTAGGTTAAGTAAGGAAACCAAGCAGAGGACCTGGTAAAAGAGAGCAAGAGGTGGGCAGGGACACTCACGGAACCTGGCTGAGAGCACAAAGGACACTGGGGAAGCATTGGAATGAGCAGGCCCTGGGGGTGGACAGCTAAGCCAAGGGGACATAGGAGAGAGGCTGCTTCTGAGGGATCCCACTGCAGGATGTGGCACTTTCACAGGGGTCTGAGCACCGAGCTAAAGAAGAGTTGAAGGTCTGTGGGGCCTGGAGCAGCAGCCCGCCCCTCGCCACTCCTTCCCCTAACTGTGAACACACTAGAACACTCCTGTGGACTGCTTAGCTAGCATGTGCAGACTGACTCCTGGTGATGTCCTGCTTTAATTAAAGCAAGGGAATGCTGAGAATTCTCGGAAGGGAGGGGGATGTCCTCAGCTTTGGGGTAAGGAGTGTTTGTGGTTTGAGCATGCGAAGTGTGATTTTCTTTCACAGATCAACCTGTGCTTCTCATACCATCAGTCGGGCTGCCAGAAGGGGCAATTTTATACATTTAAAAATGAGACGTTATATGCATTTGTTTCATTTTCTTGGTCTACTTGTGACTCACAGTGCTACAAATCCAAAATTCTTCTGTGTTACTTTTGCCCATTCCAAGAATCTACCATGCTACCACAACAACTCTTCCCATAAGTAATAAAAGAAATATATCTAATTTTCATGTAACTAAGTAAGTACTGAGCTTTCTTTGGTTGTCAATATCAGTGATCTCTGTTACATAATTTTTTTCTGAACTTTAAATTTCATTTCTTGAGTTTTCACCAATGATAGCAACTGTGCTCCATATTTTGGAGTTATCTGCCTAGCAACTTGACTATGAGCCATTCATGCTCACAGTACAATTCTCAAACTTTCTGGATTGCAAAGCTCTATTGTTTCTTGACTTCCACATATTATCCTTTTTTTTTTTTTTAAAAAGAACAGATTACAGGAAAAAAGTCATAACAACTGAATTTCTATTTTGCTTCTGTTTCTGTCCCAGGTAATGGTTCCCAAGCTATATAAAAAAAATAGTACAAATATTGTTAATAGAACTTTGAAATCAAAGACAGTTGTTGAATATGTGTGTGTGTGTGTGTGGGGGGGATTGTATATGGAAAGTCAATAGTGAGACATAGCCCTATATCTTGTATTTGATTGGAACTGGGCCTGAATCACACTTAAGCTCTCTTTCAGTTGTAAGATTCTAGAGAATATTTTGCCTTTTTATCTCTCACCCCACAGCCTGCTTTCTTAAAGGAGATATAGATTTAAATGATTGTGTAAGAATCCCTGATATTCTTTCTTGATTAGACTGTGATCTCCATCCATGTGCATTCCCTGGGGCATAAAACAAAGAGATTTGAGTGACCTCATGAGAAAACTCACGGTGCTAATTTCCACGATGCCAAATGTGTCACAGCAGAATTTCCAGTGTCAGAGTTTTATCATGGCTTCTATCTTATCCTGGAAATAGAAAAAAAAAATGCAAAGTACACAGGAGCCACTGCTCCACGTCACAAGGCTGCAAGTTTCGTGGCTGTTTGTTGACTATTAGGTACCTATGCAGGCTGGGGGTGGGGTGCAGCAGCAGAGGGCTGAACACAGCAATGGCAGACTGGATGGAAGACACGAGCAGCAGAGCTCTGGGACATGGTCATCTGTTGCCTGCGGCTGCCAGGCTGACTTCATTCCTCATACAGCAAATATTTATGGACCACTTATCATGCAGAGGACACTCTGCTAGGCACTCAGAAGGACACCCAGGAGTGTGACACAATGCCCATTTCTGGCAAGGAGTTTCCAGTTTGGTTGGAAGACAATTACAAGTTGGCAGCAAACACTCTGCACAGTACTTGTATTAACCGGAGTTGTATCAGCTAGAGAAGCAGAACCAACCCATCGGTCACAATTAGTCATCAATAAATAGGATTTATCATAAGGAATTGGCACATGCAGTTATGGAGGCTGGGCCATCCCAAGATGGTCTGCTGTCTGCAAGCTGGAGACCCAGGCAAACCAGTCAGTGGTGTGGTTCAAAGACCTGAGAACCTGGGAGCTAAAAAGCCGATGGAGAGCTGGGGAAAGTGACCGCTCCCGATCAAGTAGTCAGGCAGAGAGAACTCAGCTGTCCCCAACCTTTGTATTTACTTTTCAGGCCCTCAGTGGATGAGATGATGCCAACCCATGTTGTGGAGGTTCCTTGGCTTTACTCAGTCCACCAATCCAAAAGCTAATCTCTTTTGGAAACATCTTCACAGAAACACTCAGAAATAATCTTTAGTCAGGTATCTCTGTACATGGCATGGCCTTGTCAGAAAAAATGACAAATAAAATGAACCGTGAGGCTATGGCTCAGCGGTAGCACACTTGCCTGGCATGTGTGAGGCACTGGGTTCGATTCTCAGCACCACATATAAATAAATAAAAGTATAACAACAACAAATAAAAAAAAACATTAAAAAGAAAGAATAAATAAAATGAACCATCGCAGCACTTCATTGTTTACAAAATGGAATCAGGGAAATCATCCCCCTCTCAACAGCCTGTGCACCACCCTCTCCAAGTGCCCTCATAACAACCTATGAGGTACGGTTATTCCCTGTTGTCAAACAAGAAACCATGGCTCTGAGAAGTTAAGCAGCTTACCTGAGCCACTCCTTTGTGCTTTCTGAAGTGCTCTTGCTCTTGTTCGATGGAGTGGGTCTAGGCCTGTCATCTCACTCCCATCCCAGTGCTCTTTGACTCACACCATATTAACATGCATAAGAGATGTTAAGAACTCAGGTTCCAAGAAAATGCACAGGTGAACGGCATGATAGGATTTCAGGCATGCAGGTCATTGTAACTACAAAAGGGAGGATATAGAGGTGGGTCAGATTTTAATGGATGGAGAACAAGGCAAGGCATTTCAGACAAAGCAAATGCTGATTAAGATAGAACAAACTTAAGGAGGTGTTCACAGGGCTGCCATGTTGGGCCTCATCCTTTGTGTCCTCCAGGAGAGTCATTCACATAGACTCTCATATAAAGGGTGCCCCAGGGGTTGTTCAGTGCACAGCCTGCATAGTGTTCCAGGGGCAGCCCTGAATGTTACATCAATTGGACTGAGTTGGAAAGTGTAGTAGAGACGTGAGATAGAAACCTAGGAAGCAGACAAGGGACTGATGGTGGAGAGATGGGAAAGTTAGCAATTGGATTCTTGATCTCAGTTGGTGGGAATTGAATGATTCTTTTTTTTTTTTTAAAGAGAGAGAGAGAGAGAGAGAGAGAAAATTTTTAAATATTATTTTTTGTAGTTATTGGTGGACACAACATCTTTGTTTGTATGTGGTGCTGAGGATCAAACCCGGGCCGCACGCATGCCAGGCGAGCGCGCTACCACTTGAGCCACATCCCCAGCCCTTGACTGATTCTTAACTAGACAAAAGAAAGTCACAATAAAAGCAATGTTTTGAGATGACTGATCTGGAGATTTTCATATTAAATTTGGAAAGTGAAAGATTGGGGACAGCAGATCAGATAATATATTAGTTACCTCAATATGAGGTTATTTTGGTCACCTATACAAGAGGTTAAAAAGGGGCCAAGCAGTGGTGGTGGCAATGGATGATGATGAGGAGAAATACAGAACATATTCTCTCATTAATTTTACAAATGTTATGTGAGTGTTTAGTATGTAAAGGCAGTACACTATATGCCAATGATTTAATCGAAATAGGTATGATTCTTGTCATTCTAGAGTATAAGACCAGGAAGAGAGTCAGACATTCATCAAATAAACACAGTATAAGTCTATGAAGGAAAAGTTAAAAAAACATATGAGAATATATAGGATGGAATTTGATCTAGTTTAGGCTTATCTGAAAAAAATTTGTAGTGAGATTGGGAGGTAGAATAGAAGTAAACTATGCAAGGGGAGGCAAGAAAATGAAGAGAAGCATTTTGGACAATGGAAACAGATTGTACAAAGGTCCTGTGGTGATAGGAAGCATGTGTTTAAAGAAGTGAAAAATGACTAGTAGCTTGCCATATGGCGAGCAAGGTAGAGAGGGTTGCCATAAGGCTGGAAATAGGGACAGGGTCAGGTAATACTGGGTTCTTTGTTTTTATTTCATGAACAAAAAGAAGGCATTGGAGTATTTTAATCACGGGGTAACATGTACAATTTTGCATTTTGAAGTGGATATTCTTGCTGCTCTGTGAAGTACAGACGGGAGGTGAACACTCAGGTAAGAAAGAGCCTGTTGCAGTGGTATGAGAGGGAAGTTGGTAGACTGAACAATGGAGATGGTAGAGAGGAAGACAACATGGTGGGGGAGGACTTCCCAGGACCTGGTGGCTGACAGGGTGGGATCAAGAAAGGGGAACATTAATCACCAGAGTTCTGGGTGTGGGAGTCTTGTTGTCCAGTGGTACTAGTAATGGATATTCTGAAAACTGGGAGGTAGTGCTGCTTTGATATGCAGAGCTGGGGTACATGCGGGTTTTCTAAGTGAAAACATGCCTACTAAATATAATTGGGATTTGAAAAAGACAAAAGGATTGGACTTGTAAGATTAGGAAGGGTCAATGAAGTTATGGTGGTAAAATAATATGAATGGGGAATATACAAGCCAACAGGGGGAGGGAGGAAGAGGCTCTGGAGTTGCACTGTGTAGAACAGCAGCACTGGGTAAGGTGAATAGACAAGGTGGAGGGAGCCTGCAGAGAGGTGGCCGCAGAGCTAGAAGGAAAAATCAGACATTTAGCTACTGTCCTGATTTTTTTAAAAAAAAAACTATAACCTTATATATACTTCCCTTAATTGAATAACAATAGATATCTACCAGGAAGGAAATTTCTCTGTATACCACAGTGTTGCAGTCACCGTGGTGTGCCTGCTGAAGAGTACGATACTTGTTTAGGAATGGATGGATACTTATCAAGCTTAAGACTGTGCTAGCCAGAAGGCTAAAGGCTTCCCACCCCTGCAATATACTAGTCACAAGCAGAAAACTGACATTGAGTTTGTTGCTTTCACTAGTAAAGACTGTGGTCCAGAATCAGAATCTGCAAGACCTATCCACTGGTAAATAAATAGACGAAATGACCTGAAATCTTCAACATGCTTTACTTTTTTTTTTCCCTCTAAAGAATTAGTAAGTAATTTATTTCTACATTTGAGAAGTTACAGTGTGTTCCTGTGACCAAAGTATACAAAACTTCTATTTGTATTCCAAATGTCTCTAAAATCCAGTAACACTAGTCTCAGCTTTGAATAAGCACATTAAAAATGCAGTTATTGACTTCCTCTGCTGAAACATCTTTATCCATTTAAAGGTATGCCCAGAGACTTGGGTTCTGGAGGATGGTAGCAGGCTCAATTTGTGCCAGCTGCTATCAGGAATTATGGATCAAATTGGTTATTTCTGGATGTAAAACCAACTTGAGCTGGCACCAAGGACTTAATGTATTTGCAAGACAAAGCACCTAAGTGAAAGTCAATTTCAATCCCTTCTTTGGAAACTCTTTGGTGAAAGCAAAACTCAGGTGACTTCATCCAGCCAAGATTCAATTCAAAGTAGACTGCTCTAAAGACAAAAAGGAAAAATCCAATCCAATAAATTGGGTAATTTGTTCAGTTTAGGATTAGTTAAAAACCTAAGGCAAAACCTCTTAATTGACCCACTACATCCGTGCATGAAGGGGTGGGTACCACTCTCTGATAACCATCGTATGTGGTTTTGCACTTGGTAAGTTAGCTCTGGACACTGTCCCATGGTAGGGTGGTGAAGTTCCTATTTTCCTTGTAGTGTCCCCCCAATTTAGCTCACCCTGTTTTCATAGTTTCTTCTGAAATGCTACTCTCCCTACCCCAGGATTTAAGTGGGAATATCAGATGGGTTCAGTGGCTGTTCCTGGTTCACTGAAGTATAGGTTCAATCAAGCTCTTTATATGTCAAAAGTAAGGAAAAAACTATACAAACTACTTATAAATCTAAAGCAATGCCATCAATCCATAGGTGGATTAGTGACAAATGGATGTTTTCAAAAAAGTTTAAATGCTGGTATTTGGTAGAAGTAGGTAATAACTCATATTTTATCAGTTCAAGTATTCTTAGTATGGTTGCACTTCTATTTGTTTAATACACTGGTAATACTGGAATCCACAACCTTTGAACCTTTAAAACATGTGAAGAAGTGTTTCAAGCATTTCTAGACAAATCATATTTTTTTAAAAATATTTTTTAATTTTTTAGTTATAAGTGGACACAATATCTTTATTTTATTTTTATGTGATGCTGAGGATCGAACCCAGTGACTCATGCATGCTAGGCGAGCGCTCTACCTCTGAGCCACAACCCTAGCCTGACGAATCTTATTTTTTACTTCTGGAAGAATGTAAATAATCTTCAAGGCTACTTAAAACCAATCGTCCTAAATTGAATATCCTGGGGAAACTTGTTTTCTATTAGGCCATTTAACATCAGTGATCATATTCTTGCCTTTTTTGGGGGGTGAGATGGTTGGTAAATGGGGTTGGACTCAGGAGCACTCAACCATTGAGCCACATCCCCAGCCCTATTTTGTATTTTATTTAGAGACAGGGTCTCACTGAGTTGCTTAGTGCCTCACTTTTGCTGAGCCTGGCTTTGAACACATGATCCTCCTGACTCAGCTTCCTAAGCTGCTAGGATTACAGGTGAGCCTGGTTCTTGCCATGTTTAAAACAATTACATTATACTTCTTATAGAAACTGTATTTTCTTGCTTTATGGAGCATAATTCATACACATATAATTATTAAATATTGTTTGAGATCACTACTGTGCCAGGGCAATTTCCTCTTATTTAGATGGTCCAATATAATCTCATCCAGGAGGCTTGAAACATTAATGGTTCAGTCTTGTGAATTTTAACAGTTCTCTATCATCGTTTAACAAAACCAACAATAGGCACACCTTCTTAAGCTGTGGTTTCAGTCTCTGCTAGTTCATATTACATGTTTATTTTGGACAGTCTTTTATTAAGCATGATGCTTCTAGTAATGGCTTAACTAAAACATTAACATGAAAGTTAAAAAAAAAAAAAAGGCCAGTGCAGAGCCAGAACTTTAGGAAAAGTTCACATTTTTTATAAATCACATCTAGGAGGATAACCACTAAAATTTAAACTTTTAGCAACATTTATTAACCCTTTTAAAAACTGAGGTATAATTTATGTGCAGTGAAGTGCTCCGATCTTTAAGTCCAGTTTTGATGACTGCATATCAAGATATAAAATATTTTTATCAGCCCAGAATGGTCCCTTTTGATCCTTCCCAGTCAATCCCCAGGCTTTTCCCCAGTCAATCGATCAATTGCTCTTCTTTCTGTCCCTGTAGGTTGGTTTCATCTGTTCTAGAATCTCTTTTAAATACAATCATACAATATGTGCTATTTTGTGTTTTGTGTATTTCATTAAGCATATTACTTTTGAGATTTATTTGTGTTGTGTGCATCAGTAATTAATTCTTTTTTTAATTGTTGAGTAGTGTTTCATTCTTTGAATATAACAGTTTAAAAAATCAATTCCTCTGTTGGTATACAACCAGATTTTTTAAAATATTTATTTTTTAGTAGTAGGTAGACACAATACCTTTATTTTATTTTTATGTGGTACTGAGGATTGAACCCAGTGTCTCTTGCATGCTAGGTGAGCATTCTACCACTGAGCCACTACCCCAGCCAATATATCTGGATTTTTTTCCCCCAGCTTTTACCTCCTATGAATAAAGATGCTATGAACATTCTTATGTAAAGATTTACATAAACATGTGTTTTCATTTCTCTTGGGAAGATATTCTGGAGTTGAATTGTTGAGTCACAGGGGTAGATGTGCGTTTAACATTTTAAGAAACTATTTAATTGTTTTGCAAAGTAGTGGTATCATTTTATACTTCCGGCAGCAAATGAAAATTTGGGTTGTTCTATATCCTTTCCTACATTCGGTGGTGTTTATATTTTATTGCAAACATTTGGATGTGCATGCCTGTTGCTATTTCCTCTGCATTAATCTGATCACTATTGATGACAAAAACTACCTTTGCATGAACTAGTTGACCATTTTTCTTTCTTTTGTGAGCGGTCTGTTCCACTCTTATTCCCATTCTAAGAGTTGGGTTGTCTTTTTAAATTATTGAATTATAGCATTGCTTTGTACGTTAAGACACAACAGATTTGTCATAGACATCTTTTTTCCTTGATGGGATATTTTAATGAACAAACATTTTACAGTTTGGGATAGTACAACTTATCAATGGTTTTCTTTTATGGTTCATTCTGTCTATCTTAAAACTTTTTTCATGCTTCCAGGTTATAAAGATTTTCTTTTATGCTTTTCTCCTTTTATTGTTTTACATTTAAGTCTATAACCCATCTCAAATTTATTTATTAATTTTTGCATATGGTGTGAGGTAGGGTCAAGCTCCCCCCCAATATGGATATGTAGTTATTCTAAACTAATCATTGAAGAGATTTTCCTTTCACCACTGAATTGCTTTGATGGTCTTGTCAAAAGCCATTTGACTGTATGTAAATGCTTCTATTTCTGGACTCTCTCTTTCTAGTCCTGTTTTCTCTTCTAAGTGTTAGTACTGATTTTGAAATAGGACAGGACTGAGATTCTTAGATATACAGAGGCTTATAATTTAGTGTGTTCTTATAGTAAGCATTTTTTTTAACCACTTAAAGACTTTGTCTTGTGTTAAGTGAGCACAAGATCATTTATTTGAGTACTCTAGGGGAAGTGCTTACAATGAGTTAAGTGAAGCTAGCCAATCCTTAAAAAACAAATGCCAAATGACTTCTTTGATATAAGGGGAGTAACCAAGGACAGGGTAGGGACGAAGAGCTTGAGAAGAAGATTAACATTAAACAGGGATGAGAGGTGGGAGGGAAAGGGAGTGAGAAGGGAAATCGCATGGAAATGGAAGGTGATCCTCAGGGTTATACAAAATTACAAATAAGAGGAAAGGAGGGGTAAGAGAAGAATAATACAAGTGGAAGAAATGATTTACAGTAGAGGGGGTAGAGAGAGAAAAGGGGAGGGGAGGGGAGGGGAGGGGAGGGGAAGGGGGATAGTAGAGAATAGGATAGACAGCAGAATACATCAGACACTAGAATGGCAATATGTAAATCAATGGAAGTGTAACTGATGTGATACAGCAATCTGTATACGGGGTAAAAATGGGAGTTCATAACCCACTTGAATCAAACTGTGAAATATGATATATTAAGAACTATGTAATGTTTTGAACAACCAACAATAAAAAAAAAAGAGTGTTAACTTGTTTGGGTTTTTACTTGCTGCTTTAAAAGACACCTTCCATGAATGAGATGAAATCAGGCAACAATGAGCTGGTTGAGAACAAAAACAGGGCATAGAGGGAGCCTAGACATGTCGGGGATGGCTGGGTGAGAAAAACCAACTATTCCTGAACCAAATGAACTGCTGTCTTTCTACTCAAGCTTATTATCTCAAATGATGCAATGTACTTGCCATGAAAGAGGTGAAAGCTAACTTTTGAAAGGAAAGTTACCACAACACTCGGAGCGACCAAAAGATCTTTATTGAAGCAGTGCAACAAAGAGAAAAGACAGAAGGAAAGAGAGAGAGAGAGAGAGAGAGAGAGAGAGAGAGAGAGAGAAGAGAAGAGAAGAGAAGAGATGAACAGGGAGAGAGCAAGAGAGAGAGCGCGCACAAGAAAGATAAAGAGAGCAAGAGAGAGAGAGCAAGAGAGAAAGAGCAAGAGAGAAAGAGCAAGAGAGAGAGGGGGCTGGCAGGAGGGAGTTTTTAAAGCCCAAATCTAATGGGGCCTCTGGGTCTGCAAGCTGCCTTGTTGGCCCAAGTGGGGTTGAGTGCTCAGCCTTGAGCGGGACTTGACACAAACAGGTGATAAAGGACCAGATAGAGGGGGGTTTGAGTGTGTGGGCTATCTTGCAGCCAGCATCTGTTCAGCCTGCCCTGCAGACAACACAGTTCAGCCTGCTTTGCACCCAACAACTTTCATTTGACCCTTTGCAATTAGTTAAAAAAATTTACCTGAATTCTTTGTACACTCTTACATGACATGCAGTATCTCTTCCCTGGAGGTCTGTTTTCGTCAGCTTTTTTTTTGTTGCAGGGACTAAAAGATCCAACTAGAACAATTTTAAATAAGGAGAAGTTTATTTGAGGGCTCCCAGTTTCAGAGGTCTTGGTCCATAGAAGGGGCTCCATTCCTCAGGGCTCAAGGTGAGGCTGAACATCATGGTGGCAGAGTGTGGCGGATGGAAGCAGCTCCCACCACAATCAGAAAGCAAGACTCCACTGGCCAGATACAAATATACACCCAAAGCCACGCCCCAATTCCACCTCCCCCAGCCACACCCTACCGCTTCAGTTACCACTCAGGTAATCCCTCTTAGGGGATTAAATCACTGATTGGGTTAAGACTCTTATAACCCAATCATTGCATTGTTTTATACGTGAGCTTTTGAGAGACAGCTCACATCTAAACCATCACAAGGTCTGACTCAGGCGTACCAGAGCTCACAGACAGGCTTTCTATGGAAGGATCATCTTTCCTTAGAATTCAGACTGCTTAGTTGTCCTGCAGCTCTCTGGTACTTAACTCTATAATTCACAGGCTGTCCACTATTTTATTGCTGTGAGGGTTGGTCAGATCCTTTCCCTAGCTTTTTATATCCTTTGTGGAAGCAGGACTCCCGAGATGGTGATTTATAAGGTTATTCTTCTCTTTATGAAACAACTTCCAGCAATATTTTTTTGAATCACAATCTCCATTACCATTTTACTCACCTGCCTATAAACTTCTCCACCACAGCTCCTGGGAGGTATGTCTTAATATTTATTCATTTTTTTATTTTTAAATTTTTTTATAATATTTATTTTTTTAGTTGTAGGTGGACACAATACCTTTATTTTATTTTTATGTGGTGCTGAGAATCGAACCCAGTGCCTCATGCATGCTAGGCGAGTGCTGTACCACTGAGCCACAACCCCAGCCCTTGGTATTTATTTTTATTCTAAGTGACTTGCACGGATTCTGGCAAAAACTAAAGACCCTGTTTATTGGAAAATCAATGAGTGAATGCCTTTTCTAATGTCCTCACTTGACACATACCTCCTATCTAAACTTTATTTTTCCTTTTCTAAGAATTGTAATTATTAGCACAATAATGGTACAAAGGAATGGCTTCTTTGTGACATGTTCATACATGTATATCTTTTAAGGCTAAAAGTAATGTCAATTCCTGTGAGATAACTCTAAGAGATTCCTGAGGATGACTTATTTGTTCTTTTTCTGTGTCTATCTAATATTTCATAACCGTCCAATAGGCTTAGGGAATACTGATGATTTTTTTTCTTTTAATTTAGATTGTAAATTTGTTGGGAGCATAAACCAGTTCGTCTTATTTTATATCTTCAGGTGCCTAGAACAATGTGTGGTACACATAATTATGACTCAGTTTGTTAATTAGACACAACAAAAATAGATTTTTAAGCAAACAACTGAATGTTTTCATTGAATAATTTACAGTTTGTTTGCATGTATGCAACTTTTATGTACATGAAGAAATGTACTTGTAATATATGTGAGTGTATTTTACCTCCTAATAATGTATGTAATTGCAGAATTTGCTTAGGGCAAAAATATGGCACCTGTGTCACGATTTTCTCCTGTGTGCCATGGTGGGCAAACCATTATCAGTTCTTTTTCCTATTGATCCCAGGCACAAATTCAGAATCCTACTATCCAATAATGATTCCACCAATGGATCAGATTTGGTGCATGGATTAAAGATTATTTTTCCTTCTCTAATTTGAGGGACCCTGGGAGCAACAAGCTGAAAGGTCATCCTGGATGCCCTTGCTGTAGGGTCCTACAGGGAAGATTCTAATAAGTCGTAGACACTTCGCAGATTCCTGTCTCTCAGAACTTAATCACATTTGCATTTTGGCTATGATCAGATGGTGGAAACACAAACTCCAAACTGTCAATCAACTTGGGCTTCTTTTCCAACTTTTCACAAATAAATTTCTTCAGAAATCTTTGAACATTGTTTTAAACATCAGAATTATACAACTAGTTGTAAAATAATTTCAATATTTTCTTACCTATGTAAGAAAATACTTGGGAACCTAGAATTGTTCATCACTGTAAAATCTAGCTTAGAAGTTGTACAAATGAATGTGTGTGTGTGTGTGTGTCCAAGCACACATTTGTGAACCAAAGTATTCTGAGATTGAGGGAGAAAAGAAAGAAGATATTTACTGAAAATATATTTTTATATTGTCCAGTTTTTACCTTTAAATATCAGTTGAAAAATGTAAAGCATATAGATTTCTGGCATGTAATTTATCTTCAAAACAGAAATTAAACCTAACCAGTTATAAATTTGAGTTTCTTTCTGAATTAACCATGTTGGCACTACCCCAGCTACCTCCTTATGTTCACATGGTTGCTTCCAGACTCTATGTAGAATTTTATGCCTCTGTAGTATCAAATTTGTTAAATGGCATATTTTTATATCAGTAATTTTTATAGCATATTGTTATTCCAGACTTTTACATGCCTCTAATTTATTCTTAACTTCAACATAGCAGTATTGATTTTTTTTCTAAGTTTGATGGTATGAACACTTCAGTTGTGTTTGAAAGTCACTTTAACACAATCAATAATTTGTGCTTCCTTTTCTTTTACAAATTTAGATATTTGTGCAGGTACAACTGCAAGTATTAAAGTTCCTCAAGTTTTATTTTTATATCTCTTGGAAAAACATTTAAATTTTTTCTTAAAATGATTGAGATTATGCGTCTCCAGTGACTTTGAGTTATCCGTGACATTCAGTGCAGAATAATAAGAATAGTTTTGGTTGAAAATCAAACAGAATTTGCTATAGTTTCTTTAAATCATACTCCCTCTTCTTATTCTCTCAGAAATGAGGAGTAAATTGGTCATAATCTTTCTCTTACTTGGACCTAATATTAATGTTTTACAAAATGAGGTCACTGGGTTGCAGAACTGGCCTTAGGAAGGATTCTATGGCAGTGTCCTTTCTCAGCTGTCTGGGTACCATGCTTCTGCGGCTGTCAGGGTCAAGAGTAAAGGCAACAACATGAATGAAGAAGACTGATGAGCCGTGTTTTGGTTGCAATATGAAGCAGGGTTCACAAATGCAGCAGTCTGAAGGTTGATTTTTTTCTTAGATAATTTGCTTGAAGTTGAAATAAAACTGCCGTCAGGTGAATGTTGGTACCTTGGTTATTTGGACTGTGGTTTTAACGGAAGACCTGTTCAGAGCATCAATTATCTCTTTTTTAATTTTATGCTTTCTTTATTGACATAGAATTATGACCACATTCATGGAAATAAAAATTTTTTAAAAATTAAACTAAAAATCAAGTGTCTTTTATTTTCTCTTGTTTTGTGTTCATTTACAACTATTATTTGTGTGCAGTTATAATCAAAGTTTTTTTAACACATAATTTCTATTATAATTTTCAAATAACTTGCTAAAACATGTTTTCATGTTCTTCATGTAAATGATCATTTAAAAAATGTTTCACTAATTTTCACGTGCCAGTAGGTATTCTTTTAAAAAAATTTCTTGAATGCTAACTTCATACCAAAATTTATAAATTTTATATAAGCTATAAACAATCACCATAAAATCAATACCCATATACTTATTATCTAGAATATTAAAATTATTTTGAAAGCCCCTGTGTACTTTTCCCTCAAATATTCTCTTTTTTACTCTTCTCAAAGGCCATGTGATCAACATCCGAAATCTTGTATTGATTGTACCCTTGATTTTCTTTATAATTTTGCCATATTTGGTAATATCCCTAAAACATAGTTTGGTGGTTATCTTTGTCTATACTTAAGTGGAATCATACTGGATGTATTAAAAAAATTTTTTTCACTCAGTATTAAGTACCTGTGTTGAGTGACTGCTAGTCATATGCGTGTACTTTTTCAAAAATGTAGGTAATTCCAAATTGTTTTCCAAAGTGGTTGTACCGAATTATTCTCCCACTAACAATGTATGGGAATTCTGCTTGCTTCACATTCTTGACATGCTTCATATTATCAGAGAATATCATTTTTGTTAATCTGATGAGTATGACATGATTTGTCACTTGGTTTTAATATTCATTTTCAAATAAGTAATGAGGCAGAACACATTTTCATGGTTTTTCTTCTATGAAGTGCTTATATTTGCTCATATTTCTCTTGGGTTTTCTTTTCTTGTTGATTTGAAGCAGTACATATTCTGAATATTAATTATTTGAGTTATGTGATTTCAAAAATCTTATCCTATTCTACTTTTTAAATTATTTTTATGGTTCTAGTGGTGAATAGATAATTTTAATGTAGTCAAATTTATCAAACGTTTCTTTTCATAATTGTGCCTTTTGTGTCTTTTTTAAAAAAATTCTCTCCTCAAGGTATTAAGGATATTATCCTACATTGTCTTTTGAAATGTTATTGTTCTATCTTTCACAGATCTTTTACTCACTTAGAACTGAATTTATATGATGGGAAGTAAAAGTACATTTTCTTTCTTTTAAACGATTGTCTTGGTAGTACATCACAGGCCCAGTATTTATAAGGGTCAGAAATTTGTTGGCTCACAGTTTTGGAAGCTGGGGGCCACAACAGGAGGCTGAAATTATCTTTTTTTTTTTTTTTTTTTTAAATAAGGAACTGACTTCTGCAATAAAAACTCACTCCCTTGATAATGGCAATATCACATCCCTCCAGGTCTGATCACTTCTTGAAGATCCCATCTCTTAACACTGGAACAATGGCAATTACATTTCAACATGAATTTGGAGGGGATAAACATTCAAATCATAGCAAGAAGGATCACCTTGCCCCAGCACAATTTATTAAAAATTCATTTTTCCTTACAGCTTTACAATGTTAGCTGTCATATATTAAGTCTCCATATATGTGTGGATCAGTTTCTGGGTTGTATATTTTGTTCTTTTGGTTAATTTGTTTATCATTATGCCAATATTACATTTTAAAAATTAGCTTTATATAACGCTTGGAGTTCTGGTAAAACAAATCCCTTTGTTTCTCTTCAGGAATGTACCGACTAATCTTCCAGATAAACTTTAGAATCAGCTTGTCAAAATCAATGAAACAATCTGCTGGGATTTTATTTGGATTTTTATTAAATTTATAGATCTTAGAGGAAATGGACATCTCTGAACTACTAAGTCTTCGAGTTCAATGAATATGGTATATTGTTTCACTTTGTTTAGGGATTCTTAAATGCTTTTTATAATTTTTAAAATGATTTTTTTTTTTGTGGAGACATACATCTTTTGCTAAATTTCTTTGTGGATACTACTGGAAATGGCATCTTTTTTTAATATTTATTTTTTTAGTTTTCGGCAGACACAACATTTTTGTTTATATGTGGTGCTGAGGATTGAACCCAGGCCGAACGCATGCCAGGCGAGCGCGCTACCGCTTGAGCCACATCCCCAGCCTGAAATGGCATCTTTTAATGTAATAGTATTTTAATTGTTTGTTTTTTTCTGCAATAGAAATGCAGTTGTTTTTTGGAAATTGACTTTGCATTTGGCAAAATATTCAAAATTTCTTTTTAATTCTAATGATTTATCTGTAAAAGTTTTTTGGATTCTATCATGTGCAAAAAGGGACAATTCCATTTTCCTTTCCCAGTTTTTCTTTTCTTGCCTCACTATACTGGTTTGAATTTTCCAATGTTTTACTGAAATGGGGGTAATGGGCATTCTGTCTTGCATCTTATGCAAAGCAAGTTTTTAGTGCTTCCCTTTTAACTGTGAGGCTTTCTGAAAGTTTATATTTGTTGTTGACATCTTTCATTAGATTAAGGAAGTTTACTTCTATTTTTAGATTACTAAGAATATTTTTTTTAAAAATGTGAATGGATATTAATTTTTAAAAATTTTTTTCTTCATCTATTAAGATGATTACATCATTTTCTTTATTAACGTGGAAAATTATGTTGATTTTCTAAACTAACATATTGCATATATATTCTTGATTGAGACTGACCTGATTTTTCCTCTTAAGTTCTTGTCAGATTTTAGAATCAAGGCTGATCTGGCTTTATAAAGCGAGAAAATGAATTATAAAGAACTCCCTTATTTTTTAATACTCTGGAAGCAATTTTATAAATTAGGAATTATATTTTTCTTGGAAGTTTGGTGGAACTTGCTGGTGAAGCCATCTGGACTTGGAGGATTTTTATATCTGACTCAATTTCTTTAATGGTTATAATGTTATTCCAGTTTTTAAAGTTATGAACTTTTATGAGACTATTTTAGAACTACAAATAGATATATGCTAGATTATTACCCACACCCATCTTTTTCAACCTTTTTTTTGTATTTTCCTTTGTGTTTGTCCCTCTGCATTGCATTCTGAGTAATTTCTTCAGATCTGTCTTCCGATTCATGAATTCTCTTTTCCAGTGTGTTCAGTTTGTTGTTAAGTCCCTCTATTAAGGTTTTAACATCAAAGATTATATTTTTAGTTTCTAGTTTTTTCCCTCTTTTTTAAAAAAATAATTACTAATCTTTGTCAAGTAAAATCTAAGTGTCAAATCTATTTGTTGTCTTCTGAAAATATTAAATGTTCTTAGTCTGTGTTTTTAATTCCAAAATGGAAGTATTTGCATCTCTGATTCTGCCATTTATTGTTTTATGTATTGTAACGTGTTGTTTATTTATTATGTAACCAGTGAATTTTAAGTGTGCCTTGGAACTTTGCTGGGGTGAGCTCTATGAGAAAAGAGTGAGTTCTTTCAGAGAGAACTTGTATTTGTTTTATTAAGTGCCTGGGGGTAATAATATGTGGCAGAAGCATTTTTCAACTAAAATTTGACCTTAATTTAAAAAAATTCTTTCTTTTATACTTACCAGAAAGTGTAAAGTTTGTTTACAAACCCACAAAAGGACTGGCTGTAATTACCAGTTCTCAAGGAGAGATATAAATTGTGTCACCACTTCTCAACATGAAGTTCCACACAGGATAATTTCTTTACAAGATCTTTGAAGATGGAGTCAGCTTACTTCTTTTTAATTCTTAAGGTGGGCATAAGAATGGCGTGGGGTGGCAAAGCCCTGGGGACTCAACTTCACCTTGGGTGATCTCCAGGAGGTTGCGAAAGCTTAAGCTCAGATGGAGCTGGTCGGCAGATGTTCTCCTGGTGAAATCTCTCTTCAGCGCTCTTCCCTTCTCTGAACTTGGGAAGAGCGCATTTAGTTTTTGACATGAATAGCTTTTATTTGCTTGCCATATCATATACTAATTTAATAAGATATAAAAATTTTTACTAAGATGTCAGTATTTTAGTTTTGGTGTTTTAAACTTTTTTCCCCTTATTTTTAACAGATATGGTTAGTTTTGGCACTTTGTCTGACACACTGTTAGTCTGGCAATAAAGGGCTTACTAAAAGTTTATTTTTTAAAGACTTGACGACATAATGTAATATCACGTGATCTTTCTTCTATTTTGATGGAGTCCCTCTTTTTCTTTCTTTTTCCTTCTCCTTTTTTCCTCTCCGATGAGTTTCACCATCATGTATATCCACAAGACACTAACTATTAAAAGAAAAGACTAAAAACTAAAAGTAAATAGCAGAGAAATCAGTAGAAGGGGAAGGGAACATCGGGAGGGAGGAGGGAAGGGAGAGATTAGAGAAAATTATATCTCATGCTTTTATATTTATGTCAAAATGAATCCTAATGTTATGTATAACTAAAAAGAGCCAATAAAATGATAATTAAAAATATAGTATCACTCGAATATACCTCCATTTATTTTGCAATTAATATTTTAACGTTTTAAATGAATCCATTTATCAGGTTGAAGAACTGTGAGTTACTTGACCAAGTTTTTATTGGCCACTTACATTGTTCTTGGTATTTCTCTACTCTGAAAATACTATCATGAAAATTAAAACTTACTTTATGTATCTAAGGGTCTTATATACCATAATGAGGAATTTCCATTTTTCCCTGTAGGTTATGGTGACATGCCTACTTATTTTGAGCTGGGGTGTGCATGTTTGGATTTAGATTTTAGAAAAAGTGAAAGATGAATGAATTATAGGTCATTGAGGTGAAAATCATAACAAAGCCATTTCAATAGTTTAGGTAAGATTTGATGCAGGTACAAACCAGGTCATGAAGCAGAGCAGACTAAGAAGAGGGCTTAGATTAGAAGACACATGGGTTTCAGAATTTAGACAATTATTGGATAAAAGGGATTGGGGAGAAATAGTAGGAGGATTCCATTGTTTTTGATTTAGCAATTTAGGGTGATAGCAATATTCCTTAACAAAAATAGGAAATAATAAATGGAGCAGATTATAATTATGGGTGTGTATATGTTGAGTTTGAGTACCTGTGGAGCTATTCACTGGAGATTTTATATCTATATAAAATATTGTTATATTTATACATGCTTATTATTATTTATTACATTAAATTTATATTCATTCATTATTCATTATGTATATGAAATATTATAAACACACCTACCTTTGTATATAGGTATCTGGAGTGGTCTGTGATGGAGATAAAATTTGGGAGTCACAAGGGAACATGTACTAGCTGAAATTAGGGGCTTAAATAAGACCCTTGGGGGATTATGTGTGTGTGGGGGGAAGCTCATGGAAAACTATGGGAAAACCCAGCACCTAAGAGGTGAGAGACAGAGCCAAAGTAAATGAGAATATGGGACCCCTTAGTTCAAAATGCAAGGGGAAAATAGATCTATTCCAAGACATTTTCATGCAGGGTCTCTCTCACGGTCACGGAGACTTTTGTTTATTAATGTCATTTTAAGTAAGGAAAAATTAAAACTCTAAATTATTAGCATGGGTTTTTATCATTTTGTCATTTATCTTTATATTGCGCAATGTCAATTTTAAATGGCCTTATACACATATAATTTACGTGTAATACATTCACCCATTTAAAATGCTGATTTCAGTGAATTTTAGTCCATTCACGCAAAGTTGCGCAACCATCTCCACAATCCAATTTTAGAACATTTTCATCATCCCAGAAGAAAACACCTTTGCATTCATTATCAGCCTCAATTAGTCTCTTCCTCAGCCCCAGGCAATTAATCAATTTTCTGTCTGTGTAGTTTTGTCTATTCTGGATACGTAATACACATTGAATAATATGGCATGGTCTTTTGTGACTGGCTTATTTTAGCAATATCAACTGGTAGTGCAAAAATCAGAATATTTAACTTATATGTGGACTCAATGAAATGACATGGTCTGTATTTCATGACTCGTCTCCACAGCCTTGAGTTGGACAGAAGAAACAAATTCGAATCAGACTCAGGACGCTTAGAAAAAGAAAGAGGATCACCACCCTTCACTCCCAAGGGGCTGCCAAAGGAATATTCCTGGCAACAGGATGCTTATGGGGCAGGTGCAGACCCTTGCCAGCAGCCTGTGCCATGCCATGCAGTGCTCATGTCCCTGGCCCTGAACGCTGCTGTTTTCCCTTCTGTTGTAGCCATGCCCTGGCCACGGGTGAGGGCTGAAGAAATCAAGCAGGAATTCTCTGTCTATGATCTGATGCCCCAAGTTGTGGCACACAAGTGACCCTCAAGGATCATTAAACCTCTGTATCACAACATGTTCAGGGGTTGGGTAAGGTGGCCAAGCGGTTTGTGGGCCAACACTCAGCCCCAGCTGGTGACCTGCTCTCAGGTCGTGGTGTTGCGGGTATGGGGCAGGAGGATATGTGCCCAACCCTGATTCTCCTGGTACAGTGCCAGGCCTTTTCCAGGGACAGAGGGTTGTAGCAGGCATGACGCAGAGGTGGAGAGGGGAAGGTCAGGCAGGACCTGGGAGGCAAGGAAGCATAATGGTGGGCACTGAGAAGTCCTCTGTGGAAAGTGGTAGGAGGCAAGATGAACATGAACTGAAGCTTTACGTTCAGGCTAAGTCCCGTTGGACCTCACTTACATGACAGAAATTTAAAGATAGAACTGAGAATTTCGAGAAGTGACCACAGTTATGTTAAACCCTTAGCAGGACGGCTTTTAAGCGTAGGGTGTTTTGCAGCTGTACTGGTATCACTTGTATGAAGGTGGTTCTGGTCAGATAAATGGAAAACTCAGAAGCAGCAGAAAGAGAGGCGTGATGGGGAGTTACCAAGGAGCATTCACTGGAGGGAAATGTTCCAGGGAAGATAGAAGAGCAGACGGCAGAGTCTTTGCAAGAGAGAAACGTAGATAAGGAAAGGACTGAAAACTCCCCTGACAGCCAGGTGACAGCTGAGATCCGTGTTGGTGGAAGGAAGGCTGTGGAACCCAGAAGACGGGGTGCAGAGTGAATGAGAAGGGTCAAAATGGAGGCAATGAGTGACAACTTATTCAAGAAACTTGGCTGTAAAGGGAAGGTGAGAGTAGAACTCTGAGCAATAGGGTCTGAACAGGGTGGGTAAATGACAGCCTGTGGGCATGGTTTTGTAAGAAAGCATACTGAAACACAGCCATATCCACTCATTGACGTATTGTTTATGTGTGTTTTCACACTACAACGGCAGAGTCAAGTAGTAGCGAAGGAGACTATGTGGTCGGCAAAGCTTAAGCTATTCACCATCTGGCCCTTAACAGAAGACTTTTGACCCCTTTTCTGGATTGGTGGTTCTTAGTGTGGCTACTGGACCACCAGCTTCAGCATCACCTGGAACCTTAGACATATAAATTTTTTAGCCACATTCTGGAATGTGCATCAGAAACGTTGGGGTAGAGACCAGTGTTGTAGTTTGGATCTGGAATATCACCCAAAGCCTCAGGTGTTGAAGGCTTGGTCCCCAAGTCAGCAATGTTCAGAGGAGTGACCTTTGGGAAGTGGCCTTTAGATGATGAGGGCTCTATCTATGGATCATAGCTGGATGAGGTGATGAAAACTGTAGGAGGTGGGACTTAGTTGAAGAGAGTGAGTCCTTAGGGACTGTATCTTGTCCTTAGGGACTGTATCCTCTAGGACTGTATTTGTCCCCAGTTTCTTCCTTTTCTTCTGTTTCTGCTTCTCTGTCTTCACAAGATGAGCAGTTTTGTTTCACCATGCCCTTCTACCATGATGTTCTGCCTTGTCTCAGGACTAAAGCAGTGGAGACAGCTGAACATGAACTAAAACTGTGAACCAAAATAAATCTTTCCTCCTTTAAGTTGTTTTTCTCAGGTATTTTGTCACAGTAATGAAAAGCTGACCAACACAGCCAGTAATCTGTGTTTTCTTAAGCTCATTTGGTAAATATGCTATGGAGTGTAACTGTAATCTCAGCAACTGGGGAGGTTGAGGCAAGAGGATCACATATTCAAAGTCAGCCTGGATAACTTAGAACTTGTTTTTAAATTAAAAAATACAAAGGATGGGGGATGAAGCTCATTGGTAAAGGATTCCTGGGTTCAATTCATAGTACTGAAAAATAAAAGGTAAATCTGATGCACCTTAAAGTTTGGGAACCACTGGAATAGAGTGCAGATGGAAAGACTTAATGTGCCTGGAAAACAGAACACCTTCCTCTGTGCTAGAGGAAAGGAAGAAAGGATGGGAGGGAAGCATGAAGTCGAGTCCAGCTCATTGGATTCCATTTACTCCCTCCCCTATCTCACTTAGGTGAGGAATACCCTGCCTTTTCAACAGGGAAACAACCAGAACTGATTTCCAAATGATGTGTGTAGCACTGCCTAGGTCTGTGTTTTAACTTAGTGGAGGAGATTTCAGCTCTGGATATGGAGGAAAGCTCTATTCCACAGTTGTAAGGTGGAGCACTCCTAGGAGAACTGCATGTTTACAGGTGTGGAGGGATATAGAGGCCATTCATGCATATGTAGGTACTTTGGTCTTAGAATAGCCTCTTAGGCCTGCTCCAACGTAAAATTCCAAGAATCTGCCCAAGATCAACACTGCTTTCTAATTTTGGTCTAGTTGTTCTGTCTAGAGTCAAAAATCTCTTCTTGGGACACATTCTGGTCTACAGGGCTCTTTCCTTGTTTCTAGGTGTCAAATCGCAGATAATTGGGGTTTAATTAAACCACACGGTCAGAGAGTCCATTTGCCTGCTAAGATCATCAAAGAGCAGAGACAATTTGACTTTCATAATGGGCCTTGTGCCCTATTCTTTTTTACTTTTTTATATTTATATTATTTTTTTAAAAATACAATCATTAGTGTCATCTGCTCTATTCTAAGAATTTTCGCTCATACTTAATGAATGATTCCTGTATTCTGAACAGTTATAAGATTAAAAAGCCAAAGTAGGCTCTAAGTCAGTGTATATTTTCTATTCTTGTAGCTTCGCCTTTTACACCGTGATTAGTAATTCAGTTCCGCTGTGTCCTTGGCAAACCAGTTCACCCAGTCCCAATCTCTCATTTGCTTCCTGTGTGCTATACTGTTGGAGTGAACTTTTCTTTATGAAAGAGCCCATATATTTTCAGGTACGAAGTGCCTGAGCTCCAGAATTATTTTCCCTTTGCTCTGTTAATCATGAAAAAGTAATGGAGGAATAGACTGGGTGACAAGTGTATCTGACATGCCCAGTGTGACATTTTGTGATCTGTGGGTTCTGAGGGTCTCATGTGAGTGTGCTCACAGTTGGGGTGGGGAAAGGCTGGTAGTAAAAGGGGTGGTAGGCAACGATAGAGGATGGGAGGGTCCCAGCTGCTGATTGTTGCTGGTCCCTTCTAAAAGAGCACACTGCCTCTAACCCCTAGCTGTTCCAAAGGTCTTTAAGAACTCCTGTGGTAATGTTCACGACTATTGACATTATATTTCTGGGGCTTTGAGAAATGTCACTAAGAATATTTTCTGGGGAGCCAAGTAATAAATTAGATATGACTACTTTGAATGAATATTCTTTTTTAATCAATTTTTTATTGATTTTTAAAATAATAAATGACAGCAAAATGCATTACAATTCTTGTTATACATATAGAGCACAATTTTTCACATCTCTGGTTCTATATAAAGTATGTTCACATCATGAATGAACATTCTTGATGTCTAGTGGTGTACGTGTGTGTGTTGGGGGGCATGTGTGTATGTATATGTGTGCATGTGTTTTATAATAGCTGCATTTTCTTTGGTTAATTGTGTTTATGGTTTTGTTCTTTTCTTGACAATTAGTTTCTCAAATGACAAAGATACAGTTTATCTTTTACATTTGCTTCAAGTATTTTTCCTAGCTACTTATTTGCATTTGTATTTTGTCTATTTTGTTACAGAATCTAGATGTATGAAATGGTCAAATTTATTAGTGTTTATAAAATGCAAAGGATGCCTACCTGCAGGCCAAAGAAATTCCCTGTGTCTGGGAATGTTTTGTTTGGGAGTGCTATAAAGAATGTATAGCATCATGGCATGGCTGGATGTATTATCTCTGGCTGGTGAGAGGGGAGCAAAGAGATGAGAGAATATTACTATTTGCTGCCATTACTTGGATGTTAATGGCTTAGGTGCTCAGCTTTTGGAGGGCTATGTCAGATCTTTTAAAAATAAGTTAGCATGGATGTATGTCCAAGCTTGACTCCTTGTGCATAGCCATTGGTAGGAAGGCTCATCACACAGTCTATGCTCCTATACGAGGAGGAACCCAGACAGTATGGAGGTCCTTTCTTGCCTGAGTGCTCAGTGATGGGCTATTGCAATGATGCTGAGTCTATGCTGCAGCAATCCTAAACTCTTTGGCCACCTACCTACATATGCTGGTAGTTTCTGAGTTGTTGCTTAAATGGGGAACTGATATGATCTAGCTTTGTGTCTTTACTTCTTCTTTCATAGTTGACAACCTACTCTAGAAATTTTCATTAGCTTTAAAACTCTGCCTGCTGAACTTGCTATGATGGACTGTAGAGTATTGAGCAGATTTAAAAGATTAAATTCTGTTCCTACCAATGTAGCTTCTATGGTGGCTAAAATCCCACTGGATAGGAGACTGCATTCACAGATAGTGGCTGTTTGTGGAATCTGCATGTAGATGTCCTTACCCCTGGATTTCCAGGAAAAAAAAAGTCACATGGAGCTGTTGATACTCGAGTTCTGCACTTCCCATGTTACCTTGGCTATTGGGTCCACCCTGGCTTGAGGATCCTGGTTTCAGGGTATCATATCATCTTCAGAACTAATAGTCGGTCTTGAAGGCCACTGCACAGCTTGCCTTCCAAGTAAGTGGACTTCGAGGACATTTTTAGAGCGAGAATCCAGACTCGAAGTTGCCTCCTTTTGTCTGAGAGTGTAAAACTACCTTTGTACTTAGAATTGAATTCCAAGCTACAGGGGTTCATGCCTTCTTAAAATCAGGGACCAACAACTCTAAAAATATACTGACAAAATTTTTTGATTACAATTTATTCATCTTACACTAACATCTTACACTAACTAATGATATTTATAATAAGAAGTGGGATAAACTTACAATTCACTGTGGCTAACATTTCTTGAATGTGGCAATCATTCAAGACTAGGATTCACTTCCACTCATCCTTAATATTCTGTACTGGCTGGGGTGTAAATGAGGCCTGCTGTGGGTTGGGGGAGGGTGAGTAACCCATGCCTATTCAGGTATCTTCAGGAGTGATGGATGGGAGGCCACCTTTGAATGATACCCAGACTGGCTTGTGACCTGTCCAGGCTTCTGGTTTGTATGAATGTACATTTAACACCTAATAAATGCCAGTCTGCATCCCGCTTCCTGCACAGAGTCCTGTACCAAGGGCATCTCTTTAAAGGTGTGTGCTTTATAATCATATCTTGCCTAAGACTTCTGTTATCAAAGCGAAACAAACCTCTTTTCCTTAAATTCTTCTTATGTAAAAAATTCCAAGGGAATAGCCTAGTAGAAAAATAGGCAACAGATGTAATCATCATAAAAAAGTAAATAATTAAAAATGTTTGTAGCTACTTTTTAATGATGATTTTAACTCATGGGCAAACAACTCCAAGTTGAACAGGTAGATTGATCAGATGATTACACGCAGTGTTGATGACACAATATGAAGCACCCTCAGATGGCACTGGTGAAGAAGTGCTGTGTACTTCTGGAGACATTATAGAAAATGTCACTGAAAGCCTTAAATGTGCATACTAGCAATTCCACTCCTACCAATTCAGCCAGGAGAAATAATCAGGCTATTCTGTATACAAGGACTTTGACTTCTGCACTACTTATAATAGCAGAATAACAGAAGAGTATCAATGTCCAGTGGGTTAAATTATGATACAACCACATAGAGTTCTGTTCTTCCTTCTCCTTCTCCTTCTTCACCAGGGATAGAACCCAGAAGTGCTTAACCATGGAGCCATCCACAATATAGTTTTTTAAAAAAATTTATTTTGAGATAGGGTCTTGCTAAGTTGCTTAGAGAGGCTTATTTAGTTGCTGAGGCTGGGCTTTGAATTTACAATCTTCCTATTGAAATAAAAAGATATTCACAATGTTTTGGGGAGTAAATTGATTATAAAATCAGAAGAATAACATTATGTTGTTTTTGAAGGATCTACATAAAAATGTTAGTGGCAGTTATTTTGACTGGTGGATCATGGGTGTCGATTTTTCTTTTCTGCCTCTCTATTTCTAATTTCCCTGAGTAAACAAGTATTACTTGGCCATTGTAGAAATATTAAACATTAAGAATATTTGCCTATTTTGTAGGCAAATGGGCCTCTTGATTTAATTTGTGTTTTGGATTACTAGTGAGTTTAAACAAATTTTAATATTTATTCGTTTCTTAATAAAACGTAGAGTTCTGCATTTTCAGATGAAATCTACAGTTGGAAAGGACTCAGCAACTTCTGAGTTAAATATATTTAGAACCTTTACTTGTAGATAAGACCCAGTAAGTCCACACAGGTTATATGATTTGGTCAAATTTTAGATAAAACAATGGCTTATGTCTGATCCCTGGGCTATCGAATTTTCTGTTACGGTTTATTGACTCCCTAAGACCCCAGGGTCTTGGTACCTCATAGATGTTTCTCTGCAATATCAAGTCTTCCACTGCATCTAGTTAGAGGTCAATTTGTGATGCAGGATTGCTAATGATTAATTTTAAAGGTGTTTTAAAAATCAATGCTGAGTTACATGATTTTGTTTGTGAGGAAGTTGAGAGCAGTAGTCACTGTACAGTTAAATTTGTGCAAGGTAAGGAAGAATTCGGGATTTGGGTTGGAAGATTGGGTTTGACTCCAGCTGCACTATTCCCAAGCTTTGGGTCCCGGGGCAAGTTACCTGAACCCTTCTGAAATTTGTATTTTAATGATCACAAAGTTGTAAAGAGGATTTGTGTCAAGACCTGGAAAGTGCTAAACTAAAGTTTCTACATCTGTTTATCCTCACTTGCTTGTTTAGGTCTCATTAAAAAAAAAAAAAGATTTGAGAAGGCAGATCTATATCACCTGCTTGTGGCTGTCATGGTTTCTACTCTGGGGGAAGGTCCATTGTCAAGGTAGAGGTCCATTCAAGGTGGAATGCAGAGAGAAAGCATAAACATTTACATACAACCTGTTTCAGAGAAGGGAGAGGGGGACACTTCTGGAGGAGAAAGTTAACTCCCCCAGTCCAGGGGTGGGAGGGAATCTGAGTTGTGAAAAGGTAGAATAATTATCTGGATCAGACTTGTAATCCACTAAGGGCAAAGCACTTTTTAGTTGGGGTAGAATGTGTCTATTAGTGAAGAGTCTTTGGGGAATACTTGAAGAAGGCTGATTGATCCATTGTTGGCCTGTGAACTTCTCAAAGTCAGAAGCTGGGTCTTGGCCATTTGCTGCTGGGCCACCAGCACCTAATGAAGATGAGTTGTATGAGTGGCTTCTAACACTTGGCTCCCATTTGTCAGGTACCGTGTATCTCGTATTATACTTTTCTAGGACGTTTCAACCTGGAATCTAATTTCCTTCCATTCTAGGACATCATCTGCTTATTTCTTTGATAAGTCTTCTCTTTTGTTTCCTCTGTTCTTTCACTTTAGAATTCCTGTTAGTTAAATGTTAGAGGTTTTGTGTTGATACTCTCACTTTTTGTTTTGTTTTCTGGGTGACTTCCTCAACTTTATCTTTCAACTATTCTGTTTACGTTTTCCCTTAGTCCTATTTTTAAATACTAATATTTTTCACATTCTCTGAATACGGTAGTTCCTCTTATCCAAAGTTTTGCTTTTCACAGTTTCGGTTCCCCCTGGTCAATTGTGGTCTGAAAATATTAAATGGAAAATTCCAGAAATGATTCATAGGTTTTAAACTGTGTGCCATCCTGAGTAACCTAACGAAATCTCATGCCATCTTGTTCTTTCCTGCTCAGGACATGAATGATCCCTTCATCCAACGTATCCACACTGTATATGCTACCCACCTGTTAGTATCGGACTAGATTATCGATTTGTCTGCAGAGGTATCACAGAGCTTGTGTCCAAGTAACATGTCTGTAGTAGCCTAATGCTATGTCATAATGTCTACATCATCCACCTCACTTCATCTCATCATGAAGGCATTGGCATTATAAAATCAGAAGAAAATGAGAGAGAGGGAGAGATCACATTCACATAACATTTATTTCACTGTATTATTATAATTGTACTATTTTATTTTTAATTTTTTTGTAAGTTGTAGATGGACAGAATGCCTTTATTTTATTTACTTATTTTTATGTGGTGTGAGGATCAAACCCAGTGCCTCACACATGCTAGGCAAGCGCTTTGCCACTGAGCTCCAGCCCCAGCCCCTGTACTATTTTATTATCACTTTTTATTAATCTCTTCCTGTGGATAATTGTTAAATTAATCTTTATCAGAGGCATATCTGTATAAGGAAACACATAGAATACACATGTTCAGTATTATCTGCAGTTTCAGGCTTCCACTGGGAGTCTGGGAATGCATGTATCCTTTGTGGATAAAGGGGACCACTGTATCTGGACACTCCCCCACCCCTGCCCCATGGAATTCTCTTCTTGTTTAATAAATCTAATAGGCTTAAAAAAAATCTCTCTGAAGATATCAGTTAGTTTTTTTCCCCTGGGGGGAAGATTCCTTTTTAAAATTTCTTATATTATTTCTAATGCTTTGTGTTTCCTATCTTATTTTTACATGACTATATGGGTCTCTGTTGTAAATATTGGCATTCTTCTAAAATGCCTGATGATCCTTGGCTGTCTGTTCATATTTTAAAGAGAGCTGATTGAAAACACTATGTATTCTTGGGCAGAGTTTGGCAACTGTCCACCCGGAAAGAACTGTCTCTTTAGTTGGGGATTCTTAAAATGCCAATATGTTTTTTAAAAGGCCTACTTTCATAGGGTAGAATCCTTTAATCTCTTAACCTGGTGTGTGTATGTGGGGTAGTAGATTTAAATCTTCCTCCCAGAATAGTTTGGGTAACTGTTTAGGGAAAAGGGGGCTGGAGATTTTCCATTATCAGAATGTTGCTGTTTATTAACTCTCTCTGTTTTAATAAGGCACTCATTCTTAATCTCAGGAATCAGGATTTCTAAGTACCTTCAAAACTAATATTAGACCAATGTATGGGATGCAGTGAATAAAATTAAATGAGATAGTATTCCTGAAAGCACATTTTAAACTAAAAATAAATTAATGGAGGCACTCTTCTTACTTAAAAAGATAACCAACCTGAGCAATTAATTGGTTTGTATCCTACTCTGGGTATTTAATAACCCTATTGTGTTTTAGACTGGCCCTACATGTTTAGAGAAAGGTATTTAGCTTTCAGTGACATGTTGTAAAAGGACATTGGCAAACTGCAGGAGGGTGGTGAGGACAGTGAAGCATTTAGAATGGAGGTCATCAGACGGTGGCCTGTGGGTCAAATCCAGCCAGCTGCCTACTTTTGAAAACCAAGTTTTATGGAACACAGCCAAACCCACTCATTCACATATTTTCTATGGCCGCTTTCATGCCAGAAATGAGAGTTGAGGAGTTGTGACAGAGACTGAATGGTTTGAGAAACTAAAGTATTTATCCCTGGCCCTTTACAGACAGTTTGCCAACCTTCAATCTATAAGAGGAGATTCAGTTTGGGTCCAACAGAAGGAAAGATTAACTCTGTAGTAGTTAATAAGAATAATGTCTAATATTTATTGAGTGTTTACGTGTGCCCTGCAATTGTACACATATATTAACATATTTAAGAGTAAGTAAAGACCATCCTGATTAGATTATGTGCTCTGCAATATCAAGTTGATAACTCTAGGATGTAGAATGGAACCTAGCAAGTATGAGCTGAGTGAATGTTGAACTAAAGGACAGCTTGACAGTTCATGGAAGAGATGAAGTCCACTTATTGGAGATCAGTAATGTAGTTTCAGGGAAGCAGATTTCAGATCATCAAAGAATGCTTCCTACAAGGAGTATCAGCCTTCTCTGAGGTAGTGAAAATTGCTATGGTTTGGGTAAGTGTCCCCGAAAAGACCCATGTACTGCAGTCTTGGTCCCCAGCTGTATTAGTCAGCTTTTTGTTGATGTGACCAAAAATCCCAATATGAACAAAAGAGGAAAGATTGACTTTGGCTTCTGGTTTCACGGGTTTCAGCCCATGGTCAGCCATCTCCATTGCTTTGGGCCTGAACTCAGGCAAAGCATCATGGTAGAAAGGCGTGGCAGAGGAAAGTGTCCCAGCTATTGGCAGCCAGGATGCAGAAAGAAGAAGGGACCAGGGACAGGATATAGTCTCCAAGGGCATACCCTAAGGTGACCTGCTTCCTCCAACTATGCCTTGTCTGCTTATAGTTTTTACCTCCCCACAGTAGTCCATTCAGATTACTAATACATCAAATGCATTAATTCACTGATGAGGTTAGAGCCCTTGTGATCCAATCGTGTCCCAAAAGTTGGACCTCTGGACATTGCTACACTGGAGATGAAGTCTTCAACACATGAGCTTTGGGCGTATGTTCCAGATCCAAACCATACCCCCAGCCCTTGGTGCTGTTGGGCGGTGGTAGAACCTGGAGGTGGGGCCTCGTGGGTGAGGTCTTCTGTCCATAATGGAGGAGGGCATGCTCTTGATTGGGACCCCAGTTCCCTTATCCTCCTCTTTTCCCCATCCGGCCATGATTTGAGGGCTCCCTTTTCTACGTGCTCCCACCATGGTGTGCTGCCTCACCACAAGCTCCAAAGCAACGGTCCAACTGATTGTGGAGTGAAACCAATGTGACCCAAATGAATCTTTTTCCTCTTTATAAGTTGATTATCTCATGCATTTGTTACAGCAACAGAAAGATGATTAACACAGATATCTGTTCCTGAGAGGAGCTCACAGGAGCCTGGTGCCCCCCTCACTGTTCGTTGCTCGTGTGTGGAGGTTTCTGGCTTTGAGTGGCAGCATGAGTTAAATGTTTTGGTGTCTAGGATTCTATCACTCAAACTAGATGAGAGAAGACTAGAACACAGAACTTAGAGTCAAGACAGTTCTCTTTCCATGGCGTCAGGCTGCTTCCCTTAGAGTTTCCATGAGAGGAGGCACAGGGAGACTGGTATAGTGCAAAAAAAAAAAAAAAAAAAAAAAAAAATCACGATGAGCACCCAAAGAATTGGGGTTATAATTTCACTTCTGCAACTGATTTACCACATGAGCCCAGCAAGCCTTTTAATCTCTCAGGGCCTAACTGTCCTCAAATAAAGGGGCAGGACTAGATCATCTCTAAATTCTCTTTCTGTTCTAAAATAATTTTATCCAAGGATTAGCAGGGCCCCTCCTACTGAAAGGACAGGACAGACTGCTTCCAACAAGATGTTTCCCTGTTAGGTATTGCCAGAGAACTGAGGTTTTGCTTTTAAAAACACGTTGCCCACCTCCTGATGCCATTCCAGTCTCAGCTGCTCAATTTTCATCCCTCTCTGTATCCCTGTCCTATCTTCCTTTCTGATACTTCTTACTTGGGAAATTAGGTTAGTTCTGGCTGTAGTTTGAGTCTTACTTTAGCATGTCCAGGGCAAGCTCTTTCTTGTTAAATTTCTGCTCATTTGGCCGGTGAAGGACTGGGAGCTGTTCAGCTCTTGGGAGGTTGGGGTATTAACATTGACCTCAGAAAGGTGATTGGACCTCCCTTACTTAAAGCACTAATCATGGAGAGCTCATATTTCTCATGGGGGAACATTTTATTCTTGGTGGAAGCAGTTTCAGCTCCCGGAACGAGATGTTTGCCCACTTCTCTATTTAGGTTCTTTTAACTAAAGTGATTGACCTAAATTCTTTTAAAAAATGATGGCAAGACTCAACCTCAAATAGACTGTCAGGTAGCAGCTTTTTATTATTATTATTATGCTCCATTCATACAGACATCAAACTAATAACCGTGATCTCATTCTGGTAGGTTTTAGTTTGAACTTTGCAAGCACTGAAAATTTCAATTGACTTCAGCGTTTAGTATTCAACTACCTTAATTGTTTGTTGCCCATATTTCACGTTATATCTGACCGCATATTTCATATTAATTCTCAGTGGCCCTAAAAGCTGCAGTGTCATGTTAAGAACTCCTTTTAGTCCAAGGCATGCCAATACGTGTTGCCAACTTCCAACTCGTTCTCATCTAGAAGATTAGCAAGGCCGCCACATGGTGTTCTTTTTCACAAAACGTTATTGCCTGCATTATAGCTAGGACTTGATGTGGTGACATTAATCCCAAATCTGCAGAATGGTACTCTTAATTCTGCCTGGGTGGAGAGCAACTTGAGCTCTCTGCATAAGCCTTTTATTTTAGGAATACCATTCTTTGTCATCATTTCTATTAGGAATCTTAGTCAGTTGTTAGGAATTTTATCTCTGTACTGAAAAAAATAATATTTCTCTCTTTTTATATCAAGATACCCAGACTTCATATATTCAGTGAATAATCTCCAGCATAAGTTGCTGAATATTCTCCCCAGATATATTTTAATTATTCATTAAGAAGCAATAGGAGTTCCAGCTAAAAGTGGAGCCTGGCTAGCAGTCCCCCCCCCCCATGAAATTTTTCTCAACTTTCCTACTAAAATGCATATGGAGACACAATTTTTAAAAAAGAATTTAAACACACACACACACATGCACACAACCAGTATAATTTCAAAATTGATGATCTATGTGACTATAAAAAGCAAAGCTGAGACCAGATCTGCCTCTTTTCATGGTACCCTAGCAGCTCTATTATGATATTGACATGACATAGAACCCCTCAAAAATGAGGAGGGAGGTGTCTCTTTTCTGTCCATTGTCAGACTCAGGCTTGAAGTTGGCATTGATGAGAATCTGGGCAGGTGGGCTTTTACCCATGTGAAGCATTTCTTTCAGGTAAAGTTTTGGCTGGGTTTGGCAACAAAACCATCACAAGAAGACGAGTCAGCAACAGCAAGCCCTGGTTACAGTGCATATGGATGTTGTGGATTTTTTTTATGGATGTTGTGGATTCATGGTATCAGGAAATCAGTGTTTGGGGAGCAAAGGGAACTTCACTAGAAGAGTTGCGTGCGAGATGACGTCATGCAGAAAACAGCCTTGGACCAGATGCTGTGTGCTTTGAATAGGTAGAGGAGAGTCAAGGGAATTTCAGCCATCCTGAGGAATTTCAGGGAACTGTTTGGCTTCCTCCATAGAATACAAAAGGTCTGGATATTAAAGAGCAGAGAGTAAATATATGGTTGGTATTCCTGAAGAAAATACTTAAATGGAATAAAAGCACCAATTAAAGAAGTAACAGGAAAAAAAAATTCATGAGCAGAAGTAAGACCCAGATTGAAAAAAATCATTTTGTTCCAGACAGATCAATGAACAAAGGCACACACAATGATGTATCCTGGCAACAGTTTTAATTCATAACCATAAGAAAAGACTTTCATAAACATCTAAGTAGAAGAAACAGAGTATTCTAAAAATATAATAAAAATCTGGCTGTTCTCTGGCTTTTACTCTGAAAGTTTAAATTTGGAAGAAAATGAAGTATTGTATGCAGAATTTTGAAAATCAAAATAATGTATTGCTTTTATACCCAGCCTAGTAATCTTAACTTGCGAAATAACGTAAAAGACATCTCAGATATGCAAGGATTTAGAAATATGCAAAACCTTTGTAAACCTTTACCTGAAAGAAATGAGAACGGAAATCTTATGCCAGGAAAGGATTATCCTTAAGTCTGAAAACAAGTCAACCAGGGATATATCCAAATCTGTGTTGAGCAAATGTTTTTTAGTCATAAGATCCTTAATCTAGAGAAAATTTTTCTTGGAAACCAAATACAAAAGCTACAATGAGAGAGAAGCTGGTGGGGAGGGGGACAGAGAGAAAAGGAAAAGAAACCAACTGGTCCAATTTACCCACCCACCCACCCCACCAAAAAAAAAAAAAAAAAAAAAAAAAGCCACAAAAAAAGGTAGAGTAAGAAAACATAAAAACAGAAAACAAGATGAAAGAGTAAAGATCTGATATGTCAGTTGTAGCTATAAATTACTCAAACTACATTTTAGAAGATATGAATTCTCAGCTTATTTTTCAAGATCCCTATGAATTTCAACTAAGTACTGTTTGTAGGCAATATATCTAAAACAATGGAATATAAGGAGTTTAAAATGAAAAAACAATTAATCCTATGGTTTATTTTCCAAATGAAAATATATTTAAGCAGACCCTTGAGATGTGTAGTTCAAAATGTGTTCAAAAATATAGAGAAAATTTTGTCCTTGATAGGTTATATTGAAAAAATATTAAAAAGAACTTTTTATTTTTTTCAATTCATTTATATCTTTCTAGTCTTCATATCTTTCATCTCTATGAGGATATTTCAGACTTCTTTTTTATTTTTAACTATTAGACCTTTACAGAAATTCATCATTAGCTCTTAAAGAACAATTGTTATACTTATCAACAGCAGAAATTTCACAAATTACATTTTGACTACAACACACTAGAAGGGAAAATTAGCAATCGAATTTGAAAAACAAAAAAATTCAATGATTTGAGATTTTTTGTCTTTATGGGTAGGGTGGGGGATTACTTGTGATTGAACCCAGGGGTGCTTTGTCAGGGAGCTACATTCCCAGCTCTTAATTTAAAAAAAAAAAATTTTTTTTTTTTTAATTTCAAGACAGGGTCACACTAATTTGCTTAAGGCTTAAGTTGCTGAGGCTGGCCTCAAACTTGTGGTCCTCCTGCCTTAGCCTCCTGAGTTGCTGGGATTCTAGGTGTGCACCCATGATGGCTGGCTATTTGAGACTTTTTAAAAATCACTTTCTGAGATAATTCCTATGGCAAACAAGAAACTCAAAGTGTACCTTTAGACAGCAGACTGCTTGGGATAATATTTCTAAATTTTCTAAACTCAGGCCTTTACAATTATGAAAATTTAGTCAAGGATTAATTGAAGAAAAATTTGTATTGAACTATACTATACAATAAAATTTACAAATATTAAGTGTAAATTGAAGTATTTTGATAATGTATATATTTGTGGTTTGTATTTACCTTGATTAAAAATGTTCAGAAGTAGTTGGTAAATTGTATCAGTCTTGAATAAGAAGTTCAGCTGCTCCATACCTTTACCAACATTTGCTATTTACTTAAAATGTTTTCATTCCAGTGAGCATAGCATAGTATCCCATTGTGTTTTTAATTTACATTTTCTCATGACCAGTGATGTTGAGTACTTTTCCATGTATTTATTAGCTGTTCATATATCTTTTTTAATATTTATTTTTTAGTTTTTTAGGTGGACACAGTATCTTTATTTTATATTTATATGGTACTGAGAATCGAACCCAGTGCCTCATGCATGCTAGGCGAGCACTCTACCACTGAGCCACAACCTCAGCCTGTTCATAAATCTTTAAGTTCCAGTTTTCTTTATTTGTTTCTGAATTATAGGAGAATGTACATATGGATTATACTTATTTGCAGATATGCAAATTATAAATATTTTGTCCCAGTATACAGCTCACATTTCATTTAATGGGGTCTTTTGATAGACAGAAATTTTTGTTTTTAATAAAGGCTAACTTATGCCACAGTTGTAAATATATTCTTCTATGTTTTGTTCTAGAAACTTTTTTTTTCACATTTAGATGTATTACTTATATTATACTAATTTTTATGTTTGGTGTGAGGTAAGGGTTGAAATTCAGTTTTGCTTACTTATAGTTATCTAGTTTTTTTTTCCCCTATCATACCTTAAAAATATTTTCATTTTCCCAGTGATTTGTCCTGGCATCTTTGTTGAAAGTCAGTTGAGCCAGTAGATCTATTTGTGAATGATCTTCTTTGTTTCATTGACCTTTTTACATGTCTTTATACCAATGCATATACAGTATTGATTATTGCTGCTTAATGGTAAGTCTTGATATCAGGTCTTATAATTTCTCCAACTGTGTCCTAACTTTTAAAAGTTCTTTTGGCTAGTCTGTGCTTATTGTAATTCCATATAAATTTTAGAAAAAATTTGCAAAGAACAAGTCTGATGATCTTTCTGCACATCTTTTGTAATCACCAATTTTCTGCAGCATCATGGTGATCTATCATTTTTCATTCCTGTTCTTCTGATCATAACCATTGTTATGATCTTTAGAATTTGCAGTTAAATTTGAAAGCATATTGAGAGGTATTTACTTGCTTTCTTACTGGGTTGAACTAATTCTTTTTTTCCTCTTGTTGGAGTACATATAGCTGAATCATAATTAGTATCTCCAGAAACTTGGCACATTTGGTCATACTCCCTAGCTCCCTAGCTTTGTAAACTTTATCAACTTTGTGAGAAATTTATCAACTTCTGCTATCTTTGATTGTATTGCCTTGTATAAGACAATCACTTATACACACACACACACACACACACACACGTACATACACAAATGTTCACTTCAATGCAGTAATATAATATGATATTTTGAATCACTTTTTAAATGAAAATGCAGAAATAGTTTTTAAGCTAAAATTTAACCCTATGTTGTACTACCAATGCAAATAGCTCATTTGAGGTGATAAATGGAACATCTTTTCCTTCTATGCATGGCTCAGATCTCAAGTATGTAGGAATTACAACTGCATTTCAACAACTTCCCTACTTGGCCATGCTAAGTTTCTTTGACATCTATTGAAAGATTATTCAAATTTCAGAATAATTAAAATTTGAAAATAGCATTAATGAATTGTAAAATGGAAAAATTATAGAATTGCTCAATAAATTAAAGAGCTGTCTTTTTAGAAACAATCAAGGTATGAACTTTTTGCCAGTATATTCAAGGAAAAGAAAAAAATTAGATATGCAGATTGTTAAAATAATTATTGAAGCATACCATGACAAGGTTTTAAAAAATCTGCATAAGATGAATGATTGTCTAGGAAAAGATGTATTAACAAAATTACCTCAAATAGAACATCCAGTAATCACTAAAAAAAATTATAAAAATTGTCAAATAACCAACTCCCAGAAAGGCTCTAGGCTAACAGATTTACAGGCAATCTTTTAACAACTTCCCATGAATGGTTAATTCCTATCTTTGAACTGTCCAATAATAGGCGGAGGTAAACGTCTCAATTAATTTCACAAGGGTTAACATCGTAATTATAGTTTTCATGGGAGCAGGACAGAGGATCTTAGAAATGCTATAATGGATAAAAACTTTTTAGTTAAAAATTTATAGAAAATTAAGAATAAAGTTGCAGGAGGCAGATAGTTATTTTTTCTTTGTTCGTTTGTTTTTAACCAGTTAGGAATCAGATTCCCTGAAAGGTAGAATGAAGCTGAAGACATGGTGAATCAAGCTCAGAACTTGTAACTTTAAAAAAATATTTCCATTTCTGCCATGTATGTCAAGGTCACGTTTAACTTGGTCTCTGTATGCATGTTCCTGTGAGTGTTTATCTTATGGTTAAGAATTACTGCATTAAAAACGTGACTAAAAGACCCTTCAGAATTGCTCCTTTGGAAAGGGGTGAGACTTAGAAGTTGGAACTGTAGTGTTGGGAGGAAGCTTGTAGCTCATGGTCCCCATCCTCTGCTGAGTGCTGGACTCATTCTCTTGGGAGCCAACCTCCCTTAACCATCTGGATGACGAGGAATCAATTATTCTCTGAATCAGCCTAGGATGAAGCAAGACAGCAGCCATTTTATTTATTCCATCAGTGAAGATAGAGGTTTTGTTGGTCTCAAAGTAGATTTGATTTTTGGGTTCCCTTTAAGAACAAGAATACAAAATTATGAATATAAATGAAGTTGAAATTTTAGTTGAATAACTGGAGGAGGCCCTGTGTCAGAAGGGTCCTGAAGCCCAGCTTGGTCACCTTCTCATGAAGTTTGCCTCTGTCCTCAGTCATGTCAGCAGTTCCAAACTAGGTCATTTTGAAGTTTCTTACTTCTTTCTTGCCATATCAGCTTTGACTTGGAGTTTTAAATTTCTTTGAAACTGGGCTGAGAAATAGGCACAAAGTCCCAGGTACAAGCTACCCTATGTCTGACAAGCATAGGGTAGCTTCTTTCTTTAGAGACTACACTTCTATTACTGTAATGGTACCACTGTGTTAAAGAAAAACAAAGTGCACAGATGATTGAAGTTGATTTAAACCACCTGAAACACATTTTACTAAGAGAGGTAAATTCTGTTCTTCACTTCTTTAATCTCTTTAATGAATTATCTTGAAATCGTTTCTATCCTATCACAATCAACAATAGCAAATAACAATTACTATTCTTGAATATTTACTTATTGAATGTGCTGGGCTCATTCTATGCATTTTACATATCTTATTTAATGCTCACAAAATCCCATGGGGTAGGTAGGATTATTGTATTAATTTTACAAATAAGGAAACTGAAGTGCAGAGATGCTAAAAACTTGCCCAAAACCCTTACCTCAGACTGTATAGAAAAGTGAAAAAAATTTGCTGGTCAAAGACTAAAATGTAAAAGCTAAGCTGAGCATAGTGGCACATGTGTGTAATTCCAGCAACTTGGAAGGCTGAGGCTGAAGGATTGCAAGTTCAAAGCCAGCCTCAGCTCTGGTAAACTTAGCCAGAACCTTCTCATAAGAAAAAATAAAAAGGACTGGAGATGTGTCTTAATGGTTAAGCACTCCTGGATTCAATCCCCAGTACCAAAATGAACGAATGAACAAATGAATGAATAAAACTAAAGTTACAAAATTCTAAGAAGACAACATTGGAATAAATTTTTATGACCAGGAATTTGGCAATAATTTCTTAGATACAATACCAAAACTACAACAACAACACCACAGATCTATAGGACCTCATCCAAATTTGTAACTTATGTTCATCAAAGGACACTATAAGGAAAGTGAAAAGACAACCCACAGAGTGCAGAGAAATTTTTGCAACTCATATATATGATAAGAATCTGGTTTCCAGAATACATAAATAAATATTAGCCACAAGACAACATAATTAAAAATGGTCAAAGGGCTTGAACCAACATTTTTCCAGAGAAGATGTACAGATGGCCATTAAGCACATGAAAAGATGCTCACCAGTATTAATCATTAGGGAATGAAAATTTTAAAAACTTACATGAATTGCCCTAGGATAGCTATAAATAACAACTAAACAAAAACTACAACCCCAAACCAATTCCCCCCCACCAGAAAAGAGCAAGTGTTGGCATGTGTAGAGAAATTGGAATCCTTTTACATCGGTGGCAGGAACAGAAAATGGTGTAGCCATTGTGAAAAATGGTTTGGTGGTTTCTCAAAAAGCTAAACATGGTAAAACAATTCTACTCCAGGACATAAACACCAAAGAGTTGAAAGCAGACTTTCCACCAAAAAGTTTCACAAAATTCTTCTTAGTAGCCCTTGGTGGAAAGGTAGAAAAAATTCAAATGTCTATCAATTTGATGAATAGATTAATAAAATGGACAATATCCATACAATGGACTACTATTCAGTCACAAAAAGGAATGAAGTACTGATAAGACTACAACATAGATGAGCCTTGAAAAATATCACGTAAATAAAAGAAGATGAAGACAAAAGGTCACGTATTATCTAATTCCACTTACATGAAAGCTACAGAATAGACAACTTCCTAGAGACAGAAACTTGGAAGGCTGAGGCTGTTTGTGCTTGTGGGCTTTCCTTCCAGGGTGACGACAATTTTCAGGAACTAGGTAATGTTAATAGTTGCACAACATTGTAAATGTACTGAACCTCACTGAATTTGCACATTTTAAAATGGCAGAAGTGATCATTTTCATTTATGTGCATTTTACCACAAATGAAAAAGAAAATTTGCCCAAAGTTCACTCTGCTAGTAGATGGCAGAGCCGGGCTTCTGACTCAGGCAGTCTGGCTCCAAAGTCGGCCTCTCACTTTGTATTTTCTTGTGAACATGAAATACTTAATATTACCTCCAAGTTTTCGACAAGATGGTGTGTTCTCTGCTGCGCTTGTCTCAACTCCAGCTTACTATGCAAGTATTGACCAAAACAAATCTTGCAACTATTTTCATCAATTGGAAGTCTCAAATTGCAACTTCTAAAAATTATTCTTCACTCCTTCAGCAATCCTTCTAGGATGGCAGGAGGTTTTTGAGAGTGCATGTGACGGGAGCCTGGCTAGCCCAGAGGGAAAGGGAAACTTCCTAGAAGACTCACAAAGCTTCAAGAGGGGCAGGGGCAGTGGTGAGCCTTGGCGTCAGGGACTTGACTATCCGCGGGACTCTTTTCCTCCTTGTCTCCTTTTTCTTTATTGACTGCTTTTGCTTTTCATCCTGGGTTGGATTTATTCTCCGATCTTTTCCATTGGGTTTGGAACGTACCTACTAGCAGCTTCCAGGCCCAGGTTCCGATCTTGCCTTTGAGAGGGACTCCGTCTCTTCCTCTAGCTTCTGCTTGAAAAATCCTGGTGAGGACTTGATTGACCTCCTTTGCTGCATGTGCATCCCGTGGTCCAGTAGCTGTGTGTGTGCATAGGGATGTGAGCACCGACCCTGGTGGTCCCCGTGGGAACCGGGCTATTGTAGCAGGTGTAGTTCACCAAAAGAGGGAGTGTGCCCTTCCTAAGAAGACAGGTGAACAAATAAAAACCCACCACACTTATTAAACCATAAACCCATGACTCACACAGAATGCCCAGAAGAACTTATGCATCTGCACTTGGATTTTAAACCCCGCAAGGGTGAGAAATCATGTGTACCTCATCTGCCTACTGTCTACCCACTGCTCTGAGGAATCCCTTTTCTTCACCCCACTTTGTCATCTTCCCTTCACCCCACTTACTGAAAGGGAGGAGCTCCCACTACTCCCTCACCTCTTTCATTTCTTCATCCATTTCAATCAGGCTTCCACACTCATTGCTCTTTGGAAACCGCTCTTGGGGAGGCTTTGGGTGTCAAGTCCTATGGCCTCTAGGCCTCCACCCAAGTGGTGTTGTTTTCGGAAGCTCTTCTTTGTTGATATGCTGACAATTTTTCATACCCTCCGACTACTGCTCCTCATCCCATGTTTCTGGCTGCACTTTTGTCTCTTAGACCAGGTGTCCCCCAAATTTCTTGGCTCAGACTTTTCTCTTCTGACTTGCTCCTCCTGTGTTGTACCACCCTCATCTCTTTAGGCACGTGACACCCATGTTTGTACTTAAAATCCTGTAAGCTCCCTCCTGGATGTCTTCATGTGGACTCTCTGCAAATACTACAACTTGAATGTATTTTACTTTTTGTTCCTATCCTCCCCTATTTCTACATTCAGGCAATATTCAAATTACCATTTTTTTCTCCCATTGAAATCTTATTGCACTTTCAAGGTCAAGCTGAGAGTTACTTCCTTTAGGAAACCTCTCTACGATCTAATGACTTGAGTCATTACTTGAGATCTTGTGCAGTTTTAACTACTCGGTGGTCATGGTAATGAAGTTCTGTTATATGAAGTTGCGTCTGTGTCCCCAAATATTGGAGAGTTACTTGAAGGCAAAAACCAGGCTTGTTACCCTCCTCCCTTCACCTGCTCACCTCTGAGCACAGGATCATGCATATAGGGGAGCAGTTAGCAATAGCTCTAATTCTGGCCTCTGAATTGAGCTAAAATGGGGAGGGGTGCAGGGTTTGATGTATCAAATAGGTAGTTTTAAAACACATAAAAGGAAGTGCTCTTTGACACAGCAGGGAGTAGACTTATTACTCATCTAGGTACAAGAACATAGATGAAAATACACAGAATTTCACCAAACTTAGATGAGTTTAGAGATGCTTCATGTGTTACCCCAGGGATAATGGAGACAGGTCTCCCCTTTCAAGTGCAAGCCACAGTTGACAATCGCTATGATTTTTCAGGACGATCCGGGCTGACGAGGGACATCTAGTCACCCACAGATCTGGCAACCCTTCAATTATTCTGTGCAATTCAGATCACCAAGCTGGCTAATACATGCTTTCCACTTCACTGCAATCTCTGGAGACACAAACGCCTGTCCACACCCCAGAATGAATCCAAGCTGAGGTTCAGCACAATTAGTTATTTGTTTCCTCTAACATCTGAACCTTGTGAGACTCAGCCACCTCCTGGGAACCAGCCGTCTGCCAACGAGGCATGAATAAAACAGAGAAGGCTCCAGCTGGCAGCACCTGCTGTGCTGCCCCTGATTTCTCCACACACATTTCTAGACTTCTGAAATCCAGGGGCCTCTCTCAAGAGGATACGTGCCACATGGGCTGTGCCTCTGAGACCTTGATTCTGTTTTTGAATTTTTCATTTTTTGAGCCTCAGCCTGACTCAGGTATTAGACAATGGATCTGGAAGCCCGACCCTCAGGTCCTTGCCTGGCTCTGATCCCCTGGTGACCCTCACATTACCCTAGATATTATTAAGCTTCTGATCATAAAAATACCTTTGTTAAAAGATCATCTTTTAAGGCTATCTATATTCTGCCAAGACTTTTCTCCTGTCCTGTAGTATGGCAGATTGGTTCATTTTCACCATAGACTTTTTACCAGGGTCCTGTTGAAGTCTGAGTGCTTGTCTTTCCTGTACGATGCCTCTCTGTGAATACATGGATGGTCCTCATTCCCACTGCTCCTGTCTTAGTTCTGCCTCTTCTGGTACCTTGCTTGTTCTCTTAGTGCCTGTCAAGCTCAGTGCTTAGGGACCTGGATGCTGGAGTCAGATAACTTGTACTTAAACCCTATGTCTGCCACCTTCTAGCCGGGTGACTTGGGGTGAGTCATATAATGTCCCTGTGCTTCAGTTTTCTGTCTTCAACAACAATTCTACCCATCTCTTTGGGTTACTAGGGTGCTTATGTAGGTTAATATGTAACACATAAGGTGCAAAGAACCTGCTTATATAGGTACTATAAAAGTGTTATTATCCTTCATAATATCCAAGGTGCTTTGCACATTAGTTGACTTTTTGAATGAAAACTGAATTTTATAGCCATTCTTTATGTTGGAAAACAAAACAAAACAAACAAACAACAACAACAAAAACAGAACAAGTGAGCCTCTTGTGGGTAGGATGCATTTGAGCGGAGTTCAGTAAAGATGAGGTCTTCTCAGTGCACACAATCCCCACATATGAGCCTGGAGAGGTCGATGAAGGATTAAGTGCGGAGGACCTTTAACATGCTGCAAAGGAGCGGGAGGACACAAGGCCGGCAGAGGAGAATCCCTGAGAGTTTTGAGCTGAGAATGACAAAGAACACTGAGAGTCTGATCTGCAGAAGATGTCTGGCTCATTCAAAAGCAAATAGGGCTTGTTTGCTTGGCTCACCCTAGAGAGTTTGAGTTTTATTCATTCATTGAAAAGTTTCAATGGACATTTATTACTAGGTGCCAAGTACTTGCTAGGTTTGGGGAGTATAATGGTGAGAAATACTGACAGTTTCTGTCTTCATGGAGTTTATGGTCTAGTGGGGAAGAGATATCACCAAAATGAGGAGCCCCACAATAAATCTTCGTTAATGGTGCCGAGGTATTTGGAGACCACCTCTTCCTCATTCATCCCACCCATCCCACCCCACCATAGAGGAGTGAAGCATGATGTGGGTGTGACTGATCTAATGCTTGACTCCAGGCAGTGGGATCTGATGAGTATAACTCAGTTGCTTCTTTTTCTGTTGTTCCTTTCAATTACTTGGGGGAGTTTAGCATTACTTGAGGCTAATTTATAGCCTTGGCCAAGAATTTTTGGTCTAATCAAACTGGGTATTCTTATCTCTTCTGCTAGGATGTTTTGCTCAGGAATTGTCCTGGAGATGGAGTGCATAGACAGACTTAAGGCAGTCATAAAACAGCATTGCCTCTGGCCATTGAAACTCATTTAGGCTGGTCATCAGAGTGGACCTTAGTGTTTTGCTTAATATTTCCATGAAGTGGAGCTTTCTTTTCCTTGGATATAAGCAATAAAATTGTTGCTTGCAAACATTCTGCAAAGCCAATGTATGGAGTCAAGCTAATAGAACAGTAGAGAACAGGGGGTGCAGCCCTGAGCAAAGCATGCTCGATGTTTCCTTACCTCTGTATTTTCTAATTGCATAAACCAAACGTTTCCTTCAATGTTCAAGCCAGTTTTTGTTTTTGTTTTTAAGTCAGGATCTCAACTAGGTTACCCAGGCTGGCCTCAAACTCCTAGGCTGACGCAATCCTGCTTCCTTAGTCTCCCAAGAAGATGAGACCATAGGTATGTGCCACTGAGCCAGTTTAAGCCAGTTCTAGTTGGTTTACTGCTATTTGCACCTGCAGAGTAACATAAAAGCATCCTAATGGATTCAAGAGCATCATAACTGACTCAAGAGATAGTCAAGTTCAAGGTGCTTACTGCAGAGAAATGCTGAGGGAAAGCGGGAGGAGTGCTGGGTAGCACTCTTGATTGTGATTAGAGGGGTGATGTGATGCATTGGAAAGAAGAAGGACTTCAGAGTTGGCCAAGGCTGGTTTTCAATTCTAGTTCTGCTACTTACTGGCTCCCTAACCTCTTATTTCTTCATCTTTAGAATGGGGGATATTAATAGAACTTGCAGGATTATGAAAAGGTTTAATTGAGATTAATTATGATGCTAGCTCAGCCCAGTGCCTCTTGGTATAATGCAGATACTAGAAATGTAAGAACAATTGCTTTTTTAATAGCAGCTGCTACCAGATAAGTGGTGACAAAAGGTACTTGGTTCTAGGGTTAAAGACTCAAAGACACAATAGGGTTCCATAGAATAGAGCTCCCAAGGTTCTTGCCAGGTTTGGATTTGTTTGGGTACAGACAGAATCATCTTGGGCTAGGAAGAAAAGGACAAAAATGGGGGAAAAGGTTGTATGCTTCAGGGGCTATTTCTGTTTGGAAGAGTTATCTGGATGGATTTCCCTTTTAGTTCTATGTAAGGAAGCAGTACTGCTCATTTATAATGGACACACCGTCCTTGTATGCTGTTAGATAAAATTGACAAAAGTTGGCTATCCCACTCCTTCTTTCATCAGTTGTCAAAATGGCCCCGTGACAGGTGAACAACGATACAATCTTTACCCCTATTGCATTCAGTTCTATCTTCCTAGGAATGCATTTTCTTTAACTTGAACAAATTTGGGAAAATTTCTGTTGTCTGATGGAGACTTGACAACCATATCATTCTCAGCAGCAATGCATTTATAAAATTTTTCTTACAACTGGTTAATTCTTCAGGTCATATAATCTATCATATACTTTTTACTGACTAATGCCAATTTGAGAGAATATCTTTGCTTTAATATATTCCTTCATGCTGAGGCGGAATAATGTGCATCTCAATAGCCCAAACTTCCTACCTGGGATTGGGTATTAGAGTTCCATTTTTGAGAGATATATCAAAGGAAGTGTACTTGGAACCTACCCCAGCTTCCAGGATAAGTGTCTTCTACACATGTTCTTGCTATGGCTTTGGCAAGAATGAAAGAATATTTAAAGAAATATAAGCAGCTAAGTATATACACTCTTTTCTTAATTAAACTTTGTCAACGTCCAATCTAACTTTTAATTGTTCTTTTTTTTTTCTTTTCTTCACTCTGCTCTAAGGATATTGTCTTATTTTCCCAGACTTACTTCTGAGGGCTTAACTCATTATGAGAATTTCTCCCTCAGCCTGTGGTAGGAATTGCTTTGCCAGTTCCTAGTCCTTAGGTAAAGGAATATTTCCTTTGCAATTTGCTTTTCTTAGGGATGCACTACTCTCTCATGTAGGTTTTCTTAGCTAAAGGATTGATTTTTGTTTTAAAGAACAAGATCACCAAGATTAACATAAACTTCATGGTTGGAATTTTCCAATCGATAGTGGCTACAACTGGCTGGCCATTCAACATCATTCCTCCTTAATTCACGTGTCCAATATAGAGAGAGGGAGTCTGGACTTTGGGCTCAAGATCTAGTTTTGTTGTTTATTTTTGTTATCTAGGTCAGCTACTTAGGCTCTCTGAAGCTGTTTCCTCATCTGTAAACTATGTAACAACTTGGATCACAGTATTATTCTGAATGTGAAACAAGGTATCAATAGCACCCAGCATGGTACCTGTGCATTGTGACTACTCTAAATTTTAATTCTCTCATCTCTCTCATTCCTTTGTTTGAGGCTTACATTTGGGGTAAAGTTATTTGCACAAAATACTCATTATTATAATTTAACCATGATAACAGCTTGTAGCATACTTTAAACCTTATTCTCAAAAAATGATGCCTAATTTTTTTGGACTTGAATAGAAAGTTCACTGCATTTGTTAATCACCACAGAATACTGAGAGAACTGACAGTTAAGAATTTAATTATTATCAATCTATGATAAGACATGGAGGATAAGAGCAATTCCAGACATTTGGAATGAGCAACTATTCCAAATTTCCAAAGGAAGAGCAAAACATGGATCACATCCCTCATCCCACCCAATGATAGAGTAGCCAGCATGACACCAATCCCTGGAAAAATGATAAACAGAGCAACAATATCTATGATTTGTAAGCATTTAGAAAAGGAAGCAGTGGTCATTAGGGACTAGTATGGATTTGCAAGAACCAAGATATTTCCCTTTTGTTTTCTTTTTTTCTTTTAAGCAATTCTAAGTCCTGTGGATCACAGTGGTGCTAAAGACATGATGTAGCAGAGCATTTAACAAAATTCTCATCACATCCTTATGGATAATATACTTCGAAAAATGTGGTCTGGATTATTTATCCATCTTCCATTTTTATCTTTGTTCTAAGGAGATTTTTGGTTGCTTTAATAATACATAAGATTCAATAATAATAAGTCAAAAAGTGAAGAAATTAGGGTACAGGAAAAACAAGGGGAATTAAAAAGGAACCATGAGTGAATGACTGGTCCATAAAATGTCCACCACGATACTCTTTCATTCCATGCTCTATACACTCCCTAGAGGTGGTTTACAAATTTTCCCCCAGACTTCCTGACAGTCTAGGAAATGAGGAAACATTATAAATAAAAGTGTCTATAAGAAAGAAAAACAGTGCTGAGAGCCGAGAGAAACTTCTGTTGTGTCCTCATGAAGAGGACATATGTCATGTAGTAAACCATCTGCTCAGTATATCCTTACGTGAAATGCAATGGTGAGTTTCGAGGGTTGCTTCTTATGAAGTACCTTCTTGTAGGCCTATGCGTTATGGGCACTTGAGGGTGAGGGGTTTTGAGAATGCCATCATGATATGCAACTCTCTGACAGTCAGGTCCTAGTTTGACAACTGGTTGATTAATTATGTGCAAAGGCCATTGATTAAAGATTTGATGTGCCAATCACTCTGCTTTATCCTTGGATAACCAAAACTATCATCAAGGATGAAGCCATTGGAAACACTCCTCAAATTTTTGTATGAGAATTGGGAGGGAGAGTAGATAATAATGGTTAGAAGATCCTGATACCTGTCACATTGGGATAATGTTTACAAGATACAGTTAGCAGCTAAATAAGCATATATAACAGTACATTTCGGGTAAAAACAAGTGCTTGAGTGACAGAACCAGGGATACCCTGAAAGCAAAGTAAATTATTTGGAAAGTATACCTGGAACCTCTAAGACTTCAAACTCAAATGGTACAATAATATGGCCCAGCTTCTAGGAAAGTTGCATCTGCAGAAGGCATTGTGCCCAGAGTGCTGTTTATTCTGCCCTGGCCAGCTCATACCTGGGCGTTGGTTTAAATTTGTAATGCCTTTTTCCAAGAGAAATCAGTGTGAGAGTATCTGGGATACCGAGGAGTGTAAAGGAAAATTAAGAGAAGCTGCAGATGCTTGTCCTGTGGATAAGAAAATAATGTCCTCATGGATTCATCTAGAAGTGGAGAGGAAGCTGAGCGATAGAATATTTTGAAGAAAAATGTTCTAATTGCTAGAACTCTCTGAAAAGTCAAAATGGCCCTGTGAGGGGTGAACTTCCCATCCCTGGAAGAACACATGGAAGCTCTGGATAGCTTCCAGGAATATTGTCAAGGACCACTGGATGAAGACTCAAGATTGTTTCTGGTGACCTCCAAGTTCCCTTCCAGCTCTAGGGTTTTATGCATCTTCATCTGAAATGACAGAAATTTCAACAGAAAAAAAATCCACAAGTTATTTAAAGAAGAAAATCAATCTAGTCTCAGACTATTGTTAGTGTCTCAGAAGATCTGCCCCCAAATGACTAAGTTAAAATAACACAAACAGAAGATGATGAGTCATGCTGCTTTTCCTAATGGCCTCTAATGTGCAAAGTCCCAGATCGCAGCTGCCACTCTGAGTGACTACGTGGGGAGGGAGAACTAAATTATGGTAGGTATAGCCCTGCAATGTTCCCGGCTGGTGGCCTGTGTGTATGTGATTACCTAGTATTCCTTACCAGCTGTTTTTTAACATTAGTCATAGTGATTTAAAACAACCACCCTCTTTTCATTTATCTCAATAAGCACTGTACTTTTTGGAGGAGTAAGACGTCTTATTTAAAAGTGGAAGCTTTTCTTAGTTCTGAAGTACACGTGATGTGATTGTAAGATATGGACTTCACAGGGTCACTCTGAGTCTCAGGTGAGGTAACACAGGTCCTACTGTCTCTCCTTAGTCTTCATGAGGCCACTGAGGTTGAGGCAGGGTGATGGGAGAGGAGAGAATCAGTCTCTTCTCCATGGGCCATAATAAAGGATGGTGTCTATGGGTGGGTAAACTTTTGGGACAGGTCTGTAGAATGTGAGCAACCAGGACAAATGGTCCCTAACTACCTCTCCCTGCTTCCAGTGCAAGGGCATTAAGGTGGGTAGGTTTTCTTTCTTGGTTCTCTTGGTGCTTGAATGAGGTAAAATCTGGAGGAGTGCTGGATTGATAAGGGAATGAGGATTTGAGTCACCAAAATAAGCAAAGTCAGGGAGGAGAGACCCTGGAGCTATGTGACCAGGGACAGAATAGGAAGAGGATCCTGAAAGCCCAAGTCAAAGGTCTATAAAATAGGAACCAATGGGATGTCCAGACATCAGAGCAAGAAAGAATCCAGGGAAGGCTGTCCATGCAGATTTTGCTAAAAGGCTTAGGGTTTCACAGGCTAGCTTTTATTATGTCTCACTCATGGGCAGCTCAAAGGCCTAAGTAACCAGCCACAGTCAGAGGCTCCCTAAAAGCCTGGCCCTAACAATGGGTATGCAATTCCTTGATGAGTCAAAGCCTTCTTTCTGTTCCAGAAGTCTCCAGCACAGATGAGTCAGCTGATTAAAGAAATCTGGTTCCCTTAAGGCTAAGAAATTGATCCGGAAAATAAGATTTCTATTTCTACTGCTCTTTCCTCTGCTGAGAGACCTATAAAAAACTGTGGGTCAATCCACTCTGATCTCAACAATGCAAGGCCATGTAAGCTGGGCCCCTCCACTCCCTGCCTTGGTGGTTCTGCTGGTCAATGTGTCCATGGGTGGCTCCTGGGACTCAGGATGGTGGATTGCCTCCTGTGTGTCCTTTCACTGTCTTTTCCCTCAGACAGACAGAACCTTTAACATATCTTTTCCACACTCTAAAAAAGTCTGTGTACCTGTATTATGTTCTAGGAAAGTCTAGATATATTTCCTGTACTCTCAAGCTATATTACTGGCCTAACCATGATATAATTCTGATTGCATACTACCTTAAATCACATTTTACTATTTTATTACTCATCAGTGAATGTTCATCTTATAAACCATCATAAAATAATTGTTAGAGTTCTTTAGGATTCCTTCAAAGTTTCCCTTATCAATGTATGAATTACTTTACAAATTGAATCAAATTCTTTCTTGAATCATTTGTCTATATAGGGATAAAACTCAAGACTTTGAGTTGGTTTCATGTGCACATATCTCGTTCATTATATGTATATGCACATATATTTATATATAACATAAAATTAACAAATATATATATTTAAAAATATGCATCAAATAATAATATATAAAATGAATATAATAAATATATAAGTGTGTATATGTGTGTGTGTGTGTATGTGTGTGTGTGTATATATATATATATATATATATATGTATATATATGCTTTTCTGAGCTTGCTTTTCTATCACTCTAAAGTCCTTTCTCTTCATGACTTTCTCCACATAGTAGCCAATAATATATGTTTACTTACTTTGAATTTAAGGTAATTAAATGTATGAATGGAATTATTCAGATTATTTTTTTAACAAAACTTGAACATCTATATCCTCTGCACATATTATTAGTTAGGCACATATTATTTCATTAAATCTGTACATCAACCTTGCAAGTAGATATTGTTACTCTAACTTGACAGATAATTAAATTTACACTAAGGCTTAAGAACATTGTGAAAGTTCACACAGCAAGCCAGAATTCGAACCCAGTTCTCTTGGCTTCAGAACTAATGCTGACTTTTTGTGGCCATCACTGAGTATATCATAAGAAATGTATGTCAATTACCATCTCACACTGTTGATGGGTGGAGACTGTCTCTCTCCCTGCCGCCCAATTTATAAAATGGTGTCAAAGTATTTATAATATAAAATTTACCACCCTACTATTTTTTAAACATACAGTTGCAGGGTATTAGATACATTTGTAATATTGTACAACCATCCATGTTAGTCGTTTTCACCACTGTAACAAATACCTGAGAAAACCAACTTAGAAGAAGAAAGATTTACTTAGGCTCACAGATTCAGAGGTTCCAGTCCCTGACGGGCTGGCTCCAAAGCAGAGACATCATGGTGGAAGAACATGACAGAGGAAAACTGCTCACTTCAAGGAAGCAGGGAGGCAGAGAAGAAGGAGCCAGAAACAAGATATAGCCCCCAAGAACATGCCCCCAGGACCCACTCACTCCCTTCTACTAGGTCTCAACTCTTACACTTCCCACCACATCCCAGTACCCCCATTCCATATGGAACTAGCTCCATAACTCTCTCCATCGAAAGAAACTGAAACCCTGCATCAGTTAGATAATGACTTTCCATTCCCTGCTGCCCCCAGACCCTGGTAACTACCATTCTACTGTCTGTTTCTATGATTTGGATTTTAGTGCTATTATACATGGGAGAAAATATCTGCAAATCATGTATCTGATAAGGTATCAATATCCAGAATACATTTAAAAACTTCTAAAACTCAATAACAAACAAAAGAAACCTAATTTGAAAATGGGCAAAGGACTTCAACATACATTTCTCAAAAAATATTTATACACACAAATGGACAATAAGCACATGAAAAGATGTTTAGTTTCACTAATCATCAGGAAAATTAAAGTCAAAACTAAATGAGATACACTTCACTCCCGTAAGGATGGCTACCATTAAAATGAAGGAAAGAAAAAAGAAAGAAAAGAAATTAGAACGCTTAAAATGATACAATTACTGTGTAAGACATAATTAAAAATAGAGCCAGGTGCCAGGTGTGGTGGCGCATGCCTATAATCCTAGCAGCTCCGGAGCCTGAGGCAGGAGGCTCGTGAGTTCAAAACCAGCCTCAGCAACTTGGTGATACGCTGGGCAATTCAGAAAGACCCTGTCTCTAAATAAAATACTAAAAAGGACTGGGGATGTGGCTCAGTGATTAAGCGCCCCTGAGTTCAATCCCTGGTACCATGAAAAAAAAATAGAATTAACATGTGATCCAGCAATTCCACTTCTGGATATATACCCAAAAGAATCAAAACAGGGTCTTGAATGTATATTCATGTTCAAAAGAGCACCACTCCAGTAGACAAAACATGGAAGCAACCCAAATGTCTATCAATGGATGAATGGTGGTGTTTTGGGGGTCAGTACTTCTTTCTTTTTATTCTTCATAATCAGACACTATTACAGCATCACATCATCTTGGTCTCTCAGGGTTGTCACACTGGTAACGTGCACTTTCTCTTTCATTAATGCTTTTCACTTACATCTTCCCTGAAGCTGGCATAAACACTTTCTGCCTCTTGGTATTTGTCCCATGCCCTGCCCACCTTTCTGGTTCCTCCACATGAGCCTGAGCTCTAAATATTGGCCTATCCCATGTTTAGCCCTTGGGCCTATTTGATTTTCTATCGACATTGACTACCTACGTAGTCTCTTACAGTCTATGAGCTATAACACCATTTATATGTTGATAACTCTCAAATTTCTAACCTGGCCTTCTCCCCAAGTTGCAGACCCACTAACATATCCAACTGCTCCATTGTGATGACTAACCAACTCAAATGTCCAAGCTGAACTCCTGATTACCCACGCCACTGCAGCCTACTCTTTCCACGATGCTCCCTATTCATTAAATGAGATATCTCTTCTTTCAGATCCAGGATAAAAAATTTGGGTGACATCCTTGACTCCTCTTTCTCATATCCTGTCTCAAAACTGTCACATATCCTGAGGCTGTGTCTTCAAAAAAATGCAGAATCTGGCTGCCTCTTCCCATATGCATGCAAGCCACTGTCTCCTGAAAAATTCCAGCCTATGGATTGATAGCCTGCTTCTACTTTTGCCCACTATAATCTGCTTTGAAGTGATTCTCCAAGACCCAGGTCACATGATGTCACTCTTATGCTCAATACTCACCAATGGGTTCCACTTCCTTCAAAGAAAAATTCAAGACTCTCAATGGTTTATGAAGTCCTACGTGATCTTGCTTTTAGCTACCTTTCTGACCTCATCTTTTACTGCCTTTCTCCTTACTCTGTTCCACCCACATCTGTCTCCATAGTATACTTAGCACGTGCCCAAGTACTTCACTGACTTGTGGCCACTGCCTGGAATGTTCTCCCCCTCCTGTCCCTATGGTCCACTCCTTTCCCTACCTCAGGCCTTTGCTCTAAATTCACTGTTTTTGTCGAGGACGTTTCTGATCATGTCATTTAAAATCACAATCCCTGTTCCTCCTTCTTATCACTACCTCTCCTCCTTCCTGACTTTGTTTCCCTCCATTGTACCTATCATCATCTAACACTTAGATTTTTATTGCCTATTTTCACTTCAATAAGAATGAAACTCCATGAGGACCGAGATTTTTCTCATTTTGTCCACTGCTTTATCCCAAAATGTTGAGGATGGTACCAGGTACAAAATACATGCTCAGTAAATGTTGTTGGATGACTCTACCGATGTCATATCTGAAGACATACCAAGTTGTCACTCTTGGTGTTAATATGATGAATATAGCAAACTTTTAAGTGCTCATGGGATGAATGATTGCTGTAATGTCACAAGATGCCCAGAGATAACAAGGGAAAGGTAAGATGAGACCGCAGAGGTTCAATTAGGATGACGGATGTTCCTTGGCTCACTTCTCATTATGTTCCTGTCACTTGACATGGGATGTAGCTTGTTACGATGACAGAGGAGAGGTAGCTGATGCTGGAAGAGGATCGTGGAGTATGATAATAGGAGACACTTTGAAATCCACCTCTCAGAGCTAGGTGGGAGGCACACATGGGGGAAGACTTTATTCATCATTTAAATGTCTTAAGACTACGCAGACCTTGCCAGTTTCCGTCTTATTTATACCACTCATTACTTCAAGTTTTAAGGGGTTTTTTATTCTGGTAGGAAATACAAATTAACAGGGGAATATATTAACCACAGGTTGTATTCAAAAGATTATAAAAGACCACAAAGACAGAAATTTTGCTTAGTTGTGGGAAAACCTATGCTTTCTATCATGTATGTATCTGAAGATACATCTGCCAGGATAATGTAATAGAAGTATATGCGTACACATGCAGACATACACACACACACAAGTCGGTCGTTGGGACTGTGTTCTTATTTCTTCTCATTTTGTTTATTTGCATATATCTTTAAATATAAAAATTTAACTTTCTCTAGTAAATATAATGTTTTTATAGTAAGAAATAAATGACAAGCATCATATGGATCATCAGGCTGTCTGGGGGCCTAGGATATTTTAGGCAAGGACCAGGGAGTCTCAGTGTTGGAAATGACTCTTAGGTGGTAGGGCCTCTTCAATATCCTTGCCAAGAGCTTTTCTACATATGGACCTCCAGTGGCTGAATGCTCTCTACCTTTCCAGGCAGCCCATTCCATACCTGCCTAAGACCTCCACACAGAGCATGTTATGCCCTTTGGAGTCAAGATTCCAGACTTTTAAAATAGCTTCCTAGTTCTTTCTATTTCATTCTTGTACCTCTCTATTTTCAATGGTATGGACTTCCAAAAACCCAAGTCAGTTCATGTCACTCTTTTCAAAACCCATTTTTCTACTCCTTTAGAGAAAAATCAAGAATTTTCCATGACTTACAAGGCCCTCTGTTATTCAATCTATGTTCTTCATGAAAACCAGATCCTTTAATGATTGCTTGTATTTCTGAGCTTCATCATCTCCTGGGCACTTCAATGTGGACATTATTGTCCTTTAAAGTTTCCCTTAGGGTTTTCTGTTTTGGGATGAATACAGTATTCCTGGGATCACTGAACATCACAGTTGCAATGTTACTGGCCTGATTCCTAAGTCTTTGATCCATTTTGATTTGACTTTTGTGCAAAATGGAAGATAGGGATGCAGTTTTAGTCTTTTACATATGGACATCCAGTTTTCCCAGTGTCATTTATTAAAAAGGTGGTCTTTTCTCCAACATGTATTTTTGGTAGTTTTGTCAAATATCAGATGGTATAAGTATTTGGTTTGTTTCTGTGTCTGCATGTCTATTTTGATGTCAATACCATGCTACTTTTGCTACTGTAGCTGTGTAGTATAATTTGAGATTGTGTATTGTGATGTCTCCTGCATCACTTTTCTATTCAAAATTGCTTTGGCTATTTTAAGTCTCATATTCTTCTAAACAAAATTAAGGACTGTTTATTTTTTCTTTCTTTTTTTAGTTAGGTGAAGAATGCTATTGGTATTTTGATGGGAATTGCATTGAATGTGTATGATGCTTTTGATAGTATGGTCATTTTAACAATATTAATTCTGCCTATTTAAGAACACAGTGTGGGGGCAGGCTTCCATCTTCTGTGATTTTCAATTTTTTTCTTCAGTGTTATATAGTTTTCATTGTAGAGATCTTTTACCTCCTGGGTTATATTAATTCCCAGATTGTTTTTTGAGGTTATTGTGAAAGTGTTGGTTTTCTTGATTTCTTTTTCAGCTGAATCACTGTTTTAGTATAGAAAAACTATTGATTTTTTTAGTGTTGATATTGTATACTTCTGCTTTGCTAAATTCATTTATCAGCTCTAGAAGTCTCCTGGTGGAATTTTTTGTGCCTTCTGGATATAGGATAATGTCATCAGCAATGATAATTTGACTTCATTTTTGATTTGTATACTTTTAATTTCCTTCTGTTGCCTGATTGCTCTGGCTAGAGTTTTAAGAACTATATTGAATAGAAGTGGTGAGAGTGGATATCTTTGTCTTGTTCCTGATTTTAAGGAACAGTTTTCAATTTTTCTCTGTTCAATATGGTGTTGACTTTGAATTTGTCACATATAGCCTTAATATGTTGGGGCAAGTTCCTTCTATCCCTAGTTTCTCTAGTGTTTTTAAAATTAATGGTTGCTGTATTTCATCAAAGGCTTTTTCTGTATCTAACGAAATGATCAAATAATTCTTGTCCTTAATTCTATTTAAGTGGTGAATTACAATTTATTAAATTGCATAAGTTGAATGATCCTTGGAGCTCTAGGATGAAGCCCACTTGATCCCAGGTGTATTATCTTTATGTTTTTGAATGCACTTTGATAATATTTTATTAAGAATTTTTGCATTTATATTCCTCAGAGATATTGGTCTGTAGTTTTCTTTTCTGGCTGTGTCTTTGACTGGTTTTGGTATCAGGGTTATACTGGCTTCATAGAATATATTTGGGAGAGTTCCCTTCCTTTCAATTTCATGGAATAATTTGAGAAAGACTGGTGTTAGTTCTTTTTTTTTTTTACATGCAACAAACACTGTTTATTGGTTATCAGATTGGATAACAAACACAGAACCATTACAGAAAATCTGAAAAATATAATACAAAGATAGTCAAAACATGTAATCCTACCACCCAAACAAACACTGATGAACATACACGTACACAAACATTAAAGAACTGAAAGGAAATACATTAAAGTGTTTATCAATGGTGTTAGTTCTTTAAAGGTCTGGTAGAACTCAGCTGATAATCCATCTGATCCTGGGCTTTTCTTTGTTGGAGACTTTTAATTGCTGTTTCAATATCATTATTTGATATTGGTCTGTTTAGGTTTTCTATATCTTCCTGGTAAATTTGGGAAGTCATACGTGTCTAGAATTTTGTCAGTGTCTTCTAGATTTTGCAGTTTTTTTGAGTATAAATTTTCAAAATAGTTTCATGTAATTTTCTGGATTTTAGAAGTTTCTCTGGTGTTCTCTCCCTTTTCCGCTCTAATTTTGTTGATTTGAGTCTTCTTTTTTGCCTTTGGTTAGTTTGCTTAAGGATTTAATAATCTTATTTACCTCTTCGAAAGACCAACTCTTTTTTTGTTGATCCTGTGTATTATTCTCAATTTTAGCTCTGATCTTTATTAGTTACTGTCTTTTACCTCAATATTGTAAAAGCAATCTATGCTAAGCCTCAGGCTAGCATCATTCTGAATGGAGAAAAATTGAAGGCATTCCCTCTAAAATCTGGAACAAGACAGGGATGCCCTCTCTCACCACTTCTGTTCAACATAGTTCTCAAAACACTGGCCAGAGCAATTAGACAGATGAAAGAAATTAAAGGCATAAAAATAGGAAAAGAAGAACTTAAATTATCACTATTTGCAGATGACATGATTCTATACCTAGCAGACCCAAAAGGGTCTACAAAGAAACTATTAGAGCTAATAAATGAATTCAGCAAAGTGGCAGGATATAAAATCAACACGCATAAATCAAAGGCATTCCTGTATATCAGCAACAAATCCTCTGAAATGGAAATGAGGACAACCACTCCATTCACAATATCCTCAAAAAAAATAAAATACTTGGGAATCAACCTAACAAAAGAGGTGAAAGACTTATACAATGAAAACTACAGAACCCTAAAGAGAGATATAGAAGAAGATCTTAGAAGATGGAAAAATATACCCTGTTCATGGATAGGCAGAACTAACATCATCAAAATGGCGATATTACCAAAAGTTCTCTATAGGTTTAATGCAATGCCAATCAAAATCCCAATGGCATTTCTTGTAGAAATAGATAAAGCAATTATGAAATTCATATGGAAAAATAAAAGACCCAGAATAGCAAAAACAATGCTAAGCAGGAAGTGTGAATCAGGCGGTATAGCGATACCAGACCTCAAACTATACTACAGAGCAATAGTAACAAAAACAGCATGGCACTGGTACCAAAACAGGCGGGTGGACCAATGGTGCAGAATAGAGGACACAGAAACCAATCCACAAAACTACAACTATCTTATATTTGATAAAGGGGCAAAAGCATGAAATGGAGGAAGGATAGCATCTTCAACAAATGGTGTTGGGAAAACTGGAAATCCATATGCAACAAAATGAAACCGAATCCCTTTCTCTCACCATGCACAAAAGTTAACTCAAAATGGATCAAGGAGCTTGATATCAAATCAGAGACTCTGCGTCTGATAGAAGAAAAAGTTGGCTTCGATCTACATACTGTGGGGTCGGGCTCCAAATTCCTCAATAGGACACCCATAGCATAAGAGTTAATAACTAGAATCAACAAATGGGACTTACTCAAACTAAAAAGTTTTTTTCTCAGCAAAAGAAACAATAAGAGAGGTAAATAGGGAGCCCACATCCTGGGAACAAATCTTTACTCCTCACACTTCAGATACAGCCCTAATATCCAGAGTATACAAAGAACTCAAAAAATCAAACGATAAGAAAATGAATAATAACCCAATCAACAAATGGGCCAAGGACCTGAACAGACACTTCTCAGAGGACATACAATCAATCAATAAGTACATGAAAAAATGCTCACCATCTCTAGCAGTCAGAGAAATGCAAATCAAAACCACCCTAAGATATTATCTCACTCCAGTAAGATTGGCAGCCATTATGAAGTCAAACAACAACAAGTGCTGGTGAGGATGTGGGGAAAAGGGTACACTTGTACATTGCTGGTGGGACTGCAAATTGGTGCAGCCAATTTGGAAAGCAGTATGGAGATTTCTTGGAAAGCTGGGAATGAAACCACCATTTAACCCAGCTATTCCCCTTCTTGGTCTATTCCCTAAAGACCTAAAAAGAGCATGCTACAGGGACACTGCTACATCGATGTTCATAGCAGCACAATTCACAATAGCAAGACTGTGGAACCAATCTAGATGCCCTTCAATAGACGAATGGATAAAAAAAAATGTGGCATTTATACACAATGGAGTACTACTCTGCATTAAAAAATGACAAAATCATAGAATTTGCAGGGAAATGGATGGCATTAGAGCAGATTATGCTAAGTGAAGCTAGCCAATCCCTAAAAAACAAATGCCAAATGTTTTCTTTGATATAAGGAGAGTAACTAAGAACAGAGTTGGGAGGAAGAGCATGAGAAGAAGATTAACATTAAACAGGGGTGAGAGGTGGGAGGGAAAAGGAAAGAGAAGGGAAATTGCATGGAAATGGAAGGAGACCCTCATGGTTATACAAAATCACATAAAGAGGAAGTGAGGGGAAAGGGGAAAAAAAACAAGGGGGAGAAATGAATTACAGTAGATGGGGTAGAGAGAGAAGATGGGAGGGGAGGGGATGGGGGATAGTAGAGGATAGGAAAGGCAGCAGAATACAACAGACACTAGTATAGCAATATGTAAAACAGTGGATGTGTAACTGATGTGATGCTGCAATCTGTATACGGGGTAAAAATGGGAGTTCATAACCCACTTGAATCAAAGTGTGAAATATGATATGTCAAGAACTATGTAATGTTTTGAACAACCAACAATAAAAATTAAAGGAAAAAAAATTTTAAAAATATTTAAAAAAAGGATTTAATAATCTTATTTACCTCTTCGAAAGACCAACTCTTTTTTTGTTGATCCTGTGTATTATTCTCAATTTTAGCTCTGATCTTTATTAGTTACTGTCTTTTAGTGATTTTTGAGCTATTTTTTCTAAGGTCTTGAGGTAGAGCATAAGCTTATTTATTTGGGATCTCCCTATTTTTAAAAAAATATTCATTTATTTTTTTAGTTGTTGTTGGACACAATACTTTTATTTATTTATTTTTATGTGATGCTGAGGATCCAACCCAGGGCCTCTCACGTGCTAGGCGAGCACTCTACCACTGAGCCACAACCCCAGTCCCTCCCTATTTTTTTAATGTAGGTACTCAATGCAATAAATTTTCTTCTTGGTACTACTTTCCTACTGTTCCAGAGATTTTGACATGTTGTACCTTTGTTTTCATTTGTTTCTACGAATTTCTTTCTTCCTTTCTTTCTTTTAAAATATGTTTTAGTTGTAGATGGATACAATACCTTTATTTATTTATCTTTATATGGTGCTGAGGATTGAACCCAGTGCCTCACCCATGCTAGGTGAGTGCTCTACCACTGAGCCACAACTCCAGCCCTTGTTTCTACGAATTTCTTGATTTCTTCTCTCATTTATTCTTTGATTCATTCTTCATTTAAAAGGGTATTGTTTAATCACCATGTGTTTATGTAATTTGTGTTATTTTTCTTGCTGTTGATTTCTAGTTTAATTCCATTATGATGTGATATGATGCATGGATTATATTAATTTTGTTTTGTATTTGCTAAGACTTATGTCATAGATTAGAATATAGTCTATTTTGAATAAGTTTCCATGTGCTGCTGAGAAGAAAGTAAATTCAGCTGTCTAGTAGGTAAATTAGCTGTCTAGAAAGTAAATTCAGATGTCTAGCAGGTCTGTTTGATTTATAGTGTTATTTAGGTTGGTATTATTTAGTATCTTTATTGATTTCTTATCACATCTGTTGGTGATAAGAATATTATCATATTAGGGTCTACCTGGGATTTGATGTCAAAGAGTATTTTTTTAATGTAATTGGGTGTGTTGACATTTGGAGCATATATATATATATATAAATTCTGTCTTGATTCTCATTTAGGTGATTAGTCTTCTGTTGATCTTCATTTATTTGGGAGTTTGGGGATTTGTTTTTGGGTTCTTCTGTGTAAAATTTATCTTTGAGAATTCTTTGGAGTGCTAACTTGGTTGTCATGTATTTTTGTTTATTCTTACTGAGGAGAGTCTTTATTCCCCATCAAATATGAAAGAGAATTTTGCTGGCTATAGCAACTGGGTTAGCGAATATTTTCTTTTAGAGTTTGGAATATTTTATGCTAGGCCCTCCTTATTTTTGTGTCTTTGTTGAGAAGTCAGAAGTAAACCTAATTGGTTTGCTTCTAAATGTGACCTGATGTTTTTCTTTTGCAACTTTTAATATTCTTTACTTATTTTCTATGTTAGATATTTTGATTATGATATGTCTAGGAGAATTTTTATTCTGGTTAGATATTTTGGGGGTCCTATATGCATACTGTATAGGTATGTCTATCTCATTTCTGATATAAGGAAAGTTTTTTTTTTGACTATCTCATTTAAAAGGTTCATAATGCTTTTATTTTCTATGTCCATGTTCTTTTTTGTTCCAATAATTCTCAGGTTTGTTTTTTGATGTTGGGTTCTTGTATCCTGATCATATTATATTATTTTCCCTTTTATTGTATTCTGTGCACTCAAATTCATATATCCTATCTTCAAGTTCTGAGGTTATATCTTCAATGGCTGACATTCTATGTTTTACACAATCTAATCTTTTGGTGATGTCTTCAAGTAAATTTTTAATCTGGTTCATTGTGCCTTTCATTTCCAGGAGTTCTGATTGGTTTCTTTTAGATGTTTCTATTTCTTTATTGAAATTTCTTTCATCTCCCATGTTTGCTGTCTTAATTCATTCCTTAGACATTTTTTTGAGTCTGAACATTTTAATAATTAGTTTTAAATTGTTTTTCCTTGGAATTTCATCTACTTCCATATCTGTGGAATCTTTTATTGAGGGATTTTGAATTTAGGGGAGAGGGGAGATTTGTTTGCCTGTTTCCTTGTGTTTTCAAAGTTCTTGGATTTGCACATTAATTGAGGTGGATACTCTTCCTTATGTGCGTATTTATTTTTCATTCTAGAATTTGTCTCTGTTTTTGATAGATGAGTAGATGTTGGGGTGGGGGAAATCTCAGGTAAATACCCATTTCTCCAGTTAACCTTTCCCTATTTCCTTAATTATATCAATTTCTTTAATAAATATTTTAAAAAGAGAATTTGATACTAGAGATGAAACTTGAGGGGGGAATCAAGTATGTCTTGGTGGTAGAGTTATCACCAATAGAAATAAAACATTCTTTTTATATTTATAGGTATAATATTTTTAAATAAGATCATTTTTTTTTAGAAGAAACATTCTGGTAGGCATTGTTGGTAAAGACTAAAATCAAAAAGAGGAAATGAACCTATGAAATGCCTTTTCTCATGAAACAGACTAGTTAGGGTTAGTCTGAAGTATCCCGAGAGCAAACACAGTATACCATAAATTGCACCATGTACACAGGATATCAGAGGATCGGAAAATTAAAGGGTGCTGAGTATGCATTGGTATTAATATTCCATCCAATGAATATTTTTCAATATCCCATTTCTATTAGTGACTGTGCTGAAGTCTTATAGAAATATACAAAAAATTTAAAGCACTGACCTTATCTCTCATGTTTGTGATTCAATGGCATTCAAGATTAAACAGTTATAGGAGTCTTATCAAGACTTGGGAAAATTTTCATGACAATGTTAAACACGCAAAATTATATAGTCAGTATGAATTCAAGTGTGTAAAAAGTTCCCAGAACAAGATTAGGAGAAAAATATGCTGAAATGTTAAAAATAAAAAATGTCAATCTCATCAGAGTGGAATTATGGTGATTCTTCTCCACTTCTTCTTTCACGTACTCACCAATTTTCTATCATAAAATGTATAATCTTGTTTTACAATCATTAAAAAAAATTGAGTTAATTCCATCCATTGTGCTGACATTCTTGTCTTGAAGGATAACGAAGACTTTACCCTAAATCTTGAGGTCATTTCTTTTACCTTTATTCTTTTTTAAAAAATTATTCTAATTAGTTATACATGACAGTAGAATGTATTTTGACATACATAAATGGAGTATAACTTCTCATTCTTCTGGTTGTACATGATGTTGAATCACACTGGTCATGTAATCATATATACACATAGGGTAATGATGTCTTATTCATTCTACTATTCTTCCTATCCCCATAACCCCTCCCCTCTCTTCACTCCCCTCTGCCTAAAGTACCTCTATTTTTCCCTAGAACCCCCCCCCATTGTGAATTAGCGTCCTCTTCTGCCATTATTCTTTTTAAAAAATATTTTTTAGTTGTCAATGGATATTTTATTTATTTATTTATTTCTATGAGGTGCTGAGGATCAAACCCAGGGCCTCACACATGTCAAGGCAAGCGCTCTACTGCTGAGCCACAACTCCAGCCCTTGCCTTTATTCTTATTGACCATCATGTTAATCATCTTTGCATTCCTATAACAAAATACTTGAGATTATTAATTTATAAAAGAAAAGGCTTATTCAGCTCATGATTTTGTAGGTGCCCATCCAAGATCAGGTGGCTCACCTAATGAGCCAGGAAGCAAACAGAGACGAACAGACTGGGGTCCCACAATCCCCTTGGAGGGCTTCTCTACCACACATGTGCTCTGACCCTTCTAGGTCAGAGCATTTTCCAAGATAATGTGAAGCGGTAGGGCAAAGCGAAGAAGTGGGACTGTTCTTAACTCCTCTAAGCCTCTGTTTCCTCATCTGTAAAATGCACCTAGGGATAAGATGAAACTTCAAAGAGCTAAACTATGTCAAGGGCCCAGCATGGTGCTCACATGCAACAGCTGCTCCATGACCATTCTTTCCCTTCTTTCCCCTTTCCTCCATTTCTGCCATCTGCCTGAATACCAGGATGATGATCTTAAGGGCATATTGTCTGTGGTTCTTATTATACACATCTATTAAAGATCCAGTTAATCTATTTTGGTTGCCATCAAAGCAGAGGATTGCCATCAAAAATGTCTATTTATGCAAACAGAATGGAGCACTTTATTGATCCACCAATTAGTTTTGTTCTGCTATTTTGGTCTAGTCTTGGCTTTTGGGAGATTCTTTTGCAGTTAGTGAATAAACAAGTAAAATAAATGTATTGCGTGGGATTAAAGCTAGCAAAAAGGATTATCCAAATTACTTAGCTTTGTTCTTATGGCTTTTCTGATGATTATTTTAGCTGCTTATTTACTTATTTATTTTTTACCATTGATGGAGTTTCAGAACAGTGGAGTCCTGTGTTCTCTCTGCCCCAACAATATACATGGGAGTATTGAAAAATAATTATGATTCATCTCACCAGAGGACACTTTCCACTTCCCACCTTGGTACCCTTGGTGTTAGCGTGAAAGGCAACATGGTATGGTGGGAAGTGTTTTAGACTTGTCCCTGTGTTCAGGCTCCATAAGAGTTGGAAATCATTCCTGCTTTGTAGGGCTAGAGTGAGGATCAAATCAGTTAACATCTATGAAATCATTAAAAAAATAAATAAAGTGTTAGAATTGTAAGTCATTATTAATTGTTAGGCTTCCATACAGATAATACAGAAATATCCATCTCTATCCTTTCTCTGTGTATTTAAATATTGACTTTATTCTCCACCACACTTGCCATGTAAGTAACCCAAGAAAAAGAGATAATTATCTTTTTAAAAATTACCAGCCAAAGAGCCTCAGCTTCTATATGTCTTCTCATTTAACTAGTATGTGGCTTACAATGGGTGTGTGCTAAATGTTTACCCAATGGTTTCTAAATGAAATAGACTTATCCCACCCTTGTGATGAAGAGTATAAACATGGAGACTTTTAAACACAGAAACAATGAAGCTTCACTTTGATTTCAGTATCTTCTGTAACATTATGGAGTTCTATTTATCAGTCCTATATAATAGACAAGGAAATAAAATGTAAGGGGATTAAGTAACTCTCTTACAGTAATATAGAGGAGAAGCAGCAGAATCTCACTGCAAACTCAGGGCCCTTGGGTGCAAGCCCAGAGCACCATGACCTAGGCGTCCTTCTGACATGGCTTCTGCTAATGTGATAGTGAGTGTTTTGCCTCTGAGCTTCCCCAGGGCCTATGATGAGACACTGGGAGGCAATTTGGTTTTGGAGGTGCGGAGGGGGAAGCTGGCTGTTCTACAATTGCTTGCCGAGCCATCTGCTCTCTCTTCCTCTTCAGAAATGATGCATTTGTCACTGTGGGCTGCTTTTGCCGAATATTTGGATTATGTCACTTTCTCTGTATGTCACATGTGGGGCCCTTGGTGACATGCAACACAGCCTACATTGGTTTTCCTACGTAATGCAATAGGTACGTGCAGTTGCTTTCCTTTCAATGTCTGAACAATTTTAATGCCATTTAGATGAGAGTCACATGGCTCAGCAACAATGGAAGCCTTCATATTTCCAACTTCCCTTTTTTGTATGATGCTAATGGAAATCAGGGAAAAACCATCACATACAACATACACGTGCACACACTCACGAAAACAAACCAGAGTGACCTGTTGATTGAGTAGGATGCCGGTTACCATGTCACTCAGTTTTCTGCCAGGGGCAAAAATTGTATGTGCAGGCTTTGTCTGTTATTTTACAGTTTAGTATCCAAACCTATTCATGTTTAGTAATAATTATTAACAATTATCCTGGAACAATTTATAAGTGAACCAGTGGTTGAAAGGCTTTTGTGTGGGTGGGAGAATTTTTATCACTGTAGGAATATTTGATAAGATGATTAGGAAGCAACAGACTTGGGTGAGCACTGCTACTAATTTGCTTTATGACATTGGGGAAGTAATTTCACCTCTTTAGGCCCCAGTTATCCCCTCTATGAAGTTATGAGTGCAAAAGATCTCTGATAATTCTAGCTCTGTGGCTCTATGATTAATTGATTTTGTGATATATAAAAATTAGAGATGACATGCAGGGGACATATTTTCTGGGAATAGTAAAATGACTACAAACATTTTTTTTCTTCTTTGTGAGTAAAAAGAAGAATTATAGGAGGGTTACCAGGCTGTGCAGCTATCTCTGAGCACGGAGAGAGTAGAGAGCGTATTATCTAGATATGAAGTCTATAAAAGGCAACATTCTGGCAAACAAAAGACTGGGAAAATGCCATTTTTGAGAATGTATTTAATGTGTTTATGGTTCATTAGGGCATTTAGAGTCCCCCCAAACTTGATGGGCAGTAGCTTATCTGGTTGGATTTATTTAAGTCATTTCTTCGTTTCTTAAATATACAGTGAGTAATTACTATGTGCCAACCACTGTGCTTGATGCTAGGGGTGTAAGGGTGAATTTAACTCATTACCTGACCTTCAGGGACACCATGTCTGATGAGGAAAGCAGGTCTGTAGACAGAATGCAAGTGCAATTACAAGAAGGCTGTACAGATGAACATAGCTGTCGAGGAGGCCGAGAGAAACCTGCTGGGAAAGGCTGACAAAGAAAGGAATGGCTGACGTCGAACAGGCCTTACAGGATGAGACGATGATTTCCAGGTGGAGATAGTGTATGATGGAGAGAAGGCATGGAAGGACAGTCCAAGAAGAGGGACAGCAGGCAGAAAGATACAGAGCTGGGAGATTATTATGCCGTATTGGTCAGTAACAAGTACTGCAGCGGGAGTCCTGCAAGTTTTATACATCCTTCTTATAATTCCCAGAGTCCAAAGTCTAAATCCTACCCCTTTTGAAATCACTTTTTATAAGAAAACATAATAAAGGTATGGATTTAAGACAAGTTTTGTTAACAACACATAAATAAGTTGTCTCTTAAGTTTTGTTTTGGTGAACACTTATGCTATTCTATTTAAAGAAATTATCTTTCTTTTCTTCCTTTCTCTTTTTCTCCCCTTCTTTTCTTTTCAGATAACCAGAAAGTCGGAGGCCCCAGGGCTGGTGCCAAGAGTGGATTTGTGACTGGGAAGGTGGATGGAGATGGCGAGGGCATTTGGGTTGGGATGAAGAAGGAGTTGGGGAAGTGTTCAGGGTCCATGAGGCAACAATGGCCTGTGGAACTATAGGTCAAAGGTCAGAGGTCAGAGGTCAGAGGTCAGAGGTAATGGTATATACAGAGGCCAGTTTAGTAGGTCCATGGCATGAAATTAGTCAGGGCTTAGAAAGGGCCAAATGTGCCAGCAGGATTAGTTAAGTAAGAGTCCTTCTCCCAGGATTTTGTAGATTGGTTCAATACAGTGTTACTATGCAGATAAGTAATTATGTTGAAGATAATGGGAGTCAAGTTTCTTACCATTGGAGAAAGAAGTCACCAATATGGAACAAGGGAAATCTAGGCTGAACCCTGTGTTGTTGGGTTGGAATTGGAAGTGTTGATATGTGTTCATGGCATGTGTGTGCTCAGGATGTGCAAGCACACAGAGTTAAATGTAGGGACATGAATGATCTTAGGATTGGGGCAATAAAATATAAGACAAACTTGAAGAACTTTACCAGAGTGCAACAAAGTGAAAAAACAATGGGGCTCCTAGGTATTTATTTAAATGATTTGAAAACCTTATGTTCACAAGAATATGTCCATACTGTTTATAGGCACACTGGTATGTGTTTATAGCAGCTTCACTCATGATTCCCCCCACCCAAATGGAAGTAACTTAAATGATAGGCGAATGAATAAATAAACTGTGTTACATCCATACAATGGAGTAATAGTTCATAGTGGAAAAAATGCACTATCAAGCCACCAAAAGACATAGAGGAAACTTAAATGCACATGGTTAAGTGAAAGAAACCAGTCTGAAGAGTCTGCATATTGCATGATTCCACCTATGTGGTATTTTGGAAAAGGTGAAATTAGAGTGACAGTGAAAAGACCAGTGGTTGCTAGGGTTTCTGGGGAGATGACAGGTGGAGCACAGGGCATTTTTAGAGCATTAAGTTTGTTCTGTATGACATGGTGATGGTAGATACAGGACACTGTGCATTTTTCAAAATCCATGGAATAGGCAACACAAAGATTTACCCCAAACTCTGAACTTTAATTAACAGTGTGTCAATACGAGTTCAACTGTAACAAACATACCATATAACACAAAATGTTAATAATAGGAGAAACTGGGCTGGGGTTGTGGCTCAGTGATAGAGCACTTGCCTTGAAAGAATGAGGCACTGGGTTCGATTTTCAGCACTGTATATAATTTTTTTAAAAAAGGTCAATTCACAACTAAAATAAATAAATAGATAAATAAAATTTAAAAAAAATAGGAGAATCTACCTCAAAAAACTAGGAATGAAATCACCATATTCCCAGTTATTCCACTCCTTGGTATATAGCCAAAGGATTTAAAATCAGCACACTACAGTGATGCAGCCACATCAATGTTTATAGCAGCACAATTCGCAATAGGCAAGCTATGGAGCCAACCTAGGTGCACTTCAAAAGATGAATGAATAAAGAAATTATGGTATATATACATAATGGAATATTATTAAACCATAAAGAAAAATGACTGCATGACCTTTGCCAGTAAATGGATGGATCTGGAGACTACATGCTAAGTGAAATAAGCCAATTCCCCCAAACTGGAGGTTGAATGTTCTCTTTGATACATGGATGCTAACCCTAATAAGGTGGGGAGGGGAAGAATTAGAAAAGGAGAATTAAGGAAAGGGAGGGGGCATAGGGAAAGGAAAGACAGTGAAACGAATCTGACGTAACTTTCCTAAGTACATATATGAATATACTACAGTGAATCACACCATCGTGTATATCCAAGACTGGGGTTCTAATTAGAATAAGATATATTCCATGCTTGTATAATTATATCAAAATGGATCCTACTGTCAAAGAACCAATAAAAAATAGGAGAATCTGTGTGGGGAGGAAGATGGGATTGGTGAAGGGGAGAGGAGAGCAGGGAAATTCTGTACTTATGGCATGAGCAGATCTCCTTGTGTTTATCATACTCTGAGTTTCCATCCTATTTCATTTAGATTGTTGTTTTTGGTCATTATTTGTCCAAATATTCATTGCACTTCTTTCTTTTCTTTCCGGAACCTTCATTATATATATGTTGGCATGCTTGGTGGTATTTCATAGATCTCTGAAATTTTATTAATTTCCCCCATTCATTTTTCTTTTAATTCTTTAGCTAATTCAATTGATATAACTTCAAATTCACTGATTATTTTTTTTTGTTAACTCAGATATACTGTTAAGACCTGTTAGTGAATTTTCCATTTACATTAATTTACTTCCCATGCTGAAATATCCTTTTTTTTTTTTTTTTTTTTGGAGATCTTATTTTTGACAAAAGCTGTAGATTCACAGCAAAATTGAGTGGAAGGCACAGAGATTGCCCATATACTCCCTGCCCCCACATCTATCTCTTTTTTAAAAATAATTTCCATTTATAGATAATCTCTATGTGGCTAGACATTTTCTCATGTATTCATTTAGTTCTTTAGACATGGTTTTCTTTAGTTCTTTTACCACATTTATAACAACCAATGTAAAGTTTTTAATCTAAAAAAATCTAACACCTGGGCTTCCTCAAAACAGTTTTCTTTGCATGTCTCCTAATTTATTTTGTTTTTGGTTGAAAATGGGACATTTAAAATAACATGTAGTGACAATTCTGGAAATCAAATATCTGCCCCTCCATATTTGTTGTTGCTATTTATTGTTTGCTTATGGCTTTCCTGAACTAATTTTGTAAAATCTATATTTGTGGTATGTGACCACCCAAGTCTCTGCTCAGTTAGCTTGATGATCAGTGAATGTTTGGATGGAAATTTCTTTAAGTATCTTTTCAATAATTTCACCAGTTCTTTGCTGAGGGACTCTGGGTTCTGTGCATGCCTTCTCCATTTAGCCAGGCAGTTGACAGCTCTACCTTGGCCTTTACTTCCTGCTCCTACAGAATTCCAAGTTCAGATCGGGACCCTCTTAGATTTTTCCTGCACCTGGGCATCACTCTGCACATCGAATGGCTTTTTGGATTCCTAGAAATTGATTGAAGCTTTTCAAAGCTCCTAATGGACACTCCATTCCCCAGATTTCCTTTTTATGTTGTTCTGTCACCTCTTTGCTGAAACTCTTATCCACAATATAGGCAGGCACAGTATTGAACAATGGTCACTAATTGTTCTTGAAACATGCCTCAGAGAGAAAAGCTGCCCCCACTGAGCCAGACCTGAATCACGCTGTATACAAAGGAGCTCTGCAAATGAGGATTACCAGAAATTTGCCACATAGGTCAAATGATAATAATCGTTTGGAGTGGGGCTTTTGGGCAACTCCAAACCAATTGACCCCTTCTGTGCTGCTAGTATACTGGTGTTCACAGCTACTGTGATTGTGAGGCTGTTCATGGAAAAATAGGAGTAGGGCAGGGGAAACACCACCATGAAACTCACCATTCATTGAGGTTCCAACATTTTTCTTGAATAAATTATCCTTAGATTGTTGCAAGCCATTGGTTAATCTCTGGAGTTCTAAAAAGGTTGATTTTGACATATTTTTTTCATTGATATCTTTTTGCTTTTTTGGAGGAGGAGATTTTCAGAGGTCTTCATTCCATCAATCTGGAGATCAGCTTTTTTATAAATGTGTGAAAAAATCTATTCAAATACCCATATGATTTTTTTCTCTCTTTTATTTACTTAGTACGGTAAATTACAATGATAGATTTCCTTTGAATTCTGGATTTGGGGGAGCATATTAGGATCATGATGTATACTTTTTAAATATATATGTTTTTGAATTCAGTGAGTTAATATTTCATTTAGAATTTTTGCATCTATATTTGTAGAAGTACCAAGCCAACAGTTTAATTTTCTTGTTCTGATCTTATCCAGTTGGTAAAATTAGATTATATTAGTTTTAGAAAATGAGTTAGACAGCTTTATCTCATTTTCTGTATTTTTGAAACAACTTGTATAAGATAGAGACTTATCTGTTCCTTGAAATTTTGGCAAAATGCACCTGTAAAACCAACTGTGTCAGGCAATATTGGGGGCGGGGTATGTCAATTTCTCACTTTTCTCCCTCTTTTTTTTTTTTTTTCCTAATGACTTTCTGGCTTCCTTCCTAGTTTTTGCATCTGAACAAAACTATCACCACAAAAATTACTAACAGGGGCTGGGTAGAGTACCTGCCTAGCATGTGTGAGGCACCCCTCAAGCCCCAGCACCACCAAAACAACAACAACAAAAAAATTCCTAACAATGTTATCTGCCTCCTGCAGAAGGTTGTTTTCAGAAAATGCCCCTGCCCCTTTATTTATTTTTTACTTTTTAGAATGATAAATTTTCTCATTTCTTCAGCATTATATTTTTTTTTATTTTAAACTTAATTTAATTTTTTTAGCTGTAGATGGACAAAATACCTTTATTTAATTTGTTTATTTTTTTTATGTGGTGCTGGAGATCAAACCCAGTGCCTCACATGCTAGGCAAGCGCTCTTCCACTGAACCACAACACCTGCCCCAGCACTATTTCTATAGGATGTTTGTGTGTGTGTTTGTGTATGTGTGTGTGTGTGTGTGTATTTTATCTACTCATTTTCAAGTGAGAGAGTTATCCATACAGAAAGCTTACAAAAATGAAATTACATGTTTTCTCCTTCTGTCTCCTATACCAAATCCCTTTTTAAGTCTGTAGTTGGTTGCCTGCAATTCTGAACCCTGTTCTTAAGTATTTAACCAGCATTACTTTAGTGTGGGTTTGTTCACCAAAGTTGCTATTTTCTACTCTCTTTCTGGTTTTCTGATACTCTGCACCTATGGAGTAAAGGACAAACTGTCCCCCTGCCACAGATATGCTGTACCAGACTTCTTTCTGTTTTTGTACCTGCTTATAATCCTTCCCTTGAGGGGAATTTCCATTCCAGGATATAATACATCCCTGGTGATTTTACTTTTTTATTTTTTATTTTTATTTATTTTTTAGCAAAACAACCTTTTCTCTTTTAAAAAACTTTCCCCTAAAACTGCCTTCTCTGAATAAATGTAAATAAAAGAAAGGGTTGAAAGAAAAGTCACAATAAAGGAGCAACAGAATGAAATTAGCTAACTATGTCATATGCATGTGTGAGCATGTCACAATGAATTCCACTTGTGGGTATAACTCTATAATGCACCAATTAAAAAGTAAGTCAATAAAAAATAGATAAGTAAAGGCATCTCATAAGAGCAGAAGAGAGGCAGGTCATGTCTGGCTGGTCCCAACCATAGTGTTCTGAGCTTCAGTACGATTATGATGTCAGACAAGTGTCTTTGCATTTTATTTCATATCATTTAGACTTCTAATTTTTTTCTTGTTATTGTGAAGCAAAAGGGAGCCACTGGTTGTTTCTCTCTATCCAGTTTCATAGCTCTTGCAGAGTGAAAACTCCTTCCAGATTCTGGCAACCAGCTTGTCTGCATGTCTCAGTTTTCAGAGTTGTTTTTAATTTTGGGCTTTTCTTTCTGGGTAATTTTACTGGGCTGCTGGAAGTAACTGCATCAGGGATTGCTAATTTGATTCCATTTAAAAAAGGAACTCCATTGCAAATGAATTTAAAAATAATTTTTTTTCAAGTTTTATATGAAATAGTTGAGGTTCACTTTTGAGTTGCTATAATTTATAGATTAACCTGTGAAGGATTTTTATCTTTATACTATTTACTCTTTCCTTTCCAGAACTCTTATTTACAATTTAACATAAAATTTGCATTCGTTTAAAACATTCTCTCTCTCTCTCTCTCTCTCTCTCTATCTCTCTTACATTTTGGTGGTCTTTGGTACGGATTGTTTTCATTTTAATTTCTGACTACACTTTATTGTTCTAAAAATGGTATGGAGAAGTACTATAAGTTTACATACATATGTTATCACTGATTACTTTGTTGAATTCTTTTAACAACTGACAATTTTATAGGTGATTTAGAATTTTTCTGCGTATACAATGATACTGTATGAAATTAACAATTTTTCCCCCCTAGTATCTAAAATTATTCCTTTAAACATCTTTGCATTTTTAAGAGTCTGAAATGTATTAATTAATAACCAGTGAAACTGGACATTTAAATTTTGTTTCTGTGCTTAATGAGGACATCTTTAATGTTTTTATGATTATATATAATGCTATTTTCTGGTTTTAAGTAGATAATCCTTTGTATGAATATATTTCCACACAGTAAAGATCTAAGATCATTTTGTGAAGTTAAAATGAAATATCTTTCTATCCTTGCATTTTCTGTTTAAAACTTACAAATACATTGAGCATTTTTTTTAATCCTTTGGGCATCTATATAAATATGGTTTTTATTGCCTGTGCTACTGATGTGGTATATTGTTTTGATAATTTATCTTAAATTGAATATTCATTCAATTCCTGTATCCAATCCCACAGGTACATATTCTTTTTTTTTTAGTATATAGTTGAATTCTATTTTGTTTAAGATTTCCCATGTATATTAATTAATTATTAATAACTCATTTTATATAATGTTAATCAGGTGTTAGTAGATCATATTTTGCTTATAGTTTAAACATTATTTCTATATTCAAAATGGTTTCTATAACACTGATATTGTTTCCTCATCATTTTAGATAATTAATCTATAAACATATAATCCCTCTATTTTTTGATATTATTTTCAATTTATTTTTCATTTTCTTAAAAATAATTGTTACATGAAGTTCATGTTCATATAACTGTTTATTCACTCTATTTTTTATTTTGATTATGTATTCTTTCTCACTTCTGTTGAATTTAGTTGTGTTATACTTGTGAGTTATTTTTTCTATTCATCTTTCAGTTTTTACCAAGTTAGATTTTGGACTTATTTTTCTGTTACATGCCTGTTCAGTTTTCTAATATGTTTATTTACTTTTTACTTTTCTCTCTTCCTGTTTTTGTTTGAGTTGAATTTTTTCCTCATAGAATTTAATTCATTTATTCACAAAAGTGTCCCAATTTTCCCTGATGTACCAGGTGGTCATTTACATGCCCAGGATATGCACAATGGTGAACAAAGTCCTCCTCACTCTATCAGTAGATGTACTATTGTGGTGAGAACACATAACATGAAGCTACTCATTTACATTTTAAAGTGGACAATACAGTATTGTTAATTATGGGCACAAAGTTGCACAACAAATCTCTAAACCATGTTCATCTTGTATTACTTAAAATTTATACACATTCAACAACTCTCCATTTCCCTCTTTTCTCAATTCCTGGCAGCACCATTCTACTTTGTTTTTATGAATTTGACTATTTTACATACTTATCAGAATAACTGGATCTGTAAGTTCTATTGTAATTTTTTTGTTTGTTTGTTTTGAGGAGATACCACACCATTTTCTTTAGTGGCTGCCCAATTTGCATTCTTACCAAGAGTGTACAGGTAGATTTTTTTTAAATATTTTGTTTTTTAGTTGTAGTTGGATGCAATACCTTTATTTTATTTTTATGTGGTGCTGAGGATTGAACCCAGCGCCCCACACATGCTAGGCGAGCGCTCTACCCCTGAGCCAAAACCCCAGCCCTAGTAGATTTGCGTATAACCTAATTTAGCCTGCCAGATAAATATGTTTTAATATAATAGCTATCCTAACAACAATAAGGTGACCTCTCACTGTGGTTTGCTTTGCATTTCTCTGATGATTAAGTAATATTGAGCATCTTTTCATTTACCATTTACTTGTTGACCATTTATATCTTCTTTGTAGAAATGTCTGTCCTGTTTTAAATTGGGTAATTTGGTGATTTTTTTTTTTTTTTTTTGCTTTTGAGTTGAAGGAGTTTCTTACATATTTTGGACATTAACCCCCTATCAAATATGTGGTTTGCAAGTATTTTCTTTCATTCCATGGGTTGCCTTTCCAATCTGTCAATTATTTACTTTGTTGTGCAGAAGCTTTTGGTCTGATGTAGTCCCACTTGTCTATTTTGGCTTATGTTGCCTGTACTTTTGGTGTATCCAAGAAATCATTGCCAAGACCAATGTCATGAAGTTTTCTCCTATGTTTTCTTCTTGAAGTTTTGCAGTTTCTGGTCTTACACTTAAATCTTTAATCCATTTTAAATTTATTTTTGTGTAAGGTGAGAGTTAAAGAGTCCCATTTCTTTCTCTTTTTTTTAATGTTTATTTTATTTATTTATTTTTATGTGGTGCTAAGGATCGAACCCAGTGCCCTGCACATGCCAGGCCAGCACTCCACCACCGAGCCACAACCCCAGCCCCTATTTCATTTTTTAATATGTGGATGTACATCCCCCCCCAATAATATTAGTTAAATGACTATCTTTTCCTCACTGTGTTTTCCTGGCTTCTTTGTCAAAGATCAATTAACAATAGATACATAGATTTATTTTGTTCCATTGGTCTATATGTCTATAGCTTTTTGATATATTTTGAAATCAAGAAGTGTGATGCATCCAGCTTCACTCTTTTTCCTCAAGATCATTTTAGCTCTTTGGGGTATCTTGTGTTTTTGTATGAATGTTAGGGGTGTTTTTAAAATTTTCCATTAAAAAATGCCATGATGATTACTGTCTGGAGTGAGACACAATCTCAACATAGTTTTGATTTGTATTTTCTGTTTGCTAGGGATATTGAACATTTTTTCATTTATTTGTTGGGCATTCACATTTCTTATTTTGAGAAGTGTCTTTTTAGTTCTTTTGCCCATTTATTAATTGGGGATGATGATGATGATGATGATGATGATTTTGGTGTTAGGTATTTTTCCAAAAGTACTAAAAGCAGCATATTGTGGTGATACAGGCACATCAGTGTTTATTGCAGCACAACTCACAATAACCAAGTTATGGAACCAGTCCAGGTGCCCATCAACAGATGACTGGATAGAGAAAATGTGGTCTATACACTAAGTGGAGTTTTACTCAGCCAAAAAGAATGAAATTATGGCATTTACTGGTAAATGAATGGAACTGGAGAATATCATGCTAAGTGAAATAAACCAGACTCAGAAAGTCGAGGGTGACATTTTTTCTCTCATATGCAGAAACTAGACCAAAATAAAGGGAAAAATGCTGGGGTCGGGGAGTCCATGAAAATAGAAGAGAGGTCAGTGGAGCAAAGGAAAGAGATTGAGAAGAAGGGAGAAGGGACAGGAAGAGAGAGGAACAGTGGAATGAAATTGATCAAATTACTCTATATACTTCCATGAATAGGTCACAGTGAATTTCACCTTTATGTATATCTATAAAGCTTTAATTTAAGAAAAAAGCTATAAAGAAATAGAAGAAAGACTACTAGTAGAGTAGATGAAGGGGAACGGGGGGAGGGAGGAGGAGAGGAAGAGGGGACTGAGGTAGAGCAAATTATATTCCATGCTTATATGTTTATGTCAAAGTGTACCTCAATATTATGTATAACTATAATGCCCTAATAAAAACATAAAAAATATTGTATTCTAATTCATAAACATAGGATGTGCTTCCATTTATTGATATCTTCTTTAATTTGTTTCAACAATGTTATAGTTTTCATTGTATAAGTCTTTTTTCTTCTTTGTTAAGTTTATTCCTAAGTATTTTATTCTTTCTGATAAGTGAGATTGTTTTTAAATTCCATTTTGGGAGAGTTGGTTGTTAGTGTGTAGGAAAGCAAATTGTTTTTGTATGTTGACTTTGTATCTTGAAACTTACTAAATTTATTTTTTCTAACAATTTTTATTTTTTGCAGATAATGTCATCTGAAAAGAAAGATTATTTAACTATTCCTTTCTGATTTTTTCTGGCTGGTACTTTCAGTCTTATATTAAAAAGCAGAGGTGAGACAGGACATCCTTGCTCTGTGTCTGATATTAGAGGAACAGCTTTCTCTTTCTCACCATTGACTATAATGTTAGCTGTGGATTGTTTGGGTTATGCTATCCTTTAAATATTTGTCCCTTTCAAAACTCATGTTGAAAACTAATTAACATTGCAATAGTATAAAAAGGTGAGATCTTTAAGGGGTAATTAAGACATAAGGGCTTTGCCTTTTCATTATAAAAAGGTGAGGTCAGGCACCCTTTTCTCTTTATTTCTATTTTTTCCCCTCCCACCAAGTGGTCATGAAGCAACAGTCACCATCTTAATATTGAACTTTCCAGCCTCCAGACTAGGGAGCCAATAAATTTCCTTATCTTTTCCCTAGATTTCTCAGATACTCTATTATAGTAGCAAAACTCAGACTAACGTTGTCTTTGTGTCCTTTGAAATATTCAGATGCTTTTCTTTCTTTCTTTGTGATGAGATGCATAACATCATGACTTTCCTTTTAAGAGTCGTTTTTACTGCATTCAGTAGACACGTGGAGGTTTCAAGGACATTTTTTCTGTGTTGTCTGCTCTTGTTTTCTTAATTATTTTCTGTGAGTAAATTACATTCAGGGAATTTTTTAATACTCAAAGTTTTGGTTCCTATTATTCTTATTAATTTCCACTTTTATTATATTATAGTTGGAGAATGAGGCATCAATATTTTATTTAAATTTTCTTTCTAGATTAGTATGCCAGCAAGATTTGTGGTGTGCTCTCAAAACAGATTTTATAGAACACCTAAGGTTTGTATGACTCAGGGAATCCGAGCTTCCTTCAAAAACTCTGAAGAGGAAAGATTGGTTGAAAACCATATTTAACTCTCCGTTTTCTAGATTATTTTAAGGTCAAAGTTATCATTACCTTATTATTAAGATTAATGTATGAAAACCCAAATTATCACTATCTCGCCATGAGTTATGCATATGAAAAAGAAGAGTGGCAAACAATAAAAACCTGCTTATGGAGCGTGTTTCTTAATTTTTTTTTTTTTTTTTTACTTTTCTACACCATTTTATAGTCATTAAAGCTTTTTTCAGAGTTATTTTCATCCAAACTGCACAAGGACCTTATGAACAGACAAGTAGGCATATGATGCTAATCCATTTTATGCATGAAAAAATTAAGGCTCATGGAAGTAAATGCTATATTCAAGTCTCCAGTTTAGTTAGGGAAAGATCTGGAAGTAAAACCCAAGTCTCTTGCCTCTTAGTCCTATATTTATTGCACAGTGTCACAATACTCCAAATCAATTCTGAACTGAAACACTTCAGTGTGGAGTCTTTTCTAGTAGTTGGCTACAAATGATACATAATTTTAATAACATATGCTTATTTCCAGAGAAAGGATTTTATCTTCATTCTATGCCAATGTTATTTTAATGTGTGACATTACATAGCAGGCTGCATACTCTTACATGAAAAAAAAATTAAGAAAAAATGTTTGCATGTATCTATTTTTGCAGACCCATTCTAATTTAAGGAATCATGATGATTGAAAACCCATATTTCAGAACAAATTAGAATAAAAATTTTTGTTACATCTTGACTCTTACCTCCTTTGAAGCCTTATAATTCTAATGGGAAATCTAGAGAAATATTTTAAGTTTTCATCATGGATTTCATGAATGAAGCTGTAGGGCAGGTGAGTGTTGAAATCTTCCACCTTTTCTTTCTTGTCTCATTGTACCAAAGAACTCATCACTGGGGTTCCTTCTTGGGCAGGAGACATGTGACGATAATACCTATCCTTTGTACTATTTGGTACTTCAAAATTTACAAAGTCCATTCCTAGATTTTTTTTTTATAAAAATTTATGATTTTTTTTAATAAAGGGTTAGGGTTAGAAAGTATGGTTAATACATCTGGACCCATCTTTGTGAGAAAGATGGGTCCAGATGTATTAACCATACTTTATAGATAAAGAAACAGACTCAAAGATGTGAAGAACACTGCCTAAATTCACGGTGAATGGATCTCTAGACTAGACTTACCTCCTTTTGCTCACTGTTTAGGACTCTTTCTGCCACTGTTTTTCCATGGGGTCACTGGAAAGATCATTTTGAGAACCAGCTCTGCCAAGAGATTTAAGTTGTTCCAGACAGTGACAGCAAAATCACTGAGCACTTTGCAAGGCTGAAGAAAAGAATAGAACATTATTTAGCAAGACATTGTGAAATACCTTACAACGAAGGTATAAAGATGTAATCAACTGCTAGAAACTATGCAGCTAAATGTGGGGACTTAAAAATCATAAAACACATTTATTTATCCACCTGACCTCACTGGCATTTCTGTGATGGTAAATAGTCCATGTTTTTAATTGTTGCAAGGTTTTTATGTATCTAGTGCATTTTTGGAAGCTAATATGCCCACCTGTCAAAACACAAGTACACACATAAGACATGTACCTATACTCAGATATGCATGTGTTCACAGGCATTAAAACTTTCCCATAGAGATTTCTCAGCAGCCCTAGAGAATAACTGCCTCCAAAACAGAGTCCAAATACTGGTTTCCTAGACCATGTCCATAGGCAACATGAGTACAAAGACTGCCCTCCAGGGTCTTAGAAAAATCTGTCCAGTTCCCTGGAAGGGCAATAAATCAGGCTTCAGTAGGCTTTGTTTGCATGAAAGTGAGGTAATTCACAAGGATATCTTTCTCATTTCTAAATAGAGTCCCAAGGCTGCAGAGTTACCTTTTTCTTTCTAAATTCACTGGGATCCTTAAAGGCTGATCCTTGTGCTTTTCAAAAAGTTTATACTTGATACCACTCCATTTTGGAATGTTGAATCACAGGGAGGAGGTTTTCTGTTCTTAAAGTGGTTGGAGGCTGAGTCAGGGTGTGCATGAGTTTTGCCATCGCTGTTCTCCCATTGGATTGGGTGCTGCTGTGCACTTCCTCTGGTCTGCATGTCCATGAGATCATTGATGTGGCAGTTCTGACAGCTGCTCAGCTATCTACTCACACAGCTGATAACATTCTCATGAAGGTTGGTAATGATGCCCTTATATTGGTCTCTGTCCTTCTGAAAGTTTCTGCGTCTCTAGAGGGAGCAACCCATCCCCATCTGGAAGAAGCATGATTCTGGGAATGACATAAAGTTTAAGGGAGGGTAAGTTGAACCTTAAATAGTCAGTACATAGGAAGAAAAATCCAGGAAGCCAGATTGTGTCCCAGGGTGGAGAGAGAAAAGCGTGATAAATACCCTATTTAAGATTGGGACACCCAGGGCTGGGCTGTGGCTCAGAGGTAGAACACTCGCCTGCCATACGTGAGGCACTGGGTTTGATTCTCAGCACCACATAAAAATAAAATATAGATATTGTGTCTACCTATAACTAAAAAATAAATTTAAAAAAAAGATTGGACACCCAGTAAGAGAAATGTGAGTCCCCAAAGGTTGGGCTAGGGTGGTGGTTAAACTCTTCTATCTAATGCCAGGATTGATCTAGACTACAGCATTCCTATCCAGGAGAAAAATATAATGTGAGCCACAGATATGAGCTGCATAGCTCATTTTAAATTTTCTAGCAGCCACATTAAAAAAGGTAAAAAGAAACAGGTAAAACTAATTTTAACAATGCATTTAATTTAACCCAATATAAACTAAATATCATTTCTGCATGAGATCAATAAAACATTGATTACATTTTAAATTCTTTTTCTCATATTAAATCTCTGAAATCTGGGTTTCTTTTGCACGTACAGCCCATCTCAATTTGGACTAGCCACATTTAAGCACTCAACAGCCGTATGTGGTTAGTGGTTACCATATTGGACAGTGCAGGTGGTGAGCCAAAGGAGCAAGACTGAGCTTGTGGGTGGGAATCCAGCAGCTCTGTTGGGGGGAGGAGCAACTTGGGCTATAGAAAATGGAAGCGGTAAGCCTGCTCTCTGCCAGGTTCACTTCATAAAGCTCAACCTTTGAACGTTTTAGTTTATTAGTGTGTCCTTTGGTATGCTCAAAACCCCTTTCCTAACAAATTAAAAAAAAATAAACTTTGCTATTTCCTTTTTGCCCATTGCAATGCTCCAGTTCCTCACTGTGACAGGTGAGGAGCCTCTTCATGTCGACTTAACCTGAATCCATGGTGCATCCTTCTAATCTCTCACATCTGCAGTTGCACCATCTCTGCTTTTACATACAGCAGAGGACCCCTTTCAATGACATGTTTGGTTGCCAAGTTTATTGAAAGGAGTCCTTGAAACAAGTCATCAAAGGAAGGAAATCATAAAACCTACAAAATTATATATATATATATATATATATATATATATATCTTAATTTTTAACTCAAAACATATGGCTTTATGCTGAGATGAGGAAGGGATAAGGGTGTGCTTTTAAGTGTGGATGATCTGATTGAAGTTCCTCCTACCATTTCTTGCTTAAATCTAACCTATAATGCATGTTCTGCATTAAATGTATTTGAGAGATAAACTGATTATACTTTTAGATTTTTACTATTTTTTCCCAAATCTTGGTATTTGTCTACCACATCTAAATTGCTAGCAAAAATCTTTTAGTATTTTACAATTAAAGAGTTCTTCCAAACTATTCAACCTAATTTGCATGGAAACAACAACTCCTCTTTTTTTTTCATAGTCCTACTGGTTTATGTACTATTTAATTAAATTATGTGTTACAATGACAAATACAACTGGCTGTGATAGGTTTGGCAAGAACTGAAGTAGGCTCTTGGTAAACGTACAACTCATCTGGCAGAAGTTAATGTGAGCAGGTGTCCTGGAGTAGCCTACCAACCCTGAGCACTCAGTATGTGTTAAAATATGCCTTGCAGAGGAATGGAAGGTACTGGTTCATTGGGTGAGTTAGTTAACAGTCTCTAGTGCTTATACTATTGATTCCAGCTGATCTACCTTGCTCTTGGCCTGCTTCTCCTCCTGAAACACCCCCGACCCCCGCACCGCCACCCTTTTGTCCTTTACCTTTCACTGGTTAAGACTTTGATAGGCAGAATAATAGTCTTCAAAGATGTCCACGTCCTAATTCCCAGTACCTGTGAATATGTTACCTTATATGAAAGCAAAGCAAAACAAAACAAAAGAAACCTTTGCAAATGTAAATAAATAAAAGATCTTGAGATGGGAGGATTATTCTTGATTATCTGGGTGGGATCAATCTAATTTCTCCTCTAAAGCAGACAGCCATTCCTGGATGCAGTCAGAGGTACATGTGTCAATGAAAGAAAAGCACAGAGATGCCAAGTTGCTGGCTGTGAGGATGGTTGAAGGAGGCCACAAGTCAAGGAATGCTGGTGGCCTCTAACAGATGGAAAAGGTAAGAAGATGGACTTTTTTCCTTAGAGCCTCCAAAAGGAAGCATAGTTCTGCTGATACCTTGGCTTTAGCCCATTTGAGAACCAGGTTGGGCTTCCAACCTCCAGAACTTTAACATAATAAATAATGAATCTGTGTGGTTTTAAGCCTCTAAGTCTGCAGTGATTTCTTAGTAGAAATAGAAAACCAATAAAAATCAATCTTCCAGGCTCACCTCAAATTAAAAATTCTCTCCAAAGATTTTTCTTGACTCTTGACTTGGTATGCACCTTTTCTCTTTAGGACATTTTATTTGACTTATCTTAATTTTCCTTATATTATAGTTGTCAGCATCCCTTTCTTAACCCTCTAGTAGACTATAGGCTCTTTGCTTAGCCCTTTAATATCCTTGAGACCCTTGTATTTACTTATACATGTATTTTTAACTATATATTCAGATAGTCTCCAAGTTTTGTCCTTGGATTAACATAAACTTGCATTGCACAATAGGGCAGCTACCAGCCTTATGTGGCTGTTTATGTAAATGCAAATTAATTAAAATTAAATCAAATGAAGTGTTGAGTACCTTAGTCTTACTAGCCACAGTTCAGGTGCTTAGTAGCTACACAAAGCTTACGGCCACTGTACTGGGCAACACAAATATTAAGTATTTCCATCATTTCAGTTTTACTAGATAACACTATTCTAGATGGCCAGTTTGGCTATACTTGGACGGTATTTTCTTGGCTTCTTCAGAAGTGAGGGCTATTATTATTATTATTTTACTGTTATTTTTGAGAAGCAGAGTTTTAAAATATGAGCTTATTTGTATCCATCAGGGTCCTGGTAGGAGAGCAAGTCTTTTATGATGTCAAGGTGTGGTGAGAGTTCAGAGAATCAACAAAAAGTGCTGAGTCAGCAGGAGGGTAGCCAGTTCAGAAGCTAGGACCATGTAGAGCTGAAGGGTTTCTGGAGTCATGGGAAGTGCCACCCACACAGCAGTGGTCCTGAAGGATCACAGCCTCTAACAGTGGGGTGGTCCAAAGCAGAGAGGAAGCCAGGAAGGAATTCTCAGTCTGTATCTCCTGGCCTTCAGTCTCTAGCCAAACCCAACCTCACACCATCGAGCAAGGCAGCCTGGGAGAGACAGTCTGCAGGAGGTGCCTCCTGTGGCCTGGAACCCAGGGAAAAGCAGGGAGTGAACATGGGGTGGAGAACAAATGCAACCAACAAGCACCATGGTCAAGGGCATTGCACCACATTTCTCGGTTCCAATTAGAGATAATTATTTTAGAGGTAGGAGATAAAAACCTTTTCCTTCTATAGATGGATAGCTCCATTTCAGCATGGTGAAGGATAACAATATTGGTTCCCTTTTGCCATGGTATTCTGAGAGGTCAATCGAACTCTGCAGTCCATAATGGTGAGAGGGCACTGGAGTTGCCTCTCTGTGTTTGTTTTGTTCCTGGCCTGAACTTATCATTTTAATTTACATTTTACTTTGTCCCATGGCTTTATTATTTGTGTTTTTTCAATTTTATTGTAAGATTTTCCTTTGTGTTTACAGTCTGAAATGAGACGGGAATAAAACCGAAAACTAGATAAATGCCTGTTTGTTTTTCTTAATTCTCAGAACCATCTAGGAGTGTGTCTTCCTCATAGTTGACTTGTTTAGATAAGTCAACCAGGCAGATAAGTAATTTATATGGTAATTTCTGACTCTACCCATAGCTAATACTGATCATGCTGTTCAATACATATTTCTTCTACCTGGAATGTTGGAGAGCTTCTAACTTTCTGTATCCTCAGAGGGGATAATAAAGGGAACTTAAACTGAAACTCTGATGCTATCAGTGAAGTTATAGCTGTGAGTCACAAATTCCAAAAAAAAAAAAAAAGGAGTTCTTCTTTTTTGTCTGAGAGACATGGAGAGGAACAGGGACGTTTATGAGAGGCACGGTGAGATTTGGGGACTTTTATAAGAGAAGTTACAAAACTGTGCAAGATGAAATAGTACCTGCCTAAAATGAATATATGGTTGGAAGCTAATGCTATAATAATTTTAATTATTTTCACACTCTTCCCCCCACCCCCCAGCAAACTGCTCTGCTCAAGTCATAGATTATAAGACATAAAGTCGGGAAAAGACGGTTGAAGAAGAATTCAAACTTGGAGGAATCCTCATTGGTTTCTATATCAAGGTTTTTAATAATAATAATAATATTTATGTAAGACATTTTGCTATTTTTAAAAACAATGAATACAAAACACTCTGAGAATAAGATGGTTATTTGTTCACCTTCCTCCTGTCTTTTCACTCTTAATTGTTCTACAGATTCATTAATATTGTGTTTTTATAATTTTCTCAATGTTCAGAAACATCATAAAAAATGGTCAAATTCAGAAACTTAGTAAAAACTATCAAAATCTCCCTTTAGTCATTTTTTCTTTCTGGCAACACGTTCTCAGTTCCTCTTTCCCATCTTTCTAATTGGTCATATATTATAAATAGGTTAGCATTTTGGATATTTATATTCAACTCCATCTGGTCATAATTCTTTCTTTTTTGAAGAAACTGAGGACAAATTTTGAAAAAAATTTAACAGCAAAGCATATTCTAAAATTCCATAAAAATTCAGGTCTTCTGGGAGCTCATTGATGGATAGCTAGGAATTATAATTCAAATTTGTGAGAAAGAATATTTATAATACCTTGAATCAAGACATAAGATGCATATGCCTTTCTTAAGTTAAAAAATACTTTTCTTTGAAAAAGCGAATGTTTTTAGAATATGGAACTAGGTAAATAAAACACTCCTTTCGGATTACAAACTTACTTTTGTTTAAACAAATATGAAACATTTTACACATAGCATCATTTACAATGTGACTTAACCTGTGCTGTGTAAAATCTTCCTTTTTGAACCATTTCAAACTGAACGACTAAATTTGCTTGTTTGTGTTTTCAATTTTGCTCTAAATGGAATTTCCAGCTGCTGAATTCTGAGGAAAAGAGAATTTTTTGTTTTAGACTGGTTATAGGAAGCCTTCAAAAACTGAGGACAGAGAAAAATCATCCAGATGAGAGCATAGCACAGTAAATGGTTGTTTGCCAAGAGTGACCTCCAGAGTGTCAAACAGAAAGAAAATATTCACCTTTAGGAATAAAGCTGTGAAGACATGGGGGAAATGTGCTTGAAGTTCATTGAACTTTGTTCAATTAATGTTTTTCTTTTCCCTCCTGAGCTAACATGATTGGCTCTGTTTCTTCAAATGCTTCCCTTTATCATCTTTACAGACTTCTGTAAACAAAGTGTTTTCTCTCGGATTATGATGATTTCCAGTGAATTACTAGCAGAAGGCATTTGAATTTGGTTTCCTGTGAAGAAATTGCCGACAATTGGATTTTTCCCCCTTAACTTACAAAGGTGGTTCAAACTAATATTACTGAGTATCTCTATAAAAACTTAGGGAAAAAAATAGTTTGTTTTATGTTTCAATATAAGGAACTTACCTACTTAAACCAAGAGGGATTTTTAATTGAAATTTGGAGGGGAGAGTAAAAATGCTACATGTAAGAGCAACATGGATGTTTGCAGGTGGACCCTTAAGAAGCTCATGGGAGAGTGTTCAGAAATTCCCAGGAAAATAACAGTGCAGGAACTTAATATCTCCATATCACCACATAAAAAAAACATCACTAATTGAGCAACCTTAAAAGACAATGTGCAGTGAGAATGTAAACATGCGTCCCTCCAGGTTGATATATAAGCAGAGAGCTGTTGGGGGTTTGACAGTCTTTGACACCAATGGAGATCTCCCTTCTGTTGACCTGGTACACTAAACAAGACTCACTGGGCAGGTACGTGATCAACCAGTCCATCTTCCTCCTTCTGAAACATCTAAGTATATTATGGGACACTTGGCCAGATAGAACTCTGAGTGAGGAGACTTTATATCTCTGGACTTCTGTGTTGGAAAAGTTTATGAGCCACACATATTCTACCTTGTTTCAGGTTAACTTATGCATGTCTGTGTTCCAGACAGGAGACTCCATCCTAACTTCTTTCTGGCTGCCGAGGAATTACGTCCCAGTTTCATGTTTAACTATCTCATTCTCCCTCAGACCACTTACACAGATACTGCTCTTCTGAGGTTTGCAAGATCAAAAACAATTTCCAATATAATTATGTTAACCAAGGAAAATGCAGTACCCTTGACCAAAGAATTGCTAGAGAGTTGAGAATTACTACCTAAGGTAAGGATAAAGTCTCAATGATGTCTCAGTAGAAGCTCAGGCTTCTCGAGAACTCATCTTTCTTTTCCATTGTACCACAAAAACAGGACTGGCATCCGGAGTGCCACAGAGAAAAGGACACCAGGGATGGTATCACACTTTGCTAATGAAGTGATCTGTGGATCTGCAGTCCATATGTGCAAGAAAATCCTGAAATTTGTTTATGTGAGCCAGTTTTATAGTTTCTCTCAACTGGAGGGTTGTCACTGAAATGACTTGGAATAAAATGGCTTCTTCCATTTTTCAGAATGAGGAGAGGGGAGTCAGAGCAGGCGTAGATTGGCTTCACGCAGCAGAGCCCAAGGCCACCAACACTGCCAGTGCCATAATCATCAGAGCCACAAGTAAGTGAAGAAAATAACAGGTAATTAAGAATATCTAGGAACAAAAGAAGAATCAAGAAATTCTTTTTCTGAGACTCCTTTTCCACCCCAGTGATATTTTTAGGATTGAGATTTGTGGTTTACATGGTTACAGTGGCTCATTTATCAGGGAAAAGGGCAGGGTAGACAAGTTGTTGCAGACATTCAAAATGTCAAATTGCTGTGTGTGTGTGTGTGTGTGTGTGTGTGTGTGTGTGTGTGTGTGAGAGAGAGAGAGAGAGAGAGAGAGAGAGAGAGAGAGAGAGAAACAGAGGGGGGGGCGGGGTATGTGCTAACATTTTAACCATGCCTTCAGAACTTCTGTGGAGTTCATACTGGTTGCTGGTGATCACACCTTTCTTTTCTAGTACTTTCCAACAAAAATTTGTAGCCTTGTTGGATCTAGTTAACTTTATTCTGTCATTTTTCAATTCTCATTTATTCATCTGATTAAAAAGAAAGCATGATTTAACATTTACATTTCCTACGGAAAAGAAGATGCCATTGTTGATGTACTTGAAGGGTCTCCTGTGTCTTCCTTCAACACCTTCTTCCCATGGAGGTGTCTGTAGTCTTGATTGTCCTTCCTCATTGGAGAAGTTGAACTGGTAGGACAAGGCCAGAGGAAATTCCTACTGGTCAAACCCTGCCTTGCTATCTCTAGGGAAGAGTAACAGGTCACTCTTATTTAGCTGTGTTGATTTCAGTGGGAATCACCAATATTTCCCAGAATCAGTGCATCAGAAATGATCTGATAATCTAATGGAAATCTAATACTGTTTTCATAGCAGCCATGTCTATTTTTTGAAGTCAATTTACTTTTATAAGATGTTTTGAAACATATTTTAATAAAATGATGCTGCATTTTAAAATGTTCATCATCAGATTTACCCAGTTCAAAATATTAACTATTTATTCTTAATTCTTCCCCCTTTGTACTTTTGTGTCTTGGAGTTGCAAGAGGTGAAGAAAGGATCCAGTATCTTGAAAAGAAAGCCCCTTCTGCGAATAAAGGGCCAAAAAAAAAGGGGCAGTTTAACCAAAGAAACAAACAAACAAACAAAAATGCCATGGCACAATTGTGACTCTCCCAGGGAAACTTGTGTTTGTTAGGTGTATTCTCCTGAAGGTGACATTAAGAAGCGGTCACATATCCCCAATAGTTCAAGTGGGACTGACTGACTTAGCTTTTGGCATGATTGGCAAAAAAGAAATTTCCAACACATTAATTTGGGGGTACTTTTCCCCACTGTGAGTCTTTAATCTGGTTGCCAGACCCTTCCCTAAGTTCATTGTTCTGGGTTTTCTCTCTTTTTTTTTTTTGAGGATGCTGTTGGGTGAAGCTCACAGGCACATTACTCAGCTTGGCAAGAGTCGGGGGGAAAGACCATTTCCTGACATGAGCTTTTTAAAATTTATGAGTTTCCCTATTTGATTTACTGTGCTGACATTCCTCATCTCTGATTTAAGAAAGATTTCATTCTAAAAGATGTAGTTATGTATATAAAAAGTTAAGGGCCCTGCCCCTTGTACTGCACACAACCTGTCCTCCCTTATCCTCTTAAAACACTTTTCTGTTTTGGTAGCAACTTACTCCTCTAAAACTGTGTAGCTTTCCTCCTGAACCCAGGTTCAGTTCACTGGTTACAGACACATGAGCCTTGTCAGGTACTACAGATCCTAAGTTCAGTGGGACTAGAAATGGCTTTTTCTCCCTATTTCAGGTCCCATGAATAAGTATATCCCATTTCCATGGTCCCATCTCACCCCAAAACAAACATGCCTGGGGTTCTCTGTCTCAAGGGGTTTGCCATCTTTGCTTCTCTCCAAGTCCCCTCACCTGCCTTCTTATCTTTCTAAGCCCAGAGTGCTGCTTTGTCTGCAAAGTCTCTCATGGACTTCCTTTTCCTCCATACGAAACTAACTTCTTCCTTTTCAAATTCTTTAGCACTTTATCTACAGTTCTCTCTGACACCTCTCAGCATTTCCCCCCTGTTCCTGTAGTTACTTTACTGCCTGTTTTCCATATTAGAAGATAAAGTACTAGAACAGGAACCATGTCCAGTTCTCTTTGTATCTGCCCCATCTCGAGCACAGACCTGAGAAACAGAAGTGTTTAGAAATGAAGAAATGAATAAGAGGAGCTGATCAGACCTTCCCCTGAGCATAGCATGACTGGGATAGAGACTTTCGGTTTCATTCATCACTGAAGGATGGATTAGGATAATTGAAACCTCATAATAAGGGAATGAACGTAAACTCTGGAGAGGGATCAGAGCCCACAAGTTTCAAGCTTTGGAACTCCCAGGAGTCCAAGATCCCTCACTAGAGGGGCTTGGAGTTTTCTTCATTAGAGTTTCAGGTAAGCTTTGGGGCAATGGATGTGGGTAGAGGGAGCAAGGGTGGGGGAGTGCGAGGGATTGTCTTCTGCACTTACCATTGTTTCTAGGAAGACAGTCCAATCCAGAGCAGTGACCTTCACAAATAAAGCACCACAACCCAAAGAGTCCTGGCAGGTTACCAAGAGTGACCATGAAACTCTCTGTGACTTTGAAGAAACATCTGCGTGATATGCTCTCTTAAGCACTGAATCAAAAGAATAATAAATGTTATTAATAACAGAATAGCAACCCAGTGATTATATGATACTTATGGTCCCAGACCCTGAAACTTCTCAGAACATGCCTTGAAAAATCACCCATCCAAGAAAGATACTTGGTGGGTAGGATGGTAGGTTTTTAAAGTCTCTCCCAGTCATCGGGAGTCTCTTTCCAGGAGTCTCTCCAGAGCCATGTGACTGTCCACACATCTTCCACCAAACCCATTGTCTCTTACCTTAAATCTATGCTATTTTCCCCCAAACAAGCCCCACTCCTGGTTTTCTTCTCATTCTGCACACACTTGCCCCCAACCAAAGGTTCCCAGGTCACGTTTCCTTACCACTTGTCGTAGCAGTGAGGCCCCATCTGCTAGGACTGCACATCTAGACAATACATTTGATACATTCACCTAACTTCTTTCTGTCTCTTCTGTCTCTCCTTCCCAACCCACCATGCCTACGCCCCATGTTCACTATGGTATTCCCATGCTCAATAACTTTCGGTGGTTTTCCACTGCTTAGGAGTTTAATTCTAAACTCATTTTGCCTTTTCTTCCTGTTCTTTCCTATTCAAATTTTGTGAATTTTTTAGGATCTCACTTCTCTATGTAAATTTAGTTTATTTAGTTGTTTATAAATTTGCCTTCTTGATTAGGTAGTAGCTTCTTATGGGTGGTTCTTGGTTCTAACTTATCTTTGTATTCCTGAAATGGCAAGACAGTGCCCAGTACAGAGAACTCTAGCTTCATGAGGGTGAGGACTCTCTCTTCACCTTGGTGATCTCAGCTCTTACACAGTCCTTCCTCCGATAGACAGGTGTGAATGTGAAGGCCTCCACCATCCTAATTCCAGTTCCTTTCCAAAGAAGAGGCAGCAATGGAGTCAGATGGATAAAATGTTAATTCTGCTGTTGTTTAGTTAGGTTTTGGGCCTAACACTATTCTCTTGCTCTCAGGTTTTTGCCTGTGTGTGTGTGTGGGGGGGGTGGAGAGAGGGAGAGAGAGAGACGGGGAGAGAGAGAGAGAGAGAGAGAGAGAGAGAGAGAGAGAGAGAGAGAGAGAGGATATTCCCTTCATATTTTCTTGGAGAACAGGGAAATAGCATTCTTTCTCATGACTAGGCTTCATTTACATGAATTAACACAAGATAATACCAAGGCCAAGAGAAGGTGAAGTTTAGAGTGCAAGGAGTTGGTTTTCTCTCCTGATGCTTTAAGGAGCATTGATTTATGTTTGCAGCCTTGACTTGGCTCCACGGTCTTGGAACCTATTAATGATAAATCACATCAACAACTAAGCTCACCCTCTATAGTTTACAAAACTTTGTTTGCTAGCTTCTCGTCCATCACACACACACACACACACACACACACACACACACACACACACACACACCCTTTCTCTCTCTCTTGTTTGGCTGCAGATGTTGTCCAAGCACTTTCAAAAATCTCTTACTTCACTGGAGCTTCATAAACACCCTGCGGAGTGGCTTTGGTAGATAGTTCTGATCAGTTAAAATTATGTTTTAACATTGTAATTAGTCTTTCTATCAAAATTTTTTTTTCTATTATAAATTTCAACCAGCAGCATCTGTTTTGAATCCTAGTTTGTTTGTTTGTTTCATTCTTTTTTGGAGGGACAGTGGATACTGGTGATTGAACCCAGGGGCTCTATACCACTGAGGTACAACCACAGCCCTTTTGATTTTTTACTTTAAGACAGGATCTCACTAAGTTGCTTAGGGCCTTGCTAAGTTGCTGGGGCTGATCCTAAATTTGGGATCCTCCTGCCTCAGCCTCTGAGTTGCTGGGATTATAGGTGTGAGCCACTAACCCAGAGTTTGGAATCCTAGTTTACTTCTTTTTTTTTTCCTCTGCATTTTTAAAAATTTTAATTTGTTGTATATGACAGCAGAATGCATTACAATTCATATTACACATATAGAGCACAATATTTCATATCTCTGGTTGTACACAAAGTAGAGTCACACCATTTGTGTCTTCATACATGTATTTAGGGTAATGATGTCCACCTCATTCCTAGTTTACTTCTTACTAGCTGTATAGTAGATTACTTAATCTATTTAAACTTGGTTCACAGTATTTACCTACTACCTAGGTTTATTGTGAGGATTAATTGGTACTTATGGAGCATTTATTGTGCCTGGATGGAGTGCAGTAAATGCTAGAACAAAATAGCTATTATACTCCATGACTTCTCGACAAGGAGGTATTGATAGACTCCTCCAATTTGAACTGCTTGCAGAACTTGCCTGGACTATATATCAGTTGCATACATTGTAAAATATCATCTGGTGCACCGAATTGTGGTACTGCTGGCATATCTTTGCTGATGGTGTCACCAGTGATGCAATTTCCTTGCCAGCTCACCCCATGTTTATTGTGGTAATACTGGCATATCTTTGCTGATGGTGTCACCAGTGACGCAATTTTTCCAAGGAGCCATCAATTGGCTTGGTGTCGTGGCATTTCTGTATCCTCCTCCCTTCTACTAGTGATGGTCTAAAATTTGGGGGCCAACAGAGGTGAGGCAAAGAACCTCACCCCCCCACTGGCACCAAGGCAAAATTTGGGGGCCAACAGAGGTGAGGCAAGAACCTCACCCCCCCACTGGTGCATAGGCCTATCCACAAGCATGGCTGAATGCTGGACCGGTAGTCAGCGACGGGTTGCTCTGATTACAGTGGATTCAACCTAAGACAGGAAGCTGACGCCTAAAGGTCAGTTCTCCCATGACGGGTAAGAACCATATGTTAAATTGGACAACCTACCAGGCACGGTCCCTAGCCACATTGCTTGTTGCTTAATTAAACAGAAGGGGGCAGATGCTAGGAGCCACAAGCATATATACGATGTATGGCACCTTTGGTTGTAAAGTGACGCCAGCTAGCCACTGAGATGATTATGTTAAGATTTACATTCATATGCAAATTGGACTCCCGCTGTTCACCTTGGCCTGCTACCGGACTCATGTTACGGACTCATGTTACCAGACTCTTGGAGAGTTCCCATTGGTTGGGGAAGGATAGTAGGAGGAAATTCCGGGGGAGGTCCGGGGGACCCCGGGGTTCCGGTCGGCGCGCGGTTCCGGTCGGACACCCTCGTGGGAGGACCGGTTTTTGACTTGCCGGCGCTGAGAGTGTTAGCGGCTTTTTCAAAATAAAGTTTTGTTCCTGCTTGATTGGCTCGTGATTCTGTGCCCAGCCAAGACTGCGGCATTTGGCGGCCCGTGCGGGGAACACCTGAAGCTTAGAGGTGAGTAAATTGCTCGCCCCTGAGGGAAGGCGACAGGATGGATGACCTTCTCAGAAAACAATGTGTTCTTGTTTTGATTTATTTTGTTTTCATTTCGAGCTCCCTAGCCCTAGAATTTTCTCAGGCGAACTGGAAAAAATGGTTGGCTCAAGGTTTGAAGTTATTCAGCCCTGAGAAAGAGAAAATTGATACAACCATTGTCTGCTCCGTCTTTGTTTCATTCTGCTTCGGCTTTGTTTTATCCTACCTTATTGGGTTAGGTTATAGTAGATTAGAATCCAATAAAAAACAAACCGAAAAACTGTTAAGTAAATTGTTAGAGGTCCAGACTATGGTAGAAAAAACGCTAGGTCAAGCAAAAGAGAAGGTCTCTCAAGCTAGTCAGACAGAGGAGAATTTAAAGAAAGCAAGCTTAGAGGACAAGCAGCCATCAGGTGGAGAATTACAACAGGAGGTTGCTACCAACTCCGTTCTATCACCAGAGGGCGTAACTCAGCCAACAGCTCCATCTACCGCTGAGCGGCCCTCAACTACCGTAGTTGATGGACGGAATTCTGAGGCAGGACCCCAAAGATTAGCATGCCCTGTACTTGAGCAGGCAGGAGGGCAACGAATTCACCGTGCTTTAGATTTCAAAACAATAAAGCAATTAAAGGAGGCTGTAACGACCTATGGGCCGCAAGCTCCCTTCACAATAAGCATGGTTGAATCTGTTACCAACTTGGACATGACACCAGCAGATTGGGCTAACATGTGTCGATCTGTGCTAAACGGAGGACAATATTTGTTATGGAAGGTTGCCAATGAGGAATTTTGCATGGAGACAGCTAGGCGAAATGCAGAAGCTGGGTACCCTCAAAGAAATATGGACATGCTTTTGGGGAAGGGACCTTATGAGGGTCAAAGACAACAAATTGAATATGACCCTGGTGTGTACGCACAAATTGCTGTAGATGCAGTTAGGGCATGGAAAACTTTACAGGGGCATGGAGACTTACAAGGTCAATTATCTAAGGTAATACAAGGAACTAATGAACCTTATGCTGAATTTGTAGATAGACTTATTCAGTCAGCCTCTAGGATATTTGGAAATACAGAACAGGTAATGCCATTTATAAAACAACTGGCTTATGACCAAGCAAATCGTTGCTGCAGAGAGGTCATTAGACCATGGAGACATGAGGATTTAAACACATATATTAAATTATGTAGAGACATTAATGAACAGGGGCAAGTCTTAGCAGCAGTACAACAGGCTTTAGATGCCAGGCCAAGAACATGCTATAATTGTAATCAAACAGGACATTTTAAAAGGAGTTGCCCCATAAGAGGAGGGTTTAACAAAGCTGGATATCAAAGGAATAGAATACCAGGTATTTGCCCACGATGCCGTAGAGGGAGACATTGGGCTAATGAATGCCGTTCTCAAACCACCATAGAGGGTATTCCGTTATCAAAAAACGGACAAGGACCAAGTGTTTACCCACGATATCGTGGAGAAAGGTATCAAGCTCCATTGCCAAAAAACGGACTAGAGGGCCCAATGCCCCGGGGCCCCAAACCACAAATATATGGGGCAATGGAGGAACCCAACAGCCCCATCAAGGTAGTGCCCAGGACGCATTATCCATTAAATCCCTCATCAGACAAACTAGAGGGAGCGCAGGGCTGGACATCTGCGCCTCTGCCAGAGCAGTACTAACCCCAGAGATGGGAATTCAAATCATTCCCACAGGAGTAAAAGGACCTCTTCCCCAGGGAACAGTAGGCTTATTATTGGGACGCAGTTCTTCTACACTAAAAGGACTTATGATAAGTCCTGGGGTAATTGATCCCGATTATGAAGGTGAAATAAAAATTATAGCTAGTTCTCCAAGAGGTATATCAGTAATTTCACCAGGAGATAGAATAGCACAGTTATTAATAATACCCAGCCTGCATGATAAATTTTCCAGTTGTAATGTAGAAAGAGGTTCCAAGGGATTAGGCTCCACAGGTGTAGATTGGGCTATGCTGTCTTTAAATTTAGATTCTCGCCCAATGCTAAAATTAAAAATTCAAGGACATGACTTTAATGGGCTGCTGGACACAGGAGCTGACCTCAGCATCATATCTCGTCAAGAATGGCCAAAACATTGGCCATTACAACAAGCCACTCAAACGCTTCGAGGCCTAGGAGTGGCAACAAATCCCCATAGAAGTGCTATGGTATTAGATTGGAGGGATCCTGAAGGATGTGAAGGAACTATACAGCCCTATGTATTGGATCATCTTCCTGTAAATTTATGGGGACGAGATGTCCTAGATCAATTAGGATTGACATTAACAAATAACATCAATCCTAACGCGCCCACTACTAGGGCTAAACAAGGCTTTAGGAAAGAAAAAAGATTAAGAGAACAAGAACAAGGTATGACAGCACCTATTCAAATAGATCAAGAAATAAATAGACATGAATTGGGTTTTCAGAAAGGGCCACTGAGACAATCAAAATTACTTGGAAATCAGAAAGACCAGTGTGGGTTCCTCAGTGGCCCTTGACTAAAGAAAAGATACAAGTAGCCCATGACTTGGTCAGACAACAGTTAGCGGAAGGACATATACAACCTTCCGTATCCCCCTATAATACTCCCATTTTTGTCATTAAAAAGAAATCTGGTAAATGGAGATTATTACAAGATTTAAGAGCCATTAATAATGAGATGGTTATTATGGGACCTGCTCAATCAGGGATTCCTCAATTGTCTGCTTTACCAAAAACCTGGCATGTTTTAGTTATAGATATTAAAGATTGTTTCTTTTCAATTCCAATTCATCCCGAGGATAGTCCACATTTTGCATTTACTATCCCTGCACTGAATCATGAAGGTCCTGATCAGAGATATGAATGGAAAGTACTCCCTCAAGGGATGGCTAACAGCCCAACTATGTGTCAAATTTATGTTAATAAAGCAATCCAGCCACTTAGAAACCAAAATCCTGAACTACAAATATTTCACTATATGGATGATGTGTTACTGGCACATAAAGATAAAAACACATTACTAGAATGTTATGCCACACTTACAAATTTATTGAAAAATTATAATCTAGAGATAGCAATAGATAAAGTACAATTAAATCTTCCAATTAATTATTTAGGAGTTCTATTATCCTCAACCATGGTCCGTCCACCAAAAATTCAAATACGAGTAGATCAACTCAAATCACTTAATGACTTTCAAAAGTTATTGGGAGACATAAATTGGATAAGGCCTTATCTAGGCATACCAACAGGAGAGTTAGGACCTTTATTTGATATTCTAAAAGGTCCATCAGATCCAAATTCACCCCGCATGTTAACGCCTGAAGCAAGAAAAGTATTAAAAATCATTGAAACATATATGGAAAATATGCATTTGGATAGAATTGATATAAGTTTGCCTTTATTATTTATTGTACTACCAACAAAAAATATTCCTACAGGAGTATTTTGGCAAGAAGGTCCATTATTGTGGATACATTTATCTTATTCCCCTAACACTATTCTTACTAGATATCCTGAGGCTGTAGGACAATTAATACTCAAAGGAATAAAAGCAGCTAAGGGAGTGTTTGGGATTTCTCCCAATAAAATTATTACTCCATATACTATGGATCAAATTGATGAGTTAGCTAATGAGTTAAATACTTGGGCAATAATCCTGTGTAAAACTAGTGTTTCATTTGATAATCACTTACCATCTAATCCTTTGTTGTCTTTTTGGTCTAAGCATCCTGTAGTTTTTCCAAAAATGACAAGAAAAACCCCTATCATAAATGCTCCAAATATATTCACTGATGGGTCAAACAATGGTACAGCAGCAGTAGTTACTCCTGATCAAACTTTTACATTTTTAGTACCCAAACAATCAGCTCAAAAGGTAGAGCTTAATGCAGTATTACAAGCTTTTATGATGTTTAAAGATTCTGTATTTAATTTATTTTCTGATAGTCAGTATGTAGTTAATGCTATTAATTCCCTTGAAGATGCTGGTAGGATTTCCCCTTCCTCTACTGTTTTCTCTTTGTTTTCCACTATACAAAGTCTAATCTGGGACCGAAAAGATCCATTCTTCATAGGTCATATCAGGGCACATACAGGATTGCCTGGAGCCCTTAGTATGGGCAATGAACTAGCAGATAAATCTACACATGACATACATATTTTCTCCACAATAGAAGAAGCTATAAATTTTCATAAAAGGTTCCATGTCAATGCTAATACTTTACAAAAGCGTTTTAAAATAACTAAAGAACAGGCCAGACATATAATAAAACAATGTCAAAATTGTGTGACATTTTTACCACAAGTTAATCTTGGAGTCAATCCTAGAGGACTAATACCTAACCATATTTGGCAGATGGACGTCACACACTTGCCAGAATTTGGAAAATTAAAATATTTACATGTTACAGTTGATACCTCTTCCGGATTTTTGATGGGCTCCCTTCATGCCGGAGAAAAAACTAAAGATGTTATAGCTCATTGCTTACAAAATTTTGCCACTGTGGGCGTTCCAAAACAGTTAAAAACGGACAACGGTCCTGGTTATACTTCCTCCTCTTTTAAACAATTTTGCTCATCATTTGGTATTACTCACATAACAGGAATTCCATACAATCCACAAGGACAAGGCATAGTTGAAAGAGCTCATCAAACTATTAAAATGTACTTATTAAAACAAAAGGAGGGAATTGGAAAGGGGTATATATCCCCCAAAGATAAACTTAAAATAACCCTTTTTACTCTAAACTTTTTAAATTTAGATTCATCGGGACTTAGTGCTGCGGAAAGACATTTGTACCCCAAAAATGTACATAAGCCTAAGGTACTTTGGAAAGATATTCTAACAGGACAATGGAAAGGCCCGGATCCAGTGATAGTCTGGAATCGGGGCGCTGTCTGTGTTTTCCCACAGGATGAACAGCAACCGATTTGGATTCCAGAGAGATTAACTAAAACAATTTCTACAGAAAAAGAAGATGATTTGACTCAAATCCATAACAGCTGACATCCAGAGCTCCAGCTTGGCTATTCTTACATCTGCGACAGTGATTAACCAAGGTTTTTTTTTCAGTATCTATTTTATTATTGCATTTTTCCACATCATAAAGTTCTATTTTATTTTTGAGCTCATACAAACCTAGGTTAATGTTTTTCTGATCAGTTTTATTTTTTGACTGTGTTTTATTTTTTATTTATTTATTTATTTATTTATTTATTTATTTTTTTTTTTTTTGACTGTGGAGTTTTTAAACATTGCAATGGAGATTTCACCTAAGTATAGTTACAAGGCCTTTATTTACTATTGTCTTATGTGTTGTATGTTGTGTGCACACTTCTGTTTTGTGTTGTATGTCTGTATGTGTGTATGTCCATATTTCTTATATGAGGAGCGCTCATGAAAAAATGGATCCGAATTTTTTCTTTATTCACGTGATTTATATGGTTTAATTTAAATTAGGTGAACAGCTGTTTATGATTGTTGTTAAAGATGGTTAACAGATCTGTTTGTTTACTAATTTAAATTTGGTAAACGGCTGTTAAGGATTGTTTTTAAAGGAGTTTAACAGATCTGTTTGTTTACTTTCACCTTTTCTTTTTATTATATTTAATAATTCTGTTCAGGATAATGTCTCTTTACCATCATTGCCAGAATTTCCATCTCCATCCCAATTCCGGTGAAGACTGAGATAAAACCAAACTACAGCTTCTATGATAGCTATCACAGTAAACTGTATAAACTGATGCATCAATGAATATAACTCAACAAGTAATGCTCAATCAAGGACTTGATTTACTTTGGGAGGAAATGGACATATTGATAGACTCCTCCAATTTGAACTGCTTGCAGAACTTGCCTGGACTATATATCAGTTGCATACATTGTAAAATATCATCTGGTGCACCGAATTGTGGTACTGCTGGCATATCTTTGCTGATGGTGTCACCAGTGATGCAATTTCCTTGCCAGCTCACCCCATGTTTATTGTGGTAATACTGGCATATCTTTGCTGATGGTGTCACCAGTGACGCAATTTTTCCAAGGAGCCATCAATTGGCTTGGTGTCGTGGCATTTCTGTATCCTCCTCCCTTCTACTAGTGATGGTCTAAAATTTGGGGGCCAACAGAGGTGAGGCAAAGAACCTCACCCCCCCACTGGCACCAAGGCAAAATTTGGGGGCCAACAGAGGTGAGGCAAGAACCTCACCCCCCCACTGGTGCATAGGCCTATCCACAAGCATGGCTGAATGCTGGACCGGTAGTCAGCGACGGGTTGCTCTGATTACAGTGGATTCAACCTAAGACAGGAAGCTGACGCCTAAAGGTCAGTTCTCCCATGACGGGTAAGAACCATATGTTAAATTGGACAACCTACCAGGCACGGTCCCTAGCCACATTGCTTGTTGCTTAATTAAACAGAAGGGGGCAGATGCTAGGAGCCACAAGCATATATACGATGTATGGCACCTTTGGTTGTAAAGTGACGCCAGCTAGCCACTGAGATGATTATGTTAAGATTTACATTCATATGCAAATTGGACTCCCGCTGTTCACCTTGGCCTGCTACCGGACTCATGTTACGGACTCATGTTACCAGACTCTTGGAGAGTTCCCATTGGTTGGGGAAGGATAGTAGGAGGAAATTCCGGGGGAGGTCCGGGGGACCCCGGGGTTCCGGTCGGCGCGCGGTTCCGGTCGGACACCCTCGTGGGAGGACCGGTTTTTGACTTGCCGGCGCTGAGAGTGTTAGCGGCTTTTTCAAAATAAAGTTTTGTTCCTGCTTGATTGGCTCGTGATTCTGTGCCCAGCCAAGACTGCGGCAAGGAGGGGCACTGGAACCACCATATTCCTTCTCAAACTCTTTCGCTAACATCAGCAGTAAGAGTTTTCGGTTCTGTGAATTTGGGTTAGGGAGTTTTAACTCAGCCTCTCTGACCATCATTGCTCCTGAAAACTATTTTTTGTTCTTGTTTTGCATTCTCCTTGGAATTGCTATTAAGTGGACACTCAGAGCCAACTCCCTGTAAAGGCCTGACTTTCTCTGATGCTGCTGTCACAATTGATGTGTGCTTCTTGTTGGTCATTGTTACATCACTGCCTGCATCCCAGGACACTCCCGAGGCATGAAGAAATCCAAAGGGGTCCTTCTTTTTGTTTTCTATAGTCTGTGACCTCCAAATTTTTGCCTGGAGAGATCCTTAAATTTGTCCAAGTACAGGCTTAGCACATGCTTTACTGTGTATGATTCCTAAAGAGCATTGATTTTTAAAATCCCTTTTTTCAAAGCTACTAGGGTTATGCAAGGGAAAGGGAGAAGCAGCAAAAGGTGTTACCACTGCAGTCGTCATTGACTTGTTTCACATTTCTTCCCTCCAATCTCTTGCTACTCACAAGGAAGACATTGAACCAGGAACCTCAACATCACCTGGGAGCTCATTAGAAATGCAGACTCTCTCCCTGACACCAGATCTACTGAGTCAAAATATCCAGATTCTATTTTTTAACAAGATCTCCAGGGGAAATCTATGACCAGTAACTTTTGAGAAATGTGCTCTAAAAGATAGGCCCTCAGTCCAGCACCCATTTTGAGCCATGCCTGAAGGATACAACGGCACATCAGCTGAGCCCACCAGATTAGTGAGTTCTCAGATTGGTGGTTGTAAACTCACCAGGTTCTAGATCTTGTCTTGTTTCATTTTGTTTTGGTATCTGCTCATTTCTGTGGCTTTCCTTGACACTGTTATGACAAAGCACTCAAATTTAACTTTTCAGGTGCCTAACTATCTGTTTCCCATGAATAGCATTCATTTCTCTTTTCTGGTATGGTTTTTCTGAGATTGTGTCTTGAACTGCCCATGTCTTTGGTGTTATTGGACAAGCCCTCACTACTTACTAGTTCAGCTTTAAGCAAGCAGACATCAAAAGACATCACTTAGAATTATTTGTGTGTGTGTGTGTGTGCGTGTGTATGTATAGTGCAAATGCAACCAGATGTACTGATCCCCAAAGAGAAGTGCAGATATTAATGAGATATTCTGTGTCTGTTGTGATAGCTGTTTTAAGAGATGGGGGCTATCCTGTACCTTCTATACTACCTTTTTAAAATGTAATGCTATATTTTGTCTTCTATAATTTCTTTTTCTCTCTTCCCCAAACACACACACTCTCTCTCTCTCTCTTTCTCTCTCTCTCTCTTTCTCTTTCTTTCTTTCTTTCTTTCTTTCTTTCTTTCTTTCTTTCTTTCTTTCTTTCTTTCTTTCTTTCTTTCTTTCTTCTTCCTCCCTCCCTCCCTCCCTCTCCCTCTCTCTCTCTCTCTCTCTCTCTCTCCCCCCCCCCCCAGGGATTGAACCCAGGGGCACTTAACCACTAAGCCACATCCCCAACCCTTTTTATTTTTTTTTTATTTTGAGACAGGGTCTTGCTAAGCACATAAAATTTTGTTCAAGAGGGACTTATGTGACTGATGCTCTTGCCCTGAATTTTTAACATTTGATTCTTTTCTCTTAAAATAAATCAAGCCATGGGAAAAAGGATATGAGTTTAAATTTTTTTAAAAAAAAGATCTTTCAGTGAGAGGGGAGGTTTTATATTTCTTCTACATTAAAATTTTTCTGGGTGCACAGCAAAATATCAAAAGGAAATAAATTCAGTACAAGGAAATTAAGAGAATAATGACCTTGAATTTTTAAACATATTTTTTGAAATATTCTTTCCTTTTGGAGGGTTCATATCAAAATAACACACTTGTCACAATGTCCAGGCACTCCAAGGGGATGGAGAAATGGTGACACAGAAAACAGGTGTTTGTAACTCACTAATATCCAAGCCAAGATCTCCACACTTATCTGTTCCGCAAATGTAAAGGGTTTAGGACTATACCTTGATGAGAGTGAAAAATGACTGCAAATAATGTTGCTCACTTTCCTTGAAGGAAAGTTTTAAGTTTGAAATTATTTTTAACCTCTTTGGTTACCAAGGCCATTGTTTGAACACTGGTAGGAAAGGAAAAAAATATTAATGACATGTGCTAATGAGCTAACTTTGTCACTCATTTAAAACTAAGTGATGTCAAGTGATTTGGCGCTCCCATCAAAATTTACTGATTCCTGTCCTTTCCCTCTCCTGCAATGATAGGTGATTATGAGTTGTAAATAAAATGGCAGAAAAATACTTGAAACTCTGTTTTGCCATACAGTGTTGTTCTGTTCTGTGAAATTGAATGGACAATTTGATGAAGAAATTTAAACAAATGCCTTATCCCTTTAACTGGTGATAGCTTACTATATATGTAGTGTGGATGAAAATTGCTTTTTTATTGCTGCTTGCAACGTATTACCCTAAAGAAGTAAATAATATGGAGATTTCTTTGCACCAAGGTACTACAGTGCTGTGTTTGGTTCAGAGGAGCCTGTTTAAGTCCTGAACCATGAATTCAGAACCACCATAGTGGCACTGGATTTTGACAACTCAGGAAAAAAGGGTTGCAAAATATTTCATTCATAGTTATTTCTGCTAATTAATATTGAAATGGTACAGATATGTTGAATTAAATAAAAATCTTAAAATTATTTTCATTTTTTAAAACATTTTTTATATATGTGGCTCACATTATGTTTCCATTGGATAACACTGTTTGAGAAAGTCTATCTGTAGTAATCTTATATAAAATATAATACCAGTCTGGATTCTCCAGAGAAACTCAACCAATAGGAGATCATATATATATAAAGAGATTTATTAGGAGGAATTAGTTGATTAGATGATTATGGATACTGGAAAGTCTTAAAATCTGCAGAGCAAGTGAGCAAGCTGGAGATCCAGGAGAACTGGTGGTGTAATTTCATTTCAAATCCAAATGCTGAAGAACCAGGAGAGCTGATGATATTAGTTCCAGTTTGAGGATAGGAAAGCTGATGTCTCAGCTCAAGCAGTCAGAGAGTGAACTATCCCCCAATGCTTTGTTCTATTCAGACCATCAATGGATTGGGTGGTGCCATATTGGGGAGGGCCATCTGCTTTACTCAATATACTGATCCAAATGTTGATCCCACCCAGAAAAACCTTCACAGACATAACCATAAAAAAATTTAACCAAATGTCTGGGCACCATCTGGCCCAGGCAAGTTGATACATAAAATTAACCATCATACATAAAGCAGAGAGGGCAAAAGTTATAAGGAAGTGAAAGAACCTATGGATTTAGATACGTGCAGTTCCAACTCACTCCAGCAGAATTACTCCATGATATGGTACTTTTTTGCTTTTTCCATGAGGTCAGAGAGGATGTAAGTCATAGCTGCATCATGGCAGCATGATTCTGGTGGAAACAGAGTCCTTGGAAAGGAATGACATTGTTTCTTTCATGAGCACAGATTTCAAAATCCTTTTAGCCAGAGAGAAGACACAGAAATAGATGGAAGGTACCTGCAAACAGTTTTGATGATGAATTGTTTTGAAGTTTCCAACATACCAAACTCACCGGCAAATCCTAGGAGGCAGACCTCTTATTGCTAATGAAGGTGTCAGAGTCTGCTAGTGGGCTGCAGCCACCATTAGAAGGCAGAGAAAGGTGCCTGTGTCAGCTTCCTTTGTCTGGCTTGTTCTGTGTGAACTGACCAATGAAGCTGTCTCCTTTTCTCATACTCATAACTTTTTTTGTTTTTTGATTTGTAGTTTCCACACTCCACATTTCCTTCATTTTGGGGGGAAATGGAGACATTTTCCTGTCTCCCTTCTTTTCATGTTTGTGCATTTTTTAGGATTGTGGACTGTGTGAGCTGTCACACCTGTGTTCTTCCCACTCCATAGCGTGGGCACCTGGGCTGATGACATGCACACACGTGCATATCACTTCACGCCACACCTCTAATCTACAGTGAGTCCTCCATACAACCTTATCTCACCTCTTTCTTTTTTCAGTTCTCTTTTCATAATTTGTAATGATATAGTGATGAGATGCCATCTCTCCCACTGAGTTATAACCTCTATGAAGAGGGGACCTTGGCTACATGTGCTCTGTGGTATTCCCAGGTCTGGTACAGATGAAGCCACTAAGTAAATGTTTGTTGGATGAACGAGTGAATTTAATGAAACTAGGGATTCTCTTAATGCTATTTTACTTATCATGATGTAAATGCCAAATCTTGGCAATCTTTTTTTTTCTCCTTTTCTATTTGAAGATCATGTTTAAGAGAGAAGGGAGGCAGAGCGATGGCAGAGGGGTTCTGCTGATTCTTGGCCATTAGTGATTGACAGTGTCTCATCTCACCTCTTGGCCTGTGTCTTCCTGTCTGCTTCTTGTTGTTTGGAACAGGCCTTAAGAACCAGTTTTGTCTAGCATTATTCCTTCCCACTCTCCACAGGGGTCTCCTCTCATTCAAGGCTTCATTCTTTCTGATAGTGATCTACCAGATGTGAGTGATCAACTCTTTGTGTTTACTATGAGTCATATTGTCTACCTTCTGTCTTTTTTTCTTTCTAATATCAAAATTATTATAAATCATACCTATCATTGCCTATATAAAACGACCTCTCTTGCATTTGCCTAGTGTTCGGTGTTATCTGAAAGTAATATTGGAGTCCTGTTTCATGGTTGTGTGTATTCACATCCTTGCCCTATTCTTTATATTTTTGTGTTGGTTTGTTTTATCTGGTAAGCAATCAATAATTATATTTTACTATTTGGCTCAACTTAAGAATCTTGGAATAGGATGGTTCTACTGTGCCAGTCTCATTTTTTTACTTGGCTTTGCATTGTTATGACCAAAAGACCCGACATGAGCAACTTTGAAGAGGAAAAGTTTACTTTGGTTCACACTTTCAGAGGTTAAGTCCATAGTTAGCCTACTCCATAGCCCTGCGTTCAAGGTGAGGCAGAACAGCATGGCAGAATGGCAGAGGTGAGCTGCTCCTTCTCAGCAGCCAGGAAGTAGAGAACTCCATTCACCAGGGATGAAATGTGTACGCCAAAGACTTGCCTCCAGTGACCTACTTCCTCTAGCCACACCCTACCTGTTTGAAGTTGTCATCCAGTTAAGCCACTCAAGTGGATTAATCCATTAATTAGGTTACAACTCTCATAATCTAATCATTTCACTTCTGAACATTCTTAACATTATTTTACACATGAGCTTTTGGGTGGTAGTACCTAACTCATAACAGTCGTAATGTATATGGCACATAATTTCTTTCAACTTTATTTTGGGGGTAAACACATCTTATTTTAAATTCTAAAGTCATTGTTTCTGTAGCTAGAAAGTATTTTCTACACTCTTTTATCTACTTTTTAGAGAGAAGAGTAAAACATTATCTTTTGGTTCTTCTTTCATGTTGAGGAATTTTATACCTCTTAACTCATCTTTTAATCCCTCCTTCCATTTTCCAATCTTATTGTTGATATGATTTCAGGTTTTGATCCAGATTTTTATTATAACTTTACACTATATGTGTCTCCTAAATAATAATAAATGTTAATTGTATCAGTGTTGATTGGTTAAGCAACTACTCAGACCATGTGTCTAGAAATGGCTAAACATCTATGAAGATATGCACTATTTCTGATCAAATTCTGAACTTAATGACCTGGCACGTGTTAGATAAAACTAAGCATCATATTTCAACCAGTGGCCTTAGTGCTGTGATTGGTGGATGCTAGAAAGTGCTGTAAGAGCACCTAGAAGGACCCTGACCTACTTTTTGGTGAGTCCAAGTAGGTACTTCTAATACTCTGAATTTCTGATCAGAAGAAGAGATGACTTCACATGTTTTTAGTTTCTTTTACTTAGTAGAGAAGTCCCTAGATTTCTCCTGACTTTTTGTTTGTTTGTTTGTTTTGCTTTGTTTTACAAAAACAAAATAGAAATAGGGGTGGACCTTGGGGCAATTATAAGGGCCAACTATTTCAAAGGCATTGCGCCAAGTGCTTTACCTCAGTTATATCTTTTAAAATCTCATAAAGACTCTTTATGAAAGAAGCTTTTTGCTCACTTCACAGATGAAGAAACTGAAGCTCAAAAAAGTTAGGTAATTTGCCTATGTTTGCATGACTTGAAAGTGATTTCTATCCATCAATGGCTCCCAGATCCCTTGACCCTTCCACCCCAGGACACTTAGGCTGAGAGTTTGAGTCCTAGAATGTGACTGTTGGGGAAGAAAGCCCCCTCTAGTTTACTGATTAATTATAATATAGAAGGCACCTCTTGTCCTCCAGGGAAGTGTGTGTTTGGGGGCATATGTGAATGTATAGGGGGTTACTAACAAGATTCTTCCTACTTCCTATTGTTTGGATCTCTATGAATTTATTAAAAGAAACATAAGATGTTGTCTTCTTTTTTAAACACTGGGAATTTCCTATCATGCTCAAAACTGGTGGGACTGTTTCATTCCTTTCTTCCACTGATTTTTAGGCTACCAATGTTTGTTTTACACCTCTGCTTCTTCGAAATAATTTTCCTATCTATTTCATTCTCGGATGCATTTAAAATATTTTTATTAGTGCTTTATAGTTGTATATAATAGCGGGGTTCATTTTGACATAATCACACACACATGGAATAGAGTTTGCCCCAGGAAGCCTGCAGTGCCTCCTCAATCCGTCCCTGTCCCCCTTCCTCGACTCATTTTCCTTCTATTTATTTATCAGTTTTTAAAAGACTGGTGCTTTATAGAGATGCATAAAGGTGGGATTCACTGTGGTGTACTCATGTATATACATAGCATAATTCTGTCCATTTCATTCCACAGTTCCTCCATTTTCCTGTTCCTCCTCCCTCTCCCCAGTCCTCTTCCTCTCCTCCATTGATCGGACGCATTCTTGACTACGAAAGGCAAAGATATTTCCTGGAGGCTCCTCAGTGAGCTCACTGACTTCTGTGGCCCTCTAGAAATTTCCCTGTGTGTTGCCACATAAAGCAACCTGATGGTTCCTTTCTTTGTCTTTGCAGAAGAGCTGATTTTGACCCTGCCTGGCTATTCCTCTCTCTTTGCTGCTATTCCTGTTAACCTAATGGTTTGCTAGTAATTAATTCTAATGAGTCCAGCAGGGATTTCACCTTCATTTCTTTGTAAACATTATCCTGAGGGTAAGCATCGCACACCACCCCCCAACACACACACTACAGTCCAGCGCCTTTGCCTGGGTTGATAGGCAGCTGGACGGTCCTAGGAGGGACACAGGTATCCTACGCCCCCAGATCCTAGTTCACAAAGGCTTTCTGGGAGAACTGACTTTGAGCTGAGGTCCAAAGGACTAGGGAGTGGGGCGGGCAGTAGCCAGCAGCAGGCAAGGGACAGGGAAGAGTATGTTGAACCAAGGCAATTCCTGCCCCACAAGGTTGTTGTGGGGCTCTGTGGGGAAGAGGTGGCACTCTTGCCAGTGCACAGGGCCCCACCTGGGTATCTGCTGCAAGGAGTGTCCCTGTGCCTCCCATCTGTGTTGAGAGGAGAGCTGCAAGTGGTGTGAAATTTGACCCCTAGAGTTTGGAGGGGTCTTCTGCGTATTCAACAAACCTTCATCAAGTGCCTGTGGAGTGTCCTCCAGAGCTGGGCTTGGCCCTGATGAGAGGCCTGGCTTCTGGTGGTCAATGTCACAAGGCTTCACTGTGTAGTGGTTTGCTCTTCGCCTACACAGCAGAGGAGAATTGATCAAAGCAAGAATTTTCAATTCCTTTTACCCAGGACCATGTGGTGGAACAGTCACTGGGGCAGGCAGCCCAGGTGGGCCAGGCCTCTGTGGCCAGCTTGTTTCCACTGCTGCCCTGGAGGGGGTGGTGAGTCCAGAGGGCTGCTTCTTCAGAGCTGCTCTCTTAGCCTGGTTTGGGAACAAGTAGATACCTAATGAATGCAATAGCATCATAGGTGCTATGATGGGAGGCTGTGGAGGTGAGTGACACACCAAGAAAGGAGGCCACATCTTCCTGGGATGGCCAGGAAGGCTCACCTTCTAATCACAGCAAATTTTTTTTTTTATTGATTGTTCAAAACATTAAAGAGCTCATGATATATCCTCTTTCATACATTAGACTCAATTGGGTTTTGAACTCCCATTTTTACCCCAAATACAGATTGCAGAATCACATCTGTTACATACTCACATTATTACATAATGGCATATTAGTGACTGTTGTATTCTGCTACCTTTCTATCCCCTACTATCCCCCCTCCCCTCCCCTCCCCTCCCATCTTCCCTCTCTACCTCCTCTGCTTTTGTTCAATTTTCTCCCCTTTTTCCCTCCTCCCCTTGCCCCTCATAACCTCTTATAATTTTGTGTATCATTGAAGGTCTCCTACCATTTCCATATGCTTTCCCTTCTCTCTCCCTTTCTCTCCCCCCATTCGTCTTTGTTTACTGTTAGTCTTTTCCTCATGCTCTTCCTTCCTGTTCTGTTCTTAGTTGCTCTCTTTATATCAAAGAAGACATTTGGCATTTGTTTTTTTAGGGCTTGGCTAGCTTCACTTAGCATAATCTGCTCTAATGCCATCCATTTCCCTGCAAATTCTATGATTTTGTCATTTCTTAGTGCTGCATAATACTCCATTGTGTATAGATGCCACATTTTTTTTATCCATTCATCTATTGAAGGGCATCTAGGTTGGTTCCACAGTCTAGCTATTGTGAATTGTGCCGCTATAATCATTGATTCCATTTGAACACAATGGTGTCTCTATTCACATGAAGCGGGTATCTTGCCTTTGTGTGTTAGTGTTTCATGTACAGGCACCTTTCAAACTCGTTTTTTTCATTTGAATGATTACAGGAGCCATTTTATAGACAATGAAGCAGACGTGGAGATGTTAAGTAATGTGCTGAGGATCCGCACAGCTGGAACACTCAGAGATGGGTTGAGGCCAGAGGCTTCTGCATCCTACCCTTGCTATGATTCCTTGCTATTCACTGCTAGCCTTGCTGTTCTGCCTTGGGTTATTCTACCATTTATTCTTGCCTCCTGTGTTCCAGGCACCATACCTGGCTCTGAGGACACAGCCAGGCTTCAGTCATGTGGTTGAGGCCTGATGGGGGGGGGGGGTCAACACACCCCTAAACAACTGCATATACAATGCGCCCCGGGGCCATGGGAGAGGCATGTGACTCCTTCTTGAGATCGGCCCTGCCCATCTGCTTCAGCACCACCGCCCCTCCCCCCGCCCCATATTACCCCAACCCCAGTGGCAGAAACTGCCAGCACTGCTCTTGGCCACTTTCAGCTCAGGTCCCCTGTCATCAGCTACCTTGTGCTCCATCCTGGTGGAATATGCTGTTCCTAAAGGGTGCCCAAAACTTCAGGACCTGACACTGGGAAAGAAGCCAAACCACTCTAGGCCTCGAATGACTCTAGCCCTCAGTTTCTCCATGTGTAAGGGGGAAAATGATTGTGCCACTGCGTGACTAAATGACATAAAACACATACAAGGCTTAGCTCAGGGCTGGCCTATAGATACTACACAGACAGGAGGTAAAAACCTTAGTAAGTGATCCTAAGAGTCCCTCAGGGAGCTTGTTAAATATGCAGGTGCCCAGGCCCACTCTTAGAGAGTCTGGCTTATAATAGTTAATGTTCAGGGTCTTACTCTTGTCCACGGAGGGCAACGTTTCCAAGTTCCTTTCGTGAGTTATCTCTCATCCTTCATTACAGTCCTGCAAGGCAGGCAGGGTGGTGATGTTCACTGCACCTCCCAAGAAGCTGAGGCTGACTTAGAGGCAGGTTGGCTGTGTGCACAGCTGTCAGTGGGAAATCAGGGTTTGAGCCCAGTGAGTTTGACTCCAGGGCCAGTACCCTGACTCCACCTCCACTCCGACCACCCCACATCTTCTTTTTCTAGACTCTTTCCTGTGTTTCCACCCCACCTTGTGCTGCAGCCTCCAGGGTTCCAGATTATCATTTCCCTGATATTCAGTGCTACTTCCTTTTAGAACAGGGTCCATCCTGTCCACCTATCCTATTTACCTAGCACACCTGAGCAGAGAGAGTGAGAGGGAGGGCGGGGGGCTCCCTAAAGCCCTCGCATCCCACAGAGCTGCTGGATTCTCTTCTGATAGTGACTCTGGCAGGACTGTGACCAAAGTGTAATTTGTGGGTTCATTTTCCTGAGAACACTGGCACTTCTTTGGGGGATTGGTAGCTATATGTGGCCTGGTGAGGGAATGGAAGAGGATTCCTGAGGTTCTGCCAAGTCACTGGGGAATTTGAATTTCAACACAGCTGATAGAGGCTGGCCCAACCCTTCTGTCTGACAGTCCCTTCCCCACTTAACCATCTACTAATGGCTTCTGATGCCCTAAGGCAGAGTCCAAAAGTTAACAGGGCCTGAGTCCTACCTGTTCACCCTACCTGCTTGTCCGGTCTACATTTTCCATTCTTTGCTCATTCAAAACCCTACAGTCACTCAGACCTTTCTAGCCTTGGAGGTGGAGGGCTTCTTCTTACCCCAAGGTCTGTGTCACTGTTTCCTCAGCTTGTCCTCCCCACCCTCTATGAGGAGCTTACTTCCCCTTTAGATCCCCGTGCACATGTCACTCAGGAAAGCCTTCCTTGACCCTCCAGGACAGCGAGGACCCTCGGTCACAACACCCCACACTTATTCCACGTAGCATTCACCACACTGTAATCTGGACATCTGACTTCCCCATGAGACAGTTCCTGGAGGGCCTGGCCTCTGTCTGCCCTGAGAGTTCTGTCTTCCTGGTGCTGACCTGGGGGCCTTGCACACAGTGGTGTTCAAACACTATCTGTGAAGTGGATGAGTCACTGGGAGGCCAGGGAGCCTGGAGGCTCCTCAGAGTTCAGCTGAAAGAGTCAGAGGGGGCAGCGGCGAGGCATGTGATGTTGTGATGCTGTTGTGGAGGTTGGCTTCCAAGGATCTGCAGGGAGTTCCTCAAAAAGAACTGTGCAGAACCTTAGCAGCCAAAGTAGGGGAAAACCTGGGAGTGAGGAAGCCAGCCCCCTTCCAAGAATGTAGTTTTCTAAGTTGGTTTCAGAACAAATAAAGTGTACCCCAATAAAGAGAAACTTATTATTCAGTAGAAAGAGTAGGTCAGTTCTTGGTGTTTCTTATACGGTGATGAGAAACCTAGAAATTTCTCTTTTTCACAGAGGTGGAGACTGAAACTCAGAGAAGGAAAGCAAGCTAAGACAAGAACACACAGCTAGCTGTGGACCACAATCAGGTCTCCCGGCTTCCAGACCAATTCTCATTTCATTACAACATGCTGCACTTTGATTTGGGGCCACTGTTGGAGGTGAAAAGAAATCATTAGAAAATGAATGTTTCCTGAAATATCACCTGCAATTTATTGCACTCAGAATTTCACACTGATAAATAACCTCTTTCTCATTAACATGCAGGCTCCCTACAATTAGCACTCTCATTTGCACTATGTAAACAGCTTCTAACTGTGCCTTTTACCTCTTTGTTCAAACAAAGATTTCTGTTAGCAAAGAAACAAGAAGGAAATTAGTAGCAGGTGAGAGCTTATTTTTAATTATATTGAGATTGACTGTTATTCTCCAAATCTTCTCTAATTCCCCCAAGATATTTATTTGCAGACCTGAGTTTTCAATCCATGAAAGCAGCAGCCATTTCTGATCTTTATTTACCAAATGAAAACACAAATGGCAGCAGTGGCTTTCTGGCTGGGTGCCAAGGGAGGCAGCGTGGGGGATGGTGCCGGATCTGGCTTTGATCGGAGAAGCCTCGCAATCAAAGTGAAGTAGGGAGCCCGGGAGATGTCGGTGGAGGGCAACCGTTTTGGCAGGTGATGGGCTTAGAGTCCCCAAATCAAAGTGTTCTCAGTAATAGCTCTCAACTCCAACCCGAAGTCAAGTTCAGAAGGATTTTAGTTTGTTTCCAAAGATGAGAAATCGTGGCTGCTAACGATAAAGGGACCGACTACCGACTTAAAGCATCTTATGGTCAGAATATTTCAAAGATTATTGAGGATCCAGGCTGAAAAAAAAAATCTGTCATTTTTTTGTGACCTTTCAATGTCCTTATATACACCTGGATATATACCTTATATACACCTGGATATATACACATCTCAAGTTCCTTTAACTATTTTTAAAGGGATGTGATTTCCAGGCCCCTTATTGTTGTCTTCATTCAGACACCCTGTAAGTCCAAAAGTCCTGCATCGAGTTATTAAGAATTGCATACAGTGATTCCAGCATTATCTGATCAGTGCCAAGAAAGGTAAGCCTAAACACCACCTTTATCCCTGCTGGAGACCTCACCTGTTCTCTTGCGGTTTTTTTTTTTTTTTTTTTTTTTTTGAGAAGCGCACTAGAATACTCTAGATTTCTTTTTGAAATCTGCTTCCTGTCCCCAGGAGCAGTAAAGACCTCTTACTGAAGGATTGGTTATCACATGCCAATATAATTTTATTTAGTATTTCTGACTTATTTCCATTACTGGTTAAATAATTTACATGTTATACAACAATTTCATTTTATGAAGCACTTCTGTAATAACTCTAGAAAAAAGGCAAGGTTGAGGTTGTTAATCCCATGTCACAAATGAGGAAACTAGTCCTACAGAGGAAATGGCATCCAATGCCACCTAGATGTTGGGATTCCTACCCTGTTCTCTGAACTGAAGTTCTAGGCCTGTTTTTCTGAGTCAACTGAACAAGCCTTTGGTTCCTTCACTGTGTCATTCTTAACATTCCTTTGGGGTCCTCCATTCTGTCATTTGTCCAATGACACAGGAAGATGGGAGCCCCATCATTGGAGAGAAGTTGTAACATGCAAGATTCACCCAAATTTACAAGCTAAATAGAGAAGGTGACTTTCAAAAAATGTAAGATAAAGAATTAATTTGAACTAATTTGTAATTCATGCTGTAACTACTTCTAGTGGTTTAATTAGAAGTTACATTTTGAAAAAATGCTTAAGGAAAGGATCTGTTAATTAGAAAGAGAAACAGTTGTACCTAAAAACCTAAGCCAGAAAGAGTTTTGCTATCAGTTTTCTGATGTCCAAGGTAAGAATTGAAACATAAGAGTTGAAATGTAGGAGTTACCTAGCTCTCCTTTTCTTATAAAAGGAAGCAAGCCATTACTGAGAAGTGCAACACCACCAACTAGGACCTGCCACTTTCATCATTATGTAAACAGTTCTGAACAGCATAATGAGCCAGGACTTCAACCAAAATTTCCAGACAGTCAGAGATCCCATTCAGGAGGTCTGAGGTGTATTCCAAAAAGCAATGCTTTTTAAAATTGCTCCCCAGATGCTTCTAGAGATCAACCAAATCAGTGATCTACTGACTGAGAACAGTGTCTGGGGATGCTTGTTAAAAATGCAGACTTGTGGCTGTGCCACAGGGATCCATGTGCCTGGGATTCTTAGTGTGGCTGGGCTTTTGATCAGAGCAGTGGCTTGTTAGCTGATAATCGGGGTTCTCAGGTGAGGTCTAGAAGGGCAAGGAAGCAGCTGCTACATTTTCATCTGACAGTTGGAAATGGAATTTGTAATCTCAGCAAGATAGAGGATCACGTCTTTGGGCCAGTCAGGGTTACCTATAGGCATGGTCCAACCTGTCTTATTTAGGTACAGGTGGGTTCCGATCAGCTGCTCAAGGCATTTGCAATCTGAAGGTTTGACACCAGAAGGCAAAAGAGAAGCACTTTCATCCAGGGAGATTTTAGAGGAGGGTCTTGTCAATAATCTGGCTAATCAATCCCCAAAAACCCAAAGGCCAAAGGTTTTCTCTGATATGCAGATGCTAGTTCATGATATGCAGGGGCTAGAGAGGAATAGAGATACTTTGGATTAGACAGAGGGGAGTGAAATGAGGGGAGCAACTATGGTGGTAGGAAGGATAGTAGAATGAATCGGACATTATTATCCTATGTGCCTATGACTACATGACCGGTGTGATTCTACATCATGTACAACCGGGAGAATGAGAAGTTATACTCCACTTATGTATGATGTGTCAAAATATATTTTGCTGTCATGTATACCTAATGATGACCAATTTTTTAAAAAAGTAATCTGGCTGATTACAAAAGCCGAACATGTCTGTTCAGTGGAGACTCAATTATTTGGTTCTGCATAACACTGCAGTTCTTCTGTCCTTCCACACCACTCAGTGCACCTCTGCATAATTCAATAAATTCACCTGTTAGCGTTATTTAATAGTGTGCATGTGAATGCTGAAGAGTGCCTGCATGCTAGAATTAATGTCAGTCTTAGACATGATAAATATGATTCTAGTGGTTCCGCGGCGAAGCTTCGCTAGGGCACCACTTTATTGTCTGTTGCCTCGAAGGCTTAGATCTCTTTTTCTGCCTTCAGTTCATAGGATGAAAACATGTGAAATCACTGGGATTTATATAGGCAGATTTGGCAGCTCTTCCTTTTTTCCCTTGGACTGTCAGATATAAATCAACGTTGCGGCACTCTTTCCAAGAATGTGTTAGAATGTGCATGTGTTTGGGGAGCAGACATGGTATTTCTATTATAATTTTGTTTGTTAGGTGTGATCTGAATTGTTTGGCTTTGTTTTATAACATTCACAATTTGTGGTTACTTAATTGGTTCTCCTCTGTTATCCCTACCAGTGACTGTTGGGTTCTTTTTTATTTTTATTTTTATTTTTTTTTGCCTCCTGCCTTTAACATTGGCCTGTCCCCTCTGACCCATCTTTCCAGACCTAACTCTGGTACCACTTTTCTCCAAAAACCTTTTCAGATATCTCTATACCAATCTTTCCTTGAATTTCCTTAAAATTCGTTGCCAGGACCATAATACCTTAATGTCTTATTGTAACAATTCCTAGTCATTAGCCATTTGTACCTTCAGTCTAGTACTGTGTTTTCAATTGTTCAGTTGGCCAACTGTTTCATATGTTGATCCTATTTTCCCACATTTTACATATATTTTTTACACCACTCCCTCCCAATGGCATGTGCCCAGGGCTTGAGAGATTCGGTGCATGACTGAATATTTACAGTATAATTTGTGAAGACTTCTACTTGCAAAATCTATTTAAGCTGCAGCAAGGATCATTTGATTATAACCTCCACGAAGACAAGAACCACGTGTGTCTTGCTTATTGCTACATCTCTAGTGCCTTGAACCACTGCTAAATTAATTCGTTGAATGACTTCTTTTGTCTAAACCTGATCTTACCTGAGCTCAGCTCACATGAATCTTCTCTGTAGAAATGGAAAGCAAGGTATTTCTGCCAATGGAGAAGCTTCTGAAATTTGGAAGACCTGGGGCCTAATCTTTTCTTTCCATTTTTCTAAGCCCATTTATCCTCCCTGGCATATCCCCAAAAATGAACATAACAAAAGAGGTCAAAGGGAAGCTCTGATTCTAAGAATTTAGAGGGGCACACCTTCCTCTTTAAGAAAACCCCAGTAAAATTTGTTTTTATAGGAATCTCCAATTATTCAAACTTGCCTTCCCCAAAAGAATTGTAAACCTTTTTATGTTCTCCCAGGATCCAGAAGCTAACATGAAATATTCCATCTCACATAGATTTTACTCACTAGACAAGGTCAAGTCGAATCCCTGTTAAAAATATCCTGAATATGGAAGAGAGATTCTAAAGCAATGAGAACAGAGAAAGGTCCTAATGTAAACATCTTGCCCTTCAACTTTGGGTGGGGAAAAGTAGAAATAAACAGACTTTGAAGCCTTCCATGCTTGAGTTTTTATATTACATGTTTATTACAAGGAAATTTGGGACTGTCCCTTCAACAACCACTTGGTCACCCAGGCTTCTTCAGAACATATTTCCCACTTAGTCATAAGAAACAGTTCAAGAGAATTAAGCTCTGGTGTCCCCCTCTCTCTGCTCTTTTGGCTCATTTTGATTTCCAACCAGTAGGATGTGTTCAGGTCAGCTTGCCCACACTCTCTCCCTAAGTAGCTGCCTTGTGGGTAGTTGGTCTTGTTGAGTTCGGCTCATGTGAGAACCTTGGCACTGGCCTTTATTCCAATCATGTGTGAGGGGACAGCAGAGCTGACTTCACTTTGAGTGCATTGAGAGGATGGTAAACAAATCGGACTTGACTAGGGTCGCTTCCTTTGAAAGGAGTTTGGCAGATGCCATAGACTGTCCTTCCATCCATCCATCCATCCATCCATCCATCCATCCATCCATCCAGTCCAAGACTTACTAGAGGTCTGAGGGCAAAAGTGGGAGGGAGAGAATGGCAGGATGCAGGAGGAGGAAGGACCAATGTATGGGGAGGGGGGAGGGAAGACTAAGCAGAGCCCCTCCAGGCCTAGGAGTTACTCAGGGAAGGAACAGGTTTCCAATGAGACAACCAAATCTGGAAGGAGATATTCTCCTTATGGATAAGCAATTGCATTCCACTTTCTCCACCATTTAGGGATGATTTTATTCCAGGTCAAGGACCAGAGTTAACTTATTAGAATGTTTTTTTTTTAAAAAAAGGCATAATGAGAACCTCTGGGTGGAAGTTACAGGGAGGCAGATTTGGGCTCAATACAAGGAATTACTTATAATTGGATCTATTCAAAGATGACCTCACTGCCTCAGGGCATTGTGAGTTCCCTATTCCTAGAAATGTTAGAGGACACTTGCTAGGAATGTGGGGGAGGACATTCTCTTTAAAAAGTAACAATTTAAAAGATGGAAGCGCTCACCTTTGTCTTTGGTTTCTACTGCAAAGTCTTATGATGAGGACAAGAGCCAGGATGGACCTTTCCTTTCTGAGACATCAGTTTCCTGCCTTTCAAAACCAGAAGGCTGGGCCAGGTACCCTCAAATTGCAGATGGGCTCTGGTACTCACCTAGTTTTGGGCTCCTGTTGCTAAAAGCACATCCTGGTGGGATGTTAGGTCCTCTGAGAACCTTAATTTGTGTCATTAGGGAGAAGAGAGAGAGAAAGCTCAGCTTTGGTTCCCATGACATCGTGAGTAGGTATCAAAGGCCTGGGAGACTTTCTTGGCTATTTCCCCTCCCAGCCTCATCTGTGGGCTCTGGGGGACCTTGGCAAAGCCCTGAGAGACACCATTGCCCAGCGTGAGGAAGACGAAGGCTCTGAGAAGCAGTGGAGGACTGCCTGTGTCCTGACAGTGCTGGGATTTCTGCCTCGATCATATGTCTGTGTTCCTAAATTGGAACTTAGAGGTGCTTCCTTACCTAGTCCTAGGGTTGATAGGTAGAAGTGGATGAAAGAGAAGGCCTACTCTCTTAGACAATCTCAATGCTCGTGGTATCTAGAGCACTGAATATTTAACTCTTTAAAATGTGTTTATTGAACTTTTTTTTTTTTAAGTTTCTGTGGGAGGGATCCCATCCCTCAGCAATGCAGGATGGGGAAAAAACACTTTCCATACTCATCATTCATTTTATCAGTATTTGAGTGCTGTCCGTGCACGAGCCAGTAAGATGTAAGCACTGAGTTCGTCTGCTAGCACTGCCATAATACAGACTGGGTGCCCAATATAGCAGACATTTATTTTCTCACAGTTCTGGAGGCTAGAAGTCCAGGGTCAAGGTGTCTGCAGGTTTGATTTCTCTGAGTCTTCACTCCTTGGCTTGCAGGGGGTCACCCTCCTACGGGATCCTCACATGGCCAAGCCTTGGTTTGTGCATGCTGTCTCATTCCTCAACTCTTCCAAGGACACCATTTCTGTTGGACTCCTGTGATCTCATTTCACCTTCATTGCCTCTTTCAAGGCCCGATCTCTAAGTACATTCACATTTGGAGGTATTAGGGATGAGGGGCAATTCAGCTCCAAACAGGCACTAAATTGTGACTTAGCAGCAGATACAATAATGATGAAAATGATATTTCAGCTGACAGGGAAGTCAAGGTGACGTAAGTGTCTAATATTATGGCAACCTCAAGCTGTGCGACCACAAATAAGAAACAGTACCTGTTCTCTCGATCAGTTTCCATTTAGCTGACTTGTTGGATGATGTAAACTCTCGATTCCTTCCATAAATTATTGCAAACAAGGCCTCCAGCTAGCCAAATGCTAGAGGCCAGCGGGCGCTTGTGCTGCCCCCAGGTGGGCACACACTCCCTGATAAATCTCCTGGGTTTATTTTCAAATATGGAAATGCCAGTTATGTTTGTAGTAATTATAGAATTTACTTGTATATTATGTGAATCAATGAAATACAAGTGCAAAAAAAAATTACTCTATGAAAACTAAGTGGAAGGTTTTAGATACACTTGATAATGGTGAACTCCGTTAATCTGGGTCAGGACGAAACATGATCCAAATCCTGGCTCATGTCCCTAACTTGGGGCATGTTATTTTATCCCTACAAAGCAGTGACATGAGGGTTGAAAGCAAAGACTCAGCTCTATAAAACTAGAAGGATCCTGTCCTTAGATTGGTTCACAAGTATGTACTTAGCTTATCTGAACCATCAACTCTATGAGACCATCAAGTAAGTATGTTTCTCTCACCAGACCCTAAAATACAGGCCCTAAAATCTCCATATGTTCAAAGTCTTCCTCTCCAAATATTTAAGAGCGTCGCCGCTCTCTTAATCACTCACACTACAAACTCTGGGTTCCACTTTGACATGTCCCTCTCCCTCCACAGTGCTACTCTGAAAGCCTTCTTGACTCCCACCCTGTCCTCCACTGAGGACCCTGTCTTCCCACAGACTTTCACCATCCCTGATGTGACGATGGCAGCATTCCCCAGCAAGGTGCGTCACTGTCTATTACCCACCTCTGACTCATTCTCTATGTTCTAGTGAGTTTTTCCCTCCCAAGTGCAGATTTAAATGTTTTGCTCTTTTGTTTCCTGCTTAAAATCCTTTTGAGGGTTTTCTTTGCCATAGAGTTCTCACTTTTTATGATGGCATTCAGAGCACTTTATTCCAACCTACCTTTCCAGACATTTTTTTTCTGGTACAAAATAACTCATATAAATTTTCCAAGGATTGTTGACTTTATTACACATAAACAGGGTCCAAATCCTGGCCCTGGTCCTTGCAGCTGGGAACTTTGGGCATTTTTTAAAATATTTATTTTTTAGTTGTAGTTGGACACAATACCTTTATTTTATTTATTTACTTTTATGTGGTGCTGAGGATCGAACCCAGGGTCTCGCATGTGCTAGGCAAGTGCTCTACCACTGAGCCACAACCCCAGCCTGACTTTGGGCAATTTTACTTTGATAAGAAAGTATAGTGGGAACATGGTCATTCAGAGCAAGAATTCAGGAGCCCTTCCACCTGGCTTCGTCCCTTATTGGAGGTAAGATCTTGTAAATGACTGTAAACACTCTAGACCTCAGGCTCCTCATCTTGCAAATGGGCTTCAACCTGTACAGTTGAATTTTAGCGAGGATTAATGAATTAACTCATGTACAGTTCTTAGGAATGCACATAATACATAGTAAGTGCTAGATGAATGGTTGTTACTATTGTATAAAACCTGGTGTCCAAATCTGTAAAATGGGGATAATATTAATTATAATTAATTTTTAATTAAATAAAATGATAAAAGATCACCCATATGAAAGCACCTAGCATAACCTCTGGTACCGATTAGCTATTCAGTTCTCTCCATTATCCAGATGCCAACTTAAAATTCAGTCCTCCATTAGGAGTTTTCCTTTGTTTATAGCAGTGATAGAGCACCAGCTTCAATTATGTTTTTTTTTCTCTTTCTCTCTCTTACATATACATAAAATACGTAAGTACTAGATACATACAGAGGTGTATATATTCATGTATTCTAAATTGTTGCCTTCTTCTCCACGGAGAGGGTGGAGAATTGTGAATTTCCATATCACTAACTCCCAAGGCAATCCCAGGCTCAGCTGGGGGGCAGTGCAGGTGGTGATCATGATCACCACCTCCTGAGACAGAAGCATGGGTCTCAGCCTCAGCCCTGCTTCTTGACAGCTTGGGGGATATTGGTGGATTACTGACTGACTCTGCTAATACCGCTCTCCACACAGGGCTGGCTGAGGAGTGGACAAGTAATCAAACACGAGGCACAGTGACTTGATTATAATATGAGCTCCATAAGTTTTGTCTGGCAATAAAAGTTCGGGGACATTTATTAACCTTGTTATCTTGGGAAGGTATAGGTGTCAATATTCTGATTATAGGCATTTTGAAAAAACCTAGTTCTTTCATTCCTTTAGATTATGATATGGATGGAAATGATCTATGAATTTGCCATTTAAATTTCAGTTGCTGGCCTTTACTGCTTCCAGAAAATCAAGACTGAAATGGGAAGTTCTATAAAGAAGGGGAGGGTAAGGACTACCTTCCCCATTTTCAGTGACAAATAAGACAGAGGCCACCCCTGTGATAAAGGAACGACCTTTTCTATCCTGTCTTTATTGAAATTGAAGAAATGAAATGAGCACTGACGGAGATGGGGTGATGTCACTCTATCATCTGCTATCCCCGAAATACCACTTCCTCTTGGTGGGGGCCTGAGGAGCCAGCACAGAAACCTAGCTCGGCCCCTCCCCAGGGGCCATCACCTCTTCAGAGTCTCACTGTCAATGGAGGAGTGTCACTGCCACACCCCTGGCTACACTTAGAGGAAATTTGATGTAATATGAACAAATACATAAGACATCAGCAGGAGGGCTTTGCAGACAACTTGTTTAAAAGGCATAAATGTATTATGCCCTCACCCTATCAGCACCACACACAGACACGTCCATGGTACAAAATAAAGTTTGTGCACCAGATCTGTGCAAGGCATTGTTTTAGATGGTGTGGGAAGTCATGGTGGGACAATTGCAAAGATTTCTCTAACAGTGCTCTCAAGAAAATTTATAATCCAGTGGGAAGACAAGAGTGTTCTAAAGTCATGGATACTCTGTAAAATGATGCATAATAAACCAGTGAGGAGTGAGAAAAGAGCCATGGAACTTTGAAGAGAGAAGGTGTCTGCTGGTGAAGGGAATCAGCATTTATTAAGAAATTACTGTGCCTATGACCAAGGGAAATGAAGACAGTAGGTTGAAGAGACCCCTGCAGCCCCATGTTTACTGCAGTTTTATTCACAACAGCCAAGAAATGGAATCAACCTCAATGTCCATCAGTGGATAAAAGGATAAAGAAAATAATGTGTGTGTGTGCACATGCACACACACGATGAAATACCATTCAGTCTTAAAAAGACGGAAATCTTGTCGTTTACCATGGATGAACCTAGGGAATATTATGTTAAGAGAAATGAAAATCAGGCACATTAACACAAATACCTCGTGATCTTAGTTACATAAAGAGTCTAAAAATGTTGAACTCACAGAAACAGAGTAAAATGGTGGTTCCCAGAGATGCTGGTCAAAGGACACACAATTTTAGTTAGACAGGAGTAATAAGTTCAAGAGCTCTACTGTACAAGGTGGTGACTGTGGTTAATGTTTATGTACTCAAACATTGCTAAAAGAGTAGATTTTAAGTGTTTTCACCACAAGAAAAGGATAAATGTGTGAGGTCACATGTATATTAATCAGCATATTTTAGCCATTCCAAAATGTATATTCATATCAAAACATGTTGGATGCCACAAATATGTACAGTTTTTACCGGGTAGTAGAAAGCTTTTCAAAAGAAGAGGTTTCTATGTGCCGGGGATTTTACCCATAGTATTTCTTCCACAGAAAAATCAAGTGAGAACAGTGTTAGTGGCTCTGCTACAATTTGCTACATTGAATCTTAGCTTAAATAACTTGCCCATGTGGTAGAGTTAGCCATTTTCAAGGTGTCATCTGGATCAGGGGCCTTGGCAGCTTTTGATTTGGGCTCAAAAAAGTGGAAAACTGGGGAAGAGATGGGAAGGAGAGGGTTGGGAAGTTTTTCACCCCAAGGAAAGGAGGGTGTGTTCAAAAGACCATTAATAATTGTGTTATTGTGCTGAGTGAATAAGCCAAAGAGAAGGAGAATCCACTCAGTCTCACATGTGGAATCTGAAACAGCTGGACTCATAGACACAGGGGCTGGGGGTGAGAGAACAGGGAGATGATAGCCAAAGTACATAAAGCCTCAGTTAGGAGGAATAAGTTTGATTTTTTTTTTTTTTTTTGAGATCTATTGTACAGTGTGGCAAATGTAGCTCTTAACAGTTCTGGGCATTTCAATATCACTAAGACAGGAAATCTGAAATGTTCATAGCACACACACAAAAAGAGTCAAATATTTGAGCTGATGAACTGATAAGGTAGCTTGATTTAATCATTGATCAGGATATTAAAGATCATAACATCACTTGGTACCCTATAAACATATACAACTATAATTCATCAAAATAAAATAAACATATGATTATGCCAGATCCCTACCCAACTCACCTGTCCCTTCCATACCATTCATTCTTTCATCAAACAAATCACGCACATTTTCTCTGAGATATGCCCTGCACTCGTCGTTAAGGGAGGCCTTAAACATGAGTCAAAATAAACCCTGAGAAATGCAAAACAGTACATAGTACATTCCATGCCTATTGTGGCATTGGTGTGTTAAGAATCATAAATTATTTTATTTAAAGGAGAATGGCTGAGGATGCAAAGAAGAAAAGGCACTAAATTGGGATTGGGGGAACTCAGTCTGTAACCATTCTGTAACCTCCTAACTTTGTGATTTGGAGCAAGTCATATGGATTCTCTGGAGTTAAGACTCTTCACAGGAGGAGTGAAAGTTTAACTTACATGGTTTGGAACATCTTCCTTCTAGTTCAAAACAGGTACTGAGGAGTTTTGCTAAATATATTTTGTTTCCGCAGATTCTTCTGAGTATTCTCCTCCAGATCTCTCCTTAGATGGCCAAAGCTCCATCTCAGGAGCATTTATTGAGAGCCCCCAGCCTGTCTCAGAGTGAGGGAGCAGGGGTGGAGGGGTGGGGAGCCCTGTGAACGGTCAGTCTCAGAGGAGGAAGGTGGACCTGGGCTCTGGCTCCAGGCAGTATGAGTGTCCCTGCCTGGTGGTCAGCTGACTGTGCCTGGGGAACTCCAGACTGGAAGATCTCGAGGGCTGTGTCTCTATGGATGGAGGTGACACTACAGGCTTGCATTATTCACCAAGCCACCAACTGTGCTTATAAAACATGACTGGTAAATTCTGGATAATTGGCTACTCTTGGGTAAAATTTTTAAAAAGTCACCAATGTTACTGTGCTTCAGTGCAGTGGGCATAACCAAAGAAGAAAATGGATTCATTTGAGGCCGTTTATTAAGTATTGAGGCCATTTATTACTACTGAATCCCCAATTCTTTCTTTCTGTGCTTGTAATAAATGTCAGCTTATTCTTAGACTGCAAATTCACAAACTAGCAGATCACTCCCCAGCTACTCTGTTGGAAGGCTGACTACCTAAGATCTTGTTTGTGTACAGAGCATTTAAAAGCATTGAGTTTTAATCCCACCCTTGACGCTAACTCTCTGGCCTCTTCATGCCTGAGTTTTCTCATCGGTAAAATGAGGCTGGACACGATCAGTGGTTTCATTCATTGGTTTGATTACCTTCTTACCACTGACTTCACATTTTGAAACATTATCATTCTCAACATTTGGTGTTAGTTACTAAGTAATAATCTGTTTCTCCTAGCAGGCTAATGTGTAATAGATGTATATATAACTTCTAGTCAATGAGGTACCTGTGACCACAGTGAGACGATATGATTCTAGACATGGGGAAGAAACATGATATTTCACCTCCGCTGGCAGCCTCACCACAGAAAACCTTGTGATTTCTGGAAAGATGTTGAAAGATGGAGAAGAGCTGGTGGAATCAAATTGCCAACAACACAGGTGGACCTGGGTTTAGATCCTCATTTTACCTTTTGGTAGCTGTGTGACTTGGTGCCAGTCACTCAATTCATCTGAAACTCATTATTCTCATTTTTAAAATGGAGATAATCATGGAATTGTCTGTCTCACAAATTTTTTTTCTAAGAGTTAAATTAAATGACACTTGGAAATTTGTTCACAACTGTAAATCTGATGTAAATATCAGTTCTTATTCCTAATACTGTAAATATTCCAGTTCCATATATCATTAGAATGTTTGTGACTTTCCTGACTTGGGTTCCACTATCCATACCATCAGATGTGAGGAATTGTCTGCCTAATTTTTTGCCACCTGCTCTGTTCCTATATTCATGGATACTTTTATTATTATTATTATAACAAAATAATAATTATTATTAAAAATATAATTAAACTGCCATCTTCACAGTGATTCACTGAGCATTTTAACCATTTTAAAGTGTACAGTTCAGTGCCATTATTATATTCACAATGTTATATACCTATCACCCCAATCTAGCTTCAGAATATTTTCACTACCCCCCAAAAGAAAATTTCACACCGATTAAACAATCACTCCCCATTCCAACCTTTCCTCCCCTCCAGCCACTAATGACCACTAATCTGGTTTGTGTGTGTGTGTCTGTAGATTTACCTATCGTGGATATTTCATATAAATGAAATCATGTTTCAGTAAGCTTTCCATCCCTATAACGAAATACCTGATTACCTGAGATATTTAACTTAGAAAGAGAAAATGTTATTTGACTCACAGTTTTGGAGTTTCCAGTTCATGACTGAATGGCTCCATTACTTTGGGCCTGTGGTGAGCCAGCACATCATGGTGGAAGCACTTGTGGAAACCTGCTCATATCACAAGCCAGAGAGCAAAATAGAGGAAGGGGATGGGATCCCGCAGTGTCCTTCTAGGGTATGCCCCCAGTGAGCAAAGGACCTCTCACTGGACACCGCCACCTCTTGAGGGTCCACCACCTCCCAGTAGCACTGTTTAGTGGTCATCAGTGGCTGGAAGAGCCCTGGGGTTCGTCTTAACTCTGAGCAGAACTGGTGCCCATTCCAGAAATCCTCTCAGTTAAGAGGCCGAGGCCCAGTTCTGCCCAATAGACTGCACTTCCATCTTGAATTCAGGTGGGCATGTGGATTTTGTCAAGTTTTCCTTTCAAAAAGGCTAACGTTTATTGTGCTTCATATCAATATAGAGTACAGGTTTGGGACTCAGATGATATCTTTGCCACAAAAGATCCCCTATTTTTTCAAAAAGTTAGTTACCTCTCTTTATAGCTTCTTCTTCTGTAAAATGGTAATAATAATTCTCCATATTTTATCTTCCTTACAACAGCCCTCCCTATTCAACGAAATAAAGTAGGTGAAACACCTAGGGTGCTTCCTGAAATAGAGACTTTTGCCCAGGAAAGATGGTGGATGATTTTGTTGGCAGAACACTTGCCAACTGTCACTCTGTCCTGAAGTAAAACCCCTTTGCATGCTGCTTAACCGAGGGGAAAAAGGAAGCGTTCCATTGCATGTGCTGTTTTAGTCAGAAAAAGAAGGAAGTGGGATGGTGTGCTCTGGGGCTCCAAGAGCGAGCTGAGCTGTTTCAGCCCCACCGATATGAAGGGGCTGAGGTCCCTCCTCTCTCTATTTTAAGAAGCATTCTGGATTTCCTGGGATTAGAGTTATTTGTGTCTTGTTTTGGCCTTCAAGGCAGAATCTCCCTTAGCCAGTTGCTTTCCTTAATTCTTTGAGGCAGTTCAGTGCCATTAGCATATTCAGAGAATCCTTCCCTGGTCTTGCTTTTACCTTTCCCTCCCTAGCCCTGTCACTCAACTCTCCCTGCCCACCTTCATTTTTCTTCATAGCACTTAACACAATTTTGGATTCTCAATGCATAGAATAGTGCTTAGCACTAGCACTCAAGAAAATCTCTCTCTGGTAGGAAAATTTATATTTCCTGCCTACTTGATGTTGCATGTGACTAAATGAACCATGTAAGTGGAAGTGACAATATATCATTCTTGGGCAGAAGCTTAAAGAACCAATGCATACTGTTGCCTTCCCTTTCCTTCCATTGGGCATGCAGTGATATTTGAGTTAGAGGCTGCATTGTCATCCTGAGTATAGAGTGACCCCAGTGAATAAAGCCATCTTTGATTTCTGATGATGGGCATGTTGAATGAATAGAGTGACAGAGTGATGCTACTGAGATCACTGTTTTAAGCTGCAGAACCTAGTGGGTTGTTTGTGACTGCAGCACAACTTAGACTTTCCTGACTGATACAAATACCAGCTTTATAGTTTTGTCTTCTTACTCACTGTTTTCAAGGGTGAGATCTGGTATTACTTATCTTTGAATAAAAGATCAATGGTTATTAAAAAATAGATGTAGTATATAGTATCATCTTAAGTCACACCTAATTTATTCTCAAGAAGTCTATAGGACAGTCACTGGTGAATTTCTGCTTCATGTACTGCACTGTGGATACTGAAGAACAAGATTAAAATTTAGGAGTCATTTCCTTCAGAACAGAGGTCTCTCCACATGAGACCTCCCTATCCCACTGTACCCTATCTCCAGGCCCTATGTGGTTTTCTCAGTCAGCCTCCCCTGAAAAGGCCAAGTCTTTGCTATTTCTGATCACATTTTTCTCATGAAATAAACAATTATTTTAATGCTGTTTCAGGCTGTTTCAAATATTTTGTGAAGAGCAAAGGGGGAAAGGATTTGGCATCTGAAGACTTTGATTTAGTGACCCACTTACTAGCAGTATGATACTGGCTAAATTACTTAACTTTTCTGTGCCAAAAGATTCTGGCTATTAAATTGTGAGGCAATGTGAGTCTAAACAAAATTCTTGTGGCCAAATGTGTTTTGGAATTCAGAATTTCTAAGAATTTAGAAAGGTAATATGTTGCACATGATGTAGAAATCAAAAAGCCCATTAAGGACCTGGGAAACCGTCCAAAAGCAAATACATTAATATTTCTGCAGAAAATGTATCAGTATTCAAGTAAGGGGATAAAGACTGTGAAGAGGCTTTCTCTTTATATGAGTTCTCCCAGAACTTGTGATTTTTAGAGTTAAAAAAAATTATGGATGAGGTATTATGAACCTAGACCTATTTTTAGGTTTTAATAAGGTATACATGATATATGTATTAAAAGGATGCTATTTACAATGTCTCAATGAATATTAGACTAGTTATATCTTCACATCACAGAATTGGCAGTTCATTTAGTGTATTCAGCACAGCATTTAAACAGTAACAACAGTGTTTAACAAGGGTCCCCTCCAGGTTTGTCACTGTCCTAGGCACTGCTACTTAGATCACTGATGAATCAAGGATCTACTTTTTCCCTTCAACTTCTTTTCCAAAGGCTGCATGTGCTTTTCTATGCAGTCTTGGTCCATTCGGGCTGCCCTAATAAAACACCTTAGGCTGCTGGGTAACTTATAAGCAACATATATTTATTGTTCACAATTCTAGAGGCTGGGAAGTCCAGGATAAAGGTGCCTGCAGATTTGGCATCTGGTGAGGGCCCATTCCTTACAGAGGGCACTTTTGTGTGGCATCGTCACATGAAAAAAAGGGAGTAATCTGCCTATGATCTCTTTTGAGAGGGTAGTAATTCTATTCATGAGGGCTTTCCCAGATGTCCCACTTCTTAATACTATTATATTGAGACTTTGGTTTCAACACATGGATTTGGGGTGACATGAAGATTTAGACCATAACACCTTTCTTATATACCTACCCACCCAGAAACAGTTTCTTAGGCCTACTAAAATACTTCACTATTTGGGGCTTTAAATGATATGCCAGATGAATTTCCTACTTTGCAGAACAAGTTAGACCTAGAAAGTCTTCTTCCGGTGAGGTGAGTCATATTCTGAGCGGGAAACCTGGCACTGAGGCATAATTAACATTCAGATTGCCCCCAGTTTCTATGGAGATGAGTCTAGCCCCTTCGGGGAGCAGTGATGGATGTGTAATCTTGAAGATAAGTAACTGACAGGTAAGAAAATTTTCTTTCTCATATGCATTAATTATTCACATTCATTATTCATCAAACACTGTGAATTTCTATTTAGAAATTGGACCAAATAGTTAGAGAAATTCTCCCTGGTCCAACTCCTATAATCAGATGCTTCCGTGGACTGCTGAGAGTCGGAGGGGGTCTGCTGTTTGGTCTGATTTCATAGCATGTGCTTGTTTAAGAGATGGAATAAGGACTCAACACCTTTTGGACTACAGTAGAGAAGGCTTTGGGGGGCTTCTGGCTTCGTGGTCATTAATATTTCCCTATAACTGTTTCCACCTGTAGACTGGAAGCTCAGTCCTTACCTGTGTGGCTCACCACTCTGTTCCCAGCTGTGTACTATATCTTATCATGGAGTATAGACTGGGCAAATTTTTCTTGAATGAAAGAATAAAGACATGAAGCTTAGGTCCAGGGATGAGCAGTCGTGTGGGTGATCTGGCTTTGGTTCTTACAGAGGGATTGCTGTCCTCACCCACCCATTCCTGGCTAAGAGAGGACACACCGAGAGGAAAAGAGAGAAGGTAGATGAGGCAAGATACTTCTCCCAGCACAGGACAGGCACCCGCTGGGCACATCATTGAGGATGTTTCTGATTCTGACACTGCCTTCATCATCAACTTCCCTGAACCTAGACTTGTTCCTTGCCTTAAGGGTCTCAGGGAACAATGGGAATTGCTAGTTGCCTCAATGGGCCAGGCTGTGAAAGGACACAAGGTGCCAGGAGCCAGTCTTGGTCCAAAGACACTTCTCCAAGGCTTAGTTTACAAAAAGCTAATTCTCTGAAGGCCTATTTATCCAGTGACCAATTTACCAACACCATGCTTTCTAGGATTGACTTAAAACGTGGATTCAGCCATTAGTGCTCTGTGGAAGGGTGTCAAAAGCCTTTTGAGGAGATTTCCAGTAGTGTCTTTTTGCTCTGCATTAGTCTTTGTTTCATCAGAGTTGTTTTTCTATGTCAGGTCAAGGTTTTGTGTTTTGTGGGTTTCTTGGGTCTGTGACTTTTGCACATATACCCCGTATTTCAATCAAGCATTATGCATGTCTCAAATGTTGAAGATATTATAAAAGATACAGCAGGTGTCTCATCAAATGCATTCTAAACCCATTTTATTGCCTAAATACTTGTTAACTGGTTCAAACAAAGTCAAACTGGTTGAATTTGTTTGGGTTTTAAGCATTAGAGAAACGCTTTAGGAACTGAATTATTAAACACATAAGAAATTGGTGTCCAGTCACCTTGGACTGACAGGTCTAAGTGGCTGAAGAGAAATAGTCACAGGAAAGCTAACAACTAATTATGCTGATTAATAACATATCTTTTCATTCATTCATTAATTCAACATGTGGAGTCCCTTTGTAGTGTCAGGCCCTCTTCTAGGCTCCTACTTTAGAGACTCTAGCAGCCAGTCTATTATTTTGGACTCTTGGTAAGATGTAGTGTCTGTTCCGTTGAATTCATTGATTTCATTTTCATTCGTTCTTTTAACATGCTCACCTTCTGCTTTCACAACTAAATCTTATCAGTCTATCTTATTTTCATGAAAATGTCCTTTCTCATCTCATAAATGCTTATTGAATGCTTAGGGACCTAAGTTTTGTCCCCCAGCCCTTTCTGGCCGTTCGTGCCCTCACAGCCTTTATGCCTTCAGGGCCATATGGATCTGGAGACCTGCTTGCAAGTCTTGATTTCCCTTGTCAACTGTGAATGTAGAAAACCATTTGACCTGCTCAAGTTCAGCCTCTGCCTCAGTTAAGGAGGCTAATGAAGCCTAACTCACAGTGTTATTGCAAATATAATGGAGCTGAGAGGACTTTGTGAGTGATAAAGCACTAACGTGAGACATGATAATAGCTTAGGCTCCTACAGGTTCTAATGCAGCAGAAAGACAAGTATCAAGGATACAAAAGAGAAAGCAATTAGGGAGATCAGTCAAGCTTTGCAAAGCAGATATAAGGAACTTGGTCTCTGGTTTAGGGCTTTCTAGGTGGAAAAGAACATTCCAGGCAGAAGATACAGATAGCCAGATTCAGAGGCAGCAAAGAGCCCTGTGTATTTGTGATTTAGTGACTAATGAACAGGAATCAAAGTCATGGGTGTTGATAGGTTAGGTTGGAGTCAATCTTCCCTTCCTCCCTCCACCCCTCCTATCTTCTCTTCCTTCCTTCCTTTCTTTATTCTTTCTTTCTACTGGAGATTGAACCCAGAGACATTTTATACTGAAACACATCCCCAGCCCGTTTTAAAAATTTTGAGACAGGGTCTCACTACATTGTTGGGGCCAGCCTCAACCTTTTGATCCTCTTGTCTCAGCCTCCTGAGTCACTGGGATTACAGGCATGCACCACCATGCCCTGCTGGAAGCCAGTTCTTAAAGGGTTTGTGTGCCATATTAAAAGTTTGAGCTTTCTTTAAGGGACCACTGAAAAGTTTCATTCACCACTCCTTCTACAAGTAAATTTTTTTTTCTCTGTGTGTGAGCCAGCGTGCGTCAAGCACTGTTCTGTTATAAACACTCACAATACATCAGAAGAATAATCAAAAATAATATCCAGGTATACACCACCATTAAGAAAAGAATAATTACCAATACTTTTGTGACTTTCTGAGTTCCCGCTTCTCAAAGGAATCCTTTTCCTTGCTCCCCAAGACTAACTCCAAATCCAAAGTTTGTGTTGTCTTTTCCTTATTTTTCATTATGGTTTTACATATGTAAAGAAACAAGCTCAAGGAGTATTTGTTGAATAGATAATTAAACCTCTGTGACCCCATGTGGGTGATCCTTTTTTTCAGAAATTACTACTACTCCTTGTTGTATTTTATAACTGGGAGTGGGTTGACTTCTATGCTGGTGTGTATCTGTTTGAAACTGTCCCATTTATCAGTGAAGTATCTTTATACAAATTACTCTCAGAACCTCTTTTCTTTAACATAGCAACTATTTATCATTCCTATCTCCATTTTCCATCTTTATCATGTGTAAATCGAATAATTATAATTGTAGGCATTTTGTGTTTTGTGCTTGAGTTGGTTTTTTTTGGCTTCTTACTATTTTGCAGTGTCTGTATTTCTAGATAGTCTTTGTATTAATTATTTTTATGACTGCACAATATTCTATCAATAAAATATATTATAATTTGCTTTATCATAATTAAATCGCTGGATATTCAGGCTGTTTCCCATTTTACACTATTATGAGTAACATTGCTGTAAAAACGTCTTTACTCATAAGAATTTTTTTTTTGTTTTGAATTATTTCCTTAGGATATATTTTTATGAATGAGATTACTCAATTAAAGGCATATTTAATTTTGTGGTGCTTGTTACCCACGGGGCTTACTTTATATATATTAAAAAAAAGTTTATTTTTTTTTCTGATTATGGAAAAGTAACTCATGCTCATTATAGACCATACGGAAGAAACAGAAATGTATGCAAAGACCAAAAATTCCCCATAACTTTAACCCACAATGGTAACCATTATTAATTTTTAAAATAATTACTTTAAGCTTTTAATCTGTCATTAAAATTTTGACAAATTTCCTTCAATTTTCACAAAATTGAGACTATATATTGCTTAGTATTCTGCTGCTTTTAAAAACTGGTCTTCAGTTTTTCCCCTCATCATTAAAAATTTTTCCAAAGAAGTGTTATTTCTCACTTTATACTGTGTTATGTGGATGATGATCAATCCTTTATTATTGTTTTTTTTACTAGAATAAATAACCCCATAAGGGAACACCCCCATAGAAACCTTTTTGAGAATTCGAATTATTTTCTTAGCACAAATGTTTGGAAGTAAAACAGTGGATGAAGTATACAAAACTTGTGAGTGCTCGATTCATGCAGGAATCAGGCTTCTTGGAATATTCCTTTGAAAGCCACTCAGTATCTGTGTCCTATTGTTGCTATAATGAATTCTCACAATACAAATACACCTTATAGTTCTGGAAGTTAAAAGCCAAAATTAAAAATTGGGTCTCACTGGGCTAAACTCCAAGTGCCAGCAGGGCTGCATCCATTTCCTTGTCTTTCCCAGCTTGTAGAAGCTGCCCACATTCCTTAGCTGGTGGCCTTCTTTCTCCACGTTCAAAACCAACCATGTTGGACCAAGTCCTTCTCACACTGTCATTGCTGGCTCTCTCTTTTCTGCCTCTGTCTTACACTTTTAAGGACCTTTGTGATTCCAATGGACCCTCTTGGACTTCCAGGGTTTATCACATGCCCAGAAACTAAATAGTTGGTGAACATCTGACAAGATGTGGAAGCAGATCCCGTAGAAATGAGCCCTTATGAGTCAGCATCCTCATACTAAAGAAAACATTCAGCCTTTGTTTTGGGATTGGTTAACTTCACTTAGCATTATATTCTCCAACTCCATCCATTTACCTGCAAATGCCATGATTTTATTCTCTCTTTTTAAAAATTTTTAAATTTTATTCTCTTTTAATGCTGAGTAATGTTCCATTATGTCTATATACCAAAGTTTACCTATCCATTCATCTACTGAAGGGTATCTGGGTTGGTTCCACAACTTAGCTCTTGTGAATTGTGCTGCTGTAACATTGATGTGGCTGTGTCCCTGTAGTATGTTGTTTTTAAGTCCTTTGAGTATAAGCTGAGGAGTGGGATAGCTGGCGATGGAGGGGGAGCATGGGAGGAATGGAGGAACTTTAGATAGGGCAAAGGGGAGTGAGGGGAAGGGAGAGGAAAAGGGGTAGGAATGATGGTGGAATGAGTTAGACATCATTACCCTAAGTACATGTCTGAAGACACGAATGGTGTGAAAATACATTGTGTTCCATCAGTGACTTGAAAAATTGTGGTGCTCTATATATGTAATATGAAATGAATTGCATTCTGTCAGCATGTATAACAAACCAGAATAAATAAATAATAAAAAAACAAAAATGAAAAATAACACAAATACCATGATTTTGTGTAGAGAGGCAAACTTCCACCTTTCCACAAGCCACTTAGTTGATTATTCACTGTGTGATGTTAAAAATAAAAAGGCATCCACTCAATAAACATTGATTAAAATTTTGTTTAATGTTTACTGTTTGCAAAATACAATATTAAACCTATAAGAGAAAAAAAGAAAGAAAAAACGAAAGAAAAACAAAAAAGAAAGAAATGAGCCCTGGGCTGCTGGAGTTCTGCTGCTGTTACTTTGGACTTGGGCAAATCTCTCAGTTCCATTCTATTCCATTCAATTGGCCTTTATTGTGTCTCTGTGACATGTCAGGCCCTAGGAAACATGCTGATAACACTCCAAATCCCTGCTGTCCAATAGCCTTCAAAATGTCCCTCTCTTAAACCGTACAGTTTTTGTCTATAAAATAGCAACGATAATTGTATCAATCCCAAAAGTACATGCAGGCAAATTGTAAAGAGCAATTCAAATGTGAGGACTTCTTGCTATTTTAAGTGTTTAACAGTTGTTTTCCTAAGAAGACAAGGCGGCTGGAGAAGATGATGCGTCTTGATAAACTTTTCTTCCGTCTTCTGTACGTGTGATTTGTGATATGAGATCCACACCCTTGTCAGAGAACCTCTGCATTTCTTTTTCTAGATGTTTCCCAAGGGGTGTAATGATACCTCTGTCTTCGGAGGGGGTGATACCATTTTCCAGGCCTGTCTAATGGATATTTCTGGTCCTGCGAACTGGCCAATAGGATTTCTTGAATCATCGCCCAGTGCGGACCCAATTTATATTTGGAATTTCATGCCATCTTGAAGGAATATCATCCAGTGCCAGGGTCTTCTCTGAGCTAATTGGGCTTTGGCAGTGATGTCACTCGGCGGTGGGCGTTTGTGGAGAATATGGCAGCGACAGTGCGAATCTCGTCTCGGCAGTGTGTGCCCATGTGTGCAAAGAGGCTGCTCCCCTCACGTGCAGCCACTCCGCCTGCTCAAGTTTCGATTCTGGTCCCTTTCTGAGGATGGGAGATCAGCAGGCTATTTATAACCCATGGCTAGAAGCTTTCCTCTCCTTCCTCCCTGTGTCCAACTGCTTCTCCTGTTATTAGTATGGCTGAAAAATATGGCTTAAAATGTGGGCAAAGACATTATCAGACTTATCCAACTTTTGATAAGTAGGAAACAGTCATAGGATGATGGAGGGAAGCCTCTCTTGAGTTTGATCCTAGTTCTTTGGAATCAAGCAAACCTGTTTTGGATGACTGCCCAGACACTCTAGCTGTGTGTGTTGAACAAGCTTATTAACCTGTCTGAATCTCAGTTTCCCCATCTATGAAATGAGGAAGATAACTGTTTGCCTTATTGGGCTGTGGGTTAAATGTAATCCAGGTTTATGGCTGTCTGCCTAAGTCTGATGACTTTGCAGACCTCAGATTTTCTTTCTAGTCTGTCGCATAATCCTCATGTCCCCTAAAGAACTGGGGAATAAGAAAGAATTTTTCTGGTGATTTCCTGGGGGAGATGGAGAAGATTTCATCACATGTCCCATAGTGGGACTTTCACAATCCACAAGATCCCTCTCTACACCGTCTGCAGCTTCTCTACAACTTGTGAACAGTTCAGTCCTGCTCCAGTCCCACACACCATTGCATAGGTCACAATCACATTGTTCCTTAGCCATTCAAAAGTCCTGACATTGAGCAAGCAGCCAACTATCGATGAAGAGGAATCATAGCACTGATTTGCTTGACTTCACTGTCTTCTGGCATCTAATTTCTTACCTTAACAGGTCTCTCAAAATATTGCTTGCCATCCTATTCAGGTTTCCATCCTGAGAGGTGCTTCAAGGGAGAACACAAAAACAGCTTCCCCTATATTATTTATTTTAGATCACACCATACATGCAAAACACTTTATATGAGGCCTACACGGAGTAGTACTCAACAAACAAAATTTGATTTTCAAGGAAGAGTGAAAGCAATGTAGGGAGATACATGGCTTTGATACATCTGGAACAATTGCAATTCTTAGGAATTGATGTCTTTGGCCCTTAATTATTAACATTCTGTTAGAAAAGGTATTAGCAGTTTTCAGCCAGAAATACCCAATGCATGAAAGTAACCAACAGTATGTCACTCAGGGTTCAATATCCCCTCTGGAGACCTGGACACAACTCTTCATAGACAGCTTAGAAAGCTACCATAAGCTTCTAAATAGCAAAGGTATGGGCTCTCCTGTGATTTTATCAAATAAAACATACACTTGGCCACCATTTTGTCCTCTCCAACAAGAAGTTCCATTGATCCAATGTCTCCTCACACCAATACCCTTCAGTCTCTCAATGTCCCTTTGGGAGTGGTTGCTGATGATCTTAGCTGGGTTAGTTGAGCACCATCCCTTTCTGAGTCATATTAAGTCTGTTTGGACTTCCATTCACCCTGGTGTGGCTTGTCAGCTATTCTGCTGGCCCACTGTCTTTCTATCCATTTAACCACAGAGAATGTGTTCTGGGTTAGACTTTCAGCCAAAGTCTGGGGAAACAGAGGGGGGAAAAGCATGGTTCTCAGAAGAACCCAACTACCAGCCACAGGGAGAAGCCAACATTGGATAAGCTGTGTGTTCAAAGCAGGGCAGATGGGAGGGATTCAGTTTGCTTGGGAAGCAGGAAGGTTTCAGGAGCCCTGAAAATTAATGTGGGCCTTGGGGTCCAAGAAGGGATTTTGTTAGGCCACGAAGCAGATGATACCAACTGTGCCAGACTTCTTGGGTGTGCCAGCTGGAATCCAAATGAGAACTCTAAGAAGTGGGAAAGGAAACTCAAGGGGACAGAACCAGGGCCTTTCATTCTGTCAGCCCTTCCCGTATGGAGACCTGGCTCTGTGAGCTCTAGTCACATAATCCTCATGTCCCCCAAGGGGACCTCTGAAGGGCTTTGTGTTTCCCTTAAATGGAGAAGACCACTCCTTTTTATATTAGGATCCTTATCTTTCTTAAACAGAGAGGGTAAATGCACCTCTGTGTTTGCATACTTAGGAGGTAACAAACAGAACCTAAACTCAGTGCCTGCCACTAGCAACTAGCCCCTAGGATGTGGTCAATAATTGACACTTGTCGCATAAACCATGACTGAATGAATGAGTGGGTGAATGAACCCAACCTCCTGGCTCCCATGTAGAGTTCTGCTCTTGTCACTTGTCACTCTTGTTCGGTCACCTAACTAGCATCACTATCCCAGCAGCACCCATGGCGTAGACATTCAGGCCTCTGTGAACCCCTGAGTTTGTGGATGCCTCTGGAACAGAAACTTCTCCCTTACATGAAAATTCTACATGGGATAGGAAGTCCACCTAACAGTTTAAAAGTTGCTTTCTTTCTGCCTCCAGTCTCAATTCCTCTCGCTTTCTCCGGCGCAAGGAGGGCAGAGGCTTGGCGTAGTCGGACCTCGAACCACACTCACAGGCTTTCCCCGTGGCCTTTCTGTGGTGTGCAGGCCAGCATTGCTTCCCCAGCTCAGGGTTCTCATCCTTATCTCTCACTTCATTTACTCTCACATTCAGCTGAGTATCTGTGGAGAGCCTCTTCAGAATCAGACCTTATGCTGGGGACTGAAGAGGCAGGGATACAGAGTACAGACGGCGGCCTCGCCCCTTAGAGTCACTATCAGGTAGAACAAACAGGAATCAATCAAAGGTACGCATGTGATTATGTAACGGTAGTTTTCATAAGTGTCACAGTGTCACAAAAGGGAAGTAGAGGATGGTGGGATTGTTTAGAATCTCATTTGTTTAGAAGGGTGTAGGAAACAGTTCAGTAAAGAGTTAGGGGAAGATGTTCCTGGCAGAGTTGACAGTGTGGGCAAAGTTCCTGGGGTGGGACAAAGCTCAGCCTTCTCAGGAGATTTAGAAAGGCACATGTGGCTGCAGTGGCCTGGCTTGCCAACAGCCCTCCACTGGCCTCCTACTGCACGGAGAGCGAAAGCCAGCGTCCTCACTCTAGAGAATGAGACCCCAGCCAGTGAGCATCCCTGCTGCAGCTCAGAACTCGGTTTCTCACCGCCTTCCCCCTTTCTCCCCACCAGCCTTATTTTGCTGTTCCTCAAAAATAACATAGTTATTTTGCAGGCACCTACATTTTTTCTCTCTCTGCCTACAACACCCTCATACCAGATATCTTCATCGCTCACTCCCTCGCTCCATTTGGGTTTGTGCTAAAATGTTACCTTATCAAAGAGGCCTTCTCTCTCTGGTGACTCTACCTACCGTAGTGACCCTCCCTACTCTCTGTCCCATTACGCTGTACGGTGCCCCCCCCCCTTATTGTGGAGGATATGTTCCAAGACCCCCAGTGGATGCCTCAAACCACACATTTACTAAACCTTCTACATACCTTATGCTTTCCTAAACACACACACACACACACACACACACACACACACACGCATATATATAATGCTTCATTTATAAATTAGGCACATTAAAAGAGTAAAAACAATAGCTAATAATAATGCAGAACAAGTATACCAATATGCTATAATAAAAGCCATTTAAAACTTATGTGTTGTTTATTTCTAGAATTTTCCACATAATGGTTTTGGATCACCGTTGACCACAGGCTAACAGAAACTGTGGCAAATGACCACAGTTGGGGGGTGGTGAACACTGTATGTTGTTCTTCATTGCACTTAGCCACCATTTGACATTTCATCTTTATTTTCCTCCATTACCTTGAAAGGTCATGAAGGAAGGTACCTTGTTGATTGCTGTATCCATGGCACCTCAGACCATGCCTGATTCATAATGACACTCAATAAATGCATATTTACCAACAGTTGAATGGGAAAGTGAAAAAAGAGCAGGCTGAAGAGGAAGCCGGGAGCCAGGTCCTGTGATGCCATGTAGCCATGTCACCATTATCTAAACCCCATGTCCCTACACAATGTGCCACATGCTTTCGAGCCTCTGGGCTTTGTGCTCATGCTTTCCCCTCTGTCTGCAATGCTCTTCTTCATTCACTTCCATCACCATTTTTGTTAATGGAATTTCCTCTTGAAGAGTCCATTACCTGAAATTCTGCACAGAAATGATTTAATTTCTTTTTTTCTTTCTTTTGGTACCGAATTAAACCCAGGGGCACTTAACCTCTGAGCCACATCTCTAGTCCTTTTTATTTTTTATTTTTGGACTGGGTCTTGCTAAGTTGCTTAGGGCCTTGCTAAGTTGCTGAGGCTGGCTTTGAACTAGCAATCCTCTTGCCTCAGCCTCCCGAGCTGCTGGGATTGTATTCGTGTGCCACTGCATCCAGCTTGATTTCATTCCTCTTTGGATTCTGGCAAATGTGGTGCATTTTTGACCCCTTTCCCATATAGACAGCTCCTAATGGTTGGGGCTCTGTTGGATTCATGCCTGACCCCTATCCTGGCATAGAGCTTGACCCAGACTAGCACTCAGGGAAGCTTTAGCTTAATTGAATAATAGGAAGGTAATAATCCAAGAGAACTAATAACCCAAGTAGGGCCTTGAAATCGAGTCAAAGTCATGGTTGGATATGAGAAAATCAATAGTTAAGAGTATGAACTCAGGGGGCTGGAGATATATTTCAGTTAGTAGAGTGCTTTCCTCATATGCACAAGGCTCTGGGTTCAATCTCCAGCACCACACACACACACACACACACACACACAGTGTGAACTCAGACTTGATTGCCTGGATTTCGAATCTGGTTCTATTACTTAGTGATTTTATTAACCTCTACAGGTTAATGATATTCTCATTTGTAAAATGAGCATAAGAATAGTACCTCTTTCATAAAATCATTATGGGACGTAAGTTAACTACTATATAGATGTGTTTAGAACAAGAATCATAACAAATATTATAAATGTGTATTGATTCAATAAATAAATACAAAGTCTAGGGTATTGTCTACAAAGTCTTGGGGAGGAGGGCTGAACTTGGCAGAGGGGCAGCATCTGGAGATAACTTGGGAATCTGCTCTGGCCATGGAGGCAAGGAGATGTTGAAAGCCAAAGCCCCGTCCTCACCAGGGCTTCAGTCATCATTTACACAAGGGGAGACTGAATCCAGGAGTGGAAGTGTCTCCCAAGTCCCCTCCACCATGACAGAGCAATGCTGGCAACTCAAGCCCCTAACCCCAATCAAATGCTCCCCCTGCTGCTTCCTCCTAGTTCATTCATGAAAGCCAATGACTCGGTTCCCAGATGGTGGCTTGTTATTTATTTCCTCCTTGTTTCCCAGAGCAGTTGCAGTACTTACAGGAAGTATGGAATAGAAAGGTCAACTATGGATTTTGAAAACTTAAGAAAGATACACATTAAAGTAAAAGTCCTCGCTGTTGGCGAGGTGGGCGAGGAAAGAACCCTGAAGACAAAGAGAAGACAAGGGTCTACATGATTGCCATGTCCCCTTGCAATCTGAATTTGGAGCTTCCTGACAGCCAAAATGAAAGGAGACCTGTGGGGAGTCATATCCAAGGGAAAATCAAAGTGTTTTCCTAGTCCTTAGTCCTAAAAGAGGCTTCTCAGTTGGGCCAGTGTCCTACAGATGATGCTGAAAACACACAGTTTTTCTTCTAGTGACCTCCCTTCTCGTGCCCGGCGGCCATCTTGGTTGATGGATTGTTCTGATTTCTTCCCTGAGGTAGTTCTAACTTCTGGATTAGCTTGAAAAATCCTAGATCCTCATTCTGACTCTGCTGTTATTGTGGGGTTCCCCCGTCAGCCAACAACTACAGTTGTGATTCAAACTCTTAGAATTTCTTGGTTTTGAAAGACCTTAAAGGTCATCAAGTCCAACATCCCTACCCCGCTCACCTTCTGATAGTTGAATCTTCTTTACCACACCTCCCTCAAGTAACTTGAATGCTTCTGGGGACAGGGAACTCATTGTCTTTCAAGACATCTCATTCCATCTGCCCATGAAGTTTCTTATTTTATTGAGTTGCCATTTGAACCCTGGCCATTCCTATTGAAAGAGGCATTTCATGGCTGGAGAAAGAAATCAAGTCAAATTGGCCAGCAGGAATAAACTCTTTGGGAATCCTTAGCTTCATTAGAAGTAGACTTTTGTTCAAATGAAGTGTTAAAATTAAAGCAGTATATATCTGAGTGGGGCCAATTGGCATGAACTCATCACAGCATATGGTGTGCTTCCTTTTATATGCATGTTTAGCAGCTAGTGGGTACCAAACCTCACACAGCTCTCAATTGCTAGCACTAATGAAGGATCTGTTTGCCTTTGGGGATAAAGATGGTATCACTGATTCACAGTTGTTTTTCCAGGAGTGAAGAACAGATTTTACTTCCTCATTCAAACTCTCTTGCTTGGTTCTTTCTCTTCTCTGCTACCACTGCCCTAATTCAGGCCTCATTGTCTCATGCCAGAACTGTTCATTTGCCTCTCACCGGCCTCCCAGCCTCCAGTCCTGGCCCTACGTGGTCCAAGATCATCACATCACCAGAAGGATCTTCATCCAGCAGAGACTCAAGGTATCACTTCCAGCTCAAAATCCTCCAGTGGCTCCTGTTAGCTCCAGCGTGGAGTCCCAGCTTCTTAGCTTTTAAGATAGGCAGGACAAGGTCAGAGGGTTATGTGTGGCCTGGAATAGGACAGAGCTGACTGTCCCTCATTTAGGGACAATCCAAGCCTCCAAAGGAGTAAGATGCCTTTGGAAACACAGTAGCTCACACTCTTATAACAGTAAATCTCACCATTCATTCAAGGACAAAATTGAACTTAATCTCTACTTAGAAGAAGAAAGAGCAGAGATTCTTCCAATATGACCATTGCTAGTATTCCTAGTACTAATAACATCACTGAATATGTTTATAGCACTTACAGTGGTCTGGGCTCTGTTTCTTAGTATTCACATATAGTTCTGCATATAATCCTCACAGCAGCTTGGTAGCACGACCCTGAGCATGAGCACCTCCTTCTATTTTGCACCCTGGGGACTCAGTACCTATGTGTCAGTGACTTGTGGAATAGGCTTTGGGGGTCTCCTGGTGGGGGATCTCCAATTTGTCCAAGCACAGGTCCAATTTCACAGCGGGCACTAGGATGGGAAGGGGCAGCTCTCGGTTCTGCAGTTTATACTGGGGGCCCAGGGAGCATGAAGGGAAGAAGACTGCAGGGCTGGGATCTGGGATCCAATCTGTGTGTGTCCCTGGTAGGGGACCACATATGGTGGCGTTTTGTTTCTGGGCCTGAGAGGTGCCTGCAGTGTAGGTGTTGGAGTGGGTGTGAGGAGCTCCCCGAGCAGATCATGACATGTGACTCCCTGGCATATGACTCCCCCCTCTGGGAAAAGACTTCGTATCTCATTAAGTTGAATGAAACAACCCTGCTTGACATAGGCAGCAGGGCTTCGTGTCCACAATTCTGGGAACTTGCTGGTGGGAGATGTCTACTGACAGCTTCCCTTCCACCCTCCCAGCTCCTGGCAGCTCACGGCCAGTGTAGCCTTAAATACGAGCCCCAGCTCTCTCCTCTTGATGAACTCCTCTTCCAGCTCAGTTGCAATGAAAAGCCTAGGGCTGTGCCCCAGCCTGCCCACCCCATCACCCACCCTTCCCCCTAGGCTGTAGACATGCCACTTCCTTGAGACTCAAGACTCAGAGGCCCACCTTAGGAAGTGTAAGATCCATGTTGATAACTAGCCAGGAGGCTGATTGAAAATATTTTAGGTTTTGCATGTTAGCCCTGTCAAATCAAGTAAAAAATCACTCTTATCTACCATAGCCAGCAGTTATGCAAATCCGCCAATGGCATTAATTAAGGAACTTCCTTACTTCTCAGAGCATTTATCATAAATGAGGAACAGGAACATTCAGGGGTCTATTTCCTTCTCTCCTGCAATCATAGCTCCACCTGAGTTAACGCTGTATGGGGAGGTCCCTAGCATTAGTACTTACAGTTCTAGTACTATTCACCCCAGATCTTTTAGGAGACCCCAGGGTAGGGAGCAGGGAATTTGGTTCACTTTGCGCAGACACTAGATTTCCATGTTTATGTGACACTTTTTGTTTACCAGATATCAGCTTAGATGAGATAGACACCCCTGCCACCAGAGATATGGCTGAATCCTCACTCTTTTGCCATGACCACTTGAGATTTCAAGCATCACTTTGACCCCATGTGGGAAGCAGGGTGGCTGCCACCTACAGAATGGTTTCTATGCCTGGTCCTTTTGGATCTTCATGACAGCTCTGTGATGTTGGTTATTATCCCTGTGTTGTCCATGAAGAAACTTAAGCCATCCTTGATATAAAACAGGTTGACCAAAATTTTTGTAAAGGGCTAGATAGCAAATATTTTCTAACTTGCAGGCTGTCACGAATGCTCAGCTCTGCCACTGCTGCATGAAAACAGATAGAGGCCGAATAAATGACCATGGCCGTGTTCCAGTAAAACTCCCTTTACAAAAACCGGGGGTGGGCCGTAGTTTTCTGACCTCTGCTGTAAAGCACTGGCACTGCTTAGGGAAAAAGGTATCATTGGTAATTAGAAAATCTTAGTGGGGGGATTTGTTATAGATTCAGTTAACATTGTCGAGCATGCATCTGGCACTCAGAAGAGACACACAAATAAATCAAGAAGCTCATGTCTGGTGGGGGAAATGTCTGAATTCACATCTCTATCACAGAAAGCCCAAAGTGCCCCGGCCTTTAGAGGAGGCACCAGGAATCAGAATTCAGAGCATACGGGGCATCCAGAGCCTTCCTGGAGGAGGGTGCATTGTGGCTGGATTGTGCCTTGTGGCTTTGAAAATAACTAGCCTGGTCAGTGGCCAAGCAAAAACCTATGTGACCATGAAGGGCCACTGAGGGTGTGGACTTAGGATGGTTCTCAAGGCCTGTGGGAAGAATAAGTCCAAATTAGGCCATGGAGCAACACAAGGGATAGGAGGTATAGAAAAAGAGAACCTGGGATAAAAGGTGCACCACAGGGCTGAGTCACAAGGAGCAGGCAGTTCCAGGGCCATGGCTGCTTGGAGCCTTGCACTACAAATCATAATGCTGTGGCTACAATCCCTAGGCTTGGGCTTTGGGCCAGAGGGAGTTCCCCACACCAATTTAATACGGAAGATCTGAGTGTGGGGTGGTGCTTGTGGTGCTTTGAGATCACAACAATTATCTGTTAACCTTCATGAGACAATGAGGTCAGTACTGTCATACCCATTTTACAGCTAGATAAACTGAGGCTCTGAATAATATACTGCTATGCTCAAGAATTTGAAATTAGCTCTGTGCTACCTCAAAGCCAATGCTTTCTCACTATTCTCTACTGTTCTGTAGTATATGTGCCAGGGTTAGAGAAAAAAGAATAAGAGAATTTAAAATATATATGCATATATTTAATTTAAATAAAAGAATTTAAGATAGATAGATAGATAGATAGATAGATAGACAGACAGACAGACAGACATGTGTGTCAGAATCCTAATCAGGAAAAGTCATGATGGAGGACCTAAGGTTCAAACAAGTATTATGGGAAGGAGACCAATTACTCCCTATTGGAAGCCCTGGGTCCCCATAAAATGTGGTTTCCTTCTGGCCCAGGCACCTAGAGGGACTGGGAGCAACTCAGCTCCAGGCTCTCCTCTTACTGCTCAGGACTCCTGAGACGGGCAGCTGGAGGGCTTGGGAGTGCTCAGGGCTCTTCCCCTTTGCCTATAGCTTTTCCTTTCTGCCTGATCTCTCTGGCTTCCAGCTCTTTCCAGCAAGCGCCTTTGGATTCCTTATTTCTTTGGGCAGGGGTTCAGGTTCGCCTCTCGGCTCATCCACAACCAGGCCTCAGTGTCCGTCACAGAGGACCACATGCCCTGGCCTTGCATTATTGATTGGCCTCCGATGTCTATTTTTAACCTCTTCTCCCTTTGGGGCTGTGCACAGTCTCAGGGAGGCACTGCCAAGCCCGGAGAAGACCCTCCACGCCACTGAAAACTATGTCTGTTTGTGGACCTGGAGCCCTGATGCTATCCTATCATTCATGAATTAATACTTTTTAAAAAGGGGAGGATCTATGATTTTCTTTGAAGAGTAACAGACATTGCATTGTGCCTGTGGTTTCAAGGCTATAATTTTAATGAAGTAAAAATTTTAAGCTACACCACAGTTTATTTGGTCCTGTTTTTTGCATTTCTTTCTTTTTTACCTAAAATATGAAAAGCCTCCCACAAAGAAGTGTTCAGGATTTTCCTGACTCCTCAGAAGCCCTGGTGCCCCCATCTCCAGGTTTTCTGAGAGCAGGAACCGGGTGGAGAATTCTCCCACTTGTCTTCCATCCAGATCTGGGTTTCGCAGAACAGCTCTCTGATCGGTGTCCCAAGTTGGAGCCCCCTCTCCAGTCGGTGCTTCTGCCCACACTGCCTCTGCCTTCATCTGGTCTCCTTCATCTTTCTCTTGGACTGTTATTTAAACATTCTGGAACGTGATCCTTCTGTTACCAGTTTCTTCCCATCCACTCCATTTTCCACATTGCTCTTAGAATGATCTCTATAAAAAGCAAACCTAATCTGCCCTTCCTGGCTGAGAAGCCTCAGTACCTCGGTTTAACTCGTAGCGCGGTTCGGGTGGGGTCTCTGCTGCTGTCGCGGTCCAGCCTGACTTCTCTTGCATAGGAAAGCCCATAGGCTATCCTCACGCTGCCCCACCAGGCCCATCAGCTGGACAGCTGTGGTTCCAGGAGGTTCTTTACCAGATTTAGGAAAGGACATATAGTAACAAGATACAAACTCTGAAAGACCGTATTGTGGCCATTTTATGCCACATGAGGAAAGACCTGACATACCTAATGAGGGTGTCTCCCTTTCTGCTGAGCAGGTCCCCATCTGTCAAGTCCCTTCACCCCCATGATTTCCTCTTCGGTCCGTCAGAGTCAGGGCCTCATTGGACACTTCTGCCCAGGAGGCGGCTCTGCCCCTGCTCTCTCGGCATCTTGCAAACTTGAGTGATGCCTTCAGCACCTGGGGTCTGGCAGGCCCTGGAGTGAGAGGGGAGGGTGGGCTCTTGCTCCCTGGGTGGCTGCAGGTCTGCAGTCCCAATCAGATGCCCTTCAGAGAGAGCCACGGTGGACTTCTTCACACTTACCTAAGAGGTAAGCACCTCTCCAAAGCGAGCCAGGGGTATTTTTAATCTGTCTCTTGAATAAATTAATCCCATCTCGAGTCCTAGAGAGGACAGGACTTTTCTTTCCACCAGCATATTTTGGCCTTGCCCTTTCAGAGACCTTGTGGTTGTGTCTCGTGTCTTCTGACAAGCCTGGCTTGGCTTGGAAAAGAGGACACATGGCTGAGACCCACCTACGTCTGATAGATGGGGCGGGGGCGGGGTGCTGGTGCACCCAGCAAGTACCCTGCACTCGTGCCACAGTGACTTTGGGTCATTTGTTCGAGTTTCCTGGGTCTGCTGCAAAACAAATCACCACCAATGTGGTAGTTTAAACAGCAGAATTTTATTCCCTTCTAGTTCTGGAGACCCAAAGTCTGAAATCGAGGTCACAGGGCCCTGTTCCCTCTCAAGGCTCTCGGAACCAACCTGTCCTTGTCTCTTCCAGCTTCTGGCTGTTCCAGGCATCTCTCAGCCATGGCAGCTTCTCTCCAGTCTCTGCTCCTGTCTTCACATGGCCTCCTTTGTGTTACCGTCTTCAGCCTCAAATCTTTCTCTTCCTTTCTCTTTTAGGGATACCTGCTATTGGATTTAGGGCCCACCTGGATAATCCTGGATGATTTGCGCAGAATTCCTTAATTATACCTGCAAAGATCACTTTTTTCCCAAATAAGGTCACATTCCCAGGTTCCGGGCGTTGGGCACGGGTGGGGGTGGGGTGCACCATTCAACCAGCTCCATCATTCCAGGACACACCAAGTCTTTTCACAATTGTGCCTTTGCTTAGGTTCTCTTGTTTCAGCCTTTGATGTCCTTCTCTCTCCATCTTTACCTGCCCTCTATCCTTAGGTTTCTATCACTCTGTAAACTCATTTTTTTTTTCTGAAAGCATGAACTCAAACATCACCTGGCTTGGAAATCCCTCCCTGACCTGGGGGAACCCTCACCTCTCTAGGATCTGCAGCAGGTGCTCACTCGCCTGGCAGGCAGTTGGGAAAGAAGCCAGTCAGACAAGTGAGTCCATAGCACTGGGCAGGAGAGAGCCAGAGCCTGGGGGATTTGCAGATAGATAGCCTCTACCCGTCACATCTAAACTCAACCAGTGGTGCTCTCTAAGAGATCCATTGCACCAGAAAGGGAGAAGGCTGAAGTTCAGAGCCTGAGAAAGTCTTCCTACCCTATCTCAGTCTCTCCTGCTTTTTATGCAAACTTGAAAATTCTTTTAAGAGGGGTAAGGCCTTTTGCTTCCTCTTGAAGGTGAGATGGAAAAGGTAGTTCCCATCTGTGCCTCCCTGGTTGGCTCTGTCGGAGGCAGAGGGCAGGAGGGCTCCTGAAAGATGGGGGCAGCAAAGGGACAGGCCACAGACCACAAAGACACCAGGACAATGGTCAGTTCTGCTTACCTCAACAGGCTTTCACCAAGTCCATTGGTCACTTCTCTTTTCTTTTTTATTGGACTCAGTTGCTCAGTGACATTCGGCATGGTTCATATCTCCTTCCTCCACCACTGTCCTTACCTGGTTTATTAGGTGTCACTGTTCTTATTTTCTTCCCACCTCTCTGGCCAATTCTTTCTTATTACCCTTTGTTGGTTGCCCCCCTACTGCATGCTAGGCTGCCCCAGGGCTCTGCTCTTCTCTCCTTGATCCTTCCTCTGGGAGTTTCATAGCTTCAAGAAACAGGTACATAAACCAATGACTCCTAAACTTATATCTTTGGTTCAAAATTTCTGTTTCCTTCTGGATTTGTGTTTCTAGTTGTCTACTTGACATTTTCACTTGCACATCTGGTGAATACTTTGCATGGAGCACACCGAAGCAGAACACTTGTTTTTCTCCCTCCTTGGCCTCCCTTACTGCCCCCATTCAAAATGGTACTGCCATCTACTCAGTCGCTCAAGCTAAAAACCCAGAGTCATCCTCAATTTTTTTTTCCCAACTCCTCACATCAACTCTTTGACAGCTCCACCTCCAAAATATGTCTTGAGCCAATCTATTTTCATTCTTACTGAGCCAACTCTATTGGCCTCACTATCTGGGCCCAGCTCCTATCTTTTTCCCCTTACTATCTTTCAGTCTCCTGGGCTTCTTCACGTTCTTCTAATACTCAGGGTTATTTTTATCTATGGAACCTCCTCTTTCCTTTGTCTGGAATGCTCAGATCTTGGCACAGCCAATTTCCCTCTTGTCCCTAAGGTCTTGGTTCCAATATGACTTATCATCTAAATGATCATCCCACCCCACCCAAGCCACTTCCTACCTCTTCATCACTCCTACTCTGTTTTGATTTCTATGTTGTTATTTGTTACTTGTTTGAAATAATATCTTTTGGTTTAACATCTCCTCCCTTTAGGAGAAAGCAGGTACTTCCTGCCTTATTCACCAGGCACTCACTAGGCCTAAGAAAAGTGCCTGACACCTAACCACAACTAAACAGATACTTGTCAAATGAATCGGTGCATGTTTTAGGAAAATCACTTTGGTGGCAATATGCAAAACAGATTGGAAAGGGAGAAATCCGTGCTTTGGAAAGTTCTCTCTGGCTAGAGTAGCAGAATGGATTGGACTTAGAAATCCCATGGTCTCTTGGAACACCAAACCTTGTAGGATGTTTGGCAAAGTGAGGAATTCAGTATGTATGTAGCCTAGGAATGACTTGGAAGATTCATTCATTGATTTCAACTGCAGAGCTTCTTTCTCCTGTGCTATTGCCTTTAAGTTGAGTAGTTAAAATGTAGTTGAAATAGATTTTTGTATTTGGGTCGCTGACCCCATAATTTCTGTATTTTTTCTGTGGCAGCTCCTGACCCCCAAATCATGGACAAGTGCTGAGAGCACCATCTGGCAGGGAAGAAGAGAGGGGACTGAGCCTGTAGCAGGGTGCACTTTGCTCCAGGGTGCACTTTGCTCCCCGAGTCAGAGGTCTTTTTGGTTGGCCTAGTGGTAGATAATGTGGGGACAATTATTTTTTTCCCCCATCTCTTCATTATTGCACAAAAGAACACATAGATTTCACAGAAAAGAGGTTAACCAAGCTCCGTAACTCGAGGATTCTTCTTTCTCTCTTTATCCCCCAGCCTGGAGTTCTCTTCCACTGTTTTCAAAGCACTGTGGAAATAGAAAGGATGCTTAGAAAAGTGGATAAAAGGAAAACAGAATAGACATGTCCTAAGCCTGCCAAATTTACCCTCTGGATCCCATGTGATGCAGAATTTATATTTAGTAAAAAAATATATTTTTGCAGGACAGGTAAAAATCCATCCCAATGACAATTATCCCCACTTGCTCTTTCACTTTGTGAAATGATTTCAATTCTTAGGATTTTCATTGTGCAGACTAAGAATTGTAAATCTCATATTTGAGAGAGCTGGGAGATCTGAAAGAGTAAGCAAACCAGAGTAAAGAAGCTGGCATGGACCCCGTGGGTCCACATGGGAGCTGAGCCTTGTCAGTCTGCATGGCCATTTCCTTTCTAAGATGCCAATCATGTTCTACATGGCAGGATTGTGCAGTATGAAAGTGTGGAATTAGAAGCTGGGAGATCTGGGCAGCAGGCATTTTGAATTGGGTGACCTTAGGCAGGCTATTTAGGTCTTCTGAGGCTAGATGTTTCTATCACAAAATGTGAGTAATAATATATTCTTCCTCTATGTAGAGTGTTGTTTCAAAAATTAAATGTATCTATGAGAATGCTTAGGAAATTAAAGCCTTCTGCATGTTAGTCACTATTTTCTAGTTTGTCAAATCAAAGTCTTAATCTAGAATGGATACATCTATTCACAGTGAATGTTCATTCATTAGGCAGAATGATTGATAATGACTTGGGATTCTGGATTCAGACCAGAAGACAGAAATAAAACCACACTTGATGTTTTAGAGCCTCTCCAATTTAATATGACTTAATCTGCACATTTAGGATAGAACTCGAGTACTAGGGCTAAAAATGTGGCCATTCAGATTTAGTGAGAAGAGCTGGTTTTATCTACTCGACATTTACTTAGTACATTTTTGGGGCACAGGTAGAGTGCTTATAACAACACTTGGCACTTGCCAGCTGCTCAATGAATTCCCACTGTTATTATTATTATTATTGCTATTTTCTAGGTCCTGAGCTGGGTTTTGTTTGGGGTTGCAAATATGCTAAGCTATGGTCTCTGTCCTCTGGATCTCTGAGCCTAAGGGAGGCAGATTTGTGAGCTGCTAACTCAAGGACAATGAAGCAAGTGGAGCCAAGTGACTTAAGTCAGCCTGTCTGTGTTTGAGTTGAACTCTCATTTATGAGACAGGGCAAGTGGCCTAAATTTCCAAACTCCATTTCTCTCATCTAACAGCATTGATTTTAAGAAATTGCTGAATGAGTAAAATAGATAATCATTCATTCATTCATTTATCAAATATTGACTAAATATTATGGTTGGCAGAATATTGCCCCCCCCCACCGCCGCAAGATACATATATGCTAATCCCTAGAACCTGTGAATATGTTAGGACATATGACAAAGAAGAATAAAGATTATAGGTGGAATTAAGGCTGCTAATCAACTGACAGGAAGATGATTCTGGATTATCTGGGTGGGCCCAATATAATCACAAAAATCTTTACAAGTAGAAGAGGGAACCAGGTGCAGTGGTGCACACCTGTAATCCCAGCAGAATGGGACACTGAGGGAGGAGGATCACAGGTTCAAAGCCAGCCTCAGCAACACCAAGGTGCTAAGCAACTCGGTGAGACTCTGTTTCTAAATAAAATAACAAATAGGGCTGGGGATGGGACCACTGAGTTTAATCCCCAGTACCTCTCACCCTGTCAAAAAAAAAAAGGGTAGAAGAGGGAGGCAGGAGAGCACTCAGAGTCAGAGAGAGTTGAAGATGCTATGCTAATAACTTTGAAGATGGAAAAAAAGGCAAGATAAATATTTTCCCCTAGAACCTCCAGAAGGGAAAGTCCAACCTATACCTTGATTTTAGTTCAGTGAGACCCATTTTGAACTTCTGACCTCCAGAGCTATATAACAATTTTGTGTTGTTTAAGCCACTAATTTTGCAGCAATGTATTACAGCAACAACAGAAAATGAAGATAGCCTCCTACCATGTGCCACCAGACGATGTTCTGGTTGCTGGGGCATGCTATGTGGTATGCTTGCACATACACACGTGTACCATGTGTGCATGCATACCACACACACAGATGCATACACACCCTGCTCTTTTACAGCTTTAACTCCAGAACAATAAGCAAATAGGAAAGAAATATGTATGAGAATCTGACAAATACTATGAAGGAAAAAATTAAAGCATAGTAAGGGAGATAGAGAATAAATGGGATTATTATTTTGCATAAGGTGGGGTCAAGGTTGGCCTTTGTAATGAGAAGACATTTGAACAGAAACCTGAAATAAGTTGGGACTTGTCTCATGTGTCTATCTGGGAGGAAGAACAACCTTGGGAAAGGCATTTTCTTTTCAAGGACCGTTCCTAAGTAGAGATGCAACTGCAAGCCTCCAGCAGCCAACATTCCCAGCAGCTTGAGGAATGCTTAGCTTAGTCCTGAAGAAGATCTGATTAGTACATCGCAGCATCCACCCCAGGAGGCTGTTATGACAATCTGGCCAAGACGAGATGGTGATTTGTACTTGGATGGCTGCAGGGGAGAGGGTGAAAGATGATCAGACTCAGGATGTGTTTTTAAAGCAGATCTCACAGGATGGTTTTCAAAAGGATTTTATAGAATGTTTGTGATGGAAAGAAAAGTGCCAAGGAGGACTCCAAGCAACGGCAATGAGATTATCATTCACTGACCCGGGCAACACTGCAGGATAGGCAAGTTTGGGGGAGAAAAATCAAGAGTCTAGTTTGAGTTCTATAAAATTTGAAATCCTTTAGCATCTCCAAGTGGGGAGATGTTGAGAATCAGAGCTGGAGAGGGAAATTTAGGAGAAAGTCATGGAGCTGACCTCCATCACATTTAGGGAGTGATGTAGGCAAAGAAGAGATCAGAGACTGCACCCCGGGGCACCTCATCAATTAAAGATTGGAAAGATGAGGAATCCAGCAAAACACAGGGCCAGGTGTGTGGTAAGGTCCCGCAAGGGCACCAACTATGCAGGTTTCATGAAGGACAGAGGGACCCAGGTTAGAGGACATGGGGCCTCCCTCCTCCTAATTTTCTAAGGGACCCCAATCCATCTATGTCCTTCTCTGGGTCTCATTTTCTCTTCTATAAACTAAGGGCTTCTTTCATTTCTAACATTGTTTTAACTATGATTTAAAAATTGAGTGGTGAGAAAGCAAGTATTGCTGTAGTCATGCAAACTTGAGTTTTTAAAACTTTCTCTTTTGCTGTGGTCAAGTATACGTCACATAGAGCCATTTTTTATGTAATTTTTAAAATTTATATATGACAGCAGAATGCATTACAATTCTTATTACATATATAGAGCACAATTTTTCATATCTCTGGTTGTATACATAGTATATCACACCAATTCATGTCTTCATACCTGTACTTTGGAAATAATGATCATCACATCCCACCATCATTAATTACCCCATGCCCCTTCCCTTCCCCTTCAGTTCCTCTGCCCTATCCAGAGTTCATCTATTCCTCCCATGCTCCCCTCCTTAACCCAATCAATAAATGGGACAAGGACCTGAAGAGACAATTCTCAGAAGATTATGTACAATCAATCAACAAATACATGAAAAAAATATTCACCATCACTAGCTATTAAAGAAATGCAAATCAAAAACCACTCTAAGATTTCATCTCACTCCAGTCAGAATGGCAGCTATTATGAAGACAAACAACAATAAGTGTTGGCAAGGATGAGGGGAAAAAGGCACACTCATACACTGCTGGTGGGACTGCAAATTGGTGCAGCCAATATGGAAAGCAGTTTGGAGATTCCTTGGAAAATTGGGAATGGAACCACCATTTGACCCAGCTTCTCTCTTCTTGGTCTATACTCAAAGGACTTAAAAACAACATACTTCAGGGACACAGCCACATTAATGTTTATAGCAGCACAATTCACAATAGCTAAACTGTGGAACCAACCTAGATGCCCTTCAATAGATGAATGGATTAAAAAAATGTGACATATATAAGCAATGGAACATTACTCAGCAATAAAAGAGAATAAAATCATGACATTTGCAAGTAAATGGATGGAGTTAGCGAAGATAATGCTAAGTGAAGTTAGCCAATCCCAAAAAACCAAATGCTGAATGTTTTCTTTGATATAAGGCATAGAGCCATTTTTAACCACCTTGAAGTGTCCAGTGCAGTATCATTAAATACATTCACATTTTTGTGCAATGTTCATCACTATTAATCTCCCAAACGTTTTTGTCATCCCACACTTTAACTCTGTCCACATTAGGTAATAACTCTCCCCTCCCCCTCCCTCAGCCCCTGGTAACTTCTCTTCTACTTTGTGTCTCTATGAATTTGTCTGCTCTGGATATCACATATAAAGAAGTGAAATTGTTCTCTGCATCTTTCCCATTTCACTCTGTACAATCTCCAAGGTTCACCCATGTTGTAGTGTGTGTCAGAATTTCATTCCTTTATGGCTGAATAATAGTAATCATGTGGATTTGAAATCATAAGACCATGCCCCAATTCTAGCTCTTCTACTTAGAAGTTCATGAGACCTTGTCCTTAAATAGTGAAATAGTGAAAACAGTACCTACTTCATGTTCACATTGGATGGAGAGTTTCATATAATGGATGTGAAAACTCTTTTAAAAGATTATGATGCAATGGCTATTTTTAGCTTTAAGAAGCCACTAGGTTGGCTGCTGGCATTGATCCTTTTCTCTTGGCCAACCTAATGACATCTTTCAAAGCAGTTCCTCAGCCTAGCTGCAGACTTGATCCAATTCACTTATCATGGCAGTCAAACAAATGGACTTGGTTGTTTTGCTGTCAGCTTCTCTGCGCGCCACATCAGCACAGCTTAAGATAAGGAGCCTCTGTCTCCGACCCAGACACTCTGGAGTGGGTGCCTCCTTTTGCCTGCCAGAGAAAGTATGCTCCTGGAGGCTGGAGAAACCCTCCTCCCCTTGCTTCTTCCTGCCTTCTAAAAAGCATCAAGCTCCCTCTCTCTGGGCCTGACTCCATGAGGTTGTTCCATCCTGGAGAGGATAGACTGGGGGAAGTGACATGAGACAGCATGGCCTACGAATCTGGGGGCCTGATGGGTTGGTAACCCTCTCCCATGTAATAAGAAGTGAGACTTGATGACCTCCAAGGTCATTTCTAGTTTTGGACTTCCAAGAATTATGAGTTATTTTTAAATTACCATTCCACTTTCAATAATTCTTGATTTTTCCTTCTCCCAGATCTTTATGCTCTTTATTCGTCTGCTAGAGATGCTCACTTCAGGTTCAGACTTAAACTTTATATCATTACCCCCTGCCTCTCAGCCTATCTCTTCCTTCCTGCCTTTTTTATTTTATTTTATTTTTTTTGTGTGTGTGTGTATGTGTGTGTGAAGCAAGCACTCTACCAACTGAGCTATATCCCCAGCCCCTGCCTCTTTTTTTTTTTTTTTAATTCCATTCTGGTCCAATTTTCTGCAGTCTTCAGTGTCGGATGTTAGGAACATCTGCTTTCTTTTTTGATTGACAGCAGATGATGGCTTTGACTGCATTTTAGGAGAGAAACAATACTCCAGCCTCCAAAGAATGGTCCTCTAACCGTAGACTCAGGGTGGGGAGACAGGCTGAGAAAGTAGATGAGGGAAGGATTATGCAGGCTTCCCAAGACAGGCTAAGGAGTGTGGACTTCATCCAATGAGAACACGGAGCCACTGATGGTTTTTAAGCTGTATCCCAGTTCTATCTGCAGGAAATCTGCAGGCAGCTTCTAAAAGACCAAATGAAAGTGGCAAGAAAGCAGAGGCAAGCACAAAAGTGAATCCAGGATGTAGGCGGGAGACTAATTAATAATAATAATAATAAAAAGACTAATTTGAGAGGTTTTAGAAGAGTCCATTGATCTTGGGCCCTAGCAAATCTGGAGATGAGAAATGGAGTTGAGAATGACAGTGACATTTGTAGCTTGAAAGGCTGATGCATGGTTTTGCCTCTGTACACCAAAATAAATGCTCGGCATTCTGCCTCATCTCAGGATGCAACAGCTGGGCCCAAATTTGCTCCCTCCTCAGGGCTCTTGCTCTGGTGGATCTCTGTCCCCAATTTTAGGTCAGAGGTCATCTCTGGGGTTTCTTGGCTAACTCAGTCCAGTATGGTTGTCCCACTCATCTCCTATTTCAAGTCTGTATTCCCAGAAATGACCTCTAGTTGAAATGAGTTCATTATTTGCTTCCTTCCATTAGAATTTAAGTTCCACATGAGTTGGGGTATTGTCTATCTCATCCATCATTGCATCCCCAGCACCTAGAACAGGACTAAACTCATAGCGGGTACTGAGTAACTATAAGTTAAATGAAAAGAAAGGAAGGAAGGAGGGAGGGAGGGAGGGAGGGAAGAAGGGGAAGAAGATTATTTTTAAAGAAGCCTGCAACATCATCTCCCATCTTTGTGATGAGACTCGCTGCTTCTTTCTTCAGGCTGAGTCTGATTTCCCACTCATGCAATACTTCTTCTTGGAAAAGAGTCTCAGGAACATCATTCTGTGAGCCCGAGCTGAGCCCAGCCCCCAGCAGGTCTGCCAGCTGAGTGTGGTCACTTGAGTAGTCCCAAACAAGAACCATCCAGCCAAGCCAGAGTCGTGAGAAATAACAACCACAAAGTTTCATTCTTCATTTTGGGCTTTGAGTTGGAGGAACTAGTGGATATCCAGATGAGGTTGTATAATGAAAATTGTTCTTTTTTTTTTAATTCTACATATAAGTGCTCATGAAATCATGTGATACTCCCCCTTACCCTTTTCTCTGGCTTATTTCACAGCAGAATTATGTCATCCAGTGTTTTAGCTTTTTAGCTGCTGTGACTAAAGGATCTGACCAGAACAATTGTAAGGGAGGAAAAGTTTGTTTGAAGGCTCAAGGTTTCCAAGGTCTTAGTGCATAGATAGCAGATTCCATTCCTCGGGGCTCAAGTGAGGCTGAACATCATGGCAGAAGAGTGTGGTGAGGAGAAGCAGCTCACAAGATGATGAGAAAGCAGAGAGAGAGAGAGACTCCACTTGCCAAATACAAATATATACCCCAAAGCCACCACCCTCAATGCCCACCTCCTCCAGCCACACCCTGCCTGCCTTCAGTTACCACTGAGTGAAGCCCTATCAATCAGGGGATTAATTCACTGATTGGGTTAAGGCTCTGATGATCCACTCATTTCTCCTCCAAACCTTCTTGCATTATCTCACACATGAACTTTTGGGGGACACCTCACATCCAAACCATAACATCCAGATTCATCCATGTTATTGAAAATGAAAGGATCTCCATTTTTAAGACTGATCAATATTGTGAACAATGCTGCAGTGAACCAAGCTGTGTTGACGTCTCTATGAGGTGCTGATTTCATTTCCTCCTGGTACCAACTTAGCAGAAGGATTGCTAGGTCATATACTACAGTTCCATTTTGAAAATCTTGGGGACTCTCCATAGTGCTTTACATAATGACTCTACTAATTTACATTTCTATCAACAGGGTATAAGCATTTCCTTTTCTTCACATCCTTACCAACACTTAGTTTGCTTTTAATTGGTGCTTTATAGATATACATAAAGATGGAATTCGCCATGGTATATTTATACATGCATATAGCATAATTTTGACAAATTTCACCAGTACTTTTATCTCTTGTCTTTTTTTATAATATTTTTCCTGTCAGATGTGAGTTGATATCTCCTTGTGATTTTGATTTGCATTATCACAATGAGATACCACCTCATACCTGATAGGAATCATCAGGTTTTTTGCCCATTTTGTAACCAGGTGATATATTTTTCTTACTATTGAGCTGTGTGAGTTTCTTATGTATTTCGGGTAGTGTTCTCTTATGAGGCTATGTTTTGCATGTATTTTCTCCCAATCCTTTTCATTTTGATGATTATTTCCTTTGCTGTGCAGGAGTTTTTTTAGTTTGATGTAGTCCTACTCATTTATTTTGTAGCTTGAGCATTTGGATTTGGTGTGATTGAAATAAATATATATATATCATTGCCAAGGCCAATGGCAAGGAGCTTTCTCTCTAGGAGTTCCAGATCTTATGTTCAGACCTTTAGTCCATTTTAAGTTTATTTTTGTGCATGGTATAAAGTAAGGGTCCAGTTTTACTTTTCTGCTCCTGGATACCATTTTCTGAGCACCATTCATTGGAGAGACTGTCCGTCTCTTATTGTGTCTTCTTGGTGACTTTAGCTAAAATTATTTGACTATATATGCCTGAGTGTATTTCTTCTTGATTCTGTTCTGGTCCATTGGACTTTGTGTCTATTTTTATAATCATACTGTTTTGATTACTGTATAGGTTACAAAATAATTTAAATTCAGGAAATGTGATTGCTTTTACTTCATTTGTCTTAAGTTTCTTTCTTTTTTTCTTTCTTTCTTTCTTTCTTTCTTTCTTTCTTTCTTTCTTTTTTTTTTTTTTTTTTTTTTTACCATTTAGGATCTTTTGTGTCTCCATAGGAATTTTAGCATTATTTTTTCTGTTTCTGTGAAAAGTATCATTGGCTTTTTGTACAAAATCTCTATATTGCCTTGGGTATTAAACACATTTTAACAATAGAACTTATTGTAACTCACGCTCATGGGATATTATTATTTTTGATGCTATTATAAACAAGATTATTTTCTTGATTTCTTTTTCAGGTAGATCATTATTAGTATAAAGAAATACAATTGATTTTTTATGTTGATTTGGTGTTCTGCTACTTTACTGAATTCATTTACTATTTCTAACAGTTTTTTGTGATGTCTTCAGGATTTTCTATAAGTAGGATTATGTCATTCAAAGAGTGACCGTTTTACTCTTTTCTGAGTTGGGTGCCTTTTATTGTTTCCTTGTCTAATACTCTTTCTTAGTATTTCTATTACTATGTTGAACAAAAGTGGTGAGAATGGTCTTTGCCTTGTACCAGATGTTAGAGGAAAAACTAAGAATTTCCCTCTATAGATTATAATGTTAGCTGTGGGCTTTTCAGAAATTAGCTCTATTATGTTAAGGGAATTTCCTTCTATGCTTATTTTGTTGAGAGTTTTTAATAATGAAAAGACATTGAAATTTGTCAAATGCTTTTTCTGTATCTACTGAGATAATAATGTGGATTTTTATCTCTCGTTCTGTTAATGTGTTATATTGATAAACCCCATTTTGTCATGACATGTAACCTTTTTGTTGTGTTGATGAGTACTGTTTGCTAGGTGTTTTTTTTTTTTTTTTTTTTTTTGAGGATTTTGTATGTACATTGATTAGAGATATTGGCCTTGAGTTTTCTCTTCTGGGGTCTCTGACTTTGGTATCAGGGTGATGCTGGTCTCATAAGATGAGTTTGAAAGCATTCTCTCTATTTGTGTTTTTTTTTTGAAGAGTTTATGAAGGATTGGTATTAATTATCCTTTGAATGTTTGGTAGAATTCAGCCATGAAGCCTCCTGATGCTGGGCTTTTCTTTGTTGGGAAAGTCTTGATTACTGCTTCACAGGGTCTATTGTAACATCTCCATCTTCATTTTTTATTTTGTTAGTCTTCTCACTTTTTTTTTAGTCTAGCTAAGGTTTTGTCAATTTTGTTTATTTTTTCAAGAAACTAACCATTGCTTTTAACAATTTCCCCCCACCCCTATGGTTTCTCAAATAGGTTTGTATCTGCTGTGATATTTACTGTTTTCTTCCTTTTGTTAATCTTGGGTTTAGTTTATTCTTCTTCTAGTGAGGTGTAAAGTTAGTTTGTTTATTTAAGATCTTCCTTCTTTAATGTAAGAATTTATGGCAATATGCTTTACTCTTATTGCTGTTTTCTCTGCATTCCATAAGATTTGGTAAATTGTATTTTGTTTCAAGATATTTTTAAAATCCCCTATTGATTTCCTCTTTATCCCACTGTTTTCTCAAGTTAATTGTTAGTTAGTTTCCATGTATTTGTGAATTATCCCATTTTTTGCTCTTTTGACCTATTGTTTTTACATCTAGTTATATTCCATTGTAGTTGGAAAAGACACTTGATATAATTTTGATCTTCTTAAATCTGTTAAGTCTTGTTTTGTGTCCCAACATGTGACCTATTCTGGTGAAAGTTTCATGTGCGTTTGAGAAGAGTATGTATCATTCTGTTACTGGGTGAAAATTTTTACATCTATTAAGTCATAATATTGTTTATGACTGCCGTTTCTTGTTAACTTTCTGTCTGAGTATTCTATCTCTTATATAAAGTGGAGTTTTGAAATTTCCTATGATTATTGTATTGCTGTTATTTTCTCTTTTAAGATCCGTCAATGTTGACTTTATATACTTAGGTGCTCTGTTGTTGAGTGCATATATATTTACAATTATTGCATCATTGTTGAAGTGACCCTTTTGCCATTATGTGACATTATTTGTCTCTAGAGATTTTTTTTTTCTTAAGGTCTACTTTGTTTTAAGTGCGGCCATTCCTGTTTACATTTGCATGGGACATCTTTTTCCATCCCTTCACTTTCAGCCTATGTGTGTTCTTATATCTAAAGCAAGTTTCTTGGAAACTTGTGTGTAGTTGAATCCTTTTTAAAAAAAGAAAATCCATTTAGTCATTCTGTATCTTTGAGGGGAGTTTAGTCCATTTACATTTAAAGTGATTATTTTTGAAGATTTACCATTGCCATTTTGTTAGCGGCTTACTATTTGTCTTGTGGTTCTTCTGTTCCTAACTTGCCTTTTTCATTTGTGTAACTACTGTAAGCATTTTCTTTGTGGTTATGAAGGAGCTTGCATAAAAATATATTATCATTATGTAAATCTATTTTAAGTTGATAGCAACTTAACTTCCTTTGCATTCAAGAATTCTGGTGTTTTTTTTTTTTTTTAAATCTCTCCTTCCTCAACATTATGTTATTTATGTCACAATTTACAACAACTCACATTATGCACCTATTAACATAATTCAACTCTAGTTCTTTTTAGTACTTTTGTCTTTTACAACTGCTTTAACTGCCACTGTTAATAAAGTATTATTTTTATAGTTAGAATATTATTTTATCCATATATTTACCTTTGCCAACAAGTTTTATACTTTATTATGTTCTCGTGTTACTGTTTACTGTCCTTTCATCTCAATGTAAGAATTTCCCTTTAGCATTTTTGTAAGACAAGGCCTAATGTTATTAAACTCCCTGAACTTTTGTTGTCTGAGAAGGTCTTTATCACACATTTTTTTGAAGAGCAACTTTTCTGGGTATGGTATTCTTGGTTAGTCATTTGTTTTTCTTTCAGCACTTTGAATGTACCATGTGTTCCCTTCTGGCCTGCAAGGTTTCTGATGAAAAAAAAATCTTCTGAGAATTGTATAGATTCCCCTGTATGTGATGACATCTTTCTCTTGCTACTTTCAAAACTTCCAATTTTTCTTTGATTTTTGACAATTTGATTATAAAATTTCTCTTTGGAGTTATCTTATTTGGTGCCTTAAGTTTCCTGGGTCTGGATTTCTGTTCTGTACTCAGTCTTGGTAAATTTTTTAGTCATTGTTTCTTTGAATAATCTCTTGGTCCCTGTCTCTTTCTCTTCTCCCTCTGAGACTAGTTAGTGGGTATGTGTTTCCTTGATGATATCCCATAGGTCCCTTAAGCTATTTTCACTCTTTTTCTTTTTGTTCTCAGCTTAGAGAACTTCAGTGACCTGTGTTTGAGTTTACTTGTCTTTTCTTCTAATTGATCTAATTCTACTGTTGATCCTCTCTTTTTTTTTCAGTTCAATTTTTATATTACTTAGCACTATGATTTCTGTATTGTCCTTTTTTTTACATTTCCTTTTTCTTTGTTTAAATCTTCACTTTATTCATGAACTGCTCTTGTGAACTTGATGAGCGTCTTTATTACTATTCTCTTAAATTCTCTGTCGGGAAAGTCACTTTTCTTCATTTCATTAAGTTTGGTTTTTAGAGATTGATTTTGTTCTTTTATTTGCAATGTAGTTTCCTGTTTATTCATTTTCCTTGACTGTTGGTTTCTGTGCATTAAATAAGATAATTGCCTCACCCAGTCTTGTCGACTGACCTCACATATGATATGGAACTCATCAGTCAGCCCATCCAGAGATTCTAGATGCCTTTAAAACCTCTGTGTTTGTCCAAGCCATCTTTCTTTTTTTTTTTTTTTTTTTTTGACCAATAGATCCTAGGATATTAGGGTGTGCCAATTCCTACCAATGCCTCAAGACAGGTGGGATTAAGCCAGTTCTATAAGATGCAGCTAGAAAAAAAATTGAGATGTTGGATATGTATTACAGTTCTTCCTATTCTCAGAGAGAAGCTGAGAGCTGGAACTTATCTCTCGCTCACTATTCCCTAACTAGGGATAGGATCTGTGGAAAATGCTTGCACTCTCATTCACACTACACACTCTCAATCTGGAGGTGCAGTTGCTGGAAATGCGATTTTCAAAAACCACCACTTTGTTCTCCGTGTTCTAGGGACACTCAAAAATGCAGAGTTGTGTCAACTCCCAGAGTTAAGTTATTAAGGAGGCATTCCCTTAAACGGGAGCTGTAGAAGTTGGTGTGTTTGATGCATGAACAAACTCCTTCCAGGAGGAATCTACAAACATGGGTTTATCTCTGAAGTGAGCAAAGGAAGAAGATACAGCGAATTTCACACTGTCATTCAGGGTCTCCCAGGTTTGTTGTTCATCAGCTCCCAGATGCAGGCTAATTAGAAGCCCAGTCCCCAGGGGGCAGCTGGAAAAGTGTGCAACCAAATCACTTCCAGGGGAAAACTGGGAACTGGAAATTTTATTCCACTCTCTCTGCACTGAGCCCAGAAAATGTAGACTCCGTAAGTCCTCATACACCCATTTGAAACCTCTTGGTTTTTCTGGGATCTATGGACACCTGTGAATGGAGAACTGTCAATTTCCAGAGCTATGTGATGAAGAAGTCAGTCCCTCGGGGCGGAGCTATAAAACATAAAGTGCTATATGTATGGGCCAAACACTTCACTGCTCAAAGAGAAGCTTGAAATCGAGGATTCCTTTCTGATCAATAGGTGCAATGCTCAGGGTGGGGATTGTGCTTGAGGGTGCCTCAGTGTTTCCTTTTCATTTTTATGTGTATATTTTTTCAGTTGCTTGCTGAGTAGGAGTCTCTCAAATAGCTTCTGGCCTTCTCTCAGAGGGGATAGATCTGTGTGTGGGTATGCTTATTTGGTGTGTAAGTGGGAGGGGGGACATCAGGAGTCTTCTGTTCTGCCATCTTGCCGGTGTCTCTCCCATTCCATGTGATTTGAGAAATATTCAGGAATCTGCCTGCGCAGACTTTCTGCCCACCTCTATTCTGCCTCCTTGACTCCAGAATTAGACAGTAGATGTAGAAGCATCAATTTCAGGCTACTCTAGTATTAATTAATATGCATCTAGTGCTTTCCACTTTACAAAGTAATTTTCCCATCCTTAACTCATTTAATCCTTATAGTAACTCCATGGTGTGGGTCTTGTTTCATTGTGTTTTTTTGTTTGTTTGTTTGTTTTGTAATGTGGAAACAGAAGATCAAAGTGAAAATAACATAGCAAGTGGGTTGGCAGAGTGCAGGAAAAAAGATCCAATGGATTCTAAACTAACAGGTCAGTACCACCACGCTCATTCCAGTAGAACCACCTAGGAGCTTCTTGGAAACTATTTAAATAACAAAGAGAAAGACCTTTGTCTCAAGCCACTCACTGCCTGTCATAGAAGAAGTGACATATTATCTTTCAGCAAGGACTTCACCCATCTTGTAATAGAAGTGAAATTTTTAATGCTAATTTCCTCTCCCTCCTCGTGTTAGTCCTGGCTCCTGGGGAAGGAAGGGAAAGGATGCTTTCACACTTTATAGACAACCTTGGCTTCAACCACATCATTTGCTCCATTTTTTTTTCTCCTATGAAATATGAAAAAGCAGATGTAAAAGGCTTCTCTGTTTCTCTTTAAGAGAAGAAGATAGTGGTTGTTTTGCACATTTTAATTTAGCATATTTAAAAGGGTTGAGAGTTGATTTTTTTAATGGAAAGATTTATTTTGGATTAAAAATTAATGTGGCATAAGCTAAGAATACTTTTTTTGAATAGCAGGAGGCAAGAGAAAGGCTCTGCAGATCTCTTTGTAAGCCTCCAGCGAAACCCATGGTCTCCCTGAGGCCAACCAGACACTGCCTGACCGGTCCCAGCATCAGGAGCACATGCACCACAATTAGAATATTTCCTGCGGTGTGCTGGGGGAGTGTGGGACACCTGCTAGCTGGGTCTCTCATCTCTGTAATTCTCAATCACAAAATGAAAGGCTAAACCTGACTCTCCTGTGACCCTGCTGGCCTCCCACCACCATTTCCTGAATGCTCTGAGCTTCTTCTCACCATTGCCTTTCTAGCCCTTTCCACTGTACTTCCTGGGACCCTACTTCTTAGTGAACAACTCCCTGCTCACTGTCCTCATTTGCAGAGATCTGGAATGCCCAAACCAGTGGAGGCTACTCGTTCTCCCGCTTTCCAAGCACCACAAGACTTAGGGATTAATTTTATCCTGGATATTGTCTTATGTTTCCGAACATTACACTTTCACCTTGGCTAAAATGATTTATTTTGAATTTCAGTCTGTTTGGCTGTATAATCCACTTTTTCTTTTCTATCGGGGTCTTCTACTAAGCCTCTAGTTACTGTTATTTATGTACTATAGACTTTGACACCTGATTCATTATCTTTCTCTCAGTCTAAACTCCTGCCACCATAGGAGACTTCAATAACAAGAACTAAACCATTCACCATCCTAGTTTCATAATTCAAAAACTCCTTTATTTCTAGAGACAATCCCCTTGCCTCGATTTGAGTCACACACTCAAGGGTCATCTCCAAAAAAGTATTACCCTTTGTTATGGTTTGAATGTGTCTCCCCAAAAGTTAGAAACTTAATCACCAATGTGATAATATTGAGAGGTTGGACCTGGTTAGAGGTTATTAGACTGTGAGGACTTGGTTCCCATCAGTGGATTAATGCTGTTATTGTGAGAGTTCATTATAGTGGGAGTGGGTTTCTAAAGAAGGATGAGTTCAGTTCCCTTTTCTCTCTCTTACCCTCTGTTTTCCCTTCTGTCATGGGATGATGCAGCAAGAAGGCCCTCACTAGATATGGCCCTTGACCTTGGACATCTTAACTTCCAGAATCATGAGCTAATACATTTCTGTTTATTATAATCACCCACTCTGTGGTATTTTATTATAGCATCACAGAAAAACTAAGACATCCTCTGAAGCCTTCTGCTCCCTTCAGATTTCCTCATGCCCTTATTCCCTGTGGACTCTTGGTTTCTCCATTTTCTCTCCATCAGCTGACATTCTCCATTCTTTATTTCCTCTTCTCCCCTCTGTGGACTCCACAATGGATCACTCTTTCCTTCTCAGCAACTCTCTGAACTTTTAACACTCTCCTCAAGTTCCATTGACAGCTCCCCACACCCCACATTCCTAACAGAAGATCACGTCTCATACACCACTGAGAAAATCAACCCTCTGGAATCAGCTCCCTCACCTTCAGCAGCTCACTGTTTCTCACCTCTTCTTTCCCCAGACTCAAGAGTGTTTCCTTGAAACCACTTTCTCCTCCCACACCTGGACTTGCTCTACCAGTTATCACCTCTCTTTCCTCCTACAAGTTCTTCTCCCTCGCCTATAAATATGGCCAAGTTTTTCCCATCCTAAGAAAAGAAAAACAAACAAACAATAAAAAAAATAAATAAAAACCTTTTCAACTAACCTAACTGCCTTTACTCAGGCTCACCTCTAACTAGGTCATATCTCATCCAAATTTCAAGTTGCCTAACTAGCTCCTCCACCTGCTGCAGCTGGGCTTCTTGCCCCAAATATCTCGTGCCAACAGCTGCCACTAAAGTCAATAACTTCCTAATTGACAATTCCAGTAGGTGTGTTTCCACCTTCGTCTTACTGAAACTCTTGACCTTGTTACCACTGTTCTCCTTCCTGAAACTCTGGATGCTCTTGGCATCTGGGACACCTGTCCCTCTGATTTCCATAGTATCTCACAATCCTGTCGCCTGTTTAGGTTTCTCCTCTGATACACCAGAAGTCTCCAAAGGTACTCCTTGTTTCACTTTTTCCCTAGATGAGCTCTTAGACCTCCATTACTTATGTTAATACCTTGAAGTCGCTAAACTCACAGTAGCTTTCTTTCATGCATAACCATGAGTTTCAGAGTGAGGAGTTCAACTACCCTTAGACCACTCCAGCTCACCCCTTAAACACAGCACGTCCCAAACCAGCTCCTCCTCCTAAATTCTGCAATTCCATCACCCTGGCACAGGAACCAATCTAAAACATAGAAGTCACTACCAACTTCCCTTTCTCCTTTGACAGCCGCATCATATCAATGGCCAAATTAAATCAAACTCATATTCTCTGTCTTTAACTCTCTCTCCTCCTCCTCCCTTCTTTTCTCCTCTCTCTCTCTCTCTCTCTCTCTCTCTCTCTCTCTCTCTCTCTCTCTCTCCTAGATTGCTTAAATGGCCTTTACACAGATCTCCCTGCTTCCATTCCTAGTTATCTCTAGTCTATCCCTTATAGCATAGTCAGCACAATCTAATGAAATACAAATCTTACCAAACCAAGTTCATGCTTAAAATATTTACATAATTCCCTGAGCTCTATAGGAATGAATCAAAGCTCTTCACATACAAGGGCTTCCACGGTCTAAAATCTGCAGATGACTTAGCCTCATTGATCAGTCCCCCTTACCTGACCCTTTCTGCTTCAGCAACAATGAATGGCTCAGGGTGCACACCTCCAACCGCCCCAACCAGGCAGGATTCTGAGCCTTTGTTCATATTTCTGCCTTGCCTGGAATTCATCACCATATTCCTCCTGTGCCTCACATGGATGAATCCCACTCGTTCTTTAAGATTCAGCTCAGAAGTCCCCTCAAAGCCCCTTAGCCAGTGTATGATCCTTTACTCAGAACTTGCATAACATCCTGTGCATTCTCTGTCTAATTGATTTATGCTGTCTTCTCTGTCTATTCTTGCACTACATTGTAAGCTTCTTAAGATATAATTCGACTTTCTGTCCCTCTTGCCCAGTCCAATGCCAGATCTCTAGAAGGTACTGAGGAAAAGCATTGCATTTGGAGGTAAGAAACTAGAATTCAAATTCTTTCTCTTCCTCTATTATTCTTATATCATATAAACCACCTTTACCTGTTTGAATCACATTTCCTTATCTCTAATAATTCTTTTTTACCTTTCAAAGAAAACCTGAAAATTGAGTGAGAAAACAAATAAATATTCCTTGTAAACTTATAAACAAAGTATTATGAAAATATTTTATTGTATAGAATGTGCCTAATGACAGAGAAACAAAAAGTCTATGACAACAGTATGGATTATGGACACATTTCAGCAAGACTCCTTCATTCAAAAATCTGCATCAGCTTTTTTATGTTGACATGTGTGTGGTTTGCATATTTGTGTCCCTCCAAAACTCATGCTGAAACTTAATCCCCAATGCAATAGTATGAAAGGTGGGGCCTTTTGAGAAGTGATTGAGACATGAGAGGTCCACCCTCATAAATAGGATGATACATAAGGCTTCAGAGAGCCACCTGGCCCTTTTTGCTCTTCTATCTTCCCACCATCTGAGGACACTCAGACAGCACCATCTACGAGAAATGGCCCCCACTAGACACTGAATCTTCCAGTGTCTTGACATTGGACTTCCCGACTTCTAGAACTGTGAGAAAGATTTCTTTGTTTATAAATTTCCCAGTCTAAGGTATTTTAATACAGTATCATGAATAGGCTGAGACAGTGCAGTAGTTTGTAAAGCATAGTGAGGAGATGATTTCTTTGTTTTAAAACCTAGTCAATGTGCCCCCAAAGGCACTAAAATTGAACTTATGGAAATAATCAACTTATATTGCTTAACAGATGTGACAAGAGCTGGGTCTGTAGTTCCAGCCATTTGGAAGGCTGAAGCAGGAGGATCACAGGTTCAAGACCAGCCTCGGCAACTTAGTGAGGCCGTATTTCAAAATTCATAAAATAAGAGAGGCTGGGGATATAACTCAGTGGTAGAGCGCCCTTCGGTTCAATCCCCAGTAACACCAAAAAGGAAAAAAAAAAAAAGATATGATGAGAATACTAATTTAACTTCAAGTTTACCAGAACCTAGATCTAAAGAGAAGAAGTTAAAGAATGACTAGCATCACATCTTTTTTTTCTCTGTGTCTCCATACTGTCCCTTCTACCCATCTCTTCCAACTGGCACATTTTATGCATCTCCCAATCCTATTTTCCAAACCAGGTCATGGAAAAGGACAATTCAGATGAGATTTCACAAACCAATCTGATTTACTGCAAGTGAGTATGAATCTTTATAGTAAAGTGGAGCTAGAAATCTCATCCAGGATGTGCATCAAAAAGCTTTGAGAAGGCCAGGTGCAGTAGCACACACCTGTAATCCCAGTGGCTCAGGAGGCTGAGGCAGGAAGATTGCAAATTCAAAGCCTGAGCCTCAGCAAAAGCAAGGTTCTAAGCAACTCAGTGAGACCCTGTCTCTGAACAAAGTACAAAATAGGGCTGGAGATGTGGCTCAGTGGTCAAGTACCCTTGAGTTCAATCCCAGTACCCCCCCCCCCAAAAAAAAAAAAGCTTCAAGAAACTAAAAACATCAAGGCAATAGCAACATAACCATAACCATTTGCCCTTTGTGGAGCAGAGAGGGCAGTGATGGTGCTCTCAGAGCAGCGCAGGGAGGCAAAGCCTGAGATTCATAGGCAGAGACTTGGCTCTGTCACTTACTGACTGGATGGCCTTTGGCAGGTGACTTCATCTTTCAGGCTTCCATTTCCTCACATGTCACATGGGGATCAATCCAAAGACACAGCTCATAGAGTTGTTGTGCACACACATGCACAATCAAAGACAGACAGAAAGAGACAGGAACAGAGACACAGAGAGAAGAAATTCACATACTGAAATTTAATGTTTGAGGAAAAGTAAAATTTCAGGGAGATAAACAAAGAACCCAATAATGCAGCTCCTAGGCTCAGTTTACAAAGTTCAGGTTTTGTTTAGACACTGAGGAGGCTTTGCAAGTTCTTGAATAATAGCATGAACCATTTATAGATATGTTCTTTTGAAAATTGATCTGGAAGCAAGTTGGAGCAGTGGGCTTTAAGGGAGCTATCAGGAGGGATAAGAACCAGACCAGAAGCTGTTGTTTAGTCCAGTGAGACCTCATGAATGCTGACCTAGGGCCCTGTAAACAGGGATGAGGAAGAGAGACAGAACTGGTAAGAGAGCTCCTGTTGTTCACAGCTTTGTGACTGGGAGCACCATAGTGTTCTTTACTTTATGAATGGGAATCATAGATAAGGCCATGGGATCGGAAGGTCTGCACTTTGGATGCTAGTAAGCTATCTTGGTAGAAAGATCCACTTGGGTACAACAACTGTCTAGTGCCATGACTGTGATCAATATTTTGGTATACTTCATTAGACTATTGGTTATTATTCCAGAAGATTCTGACTTTTTTTTTTAATGCAATCAGCAGGGTTCACCAACAGGAACAACTCTTTATAGCTAACCTGGATGGAATGTGTCTCTTCTATTAAGTGACTCCTTAGGTCTTCCCGGCCTGATGCTGTGCTGCTCCCAGTTAATTACATTTGTTTGCTGCTAGGAGGATGTTTGAATCCAGGCAAGATCCCATCCAAACTCTTCTCTCCCTGTCTTGCTAGAGAGCCTGTGTTCTACTCCTCACCCAAACTGGCTGAAAACATGAGCAAATCTGATTCTCTTCCAACTAAGTTAAACAGTCAGTTCCTTCATTCTTCTTATCAAAGGACTCACCCTGGCTGCAGAGGCTGAGCCTCCCCAGGGAAAGCTGTGCTGAGATCTACTGTCACATCCACCTTATCTGTGTTGTACTGTTTTGTTCCTCTTTAAACTCTCCTCCTGTTGTCCCAGTAGATACTGAGGTGGAGCTTAATTGTCTGTGATCCCCAGGTCCCCAGTGGTGCCTCTGAGAAAGACTGGGCCCACATTAACACTTGTCCAGTTTGGGGCAACAGTTCCTTTGGTAGCCCCTGCCTCTGTCAACCATTCCACTCCTCACATCCATCCAAACCCAGGCAAGGCAAGCCTAGTCTTATCTAGCTTGTCTTTTAGACAAGCTTCGGTGTATTGATCAATTTCTTTAAAAATGATATTAGGAATTATTGTGTGCAAAATATTGAACAAAACAATATTGGAGCCCTCCTGAGGATGAAAGGGACATGTGATTTATGTTTTCAAATATGTTAAGGATCAGTGGGGTAAACTGACATCTCACAAATGAAACAAGTGAGGCTGGGTGTGGGTGGGCACGATGAGTGGGGTGAAGAGCCAGGCATGAGCTAAATCTGAGGACAGGGAACTTTTAGGTCTTTTCTCTGCAGAATAGCTGGTAGGAGAGCCTAGAAGGCTCTGAAGTCAGTCAGGGTCTCTTTAATGCAGGTGCTAATGCAAGATACTTTTAATGTAACATTCCTGTGTGTAGAATGTATGGGAATTCCTTGGGCATGCAGTTTACATTTTCCAATTTGATCCTCTAACAAGCCTTGTAAACAGGGTAGGTTTTAGCTCAAAAATATATATATATGAGATTTGTCCAGTTTCTTTCTAACCAATGGGTAATTTTCTGCTGGTCATGGACTATCTTGTGTCTCCAGGAACCTGAAAAAAAACACTGAAGAGTTTGTGGCAGAACTGCAGCAAAACTCAAGAGTTTTCTGTGCCTTTGCAAAAAAAAAAAAAAAAAAAGAAAAGAAAAGAAAAAACCAACATTTGAGAAAATTAGATCAGTTTGGACATCATGTAAAAGAATATCTCATTTTGTATATATACTGCTGTTTCTTTATCCATTCACTTACTGAAGGGCACCTAGGTTGGTTCCACCATTTAGCTATAGTGAATTGAGCCACTATAAACATTGATGTGGCTGTGTCCCTGTAGTATGCTGATTTTAAGTCCTTTGGGTATAGACCAAGGAGTGGGATAGCTGGGTCAAATGGTGGTTCCATTCCAAGTTTTCCAAGGAATCTCCACACTGCTTTCCTTAGTGGTTGCACCAGTTTGCAGTCCCAACAGCAATGTATGAGTGTACCTTTTCCCTCACATCCTTGCCAACACTTATTATTGCTCATATTCTTGATAATTGCCATTCTGACTGGAGTGAGATGAAATCTTAGAGTAGTTTTGATTTGCATTTCTCTAGTCCCTAGAGATGTTGAACATTTTTCGGTATTTATTGATTGATTGTATATACTCTTCTGAGAATTGTCTGTTTAGTTCCTTGACCCACTTATTTATTGGGTTGTTTGTTTTGGGGGTGTTAGGTTTTTTGAGTTCTTTATATATCCTAGAGATTAATGCTCTATCTGATGTAAGTGTGGTAAAAATTTGCTCCAATTTTGTAGGCTCTCTCTTCACCTCATTGATTGTTTCTTCTGCTGAGAAGAAGCTTTTTAGTTTGAATCCATCCTATTTATTGATTCTTGATTTTATTTATTGTGCTTTAGGAGTCTTGTTAAGGAAGTTGGAGCCTAATCTGACATGATGAAGGTTTGAGCCTATATTTTCTTTTATTAGGCACAGGGTCTCTGGTCTAATTCTTAGGTCCTTGGTCCACTTTGAGTTGAGTTTTGTGCCTGATGAGAATGGAATGTTACTCAGCATTAAAAGAGAATAAAATTATGGCAGGTAAATAGATGGAGCTGAAGAATATCATGCTAAGCGAAGTAAACCAATCCCAAAAAACCAAAGGCCAAGTTTTCTCTGATAAGTGGATGGTGATCCATAATGGGGGGGTGGGGCACATGGGAAGAATGGAGGAATTTTGATTGGGCAAAGAGGAGTGAGGGGAGGGGAGAGGATATGGGAGCAGGAGTGATGGTGGAATGAGATGAACATCATTACCCTGGGTACATGTATGACTGCACACAAGGTGCAACTCTACATCATGTACAACCAGAGAAATAAAAAGTTGTGCTCCATTTGTGTACAATGAATCCAAATGCATTCTGCTGTCATGTATACCTAATTAGAATTAATAAATAAATATTAAAAAGAATATCCTGATGCTAGAAATATCACTATAAATTTAATATGCTAAGGGAAAAAAGTTTCAGAATTATAAGAAATTCAAAAATTGCTGGGTTCATGCAGAAGAATAAAGACTCAAGTCCACAGAGACTAATGAAAGATGAGGCCAAAGGTAGGGTCCATGGATTGAAGGCTATGAGACCTCGGTTTGGATTCATGGCTATGAGAGAAACTGCTGTGTGCTCTTCCTTGGAAGAGTATCTTCAGTCTCAACTACTTTTGTCCTTGGGTTTCTGTGGCCCATCTTATTGTGCTGACCCCTGAGGGACTTGGGGAATGGAAGGGAGTTTTAAGAAGTTACAACAACTACAAGTCCTCGATGGTGTGGCACATCTTTACCAACGCCCATGTCCTTGGTTGGGCTGGGTCGTTTAGTGGAACTTGAGGTGCAGTAATGGGGAAACTATCTATCCTGGTGAACTGTATTCTAAGGGTGACAGGGAGATTAAGATAGAAATCTCTTTAGGGGACATTTTTTCTTTTATGGTAGAAAAAAATTAGTTTTCTTTCTCCAGGGAAAGGGTCAGGAAATGCAGCATCTAATTAATTAAGTCTAAGGATTCTAATTTAACACTTAGTCAGTGCTGGTTTTTGGAACCATGGAAGGAGACCAAAGATGACTCTGGTGCACGAAGTCTGTGAAGGACTAACCCTGGAGCACTCACTTGTGATGTTAGATAGTATTATGGCCTAGGACCCAGGAAAACATAAATCTGTCTTGGCTCAGCCTTTTCTTTTCCTTATGTTTTTACAAAGTTGTACATTTACAAAGAAAAAAAAAGTAAAAGAAAGATAAATTCACATTTTATTGTTAGCTAGGATCGGGATCAAATCCAATGCAGAGAAACGCAGGCTGTGCTTGGGCATCTTTTCTCAAGCTATGTAGAATTCAAGAGCTTTAGCCAAGGGACAATTCAACATACATGTTAGCACAAGGGCAAACATAAGCAGAGAAAAACGTGACTCGCTGCATACCAAGCTGGTCTAAACCACCTGCGCAGGGGCCCAGGGACCACTGCTGCTACTTAGAGGAAATCCAATTTATCAGTTTTTTACTTTATATTTCATACCTTTTGTGTCCTGAGTTAAAAAAAAAATCACTGCCCACTTCAAAGTTTTAAAGATTTTCTGGGGTTCCTTCTAGGAATTTTATAGTTTTAGTTTGACATAAGATAGGTGCTTAAGGATTTTTTTTCTCCATACAGATATCCAGTTGTTCCTGCACCATCTGTTGATGACTCTCCTTTTCTTACCAAATTACCTTTGTTGAAAATCAGTTGACAATATATGTGTGAGCTCTCTATTGTGTCCCACTTACCATATTTCTGTCCTTACCAATACTACATTGTCTAGATTACTATAGTTTTATAGTAAGCCTTAAAGTCAGATTAGGTAAGCATCCAACTTTGTGGCTGATTTTTCAAAATTATTTTGGATAGTCTAATTATTTGCAATTCCAGAGACATTTTAATAGCTTTATTTTATTTGTTTATTTTTTTGTGGTGCTGAGGATCGAACCCAGTGCCCCTCATGTGCTAGGTAAGTGCCCTACCACTGAGCTACACCCCCAGCCCACCATATACATTTTAGAATCAATGTGTCAATTTCCATAAAAATGTTAAAGTTTTGATAGCGATAACATTGAATATATAGATCAATTTAGAGGACTGACATCTTGATGGAACCTGCTAAGATGTCCCACCCTTACTGATTCAATTGTGTGGGTGAATTGAATTGTGTTGTCATCAAACCTCCAGGGATTCTTCAGTACTGAGCAGGACACGACAGAATTTATGGGCAATAGTATGTTTTTCTTCTCTGCTCTTTCAGATCATTATTTGGAAGAATGACTTGGAAGAAATAGAGTTTTATGGTAATTGGTAGTCTAAGAAACATGTTTTAGAATGGAATTTGGATTGGGGGAGCAAGGTATTAGAAACTAAAATCCTAAGTTCTTAGTTTGAGATGAAGGTGTCAAGATATTTTTGAAAGAATAAAGGCTTATAACTTAGAGTTCAAATAACTCTGATGGATGATCTTAATTTTCCTCTGGACCCACTTTCTGTCCTTCTCCATCATGTTTTGTTTGCTGGGAGGCTAGAAGGCTTAGCTCCCTTGTTTCCTGTGTGGTTCAGCGGATAGTGGGAGTGCAGTCAGTGTACTTAGTTTCCCGGATTTTTCTCGGCTGGTCTGCATTTTGGTTTTGGCTCCTCCTGATTAGTGGTTCTCTTCTATGACTGTATCTCTAGATTATATAGCTATGGGCCCTTCTTGCTCCTTCAAGCTTCCTGCTATTTCCAATCATGGGCTGCTTTATCACCTCTTGTAGATTTCCTGTAACTTCACTAACAGCTTAATATAGTCTCTTCACTTAATCATTTCCTTTGAGATTGTTAGCTGGACTTTGACTACTCAACTAACCCATTCACTTACTAGCTTTCGAACACTGGTCAAATGATTTAATCTCCTAATATCAGCTTTCATCTCAGCTTTTTCATCTATAATGTGGGAATGAAAATATTCCTTTCTCAGAAAATACATGACACATGTACATAACATTTAATAGTAACATCATCATTATTAGTAACTATTGTCACATAAAGATGAAAAAAAATTGTGATCTCCTCAGTGACTATTCAAATCAGAGTGTGGAATTGTCCAGAAGCATAAGATTACAGAGAAGCAGCTAAGGAAATACAAAGTGAAAAGATAGCAAGGTGTTAGGAAGATTTGTTAGTATATATGGAATAGAATAATTTTTATATTTTAATATGAGAAGGAAGCTGTAGCTTTAGAGATCTATTGACTTCTTGCTAGGATAATGTTAGGATCTCTATACCTAAATGGAGGTGTACACCTTTTCAGAAAGGCACAGGCTTTCAGGAGAGAAGTTATAATAGTGATATGAATCACAAGACAAATATTTGAAGGGAAATGCGTTGAGCTTTGAGTCAAGTCTTAAAAAAGGTAAACATATGAAAAGAAATCATGGGTGGGAAAGCTCTTTTAGTTAGCTTCATGCTCCCTTCCCTTCAGGATACACATGTCTGCCTGAATGGAGGAGTCAGAGTGGATTTTAATAAAAACTCCCCATCTGTATTTGGGATCTCTCTCCCCAGAGTCCCTCGGGCTCTGTCACCATTAGATTCATCATGCAAACCCCCTCTTCTTTTCAAATACATTATCTCCAGGAGACCTTCCAAGTTGTCCTGCCATTTACTTTCCTCTGGGTACCCCTACCTGACCAGTTCCTCAACATGCCACATATCTCTGAGTTCTTTTCTCAGGAGGATCCTCAACTCCCATATAATTCAAAAGGATAAAGCTAGAAACCAGAGAGTGTTAAAGCTACGTCAATCTTAGATTCCATCCAGCTTTGGGCAAATTCTTCTTTGTTCTACAGCTACTTCTGCCAGCAGGTAGGTGAAGTGATGCAACTCTTCCCTGCACTTAATTATGATCAATGGGAGAGAAAACTGAGGGAAAGGACATGTGTTAGCCAGGGTTGGGAGTGGGGAGAGAATCAGAGAAAAGAATAGCTACTTTGAAGCTCTAAAGTGGTAGATGTCTCATGAGGGTTGAGAAGGTCACAGAGTTGGACATGTTGCCTGTGAATCTGTATACAATCCTGAGGAAGAAGCAAATGTGGTACCTAAATAGACCAGATTGTACACCTTGACAGGATGCTCTATGGGAGCTCAGATCTTAAAAGGACATGACCAGAGACCAAAGAATGAGTATAAACAATGATAAGCAAAAGCTCTGAATAACCCATGACTTCTGGAGAATTCTCAGGACTTCATCAAAAGACATGAAATTCTGTTTGGAGCAAGTCTGAGAGTAAAAAATGACAAAAATAAAAGCTTTGATTAAATTCTTTCAAAGTCATTCAAAAACTCTGGCCTTCCATTGGGTCTGTCAAAGAGAATGGCCTCCTGAATGGAAAGAAGGGAACAAACAAAACAAAAGAATTATATATCTTTTATCTGTCTCTCTCTCTCTCTCTCCCCCTCTCTCTCTCTCTATCTGTCCATCCATTCATCCTCTATCTCATGGTAATTCAAACTAGTAAAGAGACTACATGTGAGCACAAAGCTTCATGCCTTCTGACCCAGAAACATTATATCTCAGGGCACTATAAGACCTTGTGATTGGGGTTACTGCAACATTTTTGATTACCTTGAAGGAACTGTAAAAATGGAGGACATGTGAGAAAAGTGGATTAGCTAAGCATAGTCATGATTTTCTAAAAGAACAAAAGTGGGTTGTGTAGCGGGATTGTGAACTTAAATGTTCATGGAGTCATCATATTAGTCATCTTAGTGGTTTTACTACAATGTTGAATAATAATGGATTTTTAGATATTGGTTGATAAACACCCAACATCTATTATCATACAATCTGCTGGCAAGCCACAGCTTCTTGAATCTTAGATTGAAAAAAATATTTAGGTAATCAAAGAATGATATTAAATTTATTATTGATAAAAATTTAGGATGCTGTTTTATAATTTTTGGTCCAATGTGTTGATAATGCCTTTTAGCTTGGTGTCCACCCTTGAGGTAGACCTTTGGGAGACCTCTTGGTGCAGTTGAATTCAGAGACCTGAGCCCAGATAGAAAATCACAATGGTCAGAAGTAGATCCAACTTGGCAAGTTCAGAGTGGCTACCCAGGAGGAATTAAAAGTCAAGGTCAAAGAAGTCATGTCCATCATCATGATAGACAAAAGCAGAGTCCAAAGCACAGACAGAGACAGAGATGAGGGAGTAAGTGAGTGTGGCAGCAGACTGGAAGAGAGGTCAATGTGAGAACAAGGCAAGAGAGTCTGAGTTTTGCCTCTGATGGGGTTAAGAGGGCCAAGAACTGGCTCTTTCTGGTTACCTCCTGTTGGAGCCTGAGATGGACTAACAAGATAAAAGGCTAGGCTGGTAGACAGGAAAAAGGGCAAACACAAAACTATACTATTAGGACTTGGGACCCAGGTAGTGTTTGGTGGCCTGCGTTATCATCAAGTTCACTTTTTTAAAAAGTGTGGTAAAAACATATAACATAAAATTTGCCACCTTAGCCATCTTTAAGTGTACAGTTCCATAACACAATGTATCTTCACACTGTCATGCAGCAGACCTCCAGAACATTTTCATCTTACAAAAGTGAAATTCTACACCCACTGAACAACGACTCTCCAAGTGCCCCTTCAATTTTACTGTTTAAAACAAAAATTATTAAAGCAGCCAAACAGAAACACTAGAAGATATTTAGGAAAATGAACTTCAAAAAGCAAAACAATTAAGAAAAGTAGATGCAATTTGGTATATTTTTTGTTGCTTGCTTCTAATTAGTATTCTTTCTCTACTTCTGTCTTTGAAGAGGAAAAAAAAAATCCTTCTTCCATTTGCCCACTATGGATTGAAAGTTTCAAGGGCTAGGACTTGAATTTTTGGCTCTTGGTAGAAGAATCCTAGCTAGTGTCCTTCAAGGCTGTGACTGACATGTGGCAGAAACTTAAGAGGACGGTCTCTTCTCTGCTAGCATGCCCTAAGGGTTTCTTTTCAAATAACCAGTTTCTATTATTGCCTTCCTTCTTGCAACTAAAGAAATCCCCTAGGGTTTTCGCATTCCTTCTCCCCAGAGTTCTCTATTTTCTTATTTCCATTCAGCGTAACCAAAGCCCAAAGAGGAGATTACTACCACATGTATACTACATTTTGTATCATGAAACCCAGTCATTTTCTTTGCTCTGATGAGAAAGGACTTTTCAGGACCAAGAATTACCTGCAATTCTTAAGTTTATTTATTAGACCATTCTCCATATATTCAACTCTCCTACAAATTTTAGTGGTTGTTTTTTAAATGTAGATTGGCATAATAAAGGTGCCCAGAGTAGTTAATCCGTGCACAATTCAACTATTTTTTGAATAGAAATATCTTTATTCTTCCTGAAGATACATGGTGATTGTTTTAAAAAAAACACATAAAAATGAATGTCCTCCTGCAATTGTACCCTAAGAGATAATCCCTCATGTATTAATGTACTAAAAAGGAAAATAGCAAACATTTAAACAGAATTCATCAAGGACTTTTATACTACAAGTCAACAGAATGCATCCTTAAAATATTAATCATCTGATATAGATGAGAAACTAATGCTGGAGTTGTGGGGCTAAGGGCCAAGATTCCAGGAGATGGACTTAATGCTAGACATAGACTTAATGCTGTGTCCATCAGTTATCAGTGATGTACCCTCGGGCAAGTTACTTCATTTCTTTAACCTTCAGTTTCCTCAACTTCAATGTAGAGGTAGCAATGACCTTCAAGGTAGGAATAATTACTCACACTCTTGTAGGATGATACAGCACAGAATACACCCAAAGTTCTATTATGCCTGGGATACAACAGATACTCAATAATGAGAGTATCATAATTATAACCACATTGCTTTTTAAATTTGCTTAATTGTGGTAAAATATGCATACAATTTACCATCTTAATTGTTTTTAGGAGTCTAGTTCAGTGGTATTAAGAACATTCACATGGTTAATGCAACTGTCTTAAGTTCAGCCAGTTGCTGTAACAAAGTGCCCTAGAGTGAATAATTTCTAAATAATAGAAATTATTCTTCACAGTTCTGAAGGCTGGGAAGTCCAAGGTCAAGGCACCAGCAGATTCCATGTCTGGCAAGGGCTCCCTTGCTCTCTACTTCATAAATGGTGCCTCTTCCTGTGTCCTCGGAGTGGAAGGCTGGAATGTGGAATGGGTGAACAGCTCCCCCACAGCCCTTTTTTAAGGTTGCAATCCCATTCATAAGGACTTTGCTCACACAATTTAATCATCTCCTAAAGTCCCCTTAATACTAACACATTAACAATTAAGTTTCTATCTGTGAATCTGGGGGGAGTCATTCCAACATAGAAGCAACCATGACCACCATCCGTTCACCATATTAATTATTAACATGGCTTCTATGCACTGTCCTAGAATAAAATATGATTTGCCTCTCTCCAGTGTGAGCTTTTGTCAGAATAGAGTCCTTCCTAATCTCCCCAAATCTTTTGAAATCTGTTCCCATCTATATGTGGCTAGATTTGGAAAAATCATTGGTGTGAAGTGTTCAAGACATCAGGCTGATTCTAGCGTTATCTAATGTTCAAAGCTGTAGAGGCTGGTGCTAAACAGACCTGCACGGCTACTCCAGGGTAAAATTAATTCTCGAACACCGGCGCTGACACTTTGCAATGTCTTCCCCAGCAGCCGTTTCTGACTGCTGCAGCCCAGGCTCTGCTAATGGAGGTTTATAAAGGCCTTTGCGATTCCTATGGTAACCCAGGAGAAAGGCTGTTGCCATGGGGACTAGCCAAGCCTATATAAACCTGCCATCTCCATCAGACAGATGAGAACGACGTGAGAATGAATCCTTCGCTAGTTCACCTTCAGAAATTGCTAATAATTATCTCTGTTTTTGGAAAAGAATTCATCATTTCTTTCAGGTAGAAACTCATTCACATTTTCGGCTGGAAATGAGGATTATTCAAAAGCTTCCTTGATGATCTTGGTGTCAACTAAAGTCATCTGGAAAATGAGATGTCTACTGATTGAACCACTCCCAGATCTCTACATTGTTATCAGCCCCTGAATAACATTTATCAGAAGCACGTGAACTTCACATTGTTTTAAGAGAATAATGTGTTCCTTTGAAATGAATTAAGCCTCAGTATATGTCCATTAATGTACTTTCCCATTGTTTTACAATGGGATCTAGGGGACTCTGGGCTCCTGACCTCTGAAGGCAGGATCTATTTTGTTTAATTCCATATTTTATTTAATTCCATCTCTATAACATCTATTTAATTCCTTTTCTATTTTGTTAAATTCCATATCCCGGGTATCTAGTCCATTGTGTTTCAATATTAGGGTTCAGTAAACAAAAAGGTGAATGGAGAAATCAGTGTATGTACTCGTGTAAACCATAGCGGAGATCGCAGGTCTAGTGTTCAAGTATGTAATAAAAATAAGCTAACTCTAAAAACAGTACTGCTGGGCATTCATTTATTAAGAGACAACTTGTCAATGCCTACTGGATTCATCCATTCAACAACAACACAGTTCCTGCTTTAAGTCTGCTCCAAAAATATTAATGGAGCTAGGCTTTACGGATATCACACCAAACAGGACAAGTCCTTAACTTCCTGGAGTTTCTGATGTATATTCTCCTAACAGGCTAAAATGGGATTGGTTAGAATAGAAATTCTAACCAATTCAAAGAGAATATTGAATTCTGGGGCACAGGGAGCTGGGCCCTGAGAGATGAGTAGGAGTCTCACAGGAGTTAAGGTGAGGGAGAGCTGGCTGTATGTGAGGAGGAGCAGAGGAGGCATTGAAGGCAGCAGGAGGGCAAATGCCAAAGAACACGGAGTGCTGAGAGGATGAATGGTGAGTGTTCTCAGGTAGCTGAAGCATAGGTTTTCTGAGGGCTGAAGCAAAAGGCTGATCTGTGGCCAGATTATGATAAGTCTAACATGCTATTCTCCATCTGGGGAAGTGAGGCATCCAGAGCCAGGGCCTGGTGTGGAGTGGGACTATCCCCAGATGGGGGTCGTGAAGGGGAGGGTGGGTCCACGAGGTGCTTCCAGGATGAGAAGGTGCCGCAGTCTTGGCTGGGCACAGAATCACGAGCCACCACACAGCTTTGTAGATTCAAACAGCAATTCTTTATTCCCGAACTCACACCGGCCTCCACACACGTTCTCTCGCAATCCCCGTTCTCCTGCCACCCAATTCACCTACTCCATGAGGCTTATTTCCCAAAATGCTCTCTGAATCTCACGAGAGTTCAACAGGAGCTTAGGCAGCAGGAACGCCCTAATTCCAGCAGCAATAATCCTAAACATCCAACTTCCCTAAAATCCAAGGTCTTAAACTGGGAACGCCTTAAACTTGTCTTAAACCGGGAACGCCCTAAACCCAAGGATTGGGATACTTCCTCAAACTGCAGGATACACCCTAATCCTGGATCCACCCTCGTCCTTGGGCAGGGTCACCTAACATGCAATGTCAACAGCGAAATTAACATGGGGTACGCTGGCAAGGAAATTTCCTACTTGGTAATGGCCCTCAGCAAGAAGGCACATCCAGGCCCAGAGCTCCAGGGTGAAGAGGCCCACCATGCCAAGGGGCAGCCAATGAGGCAGGCCCAGAGCAGCCTCTGGGGATCCAGTGAATGACAGCACTGGGGAAGGCAACTGGTCTCCTTCTTAGAGGGTGCTGGGCCCCTGCTTCCATGTAGGCAGGACTGGGTCTGGACAGCACTGAGGATGGTAAAGCCTTCTTCAGTGGAGGTTGAGACCTTTTCAGATCCATGCTTTACAGATACCCTCCACCAGAGGCACAGAGTAGAAGGGGCAGAGCAGGGGAGCCCAGAGCTCAGGGTGGTGGAGAAGAGGTGCCATGCTGGAGTGTGCAGCTCTAGTGAGGAGAAGGGCAAGGAGCCCTCTCCTTCTTTCCCTTCAACTTTACTGAAGGCATGTAATTTGTTGTGCATTGGGCTAGACCCTGAGAATCCAAAGATGTCTAAGATCTGGGCCTTCCAGGAGTCCCTCCAAGTCTACCCAGAGGTGCACAGGTAACATAGAATGATTACACACGGGGAGACGTCATGAAGCCTGTCAGGTGGGCTTGGTACATGCATGCCTCACCCCAATCCTTTAGTGAAGGAATGAACCACTTGAAATCAATAACTTCAGTGGTGCTGGGGGAGAGGGAGAGGTGGTGGAACATCATCTTACCTATCTCCTGGACTGTGTGGATGACGTCCCAGAAGGCAGCACTGGAGGAGAGACTTTGCCCAGAAGCAACATTATAATAATACCATTATTATAAAGGAGCAAATTCCAGGCTGGCAGGAAAGATACCTTGAGGCTTGAGGGTCTTAGGTGCTTATTCTTTAACATATAAGTGAGCTGTGTCTTTTCTGTATGGAGGTGAATATTAGCCATGTTGTTAGTGCAAGAAAAATACTTTTCTCTTCCTTCTCCCAAGTATCCTTCTTCAGCCTTCATCTTTCCAGGATACCTTGCTCTGGATAAAGTGTCTCTATAAGCATCCCTTTCCCTATTGAAGCCTTGGAGCGCTGTGGGGGATAGTGGATATGCTTGGGACTAGGGGTTAGAAGGCACCAGGTTCAGGATCTAGCTGGCTACTCAAGATCTGTGTGATGCAGGACAGGATTGAATCTTTCCAAGTTCAGTTTCTTTCCACGTGAAATAGGAACACTACGTTCTCTTCTTCCCTCACAGGACTCTTGTAAGTAACACATGCAATATGAAAAAGCTTTTTGAAAATATAAAATAGAGTAGCTATCATTTCTTGGGAAGCTCTTTTGGGCTTTCCTTAGTTCTACTGAATCTTTCCCAAATAATATGCAAAACGGGCACCTTGAACCTTTCCTTACTCTGAGCTGACACCCTAGGAGTGGAGGGTTGGTGTTGGGGTAATGTCTGAAGATGGGATAATGGTGTCTGTGCACTAATTTGCCCCTCCTTCTCCAAAAAAGCAGAAAATTTGTTATTTAAAACTTTATTAAAAAGTACCCAAACTTAATCTACTTCATTCAATCTCATATTTTTAGGGTAGAAATAAAACTTGATGGTTGGAAGTTACCAAAAGGAATATTGCAATCAATATTAATAAAAACTTTCTAATAATTAGGGCAGCAAAAGGTGGGAGGAGCCTCCTGTGGGGCACTGAGTGGTTCCTGGCATATGGTAGAGAAATTTTAATAAATTATTGATCCACTTATCTTAATGGCATTTCATAGACTTTCAAAGTATATAAAAAAAGTATCCAGGTTATGTTGGCCTCACCAAAATGATTTAAAAAATTATCCTTTTTTAAAAAATTCTAGAAGAGAGTGCATAATATTGGTGTTAGAATGTAATATTGGTACCAGGGATTGAATCTAAGGGTGCTTTACAACTGAGCCACATCACCGACACTTTTTGTTTTTTTTATTTTGAGACAGAGCCTTGCTAAGTTACTTAGTCTCACTAAGATGCCCCGTCTGGCTTCCAACTTGTGATCCTCTTGCCTCAGTCTCCTGTGTTGCTGGGATTAAGGTGTGTGCTACCACATGGGTGTTTGGAGGCCAGTGGCAAGTGGAAGGAGGGAATCCTTTCAAGCTGGCCTTATGATATGTCCCTGAGATTCTTGAGCACCTTATTACTATGGATCCTCAACCTGTTCTGACTCACCTTGTACTTCCATGATCCCCACCTTGGAATTCTCTTTTCCATGGGATCTGGTTCCTCTTAACAGAGAATAGTATTTTAGGAACCAAAATGGGCATTAGGTAAAATCATTGGTACAAATGCATCATAGATTTTCTTGGTGGGAAGAACTAGGAAATACAACCATGTACACAACCACACACTCCCTTCAGCCTGTATCTATTTATATGAGAAGTCATGAGTTTCACATTGGTATGTCCAATTCCAATCCAACACATATGCATATTTGGAACTCCTTTCCCTGAAAGCAAAAAGTCTGGGCCCCATTACGCTCAACAAATTTGCTTTTCAATCCCCCTCTATGGAACTTCTACTAACCCATAGGTGTGGTGTCATTAGGCTAGGAAAAAAAAAAAAATCCCCTTCTGAGCCAGTGCTACCTGGGCCAGCTGGGATACACGGTTGTGCAAAGAGAGGCTAGATTTCAGCACCCACACGTGTCTCAGCTGAGAGCCTTTGTACAGTGAGTGACATTCTTAACCTGCAATAGCCTTATGAATTTTAGAGTCTGTGCTCTTGACAGCTATCTCATAATTCTTCTTTTAGCGCAATTAAAATTAATGAGTGACACTGATAGAAACAGCACGAAGATAAAGCAATTTGGGTCCAATAAACCATTTCATTTTATTTTTGCTTAACTAAAATCTTGTGTGTGGTTTCTCCACAGTTAATTATATTTTTAGGAATAGGAAAATTTGGATGTGTTACCCTGCTCTGCTAAGCCCTAGTGTCACTGCAGCTGGCACATGGCATGCCTTTGGGTTCAGAAAGTTTAGAAAAGATAAAGTTAGGGGAAACCTCTGAAGGAGAAAGGGCCGTGGCTGGGGAGATATATGACATGAAAAGAAGGGAAAGAGAGAGCTCTAAGTAGATCAGTCCAATAATATATAGAAGGAAGTGGAGGGGACCCTACTAGCCTATAAAGAAATTTAAGGGGATTGTGCAATGTATTAATTCCCTCAATTCCTGATTTTCTGGAAAGCACTCAAATAGGAAGAAATTTTAATGCTTCAGCTTGAATGTCATTGCCTTCATGAAATCTTCTGTATCCCCATAGCTCCAGCCCCAAGTCAGAAATTTGGGTGTCAGGTGACACAGACCTGAGCTATTGTGGAAAGGAAGAAAAGACTCATCCAGATTGTTTTGAGGGCACAAGGCTAGAGTAATAATAGCTAATATCTATGTTTAGATGAGATAACAGACTGAGAAAAATTAACTTACCTAGGGTCAGTGATCCTAGTTTTCCAGGGGTCATGTGATCATTCCAGAGCAGGAAGCAAACCTGGGACCCTAATCAGCAAAGCATACAGCACTTGAGGGTGAAGGGGACCTCACCCAATAGTCATGTTTTCTCCAGGATTGGTGCTTGTCCAGGAGGAAGTGACTTTCAGAGGCTAGCCAGGCATCAGGACCAGTGTGTTTAGAGCTCCAGAGGTTGGGGACAGATTGTATTTGCAATGACAGGCCCAGAGCTAGACTGAGACATGTGAACACCTTTGGAAAGGAGAATCTCTAAATATTTGTTCAATATCAGTTTAGTAAATTCTGGGAACAACTGATACTCTAACAATAAAAGTGATGTTCTCTCTTTATGTTAAAGAATAAAGGATTTATTGTGTGTGTTCATTGTATCCTGACACTTAAAACATTTGGAATTTTCTAGGAATTGTGATGTTCAGAATTGGATAGTTTTTCTTTTTTTTTTTTTTTTTTTAGGAGAGACTTTAAAGGGTTTAACATTTAGGTAATAAAATGAATCACTCCCAGTGAGCAGCAGTATAGTATATGGTTTTCAATTTTAGAATGTGAGTTGGCTGGTCTCTGAGTGGAGGGGGGCGGGTGGGCCCAGTAGTTGTACTACACTTTGCACATGCGAAGAACCAAAATACTCACTTTGGATTAGTTAATTCTAGCTAAGAACATTTTTTAAAATTTCTACAAGGCACTGTTGCTTTCAGCAGGTCCAACTTACATGTTGTTGGATATCTAAAGGAGGCAAGTGGAAACCTGCGTTAGCTGGCACTATATTCCCATTTATTCCAGGCTTTCATCATCCCTTATAGATTAGTATCTAAAGCAACTGGAGCTAGAACAGGTGATTATAGGCTGTTAAAAAAAAAAAGCCTGAATGTTAATCTCTTCTAACAGACCTGTGGAAGTTTGAGTCCTTTTCTTAGAAATGATTGGTAGGCTGGGCCATTTCAGTGGGTATAAGTGCTATGATTTAAATGTGTCTCCCAAATTCATGTGCTAGGAAATTAATCCCCAGATTCATGTTAACAGCATTGGACGTGACATTTGGGAGACAACTAGGATTGGGCAAGGTCATGAGGGCAAGGCATCAGTGGAAGAGGATCTGAGCCCTGTCTTGCCACAGGACACCCTGGGCCACTTAGGAGGCAGCCTCAATGAGCAGATGCCAGTTGCGTGTTCTTTCACCTCTCAGCCTGCAGGACAATGAGACAACTGGACTTGTCTTCTTTGTAAATTACCTAGTTTACATTATTTCTGCAACAGAAAAAGGGCTGAGAGACATACGGTGAAGAGGAAAGTGAGCCCCGAGGTGAGAGCTTGAATGTATGGACATGTCGTGTCTCTCCTCAACATCAGAGTGAGTCTAGGACACTGCACGCGTGCTCCAGGACAAGAGGCGCATGGCCCAGCCCCTCCCGGGCCTTGTTAACTTTATCAAGTGACACGATCGTTTCGTGAACGTGCACAGTTGAGATGAAGAGATAAACTAGGTATCAGTTTGGTAAATATGTGGATACCCTGGGCAAAAATAAGGGAAGGAATGATTTCCCAGGCAGTTGGTCTAGAAATACTGGCCTTGTCTTAAGGCACACTGTGGTCCATCTTAAGCCATCGTTGTCTTCCTCGTCACCATCATCCAATCATCAGCATCATCAGAAGAATTAGCAATTGTCACAACTATTTTATTGTAAATTTTATTGGTTATAGTAGTTATACATGAAAGTAGACATGCATTTACGTACTTTCATATATCATACATAGGTGGGGTATAATTTCTCATTTTTCTGATTGCACATTGTTGTAGAATCATATTGATCATATATATATATATATATTACATATGTCTGTTTCATTCTACTATCTTTCCTGTTCCCATATTCCCTCCCTTCCCTTCACTCCCCTCTACCTAAATTAAGGTATCTTTAAATATAAAACTATATAATACCAATATTGGGGTTTTCCATCTTCCATAAAATGATCTTCTTTGAAGAGGAAACTGTTTCATCCTTGGAATATTCCAGACCTCTGGAGAAGAAAAAAAAAAAAGCCTTTTCTCTTTCTCAATGCTCCCACATATTCAGCTCCAAAGCTGATAATTTCTCCCTTCCTAAAGGGTAGACCTAAGCTTTTCATTCAGGTTCCCCTTTGTGCCTGCCCCCACACCTATTGTGAATTAGCATCCATGTTAGAGAAAACATTCGGCCTTTGGTTTGGGGGGATTGGCTTATTTCTCTTAGCATAATATTCTTCAACTCCATCCATTTACTGGCAGATGCCATAATTTTATTCTTCTTGAAAACTGAGTAATATTCCATTGAATATATATACACCACATTTTCTTTATCCATTTATCTGTTGAAGGGCACCTAGGTTGGTTCAATAGTTTAGTTATTATGAATTGAGCTGCCAATTTTTGCAACTTCTAATGGGTCAGCTTCCACTTAAACCTTTGCCTTTGGTTGATTTCTTTGACTTTGTAGTACCTTGGGATTCTCTTTTTTTGTTGTTGTTTCTGAGTCCAGATATATATATATATTAGAAATGTTTGTTTCTATGCTGCCCAACATGTATTCACTGGAAGTGGGGAGAAGACTCAGTTACATGCATCTCAGTCTGCCATGCTGGCTTTCTACCATAGAAATCCATTTATCCTTTTAACATTTAGTGATTGCCTGCCATGGCACCACTCTAGGAGTTAGGGATAAACCAGGCAAAAATCCTTGCCTTCACGAAGCACAGATTCCTGACATGACAGGAAATCATTTTAGGTTTCACATATATGAACTCATTAAATAATCACAATCACATTGGGAGGGAGGTGCCATCATTGTCTCCATTTTACAAATGCAACTGAGGCATATGGGGGTTAAACCACCTGCCCAAGGTTTCACGGGTTGTAAGTAGAGGATCTAGGATGCAAACCCAGACCATGTGGGTGCCAAGTTCATGACTCTGCATGGCCTTGATGAATGTGAATCTGCCCTTAGAATATAGTGGGCTCTTAATAGTTACTTGTTGACAAAATGAAATGAATTACCATAGTGCACTATATCATCAGCAAGTCTGTCCTTTAGTAGATTCAGAGCTCCTCCAGGATAAGAAGAATGTCTTCTTTGACTTTGTATCTACAGTGCCTAGCACAGGACTTGCCTGGAGCACCTGCTCAGTAAAATGTGGAACATTGGAATGAATGGACAGTCAGGTGGTTTCTAGAATGATGATGCCTTTCTAATTGGGCAGACCAAAGAGTCACCTGATTGTCTGGGACTGTGAAGCCTCCCAGGACTGTGGGTGGTCTGCACAAGCCCCACAGGTGGTCTGCACACCTCCTTCTGGCTCTTCTCCATATGGGTTGTTGCCGCAGTCTTGGCTGGGCACAGAATCACAAGCCACCACACAGCTTTGTAGATTCAAACAGCAATTCTTTATTCCCGAACTCACATCGGCCTCCACACACGCTCTGGGGCAATCCCAGTTCTGCTGCCACCCAATTCACCTACTCCACGAGGCTTTTTTCCCAAAATGCTCTCTGAATCTCACGAGAACTCAACGGGAACTCAGGCAGCAGGAACGCCCTAATTCCAGCAGCAATAATCCTCAACATCGAACTTCCCTAAAATCCAAGGTCTTAAACTGGGAACGCCCTTAACCCAAGGAGCGGGATACTTCCTCAAACTGCAGGACACACCCTAATCCTGGATCCACCCTGGTCGTTGAGCAGGGTCACCTTTCTCAAACACACATGCAAGGTCAACAGCGAATTTAACATGGGGTACGCTGGCAAGGAAATATCGATGCGTCATTCCTACTTCGTAATGGCCCTCAGCGGGTTGTCAGTGAACAACCGAGACACGGGGGGTACCATGGGTTGCCGATGGGTCACTGAGGTCATGAAGTTTGAAAGCTTTGATGCCTCATTGAGAGAAAAACCTTGAAAACCTACAAGGAGTGAATTGCTCCCCAGGGAGCCCCCAGGAAATTGCCTTCTATACCTGGAGGAACTCAGACCCGTGGTGTCTCAAGGTCAACATCTCAGACTTGATGTTCTGTAGATTGTTATAAAGAGCTACTTTTTTTTCCATCAAGCATTGTGGAGCAAGGCACCTGCAGGCTTATTTGAGCACATCTTAATTCCTGTTATAAGTGATGGTTTGAACAGCAGCATTGATTTTGGGGGGTCTTAATGTGGGTATTTACACTAAAACACTTCAGACACCAGAAGCTGAGAAAGCGGAGGGCTATTACATAATGAAATGAACACTGGGTAAAGAATTCTTCCTCTTAATTGGTCCCCAGTGTTCTCATCTGCTAAGTGAGAAGGTTGAATTAGATGACTTCTAAAGGTCTTCCCATGTTATTTGTAAGAATATCTATCATTTATTTCATGCATACTATATGCCAGGCACTATTTGGGGCCTCTACCTTTTCCTAGTAGCCAATTCTCAGAATAAAGTGGCAAGCTAGACCTTGTATTCCCAGGAGGATGTACTATCTATTCATTCCTTTCACATCTGTTGATAGCTTATTGTGTGCCAGGCATCAGGCTGGATACACCAGGCATGACTTGCCCAATATCACAAAGCTAGAGAGCAGTGGGACTGGAATCAACCCCAGATTGATAACTGAAGATGGAGCTCTTTCTTCTACTCTTCCATTTTTCTTCTAAGAGTCTGTGTCTATAAAATATCTGTAGGATCACAGACTTTTTGTCCCACTTTCTCCAGCAGTGATTCCCTGGGCTACACATTAGTATCATCCCAGACCCCACCTCAAACCTAAATTACCTAAATATCTCTCTGGGTGGTCGAAGGGGAAATCAATGTTTTGTTTTAGTAATTCCCCAAGTCACTCAACTGTGTAGCCAGAGTTGAAAACCAAACACTGTAGAGTCTAATTTTATAGGAAAAAAAATATTCCTAATGGTGGTAAAATACACATAAAAAGTTTACCACCCTCACCACTTTTAAGTGTACAGTTCAGTGGTGTTAAGGTGACTCGGTTTTCAGAATTCAGTTTTCAGAATTCCTTCCACCTTCCCAGACTGAAGCTCTGTATCCATTAAATAGCCTCTCAGCCCCCTATGCCTCCAACCCCTGGAAACCACCATTCTATGTTCTGCTTTTATGAATTTGCCTTTTCTGGGCACTTCATATAAGTGGAATCATACTGCAGCAATCTGTCTGTGACTGGCTTATTTCACTTAGAATAATGTCTTTAGAACTATCCAGAGATCTTGGTGTGTGTGTATGTCACATGTTGCTATTCATTCATTCATTGATGGAAATTTGGGTTGCTTCCAACTTTGGGCCATCATGAATAGTGCTGCTTCAAACATGGGTGTGCAAATAGTTTATTGAGAGACTGTTTTTGGTTCTCTGGGGGTATATACTCAGAAGCAGAATTTCTGGAACCTATGTTGACTGTGTTGTGAGTCATGAGGAACTGCTACCCATTTTCCATGACAGCTGCACCATTTTACATTCCCATCAACAATCCACACACAAGGATTCCCATTGCCCCACATCCTGGCCAACGCTTGTTAGAGTCTGTTTAATTTTTCCCTTATAGTGGCCTTCCTCATGGTGGCTGTGAGGTTGTAGATTTTTAAATTCATTTATGTGTATGAATGGGAACCTTATTCATCACATAGTTTCGGTTATTGGTCATGAATTTTTGAGTGATTTCGTTTTGCACTATTTTTTCTCCTCTCACAATTCACTCTCAAAATTCAGCATTGACCACTTCTCTCAGAACTGTGGGGAGTGGGTTGATATGAAGGAGGTATTTGACAAGATCTCTGTTTTCATGTTGCTTAGGCCTAGTGAGAGCTTGCTTAAAGCCTTGCTGGATTTCTTTCTTGGCTGGAGTCATGCCAGTTCCTTCTATCTGATGATTTACCAATTTGCTCAAGGCCTTGAAGGAGAGAGATGGCTGAAAGCACACTGCAGCCAACTGAAGGGTGACAAGATATCCAAGTAGAACTAATAAAGGGGGTGAGTGTGGTGCTGGGAATGGACATGGTATTTTGGAAAGAACATTGGTCTGATTAGACCAATGTTTTCATGCTGGGAAAAGTTGGGAAATAGCATCAGATCCATCTGAGCCAGATATTGGGAGATCTTGGAAGTCAGGAAGGGCATTGGGAATTTCTGGGACAGGCTGTGGGGTTCTCCATCACAGTAGTGCACAACAGACTCTGAGAAGTGATTGTGTTGATGGACAGGTGGGGAGAGGTCCCCTGGCAAGAACATCAGCAAAGACACTAGGCTAAAAGTTTAGGTTTACCCTTTTGGAAAGGAGAAAGCATCAGCTTTAGAGGTGAATATGTGGGAGCACTGAGAAGAAGAAAGGCTTCCCCCCTCCCCCGAGAGGTCTGGAATATTCCAGGAATGAAGCAGTTTCCTCTTCAAAGAAGATCATTTTATGGAAGATGGAAAACCCCAATATTGGTATTAGTTAGGTTTATGTTTGAAGACAAGGAATAGAAAAAGCAAAAATATCAATGAAATATAATACAGAGGGAGGTCTGTATTTCTGACACCAAAACCAAGCCCAGAAATGAGCAGATCAGCATTCACGTAACTGGTCAAAGTCCCAGTAGATGTATAAACCTCAAGGCGACCAACACCCAGCTCATCTTCCTGTTAACTTTTCTCTTCGTTTCACTCTCATCCAGCTGTGGAGGTCCAGACTTTCTCCCTTCTTGATTCCCCACAACCACAGTCAGACACAAGTATGTAAACCAGACATTGTGCAATTTCAGTGTGTCTTTGTCCTTTCAAGTAGCCTCTCCCACCCCATCCCTGGCCTCAGCTCTTCCCCACGGACTCTTTTTCAAATGCTCTTCCAGTCTCTTCTGTGGTCTATCCTTCTCAGGGCTTCCAAGTCAGCCTTTTTGAACAGCACATGGCTCCTGGCTCAGGCACTTTGACGATCCCCTATAGCTTCTAGAACACTTTGAACTCTTCAGCTTGAGATATAAGGCTCTAGGTCAATCATCTAACATCTTGCCACCTAAAACAATTGTTTTGCTTCATTTTAACATTCTCATGTTAATCTCATCTAGCTTTCCAGGGAGATGACTTTTATGTAAATTTCTCTTTAGGAGAATGAATGAACAAGAGAAACTATTTTGATTGAAGTGTTTTCACATTCAAGGCCAATAATAAGCTGACTGCACTCTATCTTTTCAAATGTAGTCAATTTTATCTTATTAGATCAAGACTGTTTTTCCATCTTAGCAAAGATTCAGTGAGATTTTTGGATTCTCTTTCAAAAGAAGAGTTGGGATTCTCTTTCAAGACAGAGTTGGGCTGTCAGAGCTGAGAAGGGTTGATTGACACCTGGGAGTAGGCCTGGTGATGTGTGGGACTTGGCCGAGGGCCCATGTTTTTTGACCTGGGCTCTACTCTGAATGTTTCCTTAATGCAGAGGCCCAAATTTCCCCAGTCTGTTCAGAGAAGAAAGTGAAGGGTGAGAAAGGGAGTATTCATGTTCTTTGGGAGCTTTTCTCTGGGCCTGGCTTCAGATAGATGTGGATTAAAATCTAACTCTAACACTCTCCTGTGACTTTGGGATTTTGCTTCCTATCTCTGACCTCCATCGCCTCTCCCTGTAAAATGGGATCGAATCACATGATTTTTCTACCTTCCTTGTGTTGTTGCTATAAAGATCAAAGATGGCGGATTTGGAACACCTTTCCAACACTATGTTTTCTTGTCCTGAGCTACTACTGGAAGCAATGAGCACCAGCTGGGTGTCTTAAAGCAACAGCAATTTATTTATCAATGTTTTAGAGGCTAGAAATCCAAAATTAAGGTGTTAGCAGATCCATGATCCCTTCAAAGACTCTAGAATTCTTAAGTGTCCTTCTCTAGCTCCTGGTGACAGCCAGCAACCCCTGGTGCTCCTCAGTTTATTGATGGATCACTCCAATCTCTGCCTCCATAATCACATGACACCCAGTGACTACGACTGTTTTCTTATAAAGACAGTCACTGGATTAGGGTCCACCATAATCCAGTATAACCATATCTCAACTAATTACCAATACAAGACCCTATTCTAAACAAGGGCACATTTTGAGGTTCCAAATGAATGTTAAATTTGGGGGATACACTATAACCCATGATTTCCCCTTACTAAGTCTGTTGTAAGATCTAGGTAAGGTAACCCAGGTTAAGGGCCAAACCTGCTACTCTAGAAGGTGTCTGTGAGCAGTTGCTATTTCTGAAGCTGCTGTTCCATAGTTCGCTCCTCTTCCTCCCCCACCCTCTCTCCCTGCCCCTTCTTCCAGTTGCACAGACTTGGGGCTTGATCTGCTGAACTCTTCTCTCCCCAGGCAAGAAATGATCAGGTGACACTGAATCTAAAATTCTCTTCTCTAGGAAAAGTTTTTCTCCTTTTTTTTTTTTTTTGCAGGGAGAGAGTAAAAGAAGGTACTGAGGCACACAGCGTCTCATTAAAATGATCTATGAATGGGAAATTGGGGAAGTGCTATTTTAAGGGATTGGCTGGCATATGCAAAAACATTTCTGGGCCACTAAACTACATGTGCAACTAACTTCATAATTAACAAACAATCGAGCTGGTACCTTCTTGCATCAGCGTCTGTGAGGGAGGGTAGGGAACGGTTTCAATAGGGACAGGAGGAGCCATCTAGGAGTGTGGGAAATTGACTTCTGGAGACATGGGTAGGAGGCTGTGGGAGGTGGGTTTGTGGAAAGGCCACCAGATGCCCCTGCGCTAGTCTCTAGCTCTGCCTCTGACTCCACCTGTGATTTAGAGCAGGGCCTTTTCCCTGTCTGGGTCTCAGTTTCTCTAAGTGAAATGTGAAATGGCAGATTAGGCCCTGGAGAGCCACATGGCTATGAAGGGCTGCTTCACAGCTCTGAAGAGAGCCACAGGAGGGATTAAGGTGCCTCTCGTACCACCTTAGAAACTGCACAGTTTGATGATAAAGGCTGGAGATGGTTGGTGGCAATGGTGTACAGCCATGTGAATGTACTCAGGAGCACTGAACTGTAAAAAAAGGGTTAAAATGGTAAATTTTGTGTATGTTTCACCACAATGCAAAACAACAACAATGAAAATCACACCTTCATGGCAAGATGCTTATAAGCCAATCTCACCTATTTTACACACAATCTTCAGAATAAGCCTGTGAGGCAGACACAGTAAATGTATTCCTGTTTTACAGATAAGCAAACTGAGGTTTGAAGCAGGGAAGTCTCCTGACACCACAGCCAACATGCTATGGTGATGGGTGCCTGGCTCCGTGGGGCTCACTCCAGGGGTGGAGCCGTGTTCCTGGATTCTGTATCTATCACTCAACACAAGGCCCCTGGTGCTGGTGATTCAGACGTGGTGGACAGAAAGGGGAAACTAATGTACAGGGGGTGACAGTGGTTCCGCCCACACACTTTTACCCAGCACTGGGCATCGGGTGCCAGGCACTCATGCAGGCTCTGGGGCTCAGCATCAATGAAACAGTTGCACCCTCTGTCCTCAAACAGCTCAGGAGCAGGAGAATGACAGGCACTTAGCCTAAAGTACCCAGGTTTACCACAACAGGCAGAGGCACGCAGTGCTGCAGAGGGGAGGTCCTGGGTGCTCCTGGTGGAAGGGTGGAGAGGCTGCTGACACTGTGAGGCCCTCAGGGAAGCCTTCTAGAAGGAGGTGAGGCTGCAGCTGAGACCAGTCAGAGACATAGGTGTGGGGCTTGGGCCGGCACCAAGGGCGGACCCCCCAAGGCTTACAGGAAAACTGGAGAGAAGCCGATAAGGAACATGAACTTCCTCAAAGGGCACCTTGAAAAAAAAGAGAAAATGGTTTCAGGAGCTGTTATTTTTTGCCTCTTCATATTCCGAAACTGGGCCGAATAGAGGAAGTTGAATGTGAAACTTTCAGTGCACCGTGTGTTGACCATCAAAGGCATTCGATGAGAGAGCCAAGTCTCCGGCATCCTCCAGCCCTTGAATGATCGCTAGGGCTTTGGTTCCATTTGAGGGGAACTTCTAGTTGCAGGGGTCCTGAAAGACTTAGAAACTCGCTAGCTAAGCCCTTAGATGCAGAGAGGGTGCATCCAAGGGGTGAGTGGGCTTGTGCCTGGGAACGGGTAAGCAGTATTTCACATCCATTCTGTCCCCTCTCTGCACACACCCCTACCTGGGCCTCTCATGGCACCAAAGACCATCCTGAGCCATCCTTTCCTCCTCATTCACGGCCATCTCAGGGAATCATGGTGTAGAAAACACTAGTAACGTCATTATGGAATCCTTCTATTTTCTCAGTTCTATTCCTTAATAGCTCCGTGGTCACAGTTTCCTCACCTTCAACACGGGAAGTTGAGACCGATTTCATCACATTAGTCCTTCGTATTTCCTAGATTCTGCATGTTATATATGGAACAATAGGACTCAGAAAATGATGTGGTTTGGGAAAAGTCACATGGCTGGTAGCAACAATCAGTCTTCTGTGTCTCAACCCAGTGTTCTTCCAAGCTTACCACCTGGGTGCCATAGTGGATCCATGGGCCACCCGTGGGTTCTCAATATGCAAAATATGGGTCCCCTGGCATGACCAGGCTGCAAGAAAATGTTGAGAAGCCCTGCGCACAGGGCACTACAGTGGAAAACAAAACAAAACTCCAAGGAGTTAGTTTTGCTACTATGTCGTGTCGCTGAAATAGGTTTATTTATTAATTTTTTTATTGCTTTTGTGCCAAGCCAGTGGTTGGAAGCAGAATTTTTACCTCTGTGAGAACACCAGCCCAAGAGCACCGCATGCTTTGCATGTTAAATGGCATGACTAGGTCTGTGGAATGGCCATGTCTCCACTTCCCTTTAGGCTGGGCAGCTGAAAGTCATGTGTCCTTGATCTCAACCCTAGAGTCCTGGAGTCATGTCTAGTCATGCTGTGCATACTGGTATTGAGCTCAAATTATGACCCTGTCACCTCTCTCATTTCCATGGCCCCATCCCAAATTGATCAGGAATAGCCATTTGACTTTCACTGTCCTTGTGTGGACTCTGTTCCATTCCGTGGGTTTTTAGGCCACGCTCCTTTTAGTTAGAAAACATGGGTGAGTTGTTATATTCTTTTTTTCTTCTCCCTCACTGTTAATTCCCTTTAAAAAATCAAAGGATAGAAGAACTTTAAGCATTTTCAAAGAGACAGTTAATCAATACACATTATTCTGCAAACATTCTAGGAAATTCAAGGAAATTATAAAGTGCTCCTAAAGACCTCTTCAGATATCTGTGTGCCTGCCCTTCAGAGAGAAAGTTTCCTCTTGGCACATAAAGAAGTCAAATTAGGCCCAGAAGAGACTATCCTTGTTGGAGCGTGAATGTCAAAGAAACAATCTTCAGTAAAACAGCTTTTTCTCCCAGCGTGCTCTGGAGAGAAGAATAACTCTGGTTGTTGGTAATGCCCGGGCAGAGCAGAGAGCTCGAGTTTGGGGAACTCAGAACTGACATTTCTACAGGGGCTTATTGTCTTTCTAGGTAAATATTTTTCCTTGTTCCATCTTTGATAAAGAAAGTTTTCACTTTGTCAAGACTCAATGGTACCTGCATGGCGACTGTCCCCTTCCTTGGTTATATGGGACAAACACTGGCCATCTCCTCTGCCCACGTCAGTGCAAGGACCTTGTGTCCCCCTAGGGCCAGGGTGTTGTCTCTAGCCCAAAAGACAGCCTCCCTGAAGGATGTTTACACCTTCCTGGTGGCCAGTCTTCATAGCTTAGAGATTTCAAGAGAATTAGCTTAGAGAAGAAGAGAGTCCCTAGGAACTGAAACTGAAAGAGTTTCACAATCATGACTCAAGCTAAATTCACCTTTTCCATGGGTGAGTCCTGTGATTCAGGCTCAGGCTTGGCCAATAGGCTCCAGAGACCTGAGGGAAGGTCACACCTCACAACCTTCTGAGGTCAGAGGCTTCAGCCAACAAAGGCCCTGGAATGGTCATTGTGGTCCAGGCTCAATGTCTGCTCACCAGCTCTAGAAATTCTACAGGATCTATTCACACACAAGAAGAAACTTGGAGGCCCAATTCACCAGCATCTGGAGCATAATGCAGGGGCACGTCTATTCAGTAGAAATGTGTTAAGAGGTTGCCTTGTTCAGAGTGTGGTCCAAATCTCAGTGTCATCATTTTCTATCTGCAACTTTGAGCATGTTGCTTAACCCCTGTGAGCTTCAATTTTCTTACTTATAAAGTAGAAATAAAGTTTTCTTAAATAATATTGATGATAAAAAAGCGTATAGTGTTCACCATAAAGATCAAAAACCTAGCAGCAATACAAGTCATGCAAGTGGAGGTCTCTCCTTGATATGGTCAGTTACTGAGGGCAAGGCCCTCCCTCTTGGGTGGATGCCATTTAGGAAACCATATTAGATCAAGGGAGCTCCTTAGTAAAATTAGATGCAGTGAACTGAGTTTGAGTTCAGGACCCCTCTGTTTCTCTGAGAAGGTCCCTCTCAGGCCCCATGAACACTGAAGTTCAAGGCAGATTTGGTCCCGAATGTTCTAGAGTTCACTGCAAACTTCTGTTCTGTAGCCACTCCTGAGTATGCCTCAGCTGTTGAGAGGGGGTCTTCTCTGAACCTTGATTATACCACTGACCAAACTGGATTAAACATGCCCCAACCGAAAGACAGTTCTAGTCTCCTGAAAGGCTCAAGTGTACATCACACAGCCTTTCAAAACACCTAAAATATAACAAATATTATTCTAAATGCTGGGGATATGGTGATAAACGCAAGAGGCTAAGTGACTGCCCTTCTGGGACTTATGTTCCTGTGGGGTGACAGGCAAAAATAAGAATATACAGGAACAAGAGCATCCATAATCTGGACATCCCAAATCCAAAATACTGCAAAGTCTAAAACATTTTGAGAATCAACAGGATGCCACAGGTGACAAATTCCACATTGACCTCATGTGATGTGTTCTGTCAAAACACAGACTCACTAAAAGAGTGTATCAAATACCTTTTATACTATGTGTATGAAACATAAATGAATTTTATGTTTAGGCTTGAGTTCCATCCCCAAGATTTTTCATTATGTACACACAAATATCCCCAGATCTGAAAAAATCCAAAATCTGAAACACTTTTATTTCCAAGCATTTCAGATAAGGGATATTCAAAGTATAATGTAATGTAATACATTCTAACACAATTCTATAATATAACATTCTATAAATGAGTGCTATGAAAAACATAAGCAGCAGAAGTGAGCAGAACAGGTCTTTATGTAGAAGTGATGCTCAGCAGAATCTTAGATTAAATGAAGAAGCAAACAGGTGAATATCTGAGGTCAAAATGTTCTACCCAAGAAGAATGAGAGGCACAAATTCCTTGAGGCCAGAGGTGACTTGTGGACTGTAGAACCAGAAGGTTGGAGTGGAGTGGAGTGGGGAGGTGGCAGGAAGTGAAGTTGAGAAGTAGTGAGACCCCAGATCAGCAGAGGCCATGTTGATCATGGGGGAGACTTTGGAATTTACTCTAAATGAGAGAGGAAACCATTGGAGGTCTTTGTGACGCTCTGACTTATGTATTTAAACAATCACTCTGGTCTCTTTAGGGAGAATGGACTATAAAGATGCAGGGGTGGGAGGGAAATGTTCCAGACAAGCAGAGTTTTGGGTTGTAGTAAGGTGCTTTTGGTACAGGATGTATGAAGTGGTTGTCAGGAAACATTATTAAGACAGAAGTTAAGGTCCTGGGGGGGGGGGAGCATATAAAATAGGAGGGGTGAATAGGATTCAAGAGTCAAAAAGGATCCCACTCTTTGATCTGAGCAAGAGGGTGGAGGTGCCACTTACTGAGATGATAAGAACCAGCAAAGAGTAGGGCTGGAAAGGTTAGAGATGAAGTACCAAGCTCAGCTGCCTGTCAGACCCCCAAGTGTGGTTGACCCTGTGTGGCCTTTTGAGTGGCAGAATGCTTGGAAGGCAACCAAAGGCCTTGTTTTCCCAGCCCAGGGATGCAGCAAGCATCACAGAACAGCCCACAGATGGCACTTTCCTTCTTAGGAAAGAACAAAGTATGACCAAAGCCGGGGGCAACCAAGAGTTATATTGCATTAGAGACATGTTCAACACTGCACTTGAACTTGAATTCTTTTACATTGTGAATTAAAGATAAACTTGGAGTCATATAATGGTTTACAGTACAGTGTTTTAAAAACCCTTGTTGTGTTTATCCTATGAAGTTGACTACTGTCTTCATTTTGGATAAGAGAAAATGGAAGTTCAGAGAAGTTCAATGACTTGACCAAGTTCATACAACTAACAAGATAGGGAATTCTCAAATCTAGGCTTTGTGGCTCCCCATTTGTCTCCATTTTATTGTACTTTTCCCATTTACGGTGATTATTATGGAATAATTCACATAGTGATTCTACCAGTATAAAAGAATCAAATTAATGGTACCTGGGGTGGGGATAGATTGTCTTCTTTGTCCCCTGTTGATTGTGCACAACCTGTGTGCTCAGCCCCGCCCTCCAGAGACTCCTCTCCAATCCCACTCTTCTTCTGCAGCTTTGCTTCCTTGACAACCAAGAGGCTCAGGAGCTTCACCCCCCAACTCCTGTCTTTTTTAACAAATTCTTTTTTATCAATGGCTCATTTGCATTGAAAGAGGTTTTCATGCCAAACTATATTTTGGGGAACATTTTACAACTCCTGTTGCTAAAGTTCTGAGAGAAGCTGCTTCCAAAAGGCCCAAACTCTTTCCCTATTGGATCATTTCAAAACACAATTAGAATAGTTTTTCAATGAGCATTTCAGTAATTCCTGCAAAGTATCGCTTCATTCTCATTGATACCAAAGGTGTGTCTGCACGAGGCTGAACATCTGAATGAAAAAATAAAAGTGGAAGGCAGGGAGATGTTAACATGAGTAAAAGTTCAGCTATGATGTTCCTTGGACACTGTAGGTGGTTTCCTTTGAGTCACTCAAAGCCCTCTTGGTCTTCTCCCAATCACACCAGAATATGAAGGAAAGGAAAGAGCCTTGGACTTGAAGAAATAGGGATGTTTATCTTGACCTGGGTGTTGCCTGGTGTGTGACCTCATAGAGCCTCAGCATCCTCATCTGTGAAATGGACATGCTGGACCTACAGACTACCTAAGAAGTTTATGAAAAATGAACAAATCAGATCAGGGCTCATATTGGATTTATTTTTGCATCTCCAGTTCTAAATACAGGGCATGTGGTAGGGACTGGAAACAATTTTCTTAAATAATTTATGAATGGATATAGTATAGGCAATAATATAGCTCTAGCACCTATTATTTATATAGCTCTATTCAGGTTTGCCAATTCCCTCTGGTACTTAAGCAAACTTACCATTTCTAGAATATGAGGACATGTAACTCAGAAAAATAAATATTTACTAAAAGCATAAAATGTTCCATGTTAGGTGTAAGCAATTTTTTTTCCTTTTAGTCCAAGTAGTGAATAACCCCAGCTTTTGTTCTATTTGGAGCACCTGTTTGTAATCCATATCATAAATATTTTCATGACTATTGCTTAGTAGTCAATGAGTTTCTTTGTTGGCATAGAATTTAAGATATTTCCCTAATAAGAACACCCAGTGTTAAAGCAATGAATTTCTATAGCTATGCAGTTCAGAGAGTTACCTAGGAGATGAAAAGCTAATCTGTCTGGAATTTCTGCCCTTGAGACCAAAGATACTATAAATTTGCTCTGGAGGAAAATAATCATGGTAAGCATCTTAATTTCTTCCATCTCGTTTCCAAGCAGATGTCGCCGTGTTTTAGCCTGGAATTCATCATCTCTCTGATACATCAACATTGACATATTACATCTTCATCTCTTATTATAGAAAATGGAAATGAAAACAGAATGTAAGCATGTTGGATGAATTGGACTCCCCAGAGATTTGGGGGAGAAGAAAACCTCCCACTCGCCTTTGACTTTTGGATTTTTTATTTCCTTTATGTTTGGATTGCACTTTGAGAAGTCCATCTGGAAGTTCACTTTTTATATTTTGCAAATGCAAAAAAAAAAAAAAGAGCTTATTATCAAAAGACAGACCCCCAGAGCAAGAAAAACAGTTGGGGCGGGAGGAGGAGTCCCATCTCTAAAATCCAATGGTAGTATTTCAGGTTAAAGCCCAGAAATTAAACTCCATTTATTTCTGTACTTGACTTTGCCAGGCTGCCAGTTTGGGCGAATGCGTGGATATGTTTAGCCATTCGCTTCCTATCTACTAAGCTCTCCGTTTAGAGGATGAGTTTGGATAGATGTCAACCTGCAAATGTCATCAATCCCCTAATACCTTTGTACTGCTGTTATCAAAGTGGCCCTGCACAGTCTGCCTGAGACTCCAGTCACCCCACAGTGGGCACCAGTGTACTGCTCTCCTTTTGCTGGACTCAGGAAACATGCTCAGGATTTCAGGATTCTATTATATGTTGGGTGAATTGCGTTCTTCTTGAATTCCTTACAAAGTCACTCTGGTCCTAGGAGATTAGGAGTTTAAACTTGGAAGGCCATACCTGGTTGAGTTCTCTTCATTTTGACTCCCCAGCCATTTCTGTTCCAGCCAGATTTAATCCCCTACAGACATATCAAGTCAACCATCAGTCAAGGTGGTCTGTATTTCCTTCCACATGCTACAGAGATTAAGGCTGCCTGCTTTTCTCATATATTCCCTGGCATACTGACCACGGACTTGGCCACTGTCCAAGATGGATGTAAATAATGTTTATAACTTGGCTGAAATTTATTGACCATTTGTGAGAAGAATCCATCTTATTCTAGCATCACAGGGCTATTGCCATCTTGGTCGTAATAGGCTAGTTGGATTGAGCATTAGCTCCCTGGAATCTCTGCAAATCTAGGGACCTGAAAAAGGAAGAATAGACTGCTTTAGTAGGTCTAGGGAAAACTGGCAGAATTAGGCATAGAGGCCCTTCAAAATAGCACTGATTTAGAGTTGAAACTAAGTTTGAATCCTAGCTATAGAACCCTCAAGTGTGTGACCTTGGACAAGTGGCCTCATTACCTTGGACCCATGTTTTCACCTGCAAGATGGGAATGTGATCATCTGCTCTGCACCATCACTGGGTAATTGGGATAAGGGATATGAGGGTGTCTTATAAATAACCAAGGGCTACTGGAGTAGGAGCTACACAACTACATTGTAGTTTGTCTGAGACCATTTGTTGCAAGTTTTAAGACAATTTTAAAACGTATCAAGAAGTTTCTTATCTCAGTGAGCCTTGATTTCCTCACTATAAGATAAGGTGCAAATGATACTACGCAGCTCACAGTGAGACGGTGGATGTGAGGGCCTGAATGTACACGGTGGTAGATTAACTGCTGCCTTTGGCACCAGCCTGAAGCTGGGCAGAGTAGCTGCCCAATACAGAGTTTTGAATCTGAATCTCTCCTGGAAGCTCTCTGATGTTGGGGTCAGTGAACTTGATACTCCACTGCTGGAGACCTGGAGATGTTCTCCCAGAAGCAGGGAAAACTCTGCCTATTTCCTTGCCCTAAGGTAAGGAAATAAGCCCCCTTGTCCCCTGACTCCCTGCCCTGTCCTGATTGGGAGGTTCTGTGATTTCATTTTAAGAAGAGTGTTCAGGAGAGCACAGCCAAGCAGAGAGATCCAGGCAGGGAAGGAAGGGGGAAAGTCAAGGGAGGCATATCCAAGGGGGATTGGGATATTGAATCTGGAGGACAGAGCTCATGGGTTCCATTACTCGGTCTTCAGATATCTGAAGGAATGGATGTTTTCCAAACTTTTCCGTAGCAACCCAAAGTAAGGAATACTTTCTATCGCAACCTAGTACACATTTACATAAATCTATGCACTGAGACAGCCTTGAAAAATAATACCAGTCTCTATTACATGCTATGAACTCTTGATCTACTCCATTCTATTATTCTATTCTATTTTCTTCTACTCTATCCTATCTTCTTCTGATTTCATTAAATCTAATGCTGGATATAATTCCCAAAATTGATTTTATGACCCAAGAATGAAAATATCAATGTAGAAGCCACGCAGAGTCCCAGAGGATGGAATTAGGATTTGAGTTGAAAATTAGAGCGGATTTTTAGCTCAAAACAAGAAAGAAATGACTAATAATTAGATGCATCCAAATATGGCCTGGGTCTCTCAAGATAGTTTTCAAGATATGGTCTGATTTATCTGCTGGGTCTGTGGAATAAGGCCTTCCAAGTTCAGAGTCCCAAGAGCCCATAATTCATGCTGAGCTGAAAGATGAAACCTCAAATATAAAAGGGAAGAATCTAAAACCAAAACAAACAAACACTGGCAGAGTCTGGGAGATGGACTTTCCTTAGCTTCTGTCCAGTTAAAGAGAAAACAGTCTCCACTGCATTAGTACTCTCTGTTGAGTGATCTACCTCTTTGCTCTCCTTTCCTTATGGGGGAAAATTTTTTCATGCTGACAGGAGTCTGTTGCTCCTGAACTGCTGGGACATTCTTTTTTCAAACCACATTGGTCATTTCAAACTTTTATTCTAGCTTAGGTAGCTGCCTTGAATATGGCACTGAGTTGTGCTGCACTGTGCCCTGGGTTTAGCATGTATCAGGCACAGAGTTGGCATGAAAAATGACCTTTTGCACACATGAAAAAAATCATGCTTGAGTCCTCTCAGTTGCTTAGAAAGGAGTGTCATTGAGTCGTCTGTGTGGATTTCCATGGGGAAGTAGTATGTCTAGGAATCAAACAGAATAATACCAGTTATTGAAAAACTGACCAACAGTTGAAACCTGGGCCTTCTGGACATCTTTAGGGATAAGGATTCCTTTGAGAATCCCATGAATTTTTTATTTTTCTTTTTTATGTTTAGTTATACATGACAATAGAATGTATTTTGGCAGAATAGACATACATAAAGTGTAACTTATTCTATTAGGTTCCCGCGCTTGTGGTCGTACATAATGTAGAGTTATCCTGGTGGTATATACAATACAGGCTAGGAAAGTTATGACCGATTATTCTACTGTTCTTCCTACTCCCCTCCTCCCTCCCCTCCCTCCATTATCCCCTGTCCAGTCCATGAAATTTAAGTCTCATGAAATTTAAGGATTCTATCCTCAGAAATATAAATATGAATGTTTATACAAAGTTATGCACTGAATTTTAAGGGTATAGTTACCTACTTTTTGGCCAAAGGTTATTAGCAACTGAATATGACTCAAGTGGATTTTTTTTTCTTTTATTTGCTTAAGCAAGTAAGATGTTGGAAATAATCAAAAGAAGTTAACATTAATAGACTTACTGCATACCAGGTAGAGTCCTCATAATTTTATTTACATTAGTTAATAATCACAGAGGTAGGTACTGCTATTAAATATATGTATACATATGTATGTGAGTTCTGTATCACATGAATATATGTATGCTATATACATATATAACATGTATGTAAAAATAGTATATATATGTGCATACACGCACACACGTGTACACACACACACACACACACACACACACAGAATGTCAGATTCACACCACTCTTCTCTTCCCTGGCTTTACCCTTCTCCAAGCCTTCAGTCAATGACTTCTATCCCCCTCTTCCCTCTTAGGCTAAAAATTTAAAACACAAAAATATTGTTTAGCACTCATTTTTGCAGAAACCCTCTCTCACTTGGCGACTTCTCTAAAACAAAGTCTGGCTCACTTCCTGGGGAGGGGTAGAATTTAAGAGCTTGGGTAGAGAAGAACAAGACACAAGTCAATTTTTAATAAGATTCTGCTATATTCTCAAAAAATGTCCTCAGTAATGTAAGGCACAGAAATAAATTGGTTTCAGTTCTTGCCCTCAAGAAGTTCACCATGTGGTTGGGACTTTAAATCCATTTGGTGGTCTGCTTAGGATCCAGTGGCAACCCCAGACAGTGGTCCACTGTCACGGATAACTCTGTCTTCAAGAATGAGCTGTATCCATTAGATCTGTTGAGAGTTATATGCTGTGTTTGGATGTGGGGTGTTCCCCAAAAGCTCATGTGTGAGATAATGCCAGCTTTAGAGGAAAAATGATCAGGTTATCAGAGCCTTAACTCAATCAGTAAATTAATCCCCTAGTGGGGGTTAACTGAGTGGTAACTGAAGGCAGGTAGGATGTGGCTGGAGGAGGTAGGCATTGAGGGTGTGGCTTTAGAGCATACATCTTGTGTCTGGCTATTAGAGTCTCTCTCTCTCTCTCTCTCTCTCTCTCTCTCTCTTCTGATCTTCTTGTGAGCCAATTCCCTCCACCATACTCTTCTGCCATGATGATCAGCCTCACCTTGAGCCCTGAGAAATGGAGCTGGCAATCTATGGACTGAGACCTCTGAAATCGAGAGCCCCAGAATAAACTTTTCCTCCTCTAATTGTTCTTGTCAGGTCTTTTAGAAACAGCAGTGAAAACACAGATTAACACACATGCTAATGAGCACTACTGGTCCCGAGGAATGAGGTCTGATACACAGAGTTCCATGTCATTAGCACAGACTAGTGAAGGACAGGGACACAGAGATTCACCCAGAGACACCTTGGAGAGTGAGACGTGATAACTGAAGCCAGCAGGCTGAGCACCACTGTTATCAAGGGGGAAGAGAAGTGGTCAACGAACATTGAGAGGGAGCAACCGGGTGAAGGCAGGAGGAGAACCTAAAGGGAAGAGAATTTGAAGAAACAAATTGTATCTCATGCCACAAAGGGAGAGTAAGATGGAGCCTGGGCTTGGTTATCAGGAGTTCAATGGGGACATTAGCAAGGCCAATTCTGTAGAGTGGTGAGCTGCAAACCACTGCTGTTGGCTGTGGAGTGAACAGGCAAGAGGCAGTTGAAAACCAAAATACTTACCAGTGGTTCCCACATAGTGCACTGTGGACTGAGCTACATCAGTGTGACTCAAGGAGCTTTAGAAAATAGAGATCCTTGGCCTTGACCCACATTTTCTGAGTAAGTCTACGGGGCTCCCAAGCATCTGTCTTTCTAAAAAGCTGATTTCAGAACCGTAATGATAAAGACTCCATGACAGCGGAGATCTTGCGGAGGTGTTCTGCCACAGTATGCCCAGGGGCTGAAGAAATTTCTGCCCAGAGCAGTTTCTCAGTAACTGTGTAGGATAGTAGTCCTCCGAGTTGCAAAGTAGTGTTAATAATAATGACATTAACCATGCAAATCAGTAAGGATGCAATAGACCAACATCCTTCAGGACAGTCTATCAAAAATTGGGAGGCTAATATGATAAGTAAACTTGCAACACTATTCCTTCAGATTTATTGCATCAACACTGATAAGTAGTGATTAATATGATCTAATTGACCTGAGGCTGCTATGGGGTAATCAGAACTTATCTATTAGAATTGCTCATTTTAAAAGAAAGTGCTACTTTTATGGAAGGGACATGCCATAATAGAAAGGATACTTAGTGTCTACAGTGTTAGTTGTGTCTTACATCCAGTTCACCCAATGATTGAGTCTGAATTCTGGACTCCTGAGAACCTCAGTAGAGAATTCTACAGAGGTGGGAGAAAAACATAAATTCATTTTCCACCAGACATTGTCTGAAGACTGAATGAATGACAAACCTCCAACATTTGGGAAATGTTTACATTTTTTTCCAAAAAATATGTGTTAGTCAGCTGTCTACAACCGTATCGAATGCCTGAGATAAGAAACTTACAAAGCTCATGGTTTCAAAGATTTTATTCAGTCCTGGGTTGGCTGGTCCCATTGCTGTAGGCCCATGGTGAGGCAGCACATCATGGGTGAGGAGACCATGATAGAGCAAAACTGCTCACCTGGTGACTGGGCTATGAATAAGGGAAGAGAGTGGCGTTCTGTAATCCCCTTCAAGGGCAATGACATACCCCCAGTGATTTGAAGTTCTTACACTGGTCCTCACCTCTTCAAGTTTCTCCTACCTACCCATAGCACCAAGCGGGGAACCAAGTTTTTAACACAAAAACCTTTGAGAGTCTCTTAAGATCCAGACTATAGCAGAACACATATGCTATTGTGATCCATTAAATATAAATTCATCAAAAGTGTTAGTGAATACCTGAGAGCCTTCACAATTTATAAATTAGTTTGAATCATATGGAATCCCAATTTATGTAAGTCACACATAGGTAAATCCGAGTGATTTCATATAGTTTAATCTATTTTATCAACCAAGCAGATGATACAAAAATTATGAACTTGATCTTGTGGGAGTCAACAAAATTTTGGAATTATAAAGTGTTTCCTTGGTAGCCAGCCTCCAAAATGGCTCCATATTCCTCGTCTGCTGGTGTTCATCTTTGTGTAATGCTTTCCCTTTTGGTATGGGCTGGGCTTAGTAGCATGTTTCTAATGAATAAAATGCTGAAAAAGTCATGTATGTCACTCTTAATATTAGGTTAGATGGCAGCTTCCATCTTGGGCATACTCTCTGCCTCTCTGTCTCTTTCTTGGATCCCTTAGTTTGAAAGAATCCAGCTGCCACATCAGAAGAGACCCTTATGGAGGGGGAGAAAAGGGGAAACTTAAGAGGCCCAGAGTCACTGAGGGACTGAGGCTGATCACCAACCACATGAGAGCCTGGAAGAGAACTCCAGCTCCAGTCAGGCCGAGGGATGACGGCAGGTCTGGGAGATGTTCTGATGCAACACTCTGAGTGAGAATCTCATCCAAGTGACAAAATATCCTGACTCTGAAAATGTGCATGATTATAAATGTTTGTTGTTATCAGCTGTTATATTTAAGGTGAGTCTGAATTCTGGACTCCTGAGAGCCTCAGTAGAGACTCCTACAGAGAAGTAACTGTGTAGGAGAGTAGTCCTCCGAATTGCAAAGCAGTGTTAATAATAATGACAGATGGTTTATTTCCCAGAAATAATAACTAATATAGGTCCCCATTTTCAAAACATTGGGAACCAATGATCAAGCAGTTTTTTAGTTCAAACATACTTTCACATATATCCTTTAATAAGGCAAGTTTTTAACTGTGTCATTACCGAGATTGAGCAAGTATGTTTTGAATGGAGAAAATACAGTAATCTGGAGGTGGAAGGTGTGAATTTGTACCCTAACTGCCCCTTATTAGTAGAGAAAACTTGGGAATTAGTTTTCCTGAGCTTCTCTTTCCTCTTAAACAAAATACAGGTGACTATAATACCGACCCTGTATTAATGTTGTTGTAAGGATTAGATCGCAAATATAGTTAGTGGACCTTCAAGTGCTATTGAAATGATAGTTTTCATTGATGGAAAGCTTTCAACAAAGCTTTCAACAAAGATAACTTGACCAAGTTTACATAACCAGTTGATTGCTGAGCAGAAATTGATTCCAAAGTCTTCAAATACGAAGACCCAAGTTTACATAATCTTGGGCAAATCACTTTCTCTGTATGAGCTTCAGTTTCCCTATAAGTAAAATGAATAAATTCAACCAAATAATGTAGGTCACTTTCAGTCCTAAATAGGCTCTGATCACAATCTAGGGAAAGAATTCCCATATGGGTGACTAACTGAGTTCCTGGAAAGACTGGGTGAGACATCTCTAGGGTTTCAGAGGCCTATTGACCTGCATGCTGATACTGGGAAGGGTTTTTGATATACTCTGGGCAGGTGGTGGCCTTGGTACCATGCAGGGACTATTGATGCCACAACCTGGGGAAATGGAGTTACCTGTTCTGCTCATGCTGCCAGTCCCACAGAAGCCCCTGCAATAGCATCCTGTCATTTGTCACTTCAAACCATATACACTTTGGATTCATGCTTGTGCCAGGGGCATTTGTAATGAGTTCAGGTCCCATTCACGCAGGAAAGAAAGTAAGACTTGGAGGAAGAAAATCTCCTGAAAACATTGTCTTAAAGTTTCTGTAGAAGATGTCAAGCATCACATTTTGAATAGGACCGAGAAGCTCATGATTCAAGTTAGAGTGTTCATTTAGAGTTGTACGAGCCTTGTAATAGCACCGTGCACTGGTGTTTGTATAAACTTCTGCAGCTGACAAACTGATTCACATTCATGTCCTCATTTAAGGCCAACTGTCCTCATTTCTAGCAGAGAAAGTAAACCTCGGGGAAGTGAGATCATGAGAGGCAGAAGCAGCTCTTGAGTCCTGCTCAACATTTTCACAACCGTGTTCTCTTTCCACTGGGCCACGGGGGGGCTCCTATCATGGTAGGTTTTCCTGTTTCCGAGATTGGTGATGTGCTGTTACTCAGCCTGTCCTCCAAAAGGGTGGAACTCCTCAGAAGCAGATGAAAAAGAAAGATGTGACTGTGGTCACACATCACGAGAGAGATTTATACTTAGAGATGCCTGGGCAGTCAAGCATTTGAAGTGTTCGTGACAGGCAGATAGGAGCCCATCTGTGTGCCACTAAATATCTCCAGGAACTGGGTGGTATTCATGGTGCTGGATCCTGAAAATATGTGACTTTGTGGTTGGAGGATCAGGAGCTCTTTGTAGGAAGTAGGGAGGCTGGTTTGTTCTGTCTCTGTTGATGTGGACATGGAGCCTGTCATTTCCTGGACATGTGGAATAGTCTGAAGAAGGGGGCCTGGTGCAGAGGGTCTGGGAACATGGAAGTTGGCTCAGGGCTGGGATCACTGACAGGGAGAAAGCTGGATAGAGCGTATTGCTTGGGGTTTGGAATTGGATCTGATCCAAATAGAGTCCCAGCTCTGCCTTTCACTAGATCTGTGGCCTTGGGAAAGTCATTTTACCTTTGTCCTCTGTTTTCACAACCACAGAGACAATACTGTCGCCTGTCTTGTCTGATCTGTGTTGACCATCCCCTGAGAGCCTTGAGAGAAGCATTTGTCAACTACAGCCCATGGGTCAAACCCAGTCTGCTGCCTGTTTTTGTACGGTGATACATGAAAATCGTGCAAAATTTATATATGATTACATAATATAAATCTAAGCACAAAATATATTACATAATTACATATTGTGATTATTGTAACATACAGTATGTCATATATATTACAAATATCTACATATCATTTAAATTATAAGTTATAAAATTAGGTTTATAAATATAAACATAAAATTAAATTTTGATATCCATAAATAAAGGCTTACTGGATGTGCCATGATCATTTACTTACTGTCATTGTCTATGCAAGCGGTAGCGCGCTAGCCTGGCATGCGTGCGACCCGGGTTCGATCCTCAGCACCACATACCAACAAAGATGTTGTGTCCGCCGAGAACTAAAAAATAAAAATATTAAAAAAAATTAAAAATAAAAATAAAAATAAAGTTTTACTGGCACTCAAACTTCTAACTGTACATGACATCCTTTAATCCATAACTATAAATCCCTACCCAAGTTTGTAGACTTTGGCAAAACAGCACAAAAATAAGGATCAAGCCGTGTCAGAGAGATTAGTGTACAGGTTATAAAGCTGGAGCGAGGGGGGATGAGTCATAAATGCACCAAACCAAATGTTAGCTAGCTAGCTCCTCAAAGCAGACACACAAGAGATGTAAATAGGAAATAGTATCAGACACAAGGAAAATTTTCCAACCCCACTAGTGACTGAACAAGGGCAAAGGCTTTTTGAATGAGGCACACAATTGTACCTTCTAAACTAAAAGAATGTTAATCATGATACCCAACACAGGTGATGTTGTGATAAGACTAGAATACTTTTACAATGTAAGTTAAAATGCCCCCAAAACTTTGATTTGGCATTATACATTAAGAGCTTTTAAAATATTCTTATTCTCTGATTCATTGATGCCATATATAAAAATTTTATTCTTAGAAAATACTTGTAAATTCAGAAAAATAATACCCAGCAAGATGTTCATTGCAATGTAGTTTTTGCACCAATTTGGAAATAACCAAAAAGAGAGAGCTGGTGAGGCAAACAGTGGTTCATCAACCCAGTAGAATATCACACAGCCATTAAAAACTAGATGATACTACAGGAAAATGTTTATATTGTGAAGAAAGAAACACGCACACACACAATGAAAATTCTCATTTTTTCTATGATTTTCCTATACAAAAGTTATGTTTTTACTAGAACAAGGAGAAATGAACACAGATGACATCTTAAGATGATAACCCTCTAAATCCACTGTTGTCCTATCCTTGCCTACAAGTGGAGGAAGGGAGATCCGGTCTTTGGGGCGTTAGGTTGGGTTGGCTGAGTTGCCAAGTTGGCGTACCCAAACCTCCAGCTTCCTTCTGTCTCAGGCCTCAACGGATTCCAGTGCTGAGTAACAGGCTGAGCCCATAGGCAGGGTGGAGGGGGCATTCCTACCAGGGTTAGACAGGAAAGGAAAGAAGGGAGCAGCTCCCTGTGACCAGACACAGATGGCCCAGTTCGCAGGGTGGCTGGATTGCCTTGGAAAGAGACTGCACTCAGAGTTGGAGCCCTGAGATTCAAAACTTGACCCTGAACACAGGCGGGCTTGCTCTGGTGTGAGGAAATTAGGGCAGGGGGCATGTTCCAACAGCCAGATACAGAGAGGGGCTCTGTGGCTGAATCTGCACAGGTCACCAAAAAGGCAGGCAGGAAACAGCCCAGCTCTGACCCTGAGGAACCTGCAAGACTACAATTACTATACAGGGGACACTGCAAGATGAAGCCCTGTTAAACAGAGAATGGCCTGCAGGAGGAGAGCCAGGCACAGTTTGAATGTCTCTGCTGTTGTCTGAGACTCCCTTGTCTGCCTAATTGATGTTGTTTTGTGCACTGATTGAGCACCCGTGTTTATTCTCTACTCACATCTAGCTTCTCATTATTTATGGGTTTTCATCATAGCCTTGTAGAACATTGTATATTGAGAGCCCTGTGAGGACATTTTGCCTCTTTCCTGGGTAAAATCTCCTTACAGCTCTTGGTACCTTTGATTCCTTGCACTAGTCTTGAATTTCCCTTCATGAAAATCCTGCCTGAACAGGCAGTGATCCTCCACTGCTAATTTTCCCTGACTTTGGGAATTCCTGTCCTCTTCCTGGTTCTCTCTACCTTCCTGTGTCAGTCATTGGCACCCCATTCCCAGAACTCCCTCCCCTGTAGCCCCACTCTGATCTCCCCCATGAGATGGTAGCAGGGTCACTGCCTTGTTGGGGATACCAGAGCAGAGAGGGTGAGACTTGGAATATGAGCAGAATAGGAACATATACTCGCTGGAGCTGCAAGGGTGTCCTGGTGGGAGGACTTGTATGAACATGTGCCCAGAGGCAAGAATATGAGGGGCTTATTTGGAGAAGAGCAAGTGGCTCCATTTGGAATTATTCCAGCGGTTTTATTTGTATTAATTCAATTTTCTGGAGATATGGAGCATGGTATGAGAAACAGGATTTATCTTGGACGAGGCCCTAGGAGAAAAGTAGGTCATCTAGGGGAACTCTACAGGGTTTCTCTCTTCAGATCTACAAATGGTACACTGGCCCCAGGAAACCTCGTAGAGTTATAAGGAAGTGCTAACGATCCCAACAAAAGCGAAATTCATGCTGTTTAAGCAAGCTCCTCGTATTTCTGTAATAGAATCATCATGACTATTGAGTTCCCTCGGGAGGAAATATTGTCTCCATTTTATAGATGAGAAAACGGAGGCCGATAGAAGCGAAGAGACTTGCCCAAGGTCACACAATAGTAAGAACCGAGGGCAGGATCCAAACCCAGGCCCACCATCCCCAGAGCTCCTGTCCTTTCAGCACCATTGTGCTGTCCCCTTGAACCCTGTGCAATGGCCAGGTGCTGAGGCTGGCTTGGCTTAGCCACTTGCAACGTGCCTTTTTCCTCAGGGACCCAGAGGAAGTCAAACTGCCATGGGGCATTTTAAGAAATGACCCCAGAGGGGCCCCGTCCCCTGCCCCAAACTAAGTGCTTTGGCCCAGAGAACTTGAGCACAGCTGCAGATTCTGCAAAACAGAACTGGAGGTCACTGGGGCAGAATTCCTGGAGTGGGATAAAAGGACAGAGGGGAACATCAGGTCCTGCAGGGAGATATTGCCTCACAAGGGAATTGGCACTGGGAATTGAACGCAGGAGCACTGAACCAGTGGGCCACACCCCCAGCCCTTTTTTATTTTTTTTATTTTGAAACAGGGTCTCACTGAGCTGCTTAGGGCCTCACTAAGTTGCTGAAGCTGGCCTTGAACTTTTAATCCTCCTGCCTTAGCTTTCCAAGTATCTGGGATTTCAGGTGTGGGCCACCATGCCCAACTGCGGTGGATTCTTAAATATGGCAGGAGAGCTTCAAAACTGGATGCATTCATTAGAATAATGAAGGCTGACTTTGTTTTAAGGGCAATACTAGGGATGACGAAGTTGAATTGGAGGGTCATTTGTGCCAGATGACCATCTTTAGGATGCAGGGGAAGCACTATTTCCATGCCCCTCAGTGCCATCCCACTCTATGGTAGGACTGTTGATACCACTGACCAGACTGCCAGGCCTGGTGAGTTCCAGAAAATCAACCACCACTGGTCTGTTGGCAGCACTTTGGTTGGATTCCATAAGCTGTGATGAGTAATATTCATGAATCCTGTTCTAAAGATGCTAATTATTCTTAAGGGTGCTATTACTGGATATAACAAACCTTTTTATAGAAGTAGCCAACTAGCAGTTGCAATCAGTCCCTAACCTGGAAGAGGTTGTTTTAAAGGTAATTTGCTTTTTATGTCCTACAAGAAGTTTAGTAATTTCAGTATCAGGGAACATTACTCAATTCATCATCAAATTTGTTTTTTACAACATCCCCAAATAAATTTATTACTGCTAGTGCATATAATCATTTAATGAACTCTAATTTATAATAATATTTGTAAAGATGATGGTAACTTGATACAGGTTTTTTTTTTAATTCATTACATTTTCTAAGGGGTCACTTTTACCCAATAAAGTTTCTATGTACTACAGAATTTTCCAGATAAATGAATGATATTATTTATTATTTTTAAGTGTCCCATCTGGGGGTTGAGGTCACTAAAAACTGGGAATCAACCAAGCTGGGAAGGGGCAGAGTCGGATCATAGGGAGCAAGTGTCAAGATGCCTAGACCAGATAGGCAAGGTCAAAGGAAACATGGGGGCCCCAGTCCTGGAGATAACAGATCTGAGAACTTGGAGGCCAATGTGGAGTTGAAATCAGTGGGTAAATCCAGTCTCAAAGCTGGGAGGGCTCGGGGAGGGCATATAGAACAGGAGGGAGGGCTTTGCGTGGGCTATATACTCTGGCCAGGGCTCTGTGGCCTCTTGGTTTCCTTCAATGGCTCAGAGCCTGGTCCTCCCCATCCCTGGAAGTCTTGGGTGGTGATGGTCTGAACCCAGAGCCTATAGTTACAAGGGACTGGGAGCTGATATCTATCTGCCAGCAGGAAGCCATGGAATGCAGTTACATCATGCTCAGGGGCCATTAGGAAGGAGCCTTAGGAGTGGGTCTTGTTACAGGCCTGCACTCAACATCCACTCTGTGCTAATCTCATGTGTTAACCTTTTTGGTTGCATTTTATGGAAGTCATAATAATCTTGAGTTGGTTAATCCAAAGAAAACAATTTTAGGACAAAATAGCAGGTGTGTGTCTGTGCTGTGACTCAGCACAGAACAAGCTGCTTTCCAATCTCAGACCCTGATGGTCAGCTGTGGCAGAGGTAAAGTCACTCAACTCTTCAAGGTTCATGTCCATCACCCACACCCTAGGGTTTGAGAGAATAAGAGAACCAAGGAGAGTGACAGTCCTTGAGCCATCTACAAAAGGCCCAACATGTCTGAGGTACTGATATTGGTAAGTGTCAGAATTGGGTTTGAAATTCTGGCAATACAATTTAGCAGGTCTGGAAACTTGAGCAGGTCAGTTAGCCTCTCTGAGCTTCAGTTTTCTTGTCTATCAAGTGGGAATAATAGTCCACCATCTAAATCTGAGCATCTATAGGAGGAGCAAATGAAATAATGCACACGGCATGCTTGGTATTTAATAGGCAATCAGTAAGCATGAGTTATTTGAAATTTAAAGAACATAAAAATAAAAGAGAGTTTGCCAAGGCCAGATGGTATTCCAGAAGCTTCCAGAAGGCTCTGAACCTAAATGGATCACACTTAGATGGGCTGGGAGGGCAAAGGGGGCTAGAGCTGTGCAGAGAGGTGAGGGGAAGATGTTGGATGGGGTAAGCAGGTAAATTGCCAAGCAAACTCCCACACTGGTCCATAAATGCCTCCAAGTCATAGAAGGCTTGTCCTGGGTGGAGGAAAGGAACACATGCTCTATGAGTCAAGAGGGCACAATTAGGACCAGCAGCAGGACTGCCAAGGACAGAGTCTAGTGCGATCCCAGGAGTCGAGCCAGGCACAGGGTTGCAGATGTGTGGACACAGAGCCTGACCCAAATCCCTGAAAAGGCCCCTGGGATTTGAATCAGCTAACCCCTCTTGCAAACTTGCTGCCCCTTTTCCTTTTCAGGTAGGTTCATAAATTCATAAACGTTTATCCTTTCTATGGCAGCAAATGATATCAGAAAGCTAATTAGCGACAGAGCTAATTTTCATGTCAGAGTGAAATTATAGGTTTCATGGTATAGAACTAAATTATCTTTCTGTCCCTCCTCATCCTCCATTCCCACCCCATCCCATTTCCTTCTCCCACCACATTCCCCTCTTCTGTCTGGTCACAAAAAGTCAGCAGAGAGGGGTGGCCTCTCTGAAGTCCCTTTCTCTTCAGTGTCAGGCGTATTTGCATCTGCAAACAGCTTTAATTGAGTCGAGTTTTCATGGCTTTCTCCTTCTCCTGTTTTCAAATGCAAATGTTAATGTTTGGTTAGCATGAGTTCAGAATTAAGCTGCTGCCACCTGTGGCTGCCTCCTTCCCTGGGTTCTAAATAAGCACAGGTGGAGTGGCGTGACCTGCTGAGAGCCTGTAAGTCCTGGAAGGCGGCAGTCCAGCTAATTGCCAAGCGTGCTGGGAGGGCCAGGCAGAGCCTTGTCTCACTTACCAGCTCCCAGGGAGTCCTGCTTCCTACCAGCACCGAAGGACAGAAAATGAGTGAGCTGGGAGCGGAGAGGCAGAAGGGAACCAGGCTGCTCTTTGGAATTAGGTTCTGGACTCAACTGGGATCCAAATTTTGTGCAACTGAGAAGGTCATCAGAAGGCATCCGTTTGGCATCCCAGAAGCTGGAGTCTCTCACACCAAGCTCTTACTGCTTTGTCGTCAAAACCTGTGCTCAAACACTCCCACGGGCAGGGGTGGGCTCCTTCTCGAGACAGCCTCCTCTACTGACAGCCAGCTCTAGTTGTTAGAAAGGGTGTACTTAACATCCAGCCGAAATGAACATCCAGTTCTCGCCAGCCATTGGTTTTGGTTTTCACATTGAACATGACTGATCCTATATTTGCATGACGACCTTTCAGATATCTGGAGGCAGCTCTTACAGAGCAGAAATGCCTTCCCTCCTGATTTAAGAGTTTCAGTTTCTTCACATCTGTTCCCTATCTACCCTGTGTCACCTTGCGCCTCCTCCCATTGTGGACTTGGGTGTTCAGTCCTTCATAAAGCAGGGACTTGTCAGTGGGGTGTGGTAATCCAGTGATGGACTGGCCTGACCAGGAGGGGCCCATCGCCCTCCCACTGGGCAGAGTTCTCTCTTGCCAAGGTTGCCCCACGATGCTGTAGACTTGCTAAGCAGCCATGCCACAGGGTCCACCCTTGTGGAGCCCATTTTGGTCCCCAGTTCTTTCTCCAAAAGATGTTTCTTTGGTGTCTTAATGATGTGTAGCCCAACCCTCATCTAGGGAACACCAAGCTCCTCATTTAGCAACAGGGAAAGTATGTTCTCGAAGCATCAGACCAAGCTCCACCCCAATGAGGGAATCCCCTGGAAGGTATGTTTCAGAAACCAGGCACCTGCATGCTCAGAAGTCTCAGCTGGAGGAAAAACCTAGAAACGTGGGTGCCTCCCCTCTCTTGGACTGGCAGTGCCTGATTTTTATGTGGAGAGAAGTCCCATATAAAATCTGCAGATGTTCCTAAGAAGTTACTGGTCTGAAAGGGACCAATCAGAGGAAGAACATCTGAAAGTGAGCTACTGTGTAGAAATGTGTAAAGAAGGAGTCGTTGCAGCCTCAAGGTAGAATGTCCATGGCTTCAAAAGCTTGACTTTGTAGACTGCATGGTTGGGAAGAGGTGAGGTGAAGGAGGTGTGGCATAAAAGCAGAGAGGCCATAGTCATGTCCTGTTTCCCTCGAGGTTCAGTGATCAGCCACCTCCGTCACATAATAGCCCAACCCTATGAGAAGTGGTATTTATGGGAGAAACAGAGGGAGTAAGTTGAGACTATGAACACTGCTTGCATTTCTCTTTCAAGGTCACCCCCAATTCTATTGTTTTCTTCTGGACTCTGAGAATATTGCATCATACAATAGTCCTAGAAAAGCCCCCAGATGGATCTACACTCCTGACTTCTTGACACTAAGGATATTTCTCTTAGAATCAGATATGAACAACCCCATGTCTACAATTAAGAAAGATGATGAACATCACATTATACAACTATTACATATCAAACAATGAAAGACAAAGGATCAGTGCTCTATGTATATGACGGGACTTTATTCTCTCTCGCACACAGAGCCTGCAAAAGTGTTGAGAATCCCCAAGGGGCCTGACCCATAGATAAGGAAATGTGGGGTGTTGGTGTGTTGCCAGCATTATGAAGAAAGATGGCCAAATTCTGGATCTTCATACGAAATGCCCAGGACAATTCACACCAATTCCATCCATACAAGACTCTTTGTAACCACCATCTAGATATTTCAACTGTGCAAGTAGACCCTTCCAGGGCATATGGCTGTGTGCTGTAGCAAAGTATTTGTTTTTTATCACTACTTCTGCATTGTCATTATTGACACCAGTCATGGTCCTGACCCTGAAATTCCTTTTGTTTTTATTTGTTCTAATTAATCACAAATGACAGTAGAATGCATTTTGACATATACATAAATAAATACATATACATATATAAATACATTCATTATGTATATAATAAAGGTATTATATACATAATACCTTCTCATTCTTCTGGTCATACATGATGTAGAGTTATACTGGTCATGTGATCATACATGCACATAGGGTCATAATGTCCAATTCATTCAACTGTCCTTCCTACCTCCATGCACCCCCCCCCTTCACTTAATCCCTAGTGCAACATTCCTGAAAGGTGGGATCTTTAAGAGATGATTATGTCAGAAGAGCCCTGCCCTCCTGAATACCTTAGTAAACAGGAGTATGTTCATTATTGTAATAAAAGAATGAGTTTGGCTCCTTCCTGTCTTTCTCACCCAGGCAATGCCTTCTTCCATGTTGTGGTGCAACATGAAGGCCCTCACCAGACACAGACCTTCTGTCGTGGACTTCCCAGCCTCCAAAACCATGAGCCAAATAAATTTCTATTCATTATAAATCATCTAGTTTGTGGCATTCTGTTATAGCAACACAAATGCACAAAATGCACTCAGGTTGTGGCCTGCTACATTTCCCAAGACTGAGGTCTTTCTGCAGGCAGTGGCCATGTCTGATTCATTCCTATGTCTTCAATGACTTGCTCTCAGGGCTCCACCAATTCCAGTTGAATAAACAAAATCAGCTTGACTTTGGAACCAGAGCCAAGATTCCTTTCCTAGGTAACCCAGAGCTTCCACATTCTGCCCATGGACCTTTTAAACCAAGTCTCCTTTCTAAACCTTCAGTGCAAAGGGAAGAAGAAAAAAATATGAAACTGGTAAAGAGCAGTCCTGAGTTCAAGTCTAATCTCTGTCCATTTCTAATTGAATGAGTCTTTTCCTAACTTCCCAAAATACTTTTTGTCAACTATAAAATGGTTGTTACTATTGAACTTCACAAGTTGCTATAAGAGTTCATTGAAGCAGCGCACCCCAAAAGCTTACAGGCAGGTAAGGTCACAAAAAGGCAACTTTGTGCTCCTGTGAATATTGCCTTTTTCCTTCCCCACTTACAGACATCATCATTTTTTCTGTTTCTTTTCCACCTGTTGACCCATCCACAATATTACCATTCACAAAACTCACCTTAGCACAAATGTCCTTGCCTACAAAAAAAACAGCAATCTAGAGATGTTCAAATTTCATAATTGCAGATGGAGTCATTCAAGAATATCAGGGTCAGCAATAGCCACAATGAACATAGATGCAAAAATTCTAAATAAATTTCTGGAAAATTGCATACAAAAACACATTAAAAAGATAATGCCACCATGATCAAGTGGGGTTCACTCCAAGGATGCAAGGTTGGTTCAACATATGGGAATTAATAAACATAATACATCACATCAATAGACTTATAGACAAGAATCCTATGATTATCTCAATAGATGCAGAAAAAGCATTTGACAAAATATAGAACCCCTTCATGCTCAAAATACTAGAAAAACCAGGAATAGTAGGAACATACCTCAATATTGTAAAAGCTATTTTTGTTAAACCACAGGCCAACATCATTTTAAATGGAGAAAAATTGAAAGCATTCCCTCTAAAAACTGGAACAAGACAAGGATGCCCTCTTTTACCACTTCAATTCAACATAGTCCTAGAAACTCTGGCCTGAGCAATTAGACAGAAGAAAGAAATTAAAGAGATGTGAATAGGAAACAACTCAAACTATCATCATTTGCCAACAACATGATTCTATGTTTAGAAGATCCAAAAAATTCCACCAGACAACTTCTAGAACTAATAAATGAATTCACCAAAGTAGCAGGACATAAAATTAACCCATAAATCAAATGCATTCCTATATATCAGTGATGATGTAAAAGAGTAAAGATGTCCACTGCAAGAGAAATTAGGAAAACTACCTCATTCACAATGGCCTCAAAAAAAATGGGAAATAATCTAACAAAAGAGTGAAAGACCTAATTCTATTCTAAACATAGAATCTACAATGAAAACTACTTAAACATTAAAGAACGAAATTGAAGAAGACCTTAAAAGATGGAAAGGTCTCCCATGCTCTTGGATAGGCAGAATTAACACTGTCAAAATGGCTATACTACCAAAAATGTTATACAGATTTAATGCAATTTCTATTAAAATACCAGTGACATTCTTCATAGAAATAGAAAAAGCAATCATGAAATTCATCTGAAAAAATAAAAGACCCAGAATAGCCAAAGCAATCTGAGCAAGAAAAGTGAAGCAGGAGGCATCACAATACCAGACCTTAAATTATACTACAGAGCCATAGTTACAAAAATGGCATGGTATTGGCACCAAAACAGACATGTAGACCAATGGAAAAGAATAGAAGACACAGACAAACCCACATAAATACAGTTATCTAATACTAGACAATGGTGCCATAAACATACATTGGAGAAAAGATAGCCTCTTCGATAAATTTTGGTGTTGGAAAAACTGGAAATCCACTGTAGCAAAATGAATTAAACCCCTCCCTCTCTACCTTGCACAAAAATCAACTCAAAGTGAACGAAGGACTTAGGCACCAGAACAGAGGCCCTGCACCTAACAGAAGAAAAAGTAGACCCAAATCTTCACTGTGTTGGCTTTGGAAGTGACTTCCTTAACAAGACCCCTAAAGTACAAGAAGTAAAATCAAGAATCAATAAATGGGACGGATTCAAACTAAAAAAGCTTCTTCACAGCAAAGGAAACAATCAATAATATGAAGAGAGAGCCTACAGAATAGGAGAAAAATCTTTGCCACCTGCACCTCAGATAGAGCATTAATCTCCAGGACATAGAAAGAACTCAAAAAATTTAACACCATAAAAACAAATAACCCAATCAATAAATGGGCTAAGGATATGAACAGACACTTCACAGAAGAAGAAATACAATCAATCAACAAATATGTGAAAAAATGTTCAACATCTCTAGCAACTGGAGAAATGGAAATTAAAGCTATATTGAGATTCTATCTCACTTCAGTCAGAGTGGCAATTATCAAGAATACAAGCAACAATTAAATGCTGGTGAGCATGTGGAGGAAAAGGCGCACTCATACATTGCTGGTGGCACTGCAAATTGGTGCAACCACTCTGGAAAGCAGTATGGAGATTCCTCAGAAAACCTGGAATGGAACCACCATTTGACCCAATTATCCCACTCCTTGGTTTATACCCAAAGGACTTAAAAGCAGCATACTACAGTGATGCAACCACATCAATGCTTATAGCAGCTCAATTCACAATAGCTAAACTATGGAACTAAACTATCAACAGATGAATGCACAAAGACAATGTGGTATATATACACAATGGAATATTACTCAGCCTTAAAGAAGAATGAAATTATGGCATTTGATGGTAAATGGATGAAGCTGGAGAATATCACGCTATGTGAAATAATCCAATCCCAAAGAACCAAAGGCTGAATGTTTGTGGATGCTAATTCACAATAAGGTGGTGGTGGGGGCCTAAGGAAGAATAGAGGTACTTTGGATTAGACAGAGAGGAGCAAAAAGAGGGGAGGGGTGGGAGGTAGGCAGGACAGTCAGATGAATTGGACATTATGACCCTATGTGTATATATGACTATATGACTGGTGTAACTCTGCATCATGTACAACCAGAAGAGTGAGAAGTTATACTCCATATACATATATGTCAAAATGCATTCTGTGTCATATATAACTAATTAAAACAAAGTTTTAAAAAGTGAAGGAAAAAAAAAGAAGTGGTACTCCCACCTAGGGCATGAACTAGGAGGAGTTCTGAAGCAGATGATATCAGAGAGAGCCTGGAGGGTCAGGATGACTTCCTGAAGGAGTTAGGACCAGTGGGCAAAGAGGTTGGGAGAGGGTCAAGAAGCCATGAGTAAAGATGTCCAACTAAATGTGTTTGTGGTGTATTCAGACTGCACTGAGAAACCTAATCTACACAGAGCATGGGATACAGGGCAAGGGTGCAAAACCAAGGTGGAAAGCAAGTCTCTAGTGCCCCTTGAATTTGTTTGATTTAAAAGTCTTTAAAAAAAAAGACTCACTCCTCTATGAATGACTGCAAAACCAAAGGGGTAAGCACTGAGGGCAAAGAGCAATAAGCTCAGGTTTATATGTTTGTTTTTGATGGCTTCCACAATCATGTCAACAGAAAGAAATGCTTTTGGCAGCCTTGCCTTCTTTTGATGGGCTCTGCCAGAGGCCTCTTCCTAGAAAAGCTGTAGACAAATGGCCTTGTCTCAGGCAGCTGTGATGTGGCGGCATCTGCAATGGGCCACTAGAACTGGTGTCATCATTTATTTCCAGTGTGCTGGCCAAGGCACCAAATGGAGCCGTGCACACAGTGGGAGGCATTGTGTCTGGACTGGCGGTCCATCAAGACTGAAAATGAGGACAATTGAAATTAAAACATATCAATCAAAGGCCTTCCCCAAGGAGAAAAACCAAGCCTGATAGATACAGAGCTATAGCTAATCAGCTTAAACTAATAAAAGAATGCAGTGAAGTCATAGGGCAGAAAAGCAACATGCAAAAATCAGAACACAAACTGTCTTAAAGGGAAATTAAGAAAACAACCCATTTATAATAGCATCCAAAAGGAATAAAATGAAGAGGTGGAATATTTACACACCAAAGAGTATGTAATATTGATGAAAGAAATAAAAGAGATACATGGAGATGCAAAGTCATCCTCTATTGATGGATTGAATGACTTTAATATTGTTAAAATGTCCATAGTACTCAAAGTGATCTATGTATTCAATAAAGTCCAAATCAAAACTCCAATGGCATTCTTTAAAGAAATAGAGAAAGCAATTCTAAAATGCAGAGGGAACCACAGAACACCTGGAAAAGCCAAAGACATCTTGAGAAAGATGAACAAAGCTGGATGTCACACTTCCCCATTTCAAAATATACTACAGTATAAAGCTGCAGAATCAGAACAGTATGGCATAGGCATAAAAGCAGACAAATAAACAAAGAACAGAATAGACAGCCCAGAAACAAATCCATTGATGTATGATTAACTGATCTTTGACCAAGGGGCCAATAATAAACCATGGGAAAAAGATCATCTCTTTAACAAATGATGTTAGAAAAACTGCTAATGCTCATCAGAAGAATAAAATTAGACTCTCAGTTTGCACAAAAATCAACTCAAAATGGATTAAAGACTCAAGCCTAAGATCTGAATCTCTAAAACCCCTAGAAGAAAACATAGGAGAAAAGCTTCATGATATTGGTGGAGACAATGACTCTTTGGACCAAAAACACAAGGAAATAGAAACACAGTTCAACCAGCGGGACTGCATCAAACTAAAAAACTCTTTGGCACAGCAAAGTAAACAATCAACAGAGTGGAAAGGCAACTTACAGACTGACAGAAAATATTTGCAAGCCACGTATTTGATAAGAGGTTAATGTTTAAAATTTAGTTGTAGGAACATCTATAACTAAATAGAAAAAAAAAACACCTGATTTTAAAAATGTGGATAGGACTTGAATAAACATTTTATACATTTCCCCAAAAACGATGTACAAGTGGCCAACAGTTATAAAAATATGCTCTTCATCACTAATTACCAGGAAAATGTGAATCAACTGTTAGGATGGCTACTATCAAAAAAATAACAGTCCTGTCAAGGATGTGGAGAAACTGGAACACGTGCACAATACTGATTTGGAATATAAAATGGTGCACAGCTATAGAAAACACTATGGTGGTTTCTTTAAAAACTAAAATAGGACTACCATATGATCCAGTATTCCCACTTCCGGATATATATCCAAAAGAATTGAAATCCGAATCTCAGAGAGATATTAGTACTCCAACTTCATTGCAGCATGATTCACAATGGCCCAAACATGAAACAACATAAATGTCTATTGACAGATGAGTGAACAAAGAAAATAACACACACACACACACACACACACACACACACACCACCATCACCACCACTAGTATAGTGAAGTAGTATCCCATCTTAAAAAATAAGGAAATTCTGCCTTATGCAACAGCATGGATGAACTTTAGGACATTATGCCAAACAAAATTATTCACAGAAGGACAAACACTACAGGATTCCAGGATCCCAGTTATATGAAGCATCTAAAATAGTCAAACTCATGGAAATAAAGAATACAATGGTGGTTGTAAGGTGCTACAAAAAGAGGGAAATGAGGAATCAATGGGCATAAGTTAGGCTTTACAAAATGAATACAGCTGTGGAGATCAGCTGTACAACCTTATGCCTCTAATTTGCAAGACTGTATCATACACTTAAATTTTGGTGAGGATAGATGGTGTGTTGTGCTCTTATCACCGTCATCATCATCACCATCAAGATCATATCATATCCCTTCTCTTCTCTGGATGTTGGTTTTCTCATCTATGCAGTGACAGTCTAGGCTTGGGGACCTGTAACTCAAAATGTTAACTTCAAAAGAAGTTCACTCCACGTTGGCTCCCTGATGTTTTGAAGGAGCAATGGCTCAAAAACCATAATGGTCACTTCTTAAATGAGAGTTTTAAAGATCTTAATATGAATTAAGGAGGGAAAATTTTCTTCCCTGGTTTTTAATGATATTTTACTCTAAATCAATACAATATGGCTCAAATAAGAAAGAAAGTCTCCCATAATCTCATTGCCTAACAGAAATTAATGTTACCGTTAACATTTTGACATGTTCTATCCAGGACTGCTGATTTTACTTGTTTGTTTTTCATAACTAAGTTCACATTGTATTTCAGTTTTAGTATGATTTTTTTCATTAATGCATTCAACATTAATGCATCTATAACCTGTTATGCATCAGGCACTAAGGCATTAAAGAAACCCAGAGAAGCAAAATGCATTCCCAGCCCTGAGAAATATCATAGTCTAGACCAGAAAACAGATAACTAACCAAGAAATTAAAATCTAGTGTAATGAGTACACTGGGAGGGGAAGCACATGTCCTGTGTGGACAGAGGTTCTTCCTAGGTATGATTTAGCATGTGACTGCTCAGCCACTAGCCACTCCTGAAGCCGAGTGTGGACGTGCTAATGAGAGCCAACCGAGTGGATGGAACATGCTTTGCCTCTTTTGGGTGCTTCCCTTGTACCTTTGGCTGTTCCTTGCTGGTTGGAAAGTGAAAGTGGGAAGCAGAGTACCTGCTTTTGACCACCATAATGGAAGAGGCAAACTGACACAGTAGAACGACAGCATAGAAGGAGTCAGGATTCCTATATCACACCTAAACTGCTTACACCTGGACTTCTACACAAGAGGGAAAAAAATCATCTACCATGTTTAAAATTCACTCTTATATCTGTCTTTGTTATATCAGTGGGATTCTCAATCCTAAATGAAAGAAATGGCAGGGAGATGCCTAGAGAAGTTTCTGAGGGACTTGGAAGAGACAGTCTCAGATGATTGATCCTCATCCTGAAGGCATTGAAGAGTGGCATGATCTAGTTTACTTTCTGGGAAAATCCCTTTGGTTACTGCATGAAGAACAGACTGAAGCAGACAGAAATTGGAGGCAAGGAGAGCAGTTAGAAGGTTATTGCTATTGCCCAGAAGGGAAATTAGTAGAGCAACCAAGGTATTTAAAGATTATCGAAGACATTAAATAAGAATCAATGGGTTTAGGGTCACTGGTTGTAGCAGCGGGGAGAAGGAAGTCAAACATGCATAATTCTTGCTTGTATTTTCTAATAAAAAGCTCAAGAGGAGGCTCATGACTGACCTTGATCATCATGGTCAAGTTCATGGGTTGCCCTTGAAAATAAATTTTTAACTTCTTATGTGTTGAGTTGTAATCCCTGCAGGACATTCCCATGGTATCTAGTAGGAATCTGGCTTTATAGACCTAGAATTCATCCCATATATCTGGGATAGAGTTAAAGATTTGAGAACTATCATCAGAGAAATGGTAACCAAAATCATGGAACCAAATGAACCATCAGGGAGATATAGAGTCAGAAAACAAAGGGCCTATGGGCCGAGCCAGTGTCCAGGGGACAAGGTAGGAAAAGAAGAAACCACCACTCAGCCAGGGAGTGTGTGTCACCAGCACCAAGGGATGGTGACAGTGGAGCAGAGACAGTAGCCATTCATGTCCAATGTTGCAGAAGGCCAATTGAACCATAAGCCCTAGGCATGGTGTCTGTGAGCTCAGCATTGATTCAATACATGTTGGAGTGAATTGCTAATTAGTAAATCACTAAATTGATGCTGTTGTTTTTAATTTAATTATTTGTTCTGTTCAGGTTTTCATTAGAAACAGCACATCTAAATTGTGTTTGCTGAGACACAAAGTGGGAAACCTGCTTATGTTAACTCTTGTTTTTTGGTTCAAATAATGGGCTTCAAGTTAAAACAAAACAAAACAAAACTTCATCAATTTGAGTGACTATAAAGTATTCTTTGTTCACTAAAGAAAACTCAACAAAGTTTTAACAAAGAGACAAGAATAAAAGAAGAAAATAAAGATGACCCCAGGCAAAGCAGTTGAAGGCTGTTGGCTACTTCCTTGTTGGCCATCATCATGCTCCATAAAGCCACCTGCAGAGAAAAGGACTTGGAGGAGGGTGACTTCAGACGTGGAAGAAGTTCGTGTGGAGTGCTTAGAATGACTTTTTTGTGGGGATCAGAATGATTCTGAGAACCTGATAAAAGCAATGGACATTGTCCCCAGAAAAACACCCACAGCATTTACACTTACAATTTTGCATTTGATTTCTGGGGACTGAGTCTGAGGACTTACAAGGTCAGTAGGAACCTGTTTCCACTCGGAGCTTCTGCCATCTTCTCCATCACTCATAAATGTACCTAAATGGCATAAATTAGCCTCCAGGATCCCCAGTTGCCTGGATCTTTTTCTACACTTGTAGAGCAGCCACAGAAGCTCAGCCTTCACTCAGGGCCCTTGCTTCCACTCAAGGTCACCTACCATCTCCATCCCTGCTGAGAGGATTCTGATCCAGAGTAGAGGGGCAGTTCTGGGGAGGTTGACTCAGGCAGTTGCCAGTGGCTCTCGGCAGCTTCTCAGGAAAAAAGGCAGTGGGCTTCGAGGAGGAAGATCTGGGTCTCAATTTCATCTCCACTTTTTTTTTCTTTGTGTATTTATTTGATCAGTACTTTATAATTATACATAAGATTCATTATAACATGGTTGTAATTATGCACATAACATAATTAGATCAATCTCATTCTTCAGCACCTTCCTTTTCCCTTCCCTTCTCCCTCCCCCTGATTCACTAGCTCTTTTCCTCTGATTTCCCATCTATTATTTTTACTGGGTTGTTTTGTTGTTGGTGGTGGTGGGGTTTTTTTTGTTTTTATTTTTGGTTTTTTTTTTTTTTTTTTTTTTGTACCAGGCATTGAACTCAGGGGACTAGACCACTGAGCCACATCCCCCAGCCCTACTTTGTATTTTATTTAGAGACGGGGTCTCACTCAGTTGCTTAGCACCCCACTTTTGCTGAGGCTGGCTTTGAACTCTATTTTTTTCTAATTTGTTATACATGACAGCAGAATGCATTTTGATTCATAGTACACAAATGGAACACAATTTTTCATTTCTCTGGTTGTACACAGAGTCACACCATTTGTGTCTTCATATGTGTACCTAGAGAATGATGTCCATCTCATTCCACCATTTTTCCTACCTCTATGCTCCCTCCCTTCCCCTCCCTCCCCTTTGCCCTACCCAGAGTTCCTCCGTTCCTCCCATGTCCCCCCACCCTCATTATGGATCAGCATCCACTTATCAGAGAAAACATTCAACCTTTGGTTTTGGGGGATTGGCTTCTTGGCTTAGCAAGATATTTTCCAACTCCATTCATTTACTGACAAATGCCATGATTTTATTCTCTTTTAATATTCCATTATGTATATATAGCACAGTTTCTTTATTCATTCATCTATTGAAGAACATCTAGTTTAACTCTTGTGAGTTGTGTACTATGAATATTGATATGTGTCCCTGTCATATGCTGTTTTTAAGTCCTTTGGGTATAGACCGAGGAGTGGGATAGCTGGGTCAAATGGTGGTTCCATTCCAAGTTTTCTAAAGAATCTCCATACTGCTTTCCAGATTGGCTGCACCAATCTGCAGTTCCACTAGCAATGTAAGAGTATGTCTTTTCCCCCACATACTCACCAATAAGTTATTGTTGCTTGTATCCTTAATAACTGTCATTCTGAGTGAGATGAAATCTTAGAGTAGTGTTGATTTGCATTTCTCTAATTGCTAGAGATGTTGAACATTTTTCATCTCCACTTCTTATTCACAGCATGACCTTGAGTAAGTCACTCTACTATTCTCGGCCTTGATTTCTTTGTCAAAAGGAGTAATAATTCTGGCCCTCTCTTCCTGGGAGCACAAATTCAATGAGTTAACAGATGTGAAAGTGCTTCATAAAGCAAAAAATATGGCGCAAATATAAGAGGTTATAAATAATAATTAAAGCAACTAGCACTGAGAATTTCTTACATGACAGTCCTAACTTAAATACCTTATCTTTATCCCATTCATTCCTGCAGCATCTCTTTGAGGTCATTACTCATTATTCTACCTGTGAAGAAAATGTGACACTCAGAGTGGGTCAGTAACTTGCCTGAGGCTATAAAGCTGGTGGGTGGTAGCTCTGTGATTCACAAAAGGTAAAGATTTGACTGCATTGAACAGCTGGGTTTTATGGGGTGTAAGGAGAAGGGATGTGGAGAGGAAGTTTTTTCTAGTTAGGTGTGTTAGCCCATCAAGTACTTTAGTGAGCTGTCCCAGGAAAGTTCTGAGAAGTAGGTTGCATGTGTCAAACCTGCAGACAGCTCACAACAGTGCAAATAACATGATTTCCGTCAATATAGCTATGTTATGGTTTAGATGTGAGGTATCACCCAAAAACTCACGTATGAGACAATGCAAGAAGATTATGAGAGTCTTAACCCAAGTCAGTGTGTTAATCCCCTGATAGGGATTAACTGAGTGGTAACTGTGGGCAGATAGAATATCATGCTAAGTTACCTGCTTGATAGTTACCTTTGGATGGGTCCTTGGGGACATACCTTTGGGGTATATATTTTGTCCATGATGAAGGGAGTCTGTTTCTCTGTTTTCTGATAATCATGTCCTCAGTCGCTTTCCTCCACCCACATGCTTTGATGTTCTGCCTCACCTTGAACCCCGAGGAGTGGAGCTGGCTATCTATAGACTGAGACCTCTGAAATTTTGAGCCCCCAAATAAACTTTTCCTCCTTTAACTGTTCTTGTCATTTCTTTTGGTCACAGTGACAAAAGAAAAACTGACAAATACAGTTATTAAGATTATATTATCGTTTCAATACCCATTGTACAGTGAGAAAATCAAGGCTTGGAGAAGTCAGGTGGCCCACCCAGGGATGGGTGGTCAGTAAGGAGCAAAGTTGGTTTGGGAGTCACGCATCTGGCGTCTGAAATTCCTGCATCATCCACTGCCACACACTACTTGCCACACAAAGAATGCTGGCTGGTTTTAGGGTTTTCTATGTCCCCCACCTTCCCCCAACCTTATGGCCTTGAAATTCCAAGGTTTGTGACCTAACAGACCTCTGGCCTTTAGTATTTCCTGCTACCCCTTTGGATTCACTACACTGAGTTGCCATATCTGAGAATTGGTACCATCCTGATTAGACATTAATTGGCCACATTCCTTGCCGTCAGCATGCCAGCTGATAGGCTCACAGGCACAAGCCTCCAGCCCCAGGGACTGTCTGGTTCGAGTGGCGAGCCTTCCTGTTAGTGGCTGGCTCGACCCACAGCCAAGCCCGGAAGGCTGGAGGGGAGGGCTGAGGGGCTCACCAGATGACAGAAAGGAGACAGTGAGTCTGCTCAGGGAAAAGAGAGGCTCTCTCTCTAGCTCTGGTTTTATTTATGCATCATTTAGACCCCAATAGCTTCCCAAAATAATTTGACATGGCTAAATGGTTTAGGTTTGTCTAATATTTCAGTTTACACAGCATCGTGATTTCATGATGTGATTTGAATCTGGAAACGTCTCTGGAGGTAAGGTGACATCAATTCCATTTTGCAGATGAAGAACATTGAGGTAAAGGCAGCAAATTAATTTACCCAAGATTTCACAGTGCATAACAATCAGGGCTGAGACTGAAAGCCAGGACTTCAGATGCAGAAGTTGCTGTGTTTACACCGTTGGATGCTGCTTTCTAATGAGGTACACACTGGAGATGGAATAGAAGGAGAGGGTGGCTTCAAAGGAGGAGGAGGGGCAGGGCCAACCCCGGGACCACCTTTGGGGCAGGGCAACTGAGAAATATAGTTCCTGCCCCTACAATTCCTGCCTAGGACACTGGGCCCTTTGCAGATTACACCTGTACTATTCCATGGGTCTTTTCAGGGCAAATACTTCCTAAGCAGATAGCTTGTTAGCTGGCCTAGAGAATTGGGCCCACCTAGGGGACAGCTACCTCATTGTGGCATTGGAGCAGCTACCTTCAGGAGCCATCCAGGAATCTACAGGCTTCTCTTACTTTGTGACTTTAGCATGGACGCAGAGCCATCTTGCTCCCTGCTCCCAATCTGGCCTCATATCCAACCATGACCAAGCTGCAGTCTGAAAGGGAAACTTCAAAATCACCAACTGACATCCTTTCTTTTTGACAGATTTGGAAGCTGAGGATTAGTGACCTCACATGTTTCATATGCCACTCGTCTTCTTAGATGTTGTGTTTGAGTGTTGTGGCCAAGGCTTCCAGGCTACACTAGTAAGCCCCCTTGGCCTTGGCCAAGACCCTATCCAGACATACAATGGACTGACTGTATCCTTAGCTCCAGCCAGACCTGCCTTGAATCAAGCAAGTGACAACAAGCCAGGCAGCTCTCCTTGAAAACCCAGCCCACAGTGCCATTGGAGCAAGGGTCCTTCCCAGCCATTGCCAAAATCCCAGCCTGAAACTGCTAGATGTCGTTGACCTTTTCCATCACTGGAGCCAAGGACTGAGATAAGCTTTGGTGAATACAGAATACAGGGAAGAGAAATCCCTTCCTCCAATACCTTCAGATCCCTTAGCATTTGAGAAAGGCACCTGGATTTTACCATAAACAATAGCCTGAGATTCTTCCAGCAACATACCACAGTCTTTCAAAGGGGTCTGTGTGGTTGGCTGGGATTTCTTCCTTAGCTTTGTATGCATCAGAATAAGCCCCAGCTGAAGTCAAAGGGACTTTAGTTCCTTTCATCTTAAGGAGGAGGGATTCCAGAGAAGAATTGGGAAACATAATCTGCACAAAGCTTTTTTTTATACCTGAAAACCAGAAGAAATTGACTAGACTGAGAGATGGGAATATGTCTTGCAAACATGCTATAAAATGGCTTACTGCTGGCTGCATCTGCCTAATAGATGAAATTGCTTCTGAGTACTACTAACAAAATTCTGGAAAAGGAAAAATGATTGAATTGTTAGGTTTTTGTTTTCAGAAATGCCTTTATCGTGTTGCATTATGTACCTAACACTGTGCTGGGTTGGAGGGACTCAAAGGTGAATGAGAAGTCTCAGCATCTATGCTTCCGGAGCTCCATTAATGGAGTGAAAGATACACATTGCACAGCCCAGAGTCATGAGAGTGGGGACAGAAAAAAAATGCAGGGATGGCTTAGGGCGGGAGGCAAGGAAGGTTTCCCCCAGGAAACTGATAACTGAGCTGGGTTTCAAGACTGACGGAGATGGGGAGGCGAAGGCGTCCCTCCTTGACAGTTGGTGCAAAGTCACAGGAGCAAGGACCACCTGTTGTGTAGCGCTGAGAATGTAAAGTGTGAAGAAAGAGCAATGATTGGAGAGGAAGGCAGGCAGAAGCTAGACGGTGGGGGGATGGGTATGTCCAGCCAGACACTCCGCCTCCAGTTTCCAGGAAACCAGGAGAATTTTACCTTTGCAATTCTAAGCTGTTAAATGGAGGAGCTAGTATTCATTTTTTATATGTATTTATTATTGTTGTTGCTATAGGTATTAGGATCTTAAAATGACAAGGCCTTTCTTTCCAATTTATTTTTAAATCTATGGACAGCAAAATTCACATCTTTACATGGTCTAGTTTGATGGGCTTTGACAAATGGATAATCACATACACTCACCTCCACAATCACAACACAGATAATTTCACCTTCCAGAAGTTCACTCATGTACTCTTCATAGTCGACCTCCACTCCTATCCCAGTTCTCTTCTCTATCTGACCAGTATGCTTTTTCAAGAATGTCACAGAAATGAAGCCATAGAATATGTAGACTAGGCCCATTTTTAACACAGAAGTAAAATGACCCAATTTGAATGTTTGCATTTTCAAATTCAGATATTGCAATTCTTTAATAAAATGAAAAGGAAAAGAAAAGTTTTATGGTAGATGAAAAGTTAGTGAATAAGGAAAACATGCAGTCCTGTCTTTTTCCAAATCGCTGTTAAATAGGTTGAACAAGGAAAAGCCCAGATATAGACCCTCTTGTAGACAACTGGAGCCTCATCTAGTACTTATTCTGGTGAATGTATTTGTTAAATCTGTAGCTGTATCCCACTAAGTCCTCCAGCCCACTTCTCTCTCTATCATTCCACAAATACATTGCAGAGATTTGGGCAAATAAATTCTGCATTTATTCTTTTGCATTTTATCATCACCTGTTGAAGATATTGTCCAATTGCTATTGTACCAAAAAGGAGAGTTGGGTTGGACTTGTCGGGAGCATCTGTGCCAGTTCTATCATAGCTTTCTGGGCTATGCCTGGAGAAAGGTAGCTCCACATCCTAGCTCTAGGTAATGTGAGGTCTGACATGGGGCCAGCAGGCAGTGGCAGATGTGGAGTGAATCTGGAGTCTGTGAATAGAGGAGCCAGGACAGCATGTGACTGAGTGAGTCTAGATGGGGTCAACCTTCAAGGTCACAGAGGATGATGGCAAGAACAGGAAGGACAAATTTGACCCAAGGGCTGAAGTCTGAGAGGAGGAAGAAGAAACTGGACTCAGAAATGACCTCTTGGTCCCTTTTCCTATATTCATTTTTTGTTATTGAGGTGGAGTACTTACAAATAAATTAAATTTTTAATAAATAACTAATTTGGGGCATTTTGTGGGTTTTTTAAGTGTCAGAAATACTAATTTCTCATGGTGAAACATCAGAAGGATGAAACACAATAAATAAAAGTCTTTCTCTTCCAGCATTTCTCAGAAATTAATTATTTTCTTGTATATTCTTCTGGAAATTTCCTGCACCTATACAAATATATATATATGTATCTTGTTACACCAAATGGAAGCACATCACCTAGTACTGTAACTTTTTTTTTAATCACTTAATGTCATAATGTATGTGGGACACCATTCTATGTCAGAACATGTAGCTTGACCTTGGGTTTCTAAGCAGCCACACGAGACGCCACAGTATAGATGCACCATAATTTATTCTAGTTGGTCTCCTGTGGAAAGAGATTTAGATTATTTCCATTTTTTTCTATTACAAATAATGCTGCAATGAGCATCCTTACACATATGTCTCCATATACTCTTTCCAGTATTCTGCCAAATATCAGCATGAAGAAAAACAGTTTCTTGAATTCAACTTCTATGTTCAAATATTCTTGTCTTTTGTTTCTGTGATGCTTCTCTCGTAGGGTCTGGCCATCATGCAAAATCGATCTTTTAATAAGCCCAACCTTTCTTCATGTGTTTCTCTCTCTCTTTTTTAGCATCTCATCTCAGTAGAAAGACCCCATGCACGGAAGCTCCCCTTGAAGCCTTCAGATTTTTCATTTTTATTGGTTTGAGCCTTTTGTTAAACATAAATATTCACAAATGCCTAAGTCTTTTTAAATTCATAGATTCTAAAATAAGGGACTCTGTTTTCTGATGACCGATCCGATCCCTCTTTTCTGGACGAGGTTCTTGAGTGGCTTTGAACTTGATGGAGCAGTGGGATTTAGATATAAGGGAGAATAAAAGAGAAATAATTGTCACATTTCTAGCAAGAGCGTTATGGAGCTTCAACTTCCCATCAGCTGGGGGAGGAGGAGAGTGAGGCTGGGAAGTCTGCCACAATATTTGGCATGGCTGGGCTTCCAGATTGCATCTATTTTTGTAGCTGCACGAGTTGGGAGGAGATTAGAAGGATAGTCAAATTTCCTGCTTCAGGTTGTAAATTGATCAAGAGGTGGAAGGAGCACTGGGTTGGGCGTCAGAAGACCTGGTTCCTGGTCCCAGATTTCCCAGGTATTAATCATGGGACCTTAAAAGTGCCCTTACCCTCCTCTTCCAAACCCCCTTCCCCTCCAATCGGAAGAATAAGAAGAAAAAAAAGGATGTTGGGTTAATTGGTAGGAATCCCCCTCTAATATTTTATTGTTCTGAGGCTCTGGGAGTGCTTACCCCTTTTTTTAAAAAATCTTTCTACACATTGAGAATGTTTACCCATTTATCAAAAAGATTTATGGGACCTATCTTTGTTGGTAAATATATACAGAGGGGAGTTGGGACTCAAATCGTCATCCCTGTGTTCTCTGTTTCAAAGATTTGCCTCCAGTGATAAAGATCGGGCTAAGGTGACATTCAAACTTGTTGCATAGGCTCTCAGAGCCACATAGGAACCTCCAAACAAAACTGTCCAATGCCTTCCAAGCACTGTGCCTACTTGGGACCCCCCCTAAAGCACTTGAGAAGGGGGGGGTGTACCCAAGGCTGCACAGGCGCATGCTCAGTTCCACCCCTTGGAGGGGTCCCTCACAGGCAGACATTCTGTAGACAACCAACACAAGCATATGTGCACCCCATGCTTCTGGTGGGTCTCCTTGGCCACACATGTTCAAGGACACATCTAGGCCCCATCCTCCTGAGTATGTCCATCTAAGTTTCTCCAGAGGCCACAGCTATGGTGCTCCTTCCTAGAGGGTCCTGTGTCCCAGGGTGCTTCTTTTTTTGCTCAAGGCATTCCTCCTGTGCTTAATAATGAGGGTGTTTTCTTCAGGGATTGTTCTCTGAAGACCTTTGATCTCTCCAGGATTCTTGGACTGTTGGGAATTTGCCAGGCTAGGTGTGTGTCTTTATCTGTTTCAGGTCGTTATACCAGAATACCACAGACTGGGTAGTAAAAGTTTATTTAGCTCACAGTTCTGGAGGCTGAGAAGTCCAAGAGCAAGGTGGCAGCATCTGCTCTGCATCTGGTGAAGGCCTTGTGCTGCATCATAAAAGCCAGAGGACATCACCTGGCAAGCCCAGCAAGCTTGCGAGCTTGGGTCTTTCTTCTTCTTCTTATGAAGTCACTAATGCCAATTGGGGGGCCCATTCCTCATGGACCTCACCTAATCCCAACTACCTTCCAAAGACCCCATCTCCAAATACCACGAATGGATAGATTTAGGGATTAACTTCCCAACACACAAACTCTTAGGGTTACATATTCAAACCAGAGTAGACTGCAGAGCAAATTTTATCTTTTTTTTTTTTTTACTTTTTGGCTCTAAGGTAACCCATAAACCATGCTTTTTAGCAATATACACACATACACAAAATCACTAAGCACAAGAAAAAAAATGATTTCTATTGCAATAACAATCTTTTAAAGGAAAAATTGGTATGGAAAAAGAAAGGGCCAAATTCCAATCACAATAAAGTTCAGGAACAGTAATAATACATTATCATTCCAAGACTGCACTGAGTTCCAAGCTTCAGAAGAGCCTTGCCCATCTATCTGGGGCACCCCCAGCATCAGAACAGAATCTGGGGATGATAGTTGCCCACCTGGTGCTTACCATGATACTGGGTTATTTTGTCTCCATTTTACAGATAAAGCAACTGAGGCTTAAGGGTTAAAGGCAATGTCTTACCAAAATCAGAGGGCTAGTGCATGTCAGAACTGGGATGCATACTCCAAAATGGTTTCTGTCCCTACTGCATTCGCTTTTGTGTCCCTGGGACACGTCAATCTCCTAGAAGTGAAAGCACAGGTCTTGCTTTCTTAAATACCTGTGGCGAATGATGGCTTATTGATTGGATTAAACAGGCACCATTTACAAGTTTCCACCCTTGCAAAAATTCCACTGGTAAAACCTTTAGGTTTTTCTTTAGAAATCAACAGCATCCCACGTCTGACCACTGTGGGGTATGTGAAATTGGAAAACAAGGAAGTAGAATCTGCTACTTTCTTCAGAATTGCTATTGTTACCATTTCTAAACAGAGATGCTGATTACCTAGGAGAGTTTTAGGATTAGTAACTCCCTCGTGAAAATCCCGTGAACGCTTGCATGTTAGGAATCTCTATAAAGCGAATTTCTGGAGGCTGGTGTATATTTTGCAGAGACTTATTAGAAATCGTCTCCTCTGCCTCACTTCTCAAATGCTAATTTGATGCGTGCACTTACTCAGAAGATGACTGATTTGTTCGTCGGCTGATTGATATTTGGCATCACCCCCACACTGCCTCTCCTCACTGAAAACGCAGGAACAATAATCAAATGTTAAGTTTCTCAAGAACCTTTCTTCCAAAGAAAATCAAACCACTTGCCCTTTGTTATCTCAATTATCTCCAGAGCATCTTGGGAAGAGCTTGCTTTTACCTTTACTATCAGAGAGGTATGTATGATTAGAAGTACCCCAGACTCAGAAGACCTGGGCATGAATCCTGCTCTGCTACTGTGAGGATTCATAAAACTCAGTTTGCTGCTCCTTTTCAGTAGAATGGAATTGCCTGCCTCACAGGGCTGTTGTGGTGGTTAAATAAGATGGTGTATGTGAAAGAAAATGAAATTGATGCTCCAAGGGAATTGCCAAGAGCCAGTTTAACACATTGTAAAGAGCAGGATCCCCGGAGCCAGCCATCCTGGGAATATATCCCAACTCTATCACATATTTACTGTGTGACCTTAGGCAAGTTCCCTGGCCTTTCTGTGCTTCAGCTTAATAGTAGACCTGTCTCAGTTGTCTCTGTGATTAAATGAGATAATGCACAAAAAAGGTGCCCAAAACAGTGCTTGAACCATAGATAGCACTCACTTCAGTGGGTTATGATAAACACTGGTATTTTTTGAGGAATAAATGAAATGGTTTGCAATAAAAATAGGCATAGCCTGGAAAATACTGCACAGATACTGGTTCAGTTAGGGTTCTTTGAGCCAATGTGGATATAATGATGCTCAGACAAAGCCCATACCTTCCAGAACGGCTGATTGCAGCTGGAATCGGTGGTGACCAAGCAGAGAGTCACCTGAGACAGCACAGGAATGGACAAGAGAACAACTCAGCTTCCTGGAGAGAGAGTGTCTTCCAGGAGAGTCACCTTCCCACTGGCTACGAGGAGAGTCTTCTAAGAATGCTCCATTGTTTGTGAAGCACTTTAATAAATGGCCTTTGCCTGAATGCCTGCCTTAGCTCTGTGCCACAGCAAGCAGATGGGGACATTTTGCAGTTAAGGGCATGAAGAGAGGCTCGGAGGTGAAGCAGCCTTCACAAGGACTCTCTGCTGTCAGTGGTGGAACCCTGGCTTCCCCCTCCTCCTCTTCCCCAAGCTGTGCCTGGTGACCATCTGTCCCAGGCCAGATCTCGTCAGTCTCCGAGGACCTTGTTTTCTCCAGCTCTCTGCAGTCCCCGTGAGGTCTGCTCACAAAAGCTGCGTCTGATCGGGAGGAAGGGAGCCGCCCCCCAGGTGGGAGGCATCTGAACCTCCTTGCGCTGCAGGGTGACGCTCTGCAGAGGAGTCAGGGACCTCTGGACTCTGTGCATTCCCGCCTCGGTGAACTTCTCTTTCCTCATCAGCAAAACGGATGAATGAATCCAGTTCTTCTTACCACTCTGGTCTCCTGTAAGGATTAAAGAGATCAACTCTGAGAGGACCGTTGTACACGAGGTCCCCCAAACGATGGACTCCTTCTGCCTTCTCATCCTTCACAGTGTTCAGGACCTCCTAGAAGCTTCTCTCTTATCCCACAGCCACTGCACGGGCTCTGCTTTGGGTTCTGCTGAGGGCAAGGAAGGAGAGGGGAAGGGCTGGAATGGAGAGAAGGTCACTGCTGGTGGCTGGAGCTGGAAAGTGCGTCCATTCTGGCTCCACAGGGGCTCAGAGCTGGGGAGTGAGTGTGCTGGCCCCCATGGGCCCATGCTGGGTGGGGGAAGTTGGCGTGATCATGGGCCTCCCTGACCCCGTCAAACACCCACTTAGGGTCATCTCTGGGCTCCAGTGAAGGAAGAGGAACTGGCCTGTCTTACTTTCTCTTGACTTCTGGTTCCTTGCTACTCTGTCATATCCCAACCCACAGGAATTGACCTAGCCTCGTGCCTTTTAGCAGGCAACACTCTTCCCAGGCCATCTGGACCAGCTGCATCTACCTACTGCACATTCAGTTGGGTCTTCTACCACTTGGGAAATGCAGGTGGCTTCTAAAAACCCCTGGGGTCAGACACCAGAGTGATGAAATTCTTTCTGTAACATGTTGATAAAGTTGATAAAGTTGCTGCTCAAATAACTTATGTGCAGAGGAGGTGTAGGTAAGGTTTGATACTGCTATTTTGCATTAATTTATGTTTTCTTTTCTTTTTTAAGAATTGCACCAGAGCTAGGTGTGGTGGTGCACACCTGTAATCCCAGGGACTTGGGAGGCTGAGGCAGCAGGATCACGAGTTCAAACCCAGCCTCAGCAACTTAGTAAGGCCCTGAGCAACTCAGAAAGACCCTGCCTCTAATAAAATATTTAAAAAAGGGCTGGGGATATTGCTTGGTGGTTAAGCACCTCTGGGTTCAATCCCTGGTGCCAAAAAAAAAAAAAAAAAAGAATTGCACCAAGGAGTGAGGAGTGGTGAGGTGAGCTCTAGGTGAAACAGGCTCCCCTCTCCAGGAGTTAAGTCCTGTGCTGAGTTCCACACTTGCCCCCAGCCCCTTCAAGAGGAAACACCCAGGGCTGACAGCTGCACCTGCTTCTGCTACGGTCCTCACCAGCTCCTCCTGCACAGGGTCCAAATGATCTGGATCCCCTGTCAGAGCAGTGGGCCCTTGACCTCCAGGCAGCCAATCCCTGAACCAGCCAAAGACAAAAGAGGGATGATGGCAGAGAATTGAGCCAATCTGATCTCTTTAATGAGTTTAATGAGACTCTAGGGTAATGGTGATTGGTTTTGGGGACCAAGACAGAAAAACACTATGAAAGACGCAGAGACAAAGGATAGAAATTGACTTGAGGGAGGTTTCCGTGATTCCCGCCTCGGCAGGGTGAGCCCTGATTGGCGTCCTGCCCGACTCTCCTTTTCTGAACGGCTGTGTTTGCACCAGGTGGCTCGTCTTCTTTCTGGGAGTCTGCCTGGGCAGCTTCTTCTCCTCCATTTTCTTACAACGTTGCCCCAGGGTGCTAATCTTGGTTTCTTTATTTCCATGTGCATCTTTTTTTAAAATAAAATACTCACCCCTTGAAGTCACTTCAGTGAATCTCTAGTCTTTATACCCATGATGTCTAACCGTCCACTTCCAGTGAGTCCCCTTGTCCCCGTGGGGGGACAGTCAACAGGGAAGCAGAGCAGTGGATGTGGAGTGTCATAGTCCATCATCCCACCTGGACTTGGGGTTAGTTTTCTGTGGCTGCTGGAACAGTTACACAGACCTACTGAGCTCAAACCACACTCATGTATCTGTTACAGTCCTGGAATTCAGAACAGAGAACCCATCCTTGTCTTTCCTGCCGTCTCCCTAGGTCTGTGGCCCCCACATCATCTCTCATTTTCTCCCTCTGCTTCCCTTGTCATAATCATCCAATATCTCCCATAAGGGCCTTGGGGATTGCATTTAGGGGTCACCAGGGCAATCCAGGATGATCTCCCCATCTCCAGATTCTTAACCTAATCTCATTTGCAGTCTCCTTTTCCACATAAGGTAAGTAGAACTTCCATAGATGGAGCAAGAACCACGTCTGTCTTGTTCCTCACTGGATTCCCAGGCCTGGGAGAGAGCCTAGCATATTACCGATGCTGATAAAACAATTACTGAATGAGCAAATATATGAATTAAGGAACGGCCAGAAGTTTTTAATGTTCCAGAGGCTGCTTTGGTCTAGAATCATATCCTCTTTTGGATCTTCCAAACCAACATTCTCTAAACCAGACTGTTCTGTGGAGCGCCATTTTCACAAAGCACCTTATGGAAAGTCCTATGGTCAAATACATCTGGGAAATGCACCAGTGATACCTTGTTCTGAGAGACGTTCTCTGCACGATGCCATTCATCTTCTGAGATGGTTCACGATGAAAAAACTTCATTACTTGATGGTATAGCCCGATAATTCTAAAACACATTTGACCTGAGTTGTTCTTTTCCTTGTTCTGTCCTTCAGGAACATTCCATAGTCAGTGCTCAAAGATCTCATGATGGGAATGCCTCTCCCTGTCAGGTCGTATCATTCTTTCTCTATCCTTATTGAATTTTTTTCTCTTTTCTTTTTCCTCATCTTCTCCTTTCCCCTTCTTTTTCCTTCTCTTCTTCTTTTTTAATGTTAAATTTGGTGTTATTTTGTCCCTAGTTTTCCTCACTCTGTTCTTACAAGTGTCTGCTCCTGACCACTTTCCTACCCTTCCTTCTGGGTCCTTGCTGGAGAACACTCTGCCTCTCTGGGCTTTGGACTATGCAGTGACACTGTTCTCAAGTGTCCCCACCACGTCTTTCTATTCCTCTTTGATTATGAGACCCTCCCTCTGTCTTTTAGACCTTTTGTTTAAGTCCAAGGGTTTCAAATAGAAAAGGGAGGCTTATGACATGACGCTCAAGCTGCTTCCCAGCCGAGAAGTGAAAAAATGTCAATTCATTGACAAAACTGCCCCTGTGGTCGAAGCCCTGGAAGGATTGGGTTTTAGGGTTTGGAATGTGCTGGAAGAGCTGACCCTGGAGGCCTGCACACTAATCTGGTCTTCTAGCAATGTGACAGCCTGAGCCAAACTCATGACCTGCATGGGCTCAGAGAGACCGTCACTCACGTGGGCTTCATTCCATTGGACTCTTTATCCAGGGGGGTGTTTGTTCACCTGAAATTAAATTTTAGGCTTTGATCAACTTTTCCATTCCTGGTATAGCTCTAGGGTTCAACAAGTATAATTTAGGCCCCAATAAGAGGTATGTCTTGGGGCAATGATAGTTCTCTGTTATTTTATTTTTCACAGAGAGTTCACCATCTTATCTAACTCTCTCCACAACTCTATAAGGCAGAACCATACCCATTTTACAGATGAGAAAACAAAAGCTCAAGTTCATGTGGCCAGTGAATAATAAGCAACATTCAGGACTCGACTTCAGCTCTTTAGACCCTTTTATAACAACATTTATGCTAAAACTTTAAAAAGAGTAATTATTTGTAGGGCCCTTTCCTGTTTGCTGTACACTTTTTTATATACTTGATCATGTTTAATCCTTGAAAGTAACTCTGTAGATTAGAGCAGGGCAAGTATTTTAATCCTGGTTTCATAAATTACCAAAACTGAAAAGCTGAGGCTCAGGTCATAGAAATTCAATGGCAGTGACTGGACTTAAAAACAGAATTTCCAAGTGCATGGGTCAAACACGGTAGCTGGCCAGGGCTCTGCTATTATTCCAGGTCTCTTGAAGGCCTCGGTATGACGGGAGGGGGTGGGTGTAGATATAAAATATGTGGAAAATAGAACTGAAAGGATTAAAAACCCAGCCCACTAGCTGGAAGCAAGCGCTGGCTAAGGTGTTTAAGGTAATTGAATCAAATGTGTCACCGCAGGTGAGTGGCTCTCCGAGATGGACGGGTGTGCAGATGCCTTGCAGTGTGTTCCCAGCTTAGAGTCAATAAGTGGAGGAGATCTTACCCCTTATCTCTGCTCCCTTTTCACCATCTCTCCTCATTGTCAGGAAGTTCTTTTTCACGTGTAAATGAATTCCCTCTTGCTGCCATTTGAGACCTTCTCCTCTTGTCCTGTCCCAGAGGAGAGGAACCTGGTTTGTCACTAAACCTTTCCTCTCCCCTGCTTCACACTGGCTGGAACAGAGTTGTTAGTTGTCTGGCTTCATTTTCCCTGTTCCCTGTATCCTTTACCTAAAGAATTCAGGACAAGAAGCCCTTTTGCTTTTAGATTTTGAGAACCACAGTAGTTAATATATAAAAGCTATCTTCTGGAAAAAAAAAATTAATTACCACCCAAGTTCAGGTTGGACGGGTCCCAGCTAGTGCCAGAGTGTAAGTCTGAGAGGATGAGAGGATGCGAGGACCCGCAGTGGGGCTGGATGTCTTTTGCTTCCCAAAGCTGGACTGACAAGGTCATGTGGCTGTGTCTCTCCAGCGGGGAACATGGCCCTGGGCCTGGCTGAGAATGCCCTCATCTCAGGCTCCAGAAGGGCTCACCCCCTCTGTGAAGACTGGGCTCCTGAAGGGAAGTCACCCAGCAACTCCTGATTTGGAATTTTCTCCCCTCCCCACATGGAATAATTTATGTCAAGCCTCAAAATAATCTCCTTAAAATATCCAAACAATGTTGTTGTTGTTGTTGTTGGTTTTTTGTTGTTTTTTTTTTTCCTTCCCCCTAAGCGTTTTACATCCAGGCCGCCATCAGGCAAATTTCGGATAAAAGGTGATTAGTGTTTTGGCAGGATTTTCACGAGGCTTTCTCTTGTCTTCCTGCCAAAGAGCTTGCCAGGCCCAGATTTGATTAAAATGGCAGTGGGCTCTGCTACTTGAATGTAATTAGAACCATTCATTAAAGCTTTTGCTGACAGTTTGGCAACCTGTGCATTTTTCAGGGGATGGCCAGCAGCCCATGGAAACGGCTCCAAGAGGAGCCAGGGCCCCACCCACAGCCCAGGCCGAGCTCCAGTAGTGGAACTGCTACAGGGCCAGGTTTGTGCGTGGCTAGACTGGCCTCAGCGGCCTCCAAGAGTTCCAGGAGCGGATCAAGGGCCACCAGAACACCGCTTTCTTATGGAATCCGAAGTTAAGCGCAGGATGGGGGGCGCCTTTCATGGGGAACATAGTGTGCTTAGAAGCTAACAATAAGCACTCTTAAACCAACCCAGCCCATGAGCACAGGGGCCCACAGGTATCAGCCACTCTGCACCAAGGTCATGCCCTGTTCTTTTCCCTCTGGTGCCTAATGCAGGGTCTGACGCTAGATTCTCAGGTAATGAATAAATCACAGTCCAATGAGAAGCAGAAAGAGAACATCTTATTTCTTTTGAAAATGGTGTTCAGAGTGGTCCCCTGCCCTCAGTCATCTCCTTCCCATCCATTCTCCATGGGCCATGCTTTGCCTAAAGCATTTCAGTAGCTATCATTGAGGACAGGTCCACGATCCTCAGCCTGGCCTTCTCTACCCTTCACCTTGAGCCCTCAGCGCCTCCCTGCCCCTTACCCCCACCACTCTGAATTCCAAGCAGCTCCTGGTATCCTCTCTGAGGCTCTCACCCTCGCTCAAACTGTCCCCCTCTCCCTGAGCATGTTCCCACCACCTCCCCCTCGGCTGCTTCATTTCTTGAAACTTTGAGTTCCCTGTTTGAATGACACTTATTCCAAGAAGCCTCTTCCAGGGGCTGCTCCAGAGCACTCCAGAATAATTTTTCTGGCCCCTACCACAATGACTAGCACACTCTGTTGACACAGTGTGTCTCGCTTCCACCCAAGTATTATGTGTGATTACTCCCCTCTGAATCCTCAGGGCCTTGCACAGGATTTGAATATGGTAAATACTCAGTAAGTATTTTTAAATGAATGAACGACTTTGGTTGAATATAATGAATGGATTTGGTTAGCCGGTGCTTTATTTCTAGGTCTTGCCATTATACAAAGGGACTCCAATGTGCTTGGCCCGTAGATGGTTGTTTGCTTCCATAGGTGGTGAATAGAGCCTTTAAGATGGTGCATAAAGTCATTAGGAAGGTGTGTGCTTGGTGTCACAAAGGGACCTCATGCCAAGGAATCACAACCCAGTGGAGTGATTTGGTCCATCATGCAAATTCTCCAGCACCCTTTCTGCCTCTGTCTTGTCGTTGATTCTGGTGTGTGTGGTTTTGTGTGGGGGGTGGGACTCGGCTCTGGGTATTGTCCATCCTGACTCCTGAAAATGGCTTTGGCTTGACTCTGCCTCTCGGTCCTGGCCTCTAGAATGCTCTGTCTCTGACACAGAAGTCAGAGATACTGCTCTGTCCTGGCCCCTGTGTGTGCACTGTATGTGACAGAGCAACAAGCAGAACGGTAGATAGGACACCCTTAAGGTTCGGCACCTGAAGGTTCTTAAAGAGTGACTCACGGTGGCATTGAGGTGAAGAACAAGGTGTTTGAAGTCACCTACAATTGGCAATAATTTTAATGACCTATTTGTTCCCTGTCTGGCTAATATCCTCCATGCCTTTTTATCTGCAGATGAGGGTGTCTGGGACGACCAGCCTTCCTTTCACCTTTACCTTGCCTTGTTTGATACTTGATGTTTTAGTTTTTTACTGAAACTGTACTGTGGGGAGAACATGTCTGGGTCAACTGGTGTTTTGGGGTCTCCAGGTCCACCAGGAGCTGCTCTACCTCTCATAGACAGCAAGTCCTTATCACAGGGTGCCCAGCTGAGGTTACCAAGGGAAATTTCCATGGATGGCTGACTTGGCAGCCTTGTCTCCCCAGGTAATGCTCCTGATGAGTGTCAGAGACATGGGTAGTTTTGGGGACTGGGAGCAGAAATAAAGGGTGAACATTTTGCAATGCAAAGGGGATTCTAGCCAAATCATCTGACAACATGTAACGTTTGGACAGGGCTCAGATCTCCCCTTGCCTGCTCCCTAATGTCAGCGAGCATCATGGGGTCAGTGGACTTTGTCTTTCTCTGCATCTAGAGAGTTCCATGGAGTTCCATGGGGTCATGGCAACTGAGAGGAGCACCCAGGTACTGGGAAGAGGGACTTCAACAACATTAATTATCCACACAATGTGGTCAATTGAGAAGGCTAAGAGGAAATAAGCAAAGTGCTTAAGAGTTCAAATCCTGGATCTGCTTCCTGCTGGCTGTGTGATCCTGGGGTTCCATATACTCTATATGGTTCAGATCCCTATCTGAAATTGTGATATTGTAACAGTATCTACTTCATATAGGTAGCTTGCCTTTAACTTTTGCAATGACTGGGACAAAAGTCTAAATGGAGACCCCTTATCCATGACCCATACCCTCTAGAGCTTCAAGTTTACACACACACACACACACACACACACACACCTTTGTTTTCTGCAAACAGCCCCCTCGTTGGAAAAGCTGGAGCCCAGGATTTACATGCCAGTAAGGGGGTGCATCATTGGTGTCCTTGGGATGGTCTCAGAGAAAAGACTTGAATAAGTCCTAGAAGTGGGCCTAGGACTATGCTGGGAATTCCGTGATATCTGGAGCTTGGTCTAAAAGGAGGTGTGGTTCATAGGCTCCCAGTGGACTCATCCCCTGGCTTGGTGACTTCTCTTCATGAAAAGGAGCACAATCAGAGCAAGGCCAGAGCAGGGTCTATGAAGTGTGAGGAGGAGGGTGGGGACCTGGCTTTCCAGGCCCAGGGGCAGCACTGTTCCGAGGGTCGTTCCCAGGATGGCGCCTGGCCCAGGTAAGCACTCCGCAGTCTTTATCTGAGAGCTGCGTTATTATCGGTCTCTGGAGTCGAGGGAGGCAGAGACTGGTACAGCTGGTGGAAAAGAACTCCCGACTGTGATAAGGACGTTTACATCCGAGAGAAGCAGATAGAGAAGGAACTGGAGAAAGTTTTAAGGCAAAGATGACTTCTGCCTCCCCTGTCGCCACAAATCTAAGTGCACAAACCCCCTTGAGAGTCCTGGGACCAGCAGGACCAGCATCAGAAAAGATAAATAAATAAATAAATAAATAAATAAATAAATAAATAAATAAATAAATAAAAACAAGAGGTACTGCCAGGAGAACGTTGGGCCAAACATCGACTGGGGATGTGAGCAACGTAACTCTGGCAGAAACTCAAAGTGATAGCTAGGCCCTTTTCTTAACCTGAGTCTTGCAGGCAAGAAAAGCCTGGCTCTGTAGCTCACCAACTAAGACCTTGAGTCACTTCACGTCTTCAAGCCTCATTCTGTTCATCTACAAAGTGGTGATAAGGCTGCCTGCAGTGCCCACTGCAGGGCCCTCGGGAGGATGAGCAAAGCTGACAGAGTGTGGCAGTGGCCTCCTAACATGCCAGACTACTTGTGGCTATAGTCTGCAACGTCTGAAGGCCCTGGTGGTTGATGCTCTTGCCTTCCAGGGGAAGCACCAAAAAGAGTCCCTGGGGCTTGGATCATCTGGTGGAAGTGCGTCTGCTGTGTCCCAGGAGGGACTGCAACATACTGACACAATCCACAAGAATGGAGCCCCCAAGGAGACCACCCAAGCATGAAACCTCCCCCCTGCTGCCAGAGCTCAGGGCAAAAGCTGGGCCACAGGGAGGCCTCACGTCCAGTCCAGTCCAAGGTTTGGTTCCTAAAGATTCTCCTGGCCCTTCACGAGGAGGTCTTTCCTGAGGCAGGGAGGGTCCTCTCAGATCTTGCACATGCTCGATGCTCTTGAAGTCCCAGTGCTGCCTGCCTTGGCAGCAGTTGGCGGGGTTGACCTTTCTTGAAATCACCCCATCCAATTTCAGTAGTAAGAGGAAACTGTCAGTAGGACAATGTGACAAGCCCTCATCCCAAACCTGCAGGAGCTGTATTTTTTTGTGTGTGAAAAACAAGTCTTATATATATGAAGTCTAAATATATATTTACAGAAATTATAAATGCACGTTTACATGTATATTTTTGTATATGTAGCTATCTGCATATATTGACTGAATGAAATATATATATGATTGTATATTTAGTTATATATCTGAGTTTTGGGAAAATGTAGATAGGAGAACACGTTTACTTATTTGCATGCTTTGTTGAAAACAGAATTTGAATTTTTTACTTTATTTTCATGTGATTCTACCTTTGCTTAGCAATTTTACTTCTGGGATTCTATTCTAAGATGATAACCGGATAAAGTATGCAAAGTAGGTATGTATAAGGGTATTTATTGCAGCATCATTTGTGCATATAATAGCAAGCATTGGAAATAATATAAATATTCAACTATAAGCGTTACACCAGTTGTGTAAATTATGATATTTCCTTAGCATGAAATTCATGGAATCATTAAAAATAATGTCATCGAAATATATTGACATGAGAAGTCATTCATAATATAATGCCAAGTGAAAAAAAAAGATTATAAAACAATACCTACCTTACGAGATCATTTTTGTTTACTGCATAGAGCCATGTAGAGGCAAAATCTGGAAGGGCTACAATGCAATATTATCTGGGATTTATCTTTGGGAGATAGATTGAAAAGTATTTCAATTTTCTTTTGTTATATGTATTTTCCAATTTTTCCACAATGGAAAGAAATCACATTTATAATAATTTAAAAAGTTATAAATGAGAACTGTGCCGCCTGGAGTTTAGCGCAAACATGGGGCTCCAACTGGGGCTCTGCCATTGCCAAGGAAAGCGGAGGAACCAACTGTTTGGTTTCACACATGATGCTGGTGAGACCGCAGCCAAGGGCAGCATTTGTGTCTGAGTGTGACCATTGAGACCAATGCCCGGGAACTTGATCGTCACGCACGCCCACAGCCCTCCCATGCTGTTCCCAGTCTGGTTAAGATGCTGCTCACGAGATGCACATTTCACTCAAGAGAGAGAAGTCTGAATTGAATTGGGTCCTTCGTTAGCTCCACCGTGCATTTGCACCAATATTTATCCCATCTGTTCTGAGAGTCTGCTCCCCATTACTTATCAAAACTGTCAATGGCTCCCCATTATTTACAAACTCCTTGGCCTGGCATGCAGGGGCTCCCCAGGTCTGCTCAAGCCTCTCTCCTTCAAGTTCCTTCCAGGTACCTTCTGCTTTAGCCAACCTGGGTTGATCACTATTTTCTAGTGACTCAGAATGCTTTCAGCTGCCTTTATTGGAAACCCAACTGACTTCAACAGAAAGGAAATATATCCTCCCAAAGCCAGGGATGCCGGAGATGAGGTGGATGTGGTGTGTTCTCCAAAGGTTCATTGTTGGAACCTTGGTTTCCACTGTGGCAGGGTTAAGAGGTAGTGGGACCTTTAAGAGATGGGGCCTAGGGGGAGGCTGCAAGACTGTTCTCTCCCCACTCCCTGGCTTACTGTCTTGCCGTGCCATCTCCCTCACACATGCACTCCCCCACCCTATGGTGCCATCTGCCATTATGTGACCCAGCCAACGGGGCCCCTCACCAGAGATGAATGAATGTATGGGGCTGCCTGATCTTGGACTTTCAGCCAAGATCAAACTGTGAGCTAAATAAAACTCTTCTCTTCATAGGTACCCGACTTCAGGTATTTTGTCATATGAATGGAAAACCGAGTAATCTCATGGGCCCCCGGAATACCTGACTTAGCAGCTCACAGGTGCCATCAAGGGCCCCACCTCTCTGCTCTGCCATTCTTAGTGTTGGATTTGACCTCAAACCAGAAGTGATTGGCTACAGCAATCCCGAGCATTCTGTCCAAACTGGCAACACTGTAAAGAGAAAGGGGCAAAAACTTTGCCAAGAAGCCCTAGCATCTCATTGGCCAGAATCAAGACACATGCAAATCCCAAACTGACCACATTGGCCCTGTCTTGAGACCAAGTAGGGCCACATCTAGAGCCAGAAGGAGTTGCCTTTCCTTGATGCATGGCAGCAGAAAGGAGGGGCAGACACCACAGAAACTTGGGGTTCAGTTAAAAGCAAGGGGAACTCTGGATGACTACTCAAACCAGGTTCCCTTTCCTACCTCCTGCATGTGCATTTGCATTTGATCACACGGCTCCTCCCCCCTGTTGAATTATTTTGCTGCTGTTTTAGCTTTTTTATCCATCCTTCATAGCCTGGCTTGAGCTGTGACTTCCAGCTACTTGGGATGTCTTTTCCTTTGGGATTAAAACTTTGATAAGTTGTAACGTGTTCTGCTATATGCTATGATTATTTGTGAGCATGTGATTTTGGAAATATGAACAGGGATTACAAGTTGAGTCAAGGCACCTTAGAATGACTCGTATTCAAGGTCAATGTGGCCAGTGCTAGCTTCCTATGCAAAGCATGGCTCATATGGCTCCATTCTCCTGGCATGACAGATAGAATTGCTTGTAGTACTTTTTTCAACTAAGCTTCCACTAGGCCTCAGAATCAATCTTAACACAGTGCTCCAGGAAGCCACTGTTACATGATTAGAGTTAATGCTGAAAATGAAACCTATTTTGCCATTTCGGGCATATGAAATGCAAGGTACAGAACAGGATTTAGGCACAAAGATAAGAATGAGGGTGGACTAGATACAGAGTTTAGCAATATGCACATACATCCAGGACCTACAGTCTAAGGAAGAGACATATCCATATGTGAATTCTTCAGAAGCAAGGCCTAAGGTATAGGAGCTATGGAGTGGTCCTCACAGTGACCTGAGTGAACGTGGAGCATTAGGGAAAGCTTTTTGGAGAAGGGATCTCTCCAATTATTTTGCATTTAGTATACATATTTTATCTAATTATTCCCCTATTGCTGGACACTTAGGTTATTTCTAATTGTTTAATGCTACTAATGATACTAAAATTAATATCCAGGTAGTCAATTTTTTATATATTTCTATTACTTGTATGGGATAAATTCGTAGAAATAGAATGGCTAAGAAAAAGAGTATGTATATCTTAGGGATATGTGTATGTACTTATTTCTTTTGGGGTCTCAGTAGTGTAAATGTATCATAGTTTATTCAATTATTGGACAAAGGGATTTAACAAATTATATTGCAGTGAGGAGTCTTGTGCATATCTCATATTTTTGCCAGTGTGTCTTTGTGATAGGTTCCTAGAAGTGGGATAGCTGGATCCACGGGTCAAAGGTATATGATTTTTATAGATATTGTCAAATTCCCTCTTAAGGAGACCACACAATTGTAGGTTCCCACCAGCAAGATAAGATAGTGCCTCCTTCTCTAATCTTCCTGATAATCAAACTTTTGGAATGGTATCTCAGCATCCTATTCACACATGTTTCTCTTACATTATCTTGGGCATGTTTTCAATTAAAAGTTGTTTCTATTTCCTTCCTCGTGTCCGTCTGTACATATCTCTTGCTCATTTTTCTATAGGTCGTTTTTCCTTTTATTCTCCATTTTTTTAAGAAATTCTTTGTATATTAGAACACTAAACCTGTCATCCATGATACAAGTTATTCATGTTTTGTCAGCTTATCATTTGTATTTTATTATCCTTTAGTATTTTTATTGAGCATATATTTTTAAAACTTTTACATAGGCAAAGCTAACAATATTTTTTATTATGGCTTCTGGATTTTGATCTGTGGTCTAAAATTTTCTCCCATTCCCATGTTATAGAAGAGTTGGCCATGCTCCTAATACAGTTAGGATCAGAAAACCTTTTCCCTCTTCTCTTCCCTTCTCCTCCCTTCCTACCTTCCTTCCTCTCTTTTAACATGTTTGAATCCCTGATCCAATTAGAATTTATGCTAGTGTATGAGGCAAGGGATGAACTAAATTTTATCTTTTCCATCTGGCAATCCAATTATCCCCAAACATCTATTCTCTAATTATTTGTTTCATCATATATTTAATTTCTTTTAAAATTGTTTCTACTTCTGGACTTTCTGTTCTTTTTACTACTCTATTTATATGCCAACACACACATTTAATTACAGAACCTTCAAAATATGTCCTAATACCTGCGAGAGGATCCCTTCTCCCTAACTGTGCTTGTTTTCCAGGGACTTCCTAACGACTTTTATCCACTTGCTTTTAAAGCAAACTTTATAATCAACTTGTCAAGCTGCATGGGAGAACATTCTGGTGATATTTTCATTAGGATCACAATAAATTTGTCGTTTAACTTAGGGACAGTTGGAGTATTTCTGAAATTGAATCTTTCTTAATAAGATCTTTTTGTTTATAAAAACTCTTTTGCTGTACCTGCTGCTATAGTTTGGGTCTAAAATGTCTCCCGAAAACCCATGAGTCTTAATCCCCAGCTTTGTGCTGTTGAGGGTGGTGGGAACTTTAGGATGTGGGGCCCTCCTCTCCCTTTGCATCCTGGCTAAGAGGTGAGCAGTGTTTTTCCACCAAGTTCTCCCTACCATTATGTGCTGCCTTGCCACAGGCCCCAAATCAATGGGACCAATGACTATAGACTAAAACTTCCAAAACCGTGAACCAAGATAAATGTTTCTTCTTCTTAAGTATAATATCTCAGGTATTTTGCTACAGTAAAAGAAAGCTGACTAACATGGTTTCAGGCGAGTATGCTTACATTTCTCATAAGGTTTTAGACATAGGTATTTGTGCAAACTGGCCTCATCATTCATTTTTTCTGTAAGTTGTTTGTAAACATGAGGATCATAACTTTTTTATAAAACTTTTTACTTTGATATAATCTCAGACTTATCAAAAAGTCCAAAGGATAGTAATGCAACTTCTATATGTGCCCTTCATTTCTTTTATCATTCTCTCTCTCTCTCTTTCTCTCTCCATCTCCCTAAACCATTTAAAAAACAAGTAGAGATATCTTGATCTTTTACCCCTAAGTGCTTCAGTGTGTGTTTCCTAAGAACAGGATAGTTTCTTTGATAAACACAGCATGGCTATGGAGTTCAGAAGGTTTAACATTGCAACATTACTATTAATCTATAACTGATATTTCACTTTATGGAATCAGTAATGGCCTTTGTCTTTTTTGCTGCCATCCTCAGTATAAGATCTATTCCAGGATAACACAAGGTGCTCAATGGTAGTCTTTTAGTTTCTTTATTCTGGAACAGTACTTTGGACTTTGTTTTTTTTTTTTTTCATCTTTAATGTTCTTGAAAAGTACAGACCAGTTATTTTGTAAAATGTGTCTCAGTTTGGATTGATATGCAGTTTATTCATTCAGGGAAAGTTATTGATTTTCATAATGTCAATTTTTTAAAATAAATGCAGGGGATTTGGGGTAGATATTTGCTTTCTAAAAACAATATGCAAGGATGGGATTGTGGCTCAGTGGTAGAGTGCTTGCCTAGCATGGGTGAGGCACTGGGTTCGATTCTCAGCACCACATAGAAAGAAAGAAAGAGCCAATCAACAACTAAAAAAAAAATTTAAAAAAAAACAGTGTGCAAAAATAAAATAAAATACAAAACAAACTGTGCAAAACCCATCAGATCAATGTACTGATTAGGTTGAGACTCTCATAACCTAATCATTTTACCACATGAGCTTTTGGGGGACACTTCATATCTAAACCATAACACCTTGTTACAACTGGGGAAACCTGGGTGGTAAATGTAGGCAGACAGGTGTAGCTGGAGGAGGGGGCCCCTGGGGGCACATCTTTGGGATGTATATTTTGTCCTGTTGAGAGGATCTCTCTCTCTCTGCCTCCTGGTGTGATGTCTTGGGCTGGTTTCCTCCACCACACTCTTCCACTATGCTGTTCAGCCTCGCCTTGGGCCCCAAGGAATGGACTGCCTATCCATGGACTGAGGCCTCTGAAACCATGAGCCCCTGAATAAACTTTTCCTCCTCTAATTGTTCTTGTCAGGTCTTTTGGTCACAGCAGTGAGAAAAGGTGACTCAAACACAAGGTGATGCTCTTTGATAGGGTGTAATACCCTCCTTTCCCAGGTATGACATTTTGGAAGAAGATTATGGGAGGGCAAGAATTAATTGGTTTTTACAACATGCTACTATACGACATTCTCCTATTGTTTATGGTAGCTTCTGAATTAATTCTCTTGAGTTTTCTATAAACAGAATGAACCTATCTGCCTACAGGAGTAATTTTACCTCTTCCTTTCCAGTGCTCATTTCTCTGTTTGTTATCAGAAACCCAGGGGAACATTTGGGCCTTCGCCTCTGGATAATGTTTAAATCTTTCTGACTGTCTCTGACTCGGCTGCAGATTCCTTGCCTGGGAAAAACTGAGCATTTCCAAAAGAAGTTTGATTTTCTAAAAAGGTATATATGGATGGCAGAGGTGCTGACTGGTGGATGGTGGACTGTGCTCATCCAACCCCCAAATGACACAAAGTTCAAAGGAAGCGGAGTAGGATTATTTGCTACAAAGTTCAGAGGTGCTCTTATTGATCATAAAAAACATTTAATGAGAGCACACATATGTCACCATTTGCACTACATGGGCTGTAGAGAAGACTGGTTAGCAGCAGGGAATTTATTTAGTCTCCATTTCATTTTAGGGTGAATTATTTCAAGTGGAATAAATGGTCAAGTATGAAAGAATCAAGACAAACACAAACATATAAAGCTTCCAGAGCTTAAGGGAAAATGGAAAGTGTTACAGGAGATTGAAGAAATCCTAAAGAATAAAGACAGGCAGATTCCACTACATGACAAAACATTTTTGTGTAACAAAAGTTAAAAGGCAAACAAACCATCAGATAAGGCAGAAAAAAGACCTAACCTATATTTGGAAAAATATATATGACTTGAAACAAACAAACAAAACAAAGCCGAGAATAACTAACCTCAGTGCTGACAGCCATAGCCAAGTAGAAATGATGCATGGCATATTGGGTTAAAAGGTGACCCTGCTCAGGGATTAGGGTGGCTCCGGGTTTAGGGTTTAGGGTGGATCCTGCTGGGAATAGAGCAGCTCCAGGTTTAGGATGGATCCTGCTGGGAATAGGGCTGCTCCAGGATTAGGGCGGATCCTGCTGGGATTAGGGAATATCCTGCTGCCTCAGGTGCCCGCACCTTTGGAGTTCCCGTTGAGTTCTCACGGGGTTCTGAGAGAATTGGTGCGCAGAGCCCGGTAGAGGCAGGGTGTTCACGGAAAATGTGTGTAGAGTGCTGGTGAGAGTTTGGGAATAAAGAGTTGCTGTTTGAATCTACAAGGCTTTGTGGTGGCTCGGTTATTTTGTGCCCAGCCAGACTGGGGCACCTCAGTACTGTTAAGAACAAAGAAATGCAGACTGGAACCATTAGGAGATATTTTGTTTATTAATGGGGTGTGTGTGTGTGTGTGTGTGTAAAAGTCATTGTGTGGAAAAATGCCACACTCTAGGAGACGGAGCCCCAGGGCGTGGCCTGAGAGAAAGAGGTGAGCTGCTGGGTGTAGCAAAGGAGGAAGGAAGGGACCTGGGATGGGGTGGGGGTTCTGAAGAGTGAGATAAGAAGCTTGGAATGGCCAGAGGCACCAGGAGAGAGGAAGGAAGCCATTCAGCTGCTGTGGGCCAGAAATATGAAGTCTACTATTAAACTTGAAGTTATCAGCTATGCTGGGCAGAATTCTTGGTAAAAATCTACTCCAGTCAACTGCTTCCTAGGAGGGGTTCAGAGCTTTGAGAAAATCAATGGAAAAAGGGCTGTTTTCCCATTTGGGTTGGGCCAGAATGAAAAGAAGAAAGAGATCCCCAGGAAATGAGAGGCAAAGAAATCAGGGGCCAACATGGCAGCTCCAAACCAAAATAGATGAGAGATAAATAAAGCTGTTTCTAAACAAACAAACAAATAAATGCTTGGCTATGCTGAAAACCAAGAGGAAATGTTTTAAGAACCAGGAATGAGAGGGAAGCTGGAGAGGCCAGGAATGGTTGAAGCCGTTGGCCCATGGAAGCTGGCATAGAGGCTGGGACCTCAAAGCACGTTCCCAGGGCACCTTGTAAGTGCCACACCACGTGAGTGCCACAGCGTCCCCACACTCTGTCTGCCTCCCTCCACTGGAAAGGGAGCTCCAGAGGGAGCTTGGCCTATTTTGTTTTCTGCCATTGTCCCAGTGCTGAGAACATTGTTTGGCACATACCGGGCACTTAATAAACATGTGTCAAATTAGCAAATATAATATTTAATGTCGTGTGTTGCTATTATAAATCAGCTTTCTTTTTATGCCACATTCTGTTCTAGCAATATATCTCAAGTCTTCTGGAATCATTTATTGTGTATCTACTTGACCTTCTGCCACTTTAACTTTGAGTTTGGGGCTGATTCCCAAGAAATTTTAGAAGCTGATATTTTTCTCTTTTCCTTTCTTCTGGAAATTCCCTTTCATGAGCATCTCTAGTTCCAGGGCATCTCTGTTACATTAAAAGCTATAGTATCCTGTCGTTTTAAGGGTTGTGCCTTATAAGCTTTCTCCATCAAAGTTAATATTAATTTGTTTATATTTGTATTTTCTCCGTGTGTGTGTGTGTGTGTGCGCGCGCGTGTGTGTCAGAAAGGCACGTGTGTCTCCTGAGAAGCACTGTGGTCTACCAAATACCCTAGCCGCTCTGATTACAGCTGCTTCCCATCTCACTGGGGGTTGGAGCTCATTCCCACCTCTGGAACAGATTTCCCTCATCATCTGTAAAATGTAAACTTTGATGAACTGATCCAAAGAGAGCTGCTTCTTACTGCTTCCGTAAAGCCACAAAACCCAATTTTTGCAGCTTTATCTATTGATATGATAGACGATGCTAATAATTTTCCTCGTGTTGAACCAATTTTGCACTTTTGATGGAATCACACCTTACCACTGTCTCTGGCACATCAACAGTATTCCATGAATGTCTATTGAAGGAGGGAGAAAGAAAGAAAGAACAATAGAAAGATGGTGAGATTTTGAATAGAAAGGAGCTGGGTGGAAATCTAATTTCTCTCAGTTATAAGCAATGAGATTTGGAGCCTCCATGTCATCTTTGGAAAAAGGAGATACTTATCTAAAATATTTATTGTGACAATTCAATAAGATTGTAAATGTGAAAGAGCTTTGCAAACTGTAAGATGCCGTGCTAATATTATTATTGTTATTATTGTAACAAAAATGTAAAGGCTTACTAAATTAAGTCTACTCTATTAGTATTACTAATTGAAAAGACAGCATCTTGTTTTCCAGTGCTATTCTTAGCCTATCGTGTGTGATTTGAATACATCTGGCTTCCAAGCAAAATTCCCCCCAATATCTCCTGCAAATCTGCTTTACCAATATTATCAATATGCTTTCCTTCATGTCACGCTTCATGATATCCCCTGTGACCCTGTCATGAGAAACAAGGGTTATCTACATTTTGGCAGTTGATGTACTTGACACACAGAAGCACTTAGAACTAGTTAACCCTTGACTGGCTGTCCAGCATCTCTTTGTGGTAGAGGAAGGAACTGGTGACATTCATTCACACATGTAATTCACTACTTTTCCTTTTTCAGACAGCTTGGCAGATGTATTCTCATCAAAGTTGGTGATGATGATTCTTAGGGAAAGTGGTGGCTCTCTGGCAAAATATTAAGCAGTTGTAATGGAAATACTTTTGAAGTAAAGGTTCAGGAACCTGATTTTCCTAATCTCAACTTCACCACCAGCTGTGAGAATCTGAGCAAGTCTCTTAATACATTGACCTCAGTTTCTTCATCTATTAAAGAGAGAGAGAGAGAGAGAGAGAGAGAGAGAGAGAGATTTCAAAACTATCTCAGGGAGCTTAGATCTGAAAGTCTATGATTCTGGAAATAGAATAAAATCTTAACACTACAAACCCCTTAAAACTGCCCAAATAAAAATTCATAAAATTTAAAAGGCTAAGTAATAATATCACTTCAAGACAGATTAAGACTGAAAAGGAGTCTTACTATATTTAAAAAATAATTAATTGAAAAAAAGGTACTAAAGACCCACCCCACCCTTAGAGCTATTGAAACAATGGAAAACTTCCCTGCATAAAGTTGTGGACTTTCAATACCATAAAGGGCTGAGAAAGAAAAATAAGAGCTATTTAGAGTCTTGGTTGTCTAAAGCCAAGTAAAACAAATTCAACATCACGGCGAGCCACATTTTGAATAGTACACAGATTAGCACAACCCCTAGACCAGGGCCATGGAGGCTCCTGTGTAGCATCTCAAATAACAGAGGGCTGCAAGTCATGTGGGAAGCCAGGTGCTGCTTGACTAAGTCCCCAGAATGAGTACCGTGGACAGAACCCCTCCCCCACCTTGAGTGGGAGCCTGAGTTTACGCCAAGTCCTGCCAGTCGAGGGGCGGGGTGTCAGGCTCAGCTGAACCCGCAGTCTCCTCTCCGGGTTGGTCAAACCTACATGCTGACAGCTCCACAGACCTGTTGGGCTTGGAACTCACAGCGGCTGGTTTCTTGGCAGTTGATAAAAGCCTGGAGCAAATATGGCTGAGAAGAGCTTAGGCCATGTGTGAGAACACTTGATCTAAGCCTTTTGACAGCCTGGAGAAATACTGAGAAGGCCTCCGCAGCTTGTTAGACCTTCCCTCTTGCATCTAGGTTTACAATATGGTTACCTATGAAGAGGAAGCATAAAGACAGAGCGGGGCAAGCTGACTCTCTGTTTTCTGTTGCTGTTACTGAATTCTGGTGATTTATAAAAAATACAGGCATGCTCAGTTCATGGCTCTGAAGGTCCAGGGCAGAAGGGCCCCATCTGCTGAGCACCTACTTGCTCCTGAGGGTTCTGCAGAGTCCCAAGGTGGCACAGGACATCTTAGGTAAAGACAGAGCAAGCTTGCTAGCTTCCTCTTCTTATAAAGCCACTAATGCAAACATGGGGGTCCTCTCTCATGACTTCATCAGATTACTTTCCTAAAGCTCCACCCCCAAATATCATTAACGTATGACTTTGGGGATTAAGTTTCCAAAACATGAATTCTGGGGGACCCACTCTACCATAGTGTGGACAAAACAACTTGAACCTGAAGTGTTTTTTCTTCCAACCCCAATAGAACCTCTGTCTCTGCATGGTTGATGGACTATGAGTTCGATAGAAAGATAAACTCAATGACAAACCAATCAATGCTTCCTTTGTTCAACAAACATTTTTTGAGCATCTTCTATGTAACAGGCACTGTCCTGGGCACTGGTGAAGTTTCTGATACAGATTTCCAGAACACTAATTTCTTATTAAACACCCCCATGAAATCATAATTGTTTTAGGATGAATGTCTGTAGCAGATGCAAACATGCCATACTTCAAAGACAACTCAATGTGTTTATACTTTGCTACTAACACATTATTTAATGTCCGAAACATATTATAACAACATGTAAAGAAATCAAGATGCTATTATGAGGCCTGTGAACCAGATGTGACAGGAGATTTGACATAGCCAGAGGGGGAACGTGGCATGGGTATTAACCTAGAGCGTCTCAGAAATTCATCCTTTGACAAATGGTGTTTAAACTGAGCTTGAAGGTCAAGTCGAATTGGCCAAGCAAAGGAAGCAGAGGAGAAGGTATTCCAGGAAGGGGGGGACAGAAAACACAAAAGCAGAGATTTTGGAGGGTGAGCAAGAGAACAATGTCCAGGAAGCCAGAGGAGTGACAGAGTGCCACAGGGGGCGGAGATGGAGGTGCAAGAAGATCACGGTGGGGGGAGGTTTGGGGGGGGGCAGCAGAATGAAGGCGTAGCAATGTCCGATTTTGTTTTCAAAATACTTCATTGAACATTAGGTAAAATGACTTTTTAAAACAGCCCTCAGTTTGTCATTCAAAGATCATAAAGGACGGAAGAAGACTTTCTCAATAACAATATAATAACAACAACAACAATAGCAGTGGTTGTAGTTAGAGCTACAATTTTCAACTCACAGAAAACAGAGAATATCTGCCCAAATGGTAAGTTGGGGATTGATTTGCAGAAGGGTGCTGTCATGTGATATATAGCCCTGCCGATCTCAGGCATGGCCCAGAGCTTTCTAAGAGTGAATGAGATGAAGCTTGCTATAGTTTGGATCTTGAAAGTCCCCCTAAGGTCCATGTGTTAAAAGCTCAATCCCCAAGATGATGCTGGTGGAAGGTGGTGGACTTTTAAAAGGTGGGGCCTAGTGGGAGGTCTTTAGGTCATGTGGGTGTGTCCTAGAAGGGGATTGTGGGATCCTGGCCCCTTCCTCTTTTTTGTTGTTGTTGTTGTTTTGATTTTGCATCCTGGCCATGAGTGGATCAGTTTTGCTCCATCTCATACTCCTGCCATGGTGTGCTGCCTCATCACAGGCCCAAAGGAACAGAGCCAACCAATCCTGGATTGGAACTTCAAAAGCTCTGAGCCACAATAAACCTTTTCTTTTTATAAACTGGTTGTTTCTTTTCTTTTCTTTTTTTCTTTTTTCTTTAAGCATTGGAAATTGACTAATACAAACTTCATTTGTGATTTGAGGATTTCCTACGAGTTCGATCTACTTCCTATCTGGGTGATATTTTCATGTCCAAAGAGCAAACAGTAAAAATTATGAAACAGATTCTCTCTGCATATATGCAAAACCAATGAACCTGGGCCACAGCTGTCAGCTGCTCCGTCCAGGTCAGCCCTCCTTCCCAAGCACGTATTCTCCTCTAGAGCAATGACAGACTCACACAGAATATAGAATGGCCCGTTCTCAAAGGAGAGGTAAGTGAAACAACCCACTCCAAGACCTAGCCATAGAATAAAACCTATGAAAAGAATGAGGGGATTTAAAAATTGGAAAACGAATGAGAGATTCACATCTAAAATAAAATTATTTCAAGCCAAGAAGAAAAATTGCTCCCAGGATATAGAAGAAATTTTCAGATAAATACTTTTTTGGCTCTTCAAAAAGTTAAAAAAAAAAAAAAAAAAAAAAAAAAAACATGGACCCTTCAAAGGAAGACCAAATAGAAAAATGGAGGAAAGTCTTACAGCTGGTAAGCAGCAGGTCCACGTGTTGATCTCTTCATTTTTGACCTCCCCATTTATGTTTCTTTCAGCACTTTAATCTCTTTGTCCTTTTTCCTCTGCTTTCTGAGAGATGGCCTCAAGTTTATCCTCCATACTACAAGTCTAGTTTTCTGCAAAGTTGATTCTGTTCTTTACTGCTTTTGCCAATTATCAAATTATTCTCTAGCATTATCTATCTATCTATCTATCTATCTATCTATCTATATATATATATATCATATAAAACTATAGCATATATATATAAATATTCATTAACTAACTTATTGTATGCTAAGATATTATCTTACCATCTCACCCTTTGTCTCTTGTACCTTTGAATCTTGCTCTCAATTCCGTAAGGGTATTGAATGGACACGCTCATAACATCTATGATCTGAATGAGATATATTAGAATCAGCCTTCCTCTACCTCTCTCTCTCTCTCTCTCTCTCTCTCTCTCTCTCTCTCTCTCTGAGAACTACATTACCTTCCATGTTTTAGAAGGTTTGGAGTGTGTATGTTTTTATTTATATCCGAATGTTTGGTCCTTAATTTTGCCCAAAATTAAGTGAGTGGATTCTTCTTAGGTCTTATTTGGATAAACTTGGCACCTTGCAGCCGTGAGGTCTTATGGGGCAGCTCTTGTACAAGATTTACCAAAACTTGATGCACTCACCTCCCTGTCTGGCTTAGCCACCATTCCACTTAGGCATAGTGTCATGGGACCACTCTCGTGTGCTTCTGTCTTCCACATCAGGGAGAGCCAGTCACCTGAGAACAGCACAGAGCCACTCTAGAGAAACCCTGATCAGAGAGAGTTCTGTGGCCCTGGGTTTTCTGTGGGATGCAACAGGTTCCCTGGGTGATAGCACAGCTCATTTCCACGTATGTGGTAGCAGAAATGCTTTCGAGTGAGCCAGTCCTTGCTCTCTCATGGCCCACTCTGGCCTCCAGCTGTACCCCTTATGAATTCGGGGTGTCCTTTGCCTTGGAGACTTCCATTAATCAACTGTCCAATTGTTTCGTTTGAGGTTCAGAAACTCCCCCAAATTCATAATGTGTGCTTTAGATCCTTCTTTAGTATTCAGAAGTGATGCTGTTTGCCCCTAGTTTTGAAATACTTATTTGCTAATTTCAGTGTTACTTAGGGGAGCACAATGTCTCTATGCACTGCAACACTTCCCACCAACTCTTCTCCAATATTGTACCTTCTGACATCAGCTCCTGGTCTGGTGGCTCAGTTGTGGCAACCTTGCTGCTCTCTGGATAACTGGATTCAAATCCACATGTGACTTCTGACTCAGCTCAGCTCCTGATGCCAGTGTATGCTGCACTTGGAGGGAGCCTTCAGTCAACCACAGGTCAGTTGCACCCCTTAACTAGAAAATTCTGTTCTTCCTTCCATTCCTTGGAAAGTTTGAACAGGTCTTTTTTTTTTTTTTTTTTTTTTTTAGCTATTGGGCCCTTAATTTTTATTACATTTAAAAGAAGATCTTTACTTGTCATAGATCTTAATCCTTTGTTATATTTGATTCAACTATTTCTCCCTTATTTCGTCTCCTTTTCCTTCCTTTTTTTTAAAAAATGAAAATATTCACTTAATTTTAAGATTCTTCGTGACCTAAAAGAGACCAGAGTGTGGTGGTAATCAAAGTTAATTTAGAAGTTGAAAGCTCCCCCTATATTTCCTTAACAGAATTGAAAGTGACTAAAAGATGCTGTCAGTGTGATTCAACCCAGCTATTCTGTAAAGCCCCAGGAAACGATGGGGGAGGATACCTGGAAATAGTGTCAATCATGGGTGCCACTATCCCAAGTCACTGTCAATGAGCAAACCTGCTCTACTTGTGTCTACTTCTCCTAGGGCCAGGACAAGGAGAGAACGGTTTCAGAACAAGGGCAGGGAGCAACAGCATCCACCAAAAGAAAAGCCGATTCCTAAAAAGGGGGAAACAGGCTTATGTTTCATGTTTCTCTTTTAGAACTGCTCCAGAGCGATGCTTAGATTCCTAGGAGAAGTGATTCACCCATTCTGGTGATCTTGGCACTCCGTCCAGAACAATGGTCAAGGCAGAGATATAATGAATGATAAAGCACTCTGTAGCTCCCCACTTCTCTGCCAGAGCCTTGGCTGGGTTCCGACACAGGAATGTGAATATATGATAGGACAGTGTCTGCTGAGCGCCAAACGGCTGCTCTGCTCAGCTAGCTGGGAGGAGCAGCTATTTGGAGGATAAGGAGGACAGTGACAGGGCAGCTGATCTGAGCTGGGGCAGCTGATGTGACATCAGCTTTGGCAGGGGAGGTGCTGACAGCAGTGGTTGGGACATGGAATCGTGTTGACAGAAGTTGAATCAGCAGACACCAAAGCAGCAGGCAGGAACTTGCACAAGTTGTCCCAGATACAACACTTCTCTCCTTGTGAACTTCCAACATGCATAATGTCTAGTTAGACTAGAGCAAAACTGCACTGATGGTGCCCACTGACCATGGAGGAAGTCTGCAGTTGGCTATCTTGCACTGCTCCTTGCAAACAGCCTTCCAGAACCCAGACATTCCTGAGTACTAGAATTTTTGTACACAGGTGAAAAACTAGCAACTGCAGACTTTCTGTTACAGGTAGCTACTCCAGTAGTGTCCACCATAATTTTTCAAATGGAGGATACTATTGATCATAATACCTACAAGTATTTCACATACATTGGGAAAGAAAATGCTGCAAATATACCATAACATACTGATGATTGAAAGAAGCATCCTGATTTTGGAGATATAAAAATATGAAAAAGTAGGGCTGGGGTTGAGGCTCAAAGATAGAGTGGTGGCCTACCATGTATGAGGGTTTGATCCTCAGCACCACATAAAAAAATAAAATAAAGATATTGTGTCCACCTAGAACTAAAAAATAAACATTTTTTTTAAATATGAAAAAAAATAAGCATCTTTGAGCTAGTGAAATACAGTGTATGTCAGAAACTGTGCTAGGCATTGAAGAGAGGGCTACAGACAAGATGGACATCAAGTCTACCCTCAAGAGATGTATAGTCCAGGGGGAAGATGGATGGTAATGCAATCCAAGGTGTGATTTGGGTCTGGAGCAGGGTGGGAATCCTCCAAGAAAGTTATAGCCTTAGTGAGGGAGCAGGAGCTAGCTAATGAGGGGAAAGGTGGAACGTTTTAGACAGAGGGATTAGCATGTGAAAAGGTTTTGAGATGAAAAAGTCCCGTGTGAGCAAAGTCCAGAGTGACTGGAAAGAGTCAGGCAAGGCAAAGTGGCTCAGGGCCTCCAGCCCATGTTAAGGAACTGGGTTTATCTAAGAGCAGGGAGGGGGACACCAGAGACAGGGTTTAAGCAGGGGTAAAACAAGAGCAGATCGTGTGTTTTAAAAATCACTTTATTTGCTGTGTTGACGTGAGAGAAACCCAAGAACAGGTGCAGGGAGATCAGCTCAGAGATTTTTGAGGCAATTCAAAAAAGAGAGAATAATGGCTTGCAATAGGGTTCTGGCAGCGGGGATGGAAAGAAATGAGGACTCAAGCATATTTTATTGATGATGTTTTATTTTTGTGGTGCTGGGGATTGAACCCAGGGCCTGGCACATGCTAGGCAGGCACTTCACCACTGAGCTATCTTCCCAGTCCCTTAAGCATATTTTAAATGGACCACCAACTTCTGTGTGTTGTCTGACTTTAGGGGGATTAACTATCACATACTGGGGACTATGCCAGACCGAAGGGATACAGTGGTACACAGAACAGCCACGGACTTCCTCCTCAAGGAGATTCTCATTTCAGAAAGGAATCAAATATTAGTTTTTTAGAAGAGAGTATTAGACTTTAATCTTGTTAAAGAATAATTTTCAAAAAGGTAAAACTATGACTCTCAAATATGAAATTAACAGATAGCAAAGAATCAACGTGCTAATTAACCAGAGAACAGCTAGGATGTTAAAGTCATCCTAAAGATGACTTTAAGGTTTAAGCAGGCGTAAAACAAGAGCAGATCATGTGTTTTTTTAAAAATCACTTTACCTGCTGTGTTGTATGTATGGGTAATGTTAGGATGAGATTGCTGGGTTAGATATAAACCTTGTCAGTGTCCATTTGGGGCCATAGACCATAAACTATTGGGGTTGTTGTTCCACCAGATAATAATCCCCAAATTGGTCTCTGCGCCTATGGAATTGTAAAATAACCCAGTTAATAGAAATCTAAGCCCCCGTTGGCACTGAAAGAAGAGCAATGAATTTTATTTGCTTATTTCCAAGTTTCAAATAATTTCTCTAACAATCTGAAGTTACTTTTGCTTTATCCCCCCAAAAGGTCATGTGCATATTGAAATCTTTTGAAATGATGAGATTAAGATATATTTACAATAATTTTGACCTCAAAATAATTGCTAGGATTGTGGTGGACATTCCAGTGTCTTAAAGTGCATAAACTGGGGCAGAGGGCAGTAAATGAAGTGGGAAGAGGAGGCCAGCGAGAGGTATGCCAAACAACTCAAGTGACCCTTGAATGTTCAGAGTTCTGAGTCGCGGGGCACGCCAGGGGTTACTCTTTTATAGCATGGCCCTCCCAGAGTTCCACTGAAGTCCCCTGCCAAAATTACCTGGCACATTTCCACAAACACGTCAACAAATAATCATAGTATTATTCCCAGATGTCAGTTCTTTAAGATGTACAATTCTGTTGGCTTGAGGCGTTGCCCACTTTCTATGGAAAGTTCAATGTCCTCTCCTCCCCTAAGATGACTGTGAACCCTGGATGGTTTGGGTTTCAGCTCTAATTTCTTGTCCTATTGATGCACTAATCTCACGCACATCTCACTCCACCCCTTTCTTTTACTTACTGCCCTAGTGGAGTGGACTTTGCTCAAATAAGGTGAGGTGAGGGAAGTGCTCCTATCCCAGCCGTGTACAATGGGATGTTAAAACAGGACACTTCTGTGTCCCTTGTGTTTGAGGTCACAATGGCTGGCTAAGAATGAAGCCAATCGTCTCAAATATCTCCGCATCCCAAAGCAGAGTGTTGAATAGACTACGCAGGTCTTGCAAAGAGGTGGTGAAAACACAGTTTCCGATTCTTAGCCTATCACTCACACGGGAGGCATAAGAGGGTTGAAGTTGGGGAGGCAATGAGAGAACATCTTTAGAAACAGTTTGTATGTGTTGGGGCATTTATCACTCGCCCTCCACAGGGCAGAGGTGAGGACTTTATTTCCATCACCCATTGAGAGAGGGAGCCTAAAAAGAATCATTTAGATGATTCCACTAGGACCCTTGAAGTTCTAGGGTATGAAATTCAATGCCACATCCAGTCCTGAAAAGAAAAACTTATAGACAAGACCCTGATGAAGGGTCTGTGGCAAAAAAAAAATGGAAGCCACTGGGAATAAATGGCACTTCCACCAACAAAGAAGGACTGGTGGATGAGGATGTCTCAGGGGACCAGATACTACATGAGAGGAGAGCACTCGGCAAGGGCGCCATCTTGGATTCCCCCAGGGACAACTGCCTGGGAGGATCAGGGGCCTCTGGACTCTGAAGGGCTGGGGAGAGGCTTCAGTCACATGGAGTAAGCTGTGGTCAGAAGCTGCCGAGGCGGGTGTTTCTGGATCACTCATGAATGCATTCCTTGGGAACAGAATCAACAAAGGGACTGTGCTCTGCTATGGCAGGTGGCCTGACTGCACCCATGCCAGTCAGGTGCCATCTCCCTTTTACCCCATTTTGTATCCAGTTCTATGGGAACCAGAGACAACCCAGTGAGGGAGTAGGAAATAGAAGAGGAAGGTGGTAAGGAGTAGGAGAAAAGCTGATCCACCACAGGTCCCCAAGCTTGAGGCAGGCCAGAGCTCAGCGGAGTGGAGAGCCTTAACTCTGATTACCACCAAATTTTCACAATTACATGCCGACTGGCCATTTTATTTATTGAAAGGAGAATGTCTTTGCAATTAGAAGGAACTTTTGTTATTGGAGTGTTCCTCAAAAGGTTAAGGGACTCGCCTAGACTGCCACTCAAGAACAAAGAGGGAATGAGCCCTCAGGCCAGCAAGCACCTTGGCCTTGGCAAGAGACAGAAGGAAGCTGCGTGTTCAGACTCCCCCTTCCCATCCACCCCCGGGGGGCTTTAGGAAGGAGAGGAGGAAAGGGTGGATGTCTCCTTCTGGGCTGGGTGTCTGCTACTCCATCTCATCTTCTATGGTTTTCCTAAGGACAGTGGTGCCTCCAAGATGTCGATAAGGGACTTGTGTCCAGAAGCTCCTGTGGGTGGCAAAGGTCCCTTGAAGTATTCTACAGGAAATTCCAACCAAAATCCAGTTGATGGGCTTCCTACCATGTTCCTCTGACGCAGACACCTCTTTGTCCTCTATGTGGAGCAGTCAGGACCCCAAGTTACACCTGCACCTATGAAGAGACTGGGGAGACGCTCTCTTCTTGTTCAGGCTGTAAAACCTGAGCAGAGATGAAGACATGAAAGCCTGGTGCTTCCTCTTGCAGGCACCTCCTGGCACTGCAAAGGCTTGGAGAGGTGAAAGCACAGAGCTTCAGGAGGGGCTGAGAGCAGAAGAACCCACTGAGCTTTACAGGGAAAGGGGACAGCCCCTCCCTGCAAATGCAGCACCTTCCAAAAGGCTGACCCACACTTTTTCAGCCTTTAGGTTCTTTTCCCCTGTGGAGTTGGGGTAGGAGTGGTGGATGGGTGCACTCTGGAATAGCAGGCTCAATCAGCCCCATTGTTGGGTCTGGGCCAGCCACCCAGGGCAGCTTAAGGAGCCTGGGATGGGAGAGTGGGGCCCTCAGTGCCTTGTACTCGCCACTTAGTTTTAGCTGCAATTCTGGGGCAACAGGAAAAACCCCAGTTACCAATGGAGACTCCATAGGGACAGTGTGGAAGGCTTTACCTTAATAGACAGGTTCATCTCCCACTCTGTCAGTGCCATTTGTAGTCTTTGTCCAGACCACCATCCAAACGGTTTACAAGTCCCCTTACATTCTGATCAGTGGCCACTCGAATTAACATGTACCATATACTTATTATCTATGGGGCTGAGAAAGAAGCTGGGGAGACAATGAACAAGAGAAATGATGGAGAGAATGCTTCTCTGGATGGCTCCTTTCTGTAAAGGTCGGTTAACTATCTCATATGTGCTCCCTTTGCAGACAGGAGCTGCTTATTTTGAGGACAATTTCCATGTTTGTGTATAAGCAACTTAAACAATAATGATTCCTTGGATTAGTTTAAATGTGCCTATTCCTCCTCTGTGACTAATTAAGGCTGGATTCTGTGCATACAGGAAGCTGTTTGGCATTTGCCAGTATCTGCGCGGACCTGCTGTGTTTGATTACCCACTATTAGTTCATAGCAGTTGGACAGACCAGCCGACTCCCAGGATTGTCTCAATTATCAGGATACCTTGCCACCTTTCTGGCCAAGTTTTCACATCTTCACATAATCCCCATAGAGAATGTGTGTTTTAAAGTTGGCCTCATCTGGAGGATTAGTGCAAACATTGGGCGCTTCCTCTTTAGGTGGCTAATGAAGGCCACAGCAATGACAATAGTACAAATTACTTTAAAATAGTGCCTATTTTTGTCAGTGCTAAAAATACCCTTTCATTTATATTTTCTTCCAGACGAATGTCCCTTTCCAAAGTGAAGAATTGAGAATGGAAGATTCTGAATACCAACCTTATTAGACTAACAATGTGGCATTTAAGAGGATGGGTTTAAATGCATCTATGAATTATAAATAATGTATAATATAGTGCATACTACAAAAATGCGGCTTTTTTTTTTCTCAGGGGGTCATTTTTTTTCCACTTGTGGATTTGTATTAAAGTCCCAAGTCCTGGAGGTGGGATCGATGGGCAGAGCTTTAATTGGGACTCTCTGGTGATAATCTAGATTGACAGGTGGTGTCAATCAACTTCTAAAGAAGTTTCTGAGCCAATGATTAGGCTGTTCCTGGAGATGTGAGGCCCCTTGGGGCAGCGTTAAGGCTCCCAACCACAGGGGAACCCTTAAGAAGAGTGGAACTATAATTTTTCAAGTTGCTGGTTTACCTAGCAATACACATGCCCAGCTTTCTGGCTAAATCAGCTCAGAAATATGCTTTCATGGCAAATGTTGGGTCCACGTGACTCTGTAAGCAAAGCAATGCTACAAGTCTTCTGACAGCCTCCATTAGAGTAAAATGATAATGCTCCCTATGTGTTTATGGGGCACTTTACATTTTTACATTATATAATTGAATCCTATTGATGAAATCATATAATGCCATTCTGTTCCAAGAAAAATTACACAAAGTTCACAAAACTTCTCCCCACTTTGTGCACATCATACTCTTTTTCAGAAATACTCTTTTCATATGAATTAAAAATCCAAGCCACTTTTTGGATTAACCTTCACAATGGCTAAATCTTGTTAATTCAGATTCCACATAATTTAATCCAAGTCTGGCTGGGCTAAATTTTTTTTCCTTCATCCTTGAATTATGATGAATACTGATAATAAATGTTCCGTTGGTTTAAACATGAGTTGTCAGTGTCTTATAAAAATTCCATGTACACTGACCATATGACCTCGCTATTCCACTCTTAGTTATTTTCCCAAGAAAATGGAAATATATGTCCACTCAAAGACTTGCATAGAAATATTTAGATCAGCCTTATTTGCAATCACTAAATAGTGGAAACAATCCAAACGTCCATCAGGTGAATGAATAAACAACTTGTCATATTTCCAAACAGTGGAAGATTACTTAACGACAAAATGTAGCTAACTGCTGATACACGGGATGAACCTCAAGACCATAAGGCTCAGTAAAAGAAGTAAAGATGCAAAAGATTATATGCTGTATAATTCCATTTATAGAATATACAGATTTAACCTTAGTGACAGAAAGCAAGCAAATGGTTTCCTGGAATTGCAGGTAAGGCCATGGACTGGGTCAGGGCCCAAGGGAATCTTTTGGGGTGGTGCAAAAGATCTACATCTTGTTTGGCATAGATGTTTGTCAAAACTCACAAGTGGCAAAATATGGGCATTTCACTGTTTGTAACTTATACCTTCCTTAACACATTATATTTTTTTAAATGACATTTTTAGATTAATATCTTCATTAATAACAAAATTCCTATCCTATCCCTGTTTCTCTCTGCACCTTCCCCCTTTTTGGTATTAATTTGTTTTTTAGCAGTACTATTTCCAACATCCAAATGGCATAGGGAATTCCAGCTTGGGTTCAACAGATAAAGAAACAGATAATGAAAATTCAACCCTTCCATCCCATATCTAATAGCTCCCCAGAGTCTATCTATTACAGTTCCTAAATATTTTTACATCTTTATTCTGCTGCTTCAATTTAACTTTCAATGACCTCCTAATTGGTGTTTCTTGCTCTGATGTGATTTGAACAAAAGAATCATCTGTATCATCTTCTAGGTGCCAGAAAACAAAATGGTACCCAAAGGCCTTCAGGTCAAGGGGAAGGTAACAAACTTTGAGAGAAAGAAGCAAGACAAAAGATGGAACTGGATAAAACATTGGGGGGAAGATCGGCAAAGGTCTCTTTATGCTTACTTCTGGGATTCTTAGGCTCAAGATGTGGTGGTCCCGAATAAAATGGATTGTTTTCAACATCATTGTTAAGTCCTGTGTTCATTTTCTATGTGTGTCAGTAAAGTTCCTATGGAAAGTGTTAAGTCATTTCAGCTGGATCAGGAGAACCCAGGTTCTCAGGGGAAGGATTAGGTGTGGTAGTAGCCACAGAAATCAAAGGAGGACAGGACACTTGGAAAGGTAGACCCAAAGCCCAAAGGTCCACCCCATCCCTCCCCATGCACCCACCTAGCTCTCACAATTTCCTCTCAAGTCTCTGCTTTTCTGCCGGCTCTTTATGTGTTTTCTTTTTTATCTATCCCTTTGTGTTCTCTAATTACCAGAGGTGGTACTAGAGAGTGGTCACCTGGGAGGATAAAGGTGATGATTTTAGGCCAACTTAGTCCATTGCGAAAGATCTCTAAGAGCCTTTCCCATCTCTGCAAGTGCCTTTTAGCAAGACTCCAGATAGGATAGCCTCCAGTGAGACATTTCCCATCGATTAGACCCTTGTCAGGAGAAGCACAGGCCCCGCTCAGAGATTTCCACCTTCAACTTTCAAAGAAAGCTGCTTGCTAAAGGTTCTGAAGCAGGAAGAGCTACGAAAAATCAAACAAGTGAGCAGAAACTAAATTTGACTTTCAGCCTCAGGGGTAGGAAAGACAGAGATGAAAGCTGACAGGCTCCTACGTGACAAGGCCTCTGCGGAGTCAAGAATGGGTGACTCACAAATCAGAGTGGCACTTCCTCTTCGTGGGCTGTCCTTTGAGCAAGGCCTGAACACCCCCACCTAGCCCCTTGGTACAAACGCTTCCAGGACCAGCACCTGGGATATTAGCAGACAGGCCCTGCCACTTTCAATGTGGGACACATTTTGGGGGTTACAGATTTAACCTCAAAGACAACTATGAATTTAGCCCAGCAGGTAGCTCTCTATGGTTAAAAAGGCAGGGTATGTTTTTTCATAGGGAACCTTTGGGCGTGGCCTCAGTTCTTAGGATATATTCCAGTTCCGGTTCACCTATTAGGCAAACAAAACGAACTTGAACTTGAATCTATCGCTTAGGTTTTATAGACCAGAGTTTCCCTAACTATAAAATAGAGTCTATTGTTTTGTGAAAGACAGGGACATGTAGACAGAAATCATATTAGAAGTTGGCCATGGTGCAGGGGAAGGCCAGATGGAGAATGGATGAATATTGTAGACAGAGGTGATGTTTGAAGCAAATCTTGAGAAAGCAGAAGATTTCCGGGCGGGAGAGGGGAGATAGTCCAGACAAGACAGCACATTCTTAAAGCACTGACGGCAGAAGAGGAAAGGAAGAGGAGACCAGTGTTGGGGAGAAGCAGTGGATTCAGCAGAATGGGGTGGGGGAGAAGGCTGGGGTGTTTTAGAGGTAGAATTGGTAGGTGGCGTCCATCATGGAATAGCCTTCCCACATACAGAAGATCATGGTTTGCTGGCTTCTTGGTTAGATGACTGAGCAGATGATGATGATTTAATTAAATAAAAACACCCAGAGCAGAAGAGGGTGGGAAAGTGATGAATCCATTTTCTGACATGTTGAAATATAAGAATCCATGGTTCAACCCACTGATGTGTCCAGCAGGCTATCGATTAATCAAGTCTAGCACTCTGGGGGATGGCGGAGGCTGGAAACATAGACTTGGTGTCACCAGTTTACATTGATCTAGATGAGTTCAAAGTTCCTTTCTAAATCTAAAGTCATGGGATCTGTGATTCTAAATTTTATAAAAGGAAAAGTTCAAGAGCAAATGTTTTTCCACCACCAAAAGGGAAGGCTGTTACCTTGTTTTCCTTTTGGTGGTATATATGTGCCACCACAAGATGTTCCCAGGATTCTTGCTACTAAATATTATTTTTCTTGATCTCTTTTTGAGCTACTCATTGCAGTATTTTAGTCAACAGAGAAAAGTCTCCGTCTGAATAATTAAACAATTATAACCTGATGTCAATAATGGATTCCAAAAAGGTTTTGGAAGATAGTCTCATCATTTATCAATGGCTGCCCATTTTATGTAGAGCAAAGTCGCTCTTAACTTTAGCATTCAGGTATCAGCAAAACTTTCTTTTCTCTTTCTCTCTCTCTGCCCCTTCCCCCCCCCCACCCCACCACCCTCCCTCTGTCTCTCTCTCTCTCTCTCTCTCTCTCTCTCTCTCTCTCTCTCTCTCTCTCTCACATCTTTTTCCATGCCATGAGCAGCTCTGTGGAGAACCTCATGTGGTCAGAACTGAAGCCTACAGCCACCAGCCACATGAGTGAGCTTGGATGTGTTTCTCCAGGCCAGTAGAGCTGTAAGGGACAAAAGCCCTAGCCCACATCTTGAGAGACCTGGAGGCAGAAGCACCCAGATAAGCCATTCCTCAATTCCTGATCCTCAGAAACAGTAATATAAATGTTTGTTGTTTTAAACTGCTGAGTTTGTGGTAATTTGTTAAGGTAGGATCAGAAAGAGAAATTTGCTTTTCTGATACTATGTGAAAAAGAGTAGGTCAGGAAGGGTTTACAATGACTGAGCACTTGGAGCTCTGCAGGTTGCTAAAGACTCAAGGGGTTTGGTTCCAGTTCTTCTGCCTGCTCACTGAGTGACCTTGAAGACGTCCTATCTCCTGTCTGGGCCTGTTTCCTTACTTGTAAACAGAGATGGGAACATTTGTGCCAGGCTTCATTCTAAAACCCTTCCATGTGTGCGGCACTTCATAGTCTGCAAAATGTTTTTATTTATTATGGTGAGAACCCCAAATAATAGTCCTAAAACTTAAAAGTAAAAGAAATAAGATTGGTTTGGGGAGTTAAACTACAAAATTAGTGCATTTAGATCAGAGAAGAGACAAACAAAATTAACTTAAAGCAATGGTTAAGGGGCCTTCCAACAGTCTATAAATGAAACCAAAACTACAATTACTTTCTTTTTATCAAAGAATAATGGAAAAGATCATGAATGTTCATATCTCTATGCCCAAAAAGCTCTTAGAAGAGTTCCTGCAATGTAGTAAGTACTTTGGAGTTGTTACTTTTTATTGTTGTCTTTATTCATAGCAAAAGGAAACTTAGATCATAAGTAAGAGGATTATTAAAAGATATTAAGATATAGTATCTTTAAATAAAGGAGCATATCATGGGGGTTTATTATGAACTCTAAGTTGGTGTTTTAATAAGAAGTCTGGCTGCTACATGGTTCTGGGCAGCACAGCAAATTTCCAAACAAGTACACATGACAAACAGTTGGGATTCTGGAGATGCTTCCTGCCCCCCACCACACCCTCCAGTGCTGGGGATGGAACCCAGGGCCTGGAGCGTGCAAGGTAAGCACTCTACCACGGAATCACCCAGGATGGTTTCTGATCAGGGCATCATCATAGCTTCCATGAGTTGGATACGATCTTAAATTGCAGTTATTCTTGAACACTTAATTAAATGAAGCGCTTTGTAAAATTATATTGTATTTTTACAGATATCTTTTGGGGATGATTTCTAAATTGTTATCATTTGAATATTATTTTGTTCCTCCTGTTTTTTATCTGTTGGGAAGTGGGAAGAAGTAGAGTAGGTGATCTTGGGAGGCTTTTGCTCTATTTAGTGAAGCTGGGTTGAAAAAAAAAGGTAGAAAATCATTGACTTCAGGGCCCTCTTGGGGCTAAAAGCAAACGTGCATCAGTCACAGCCAGTCCTTAATGGGAACCAATGGGAATAAAAGAAAGATGAGAATTTAGACTCTCAGTGCCCGTCGTCCACAACTCTCCGAGGAAGAGATCCTTGGTCTACTGTCCCAATGGGAAGAATATAAAATGTATACACTGTGGATTGTGTCCAACAGACTCAGGACATCCCTGTTCTCTTGGAAAACTCATTCTAATGTTGAAGAGATGCATCTGACGTCTCAGCACTGGGCCATTAAATATTTGGTTCCTGTTAAACCCCCTGCTGTGATCTGAATATTTGTGACACCCCAAAATGTATATGTTCAAACCTAATCCTCAACATGACAGTATTATGTGATTGGGACATGAGTGTGAACCCTCATGAATGGGATCACCACCTTTTGTGTGAAGACACAGCAAAAGACAGCCATCTATGAACCAAGAAGGAGGCCCTCACCAGCGCTGAGTCTTCCTGCACCTTGGTCTTGGACATCCCCATCTCCAGAATGGTAAGAAATAAATTCCTGCTGTTCATGGACCACCCAGTTTATGGTATTTTCTTACAGCAGACCAAATATAAAACCAGCACAAATAGAGAGAAAGTCTAGCATGAGCAAATATTAGGATGTATTTTGAGTGTTCTGTAATTACATGTATATTTTGGCATATGAATAGAGCAATAGAACAGAATAGAAATTACATGAATAAATCCAATTTTACAAAAAAAATTTAATGTGTGATGAAGCAAACAATAGGAAAAAAGTGATTTGGGATAATGGGATGGCCAGATTGGAAAAAGATAAAATCTGATCCATTCCTTACATCATACCCTAGGATTAATTCTAACTGGATCTGAGATTTAAATGTTAAAAAAAAGAAGAAAGAAAAGGAGGGAAGGAAAGAAAGAAAGAAAGGAGAAAGAAAGATGCGGATATCTTTGGGGGACATAATTCTATCATTGTATGTATGATGATACTATATTACAGAGTATAACATATATAATATAGAAATATGTTTTATGTGCATTAAATATTTATATTATATGTAATATAATTCATAATATAATATAGTTTATATATTTAAAATTCTTTATGTATGTATATTGCATGTATCTGTATGAGAGTAAAATATCTATTAAATCTTTTTCACATTTTTTTAATTTCTATATGACAGCAGAATGCATTACATTTCTTATTACATATACAGAGCACAATTTTTCATATCTCTGGTTGTATACACAGTATATTCACACAATCACATTCCACAATCATTAATTACCCCATGCCCCCTCCCTTCCCTTCCAACCCCTCTGCCCTATCTAGAGTTCGTCTATTCCTCCCATGCTCCTTAAATCTTTACCCCTCACATATCAGATAGAGCACTAATCACTAGGGTATATAAAGAACTCAAAAAGCTAAACACCAAAAAGAAAAAAAAACCAAAAAGAAAAAAAAATCCAAAAAGCTAAACACCAAAAAAAAAAAAAAAAACAAATAACCCAATCAATAAATGGGCCAAGGACCTGAAGAGACACTTCTCAGAAGATGATGTACAATCAATCAACAAATACATGAAAAAATGTTCATCATCACTAGCAATTAGAGAAATGAAAATCAAAACCACGCTAAGATTTCATCTCACTCCAGTCAGAATGGCAGCTATTATGAAGACAAACAGAAATAAGTGTTGACGAGGATGTGGGAAAAAGGCACACTCATACACTGCTGGTGGGACTGCAAATTGGTGCATCCAATATGGAAAGCAGTATGGAGATTCCTTGGAAAATTGGGAATGGAACCATTTTGACCCAGCTATCCCTCTCCTCAGTCTGTACTCAAAGGACTTAAAAACAGCACACTACAGGGTCACAGCCACATCAATGTTTATAGCAGCACAATTCACAATAGATAAACTGTGGAACCAACTTAGATGTATTTCAATAAATGAATGGATAAAAAATGTGGCATATATGCACAATGGAATATTACTCAGCAATAAAAGAGAATAAAATCACGGCATTTGCAGGTAAATGGATGGAGTTAGAGAAGATAATGCTAAGTAAAGTTAGCCAATCCCACAATTGTTTTTTTATTTCTCAATTCATTGATCCACCATACTCAATGACTTGGATAAAATAACATAATTTCTTCATCTTTTAAAATAATTTATTTCATTTTTATTTCTCCACTCATTGATCCACCACACTCAATGACTTGGATAAATAACATAATTTCTTCATCTTTTAAAATAATTGATTCAATTTTTACCGAGGTGATCATAGTAGTCAGAGAGGCTCAGTTATAAGCATTGAGGAACAACCTCACCTGCAGTAGCTGAAAACTACAAGATCTTAAACTTCCTCCCATCGTGTGTAGTCTTGGGGTGACTGGCATCTGCTCTGTGCTGTTCTGATGGTGGAGGAAGAATCCAGCCCCACCATCCACAAACACTGAGACAGGAGAAGGGAAAAGTGGTGGGTTGAGCTCTTGCTCCTGAGGTTCACTTCAGTCCCCTTTCCCTGACCTCACTTGGCCCCATCCAGGCTCCACAGTGACTGAATAGCTATGGACAGTCCCAATAACTCCCTGAAAATCCATGAGCATCTTTTACAAATTCCACACCTTTCAGAACAGAACTACAGGCTTCGTTTTGAAAAATCAAAGTCCCCTGCTTGGCCCCAGAGGGCTACTCCCAAGTAACAACCACTTTGCTTCGTGATTTCTTCTAGAATTTACCACCAAATTTCTAAACAACAAAGGAGCTCTATTTTCCTGATTTTCCCATTTTAGATATCACACATTAAATCCTATTAGGGAAGCTGAACTTACCTCTCTTCTTCACCACCTCTCTTTGCCCCTCCCCACCTTCCCAAAAGAATCCCATTACAGAGTTTGGTTAGATCAGTGGTTTGTGTTTGCAAGATCCTGACCCTGAGAGTAAACAGCTGACTTAAGCAGTGCACTATGGTTTCGTTTCCTTTCTTGCATATCTTTTCTTAGAGTTAGCAAATGCCTCTCTTTTTATTTGCTTTATTTTCTATATACTTTTCATTCATTTCTCCCCACGTTCTCTGGCCAGGCTACAGTATTCCTCTCAACATCCAGACACACTGACTTCTTCATTGAGTTCTATTGTGTTTCTAGAAACATCCCTGCTGAGTCCTCAGTCCTCCTCCTCAGCTTTGTACAGGGCACTGTCTAGTCAAGTCTAGTCTGATTCCTATCCCTTCAAAGCTGCAGGTGAAAAGGAGCAAAAGAAAGACTCGGTGACTTCTGAAGTCCTTCCTCCCTGTTCTGGAACTTTGGGACAGCAATGAAGTGCCATGAGTTTGAGCCCAAATAAGTTCCCTGGACTGGTCCTGCACCATGTCCTGTGATCAAGGCTGTCCATTCACTCCAGCACGGCTACTGGATTCTGGGTCCTCCCCATCCAGCCCAGATTTGGATTCCTCACTTTGACTTCGATCTCTGCTGCTTTCTAGGTCAGATCATCCTCTCATCTCCATCTTTCCAGAATCATACTGGAGAAAAGCGGGAAAGAGAGGAGAGGGTCAGCCTTTTCGTGGAGATTCCTAAACTCCTGAACTCCAGCCCCAGAAGCACCCTCATATTTCTTGCTAGCCTTGAGTCCCATTAGAAGGCAGATGATTAGACTACTCAAAAAGTGGAAAGCCCAAGTCATGGAGGAAGATGGTGTTAAAGTTAATATCTTGTTATCCTCTTATCTAGGACTGATTGAATTCCTGAAAACTCTTGAGGTGCTCCTGCCGGCAGCTGTGGCTCAGGGTTCAAAGCAGAGAATCAGAGCATGTGGGGAATTGTCTTCACCGCGTGATTTTCTTCTCACACCTGGTGATGGAATGAAATATGCAAGAGGGAGTGGAATGGGAATATAAATATTGCAATAACGATGGTAGTACTTTCACGCCTGGCGTGGGGATGAGATTTGGTTTGGTCATAGAAGGATGAGAGGCAAGGAGGACAATCAAAATGATTCCAGGATGCTGATGAAACCCGGACTACTATGGTTCTGTATGAAACGTGTGTTAAAGAAACCTGAGCATTTTCTGCTCTCTACCACCAAGGAAATCATCCTTTCTCCCCCTCTCCCTTTTTCTGTTGTCTATAACACAACTGGAGATTAGAATAGAAAAGATGTTCCTGCGGCTTTCTTTGAGAATAATGGCCCTCACCCCAATGACAGGACAAGGATTGATGCTAGGAATTATCCACTTGTAAATGGAAATTAATACTCTAATTAGCAAGGTAGGAAAATCCATCTTATTGTAAATAGTGATACTTATAGATTGTGATATTCCTCCAGGGATTACCAGGTTATTTAAAAAGGATAAATCAGGAACCACATTCAGACCTATAAAAAATAAAGTGCCAGAAATATTCATAGCAGGCATGCAACTTAAACTGACAATATTTTCACCAAGGTTGTAAAACAATGGATAAAGTCAATTTTTTTAAAAAAAAAAAGATACACATTTGTGAGTTTTGACACTCCTTAGATAGAAAGTGTTTTCAGATTGGCTTTTGAATATCAACATTGTCACCTAGATAGCTTTCTAGCAAACAGACTCAAGACATTGGATAAAAAGATTAGTCTCACAAAAAAAGAGGAGATGAATACTGCATTTCAAATAAAAGCAAGGGTCTCCAAGGATGAAATATAAACATTCAATAAACCTGCAGCTCTGATGAAAATCTATATAACAGCCTTACAATTCTATAGCTGTTGATAATGTGGAACCTGCTCTCACATCCATTAACTCACTTGATCCTCAAAAGACAACGCCCGGGGAAGTGAAGCCCTGAAAGATTCAAGCTCACACGGCCTCCCATGAACTAGAAGTCTGCGAGTTTCCAACGTTCCCTGCCCCTGGGCCGGAGGTGAAATACAGCCATGCTTCTCTAGGTGGCTGGCACGCATGAACCCAGGGATGCCATTCTAGCATCTGTAGGGCTGTGACTTCATTATCAGTTCAGGAAAACGACTCCCACCTCCTCCGCTCAAATGTGGATTTAGGGTTCACAGCATTCTGTCCTGCTGTCCCTCTTATGACACTCATATTTCACAGACTGGTTAGGGCTCTGGGAGTTACAGTGCACATCAAAGTCCACCTAGAGTCAGGGCTTCCTGTGTACACGTTTTCCCTTCTGGACCATGGGACCCCAGAGAACAGCAACTAGGTCCTTAATATTTTGTCTCCATTCTGGACCCTTTCTGGTGCCTAGCACAAAGGAATCGTTTCACATCGTGTATGGGGGTTGAAAGAGCATCGGGAGCGGATGCTGTGACACCAGCAGTTGGGTTATGGTGTTGGCACGCAGACTGGAAAGCATGGTTGAATCTACCTGGAGGATTTGAAGTGTCAGATGTTTCTCTCTTAAACCATGTGACTTGGTTCTTTTGTTTGATCCTGTTTCTTGGGATGGAAAAAACACTACATGTGGCCCCCTACTTTCGTACATATTGAAAATGTATCTCAAACTGAGGTGATAAACTCATGTGCTGAAAGGAGTTGCGGGAGCATGGGAGGAATAGATGAACTCTAGATAGGGCAGAGGGGTTGGAGGGGTAGGGAAGGGGCATGGGGTTATTAATGATGGTGGAATGTGATGGACATTATTATCCAAAGTACAGGTATGAAGACATGAATTGGTGTGAATATACTGTGTATACAACCAGAGATATGAAAAAGTGTGCTCTATATGTGTAATAAGAATTGTAATGCATTCCGCTGTCATATACAAATTTAAAAAAAATTTTAAAAAGGAGTTGTCACGTTTCTGTTTCCCAACATTTTACATTCCTACCAGGAAGACTGGGTCCTGTGGCAGGACGAGGGGAGCCACCTGCAAAGTCCTTTTAACTGATTGCCCATGTGATGGTTAAGTCCCCACCCCAGCCCCCACCCCAGCTACATTCCCAGGGAGGAACAAGACAGAAGGAAAGGTGGCCACACACTGAGTGGATTATGAAATTTATTTCTCCCAGGTCTGGAGGCTGAGAAGTTCAAGATTAAGGTATTGGCAGATTCAGTGCTGGTGAGCTTTCTTCCTGGTTCATAGATGACTATTCTTCTGGCTGTGTCCTCATGTGATAGGAAGGACATGGGAGCAGGTGCTCTCTTACCTGTCTTTTATAAGGACAATGATCCTTTTGACCAAGTCATCTCCCCAAATCCTCACCTCCAAGTATCATCACTTTGGGTGTTGGATTTTACGCATAAATGGGGGAGAGATAAATATTTAATCCACAGCAGCAGTAAAATGGGAATGACAGCTCAGTACCTATTTGAAGACTACAGAGGTGAGCTATGTCCCTCTGGGATTCTTAACAGGTCAGAGATGATGCTTCCTATCAAGGAGCCGCGGACATACGTCACTATCACCTGGAGAGCCAGCAGTGCTTCCTCTACACCTAGGATGTTAGACACAGAAGGACTTCGGAGACTCTCCACCAGACACTGCATTTATAGTGAGATTCCCTGAGTCCCAAAGCATGACATCCTTGACCTTCTAGAATAGCCTTTTGCTATTCTCCTCTACTGCTCATGTGGGCCTGAGCAACCGTGATTGGAGGCCGCAGATCCCAATAGTAAGACATATGTGGGAAATAAGTTTTTAAAAAATTTAACTTTGCAAAATTAAGGCACAAAGTACGAATAATTAGAATTTGTTGCTTTAGGCATGATAAGAATATAGAAATGTTTTAAAGCTGTAGTGGTTCTGGTTCTTAGCTTTAAGACAAGTTCCCAAAAAACACATTGACCTAGAAAATATTTTCATGCCATGGGATAATTCTTTCAAATAAAAAGCACAACAAATCTATTCTGTTCAACGTTAAAATATTTTAATACAAACATACCTACAAATGTGTGAAATATTATGATTGAAATAGCTACTAAATAATGGGGTTACAATGTGATTTTTTTTTAAATTGTCCTGATCCAAGGATAAGGGGACTTGAAAAGATTTTTAACTTTTAAAAACAATTCAAAAAAATTTTTCCCAAATGTTTGATGAAATAATTAATTTTATGAAAATTCCCTCTTAACAAAGAAATATATATCCATTCTCTGATTCTGAAGAAGAGCAAAGATTTAAAAAAAAAAAAAGAAAGAGAGAAAAAAGCAACAAAACAAGAAATGTGAGTTATATGGTTTTGTTCAGTATGATTAATTGTGTAAAATGTTGGTGAACTTTGATCCACAATCCTTTTTTTGGTAATATTGGAAGCAGATTAAAAAAATGTATCTATTATTTTTCTCTCCTAAAGTAAAGCCTTCAATTAGTGTATGCAAAAGCAACAGAGGGGTTTCAGCAGGCTTAGGGTGAAATGCTAATGAGAGGCTGACCTGTCTGGATGCTAATATAAGGCAATGAGGTCTCTAGGGTGTCATCTTGAAGCACACCATCCTGAATCCTAATTCCCATACACCAGGGATGGGGAAACAGTGCTGGTTTAAGTCCTCCAAGTTTCATTTCTGGGGCTAAGGGTTCATATCTGTCAGGGGCAACTTTTAGTGTGGTTTAGATCTGCCATTCCTCATTTGCAGGAACAATCAAGAGGAGAGGTCAAATGATTTATTCCAAATGAGTTAGAAATGCAATGGCCCAAAATATGGGCTTTCACATGAAAATCGTCCCTAATATACATAAGAGGTAGTACTCTATCATTGTTGTCTCATTTCCTTCTGCATTAGTTATCTAGTGCTGTGTAACAAGTCATCCCAGAACTTAGTCACTTCAAACTACAATAAGCATTTGTTATCTCATAAGGTCTGTAGACCAGGAACTCAGAATCAGGCTTGCTGGGTAACCCTGGTTCCAGATCATTCACAGGGTTGCTTTCAAGACATTGGCTGGATTGCAATGCTTGGGCTGGAAGGTCTGCTTTCAGAGCAGTTCACCCCTGGGATGGAGAATCAGTGCTGGTTATTGGCAAGAGGCCTCAGTTCCTAGCCACGGGCTGCTCCGTAGGGCTGCTTGAGTGTCTTTCAAGATGGCGCCAGCTTCCCCCAGTCTGAGTGAGCCAAGAAAATCAAAGTGAAAGGCATGATATCTTTAGGGACCTCAGCATCCTCACCTGAAAAATTAATTAGATCAGGATGGCAAATAGGCTTCCATCTACCCAGTCTGTCAAGAGAAAGCTCGTGGAGATAGCTTCAGAAGCATTCGGAGACTAAATCACAGACAGAACAGTGGCCTTCATGAGGTCTGGGAGCAGAGAGTGGTGACATTTCTTTGCCATACCTGGACTAGGCCACCCATTAGACCCTTTGAAATATGGAGTATCAGATTCTATAACCCACCGGAGCCTTCTCACACATGAGAAACATTCTGAAACACATCTCTAAATTGTCCAGAGTTTCTATACCAAGCTCATAATCAGTGGGCCTTTCACAATTCCCTTTTGTAAATAGCCAGCTGGATACTTAATTAAATTCACCCTGTTGTTTTCAAAATAACCAGGAGAATGACCAAATTCAGTCTTTTCCTCAAACTACTTTTGCATGTCTCTGTGAGTGGCTACGTGATGATATATGTTATTTTAAACTCTCCTTATTTTTAATGATATAAACAATGAAAACCCAAGTAAGGGAAAGGAGCTAACACATTTATTCCCATTCTGCCATCTGTTTAAAGCCGCTGATGTAATTCCAGTTTGAAATTGCATTAGCGCTCGCCTCCTGGACTTCTTCCTTATTTCTTTCTGGGTTTCAGGCCTTCTGGACTCAGAGAAGCGCTGCCTCTGGGAGGTGGGTCAATGACTGTGAGCTCTGGTGCAGCCCTGGCCATTTTCAAACTGGTCTCCGATTTGGATTTCTTGCACGATGAGCTAGAATGACTGTAACTGGAGTGTTATTTGCTTAAATGTATTTGGTATTTAAGGTTTGATTAGTGATGTTTTCAGCAATATCATCAACAATCAGCAGATTTGTTTACACTGCGAGGATGGCGGAGATTAAGGGCTGTGGCCCTGCATACTCAATCATTGCATATTGGCTTTTTTGACTTTTATCTCTTGGATTAGGTCTCAGAATTCAATTTTAATTTTGTTTCAAGCATGCAGCTGCTTTACACTGGTTTGGAGGACCTTGTGGTAGAGGGTTTTGTTAAATCGTGTGACAATTTGTATGGTGGGGTGTCCTTGATGAGGCTGCATTTAAAATTAAATCTCGCCTAAGTGAACAGAGTATGGCTTGTTTGTTGGGATATAAACTGAGAACACAGGTGAAGTCCTCTTTATCTTTATTTCCAAATGTCCACCCAGTGGGGCTCTGGTGGTGGATGAAGTGGGCAAGGTATGGTCAGACTGGGATAGGAAAGTGGGGAATTGGGGCAGCATCCTGTACTCTTCTGAGCCTCAACTTGCCCCCCTGGTATTACACTTGCTGACTCGAAATTGTTTCTGTTCTAAATAAATTCTATTGATTTCTTTTGAAATAGGCATCTTTATCTCTCCTTTGCATCAGTTTAGTTGCCAGCACTGCTTTGGCTGCAGGAAATTTAATCTCACATCTGAATATATTAAGAGCATGAGGTTGGGCTTGGAAGAGAACTTGAGGATTCTCCCCCAAGCTCTCTTAGCATTCTGAAACTCACCTTCAGAAGACCATAGCCTGACCAGTGGAGAGGACTGTGCTTTCAAGTTCCAGGAACACAGCAGCACTTCAGCAAGCTGATCTAGAGTATCCCTTGCTGCTCAGAACTGCTGTCCAGAACCATGTATGGACCTTAATAGCAATGCCTGGATTCTACATCCAACCTGCCAAATCAGAATTTGGGGCACAGCAGGGACCAAGTATTTGTATATGACCACGCTCTATTGCTGATTTTGAGCCAGGAGAAGCAAGAGCTCTTGGTTAAGGTGAAGGTGAAGGATCTCTGTCCCAGAAGAGCAGATTGTTGAAGTACAGTGGAGTCACCGGGCAGAGAGCTAATTAAAAAAAAACCCAGAGGCCAGGGCTTGAGCCACAGTCCAGGTACTGGGAGTGCTGAGGGAGCACAGAGGAGGAAGGGAGACTAGCACAACCAGGAAAATCAGAGGAGCCTTCACTGAGGAGGTGACATCTTCATAAGATCTCCAATGAGTCAGATTTTTCTTTTTGGAGAAAACAGGAAGCTGGGGAGGAGGAAGGCACTGAAAGTCAGGACAGAGAGTGTGGGTAAAGCTGGGGGAGTGAAAGACACATGTTAGCCCCTACCTGTCTCTGCCAGTAGCATGCGAGATGCTAGAGATAGACAGACACAGCTTCTCCTCCTGAGGGAGTTTGGCTGGAACCTGGAGAAGGGGACTCTCAGGAGTTGGGCCTGTTTTAGTAATCTGCATTAAATATTAAAGGTCATGACTCCCAGGTAATGATTTTGGAATTGATCCTACAGGTTACTGTGCACAACCTAAGGTCACAGTGTGATGTTATGTTGCATTGGATGCTGAAAGATTATGAGTAATGTATTTGTGATGTCTGTCATTAAAGAAAGTAGGACAGACCCCAGCGTGGCCACTTCCCAATCATGAGCCACCTCCCACCCTGGAAAATGATTAAAAGCTTGGTACCTTGTTTTCTTCATCTGTATAATAGAGATGATATTGGCACCTACAAGTTCTTGGAACAGCACTTGGCTGGTATTATTACTGCTATCGTCATTTTGCATTTCAACAAGAGCTTAAGAAGTCATACACATGCACGGTGGAGGAGGTTCGAGCTTATTGATCATTCATGTTTTTGTGCTCCGTTAAACGGGAGAGTACAGGGTAGGGGTAAGCTTCACATGGCCCTGGAAATACCAAGGATTGTAAGTGGGGCCTGAATGTATTCTCTAATGTGAACTACAGCCACCGGCAATGCCACATACAATGCAGGACACACAGTCACAGGCAGAGTTCTAATAAGCAGTGAATAATTTTTTTAATATAAGTGTCTTCACTATTACATGGGATTAAACATTTTTATGAGTATGGGAGTAGGGGTCCATGTGACTCTTTGGTCACACTTCAGGGGGATCTCTACGGCCTTTCTGAAGGGGGATTCATACAGATAGGGATGGGAGCCTCATTCCTGAGAAATCCTCAGGGAAGCTGCTGTTGAGCCCTGATGACTGTAAAGATTTTGATAGATGGGGAAAGAGCCCAGGATGCAGCATTCTAGGGAATGGTGATGTCTGCAAGGCTTTGGAACCAGTGAAGAGATAGGGCAGTCAGGTCATTGGTGTGTGTGTGTGTGTGTGTGTGTGTGTGTGTGCGCGCGCGCGCGCGAGAGAGAGAGAGAGAGAGAGAGAGAGAGAGAGAGAGAGAGAGAGAGAGAGAGAGAGACTGCATGGGGTGAGGGGAGGCTCAGAAGGACATATGGTCAGGGAAGTGTTTAGGGGCCAGGAGTTCAGGAGTTTAAGAAATTAGATTGAATGAGTTACTACCCAGTTCCTGAATTAGTCATTTTGCTTCCTTTCTTAATAGATTTCATTATAACATTCAAGTTTCCTAAGCACTGCCATTTTTTTCTTATGATTAGTTTGTTGTTGTTGGATTTTTTTTTTTTTTGTAATTCTTCTATTTTCAGTTAGGGGAAGGTTGAAACATGGGTAGGAACAGCAAGACTCCATGATGATTTAACAAGTAATAAATTGAGGCCAGCCAACGAGCTCATCACCCGGAATCTTGTTCTGCTGTTCAAAGCCAACGTGGCAGAGCTAGTTTATTTAGTTAGGAGCTATGCTAACAGGAAGCCTTCCAGGAAGTCAGTGGGTGAATTCTTCAGCATTTCAGGCCTCCTTCAAGTTCAGAGGTTTCAGATAGAAATGAAATAGACGAGGAGGACAGTTGCAATAAAGCTCAGTGAGCCATCTCCAGCTTTCATTGAGTGCTTCCTCCCTCTCCAGCTGTTTGGGGATGGAGATGTGTATCCTCAAAACTAAGCAGATATAAATGACATAAAAATGTACAAGTCCTTCTGGTGTTTCTCCCAGATTTAGAAGACACATGTCTTGCCTCTCTTGGTTAATTCATGGCCATGCAGGGAAGCGAGTGTGGCGTGACCTAACGGAGTCCTCGCTTGTGATTGTAGAAACATGGTCAGGCTGGATGAAGATTCAGGTTCTAGTCTCAGATGCACAATTTATTCTTGGTGTGACCTTGGGTAAGTTGCTTCCATTCTCTGGCCTTCAACATCTGTAAAGGGGACTTTTATGTGTCTCTTTAGCTGCTCCACTCAGAAATTCCGAGAGGTGTTGTTGACAAGAAAGCTGACCAAAGAAGAGTCCCCAGGTAAGCCAGCATCAAGGATGTCAGAGATCGAAATTATTAGGTGCAGTCTATAAAATAATAATTTGTATTCACAACATGTGTGTGAATGTGAGCATATAAAATAAAAAAAAAATTTAAAGGAGTACTCAGTGAATAGGAACCTATAAAAATTCACAGATTTGAAAAAGAACCAAATAGAAATTCTAGGCATGAAGTGTTTAGCATGAATCCTGGAGCTCATCCATTTATGGATGACTGCCTGAGGGTAGTGAGCTTTCTGTCATGAAAGGTGTGTAAACCAGGGTAGACAAGTGATTGTCAGAATAGTTGAAAAGAGGGTTAGCCTGGTTAGCTGCTTCTACTGTATCAAACTCTCCAAATCAGGTTAGCCTGATCATCTTTATGTTTCCTTCTAGGACAAACACTACAAAATATTTTTCTAAGAATGATGCATCCTTCAGTTGGCTTAGACCCTCCAAATCAACTACAGCTTGACTTCTCAATGTGTGGGCTTGAGAACTCTCCCCAAAGCTACTGGATCACCTACTTCCTGGGGTAACCAACAGTCACAGTACTATGTAATTGCAGAGAAGTAAGGACCACAGGTAGACGTTCCATGAAACAGAGGGGATCTATCTGGTGGGGGGACACACATAGGTTGTCAGGGATCCAGGAGAAATTTGATAAACTGTAGTCCAAACTGTGGACCTGCATACATCTGCAGGAATCTGCATAAACCTCCTCACTTTAGAACATTCTCAGAACTTCATAATCCTCAAAAATAAAGAATACACTAGTGTCCTTTGTTTGATGTTCTACCCTCCTCAGTTTTGTTTATCCTCTCACCTTCTTCTACTGTATCAAACTCTCCAAGTGGTGGGGGGGGCCTCTGGCCATACTTTCTGTCTACCCTCACTCTGTAGAACCCCTATACCTAATTGCTTTCCATGCCATGAGTTTATTCAGCTTCCACTTTTCCTTAGGCTCATTCTCCCCAGCTTCTCCAATCATCACCACCATCTTAGTGTGTTCTTCTTTGGAAATCAGTTGCAACTGAAGGGCACCTAAACCCCCTTCTATAACATTAATTAATCCCCCTGTGAGAGCTTGGTGTGACGGCTCTCACCTGTAATCCCAGAGACTCAGGAGATGAGGCAGGAAGATCACAAGTTCAAGGCCAGCCTGGGCAACTTAAAGAGATCCTGTCTCAAAATAAAATATTTAAAAGGGAGGGGACTGGAGGTGTGGCTCAGTGTTGGAGCACTTGCCTAGCATGCTAGAGGCCCTGAATGGAATTCCCAGCACTGAAAAAACAAAGTCCTCATGAGTAAACATTTGAGCAAACATTTTTGTTATTCCTATTTTATTCATTCACTACAGAAAAATTATAAAATATCTGTAAACAGAAAGAAACATATTGAAATCTTCTTAAATTTTACTACCCAGAAATAACTTTATCACTGTTAATATTTGGTCTGTTTTCACCAGACTTTTCTCTTTGAAAGTTTTTGAAAAAAAAAAAAACTTTGTATGTTGAATATACAATTTTTTTTTTGCTTTTATTCATTGCCAATAAATTGCATACCTCTTCCCAAGTTAATAAACATACACCTGCAACATGATTTTTAATGTTTGTACAGTTATGCTCTTGTATAGATGTCTGACAACTTATCTAGCAAATCTTCTATTGTCAAGCATTTGAATTAATTCCAATCTTCACTATTAAAATAGCATCTTGTAGCTATATCTTTGTGCATATGCTTAATTATTTCTCCAGGATAAATTACTAGATGTGGAAATGAATTCATGCTTCTGACTTTCACAAATTTCCCCTCCAGAAAGTTTGTACTAATTTAGGATCCCAATAGCAATGAACATTTCCCTGTACCCTAACTAAAATTGGAGTAATGTTGTTTATAGTGTCCTGGTTAATTTCACAAAGCAACATTTTATTGTCATTTTAATTTGCTTTTCTGTGATTATAAATAAAACAATATAGTTTCTACATTTTTTCATCATTTGATTTTTTTCTTCTATAAATTAAATTGTTTCTATTCTTTATATAGTAACATACTGCCTAGCCACACAGAAATAAGTACTAGCTAGTTGATGATTCTCATCAAGAGCAGCCATTGTATATTGCAAGTTGCATCACAAATTTGTCATTTCTTTTATTTTAATCCAATTTTATTTTATTTATTTAGACCATGCAGAGGTTTATGTTTTTGATGTCAACAAATTCATGAACCTTGATCTTTAATGGTTTCTGCCTTGTATAGCATACATAGAAAGTACTTTCCTACTTTTAAGATTACATCAATGCTATTTAAATGTTCACCTCAGAGTGTTTTATGATTTCATTTTATATTTAAATCATTAATACATCTGTAATTTATTTCCCTATAAAGGCAGGATAGAGACCAGTGTCTTTTCATAGAAGGAAAATGGTTTTCCTACTCAACATTTTAAGTCTTTCTTAAACAGAATAGAACAGAAACATTTTGAATCAAGACCTGTGAATGGCTATGTCTCTGAGTGGAAAGGAATTAATTACTGCATGTCAGAAATCAGCATGGGTCCAGAGCTGTTAGACATACTAATGGCTTGGATGGAAGAAAAGCTGGAAGCAGGCTGCTAACTTCTCCCTGTCCAGTGGTGATTTAAGTGGGTTACTTAGAGCCTGTGATGACAGTGAGGAAAGCCAGACAGCTTTCAGTGTCAACGAAGGGAGCAGCCGTGGTGTCAGCAGACGGAATTGAGTCTGGTTGTAATTTGTCTGCAAGGCTGATCAGACTCCTTGTCTCTCATTGTGCAGATCAGAAAGGAGGAGAAGGACTAAGAGTGGCCAGGGTCTCCAAAAAGCAGCATCCTTTCATGGCCAGAGTCCCGGAATCTGCTCTAGGCAATGCCTCAGGCAGCCTCCTGGGCTCAGGGTTCCCCTCCAACATGGCTGTCCTCTTTTGTTTGGCTCCATGGACTCCATCCCACTCCATTCTTTTCTTTATATTTCATATTAAAATAATCCTTCTGTATACTATGTTTCCATGCTATATGACCACGCCATGCTTTTTCACCTTTAAACTGTTTCTCATAATGCTATATTTTCTGAAAATAGCTCTGGTTATTCTACTGGCAAAGGAGCATAATTCTACTACTTAACAATTACAATGTCTTTTAACAGACTTCTGAGTCATCCTAGCAAGTAGGTAGGGAAGATCTAAGAAGCACAGTGAGTCAGGTGCAGGTGGAATTGACAAGGGATCTGGACCCAGCTTCAGTGGCCTCCCCACCACCTCTGTGGCCCCTCCCTTGCTTGGTGGTTCTTCAAAACTCTAATATATTCGACAGAACTCTAGTGAATCCTTCAGTTGCTGCCCTGTGCTAAACTTAAAGGGCATCCAATCATATCCTGTGTCTCAGTAGTCTACTCTAGAAGTGACTGTTGTGTGTTTTGTGTGTATAAAATCAGAAATAGACAGGAAAGAGTATTAGCCATTTTCTGTCTATTGGTCAGGGAAGATATAATAAAAATACCTTATTTTGGCAGGTGGGTTGGAACCCATCAGACTAGATGAACTTGGGATCCTTAAAGGATATATTTTGTACAATCCTGCCTGGTGCCCACTCCCCACCCATAACATGATTTGCCCTCCCCCACTCTCAGTTCATGCGATTTCTTCCTCGGGCCCCAATTTAGACTCAGATCTGGGACCCATGTTGTTCTGGTGATTCTCAATCCTACAGTTTCTGCTAATTCTACTGGGGGAAAGATGCCGTCTTTCCACAAAGGCAGCTGAAGCTAATGACCATCTTGTTTTTGTGAGGAGAGAGCTTGCCAAAGAATGGAGCCCACACAGAGAGACAAGTAGAGCTGAGAGGGGCAGAGGATAAGGCCATGCCTTCAGGACATTGTTCAACCTCTGAATCCAGCTCCCTGTGAATCTTACAGTCATGCGAGCTCAGGTACTCCTTTTTTATGTGTGTAAATCACTTTGAATGAGTTTTTGTCACTAGCAACCCAAAGATCTCTGACTAATTCAGAGGTCTGTCAAATCTGAGGCCCTGTGAAACTTTGGCAAACTGGGTGGAAGAGATGGTTCCACTGCCCCAGCCCCCGGCTCCTCTGCTCTTTACTTGACATTCATGAAACGATTAAGTCAAGATTGTCTTGCTTTCAGAGATGTTGATGTTTGCTCCTTGGCAATGTGAGGTTCTAGACCAGCAGGACTCTACCTCTCTTGGTCAGGGCAGTTACTGAAGCATTGCTGCAAAGTGTTCCAGATGTGGTCCCTAGATGAGGGCCACATGTGATGGTCATCCCATAGGGGACCTCTATTGTTTATCTTTCTAGAACAACATCCCCCCTTTTCTATAAGATAATCCTTTCCCCCACTCTAGCTGTGTGGTTTTGGGTTTGAATGAGACTGCCACAATCTTAGTCACAAAGAGGGCAACTGCTCAAAGACAGGCTGGAGAAGTCAGTCTCAGCTCTTCTCCAACAGTGGAGATGTCTAAAGCCTTTGGTGAGCAGCTCCCTCATGCTGTGGAAGAAATTAGCTGACGAAGGAATAAAGTGGCTCCAAAGAAAACTAGGGGTGAGGAAAGAGGGCTGTGGGACGGGACAGGATAGATCAGGTAGTTTTCTACTCCTAGATACCAATGGTCCTTGAAATCCCACTCTATTCCCTGTTCAACCTTTGGTTAAATGAGCCTTCCAACAAATTCCCCTGTAAATAACCAAACCAAGGTAGCAGCCCAAAGGGGTGTACATAGTTCCAGAACTCCCCAAGGCCAGCTTGACTTCATATAGTCAACTACTCCCCATCAAATCAGGAGGCATAGCACTACCTCACTTTGGAATCACCTAGAGCATTTTTAAAAGTCCATGGTACTCGGTCCTAGTTCCAGAGACTCTTGCTGAACTGACCTAGGGCTCAGTCCAAGCATAGGGTGCGTTTAAGCTCCCCAGTGACTCTAACCTATATCTGGACTTGGAAACCATTGCTGAGATGACAGACTCACCCAACCTGCCTCTAGAATGAGGTCTACGGCAGCAAAGGTGTCAAGGAAGGACTTTGGGGTCTTGGCAGCTGAAGGGTTTCATCAGATCTGATCTTGGCATGAATTCTGTGACTTTAGGCAAATCTATTGACCAAAACTCAGAGTACCCTTCAGTAATATGGAAATAATAACTACCTCTCTGTCTTCCTCAAAGAGGTCTCTCTCGGAGACCCAATTTGAAGGAACCTAGAACTTTAGGAATCTAAACCCTGCATTTCCCTGAACAAAGACCCCACTTCACAGGCTCCTCACATGAGGGAAGGGACACCACAGCTTTGTTACATCTTTCCTGGGATCAAAACTGAAGCCTCAGGAAGGAGCAAGGGGCATCAACTCTAACTCAGCAGAGGAACACGGCAGAAAACGGGTCTCTAACCTGCTGCTCACGCAGACTCACGCATGTCCTCACTTCAGAAGTTCCGTAGGAACACCTCGAAGATTCCTTGTCAACAGCCAGCCACCCATTGAGGCTACTTAATGAGCAAATCAACCCTTCTAGGCCTTTTCCTAAAGGATTTTCATGTCTGTCCTTGTTCTCCCCTGGATTTTTTTCCACCACTCTTTGGCTTAATAAATGCCTTTCCAAAAGGCTTCAGCGCGGCTGGAAGTGTACTTGAACAGCAATCCTAAGTCCTTATTAGCTCTATAGTGATCAGGTGAAGGAATAATTGATCTCAATCAGGAACACCTGGTTTCATAATTGCACAAATGATTATAATTCAATAATAAAAGTCAATTTAACTAACTTAATTCAGATTGCTTTAACCTCTCGCAGACAGTTAAGAAGTGAACAAGCAAACAGGAAAGGAGAAGAAAAAAAGGAAAACAAAGCTCTGTCTAAACCACCTGGCAAGCGGGACCAACATGAAACCAATTCATTGTTTCCACCTTTGGTAAGTAACGTGGATTCTCCTGTTGGGGTCTTTGCCTGTTACAGTCTTTCTATTTAGAATGTCCTTGCCCAGCTCTGCACTTCTAAACTCTTGTCCGTTTTTCCAGATCAAGTTCAAATACAATCTCCTTCACCTTCTCAGGACAAGTTTTGGGGTGCGAGGAGTTGGAGGGACGTTCGATCCTCCCATAGGGCTCAAGGGGCTTGGGTGCAAGGATTAAAGAGATTCACTGAAGAGCTGAGCAGCTGTTATGAGTCAGTCAAACATTTATTTCAGTCATTTACTGTTCAGTTCTCTCAGAAAAATGGAAAGCAGGTTTACTGAGAAGAAATAATTGCTCAAAGCCGCACAAAGAGCATCAGAGGCAGGATTTGAACTCAGGGCTTTCTGGTCTCAGAGCCTATGCACTTTGCTCCCCACTGTGACAGATGCTCAGGGCACCCTGGACCTTGCCAGGCCAACTCAACCTTGGACAACTTCTGCCACCCACAGTAAGTCTTAGCTGCTGCCACGTAAGTCTGAACCATGAAGAATTTGGCCAAGAGGCTGCCAGTCGGTGAAGACTTCCTCTGTTGGCCTCTGGCTCATAGATGTAGCTCTCCCCTTATTCTCTGTTCAGCCAGCCACCAGCTCATGGGAACAATGTGCTGGTTGGTGAATCCCTTCAACTTCCCAAATCTGAGAGCTTGAGTTTCAAGGAATATGACCTTGGGATCAAGGAAAGTATGTCTAGTTAAGCAATGCCCAAAGACCAGCTCCTGCCTCTGTCTGCTGTCCAGGGGGGATGGGGGGGAGGAAGACTGTGGAGTCTCAGGGATCCACTTCTCCATTCAGTAAACGTTCATGGAGTGCCAACCAGCCCCCATGCTGGGGACTCTGAGCTGACTACCACCACCACCATCACTAGGAATGATAATAATGCCACCTGCCATTTATTTTCAGATACCATGCTAAGGTGTACATGCATTAACCTATTTTTCCTTACAGTCGTATAAAGTAAGTGCTGGCATTACTGCCTCGTGCAGATGGGCAAACTGAGATTAAGAGGAGTTCATTAATTTTACACAGCACCACAGAATTCACTAGGGGTAGGTGAGTTAACATTTGGACAAGGTGCCTAGTTTTAAAGTATGAGTTCTTAATCATTCCTCTAGAATGTCCCTAGTTTGTCAGTGGCCCTGCCCCTGTGGGCTCATAGCTAAGCAGGGATATGTGCATGCTCATGAATACTAATAAATCAGTAATGAGTATCTGTGGAGGCACACCAGCCTGTGAAGGTAGAACTTGGAAGAAACATGTCCTTCTGCTGTGGCTGGAGTTGGGAGATGACCCATTAGGGAAGGTGGTGACCTTTGAGCTCACCCTTGAAGCATGAGTTACACTGTTCCAGACATAGTGAGTGAAGGGCATTCTAGAAAAGATCACCAGCATACATAGATAGGCACAGGCCCAGACCAGGAGAAAGTCTGGGGTATTCAGGACCTCCCACCCATGTCAAATGCCCTGGTGTGGCGGCCGGGGTTGGGGAGGTGAAACTGAGGCGGGAGAGGAGAGCAGGACGTCTTGGACAGTATTCTGCAAACACAAGAGAGACTGGTGCGGGGCAAGTAGGGGATTAAAACAGTGGACTGGGTTTTACTCATGGCCGGTGGGTGGGGAGGCTGAGCAGACCAGTGGGGAGGGGGCTGGTCCAGGGAGAAGTGGAACAAAGCCAGAGGGAGAAGGGACAAGCAGAGCTGCCCTAGGTTGGGAGACGCTATACTGCGGACAAGGACAACAGGACAAAGTCCTTTACACTAAACATTCAAACTAAACTGATGTTTGAGGACAAGTTGGTGAAACTGGTGGGCCCTGGGGCCTGTTTCATCCATTTGCTAGATTTGACCTACTCGGGGCATTTAATTTTGGTGGAAGGCAGGGGTGGTTGTGGGGAGTATGGAAAGATGAGAAATTGCACGTGAGCACTTGCTCTGCCCCTTGCACCCCCAAGACATGGGTCCTGGGAGTGGCTGTGGGCTGAAGGCTGAGGATCATGCTCACAAGAGAGTGTGCTGGGATCAAGCCTCTGACCTCTTTCCCCTGCCCCAGTGTGGCCTGGCTCCTCCACCTGGGGGCAAGGGTCCTGAGCAGGGGAGGCCTGGGGAAGGAGGACCTGGCAGACAGCCTGGGCAAAAGATGCAAGTACCCATGTTCTGGTGACATGTCCCTGGGGAGGAGCTGAAACTGCTGTGGGGAGGTTCCAAAGTCCTCTGTCATCTGTGCTGGGCCAAAAGCCAGCAAGCCTTGGGCATTAATGTCACTGGGTCTTGAGTTGCGTCTTAAGCTACTCGGACCTGAGCATGTTTGGGTTACAAAAACACCCTTGAGAATATAAAACAAACCCATGCTTCAAAGGTTGCAACAGATCGAATATGATTTGAAATACAAAATAGTTGATCACACGAAATAACCTTAAAAATGAAAAAAAAACCATGATGCAATGAGTGGATTATTACTATGTAAATTGATTATTAAGTAGACTATTTTAGCAGAGTAGCTTTAGGTGAAGCCATAGCCTCTCCATCTACCCTCAGTCACAGGCCTCTGCTGAGGTTCTTGGAATAAACAGAGCAAGGGACCCAGGAAACGGAGCTGACTTGCTCCTCTGCTTTGCCAGGGCGGGAGGCCCAGCTGCTGTAGCAATGCCCTGGGCTGGAAGAGCATGTGCCAGGGCCCCCAGCCTCCCCCAAGACTGCAGAGAGCAAGCCAAGGTAGCCAAGCTGGGGCTGGGCGCCCAGGGCTCTGCTCCTGAAGTGACCCCTAGACCCTGGCCAGAGCTCCTCACCCACTGGTACTCAGGGCAGAGACCCAGCACAGCAGGCTGGGAGAGAATCCCTCTGCTCCTAGGAGCCCTTGGCCTGGGGGTCATCCAAACCTGGAGCTATAAAGACCCTTAGGAATTGTCAATTCCAGCCCCCTCATTTCCCAGAGCAAGTTGCTAGGGCCCAGAGGACGGAAGGAATTTGTTGACCATCACTGAGAATTTCAGTGACGCAGACTCCCCTGGCGGGGTTCAGTGTACCACGCTGAACCTTGACAGGGACCCTGGGTTTCCACAGAGTTCACCATGAAAATCATAATAATTACGTCACTCGGGATTTTTCAGTCACTGGAAAAGTCTAACTTTGTTAAATCCATGAAGCATAAACATGTGCTAATCAAAGTACTTTTCCAAGTGCTACTCAATCAAAGCAATATTAAGGGAAATAACGTGTGGACATGCTACTGACCCCCTACACGGCATTTATATCACATTCCCTTAAGAGGGCACTAAACCAAGGCCATCCTCATGGCTGGGATTTGAACAGCAGAGGTTTAGAAGGAGGCTTTGGGAGGATTTGATAGGCAGAGGAAAGGCTCAGGAGACCCCCTCCCTCCACTCTGTCCCTCCAGGACTCAGTGACCTTGAGCAAGCCCCAGCCTCTTTGAGCCTCCATATCTTCATCCCTGAAATAGAGAGGGTGCACCCTGCCCAAGTGCACTCTGGGGTATGGGAAGAACACGAGGGTGGCCCTTTGACAGCTGAAAAGTCAGGTATAAATTGCAGCATTTTTCAGGTGCACTCACTCCAAACTGGTGACCAACTGCAGAAACAAAGAGTGGCTGTATGGAGTGGGTAAGAGGAAGCAAAAGGTGGGTATCAAGACTGGAGTCCCGGACTTGTGGGAATGGTTGCAGTTGCTGGAACTGTTGAGACTGGAATTCCAAAGGAATCCCAAAAGATCCCAAAGGAGAAATCTTTTGAAAGGCATGTGAAGCCAGGTGGCCCCCAGGGGACCATTCAGCCTTGGGTAATTTATGTCAGTTACCCAAATATACCATTCTAGGTGCTAGCCTATATTCACTCAAGCCTCATATCCACCTGCTGAAAATGATATTTTACCCTTAAGAACATGTAGGCAAAGAGAAGTGAAATAACTTGATTAAGGTCACACAGCCACCATGTGATAGAGCCAGGCTTTGTGTTCGGGCACTTGGCTCCAGAATCTCTATGCTTATCCTCTATGCCAGGATTATTAGGGTCCTGTTGTGGATGTTAGGGATTACCACACCTCGGTGGCTTAAGACAGCACAAGCTTATGTCTTACAGCTCTGGAGGTTAGAAGTCCTAAGTCGAGGTGTCAGCGGGCTGGTTCCTTCTGAGGGCTCAAGGTAAGAAGCTGTTCCCTTGCCTCTTCCAGCTTCCAGAAGCCACCAGCCTTCCTCGGCCCTTTGCTCCCTTTCCTTCATGGCTTCAAGCTGCATGAAGTGTCCTTCCCTGGCGAGACTTCTTCCTTCTCTCTTGATCTGAGCCCCCTGCCATCTCTTCCAAGGATGCTTGTGATTACATTGGCCACCCAGATACGACAGCTTCCTCTCCTCAAGCTCCTGAAGCACATCTGCTGAGTCAGCGTCCCTTGCTGTGGAAGGGACCATGTGCACAGGTTCAGGGACTGGGATGTGGACAGCTTGGGTGGGGTGGAGGGTCATCATCTCATCTTCTTCCACACAGGGCCTCTTCAACAAACGGCATTTAATGAGAAAGGTTGGTGTTATGGTTTGGTGAGACCTGTCCCCCAAAAGCTCCTGAAGGAGGAAGTGAAATTAATTATTAGATTATGAGCTCTGTAACCGAACCAGCCCATACTAGTTTGAATAGACTAACTGGGTGGTAACTGTAGGCAGGTGTGGCATGGCTGGGAAGGTGAGTCATTGGGGGCATAGCCTGGAGGGCTCAACTTCCCTACAGTCATAGTCTCTCTCTCTCTCTCTCTCTCTCTCTCTCTCTCTCTCTCTCTCTCTCTCTCTCTGGATGCCATGAGCTAAGTTGTTTTCCTCCGCCATGATGTTTCTGCCTCATCCTGGACCCAGAGCGATGGAGTAGGCCGGCCACCGACTGAGACCTCTAAAACTGTGAGCCAAAATAAACTTTCCTCCTCTATGTTGCTCTTGTCAGTATTTTGGTCACAGCAAGGAAAAGCAGACTAACACAGTTCGAAAAGCACTTTGCCCGGCCTGGAACACAGCAGGTGTGGACACTGAAGCTGATGATACTGTACATTGAGGCAGCGACTAGACTAGCTGGCAGGTTTCTCCACCGTCAGAAAGCAGTCTCCACTGACCTACAAGGAGCTCTGCTTGTCCACCCGCTCATTTTAGTCTGTGTTGTCCCAGAAGTAGACCCTGTGAAAAAGATTCCAAGGCAAGGAGTTGATTTGGCAGGTGATCCCAGGAAACAGAGAGTTAAATAGAAAGACAAATGAGGAAAGAAAGCCAGTCACGAAACCAGACATCACCGCGGGCAAGTGGAGCTTCATCCTGCTGGGGGGGTGACGCTCACAGTGTGGAGCTGTACCTCAGCATTTCCTGCCCGCAGGGTGACAGAGCAGGGGTGTGGCCACGCCAACTCCCTCAGTCTTTGTGGAGGGTTGATCCAGGGAGGGGGACAGTGGGTCGAATTCACCTGCGCATTCTTCTACACACAAGCAGGTGGAGCAGACTCAGGTGGCCAAAGAAAGCCACGTGCGAAAGTGTCCACGGGTGCCAGCAACTGGCAGCCAGGCTGCCTATCTCAAAGGACAGAGACAGAGGAGCAGAGGCCAGGGTAAGGGGGTGGGCAGCATCCTCCTCACCTGAGCCTATTGCCCCCGCTCCCTGTGGGCGCTGGGGTGGCTGCAGCGTGGGAACGCCACGAAGCCAGGGCAGCACAGAAAGGTTGGCAACCGAGGCTTTGGGCTTTGGCATCTGCCCAAGTTGCAGGTAAGAGGATTGCCTGGAACTCACAGCTGGCCACTGGAGCAGAGAAGGGGCCAGCCTGCATGCTGCTCTCCAGGGCTGGCAGTTCTCAGGACAGAGGCTGGGCAGTTCTGTGGTGGCAGTGGCCACACCCCTGGGTCCCTGGTTCTCTATCACATTGCTGCTTTGTCCACTTCACATTTAGATCACCATGTGGTGTGAGTGTCAAGCTTCGGAGTAGATTTTGTCGTTTTATATTAAAGAATGATGTCCCCTTCCCGCTGTGGCTTGGAACGCGTCCTGGCTGTCTCTGGGGTGGTTTGTACACCTCTCCCAGTGAAATCAACACATCCCTCCGTGACCTGCCATCGCACATCCTCTCCTCTCTCTCCCTCCTCAGCCTGGTGCAGCCTGGTTTGTACCCTGCCTCTCCATGGAAACGGCTCTCCCGGAGGTCACCAATGGATTCTGAATTCCCAAACCTAATGACACGTCTTACTCCAGCCCCAGTCAGCTTTTGATGCTGTCAAGCGCTCCCTGGCATCTCCCCCGCCCCTCCTCCCGGCGTTGTCTTCCCCGGGTTTCCATGGTGCGGCCTCTGGCGGTTTGCCTGCCACCAGCACCAAGTCCCCTTCCTTTGGCTGCTCCTTACCGTTGGTTCCCTGCGATTGCATGGCTGGCTCTCCCCTCTTCTGCCACTCTGCACTCTCCTTGGATGATTTCAGCCAAATCCGCAGATTCGCTCACAATGCCTGGATCTCTGCGGCCCCCCAAGCCACTCTCCGGACCCTGAGACCCATAGGATCCTCCCCTCTCCAGGGTCCATTCCACATAAATATCAGAGGCCAGAATCCAACTTCATTGTCACAAGAAAACCAGCTCCCTTCCAGGTGTCCCATCAAGGTGAACGACACCTCCCCTCCTCCATGGTGGCTCAAGTCAGATTAGGGCCTCGTCCTAAGGTCCCCCCTCTCCCTTGCTGTCACATCAAGCCAGTCACTGGGTCCTGTCTCTGTTACTTTTCCTTAACCAGCTCCAACAGCCTCCTCTGCTGCCCAGCTCTATTATCTATAGTGTAAGTCCTCATAGGACCTCTGCTGGCCCCTGACAGATATGTTCTCCTGTAGCTGGAATCAGAGGGGCAGTGACAGGCCTGGCACCCAAGCCTCCTGGCCCATGGTGGAATGGATGCCAAAGCCAGACAGGCTTGATTCAAAAACTCACTCCACTCCTTGCTGAACTGTATTAGCCCCTAGTTGCTGCTATAACAATTACCACCAAACGGCTTCAAACACCACATATTTATTATTCTATAGTGCTAGAAGGCAGAGTTCAAAATGGATTTATAGAATAAAATCAGGCTGTCAGTAGGGCCAGTCCTGACTGGAGGCTCTGGCTGAGAATCTGTGTCCTCACCTTTCCCAGCTTCCAGAAGCCGCTGCCTTCCTCCACTAGTGGTCCCTTCCTGCATTGTATAGCACCTACCCCTGCTTCCATTGTCACATCTCTTTCTCTGACCTTGCCCCTCCTGCATCTTTCTTGCAAGGACCCTCCAAAGTATATCAGGCCCACCCGGATCATTCAGGTAACATCCCCAAATCAAAGTCTTTCATCAATCTCACCCGAAAAGCCCCTTTTGCTATGAAAAGTAACATTCACAGGTTTTGAGAATTAGGATGTGGACGTATGGGGGCATCATTACTCATCTACCACATTAACTGGGATTCCTAATAGAGAACTTCTCTGAGATCCTGGCCCCTCTTTGGTGGAAGGGGGGTGATCATTCCCACCCTGTGGGGATATAGTGAAAAGCAATGGAAAAAGTGTGTTCAAGCACCTGAACAGAGTAGCTGCTCGACCAACACCTCCTGCCAGAAGCAAACTGATCCTGGCATGGTGGCCGGTGGGCATGGGTGGAGGCACCTAGGAGATGTTCCCGAGTGGCCTCTACCCCTTCCTCAGGGCTGCCCGAGGCAGGTTTTTCCATAGGTTCCAGGCTCCTCCTCCTGGTCTGCATCCGTGCTGCTAGGACCAGGGCAGAATCCACATGTCCTCCCTCTCACTTCCAAGTCTTGGACCTGTCCCCTAGAACCTGATGGGTTCATTTGTCTGCAGGCAGGAGGAGCCATGCTGGCCCAAATGCACCAGGCCACTCCGGCTCTCAGCTCTGGGCTCAAGGTACTTTGCCTGAAGATTTGGGGCAAAAGTAGAGGAAAAACATAAACAGTCTGTGAAAAAAAATGTGTTTTTCACTCTTATTTTGAAGGTACAGTACCTTTATCCATTTGGTAAGAACAATTTTTTTTATGAGTGAATATTTTAATTTTTAAATCATAACAGAATATTAAAAATTTATGAACTCGAAAATCTGTATGAAATGAATTATTTTCTTAAAAATATATATTACCAGGAAGAAGTAGGAAACCTAAATAGACTAATTAGCACAGAATAAATTTTTTTAAATGTGCCAGTGTTCTACGGTTCCAATGTGTTACTGATATTTTATCAAACAAGACTTTATGTACTCACTTACACTTAACCTGGCAGTATACTAATTTTTTTCTCATTTCTTTTTTAAATTAAAAATTATATATATATATTAAAGCATGTTTTGAAATATGTATTAATGTTAAACACATGTTTAAAGGACTGTACCTTCAGCAACATTGCTGTGGTTATTTTATGACATGGTCATCCCTCCTGACCAGATAAGGGAGTGAGCAAGGTCACACCTGAGATGTAGTGGAAGAAGCGGAATTTGAATCCCAGTTTCATCTCTCACAGGCTGGAGTGAACAACCAGAAAGCCATGTGCCTTAAGTGAAGTTGATCCTGCCCAGTTCCAGGACCAGGTAGACTGAGCATCACATCATTTCCAGCCCAGTAGGTAGTAGTTCCACCCGGAATGGAAGCATCCATGGGGCCAAGGGAGGTGGCTATGCTCTTGGATGAAGTTCTCCAAGTATCCAGAGATGGCCGGCAAGAGACCATCTCTCCTTTCCTGACAGAATCATGTCTGGACAGGTCTGATCACCAGCTAGCCCAAGACAACAGAGAGGTACTGGTCTGCATCAGTGCTGCAGGCCCTTACTGATATCCTTGAGCTGCAAAATCAACTACCTCAAAGTCTGCTATATTGTAGACTTCTAATTATATTAAAGAATGTCTCTTTTATGGCTGCAGTCAGTTTTCCAAGATTTGCCACTCAAAGCATCTGAATTGGTATGGTAGCTTGTGACCTTAAGTAAGCCACCTAACCTCTCTGAGCTTTTAATAATCCACCCCTGCATACTCTCAATGAGGATCAGGTGAAAAAGAACATACGACAACGTATTTCAAACCAACAATAGAGTGCGGGACAATTCAGGCTCTTGTTACTATTATTCTAGACTTTGGTAAATGTGCATTGGCTGAATTGGGCCTAACAATACTCTTTATATCATGAATTCCACTCTTATTAAATTCTACTCTGACAAAATTGAGACAGCTTCATATTCCTGGAGCCATGGTAGCACTAGGACAATGCATGGTTAGGTGCCCGCCCCCCCCTTCCCGTCCAACATCAAATGCATCCCTTCAAGGAAACAGAAGTGGCCCCTAGTTCATGTCATGAGGAAAGCGAAGCAGGAAGGAGACACAGAGGCATCTTCCAAGTCCCTGCTGGAAAATGTGAACCCAGAAATACCTGAGAAGCCTGAGTGTCCAAACCCCACTGTCCACCCTGTGGGTGCTGAGGCACCAAATAGTGCCTGGGCTGCCAGCTCCTTGGGGTGTCTCCTCTCCTGCAGCAAAAGGCAACTTGACTTCTGGGCTCTGCCCTTGCTCTTTCCTATCTGTGTGAACAAGCACAGCTGAGACCACCCGCCTCTCTGTTCCTCTGCAGTCAGACTCCCTCAGTGTGATCAGGCAGAGAGGGCCCTGGGCTTCCAGAGGCACAGGGATACCAGGGGGACATACCCTGCCTGGGGTGGCTCTGGTTCCGTGATTTGGGGCTGGTCCCTGAAAGATGGGGGGGCGTGGGATGCAGGGAGACCACAGCGAGAAAGGCTTTGCAGGAAAGGGGCCAGTAGGAGGGTAAATCATAGCCCCAGTCAACAGACACTGCTGTGTGCCACAGTCAATCCGTGACCATTGTTCCCTCCAGTCCCTAGTAGAAGTTAGAAAAATAAGGACACAGAGTGAGTTTTGAGCAAAGCTCATCCATTCAGCTTGAAGTTCTTATCTTTGATTGTTTGGGGAGTATTAAAATGACTTTCCTTTTATTAAATGATCAGTGGTAACTTCAAGAGTCGGGGTGCTCTTCATAATGTCTATTCTTCTGTCACTTTCAGGGCACCTGGGAGGATTTACCTTTCTGGTCCCCATCAAAGTTAGATCTGCTCAAGTGATTTATCTCCACCAAGTGAAAAGAATGTGTCACTTCAGGGCAAGAGTTCTGAGGGGTGGTGACTATCCAAAATTCCATTTTCCTCCTCAGAAGTCATGGAAACATGTCAAGGCAGACCTTGGTCAGCCTAGATTCCCAGTGACCATGACCTTGCCAGTACCACTGGGCACACAGTGGGAGTGAAAAATAAACTTTGATTGTATCAACCTAGGAAATTTGGAAAGTTATTTGTTCCTGTCACTCAGGAACTAACAGGCTAGGGATGTGTGTGTATGTGTGTGTGTGTGTGTCTTTATTTTGCAAAATACAATGTTGATGATAGTATGTTGTATTATTTTTTCAAATTGTGACATTTACTTGCTCCCAGAAACACAAGGTCCACCTTGGAGATTCTGCCACTGTAATTATCGAAATCTGGGAAGACGTCCAGTTTTATAAGGGAAGAGTTCCCAGGACAGGGGCCACGAGATGGGGCTCCTCAGTCCCATTTCAAATAGAGTCACACCTGTTTTATCCACATAATAAATAAACAAACACATTACCAGGTTTCTGCATAGGGTTCCAGCACAGGACAGGGTTTCCTGCCTAAAAAAGCAAAAGTTAAAACTTCTGTAGCAGAGACTAGACCAGGCCCTAGGGATACGGTGACAGACAGACCCCGATTGTGTTTCCATTTATGGACCTGCTGTCTGTGGTCTCCAGTTGTGTGGAGCTTGGGACAACAGACCAAAGACCAGTGATCAAATTAACTGAAGAACTGGGCAGTAGGGAAGCACCGTGTGGGTAAGACATGGGGCCTCCAGGGAGAGAATCAGGAGGAGCTTACTAGGTGGGGTGGCCCAGAAATCCTCTTCCCGCAAGGTCATGTTTAAGTTGTCATCTGAAGGATGGGGGTCGTCAGGCAGAAAGGCACGTGACCTGTCAAGAGGCTGGAGACCTAGGCACGGAGCCAAGTGTAGGGCTGAGAAGGAGAGAGAGGAATTGAGCGGCAGGGCTGGCAGGAGCCTGGTCAGGTAGGTCCTTGCCTTGCAGGCTGTCAGCGGTTGAGCAGAGGAGACCACTAGCCAGTGGAGCTGCCTGTCCATCTCCACTTAATAACCCCTTGAACTTGGTGCACTCAGAGTAGAAACCCTGGCATCCACCGGCTGGCCCTCACAGTCTGCTTCTCCCCTGCCTTCTCCATCTCGGAAATGGCAACTTCTCCCTTCAAACTACTCGGGCCTTAAACCTTGGACATCTCTATCCCTGGGCCTAATCCATCAGGGCTTCCTATGGGCTCTGTTTTCAAATTGTGTCCTGAATGGAACCACTTCTCACCTGAGGGTGAGGAGCCTAGCCCAAGGCACCAGCCATCTCTTACCTGGACTATTGCAGGAACCTCCTCACTGGTCACTCTGCTTCTCCACTTGACCTTGTGCTCCTCTCACGATGCAGTAGTCGAAGAAATCCTTCAAACACAAAAGTCAGTTCCATCCCAGATCTACAATGGACTCACAAGTCCATGCCATGACTTTCACATGCGTCCCCGTCTGGCTCCTCACCATCTCTCTGACCTCACCTGTCTCTCTTCCCTTCATCTCTCAGCTCCAACCCCACCAGCATCTCAGAGTTTTGGAGTGCACCAGGTGGCAGGGTTTCGTGGCATGCTCTGCACCTGCTCTTCCCCCGAGTCTTCTTTCCTTGGTTATTTGCTCCCCACTCCCCTTCACTTCCCCTTTCCTCCACGGCCGCATTGTTGGACTGTTGGACGGCCCATCCTTGGACACCCCTTTCATCTTTTCTGTCTTCACACCTGAACCATCACCTGACATAGAAGATACCTATTTTTTTTAGGCCATAGGTTGGCAAACTTTTTTCTACAAAGGGCCAGATGGTAAATATTTTAGACTTTGCAGGCCATACGGTCTCCATCACAACTACTCAACTCTGCCGTCGTAGTGCGCAAACAGCCATAAACAGTATGTAAATAAATGAACATGGCTGTGTTCCAATAAAACTTTATTTACAAAAACAGACAGCAAGCTGGTTTTGGCCTGTGGGCCATCCTGTCTACTGACCCCTGACAGTTGCTTCCTAAATGCAAGGTCCAGGAGAAGAAGAAGTTTGTATTTGGGGTTCAGTACCCTAGGTGGCAGCTATCAAAGCGACTGGCACATGGTAGGCAATCCATAAATGTTTACTAATTGATTGATTGGTTGATTGCTTGGTGAGCTCTTGAGAGACCCTGATTTTAGGGACCTGGCTGAGGAGTTTGCACTTTCTTCTTAAGAAAAGATTGAAGAGTCTTTGCCAGTTTTAACAATGTTCAAGACTGTTGATTGACAGCTCCTATCTGCAGTCTGCAATTCTCAGAATGGAGACATTTTGAGACAACTGACAGCCGCTTGCTCGGCTCACTGTTTACTCCTCTCAGAAGAGCACTGTATGATGCACATCACACATTGAGTTGAATGTGTTGTGATGCACCAGACTCCTGCCAACAAAAACACATTGAAATAAAATAATCAGCTCTGCAAAGGCCCAGGGATGGCACTCCAGACACACCCCCTTGGAAATGCAAGGGCCTGATGCCGTGGTCCAGGGGGCAAGATTGAGGAGTCACCATGTGCTGGGTGTGGAAAAGCAGAAGCCAAGGTGTGGTTAAATGAATGGCCAGAGAATTAAAGGGTGTGACCAGAGGGAGTGGGTGAAGCCAGATTAAAAAAAGATGTCTCTGTTCTTGTTCATTTTGCATTGCCATAAAAAAAAAAAAATAGCTGACACTTGGCATTTTATAAAGTAAAGAGGTGTAAAAAAAATAAAAATAAAAAAATAAAGAGGTGTGCCTGACTCACAGTTTTGGTGGCTAGAGAGTCCACATAGTATGGCACTGCTGTCCTGGCAAAAGCCCCTGACTGTCACAACGTGGCAGAAAAATGGGAAGGGTACCAACCAAGCACAGGGGTGGGCTCACTTTAAAACAACCTACTCTCTGGAGAATTAACTCTGTGAGACCAGCATTAATCTCTTCCGAGTGCAGTGCTTGCTCCTGACCTCATGAGCTATCACTAGACCCCCACCTCTTCAAGTTTCCACACCTCAACAGCACCACACTGGAGACCAAGGTTCCAGGGCATGGACCTCCAGAGGACAAACTCAAACCATATCCCAACCACGGCTCTCTCCTTTTGGGGGGAGGGTGGTGAGCTAGGGTGTGGGGGTAGCCGTGAGCAGGACTTGCTCCTGAATTCCCAAGAACTCAGCTGGAGAAGGATGTTTCTTTGGGGAGAGGGAAGCTGGATATGCAGGTGTGGACTCCGGACAGATTGGAGGTCCAAGCTGGAGAGCTGCCGCCCTCTGGGCAACAGGGAAACACGAAAGGTTTTAAGGACTCGGTTCTTACAGTTCATCTGCAGTAGGCTGAGAAACGGAAAGAATGAGCACAGAGATGCGAATGGAGGAAAGAGCGGGGGATCATGCGTGCAGAAGTCAGTGGTGAATCGCGAGAGCCCTGGGCAGCCCCAAAAGGGGTGTAAGCAAAGAGTGATCACACCTCTTTCCAGAGGAAGTGGGTGGAGGGGTTGGTTGCAGCAGGAGTGTTCAGTGCAAGGAGACTGCTGGGACGGGGACTTCTCAGAATGTCTCTTACACGTGGAGCCACACTGCCCTGATGCATTGACCTCCACGTCCACCTCCACACTACACTGAGGTCACCAAGTTGATACCATAGGTTCATTAGCCAAATCCCCCCCCCAACCCAGGGCCAATTCTCCATGAAGCCTTCCCTGAGGTCCCCACCTGGAAGGGACCTTTCCAACCTGGATCCTTCATGCCTCTTCACACACCTTTTATTTGTTTTTCTTAATTTATTTTTTTAAATTGTCAATGGACCTTTATTTTTATTTACTTATACGGGTTCTAAGAATCAAACCCAGTGTCTCACACATGCTAGGCAAGCGCTCTACCATGCGATGATGACCTTTCATCTTGGCACCAGACTGCCTGACTTTGAATCACACCTCTCCGACTCACCAGCTCAAAGGAATCTGAGCCTTTTGAGCACCAGGACTGGGTCCTAATTCATTGTTTCCATGGTGAGTGGTAAAATGCATTCACACGTAGTGTGTGATCAATGAATGTTTGTGAAATCATTGAATGGATCCATAGTTGACTCTCCATGTCTGTGGTTTCCACATTCAGGGATGTGACCAACCCAGGATCGCACATGTTCCATCATGACTGATGCATATGATGGGATTAGTCCTGCTATTGTTGATTCTACTGAACAGGTGGACTTTTTCTCTCCTCCTTATTTCCTAAACAACACAGAATAATAATTCAGAACAATACTGTTTTTACATAGCATTTCACCATAAGGTATTATAAGCAATCTAGAGAGGATTTGAAACATGAAGGAAGATGCATGTAGTTATTATATAAATACCTAATTTATATTAGGGACTTGAGCATTTGCAGTTTTGGGTATCTATGGGGGTCCTGGAACCAATCTCCCGTCTTTAGGACAACTGTAGTCCTTAAGACAGAATTGAACTGTGGTCCTGTAAACAAAATAGTATTTGTATACAAGGATACTTTGATTTTTAAAGGGGAAAACAAGCACTATGGGTAATTTCAGGATCCTAAGATTTTTAATAAACCTGAAGTGTATGTTCTCAAAACCTGAATCTGGGCCTTTATTTTCTCTTCTGCAAAATGAGGAATTTGGTTTGAATGGTTTTGAAGGTCCTACATAGTCCCAAAGTTCTATTGTTGTTGAGAATCACTAGATTCTCAAGAGACTTGTTTTTTAGTGACTACCCCATGAGGAATTTCCTAGAAAAATGAGTGGAAGAATTTTTTTTTTTAATTGAAGAAATACGTCCCAAGGACACTGAGTACCAGGACAGAGAGAAGATCTTATCGAATCTAGCAAAGGCTCCCGGTAGAGTTGGATCCTCTGCTTCTTTGCTTTAATTAACGACTTAAGTTGTCAAAAAGAGAAATTCTGTGAGAAGCACGTACAGCAGCCCCACCTACCCAGAAGACACCGAAACTTGACAACATGAATCCAACCTGTTCAGAATCCCCCAGGGAAATGGAGCAATGCAAAGCACCAGTGAAATAGTCCAAGTTCAGCGGGACAGACTTTGACCCTGACCAATCTGTGGTTTGGCACATTGGGCTATATCACAATGAGTCCTCCTGGGATCCAGCTGAGAGGTGAAGACTCCTTGGTTCCTAAAGATGCCTTGGGGCCATGGCAAAATGCAAGATCTAGACTAGATGGCCCATCTCCTCGGTCTCTCTCAGATCCCTCTCCAGCTCTTGCCACCATTTCCCTGTTTCCCTCGTGGGGCAAGTGCTCAATAAATATTTGTTGAATGAATGAATGTTGGGCACAGCTTCAAATCTGGCTTTGGGGGATGGTCATAGGAGACAGAAGAGGTTGTAGGCCTTGTCATCTCCAGGTCCAATGGTGGTGATCCCCTGAAGATTCACTTTCAGGTTAAAACAAGTTTTTGTGTGACAATTTTCAGACAAAGGCAGAGCAACCAACATGCACTCTACCTTCTTCTGCCTTGACCTCTCCATTGGCCTAGGCTCAGAGTAGAGACCTAAGGGCAGGGGCCATGACTCCGTAGCTCCACTATTGGTTCAGTCTGGGGGTCTGTCCTTCTCTGATACGGTGCTGGTGATATCAGGTCTCTGGCTTCCAGGGATAACAAAAGCCACGTGGCAGCCCAGGCTGATTCCTGTTGGGGTTCTGCCTCTCCCACACAAGCCCCACAGCACGTGATCTCCCCCGAAAGAGCCCAGTACTGGGTTCTGGGTGGAGAGAGGGAAGCTAGAGTCCCCCTCAACAGATGTCACTGTAATTAGATAACTCATTATATCAAGGAATAAGGAAAGGAGATTGACATGGATACAAATGTGAACATATTGATAGCTTTGCTGCATGTGAGTTTGTGCAATCTTGGAAACTGATTTCCTGGCCAAGGCTCAAGGGATGAGTCAGCGGTTGGAGCCTGGGGAGATTTTCCACAATGAAATTCTAGTCCCAGTAAAGTATCCTAAGAGCTTTCCACCCCATGAGACCATTCCCAGGGTGGCCACGGCTTGAAGCCAGTGTGGGCGAGCGCCTGGTGCACGGGGAGGTCCAGCAGGGAGCCAAGGCCTGGGGTGAAGACGGCAGGGGCGGCAGGAACACGCGGGGCTGCACAGGATGCGTGGGCAGCGGCTGTGGATCCACAACCGTCTATGGTGGCTGCCCAAGAGTCACCAGGAGCTAGCAGATGACAGGAAGGGGTTCCGCCACCCGAGTTAGGGGAGGTCGCCCCTGGTCCCTGGACTGGGATGGAGTGCCCACATGTTCTCATGTGACTGCTCGTTCAGCAGGGACACCCTTCATTCTGGTGATTCTTCCTGCGGCAGCCCGTGAGCATTTGACTACAGAATCCTTTCTGGCTCAAACGTTCTAAAAATGGGCCTGCTGAGAAAATGGAGAAAGAAAGCAGTTGAATTGATGTGGGGCACATGGCAGCTCCTTAGCTGAGCACTTCACTACCATCATTTTCCAACGACCCCTGACAGAGACCTAGGGGAAATGACTCAGAGAATCCTTTGTGCCTTCCCAAGATCCTGGAGCCTGCGGGCCCTTCCCCCTGTGGTCTCCTGGTGAGCAGCACTGAGCACTCTTCTCCTTCAGGGAGGCAAAACTGATAAACTGCCCAAGCTTGGATTTAAACCTCTAAACCATGAGCTAAATAAACCTTTTGTTTTTTTCTTTATAAGTAACTGTGTCGGGCACTTTGTTATAGTGATGGAAAGCTGACCAAATACACCAGCTTCTCCCCTCTGTGTTCCCTCAACCAGACATTCCACCTGGGCCTCTGATCCTTTCTCCTTTCTCTCTCCCCACCTCTACCCCAGCATCCAGCCCCCAGTGACCTCTTTTATTTTACAGAGAAAATAGAATCAACTGAGAGGGATCACTCTCCTCTGTCATGGAAAAGATGTCCCATCTCCCTGCTAAGGTCTTGTGTGGCTGGAATCCACCTCACCCTTGGAGGATCATGGACTTCCTTGACTGCATTTCTTGGAACTCAACTCTCCTCTGCTCTGCCTGGCCCAGCCCCACGAGGCTTTCCTCTGGGTAGTTTCAATAGCCCCCACCCCCTCTGTCCATTGGTCTTTCTGCCATGACTCTCTTTCCCTTTCCTGCCCATACATACACCTTCCACTGAACCTGCAGAAAGCCCCTCTGACTGCCTGGACTTGGCGTTCAGAGTTCTTGGTAAAAGTCCTGGAGAAGATCCTGTCTGGGGACCTGAGACCATAAGATACCACAATCCCACGTGGCTAAAGCAGGTAGGTGTTGAGAGCCACAGCCAAAGTGGCCCCAGCAAACTTCCAGCTGATTGGCTCACGGAGGCCCCAGCAAACTTCCAGCTGCCAACTGATTGGCTCCTCTGCAGTGATGCTCATTGGGCTGTTTCCCCCGCCCTTTCAGACCATGGGAGCTGCTCATTGGGGGGCTCTTTTGGCTCCGCCCACATGACCCAGCCAAACGGCCTCAAGAGTGGGAGGAGGTGGGGTTGAGAGGCTCAGCGGAAGCTGGTGGTGGCAGTTGGGGCTCTGAGGGAATTCCTGAAGAGCTCCTGGTGTGTTCTAAAAATAAAGTTTGCTTCTGCTTGACAAGTGGCTCGTGAATTGTGCCCAGCCAGACTGCGGCAGGTAGGCTTTGAACAGAAAGCCGAGCAACGCCCTCTTCCTCTTCTGCTCAGGAGTCCATACTGTGCGACAGGACTTTATGTATATTTTCCAAGAACTGATGGTTGCTTTTGCCTGGACAGTCCAGGCCCAGATAATAAATTACTCTCAATAAAGGTAGGGCTATGCCCAGTCAGTCCCATAGAATAAAAGAACTGGGGACCATTGCCTCTGAGGCAGCCTGAGGCACTGACACCCACTCCTGTTGCTGGTACTATTCCTCCTGCTGACAGGAAGGCCACTGGCTGGAAACAGGTGGCAGAGAGACCACACAGAGTCATCCTGTCTCTACCCTCCATTGGCGTCACTGGCACCAAACCCACTTGTTGGGGGGGAAGCAGTAACCCCTGTCTGCCTAGATATCCACCTCTTTCCATCTGGTCTTGAGGACCAAATGAGAGGCAGTGCTAGAACCCTCTGGCCCAGGCTTTGCTCAGACCTTGGGAGCCTGTGTTAGAGGGCCTGTTTGCAGCTGCAACTCCAGGACAATTCAGTTAGCTCTCAGTCACAGTAACCCCGACCTTCCATCCTTCCTCCAGCTTTCCCACCTACTCATTACATTCCAAGCCTTCCCATACATGCTTTTCTCTCTCCTGTTTCTCTGTGCCAAATCCAATGATGCAGCAAGGGCTCTTTCCAATTCCATCTCTCCAGGGCGCCTCTGGCCTCTCCCCTCCTGCACTGTCCTGTTATATGCTCTACTTTCTATTAAGAGGTATTGCTATGCTTGCCTGGTATCCCCTCCTGACAAGCCTGAGTCATGGAGCACATGCCCTGGGCCCCACACAATCTTGCTAACTGAACACGACTTGCTGTGGAAGGAGTATTTGTTTCCAGGCACGTGCTAGATAACTTACCTTGATTGTCTTTTTTTTTTTTAAGAGAGAGAAAGAGAGAGAGAGAATTTTAATATTTATTTTTTTAGTTTTCGGGGGACACAACATCTTTGTTTGTATGTGATGCTGAGGATCGAACCCAGGCTGCATGCATGCCAGGTGAGCGCGCTACCGCTTGAACCACATCCCCAGCCCCTTCATTGTCTTTTCAAATTTAACCTTTTGAAACCCTGGGTATATCATCCCATTTTTCAGATATTGAAACTGAGGCTCAGAGGGTTTAAATAACTTGCCTGGGATCACTCAGTCAGCCAGTGGCCGAGGAAGGATTCCAGTCATTTTTGTTTGCAAGCTCTTGCAGTGTGAGCATGGGGGTGGAAAGGATCCAGGTGCAAGATTGCTTAGGTGAATAAAAACTGCTTTCCCTAACAAAATTTTGTGCATCTTATATGCCTTTGAAAACTCTTTAGGTGGCCCTTGGAAGAAGGAAATCAAGGAGAGCAACACAGCTCCAGGAGGTGGGGAATCAGGAGTTTGGTTTTTCTCTGTTGGCCCTTCTCCCTGTCAGGGAGTTTGGTTGACAAGCATGGGAAGAGGAGGGGGAAGAAGAGAACTTCCAGGTGGGGGAGATGGCATGGGGTACCAAAGTGCAGACAGCTATGGAGACATGCACAGGTTTTGTCCATGTGAGACACCCCAGTAAAAATATAGATGGCCCTTGATTTCTGAAGGCAGACTTGTCCACATGACCTAATGAGGAGGGACTGGAGGTCACCTAATCTATCTAGGCTCTCTGCCCCTTAGTCTTGGCCACGTCCCCTCCTGTGAGCAGAGCAGGTGTTGCCATCTCTATTTCACGGGAAGAGGATTAGCGAGCTTCAAACACGTGTTTGTCTGCTCGGGTTGCTATGACAAAATGCCACAGACCGGGCGGCTTAGACAACAGACATTTATTTTTTCACAGTTCTGAAAGCTAAAAGTCCCAGATCAGGGTCTGGCAGGGTCAATTTCTGGGGAGGGCTCTCTTTCTGACTTGTGACAGCCACCTTCTCCCTGTGTCCTCACATGACAGGAAGAGAGAGATCCTGAGCCCTTTGGTGGCTCTTCTCATAAGGACACTAAATTAGAGTCCCACCCTATGTCCTCCTTTCATTTCACCTCCTCTTCTATTTGGAAATATCGAGGGTTAGGGATTCAATGTATGAATTTTGGTGAGACACAATTCAGACCTTGGCAAAACCCAAATCTCCTAACCCCAGGCAGCGTTCTTTCTCAGGGCCTTCTTGCATCTATCTGCCTGTTCTCCTGCAGGCTGGACCTCATCATTGAGTTCCAACCTGTCTGTCCGGGGTCTGAGCAAGGAGCTGAGATGCACCTCTGTGCTTTGGAACCCTATTCCTCCTGTCCCCATTCATGGCAGGTTCCCCACTGATCCTGAGTCCTGGGACTTATGCTTAACCAAGGGTCCAAGCACTGGAATGAGAGAAAACTGAGGCATCCCATTCACCATTCAAACCAGCTCCACTCAAAGGTGAGCTGCAGTGACAGAAATAGGAGCTCTGCTTTAGAGTGCAGGATGTGGGTTTGCCGTGCTCTTTAACCATGTCTAGCGTGCTCTGTTCAGTTTTGACCTCCTGTGTGTAACCTCTCGTGTTGACCAGGTGGCCAAGGGAGTGGGAATAATAACTAACGACAGTTAGTTAAAGGAACAGTGACTGTGGCAGAGATGCACAGCTCATCTCTAGAGGGCTGAATGTGGCTGAGGAAGTGAGGCAGGAAGCCCTCCTGGTGGGCCTGGGCTGGGGAGGGGAAGCTAGAAGGGGAGAAAGCTCTAGCAAAGGTGCCCGCCTTTTGTAAGAAGACCATTTCTGAGGCCCAGAACTTGCCACAGATGGAGCGGAACAGTGGTGATCTCCCTGTCTCTGGGTGTGTCCAAGCAGAGGCAGGATGGGCACGCGGCCAGCTGCTTCTCATGAAACTGTAGCCCACGGGGTTTTCATTGCAAAGATCCAATCTGCTATCTTATTTTGCATCTTCATTATTCAAAGAAACAGCACAGTCAGGACCTTTTTTAAACGTTCAAGAGGCCAAGGTAGCCAGTTGTAAATGTCCCAGAAACCAAAAAAAAAAAAAAAAAAAAAAAGCCCACATTAAGAAAATTTCCCTGCCATACACATCGCTCCTATTTTAAGCATTCTTACATCCTTAAACAGAGACTGTCATTTCTGGCTCCGACTTCAGAAACGATCACATACCCTTAGGGCTTGTAACCCACACTTGAGAAATCATTAGCTCCGACACCTAGCACCAGCTGAAAGCATTACCATATCTCACTTGAATCAACCAAACTAGCAAATATTTACCACGCACCTTGCCTGTGCGAGGAGGACCAGGATGGTAAGATCTGATCCCTGCCATCAAGGCAGCAAAAAGAGGGTGGAGGGAGAAGGGCAGGTTTGTGGACAGCTTGATCAGCATGTCACCTCTTCCAGCCCCTTTGCAAACCACTGCAGTCTTTTCTGTGCAGTTATTTCTTTGATGGTGCGGCCATTCCATGGAGCACGAGCTCCCCAGCCACAGTTGAGCTGGTTGGCTCGGACACGGTACTGATGCTGACAAAAGCTCACTTTACCACCACCCCCCAATCTGGTTGTACGTTGGCTGCAACTTTGGACAAGTTGTTTGCCTGGTTCTGCTCTTTTACTGCTCTCCGAAATATCTCATCTGAAAGTTGAATACGATGAGTCCTGATTATTGTGTGAATTTAAATTAGATAACATATGTAAAGCACTTCGCAGTGTGGCCTGAAATGGGAATGCGTAATAAATATCAGTTGCTGTTAATACTACTATTAAGAATAATATAGTAGGACTACTTTTATGGAGGAGCTGATTTCCAAAGTAAGTTCATAAGGCAAAAGTCATACATGAACCAGTATGATACTCCAAGATCCCATCTTACGTACCCCCTTCCCCATCCCCTCACACAGGATTGGCTCAGTTAATAACAGCTGGTGTTTAATGAGTGCTGATTACGTGGCAGGCACTGGTCACAGCCTTTGCCTGCATGACCTCATTCTATCTCGTTCCATCTCAATCCATATAGGAAGTGCTAGGACTTGACCTGCCTTACATATTAGAAAACTGAGGCACAGAAAGGTCAAATAACTTTCCCAAATAATGAAGGGCCTTGAATTCAGGCAGTTAACCAGTCAAGCTCCCAAACACACACCTTCAGCCACGGGGTCTACAGTCTCTCCTTCAGGAAATAGGGTGTGATTTTTCCCTACCATCCGGACAAATCCTGGGGTACCGTGGGTATTTGGTGACTGAAGAATGAATGAATTCTTGTTGGAGGAACTCCTGACTTTCCCAAGAGCCCACATCTTCATAAACTCACAGACAGGAGGGGGAATGGAGCTGGGGAGAGGCCATCACTGGATGTCTCCATTTCAGGAGTTTTGTTGCAGCTCTCAGCTGACCTTGGCCCATGTCTCCATTCTCAACCCTCCATGAGCCAGCTCACTCCAGCCCACACCACCCCCAACAAGACCTTCCTTCATTCCATGCATCTTGAGTCACCTTTAGAGCCCCCATGTCACATCCAAGCACTGGAACGAGAATGTAAAGGGTACAGGGAAGGGGATTTACAACCTTCTGTATGCTTTGGAGGGGCTCCAGTGATGCGGGGAGGTGCAGAGAGGGATTCCTGAGAGTCTATGGGTTCTCTCCAGGGATTTTGAAGCAACATGTTTTTATTTAAATGATAAAGTGATTAAATTTAGGATCTGTCTATTCTAGGGGTTGAAGCTGCTGCCTTTGGCCTGAAAGATCCTGAATACAAATCTTGGCAGCCACTTGGCAAAGGGTCTCCTTGCAGCCAGGTTCCAGGACAAGGTGAGAAGTTAAATGAGGCAAAGGCACGTCCCTGCTGACCTTGGCATCCCCCCTATCAAGTGGGTTCTGGCTTGTATTTACAGTTCAGTCCAAGGCTTCCTGAGGGAGGTGACCCTTGTGCCGCAGAGATTGTGGGGCTGACACGTACGTAACCACATCAGCACATTTTATTCGTTTGTGCAGTGCCTTCTGATTGACCTGTTTTCTCCAGGTCCTTGGTGCTAACAAAAACCACAGGGTAAGTCGCCATGTAGGTTTATATTTGTGCACAGGTGATCCTCGCTATTCACAGATTTGCAAATTCACCTACTCGTTAAGATTTGTCACCCCAACATCAATACTCGTAGCACTTTTGCAGTCATTTGCAGACAGTGACAGAGCAGTGAAAATTTTGAGTCACCCAAGACACACATTCTCAGCTGAGGTCAAACAAGGCGACAACACTGGCCTGACCTTCTTGCTTCAGCGCTCACACCATAAACAAGTATCGCTTTGTGGTCCATTTAGTACCACATTTTTCACATTTGGGAGCTTTTCTGTTGGTGAATTTCACTGTTCCAATGGTCCCCAGGCATAGTGTTGCGGTAAGCTCAAGGTGGCTGTGATGGCCTCGCAGGGGGAAATGCGTGTGTTCCATGAGCTTCCTTCAGGCATGGTGACAGTGGTATAGGCCTGGGTTCCCTGTCCATGAGTCAGCAGCCTTTGAGCAGGAAAACACTTAAGACAAGGCTGTGTTTTATGATTAACAAAAACATGGCCAGAGGCTGGAACCCAACCCTTGTATTTCCTCTCGGAAACATGGTTTAGTCTTTGCCAGGGCAGCCTTGCCAGGGAGGGCACAGAACACAGCTACTGCGAATAATGAGAACCTAGTTCAGAACTCGAGGCCCAGAGAGGTTAGAGAATTTGCCCACAAGGGCCGGGGTTGGCCCTTGAACTCAGACGGAGTCCCTGCTCTATCTACTCTTGCCCCCGCCTCTCAGGATTCACAGCCAAATGATGAGCCCAGTTGCCTGTGTGGTGTTGGGGTGAGGAGAACCTGCTCCAGGTGTTTTGAAGTCTCCTTGGAAATTCTGTTCTTTGTCTCCTCCCCACTGGGGTCCTTTCCCACCCCCTTTCTTTTTTCACTGGGGGGAGGGTACCAGGAATTGAACTGAGGGGCACTCAACCACTGAGCCACATCCCCAGCCCTATTTTGTATTTTAGAGACACAGTTTCACTGAGTTTCTTAGTGCCTCGCTTTTACTGAGGCTGGCTTTGAACTTGCGATCCTCGTGCCTCAGCCTCCTTAGCCCCTGCTGGGATTACAGGCGTGGGCCACCATACCTCGCTTCACCCCTTTTCATGGTTGCTTGCTTTTGTATGATCTGGAATCACTTTGCCATTGCATTGAAAGCCCTTCGGAGCAAATGGACCTGCAGGTACCTCTCATAGCAAAGTGCAAGCCTTTCCAAGGAAGGACCAGGGAAAGACTAGGCCACTCAGCCTGAGAATCAGTGCAGAAGGGTTGGTGAAAATTGCCCTACATTATTTTTACAGATGATTTAAACTCCAGAACAGGGCAGGTGGAAAAGAGGAACTAAAGGGAAATTTGAACTCTCCTGGACCACGGCCCCCTGGACAGCCTTCACAAATCCTAGAGATTCTCATCCTCCTGGTTGAAGAACAGTGGCCCTTCCTAAGCGTTTCCAAACAACCAGTGCTGTTTTGTGAGACTGGAGCTCCAACACATCCCTGTTCGCAGGGCCTGCCGTGCTCAGAGTGATGTGCTGCTTGATGTAGTTGACAGGCCTGGCAGAGGAGAGGCAGGAGGGAGGAGGAGGAGAGGGGGTTACAAGTGTCTGCGAGGCGGCATTCATACTCAGTATTTCCTTTCCTTTCAAGGATGGTGCACCAGCCAGTATTCTTGATACAAACAATAGAACCCACCTTAATTCATTTTAGTGGAAAGAGAGTTTATGGAAGAATTTTGGGTGATTCACAGAATCTCCAGGGCAGACAGAGCATCCCACTCAAAGGGGAAAAGTGGTCAGACCATGCAGTTAGATGACGCCATGGAAGATCAGCACAAGGACCTCAGGCTCTGACGCCCCCAACACCTCCTCTTCTCCTGGGGCCACAAGGAGATTCTGAGCAGCCCCCTGTCCTGCTCCACTCCTGAACCAAATTCATCCATGGGCACGTTTGATTGGTGGAACTCAGGTCACATGACTGGATGGTTGAAAACCACAGAAATTTATTCTTTCACATTTCTGGAGGCCAGAAGTCCAACTGAGGCCATCAACAGTGCCACCTTCCCTCTAAGGGAGAGTCCATTCCTTGCCTCTTCCAGATCCTTGTGGGCCGCTTTGGCTTGTAGCCATGTCCCTCCTATCCCTGCCTCCCTGATCATATTGTCCCCTCTCTGTGCTGAATCTCCCTCTGCCTCACTCTCCTGAGGACATCACCACTGGATTTAGGACTCACCAGATACTGCAGGATGACCTCATCATCTCCAGATCTCTTATCTACACATCTGCCAACGCCCTCTTTTCCAAATAAGATAACAATCACAGTGTTATGCTGGGGACCAGCTTATCAGCATTTGGTGGGTAATTTGGGGCCATTCAACTCACTGGATCTGACTACAGATTCAAATAATCTGTGGACCTATTTATACAAGGAGAGCTCCCAAAGCCAATCTAGACCAACAGGAGAGCATCCAAGATACATGCTGCTATTGTGTTGCTGATCGCTTCTCAAGGGCTGTGCTTCTTGGCAGGTCTGAGGACAGTGATTATCTAATCAGGTCTTTTCACAAGTGAGAATGAAAGCCCAGAGAAGTTGTTTAAGACCCCTCTCAAGTCACACAGCACCAACTTTGAGATCAGCCTTTGGTCTCTGGCAGGCATTCCTCAACCCCTCCGGCTGTGTACAGTTCCCGCTAGTCTCCTCCCAGGCTACAGAAGAACCCAGAGAGTCGGACAGCATCTTTCCTGACTTGCCCTTGATTGGGTTCCTTATGATCCTCCTTGAATTTAAGACAATGCCTCATCTCAAACCTGATGGATCCCCAAACAGAGACCAGATCAACTTGCTCACCTGTTGTATGACCTCAAGGAAATCATTGAACCTCTCTTGTTCTGTTTTCCCCATCTTTAATATGAAGGATTCAGCTCAGTGTGCTCTGAGGTGACTTTCAGTACAAAATTGCTAGGATTTGGTAATTCCAACCATCTGAGAATGTTTAATTTGGCCCTGGGCCACCCCAGGATGTTTGATAAAATCTGATCGTTTGGACAAGGCCCAGGAAAGGAATAGATCAGAGCCTGTGCTGGGTGTTGGGAGCCCACCTGTTGGGAGAGTATGTGTGTATGTGACAAGGAGGGGGAGGGGCTGGCTGCTCCGATGGTAGAGACAGAACTAGAAGGAATTAATCCAGCTCTTTTCAAACATGGAAACTGAGCCTCAGGGAGGGAACCGATTAGTCCAATTCACCCAAATACTGAAAGGCAGAACTGGAATGAGATTTAGCTTTTCTGACTTCTTTCTTAGGTTCTTTCCCCTACCCCAAAAATGACAAATAGACTTCCTTTTATGTGCTCTGACCAATTGGTAATAGTTACCTTGGGCACAGTCTTCTGGAAGGTTCCCAGGCCCTCCTGGGCTCAGTAGAAGAGTGCTGTGATTGATTAGCAATATCTGTCATGGACACAGGAGGGGAGAGCCATGGCCCCAGGGTCACCATCCCTGACGTACCAGGTTCACGACAGGTCAAAAGTGACAGTGGAGAACTTGAATCTCATTCTATTTAGAGAATCAGCTGGTGAAAGCAAAGTAGAAGACTACCTAACTAGTTCTGCAGAAGATTCTTGAAAGTGCCAAGCCCAAAATTCAGGAGTGGTGGTCAATGTATGCTTCCAGAGCTGGTCCGCACCTCTGGGCAGAGTTGTCTGAGTGAGGCTGGGAACAAATAGTACCGCAATCTGTGAAAGGGTGTGGGGGAGCCAGGGGGCAAGAGGTGGGGGAGATAAATTCCCAGAGACACAGAACAAGACAGCAACTGAGGTAGAAGCACTTGCACAACGTACACCCAGAAATTTTGTTGTATTTTGTTGCTGTTGATTTTGCTGTGACTGTAATATCACTGCCTAGACAGAAACACGGAAATTGATTTATAAAGAATTAAGGACAGGTACAAAGTCATATGTCAAAGTTATATGTAAAAACTATGTGAATGGGCCAATCTCCACGTGCCTACATTTAATTCTAGTTCATGAGAGTAATGGCTCTTTCATCCAGTCCTCATTGCAATCTTCTGAGATGTCTCTCTTACAGAGGGTTGAGGGACTTGTCCGACATCACGCCATTCATTGGTGGCAGAACTGGAATCGGAATCAAACTCATGATTTTGACACTTCCCTCTGATTAAAATCTGGACCCAACCAATCTTTAAGAATTCATGGGAGTTACTAGAAGTGACCCCGAAGTCCCAGCCTCTCTTAATAGGAAAGCAAATCCAGAAACTTCCTCTGGTTTTCATTTATTAGACTCAAAATCACCAAAGTTCTTTGCCTCTCCAGGAAAACTAAAGGACCTGCCACTTCAGAAGAAGCTCTGGGGTCTACGTACAAGCCGTCTTGCATCTTCCCCAAGCCCCTAACCTGAGCAGTCCAGGTTAAAGGGTATCAGCACTGCCACACATTCTTCTTTTTCCCAAATTAATCAAGAAGTAGGAATTTCTGACAAATGCCATCTGCTGATTTTTTCAGAGAGACAAGTTTTGGTGGTGTGACCAGCAGGTGCCTCAGCTTTTTCTAGCATGCAGTACCAAAACAGTCGCCATGGCAACCCTCGGAGGGCAGCCTTCCAAAGAGATGCATTGTGAGCACGGAAACTCTAGAGCAATTTCAAGCAAGAGGGAAGGAAGCTAGTGTTGGGTTTCCAATGGGGGTGAGCAGGCGCTTCTCCCCAGGCACCCAGGCCAGACCCCAGCTCAGCCACACCCTCCCCTGCCCCAAGGCTGGTGCTCCCTGAAAGAGAGGAGATTTGGGGGTTCCTGGTCTATACCAGGCAGAACAGGCAGCTCCTACATGTCTTTCAGAGCTCAAGTAGTATAGAGGGAGGATAATAGAGGTGTGGCACTAAGTTGGGTCCTGTCTGGTCCCTTGCTGAGAGAATGACCTTGGGCAATGACCCTGGTCTTTCTGAGTTTCAACTTCTCATTTGTGAAATGGTGAAGTCTTCTCAGGGAACATTGCAGATATGATATGATGCTCATGAAAGCTGTTGGGAAGGTGCTCACAGATGGCACCAAGCAAAAGAGCCGAGATTTGGGCATCAGGAAGCCTGGGTTCCTCACCAGACTCTGCTGCTTTTGAATCTAATGACCTTGGATGAGTCACAGAACTTGCCAGGCCTCTATCTCTCACCTTGCAGGGATGCTCTGTCCTGCCCCACAATGTGGTTGGGAAGGGTAACAGGGTACAACGCATGACCAGAGGCACCAACTCTGCACTTCCCTTCTTCTCCACTCTTCTTTGGGCTCCTGAGAGTTCTTAACCCTGGGCTCCTGGGATTCCAAGCTGCCCATGGTCTTAGAAACAGACACAAACATGGGATTTAACATTCAAGGATTTTAGTAGGGGAGACACCTGTGATTGAATAGGGGTGAGGCTTAGCAGGGCCAGGAGAGTGTCACTACTTGATGCAAGTCACACACGTGGATATGGGAGGGAGTGGGGGAGGCTGTGGAAGCCCCTGGACGGCCTGTAGTTTAGCAGGTTCTGCAAGGTCCTTGGGGGCTCCTCCAGCCACTGTCACCTGTCCAACAAGTTCCCTGTCTCTTGGAAGAAGGCCTGCTTTAGGATCCCTGTCACCCTCAGTTGCTGATTGACTTCGAGCATCCAAATAGAAGTGTGGCCTTGACACAAATATGGGTTCAAGCAGCAGGGCCTTAGTCTGCTGAGCACCTCCCACACCACACCCCATCTGCAAGGAATCTTCTCTCTCAGCCACCTCACTACCCCATCCTGACATCTTTCCCAGAGATATCCACCTTGGACACTTGGCTGCAAATCCACCTCTCCATTTCAGAAGCTTGTACCCCACATCCAGGGGCCTTACCCAGAACATCACAGAGACTCAGGTTCAGCGATACTTCAGTACTCCGACTCTCCGACAAGCAAGATTGCCAACACCTCAGTTAGATTAGAGAGCAAAGGTGCATGTGCTATGTCTCCGCCTGCATCTGAGTGCTCCCATGTGTAGGCATGTATGCTGTGGCAGTGGGTGTATTTGCATATGTTGGTAAACATTTACACTATGCATACATGTGTTGTGAAGTTATATGATGATGCCATTCCCATCATGCTAAAAATTTTACGCAGAGTACCTCTGATCTGTCTTTGAGGTAGATGAGTAGGTGGCTGTGTAGGTACAAGCATCTTTACAGCATGCCACTCACATGACAAAAGGCAGAGCCAAGGTTTGAACCAGGAGTATTTCCCCCTCAAAATCTGAAATCTTGCCAGTCATGCATGGTGGCACATGCCTGTGATCCCAGCAACTTGAGAGGCTGAAGCAAGAGGATCACAAGTTCAAGACCAGCCTCAGCCATTAGCGAGGCCCTAGACAACTTAGCAAGACCTTGTCTCAAAATTTTTAAAAAAAAATTAAAAAAAACTTTTTTTAAAGGGCTAGGAATGTGACTCAGTGGTTTAAGGGTCTCTGAGTTCAATCCCTTATACAAAAAAAAAAAAAAAAAAACCTGAACTCTGACCCTCCCTATCACACCTCACCCCACCTCCTCGTAAACATTTGCTACATGAAACCACATGTAAGTGCACATAAACAAAAGATAAGGTAGAGGAGGAAAGTCTACATGGAGAAATATAGATATAATTCTCTTAGTATATATTATCTAGAAAAAATATATTGCATCTTAATCATAAGAATTTCAGAATAATAGACTAGAGCACAAATTCTGGAGATTCTAAACAATATGAGGCTCTGATTCTGCTAGCCTAGTCCTGCAAGAGATTCCATTTCTTGTCCTTTCTCCAGATCCTTGCTTCCATGGCAAGTTCTTCAGCCAGCCTGTCAGAGGTGGTTTTGTCCTGGTTGGAAGGTGTTTTTAAAAATCTATCCCGAGACTTCAGTTTTCTGAATCAGTTATCTTTGCTCGCTTCCTGGCAACAGGAAATACTAGTCTGTAGAAATAGATTTAGCATCAGTCTCAATTGCTATTTATGAAGCACAGGTACTCTGCTTAAAATTCTCTGAAATGATCACATTGGATTTTGGCTCTCCTCAAAGTAATCCCCATTTTGTCAATGAAGAACTGAAACTCTGAGAGGCTAGGAGATTGACTCTGTTAGCAGGGAAACAGAGCAGGGGCTGGAGCTGGACTCTGCGAAACCTAAGCCTGGCTCTTTCCACTGTATTCACATGCCCTAGACAGAAGATACCATCTCCCCAGATGCTGGCTTTCCAGGCTGTCCATCGGTTCTGCTGGATCCTGGGAGCCTACAGGACCAGCCAAGCACAGGACAGGGTTTCTCAGGGCCAGGGCAGGTCGACTTACCTGGAAAAGCACCAGCCTGGCTATCGGCATATCCACTTTCTTCCCGTTTCCTCTCTCAGCCTCCCTCCTCGGTTCACAATGAGAGTCCAACTTCTGCCAGTCCTGACTGCCATCCAAACCGTTTTTCTTTTCAAGAATTTGAGGAAGAAAACCATCGTGTGCTAATAAGGGACCAGGTAATCAGAAGTGTCTGGAGATTTTGAGCTGTTAACCTAGAGAGGTTGCAAAAGTACTTTCTAGGACATCCTCAGGGGTGGAGTCCACAGAACCGGCATTTAGGCAGGTTCCTGAAGCTTGACCACAGTGGCATTGGAGGGTGGGTGAGGGCTGCAGCAGTGGCCTGATATTTAGAGAGCACTGTGCAGCTGGGGAGATGCAGTCAGCCCCACGTCCTCATTCAGACCTCACAGAGACCCTCTACAGTTGAGGAAAGTGTTCAGAGAGGTAAAGCAGTTTCCCCAATGGCGGACAGCTGGGGAGAGGCAGTGCTGAGACTTTCGCCCAGTTCTGACCCCATGACAGCATTTCGGGGGCGGGGGGGGGGGGGTGTCCAGGTTGTCCTCAGAGCTGTATCAGGGCAACAGAAGGGTCGGTGAAAAATAGTAGATAAACCTGAACACAGAGAGCAGCACCTGTCAATGGTAAGGAAGTTTTGGATGCAGCGAATGCCAGAGGCTGAGGGGACTTAAATAAAAGAACTTATTTCTCACTGCTCTGGAAGTAGGAAGCCCACCACCAGGATCCAGCTTGGCCAGGTTCTGGTGAGAGCCCTCTTCCTGGTTTGCTGTCTTCTTGCCAAGTCCTCACATGGTGGAGGACAGAGAAGACCAGCTCACCCCTGTCTCTTCTTAGAAGGACACTAATTCTGAGGGCTCCTCACACGTCACATAGTTAGCTCCCTAAGGCCTCATCTTCAAAAGCCATCACAGCGGGGATCAGGGTCTCAACATACGAATCTTAGGAAGACAGGCACTTTCAATCCATAGCAGAAGTCGAGCCCCGGAGGACCATCTCATTTAGGGTAATAAGCCAGGCACCATGAGAGGCACTGGGACACGTCCTGGAAAAGGCCCTGGAGTCCCTGCCCTGAGACAGCCAGAGTTCAACAGGGGAGACTCTGTCACAGCAATAGGTATTCTGGCAGCGGGACACATGGGCTCTGTTGGGGAGCATGGGAGGCCCACACCCAGACAAGGTACTAGGTCTCTTGATTCATTTTCCAAGTCTACAAAAGTGACTTAGGATATGGAGTAGGAGTAAAAATAAAGATGACTGTGGGAGGGGAGATCCAGGAAGGCTTCTCAGAAGAGGTGGGCAGCCTTTTCAGGCCTTGAAAGGTGGGTAGGATTTTGATGTGCAGCCTCAAAGTGAAGCATTGAGCCTAAGAGTATAGCATGGTCCCTGCAACCAGTCACTCCTGTCCAGTGCCTATGGGGACATAGCATGGGACAGGTAGCAGGAGATGAAGCTGGGAAAACAGGTGGGGGTCAGTCTGGGCCTCAGTTGGTATGGCTTTTTTCCCATTGGCAAAGGGGAGCTGTCACCAGCATTTGGAGTGGGCAGCCGCACTCTTGGCCCTGCATTTTAGAAAGGTCATTTGCAGGGCAGTTTGGATGATGCTGGAGGGAGGCTGGAAGGTCCGATTCCGTCTTGAGTGGTGGGGTAGGTGAAAGATGAGGGCATCAGTAGGTGGTTCTGCAGCAAGAGATAAATCATCGAGGTGTTCACCAGTTGGGCTTGAGGAGGCAGCACCTGAGCACAAGCCCATTGTGTCTGGGAAGAAGTTCACAGGTTTGCCTTAGATCCAATGGACAAGTCCAAGGCTAAGAATGAGCCAGATGGCAGAAACAGGACAACCCACGGGGTTCAGTGGGAGCAAGGGTTGGGGTGGGGACAGAGCTGGGGGTGAGGGCATTGCTAGAGATGGGAAGGGTCGGTGTGATGGAGGGGTGTGTGTGTGTGTGTGTGTGTTGTGTGTGTGTGTGTTGCTAACATGTGGACATGTGATATGTGCATAGCGCATGCAGGATAGGGAAGAGGCCTGGCCTGGGACAGAGGGTGATGGATCCTGAGGACAACTCCCAAGGCACTGGATGGGAGACACACATCCAGGAGCCAGTCTTAGCCTCCACATGGGCAGTCAGCCCTGACCATCAATGTCAAGAGAAGAAAGAAAACAAGTATCACTGTTTTTTGTTTTGGTTCCCCCGCCCCCCACCCCCTGTCCATATTTTATTCTGGAGGCTTGTGCTCTCAGCAGCCTCCAGGGGTCCAACTCAGGAGCCCGCCCCACACCCCTCATGGCCACCTAGCACCTGATACTGGAGACAGATTTAACAAGAAAAAAAAGTCTTTTTTTTTTTTTTAAAGATCTAAACCAAGTTCCTTTCTGGCATTTTCTACAGATTTAGGGATTTTGTTCCCTGCACTCAGGACAGAGAAAACTGAAGCTTCTCTGTGGTCTGATCTTTCCAGGGGCTCCTAGGAAACTTCCCCCAGGGTCCAGGAGCAGCGGCCCACTGCACAGTGGACACAGCCTGATGACACCCCCCGGGGAAGGCAAGCCCAGATCTTTCTCAGCCCAGCATTCCTTCTTCCTTTCTTCCTTCACCGACTTGGCCTGAGTTTTCTGCCCAGCCGAGCTCTGAGAGCCTTTCACAGTGGTCGGGCCGCCAGTTCCCCCCACCAGGGCTGGGCTGGCTGACCCCTGTCCTGCAGGGGGTACTGTCCCTAGGCCAGGCCTGCTGCCCCCTCCCCAGCCCTGCCGCCCCCTCCCCAGCCCTGCCCTGCCCTGCCCTCCCCTCTGCTGGCTGCTGACCCACGCATCCTATAATAAGCCTCTGTTACTTGGAGCTGGGGCGGCTCCGTAGTAAGCCGAAACCGCTACTATATTTACACCCTTTCCACATTTAGACAAAGGCTATTTTTAACAGAAGGTCTATTTGTGGGGGTTGCCCACGTCACACTCTGTTCACATGCATCTCACCATCCCAGCCTGTTATTCTGATTTCATACTTGAGCGGGGTCTCTCTCCTCCGCTCTTCGCCTCCCTCCTGCTCGCCATTGTTTTTCTTTCATTTTTCTTTCTTGCCTTCTCCAATTTCCTTCCTTTCTTTTCCCCAAAGGAAATCAGATTGAGGGCTTTGGCAGGCTGGGTCGCCAGAGTCCTTCTGGGAACACCCGGGTGCCTGTCCTCACGGAGCAGCAGCCAGTGTGGCTACGCACTAGACCTGGGGCTGTTTTCCGTGCCTACTGGGGGGCCAGGCGCAGACTCCCACTCCTGCTGCCTGGAAGGCTCTATCCTGCCAGCAAGCTGGGCCTGAGCAGGCTGCTGCGAAGCTCCAGCCAGGCCGGCCCCAGGCATTCTAGTTCTCTGCCTATACCCACGCGTGTTCAGGGGATGGTGGCAGCGTGGTCACAGGAAAATAAGCCCATGGGGTAGTATTCGTCAAGAGCCCCTTTTCAGCTTGGAGGTGAATTTTTTTGGATTTGCCTAAGATGACAGAGGTTCCTTTGTTCTGATTGACTCCATCTCCTTTACCCTCCAGCTGCATGATCCACTTATAGGAAAGGGGGACATTAGCGGAGTCAGCATGCATTCAGGGCTAGCAATGGTCAAGTGCTGTTAAGCACTGTGGAGACCGGAACCCCAGCAATGGTGCCAAGCGGTGGACCTGTGTGCACCCAGGTCCAGGTGGGTACAGGGAGGACCACAGTGGCCAGTGATTAGAGTAAGTGGCTGTGCTGGTCCCAAATTTTGTACCTTCCCCCTTTGCCCCTCTCCAGCTCTCTACAGATTGCAGCGTTTGCATCGACGCCATCTCTACTCTTCTCTCCCCTCGTTCTGCTCCTCTCCCTGCTCCCACCCCAACAGGAAGGGACCTCTCCCACCTCAGAAACCCATCAGCGCTTCTGCGACCTACTTCCTCAGACTCTGAGCACTGACTGATCTGAGATACAGTCACACCAGGACCCAGAAAGGACTCCAGAAAGGCCTGGCACAGATGCTAACGTGTCCCAGAGAAGCTCCCTGTTGTTAAATCCTGTTTTATTCCTCCAACAATCCAGCTGGAATGGTGGCTTCAGAGTAAAACGTTTTTATTTCATTTCTTAGAGCAAAGTGTATGCAAGTGTGTACCTGCAGCAGACTGTCATAAAAACAGAGTGCAGTGTCAATCACAGGACTTCCTGTCCTCCTTAGCCCCACTTCCAGAGGTGTCCGAAAACCTGGAAACCAAATGCTCCCTGAGTGTTCATGTTGCACACTTTAAATTGCTGATTGGGGCTCAGATATTTCCTGGAGACGCTGATATGAGACTACTATCTGCTTGGTGTCCTGGAGTCCAGAGCCCAGCAGCTGTAACATGAGGGCAAGCAACAATCCTTTTATTTAATTTTAATTTCTTCTTCCCTAAAATGAAAAGTAATGCCACCTTGCCTGCTCCCCCCTCCACAGTTTGCAGAGAGTGAAATGAGAGAATGTTGGGGAAAGCTGCTTGGAAAGCCGCAGCAAGCCTATGAGCCGCTGGTGCTGATGTGGATATGAAGGAGGGCTCAGAAAGGCAGAGCGACACACAAGGTCACACAGCAACGAAGTGGTTAAAATGAAGACATAATAGCCTTGGCTCCCTTAGCAATGCTGGGCCGAGTTCAGCCCAGAAATGGGGACACAGATTTGGGATAAGGCCCATGCTCTCCCCAACTGACCCATGCCCATGCTCTCCCCAACTGCACCTTTGTCCCAGTGGCTTCTCAGGCTTCTCAGCAGTGTGGGTGTCCTGCCTCGGCCAGAGCCGAAATCCCAGAGCAGTGAAAAAGGAGCCAGTGTCATGGGGCTTCTGGTTTCAGGATATACTGGAAAGGTGAGAAGGAAGCTTGTCTTCCCGTGGATCCGGGCCAGACCCGGGTGGCGGGGGCTCCCCCACCAGGAGCTGGGATGTTCCCCAGGTGCCTGGGCATCCCCAGGTCAGTAGGGCCGCCAGGACTTCTCCAAAGCATTTGCTTCCGTCAGAAAATAAATCATTTAGCCTTTTGCAGGGACCAGATGTTTTGTCTGCACAGGCAACACCTGCCCTAGAATCCGCACCCTGGCAAGGCCTTGTGGTACCCCGGCTTAGGGGCCAGTTTGTAGAAAAGGAATTAATGTCCCATGTAACTGCTTCTTGGAGGACTTGACGAGAAGACCTCTACACCTAGACCTTCAGGACCTTGACCTCCACACCTTGACCTCCATGTTTCCCACCAGGACCACCCCCACCTCTCCATTCCGACCCCTTGTCAAATGCCCATCTATTTTCAAAGCCAGGTTCAGACATCACTGCCTGTGTGAAATCTTCCTGGTCCTCTTCTCAGCCAGGAATAATCCAGCCTCCTTCTCTGGGCTCTCAGGGGCTCCTTGTGAACACTGAGCCTTCCAGACTGGTGTGTGCTGGAGACTCCCTGAGGGGAGGAACCCTGTGCTCAGCCCACAGCAAGGAGAGGCAGGCCTGACTCTGGGACAGGCTTCAGGCTTAGGTCTCACCCCTTCTCCTGGGGCACAGCAGTGCCTCTGGGCTGCAGTGGCAGAGACAGTGCAGTAGATGCTGAGCCACCCCAAGATGGAGCCAGTCACCTTAGAAGATAGTTATCTTTCCATCATTGGAAGGAGAGGAAGAGGGAAGGAAGAGGTTTATCTACCTGCTGGGGGCAGATAACCCTCATCCATGTCTCCTTAAATCAAAATGGGCATGTTCTGACAGAGGCTGGGTGACAGCATGGGAAGTGTGCCAGCCTCTGAGAGGTCCCTCCCAGACCTGAGAGTCAAATCTTTAAAACAACTGACATCCCACATTGATAAGCCCAGTGGCCACTCTGGTGACCAGGAATTTGGCAAATGATTCCAAAACAATGTGGTAAGCCCCACCCCTAAACTTTCCACAGCTCTGCCCACTTGCAGAGCAAACAGATGGTCCCAGGGAGAACTGAGTGGGGAGGACTCACTCACAGGCACTAAAGTCCTCCTGAACTCGAGTCCTCCCCGACGAGAGGCACAGCCAGGCCTCTCTCTTGTCACACAGTGCACCTTCCTCTCATCTCATCCACCTGACCAGGGCTGAAATGTGCTCTGCCTGCAGCCCACAGCTGTCTGATTGAAGGAACTTTCTGTCTTACAGCTGTCAAAGCACACCCCAGAGTCCTTGATGCACATAAAACATCATTATGGAACTCTTGCTCACAAAGACAAAATCACAAGGCTAGGAGGGACGGCGGGGCCCCTCATCCACCTGAGCAGATCTGCAAGTCTCCAGAGCCTCCGCCACACCCTCCCTGTGCAGAGAGCCCCCTGGCCCTCCTCACCCTGCCAGGGTTGAACTTCTCAGTTGTCAGAAGGCGCCCCCCTCTCAGGTGTCCTCTGACTTCCTGTGGCTTCCTCTCATCAGTCCTGGCTTTTTCAGTGACAGCACAGAAGAGGCCGGTCTTGCTGGGAGGTGGTATGCAGAGGTGCAGGAAGGCATGGAGGGTACCAAGAGAGCAGTCAGGAGAGGTGAGAACTTTAGAGAGAATTGCCAAGGACACGCACCATTTAAAGGGCCTGTCATCTACCTGCTTAGAATTCCCCATCATGCTCTATCAAGTGTTGTTTAAGTGATCACCCCTTGGCTCTCTGGGAAATGTGTTCATCCCAAATCAAGTACTCTCTTAGCTGCAGGACACCAGGGTATCGTGTCACCTCTTGTGCTGACAATCAGGGAGGGAGGGGACCCAAACTATGCCACAGGGAATCTTTCGAAAGGAAAGAAAGGGTGTGGATGGTAAAGGAGATGCCTCTGGAAATCTTTCCTGGGAAAGGAGTATTGGATTTAGGATAAGAGAGTAAGCCATCAGAGTGGCCAAAAGCGGTGAGAAGTCCCTGTCACCAAAGGTGTCCTAGCGGGGGGGGGGGGGGGGGGGGGGGGGGGCAGTTGAAGCAATTCAAACACCAGGTAGAAGCTGGACCTGATGGGTTTTTACTCCTGAGAGTCTCTGAGTTTTCTTTTGCATGTGCACCTCACCACCACCAACACACACACACACACACACACACACACACACACAGGAGCACCAGCGTAGTAGGGTGTGCATCTCTTGCTTGCTTCAGCTTTGCTCGTCCTGAGATTTTCCCATCACCGACTTGGTTGGGAGCAAGAAATAAAAGCCTTTTCTCTCTCCTTGGGAGGAGTGCAGCAGATTGCCTGGATCCGCCTCGCACTGCCCTGGCGCTGGTCTCAGCACCAAACGCTTCCTTCTGCGCAGTCTGTTCCCGTTTTGACAATGCAGAGGGGAGAGCTGGAGGCAGAGCACAGCCAAGAGTACTGGGAGCGGCAGGGCGGGGCTTCGCCTTGGACAGGAGGGATCCCATTTGCATTTGCTTGGAAGGGAGCAGAGTTTGACTGGGCTGAGCAGCTCCCCTCAAGCATCTTTCAAAGAGGAAGTGTTGCCTACAGCAGCCATTCCCGGGCTTTCTCCAGGCAGAGGCTAAAAGGTTTTCATGGTAGGTGTCCCCCACAACTTTCTAACATGCTGGAAATTAATTAAAATAATAGTTTAATCTTTCTCTAAGAGATGAGTTATTCTCTGCTGCTGAGGATGGAGTACTGGGCCCTTTGCTTTATTAAGACCCAGATTTTTTTTTCATACCAGGGAATGAACCCAGAAATGCTTAACTACTGAGCCACATCCCCAGCCCTTTTTATGCTGAATTTTGAGACAGGGTCTCACTAAGTTGCTTGGGGCCTTGCTAAGTTGCTGAGGCTGGTTTTGAACTTGGAATTTTCCTGCTTTAGCCTCCTGAGCCGCTGGGTTTATAGGTGAACACCACCATGTTTTTTGACTAGAACATTATACATCCTGGGCCAGCCATTAGCAATTCATGAACCGATATCATTCAATAGGACCGACTGAGCATCCGTTCCGTACAGGGCCATGTACCAGGCTCTGGGATCCAGGGCTTGCCCTCAAAAAACTCTAGTCCAGTGGGAGGGAGTGTCACAAGAGAAAACTTAAAATCCATGCAGCCATGGCTCCAGAAGTAGGCTGCAAGCTTACCCCAGCTACCTGGGAGCATCAGAGGTAGCAGTTTCAAGAAAGGGATGCTTGGGATGCATTTTCAAGGATGAGCAGGATTTTACAAAGCAGGAATGGAGTTGTGGGGTGGGGGTCTGTGTATGAAAAGGTCTGAGGAAGATAAGGCTTGGTTTATTTAGAAGACCATTTTGATGACCAGAGCTACCAAGCAGGCAATAAAGTGCAAAGAATGAGTCTAAAGGAATGGTTTTATCCAGGGGTTATTTTGTTCCCTGAGGATACTTTATTGTCACAAAGGAAGGTACAGCAGCAGAGCTATTGGCATCTCATGGATAGAAGCCAGGAACACTGCTGAACACCCTGCACTGCTCAAGGCAGCCCCTCTAAGGGAGAAAGCTCTGGTCCCTGGGTCAGCAGTGTTGAGGGAGGGAAACCCTGAGCACCTTAGAACGCTGACAGGATCCCTGGCCTCCACCCACTAGATCCTCCTAAAGGAGGAGAGCTCAGAGCTTTCTGCAGATCACATCGGAGAGGGCATTCGGGGAGGGACAAGGGGAGCCATGGTTTTCATGCCCTGGGGCTTTCCTTCCACCCACCCCGCCTTCAGCCAGCTTCCCCAGTCTTCTGTACACACTTGAAAAACCTGCAGCCAATATCTTCCTCCAAATTGTCAATAAAAATGTTACACTCAAAAATTTGAGTGGCAAACAATGCCTTTGATTCATATAACATTCTGCGATGATAGGCCATTTGCATCCCACGATCTCATTTTACAAAAGAGGCCAATGAAAGTCAAAGATGTTCTGCAATCTAGGAATTATTTAACTGTAACATACTCAACTTCCATCTCTTCTCTTAGCCTGGGCCCTGAGTCCTCCGAGGACCCATCCATCTGGCTACAGGAGATGCTGGGAGTATCCTCCATCCTGAAAGAACTCCTTTCCAATTTCTTCAATTAGTCATATTTGTGTGAGGGGCTAGGGGCAAGGTCTCTGGCCTCTCTCTGACCCAAGATGTGATACTTACATACCCCACTGACCACAGGGGACCTCTCACTCCCTGAGGCTGTTGGTCAGAGGCCCTCCCATGGCTGGCATGATAGGAACAGCTGCTGGGCTCATGTTCTCTGGCCAGGAGGTATTACTGACCCTGTGATTTGGCCTCCTTCCAAAGTGAGATGGGCACAGAGGCCTGTTGAGAAGCTGTTCCCGTTGACTAGGCATGTCTGACCACTAATCACCCCATGGAAGACAGCACTAGTCAGCTGAGGGATGGGCTCTTTCCAAGAAGAGCCCCAAAATACTGCTGATCTGCAATGTCATAGTTCTCAGGAACAACGTGAACAGACCATGCCAGGTCACACCCCAGAGAAACAGCCTTGTAATCAACACTGGTTGTTCTAACAGTTTGTTCAAGGCTTGTGTATCTGTGGGTGAGAAGTTTATAACATGGACAGTCCTTGATCCCAGTGGCTCATTGGGAACTGATTTCCTATATTCACAAAGCTATTCAATGTCAGCTCCCCAGTCACTCAGGAAAATGAACACCTCCCACTCCCTTCATCTCCCACAGTCCATTAATTATGAACACAAGGAAAAGAACCAAAGGCAATGAATCTTCATCAAATAATAAAATTCTGCTTGGTATCATCTGCTGGATGACCCACCTGTGTCATCCAGCATATCTCAGAGATTTGTCCCTCTCATCAAACCTCTTAGCCACCCCCTGCAGGGTCTCAGGGTGGCTCCAGTACACTGCCTCTTTGTGTCTCGTGCTCCCATGGCCTGGCAACTCTCTCCTGCCACCATGGTTCCATCCTGATCCAATAATATTGCTTCCTTTCCTGCAGGTTCTGCCACATTGCCCAGCTAGCAGCTATGGACCACCCCTGGCCCGTGGCTGAAGTTGAATAAGAGCAAAGACAGAGGAAGGAGGTGGCTAGTGCAGGTGAGAGGTGGCAGTGGCTTGGAATGGAGCATTGATTACAAAGAAGGGAAAGAATAGAGCTGAGCTTGTGTCGGAAGAGCTGTCCAAGGGGAATCCAGCACTGAGTGGTGGGAGGGACAGGAGAGGGGTCCTCTCCCTCCTCAGGACCTTTAAACAGTGAAAAGGATGGCATGAGCTTGGATCTGTGCTATGAGCCCAGTTCCAGGGAGTCAGCATCTCTTTCTTGGGGTGCAGGTCTCTAGCACCCATTTCTCCACAAGGCAGGTGTTTTGCACTTTCAGAGAGGTGCTCTCCAGGAATACCTGGCTCCCCTCGCTTTGTGCTATTCATCACCCCAACCTGCTGAGCATGACTCTCACCTGCTCAGGAGGGCAGGAGGGGGTAGTGAGCTCATAGCACAAGAGTTGACCCAGGGTAGGGGCTCTGCATCAAACCCTGGGACACTGTGACAGTGCAGCCAACACAGTGTCAAGTGGCTGCTCTGTGTGATGGGGTTTCTAAAAATACTCCCAGTCCTACTGCTCATGCAGCACCAGCCTGGCCCTCCTGAGTGCCAGGCAGACACACAGGCATGGACAGCCTGCTCCCTCCTCATTGTCCCCACAGCCCCCCTGTGGTACATGTCACCATCTATTCTCAACCTGATGATTCCATGAGCCACCTGCCTGCTCTTTCTTCTGCACATAGATCATAAGGTGGTTACTGGGAAACTCAAGGGCTGTTAGGAGACCACACCACAATCAAGGCCAATTCTCTCCTCCATCCCTCACTCATTTGCTTGGACACTCAACGTCCACCCAACATACTTTTAAGGGCCATTTCCAGTACCTTTGCTAGGCCAGGGCTATGGTAGATGCCACAGATTGGCCAAGTGAAGCCAAACACAGAAGTATGTACTGAACAAATTATGCCATGGTCAAGAACACTCAAATCTAGTCAGTGATGATAGAAATCAGAACCCTGGTTACTTCTTGGGGATGGATTATAGCTGGTGGCTGAGAAAAGACAGGATGAATTTGGAGGGGGCCTGGAAATGCTCTATATCTGATCCAAGTGATGGTCTTAGGATATGATAATATGTAAAAAATTCCTGAGCAGTATGACATTAAGAATTTATCCTTTCTTATGTGTATGTTATACCACAACTCTTTTTTTTAAATTTATGTGGAGTATGATTCTGATTTTACTTTTTAGAGCTATAGACACATCCGTGACTCAAGAATAGGTGAGAAAACTGTGTATCGATACTTCAGCAGTGCTTCTCCCTGATTGGTGAGATTATGGTGAATTTTTAATTTCCTTCTTTATACTTTTCTGGGTTTCCCAATTATTCTACACTGAATATATCTTGCTTATATAATGAGATTAAATATGCTAAATGCTATTTTTAAACATATAAAAAGTGAGAGCCCTTGAGATGGAGCACTGGGCCAGCACGAGGCAGGTGGCTCTCTTCCCAGAGGGGCAGAGCCTGCTCACGAGCTTTTGTCCTCTTGGTCAGCAAAGACACCAGCTGAGGAGTCCTGTCCAGGTCTGTAGGGTTTCAGTGCTGCTAAATAAAGCTCCTGGCTCGCTGGGGCCTGTGAGGTAGGGCTGTTGGAGGAACCCTTGGGCTTTCCTCTCATTCCTGAAGGGACAGAGGCTCCAGGACTTTCAGGGACCTGCCAAGCCTGTCCTCACAGCCACTAGAACCGGCCTGACTCTGAGCCTCCTGCAATGCCAAGCCAGTAGGCACATGATCCTGAGCCGCGGCCTGCCTCAGGACTGTCCCAGAGAGGCAGGACAATTTTAGGATCCCCCACCACCTCCCTTTGATAAGAAGAACCAGGGTGTGCACCTGGGGGCCAGACTGAGGTCAAGTGAGCTAATGGTGGATGTATTAAAAAAGAAAATCCAGCCCAGGGAATCCTAAGGAAGGAATAAAAGGGAAAACAGAGGAATTGCTCTGGACCTCGTTTTCCTCTCTGGGAAATGGGGCTGCTGTGAGGTTAGCATATGAATGAACATAAGGGAAGGGCTTGGTCTCCTGTCCTGTTTTGATGACATCTGAGATGAGACTGGTGGCAAGGTTGATCCAGACCACTCCAATAGTTGCTCTGGAGCCCTCTGCTCCAATCCTGGTGTCCTTTTCTCTTGGCTGCCATGGCCTGCACATGGCAAAGGCTGGGATAGACTTTTTTGTGTGCCCGAAGCCCAGTTTCTGTATTAGCAAAGCCACTGCCATCATGTGATGAATATCGGCTTGTGATTCATGACTATATTTTATATTTCCATCCTGGATACTAAAATCACTTCCCTCTCTCCTCCCACCTCCCTCTCCTGTCTCCAACATGTAGGCTCCCCCAGAGGAGTCATGTGACAGCTTCTCAGATAGAGCCAAGGAATGAGCCCTGGGCCAGCTCTGCCCTGTGACACACACACAGCCTCCAGCAGTCACATGGTCTCCAGCTGCCACCCCCGCCCTCCTCCCCAGGCTGGTACCCACTCCCTGGCAGGCTTTCTGAGCTGACTTGTCCCTCCTGGCTGCAGCTTGGCAGAGAGTGGAAGTGAGAGACACAGAGTACAGGGCCAACAGGCTTGGACCACACTGGTCCCAGCTGACGTCAGGGTGGAAGCTCATCCAGGAGTCTCCCCACCAGGAATTAGGTGCCTTGGCCTGACACAGAGGTGGATGGATCACTGGAAGCTGCTTCCCCTTGGCCAGAACCAGGCAGCGCCCCCATGAGCAGGGAGCGTGAGTCCCAGGTGCTGAAAGAGGCTGCGCAGACAGCCAAGGGCACCATCCAGTGTGTCTCGGGGAAAGGCTACAAGCCGGGTGCTGCCAGGCCTCGGGGACAGGGAAGAGGGCAAATACTTGACGGGCCATCTGTGTGCACACTCAAGGGAAGAATGCCACAAAACCCCACCTCTAGCCCAATGGTTCTCAATGAGAAGCCACTTTGAAACCTGGGGGACCTCTGGCAATAATTGGAGACATTTTTGGTTGTCAAAACTGGGGAGAAGGTAGGCTGCTGTTGTCATCCAATGGGTAGAAGCCAGGGGGCTGCTGCTGGACATGCCACAATACACAGGACCCCCACCCCCAACACATGCCCCAAAGTATCATCTGGACCAGATACCCATAGTGTTGCTGTCAAGGATCGCTGGTCTGGAGAGAAGATAGCCTTTCTGGGGAAATTTAAGAAGAGCTCTGTGAATGAACCCACCAGAGTTGAGCTGTGACTGTCACTCCCAGGCCTAGAACCCTTGGGCACCTTCCCAGTGCCCTCAAATGGAGCCCAACCCCCTGGACACATGTATCAAGATTTTCTTCTCTGGCTTACCCTGGCTTACCCTCAGCCTCACATTTTGCTGGGGTTTGGTCACAATAAACCATGTCCCTAATACCCCCAGACCTTTGCCCATAAGGAAAGGAGTCCATTCCCTGTCTGGAATGCTCTCCGCCCACCTCCATCTAGTAAATACTCACCCATGCACCTGAGTCCAGCTGCGGCCTTTCGTCTCCTGAGAAGCCTTCCCTCATTCCCACCCTACCCGCCTCCCCATTCTTGGCACAGCATGCAGCCCATCCTAGGATCTCACACAGGACAGGTGCTGAGAAAGCGGACTGAGTGACTGTCTCTGCTACCAGACATCTGGGTCCATCTCCTCAGTTCTTAAGGGGACCGTGAGCAAAGGAACTTCCTTCTTGGCTCTTCCTGAGCATGCAGATCTGGCCTCAATGGACCAGAAAGAATCTTGAGGGACCAGCCAAATAGGGATCTGAAAGCAAACCTGTAAGAGACCACATGGGAGATGGCAAAGCCAATTCAGAGGGAGTAAAATGGCACACTTTGGAAAATGCACACTTTGCCTGGGGTGGGCAAGTGACATCCAGGATTGGGACTGCTACCAAATGTGTGCAGTGCTTGTTATGCAGGTGGAGAAATTCAGTGGTTTACATTTGCCAGCAAGGTCAATTACTTTTCCTCAAATCAGCTTCATGAATGAAGTAAGACAATGAGATGTTCCTACAGGTTCAAGAACAGGAAGGGATTGCCCCCCAATTGCCAAGGACTGCATGCCAGCCCTTTCCCTCTTTGGGTTACACCATTCTGAATCAGCCAGAACAAGATGGATCAACTCATTCCTGCACCATTGGTTTTTATTTCCCTGAGCAATCCCCCAAAAGATGATGAAAAAGAACAATTCTCCACTACCATTTCTTGTGGGCCCAGTTATTCACAGAATCTGTTTTGTCTCTGTCTTTTTACAACTTTATTGGCATATAATTGCCCTACAATAAACTGCACATATTAGAGTATAAGGTTGGATTAGGGTTGACATATATCTTCCCACAAAACCATCCCCATCGGGCTGGGTTCAGTGGTCGAGCGCTTACCTAGCAGGTATGAGGCATTGGGTTCCATCCTCAGCACCACATAAATATAAATAAATAAAGATATTGTGTCCATCTACAACTAAAATATATATATATATATATATTTTAAAAACCATCCTATAATTAAGACAATGAACGCAACCAACACCCTTAAGTGACATCCAATCCTGGATGTCACTTGCCTAAGAATTGCCTTGCGCTCATTTATTATCCATCTCCCTTGCCAACCCCCCTTCATGGTCCTCACAGGCAACCTGGCCTGCTTTCCATTGCTATTGACCCACTTGCGTTTTTTAGAACTTTACATAAATGTAACCATATAGTAGGTGTTCATTGTTGTCTGACTTCTTTCACTCAGCCCAATTATCTCCAGGTTCAAGTATGTTGTTACCTGTATCAAAAATTCATTCCTTTGTATTGCTGAGCACTATTCTGTAGCAGGGTTGCAAATTTGTTTATCCATTCACCTGCTGATGGGCTTTGGGTCAATGCCAGTTTGGAGCTATTCCAAATAAAGCTGTCATGAACACTTATATACGATTCTTTTTATGGACATGTTTTCTTTTTCTTGAATAAATATCTAGGAGGAATGGCTGGGTTGTATGTTTATGGATAGTCTCTTCTGAAGAGACTATCACACTTTCCCAAAGGGTGCCATTTTACAGTTCTACCAGTAGTGTCTGGGAATTCTAGTTCCTTCACGTGCTCACCAACACTGGGTATGGTTGGTCTTCCTAGTTGTAGCCATCTTAGTGTATGCTTCTTTATCATGCATATAGCTTCATTGGTGAAATGTCTGTTCAAGGAGTTTTTAAATAATGGGGGTTTTTTAATACATCAGACATAGTAAAGCCTATAATTATGAAGGTGGTCTTTGGAATCCATCAGATTCCTGTTTTATTTCCTGGCTCAGCCACTTATTATACAATTTAGGATGAGTAGCTTACCCTTTCTGAACCTCATATTTCTCTTGTATAAAATGAAGATAATAGAATCTAATAAGGTGGAGTAATAATCAGATATTTAATTTTTTAAAAATATTTGACTCAAGGCCTAGCATACAGATCTTTTTAAAAATATCTCTTTTAGTTGTAGATGGACAAAATACCTTTATATTTTGTATTTGTTTTTATATGGTACCTGTGGATCTTAATAAATATTATTAACAATTTTTTTTTTTGGTACCAGGGATTGAACTCAAGGGCACTTAACTATGGAGCCACATCCCCAGCCCTTTTTACTTTTTATTTTGAGACAGGGTCTCATTAAGTTGCATAGGTCCTTGCTAAGCTGCTGACGCTGGCTTTGAACTTGCACTCCTCCTGCCTCAGTCTCCCAAGCTGCTCTCAAGTGCACCACCACCTATGATATTAATTATAATATCCTCCACTAGTCTAATTTGAAATGAAACAATCAAGACCTGTGGCACTAAACTAAATAAAAACTAAACTCTATGAGAATTAAATGGTGCTTCATGTCCAGTACAGGAGGGTAGATATACATTGTGTTTAATCCTTAAGTATGTGACAAATAAAATTTAAGTCAATTATGTCAGAGCTAAAAGAGTCCTTAGACATATCTAAACCAACCCATGCCTTAGCCCAGGGTAGTTATTGCCTTAGGCAATAAGTACACTGCTAGGACTTAACCAGGGTGGTGCAAATTTGAATGGTCAGGGAGCATGACAAGGAAGATCTGCAGGTTATTTTGCAAGTCACCACTATGCAAAAGGGTCTTGTAATACAGATTGTCCAGTACCTAGAAATTTGCAGAGAGAATACCTTCTTCATAGCAGCCCAAGAAAGAAACAGCAGAGGACACCTGTCTGACAGCTTCCTTCCTACGACCCGGAACCCCTCGTGGAAAGCAATCTTTCCTTCACTGCTGGGTGTGCTGTTTGGCGCCATGGCAGCCATTCTGGAGAACATATTCTATGCTCTGCAGCTGCTGCATTTTTTTCTAAGCCCAGAAGTCAACAGGCAGGAGAGTGCAGGTGGGACGCCAAGCAAGGGAGAGAGAGAAGGTGCATGAGATAATGTCCTGTCTTAGCCTGGGAGCCCAGAACAGATCCTGAGTCAAAAGATTAAGTGCAAGAGGTTTGGAGGGGCGAGATTCTAGGAAGAACTGGTAAGGGAACAGGCAGAGGAGTCAGGGACTCCAAGGTGGAGTGATGAAGTTACTATTGTGGACATCGGGGGCTCAGGCCTACTAGGAGACAACAAGAAACACATCTGGAGATTTCCTCCACATTAACCTATATCTCTCCCAACAATAGGAGGAGAGTTGCCAGTAGTAGGGCACCTCTGGAATGGCCTGGAATGGTGAGTGCCATATGCCTTCTTGCCCTTAAAGGACCAAAGAGTAAGTATTCTAATTAAGGGCCCATGTGACTTCTTTGGCAGCTCATTGACTCTGCTGCTACAACTCAGTCACAGGTGGTACTTATAGAACTGTACTGGGGCAGAGCTGTGACCCAGTACAATTTCATTTATAAAAACAAGAAGCTAACCTGTACCCCATTTTGCAGATGGAGAAACTAAGACTGTGTGGAGAAAGGTAGCTGGTCATGTGACCAGCCAAGAGCATGTCTCCTTATTTTCTGACCAATATTTTTCCACTCTATTTAGCTACCTCTTTATTGGGGGTTTTGTGGGGGCTTTGAAGGAACTGGCAGCCAGTCCTCTTCCAGGAAGTATCTGTGTAACCTGTAATTCTTAAACAGCAGCCGTGTGTTTCCTGTTGGTGGCTAGAGAGGCACTAGGGACTGAAGCCTCAAAGTCTCCAAGAATGGCTCAGAGCAGCTTCCTCTGCAAGCGTCACCATCACCGAGCGAGGCTGCTTTGGAAGCCTCCCCCGTGCCAGGCCCTCTTCCATCAGCCGCTGCCTTGGCTGCCTTGGCAGAGTACCTCTCAGCAGCGGCCACAAAGCACAGAGTGAAAAAGCAGTTAGAGCTTTGGATCCTGTAAAAAATCTAAAAATATCCAGGAATGTGTGCACATATGTGGCCCTTCTGTGATCAAAACATCTGGGGAGAAGATCAAATGCTCCTGCTTTAATTTGCCTAAAATTCTGTGAGGACTTTGGAAGGAAAAGAAGTTGAAAGTCATTGACTTTTCTGGGGGAGGGGGGTGAGGACGTCACAAATTTTTGGATTTCATTTTTTTTTAAGACAAAGTAAGTTATGTTTATGCGGATTCCTCCCCTGGGGTGAGTCCTGGACCTCAACTTCCTCTGGATTCTGGAGATTGTTTCTCATAACGGGGGTGGAAAGTTCATTGGCTACAGGCTTGAATTCCTGATTTGGAAACTTTGAGGGAAAAAGAAAAAAAAAAAAAAAGGAAGTTAAAACGCCAAGTTCTTCAATCAAAACATTAGGAGTGGTGATAATGTGACAAATCCTGTAATGTCAGATTTGAAGCAGGGCCTGTGTAAACCAGGCATTTGTCAGATGGGGAAACTGAGGCCCAGAAGGAGCACTTGCCTGGTGTCACTCAGTGGGTAGAAGAGGCAGGGCTGACACATACGCCCAGGCCATGGGGGGAAAGAGTCGGAGCAGTCTTCATTCCGGCTCTGCCACTTGAAAGCCAAAGACCTTAAAAGAGCATGCTACAGGGATACTGCCACATCGATGTTCATAGCAGCACAATTCACAATAGCTAGACTGTGGAACCAACCCAGATGCCCTTCAATAGATGAATGGATAAAAAAAAAAAATGTGGCATCTATACACAATGGAGTACTATGCAGCAATAAAAAATGACAAAATCATAGAATTTTCAGGGAAATGGATGGCACTAGAGCAGATTATGCTTAGTGAAGCTAGCCAATCCCTAAAAAACAAATACCAAATGTCTTCTTTGATATAATGAGAGCAACTATGAACAGAGCAGGGAGGAAGAGTAGGAAGAAAAGAGTAACATTAAACAGAGACATGAGATGGGAGGGAAAGGGAGAGAAAAGGGAAATTGCATGGAAATGAAGGGAGACCCTCATTGCTATACAAAATTACATATAAGAGGTTGTGAGGGGAATGGGAAAATAAACAAGGAGAGAAATGAATTACAGTAGATGGGGTAGAGAGAGAAGATGGGAGGGGAGGGGAGGGAGGATAGTAGGGGATAGGAAAGGTAGCAGAATACAACAATTACTAATAGGGCATTATGTAAAATTGTGGATGTGTAACCGACGTGATTCTGCAATCTGCATTTGGGGTAAAATTGGGGGTTCATAACCCACTTCAATCTAATGTATGAAATATGATATGTCAAGAGCCTTGTAATGTTGTGAACAACCAAAAAAAAAAAAAAAAAAAAAAAAAAAAGACCTTTCTGTACTATGAGATGTCAGTGGTTCATTTTGACTGTCAGAAGCCAGGCTCAGAACCTCTGGATCTTATGCAGCTACTTGTTGTGGACCAACAGGGTCCTCGAAGGCTGAAAGAAAGGCATATAGAGGCCCACCTTCTGTATTACTAATCATGGCCCCAAACCTTCGCAGAGTTCTCTAGTAATCTGGACTGGCTGATGTGTGGATTCAAGCTCCCAGCTGGACTCCTTGGCCAGAGCAGGTTAACTGGCCTACAGGGTACCTTTTCCTGAAGGTAGGCCCTCAGTCTGGGGCAGGGAAAGCAAGGCACTCCCTAAAGCTTAGTCTCCCTGAGTGAGCCACTCATTCATGCTTTTTCACCTGTGTCATTTAGGGTCCCACTGGCCTTGTGAGGGCACACAGAGGCTTCTTAGTTTACTCCTGGACGCCAAAATTTTTCAACCTGCCCCTCTTCGTGAAGTTCTGCTCCAGGCAGGAACTTGAGTTGATCTCCACCACAGGCGCCAACTACAGCGCCCTCTAGAGGTTGGTCTTTCACCTCTCTCCAGGTACTCCAATGGCTCGGGGCCAGGCCTGATGGGGGGATAGCCATCACCTGCAAGAGACAAAATCCCAAATTATCAGGACAGTCCTAGTAATAGGGTGGCAACTCTGCTTCTCTTCCTTTCCACTGTCGCCACTTTAACCCAATGGGCACATTGAAATGGAGGTCCACTTACCCAAAGTTTTCATGAATGCCTCTTTCATGTGCCCCCCACCCCCATCAATCTACACTCTGCTAAAGTTACGTTCTCTCCTATCGACCATGTGGCCAACAAACTAAAGACTACATCATGGACATTCAGGAGCAACAAACCATGACTGCAGCTGAGACATCCCAAACGGGCTACCACCCTTCCACATTAGCATTGTGGATCTCCTTCTGTTTTAATTGGTTCATAGAAATACTAAACAAACAGACCTTCTTTGCCATGGAGGAAAAAAAATCTCAAATTATGTCAAAATCTCCTTTTGTCCCTTGTTTCTTCTTATCCCATTCGATCCCAGATGTGCTGCGGGAGTCTGGTTGAAAAAATGGGTCTCTTCTTCATGATCTAAAGACCGGGGCATCCTCCACTGCACCTCTCCAGGTGGACCCGTCCGGCACCAGCCCGCTCCTGCTTTTCCAAACTGCCAAAGAGTCAACAAGACAAATGACTGTGCCACGACTCACTTGCAGCATCTGGAAAACATAAACTAATGTCAAAATCAAATGCCAACTGCACTGCCAGCTTCCAGGAGATAATGACCTAGAATTGAATGAGATTCAGACTCCTCCTCAGAGCTCAGCTCTGGGGATTATGAGCATCCAAATGGCAGGGACCAGCTTCATCTTATCTCCATCTCTAGGGCTGTCCTGGTTTATGTATGGGTTGGTCACTTGTTATAAGCATTTTGTTTAAAGGACCCCAGGACACTTTTTATTTGAAAAGTGGAGAAATGGGACCATGGAGCTCCTTGGTCTGCTTCTGTTCTAGATATGAGTCACAAGGGGAAAAGTGAAGTCACACAGATCCCCAGATGTGTTGAGATTTCTATATTCTGTAGGCATGGGACTGATGGCAGGAAGTTCTTAGAGATACTGTTGACAGGTGTTTTCACATCCCAGATTGCTCAGCAAAGACTTCCTGTCTGGCATAGCATTCAGGGTATTTGCTACTATTCTGGCATGCACAATGTGTAACTCTGTCTGGTGAACTTGTTTGTACAAAGGGGCCAAGCATCCTTCTAGATGGAAGTTAGAACAGGTGAGACGATGTGGCTTAATAAGCATGTCAACCATGAGGGAAATGGCCTGAGCTGCCCATTCATTGATTACAGGTCTAAACACAAAGGAAGAAGCAAGGATTGAAGAAGACACCTCTGGAAGAATCATACAAGACTTTTCTGATACTTTTTATTTTTCTGGCCAAAGGATAACAGCCACATCCCTAAGTTAAGGCGAGAAGATCAAACTATGGGGGCATGTTGGCCGCCGGGGAGGATAGCTAGCACACCTTCCCACATCCTCAACTGGCCAACAGGAGACTTCTGATGTGGACCACAGGCACCACTCTACTGGGTGCTAAGACAATGACAGTGAAAGGATCTCAAACGCCCCAGTTCCAATCATCTAATATAGATGCTTAGGGCATCATGTTGAGAAAGAGTCTAGGTTTGGCAAGGATGAAAGCCATCATTGATTTGGGATGTAGGCCAAGGTTCAGGAGCACAGAGCATCTGCAGGCATCTCAGCCATCGACCCTTTCTGTGCCAGCAGAGAGCTTCTAAGAGGAGGAACAAAAAGCTTTAAGACCTTTACTTTCACACGCATGCCCTACTGGATCCTTTTTCCTTTTGGGGACTGACTCTAGTTGGCTAAGAAGGGCCTGGGGCTGCCCAAACTTACGAGACCCCCCTCTTCCACCATTAATTTGATAAAGGTGGGAGAGTGGAGCCTGCTGTGCTAGATCTTAGGAAAAGGCTCTTTCCATTTGATCCTCTTTCCCTTGGGAATGTCCTTCTTTAGTTTGGCTCATGGGAATGAGGGCTCTTACTATGAGATAGGATGGCTTTTAGCATAGTCTATCCAGAGGCACAAAACTAGACCTTTCTTTCTGTTCAGAAAGAGTCTCACTTATCTCACTAGGGTGGGAAGAGATGGTGCCAAAGCTTTCTCTGTAGAAATAAACATTTTCCTTCTGACTAGCTCTGTCCATCTGTACCTTGCTAGCTGGACTGGTGCCAGGCAAGGTGGAAAGCTGATCAAGGACTCATGGATTTCAGGTCTCAGAAAAACATCTTGCCATCTTGGCACTATCACCAACAAAATATATATTTTCTGGAAACGTAAATATTAAAGACAGTGTATAGGGCTGGGGATGTGGCTCAAGCGGTAGCGCGCTCGCCTGGCATGCGTGCGGCCCGGGTTCGATCCTTAGCACCACATACCAACAAAGATGTTGTGTCCGCCGAGAACTAAGAAAAAAATAAATAAATATTAAAATTCTCTCTCTCTCTCTCTCTCTCTCTCTCTCTCTCTCTCTCTCTCTGTCCCCCTCTCTCTCACTCTCTCTTAAAAAAAAAAAAAAGACAATGTATATAAAGTACCTAGGACTCAGGTCACTGTTTGCAGATAGCCATTACTATTATAATTACAATAATGTACAGTGTCCTTTGAAGGCCAGATTTTTCCTCATTCTGTTTGATTTTTTGGCCAAAGCAACAGGCACTGTGGTGAACAGAAAATAATTCTCTTAAGAAAATACTTGGACAACAGCAGGCAGCACGAATCTCCTCTAATGACCCATTAGTAAGAAATTCAATACAGATTCCATCCTATGCCTCATTGTTCAAATGAATGTGCTGAACGTAATGGAAAGTTTGATGTCAGTCACATTGCTTCTTAGGATTTGTACCTTGTGAGGTTTTCATTATGTCTTTCTTTAAAAAAAATAAAATAAAAAATCTTCTGGAGGCCCAAGGTGAAGTTCCCCAGGTAATGCCTGCTCACTGGTGTGCTAGTGTAAGATGTGCACAGACTCCAGAGGCAGTGTGTTCAGCCATGGGGAAACCTGGAGACCCTTTGACAAGCTGTCTGCAGGATGGCTAGAAGCCGGACAGTGCACATGTTAGTGTGAGTGTGTGTGCATGTATGTGTGAGTGTGTTGGCTCCTTCCATGAAAATGGTCACAATGCCATCAAAATGGGGCCATGGATGAGACAGCTCTTGGGAGGGAACGGGTTTTGATCATTAAGAACAATGTAAAGATAGGATTTGTTTTAATGAGTTATAAGGTTTCTACATCCCTTGTTATCGGGAAAGAAAAAGGCTCTGTGTGTGTGAACTTCTAAGACATGTCATCATAGATCCTGAAGGCTCTGTTCTCCAAGGACAAGTTGAGTGGATAAGAAAGCTAAGGGTGCTGATCAAGCCGTGACCGAGTAAATAAATGTTGAACCAAAGACATTAAAAGGCCTCTGCTTTTACAGGTAGAACTCAGACACCAAAGGCCCAAAGATATGTATGATGTCATGAGATAAAGTCATTGAGGCTTCTGATAATCGATGAAGAAATTTGGAAGTCTACAGTGTGAGCACAAATAGGCACTGTGCTAGTTCAAGGGTGACCTAAATGAGCTAAAGGTTGTACAGTCTCAAAGTCCCCTGTAGCAGAAGTCATGAGCTTGAAAAGTGACAGGAAAAATGGTATTTGGCCAGTGGAAACAGGTAAGCCCTAAATTCTGCAGTGGCCCAACCACTTTCTTCCTCATGAGGAGTCCAAAGAGATTAGACATGTCTCAAAGTGTCAAAATAAGACACTATTAGCTGAGGCTTCAGTACTAAAATCTATTGTAGAATTCTAATAAACTAAGCTAGATCATATGGAGGATGTATTCTTCTAATCAGAATAAACCCTATGTGTCATAAAACATTTTCTGTTGCTATAACAAAAATGTCTATGGCTGGGTATTTTATAAAGAAAAAGAAGATTATTTAGCTCAGTTCTAGAAGTCCCAAAGTGTTTCCCTAGCCCTCAGACTTTAATGTTACACTGGGGACCAAGCTTCAACATGAGTTTTGGTGGGAATAAACCGTGTTCAAATTATAGCAGTATAAATAGTTAATGCTTCACACTACCCGTGGGGCAGATGTGCCTGGGCTGCTAGTGTTCCCACTCTGACTCCACCCCTCATCTGGCTCCCCCAGTTACTATCAAGAGGCCAAGAGTGTCTTAGAAAAAACTAAAGACAGGAAGGTTTTAAGTCAGAGGGAGGAAGAACTTTCTAGTGGCAAAGCTCCCCGTGGTGGAAGGCTGCTCCACAGATCCTGAGCGCTCTCTCTGACGGGACCACTTCAGAGGAAATGCCATGAAAGAGTTCACATCCTCAAAAGAGGATAAACCTGTAAGGTCCTTTTCTGTCTTAAAAAGTTATGATTCTGAGTCACCCTTACGCCTCCAAGATTCAATTTCCTGGCCTTTTCACCCCTGAAGCCCTTTCCTGACTTGTGATAAAGATAGACCCTTAATAATGGCACCGCATATTCTGGTGCGTTGTAGGTGAAGACAGCTGAGTGAATTAAAACATGGCGCATGTCCTATTCACACTGATGCTTCCCTCCAAGGAAAACCATGGCCTTGTCTGGTGAGGGGAAACTGCCGGAGAAAGTGGAACAGTGGCCCTACGTCGTCAAGATGGGAGATAAGTATGTGGTGGTAAATATTTTAAAGAATAAACATGCCTATCTGTATAAGTCTCTCATTCGGCTTAATGCTCTACCAACTCATGCTTTCCTCCCCAGAAATTGTATGCTGCACATGGTATGGAATCTGCTCTCCCAGCCAGCTTTAGGAGATGCCAAATATTTAATGACACCCCACCTCGAAACAATAAATACATTTGAGTCAGTCTTAGACTCCTGGGGAAAGGGATGCTGAAATTTTGATGAAAAGGATTAATAAATTATAACCAGGCTATTAAGATGTGAATCACTAAAGACTCCTGACACTCTTTCCCTTTCTCTAATTAGAATCAGGAAACAGATAAACAGACTCACCTCCCCGTGCTCAGAATTCTGCCCCCGCCTTGCTGAGGCCGCTGTGTTGGTCTCCTTCGTGGACTTTCATTTAGGCGTTGAGATGGTTTTCACCGATCAGCAATAAGGTTCTGACAGTCAATTTAGAGACATTGCTCTGGTTTTCTAAACCAGATGTTATGACTGTATTGATGAGATGCCAATCACCCAGCTGGGGAGGAGGGAGGTCCAATTTGTGGGCCATGGGTAATCTTCCCAGTCAAAGTGCTCCTGATGATGGATTCCAGGGCACTTTGAGCTGTACGATAAGACTCAAGCTTTGTGGAAGAAAACCCAAAGACTGTCTGCCTCATCTCTTCTTTCTGTGTTAGCAGAAACTAAGACCAAAGGAGAGAAGACCACTTCCCAAAGTCATGCAAACTTTGGTAGAAAAACTCCCTCAAGAACCTGGGTCTCCTGACCCTTTGGACCACTGTCCTTTCTACATCTGTATCTACACCTAACATGAGGACCCAAATCCAAATCTTGGTACTTCCCTGTCCAATGGCAAGACCAATGAAATACAGGCATCAAAGGACAGATACTAGAGTCAGAAGATGAAACCAATACCTCACTGTAGGTAAAACGCCAACGGATCCTCCTTCTGGATACTACCTGGGAAGATGTGAAGTCATCCTCATTTAGCTTGGGCGCAGAAACTGACTCCCTTACTCATCTCTGTATCCCAGAGCCTGGAACAAAGCCAGTAGAGAAGTGCCACAAGGGCAGGGGAGTGAAGGGGGGCAGAAATGGCTTAAATGAATGAATCATGAATTAATCTCATTTCAGAACTCGTTTGGGTTTTGAGTGCACAGTAACTCCAAGCCAAGCATGTGCAATAGTGACTCAAAGCAAAGAATGTAAAAAAAAAAAAAAAAAAAAAAAAAAAAAAAAAAAAAAAAAGCACTTTCCTCCAAGTATTTCATGGGTTTCTCTTCAAGACAATCTTCAATAAATATTTGCTCAGATTTACTACATGCTAAGTGCTAGGTAAAGAGAAACAGAACACAGCCCTTATCATTGTGGCCTCCGGGAACAGTCAGGGAGACAGACGTCTCAGTGGTTGTGATCCAGGAATGACAGTACCCCATGACAGGTGCATATCATAAGAGGAACATGCAGAACATAGGCAGGGGCAGAGGTGACACTGAGCAGAGCGTTGAAGGATAAGTCAATTGCAGAATTGATGAGAAAGGAAGTTTCAGGCAGAGGAAACGTACTGAACTGTGACATGAGATAGCTTGAGGTATCTTGGCCAAAGGCAGAGGAACTGATCCCGTCAGCATGTTGTACAAATGAAATGTAAATTTTTTTGTTTCTCTGTTGGTTTTTCCAGAAGAGGTCATTGTTGAATAATGAAAGAAACACTGAATTGAAACAAGAATAACTTGAAAACACAATGAATGCATTTATAGTTACTGAACTTGGAGTGCATGTGCCAGACCCCCATAATACACAGCTGCCACGTGACGGAGTGATAAGCACATCACTCAAGCTTGCGGATGAGGAAACTTGCACCCAGTATAATACTGCCTCCCTGGCCCAGGGATGTGGCTGATTGGATGCACCACCTTAGATACAAGTTCAAAGCCACATTCATCATCCCCTCTCTGGGCAGGGAGTTTTCTTTTTCCACAAAGATAAGCAATCCCACCCTCTTCCCTAAATTACCTCCATAGCAATTCCTGCCAGAGCACCCAGGAATATCCCAGAACATTCTGTCCCCCCCACCTCCCGGGCTTAGGGACTTTCCCCGTAGGTCTGGAGGTGTGCCTTTGGTGGGGTGCATTACCCCGTCTCTTCCACTTCCCAGGGGTCTCCACCACTATCCCATGTCCTCATCCCGTCCAATGCCTTTATTCCTCCAGAGCTACATGCTGACCCCTCGGTGAACAATTACCAAATCAGTCTTGAAGTCTAGCAGTGTCACCTTTTCTGAGTTCCCTCCCCTCCCCACACACAGGCACTCTCTCCTCTGGGATTTCCATTTACTTGGGGGCTTCCCTGCCATTTGTCATAACTTGGTTCATTCTGCATCCCATAAAAGCCTGGGACTCGTGGAGCATTAGGACTCCTTCCAACTCATCCCAGTGTCCCAGAGCCAGTGGGTAAATCATCAACCTCCAAGGTGTAAACATGCTAGATTCCAGAGAAGACCCCAGCTCCGACAGCCACTTGCTGGTGCCAGGCACAGCCTGCATTAAAAACTAATGGACATTTAGGCCCTCACCTCGCCTTGTCATGCCACAGGCCAACACGAGGCAGGAGGGTGCACCTAGGGAGCCTTCTCACTCTAATGACTTCTGGCAAGTTCTGCGGCCGCCCTCATCTCCAACCACACACAAGCCAGCGGGTTTGATGCTGTGTGACCAAGTTGTCCTCATCAGAGCCCCCTCGCCCCTCAGTCCAGACAGGACTCCACTGCTACTTACAGAAAGAACACATTGTCCCTAGGAAGTGGATAGCATCCTTCCTTGTTTTCCTGCACATTTTCCCCTCTTATTATAGTCCTCTGGCCATTTTAATAAGATTTTTGCATGAGGGTTGAATAAAATGCATACAGTCAGGTTTCTGTCTTGGACCCTCTAAAGTATTTAAAAGGTAGACTCTTTAAGAAACATTTCTTACTGACAGGTGCTCAGTTTACCAACTCTTCTGATGTTAATCGACTCATTCTGTAATCATTCGTTTTTGATCCCAACTCTTTCAATTACTAGCTGTGTGATTTAAATGAGTTACATTTTTTTATCATCCATGAAATGGGAATAATACCACTTTTCTCCCAGAAGTTATAAATGAGAAGAGTAATCACTAACTGCTCCTAATACTGGATAAATCACCGCCCTCCTGTGTTTAGGAGAGGCTTAATTGTTCTCAACATATATTCTTTCCTTCTATTATTTATTTTTATTATTTATCTTTTTAAAACTCAGGGAAAGAAAAGGATGGTCAAAACCCAACATGCTCCAGGAATAAAAACTGAGTAAATTAATTCTGGAAACTAATTGGATTAGAGACTGGAATTTTTTCCATTTAACTTAGTAAGACCAGTTTCACCCAAAAGTTTTGGCAATGAGTTGCAACAGGTTTCGATGTGAACTCACCACAACTCATACTTCCCTACCCATCCACTACTCCAGTGTGTCCCTATCAAATCTCCAAACTCAGATATCAGTTAGTGGTTTCCAGGCAAAGATGGCGGGCAGAGCTCACATCTCCCAAGTCCCAGCCACCGCCAAACCCAAAAGGAAAATCACTTGAAAACGTTAATGGAACACTGTAATTATAGTCTATGCGTAATAGGCATTTTGCACTCATGCTGTACACTGCCAAGAAAATATTTACTTGGCTAACTCAAGTCCATGACCAAGTCTGTTTTTTTCACAACAGAAATAATGCTTTCATTTGGCATCACCAGACGCACCAGTGGGAAGCATCCTGGATGCTTCAAACATAATTAAGATGTCTCTTAGCATGGGCTTCCTTACAAATCATATGCCTCCTGCCTCTGCAGGACCTATAGCTAAGACTCATGTGGGTTCTTTTGTTGTTCCTTCCTGTTTTGTTTTGTTTTTTTAATGCAATCAGCTATTTATTGAAGATAAGTCTGAGGAGGGACAGGAGAAGTGAGCCGGGAGAGTCTGGAACTTCGGTTCAGGTTTCTTGTCTCCAACCCACTTCCACGGAATCTTCTTTCCTTCACACTGGATGCTCATTTCCCTTTGGATTCTGGGTCCATGCTGTTCAACAATTCTTTTGAATCACAGACTCTGGCAAACAGCAAATGCTGCTTCTGGAACCTCCTTCACCCACCTCTGGCAGTTGCCCTTGACCAGAAGTTGGTCTAGATAATGGAAATGGTAGGCCCTGAGACTGTATCCTCAGGGCTGACTTCCCAGATGTTCTTCAGGATGTGGGGGCCTGGAGACAGTGGTATTCCTGTCTGTCTGGAGGGCCACCCAGTCCAAGAATTAGTCTTTCTAATCAAAGGCTCCTTCAGGATGTGGATCCTCACCTTGAGGGAAACCTCTCTCTTGCTCAAGCCCCAGGGTAGTCCCCAATCCTCTCATTTTTCCCTGGATTCCTCAGTACTGGGAGAGACGGCTTCGGAGGTTGAGCTCTGAGGTGGTGGCCCTTCCCTTGTTCCACTGAAGATGAAGAGCTTTCTTTCCTTCTCTTTTATGCAGTGCTGTTTGCCGTGGGTTTCTAAGAAGGGACAAGAACTACAAATACCTTTGTGCTGTCTCTAGGCGGAAGTCCCAAAGGCCTTTTTAAAGCTAAATCCTTTGATTTATTTCGTATCCTTCTGCATTGTGTGTACTTCTGTACGTTTTTTCAAAGCCCACGATGGAAGAAGGTGAGGATATATACATTTTTAATGCCATCTTCTTCCACTCGCCCCTTTGTATGCTTAGATCTGTTTATCTCTTTGGAAGTCTTTACATTTTCTCTTTTCTTTTCTCTCATCCAATCTGGGAAACTTTGTGCTTTCTAAAAGAGCTCAAAGAGAGATTCTTTGGGGACTCCCCTCTTCTCCTCTCCCCAGAAGAGTAAGCTGCCCTGGTGGGACGTGAACTTAATTCACTCCCTTCACGGCCAAATCCTGTAGGTTCCTACAGTGGTACCCCCCATCTCTGGGCAATCCAGCAGAGTGCTGTGGCTCCCCCCAAATGCTCTCAACCACTGCTAGGGAAAGTGCTTCTTCCTGGTCTTGATTGAAAGGGGCTTCTGGGAGAACTGCTTCCAGGCAGGTGCCCCATACCGTGCCCCTTGTCTGCAGATCTGCTGTCATTATAGAGAGGAGTCCCCAGTTAGATGAAGAGCCCCCTTATTCCTCCCTCCCACATCCCCCTTGGGGCCCCTGAGCAGTATAAGCATGGCGTAAGCAACATCCTGCTCTCCAGAGCTCCCACCTGCTTCCTGCACCTGTTTTCTTGGGTTCCTGATCCAAGGGGAGAGGAAAGATGATTCAACCTTGCCTGTATGTTTATCCTGCTGGTAGAATGTCATTAAATATGGAAAATCATGCAAGTAGAGTTCCAAAGAAATGGATCACTGCGTTGACAATTCCCCTGGACTCACTGGGTTTGTGGCTAAGAAACCCGATTTCTCAAAAAAGATCCTTTCAGGACCCAGAAGAATAGGAAGAAGGATGAACTCATGGGCTGTTGCTGGTGGGAACAGAGCAGCAGGTGTGAGAGCCCATGTTTAGCAGCAATAACTTCTACTAAGAACTTCCTATGCACAGCAACCAGCAACCATGAGAGGTAAGGTTTGCACCTTGTCTGAGTCTTCCTGGTTATCCTGTAAGCTATCACCTCCCTATTATATGCACAAAGATATTGAAGATTCTGGTAGAGAATGGAAGAGACCAGACCGGAGGAGTATTGTTAAAGAGTGATTTCAGTGTGCATGATGGCTTGTTAAAAATGTTTTAATGTTTGACCTTGAATAAGTCCTCTAACAAATTGCACTTTGAAAGGTGGGCTGACCTGAAACTTCTCGCGTCTTCAAGCAATTCAGGGTTAGTGACCACTCTTTCCTGAAGTGCTTTGAGACTGGGAATAAAGCCTGCCTCTCACCCAGGCCCTCCAAGGACTCCTGGGTAAGCCCTTGACATAGGTGGGTCAGCTACACCAGTTAAGATATCCAAAGGCATCCCAGTGGCTCCAGTCTCTTCATGTGACTGTAAATATGACCAAATACTTTCCAACTGTTAGCAAGGATCATAGAACTGTTGAACTAGAAAGCATCTTAGAGATTATAACCTGAACCTTTTAAGGAGACAGTAACAGAGGCCAAAGTAGGTAAAGTGCCATAGTCCATTTACTTTTTTGAACTATGGAGAACAAAAAGTTAGTGTTAGAATAACAACCTTTCCTCCCTGTTGTTTTCATGACCCTCTTGAACACAGTGAAGCCGGGGGAAGGGGGACAGTACAGGATGCATGTCCAAGACAGGATGCAGGGAAGGAGAGGAAGGAGGGTCTGGGAGCTGTGGTCCAGGGGAGAAGGCCCAGAGGAGAGAGTGCTGGTTAGGAAATTGACAGGGAAAAGCAGACAGAAGGCCTATAGCTGTCCAAAGAGTGCCACCTCCGGGAATGCAAAGAAGGCCACCTTTATTTTGCAAATTAGGTAAATGTACCAAGGGTGGGAGACCCAGGATTTGACCCTCCTGGCTCCTGGCCTCCCTAGATAGGACAAAAACTCTAAGGTCTTACACATTTTGAAATGGTGTTAAGTAGGGAAGACCCTCCTGACTCTCAGCTGGGTGGCCGTGACTGTCCCTCCTCCTGCATGGGTATTAGAATTGGTCCCCCACCATATACCAAGTGCCCCCACCATCCTACAAGTACCCCGGCCATCCTTCCAGAGACTTCACCATTCATCCAACGTCCCCCACCATCCCCCCAATGTCCCTCAGTACCTAAGCATCTATATGGTGCTGCTGGTCCCTGCAGAAAAGTCTTTCTTGCTCAGTGCCCTGACAAAATGGGCCTTTAAAAAGAGGTTATGACTTTTAGTTCCCAGTCCTTTTACTTATCCTGCAATGTCCCATAGCCCCAGAGATGCAATGCCACAGCTGGCTTGGGCATCTACCCACAGTAGACTCTGCAGTCACCTTACCAGGAACCCACCAGGAGTCAGGCTGCTTACCTCTTCCACCCACTCAGTGGGGCCTTCCAGCCTTTTCTTCCCCTCCTGTGTTTGTGAGTCTCAGAAACACAAGGCCCAGCCCAGCTGAAATAGTTTTCTTTATTAAAATTCCTTCCTTCCTTCCTTCCTTCCTTCCTTCCTTCCTTCCTTCCTTCCTTCCTTCCTACTAGGCATTCGTTGATTCTCTGGTGCATGCCAAGCATTGGTTATATGCTATTCTATCTTCACCACAATGCTTTGCAGTTGATAGAGGACCAAAGCCTCAGCCATTTATCCAAGATACCCAGACAGAGCTGAGACTCAAATTCAAATAGAAATCTCCAATGTTTGGGGTTTGAAACAGCACATTCTGGCATTAATGACGCTCAATTTTTGACCCAAAATCACAGAGCTGAAAGGGCAGGTTTGGTCTAGATGGGCCCCCTGATGACAGAACCTGGGGGCAAGGAGCTAGGGACTGGTATCTCTCCCAGGGAGCAGGGCGGTGGAAGTGCTCCTCCCTGAGGCTCTTCAACACAGCCTGCACCAGCCATCCTGCTGGTTCTGCACCCTGCACAGCCCCTTCTTCCCCTTAATAGCATTTCAGGGTTGGAACAGGAGTTCTCTGTCTTCCCACTTCTGTTTCTTCGGCTTCATCATTTCTTCTACTCTTGCGTCTGTGGCTGGTTTCCCTCCATGCCTTCTACTTCTGGTGTGAAAGAAGTGTCAGTGACTGGTGGTGACATCGCTGGGCATTTATGTTGAGTGAATCCTTACCTCACTCCAACAGACAGACTCCACAGGGTGCCAGAAACATTTGATGATTGGGTGATTTAAGAACTTTCTTCAAAAACCCGCCTAGTGGGTAAGGAGATGTTTACCTGTAATTACCTCAGAGCAAAGGTTAAGCACTTTGGAATACTTTTAAAAGATTATTTTCAAAATTTGCAAGAGGGGAAAATATGAGAACATCTGTTCTTTCAAATCACTGTGAAATATTCACGTACAAACTGAGGACTGACTGTCTTGGACGCCACCGGCCTGTGTAAGTTCAGCAGTCTCAGCTGGGAAGAGAGGGAAAAGTCCATGAGAGCTCTTCCTAAATCTTTTTATCTTACAATTTTCTTTATAATACTACACCTTTCCTCAGGGATTAATGCCATGATATTTAAATAGTGGTGGGTTTTGTTTTTTGGGTTGTTTTTTTTTTTTTTTTTTTTTTGAAATAAGGGTTTTTAAAAATAGATCTTTCTTCGGGCTGGGGATGTGGCTCAAGCAGTAGCGCGCTCGCCTGGCATGCGTGCGGCCCGGGTTCGATCCTCAGCACCACATACAAACAAAGATGTTGTGTCTGCTGAGAACTAAAAAATAAATATTAAAAATTCTCTCTCTCTCTCTCTCTCTCTCTCTCTCTCTCTCTCTCTCTCTCTCTCTCTCTCCTCTCTCACTCTCTCTTAAAAAAAAAATAGATCTTTCTTGGCAAGTGAGAGAAGCTTTTTGGAACTCTTCTGGTCTCTGAGATAAACATTATGTAAAGAAGTGTTTATGCCATGAACCCAGAAATCCACCTGAAGCCATGCCCCCTCTAAAGCATTATCACATCCAGGAATGTCATTCTATCCCTGAACATAGGAAGGACCTCGGAAGGCCAGGCCGCTGGTTCCTGGACATTTTACATCCTTTCTGATACCATTTAAGGAGTCTGAGAATGAGTTTTTAGTAAGGTCACGGTAGAATTCTCTTAAACACTAAAGAACCACCAGCTTACTTCAAAGGCAACCCTGGATGGCAGTTTTGGCCTGGATTCTACTGAAAAATAAATTACTGGCCTGATCCACCTAATAAAATTTATGATACCCAATAAGATTGCAAAATTTATTTTTAAAATGCCTACTTAAATTTGAATTTCAGATAAACAACAAACAATTCTCAAACACTGTATTTCATCTGGCAACTTTCTGCTCAAACTCAGTGTCAAATATTCAAAGTTAATTTTCACTAATGATCTTTAGAAAAATCTCCATTATGAGTGATGAAGAGTTAGGAAATCTGCATCTATTTTTTAAAGTCTCTATTAAAGACATAACAAATCCTTTCTTGACAAAAGAAATATGTGCCAACTAAGGCATATGGCCAGTCTCACCCAATGTATGTGCCTTGCACAGAATTGGAATCTGGGCTTCCACTCATTTCCTACAAGCTGATAATTAGGGGAAACTACAAATGAGCACCAAAAAAAAAGGGGGGGATTAAAAAGTAAGGAAATGATCTCAGCAAAAAATCAGAAAGCCATCAGGATCTTGTGTTTTATTCACTCCTTCTTCCCACATCCAGAATCTTTCCAATACACAATAAATATTTGCATAATAATACACAGATAAATAAATGAAGGAATAGGTTATGCTCAGAGCCTCCGTCTCAAGCCAGTGCTAAAGGATCTGCAGGCCCTTCCAGACTTCATTCTTGCTTTAGGCTCTAGAATAAGAGACCAATTGGTCTTTCAAGGGTGTGGCTAAAGGAGTGAATGAGTTTTCCCAAGAAACAAATTTCTCTGCCCTTCATGAGACTGTGCTTCTTATCCAAGATAAAATAGTCAAAATAGGCTGAAGTTGAAATGAGAATCCATGCAGCTGTTCACAGTATCAGCCTTCATGATAAAAAAAAAAAATTGGAAATATTGAACACCAGCAAGAGCACACCATTCTACTATATAATTCTCTATCAAAGAGAGATACTCCATGTTGGAATGTGAAGGTGCTCAGTGGAAGGCCAGGAACAAACCAATCTTAATGGAACAAAGTTAACACAGGTGAGGGGGTGGGATAGGATAAAAGGAACAGAGCACCTACGCTGAACAATAAAAATGTCAAACACCCAAGTTTTATTTTTACTTAAATGACATCTTAAAGAGACGGTACGTCTCTCAAATTAATTTTTGTGAGGCTTACAAATATTTTTGAAAGATCTCATAAAGTACTAGCCAGAAATTTTGCTCCAAGAAATTGGGATTATGGTATTATTGAGCTGACTAAATGGAGATCCACGTAATGTTCTTTTGGGAAACCAAAGATGTTCTAAGCTTCAGTCACTTCAGCTGAGCATGTACCAAACCCAGGTCCTACTATTCTTTGATATCTGAATTGGAAAATTTGATTTCTATCTGATCAATTTTAAAAGACAGAATAGTATTCAGAAAACTGCAAGGAACATATATTTATTTCTATTAAAAGGAAATTGTTTTCATAGAAAAGAAACATAGTCCTTGTTTTTCCATGATTCAGGTAGAAAAAGGCTTTATTTTTATAAATGTAGATGCACAATTTAATGGACTTTTGTTGTTTTGCTTGTCCCAATTACTTTGGAGCTTTGTCAAAAAATTCAATGTGGATATTTTATTTTCCAACATTCATTGAAGCAAATATGGAGAGTGAATGGTCTCTAATTCTGTCATATATTCAAGATGTATTTTCTGTCCTGTACTGGGGAGAAAACAGCTATTATATGAAGTCATTTAAAGAAGCAAAGAAGCTTTTATAATCTGGATAAATTCTTCAGCAACACACAATTGTCTTAAAAAATGAGCCTCTGTTTTAATTGGAGATTGTATTTGAAAATGAAAAATACAAATTTTTAACTTCAAGGACTACCGTGAACAGGTTCACCTGATCCGTGTAAAGAACTGAACTGTATTGTATTTGCTTGGAAATTCGTGGCCTATCTATTCCCATTCAAAAATGAGCATGGGGGCGCTGGGGTTGGGCTCAGCAGTAGAGCACTCGCCTAGTGCGTGCAAGACCATGGGTTCGATCCTCAGCACCACATAAAAATAAATAAAAAAAGATATTGCGTCCAACTACAACTAAAAAATAAATATTAAAAAAAAGACTGGTGGCAAAAAAAATATACTGGAGATGTAATCTAAAATGCACATGAGGTGTAATTAAAAATATTAAGAAGGGGGTGATCTATTAGCTATTGGAGTTCAACTGATTGATTCTCTTGAGATTTTTTAAGGCTAAAAAAAACCAGATTCTTCAGCTCTTCTCCATACATTGTGATGTCAGCACAACCTCATTCTTTGTACAAACTGAATATACTTGGGCTTGTAAATGACCCTTTTATGGTGTAAAGCTAAAACCTGGCCAGACAACAGTGGAAATCAGGAAGATCACCCCACACCACACAATGCCATCTATTTGTGCTGCCTTCACAAGTAGCTACACAAAGGTTTTGTTTTATTTTATTTTACTTTATTTCATTGTTGGTTATCATTGAATGAATATAAAAGTTAACATGTTAAGATGACATTTTCAAATATTTTAATGTGTTTTTTTCCCCTTGAGCATCAAATTCATCCAGAGAAGGGGAAGGATCCTCAAAGCCAGAAGGCAGAGAGAAAGAAGGTGGCAGTTCAACCTTTAGCCAAACTAAAATCTGAACAAAATTAAGATCTTCATATATTGCTTGAATAAGAACAAAGAGGACTAGAAAAAAATTGATATTTTTCTTAGCAAGAATTCAGCTATGGTTTTACATCTAATTCCCCCTCAATTGGGCTCTGCATAGTCTCATTATAAACTCCATTGATCTAAATAAATCTGAATCATTGTATTAAAAAAAATGGGATCTTAAAACTGTAAAATCAAAAATTTCATTTTCAAAAGCAAAATTTAATTGGGAGAAGCAAAGATTTGTGAATGAGCTCTGATAATAGTGTTTACCATAAAACTTTGAGCAGGTAGAATGCAGGAAATGAATAAAAACAGGAAATAAATCTACTTGATAGACTAGAGGAGAGTGTTGGTGGAAGAGAAATAGGAGACCTAAGACTCACTAGTGGTCCTTGCCCTTCCCTCATGGGCACACACAGGGGGCCAAGTCTCCCCTCCACCTCCTTGGCATGATGTCTGGGGGTCAGGGCCCTAGCATGGTGTCATGGTATCAGAAGACAAGTGCTTAGTTGGTTCCTCTTCCAGACCCTCGCTGGCCTTTGTGGGATGTCTGGTCCTATTGCTCTTTGGATGTCGATCTTGATCCCCCTGGAGGTCCTATTGGTCCTATTGGTGCTCACCATTTATGCTGTGGCCCACAGTTTTAAGCTCAGCCCCACAGAGAGACTCCAGCTTGACTAGAGTCTTCTCCTGTCCACTGTGTGCCCCAGAGGAGGTCAGGAGAATGTCTCCATTTCCTTCCAGGCACATGTAAAAATGGATTACTGGAAGGGGTAGCTGGTCTATTCTGAAGTTCTCTCTGCCCAAACATGGCAGACCCTTATGTCTGTCCACTGTGGTTGATCTGTGGAGCCCAAGACATCTATAAGGCCATCTTCTCCCGAAGTTCCTGATGATAACTGGAGCACAACCCCATTCTGGGGTTAAAAATCCACCCGGGTTACTTATCATCCTTGATTTTTTATTAAATAATATTAACTAAAAAAAATCTAAGTATACATTTTATAAGTGTACAAAACATAAGTGTACAGCTGGATGGATTTTCATACTCACCCAGACTAAGAAATAGACCATAATTAGCCCCCCAGGAGCCCCTATGTGCCCCTCCCAATCATTAAGGCCTTCTTTCCTAAGGTACTACAAGATACTACTCTGCCTTCTATCACCCTAGCTCAGTTTTTCTTCTTTGTAAACTTTATACAATATGCATTCTTTTGTATCTCATTTCTTTCAGTGTTATGTGTGTTCTTAGTCTATGTTGTTGTCTGTTAGTATAGTTTATTTATTTGCATTTTCAAAGTGTATTCTACTAAATAAATATAACACAATTCATTTTTTCATGCACCCTAAAATGGATACCTGAGCTGTTCACAGTGTGAGGCTGTTACAGATGCTGCTGTGAACATCTCAGAGTGTGCTTTATGATGTCCACTGTATACATTTCTGTTGGGTTTATAACTGTGTGAAACAGCTATGAGGGCATAGCTCAGCCTTAGCAGCTACTGACACAGTCTTCCAAAATGGTTTTATTAGTTTGACCTAAGGAAATTGCAGTTTCTTCAATTGGCTGAATATCAATAATTTCAAATATCAGTAATTTCAAATGATTTAATCCCAAATTTGCTTTCTACCAGCAATGCTCGAGAGTCCCACTTGTGTCACATCCTCCCCAACATGAGTATTGCCAAATTTTTAGACTTAACTACTCTAGTGAGTCTGTATTATCATCTCTTTGTAATTTTTTTTTCAGTACCAGAGACTGAACTCAGGGGCATTAAACCACGGAGCCACATCCCCAGTCCTATTTTATATATTTTATTTAGAGACAGGGTCTCACTGAGTTTCTCAGAGCCTTGCTGTTACTGAGGCTAGCTTTGAACTCCCAATCCTCCTGCCTCAGCTTCCGAAGCCTCTGGGATTACAGGCATGCACCACTGCACCTGGCTTTTTAAAATTTCAATCTGCATTTGTTGGGACCTTTTACCTCCCTTGGAACTGGCCATTACTGGGTGTTGGCTGAGGTGGCCTCATGGGTTAGCATTTCCGTATATGTGACCTGGCTGGATTGGTGTTCGCAGGCTTTTAGCCTGCGCATGGGCTTTTGACCTTAGTCCCACCTAATGGTTTAATCTGAAATCTGCCTAGGCCCCTTAATGATAGTGACGTAACTGCTCCTTATTGGTTCTTGCTACTGTCTCTTCTTAGTCCCTCCTATCATTATATAACCTTGTCCCTGGCACAATAAAGTTGAGATTATTGCACCTTCACGGTTGACTCATCTCCCGACCCAGTGTGATTGTGTGGGCCAGGTTGGGTGGCAGGCCAGGCCATGATACTTACCCTCTCGCTCAGCCCCAGAGACACTAGCTGGCCTAGTGCGCTTCACTACCTCTGTTGGACCAGACAGGCTGGTCTCCCACGTACCCTTGTCACGGAGGGGTGACATCCATTTTCCTGATGATTTATGATCCTGAGCCCTTTTCCATATATGTGTTGGCTCTCTGGGCATACTCTGTTTTGAAGTTATATTGAAAGTTTTTCATCATTTTTAAAATATTGAATTGTCATTTTGGGATTGATTATACATTTTGTTTTTATATTTTGGACATGAGTTCATTGTCAAATACATGGGTTGCAAATATCTTCTCCCACTTAGTGGTTTGGTTTTCACTTTCTTAATAGTATATTTGATAACAGAAGTCCAGTTTTCTAGCATTTTCCATTCTGTTCAGTAGCACTTCTACCCTAAACTTTCAGAATGCTTTATCTACCCCAAAGTCATGAAATATTCTCTTACATTATCCTCTAGAAGCTTTAGAACTTTAACTGTCATGTATATAGCTATGATCCACTTAGAGTTGATTTTGTACAAGGTGTGAAGTAGGCAGCAAGATTTGTGTTTTTTTCTGTATGGAGAGCCAGGTAACCCAGAACACTAAAGAAAGAAATTGAAGAAGACCTTAGAAGATGGAAAGATCTCCCATGCTCTTGGATAGGCAGAATTAACATTGTCAAAATGGCCATACTACCAAATCATTATACAGATTTAGAGACTCAGAATACTCAAAGCAATCCTTAGTAAGAAGAGTGAAGCAGGAGGCATCACAATATCAAATCTTAAATTATGCTACAGAGCCAAAGTAACAAAAATGGCAGGGTACTGGCACCAAAACAGATATATAGACCAGTCATACAGAATAGAAGACACAGAGACAAACCCATATAAATACAGTTATGTCCATATTAGACAAAGGCACCAAAACATACGTTGGAGAAAAGATAGCCTCTTCAACAAATGGTGCTGGGAAAACTGGAAATACATATGTAGCAAAATGAAATTAAATCCCCATATCTCACCATGCACAAAACTCGACTCTAAGTGGATCAAAGACTTAGGCTAGGACAGAGACCCTGTGCCTAATAGAAGAAAAATTCAGCCCAATCTCCACCATGTCGGCTTAGGAACTGAATTCCTTAACCAGCCTCCTAAAGCACAAGAAGTAAAATCAAGAATTAATAAAGGGAGTGGATTCAAACCAAAAAGCTTCTTCTCAGCAAAGGAAACAATCAAGAACATGAAGAGAGAGTCTACAGAATGTGAGAAAATCTTTACCACATTCGTCTTTGATAGAGCATTAATCTCCAGGATATATAAAGAGCTCAAAAAACTTAACACCAAAAAACAAATAAATAAATAAACCACCAATAAATGGGCTAAATCACAGAACAGACACTTCACAGGAGAAGAAATACAATTGATCAACAAGTATAAGAAAAAATGTTCAAGATCCCTAGCAATTAGACAAATGCAAATCAAAACTTCACTGAGATTCCATCTTACTCCAGTCAGAACGGCAATTATCAAGAATATAAACAACCATAAATGTTGGTGAGGATGTCAGGGAAAAGGTACACTCATACATGGCTGGTGGGATTGCAAATTGGTGCAACCACCCTGGAAAGTAGTAGGGAGATTCCTTAGAAAACTTGGAATGGAACCACCATTTGACCCAGCTATCCCACTCCTTGGTCTATACCCAAAGGACTTAAAATCAGCATACTATAGTGACACAGCCACATCAATGTTGATAGCAGCACAATTCACAATAGCTAAACTATGGAATCAACCTAGGTGCCCTGCAACAGGTGAATGGATAAATAAATCATGGTATATATACACAACAGAATATTACTCAGCCTTATTAAAGAAGAATGAAATTATGACATTTGTCGGTAAATGGATGTAACTGGAGAATATAATGCTAAGCAAAATAAGCCAATCCCAAAGAACCAAAGGCTGAATGTTTTCTTTGATATGTGGATGCTAATTCATAGCAAGGGGATAGGATTAGGGAAGAATAGAGGTACTTTGGATTAGACAGAGGGGAGGGGTATAGGGGTAGGAAGGACAGTAGAATGAATGAGACATCATTACCCTGTGTGCATATATGATTACATGACCAGTGTAACTCTACATCATGAACAACCAGAAGAATGAGAAGTTATACTCCATTTATGTATGATGTGCCAAAAATGCATTCCATTATCATGTATAACTAACTAGAACAAATCTTAAAATTAAAAAAAAAAAAAAAGATTTGTGCTTCTTCCATATGGAGAGCCAGGTGACCCCGAGTCATTTATTGAAGAGATCAATCCTTCCTCATTGTATTACAATTTCCCATTTGTCATGAATAAGGTGACTGTGCGTATGTCAGTCTATTTCTGTACTTTCCAGCCTGTCTTACTTTCCAGCTTTGTTATCTCTCTCTGTACCAGTTCTATGCACTTGTAATTCCTGTAGCTGTATCTGATAGTGTAAGTCTTCTAGTCTTGTTCTTCAAAATTGCCTTAGGTATTCTGGGTCCCATATAACTTTTGGAAGCAATTTATTACTTTGCGCGCGCGCGAGCACACACACACACACACAGAGTAATATTTTGATTAGGCTTATAATATCTAAATTAATTTGAGAGAAATGATAATATTCCATAAATGTGGAATAGGTCTCCATTTCTTTGGTTCCTCTTGTAACAAATGTTTTAAGAGAAAAAGCCCTGCAGAGTACTAGGATCGTCCCAGTCAACTTTCCTTTTTTTTTTTTTTTCAAGGATCTTGACCTTTCAAATCTAGGCTGCTCAGTGGTTCACAATGTCTTATGCAGATATTTTCCCCAAGTTTTTCTTGGAAGAGGATTGGTCTGCTATAAACCAGTCCATCAAAGCAGAAGTGAGGATAAGATGGAAATCAGAAGGGAAGAAAGACAGGGTCCTGGTATCCACCAGAGCTGAGATCAGATCCACATTCTGCTGCTTACTATATCTGTGACCTTAACAAGCTTCAATCTCCTTCAAAACATCAGATTAAAACCACAGAAGTGGGAGATGGTGGGGTATATTGGGGGATGGCTATGCTTCTGAAAGAAGGATTCTGGGAAGAGAACATGAGATTCCAGAAGAAAGGCATACTATAGCCACAGATTCTGTGGTTCACCCTGCATGCAGCCTCTCTACCTTTATTTCACAGATGAAGAGACAGATGAAATGAACTCATCACAAGTTTCACATGTAGTGCAACTAAGTGGTGGAGACTGATTTCAAACCCAGCTTAGGGTTTCTGCTCCCTAAGCATTTACACAGAGTTGACACTTACTCCACATTTGCCAGATGACTGTCAGATTTCCTTCAGGTTGGCAGGTGACGTGACTTAAGATGGTCACTCTGGCCATGTTGGAAGGTTGAATAAATCTCTCAATATAATTCTCATATTTAGCTATGTGTCCTTGTCCAATGTTATTTTCAAAAAAATACAAACACAGAAGTTTCAAATTCTAGCAATTCATTAAGTCATGAATGTAAAGAGACCACTCCCCAACTTGTGAATATTATCCATTGTCTTGGTTTTTCTTTCTGTCTTGAGTTTCTGGATTGATAATTCCTATCAAACAAAACTATTTATTGAGTGATTGATAAGAATATATGTATATCATATATACATATATATATGTATGTGTGTTTCTTTCTGACCTATTTCTACATGTTTGAGTTTGCTTCATTAGCTATCTTATTTTCACATTTATCATTATTAATGTTTAATTGCTGAAAAAAATCTCTCAATAGCATAATCTTGTCAATATTTCTGGGCACGTCGTCTGCTGGCATGGGGGATTCTAGATGCTATAGATATTTTTAATAAATTATTTTAATTTTTCTGGTTGTGAAAATAATATGCATTTTTCAGCTGATTTTTATGTGAACATCATCTTTTGGTGATTAATTCTTACTCTATTATTAGCTTTTCCTCTTTTCTTGTTGTCATCTTATCCATTTGTTCTTTTCATTAAAACCTCATCATTGCCTTCTGGCAGAGACATCTTAGCTTTGCATATTCTAAGTAGGTGATATTATCTAGTGTTACTTCTTACATACTTAAACACTGCATAAATTCATCACCTCTAAGCAACAGGGCCAATATTGTTGTCGTCTTACTTTTTAGACTCCTATTGTCTAAAAAATATTGAAATCCTCTGTTGACTCACAATGATTTCACTAGGTGCTACTTAATTTGCTTGCTTCTTGGGATATTTGCCATGCCTGTGAATTTCATGGATTAGTTATCTTTTGGGTCTATTATTAAAGCAATTCTTTTAATCAGTTGATGGGGAGAATTTTCGGCACAATTTCATGTGTCCTGTGATACTGATAATGAAAATAACAAGAAGAACAACTTTAGTGGTAAATTTGAGTCGTTACAATGTGCCTGGCCCTGTGCTAAGTGATCTGCATGCCTCATCTCATTTAATCCTCCCAAAATAAGTAGTATGACAATACTAACCCAAACACTGAGGTGACAGAGAACAGTTCAAACCCAGGTCTTCCTGATTCCAAAGCCCATGTTCTTCTCTATTTGCCATTAGCATCCTGTGACCCAGCTGCTTTTCAATGATGAGAAAACATAGTGGAGCCCACCCTGTCTGATCTTTGACTTCATTAATGATTTTATGCTTATTGTGTTTTGTCGTATAAAACTTTCCAGCATTTCTTTCAAACTTACTTTAAAAAAAAAACTGGTGGGAATTTTATGGCAAGAACTGAAATGAAAATTAAGGATTTCAGGTCACACCTGAACTGTATTTAAAATCTACACGATGCATTGACTTCCTCAGGTTTAAAATAATTTCTGACATTTTCCAGTATGGGTACTTGGCTTTCTTTTAAATGTTTCCCTTTCTGTTTGACTTGCAGGTGCCTGGAGATTTCATTAACCATGGGGAGAGTTGTTATTTGTAATAGTTTTATGGAAGCTTGTGATTTACTTTGTGGGAACAAAAGACAAGAACCTCCCATAACATGTGTACCCCTATCCCCACACATGAACCATCAAGAAACACACACACAAGCCCCTAGATAAAAGAATGGTATTGGCAGTGGACTAAAGTTCTCCTCCCTTATCTGCAATTTCAGTTGTTACCCATGATCAAGCATGGTTCAAAAATACTAAAAGGAAAATTCCAGAAATAAAAAATTCATAGGTTTTAAATGCATACCATTAGGAGTAGTGAAATGAAATCTTGCATCTTCCTCTTCTGTCCCATCCAGGATATTATCCTTTTGTACAGAGTGTCTGTGCTGTATATGCTACCCCATTACTCACTTGGCGGCCATCTCAGTTATTAGATCAACTGTTGTAACATCAAAGTGTTTGTGTTCAAATATTTTACTTAAAAATGGCCCCTTTTAAAGCACAAGAGTAGTGGTGCAAAGGAGGCACAAGGGCATAAAACATAGTACCATATGGCAACACTGCAGAACATATAGTATATAAAAACAGTATATAAACAGGTTCAATACTATGAGCAGTTTTTAAATAAAAATTATACCTTTTGGTGTGTGTGTGTGTGTGTGTGTGTGTGTGTGTGTGTGCTCACTTGCCCCTCCACCCCACCCTGCCTCTGTCTTTTGCTATGGTCTGAAAATGTATGTTCTCCCACAATTCATGTGTTGCAACCCCCAGGTGATGATATTAGGAGGCCTTTGTGGAATCATGAGATTAGAGCCTTATTTTAATCAGCTTTTTTGCTGCTGTTATTTAAAGATCTGACACGAACAATTAAAGGAGGAAAAGTTTATTTGGGGGCTCATAGTTTCAGAGGTCTCAGTTCATACAAGACCAGCTCCATTCCAGCTCCAAGTGAAGCAGAACATCATGGCAGAAGATTGTGGTGGAGGGAAGCAGCTCAGGACATCATATCAGAAGCAAAGAAAGAGTCCCCTCCCCAAGAACAAAATACATACCCCAAAGGCACACCCCCAGTGACCCACCTCTTCCAGCCACACCTTGCCTGCCTACAGTCACCACTCAGTTTATCCCTCTCAGGGGATTAACACACTGATTAGGTTAAGATCAATCAGGGCCGAGTTCCATTTCCCCAGGTGTGAAGACTGTACATGTAGTGGCACCCCCTTTCTCCACAGAAAAGTCTTAACTGGGCTTCTCCAGAAATCTTCACCATGGCTGATTTTGGGACTGTCAGCAAAAGAGTCTCTGCAAAAGAGTTCAATGTAGATAAACTTCCTATTTTACTTGGTCATTGGCCAGGAAGATACCAGCACTCCAGGTGCTGGACACCCCCTTACTAGTTTTTCACAAACGTATCTAGTATAGTAGTTTGTAGAAATGTGCAAACAAGGCCTCTGGCCTTGAGCTAGGCTTCACAGAGATGTCTACATTTTGAAGATAAGTTACCAACTGGGCTCCATGGTAACAACTGGCAGGGGGAGGAAAGAAAGGGGAGAAGAAGCTCTCCCCTTCTCGGGTGTTGTCCTTGAAGGGTTAACTTTCCCAGAACAGTGAAAGAAAAAAAAAAAACAGCTTTTATTTGAACTTCTGCAGACTGTGAACTTCTGTGCCCCTCCCCTTACATGCTGGGTATAAAACTCTGAAACTACCTGAACTCGGGGTTCAGGGGATTGATTGATTACAGCAAAAGCTGTGCCCTCTGAACCTGGCTGCAGCCAAATAAAACTGTTTCCTGCTGTCTTTGGTGCCTTGCCTCGTCTGTCCCTACAACAAACACCTGAGAAACACAGAGGCAAACGTAGAAAGCAAGTTTTAACTAAAGGATAGAAGGAGCCCCAGAACTGAGTATCCAAAGAAGTAGGGTGTCCTGTCCCTTTTATACATTTTAGATTTTCTTTGTTCTCACGCCCTCCTTCCCCTTATCTTGCCTCTCTCCTTTCCCCATCCTGTGGCCAGGAGAGGAGCCAGAAGGTGAGAAGGAAGCCCTCCAGGGTGCTTCTCTGTGTCTGCCCAACAGACCACCCAATTCCCTGTACACAGGTAACCGTGGTAACAGGTGGAGGAGGGGGAAAGGCTCTGGAGGTATTAGCATTTCAATCCCCCAGAGGCAGCCTCCTTCCTCCCAGACACAAATCAATTCCCATCTTCCCCTTCTGACCAGATTATTTATTATCTATATTGACTCCCTTTGTCCCTCAACTTCAATTTCACCTCTAAACTTTCTTGCACTGTCTCAATCATGAGCTTTTGGGGACACCTGATATCTAAACTGTAACAAGCCATAACAATGGGATTAGTGCCTTGATCTTGAACTTCCAGCCTCCAGAACTGGGAAGAGCAAATTTCTGTTGTTTATAATCCACTCAGTTGGTGTCATTTTGTTATAGCAGCCCAAAGGGTACTATGACAGCCTCTGACCCCTGAAGCTGGCCTATGGGAGTATGACTTAGGTTTAGGCCCAACAGTTGAGAGAAGCCTCCCTTAGCCCTTGATCCTCAACGAATCTCAGCCAAGTTTACAGCTTTCCTTGCTATAGCACCTAAGGTACATTTCTTGGGGGGTCTCCAAGGATGACTGGCAAGCAGTTTTCAGGCACTTCCAGACATGAGGCCATCTGCTGGCACCTTTTCTGACATTTAGCATAGCTCAAGAGAGCTGTTGTGTTTTCCTCCTTCACGTCTACACATCTTAGGTTAAATAAGACGCCATCCTCCATGAGAGCCTTCTAAGTCTCTGACATTCCCTTATTTACAGCTGTTTTGGAATTTTTCCTCCCACCTGTATTCCAAGGCCTTTTATAATATGTGCTCATCAGCCCAGGGCAGATATTTTAATATTAGATACTACAAGATTTCAGACAGCAAGGCTCACAATTCGCCATTGATCTTTCACCTTGGTTTTTTTCTCTCTCTGGGTATCTATGGCTCCCTCCTCCCGGCTTCCTCCTCTTTTCTTCTCCTTCTCTTTCTTTTCCTTCTTCTTTCCTCCTCCTCTTCTTCTTCTCCAACAATTCTGCTTGAACCACCATCACCACCATCATTGCTATTTGACAACTGAAAGACAAGGACTTTTTTCTTTCCCTTAATTCAAGGGAGACACCAGCCTTCTCTCAATCCTTTAACTCACCAAGCTCCTTTCTGCCTCAGGGTCTTTGCACACACTGTTCCTCTATCTGTAACTCTCTAATTTCCAATTCAACCTCCAACACCATTTCCCCAATGTAGCCTGACTCTTCACCAGCCCCTCTTCCCTCTCATCCTATAGGTCTCAGGTTTTCATGTGACTTCCTGGGGGTGGGGGGATGGGGCTTTTCTAACCAGACCTCCCCTCCCAAATCCAAGCTACACCCTCCATGTCACTTTCGATCATATTGCCCTTCATACCATCTCTCGCATGTCTAACTGTAAGCACGTTTATGTTGATTCAAATGTTCCTCTCCCCATTAACCTCTAAGTCCCATGCAATCACAGGTTTGTCAGCCATTGTAACCCTAGACCCAGGGCATACAGCCCAGGGCATACAAATTCTGCAATAAATTTAATTGAATGGATAAATGAATGATCAAATGCTGAATGTTTTAGGATCATTTTCCCTTGAATCAGAGAAAAATAATAAATTTGAATGTTTTAGGATCATTTTCCCTAGAATCAGAGAAAAATAATAAATCTGGAGTTCTAGTTCAGTGGTGGAGTGCTTGCCTAGCATGTGGAGACATGGTTTCATCCTCAGCACCACAAAAATAAATAAATAAATAAAGGTATTGTGTCCATCTACAAAAACATATTGAAAGTACAACACCTATAAGTTTGTGGAATAATATTTCACTGCCCTTCCTATGTCAACATCTGAGCCCAAATAGCCAGACTGGTTTGTCACCTAGGGGAAACCAGCACCAGGCTGACCAGCCTTCTCAGTTTGCCCGGGACTCTCCCAGTTTTAGCCCAGGCAGTCTAGATGGCCGGTCATCCTACCTAGTACACCTTGGCTTATCTCACCTGGCATAAGACGATAGAGAGGATATTGTCAACTGTGGATGTTTCCTTTCAGCACGGAGATTCACTAATTTTGTGGCCTCTGTAGCCACATAAAACATCTCCTCTTCGTCTAGTATGCAAAACTGCATTTTGGCTGGAAACTAAAACTAGGGCTGTACTCTTGTTTGGGTTGGTGTAGTAAACCTGGACCTGTAAATTTCATTGTTCCCTGGAGCGGCTCTTGCTAAATATATGGCACTGTTTCTTGTTCTATTGAGCCAGACGGGATAGCATTTTCCCTCTTCCATATGTTGTCAAGATCTTTTGTTTACACATGGACTTGGAGAATTCTTGGCCACTAATTATCTGGGAGCACCTTTATTTGGGTTTCTCTTTGCAGGTGTTTGTGAGCTGTTTCTATGATAATTCTTTGGAAACTTAATTGTTGCAGAGATTTTCTTTGCTGCCTTCCTATATTCCTTCTTGCTTCCTTCAAGTTCCCCCATAACATGGAGAACAGTCCTCCTCTGACAGTCCTCAAGGGCAAGGTCCTCTCTGGCATTAAAGCCCAATTTGTGGCATTTCTTGGCTTTGCCTGTCCTTCCTCACCCATCTTCAGGACTCTTTTCTGTTTCTTCCCTGTGGCTGGCAATGATTTCCACTTTGCCAGTTATTGTTTCTGATGTCCTTTTTATAATTCCTTGATGCTTGTGATTATTTTAAAAAGGGGGTTGATTCAAAATCTTTCTGTTTCTGAATTTTCGAGACATGCTTTGTGCAGCATTTCTTTTCTCTATCCTTCCTTGTCTGCTTCCATTTTATTCCATCTTATAATAGTAATTACTAATAATACCATTTGAGGTGTCTTCTTTCCTTTAGTTACCTTTTTTTCCCCTTTCCTGAATTAATGTATGAACTAGTCTAGTGTTTTCTTTCTTTAGGGGCTTGCTGCCTTGTAACTCAGCAGCCCTCATGACTTCCTCTCTGCTTTGAGTTTTTTAATAGAGTTCTATTTTTATAGGAGGAAAAAAATCCACAAATTTGAGTGTAAAGGTTTATAATTCATTCTAACCTTATCTTCCCATCTTTGCAGTTTAGAGTTGGGTGTTGAAGCAGAATCTATGCCACCTCCATCCTCTGGGTAGGGTCACCTGTGCATTTGAGACAAAGAGGTTTAGGAACATCTGCATCCTTCTCAACCCAGACCAATAAAGTAACATGATGTATTACAGTGTCTGTCCAGGACTTGGGAAGAAAACGGTTCTATGGGAAGTTACCTGAAAACCAGTACACAGGGGCTGTGCGAGATAGGTGCAAATGTACCTCGGCTACTAGAGAACTATTTCCACTTTATGAGTAACCAGATCAACACAGAATCATAATCACGAACATAACCTGCAGGAACAACTGACTCAGAGGCTGGTTGAGGCTCCATTTCTCCTGATTCCTCCTGGAAACGTGCTGGTACTGTTTTTATTGACTTCAAGAAACATGTACACGCTCAGAAAACCTGCCACAGTAGGACTACTGGCAGGATGCCATAGTAGCCCTGACCTAGAGCTTGCCCTGCATATCTCTCTCTCTCTCTCTCTCTCTCTCTCTCTCTCTCTCTCTCTCTCTCTCTCTCTCTCTCTCTGGCTTCTGCTTCCTCTTGGCCTATCCTGTCCCACTGCCCTATGCAAAAACAATCTGATAGGGCTAATGACTAACACCTGTGGAAATGTCTCCACCAGGCAGCCTTGGGCTCCACCTGCTCAAACTAAGACAACAGAATTTTGTCCTGCTCAAAGCGTAAGGCTTTATGTGCCATTAAAAGAAAAGGTGGGGGAGAGGAAGGAAGGAAGAGAAGAAAGGAAGGAAGGAAAGAAAGGAAGGAAGGAAGGGAGGGAGGAGAAGGGAGGGAGGAAGAAGGATGGAGGGAGGGAGAAGGAGGGAGGGAGGAAGAAGGAGGGAGGGAGGGAGAGAAGTGAGGGAAAGAAACCACTAAGACGCTACTCTGCACAGAAGGAAACTGTGTAAGTGGCTCCTTGAAGATTACATAAGGAAAACTGGAGAATATGAGCAGCTAATAAAGCAAACAAATGAATTTCTAACATAGGGGTTGAAAGAGATTTTCCAGTTTTTCCTGACACGCACTCCTGGTTTTTGCCTCTATGCCTTTTGCTTTGATGTACGAGATTGACTTTAAGCCAGCATTTGACCATTTTTTCCTTATAAAAATGCCTGTTTACCAATCTGGATCTAACATCCATTATTTAAAATGCCATTGGCTTCCTCTGCCATCATTCTGTATCCAAAAGTCACTACAACCATGGCTTTATATGCCATTAAGTGGGCGTGCCAGAATTCAATCCAGCCCTCTGTTTCCTTACACTTCAGAGAAAATACTAGAATTAATTCTTGTCCTCCTTTAGGCCTGAGGAGTAGAATTCCATCATGGAGATAACTGAAAGAAAGGGTCAGAGTGAGGTTATGTTCCCTGGTGGAGGTCCCTGGGGTAATTCCAAGAAGGCTGGAGATGAGTTGACCAGTTCCACAGCTGCTTGTCAGCCTTTGGGGACAATCGTGGTTGTTCCTAGCGCCTGACTTCAGTGATGGCTGCCGATAAGGATTAGCACTTGTCCATTTGTTACTCAACTAGTTAAATGTTTTGAGCAAAATATGCTTTTGTTCATTTACCTATTAGGGATGCGATTATTTTCTTATAAACAATGCTTTCAAGACACTCTTTAGGCAATATAAATTTTAACTTTCTGTCAAATTTATATACATATGCTTTATCATCTTGTTTGCTTCTTAATTTTAGCCATGAAGCTCTGAGTTTGTTTGTGCAAATTTTTTAGGAAAACAAAATCAAATCAAAATAACAGCAAAATGAAACAACCCACATGTTAGCTACACTCTATGACACAGACTAGGTGATTCAGAATAAATTGAAAAGTTTGGAGTTGAGCGTTGCATGAGTAACTTGCTACAGCAGCTTTAAATTTTAGTCTGATAATATATTACATAGTTTATAACATTAATAGCAATTTATTATTTGTGACAGAATCTCTGTAGCTCATTTAATTTTCTTTTATCTCCCGACAAAGCTATAATTTGAAAATGAGCAAAATCAACCTTAAAATTAAATCACTTCAAGGAAAACTAACCTCTATTTCTTTCCTGGCACTTTTTTTTTCTGATTACAAAATAGTGCACTCTTATTTCACAAAACTCAAAAATGACAGAAAATAATTTAAAAATAAATAAATCGCAACCCTGATCTCATCATCCAGAAATATCTTCTGTTGGCAGTGAAGTGTATTTTCTTTCCATTTCCCCCCAACAGTATATGTGACTGTGCTGGGTGTGTGGGAGACCTTGCCTGTGGGGTTTATTTCCCCCATGGGGTTTCTCCCCGCTGAAGTTCAGTTTCTGTCTCTCGAGAACATCACGGAATCCCTTACCCCTCCCCCTCCTCTCTGAAGGGAGCCAAAGTCAAAAGTTTTCTCGACCAATCCCCATGGGTCACAGTGTCCACTCACCCCGTTCCTGAGTCATCCTGCCAATCAGCACCCGCCACGTCACCAAAGCAACCCTTCTTAAGCTGAAGCTTACAGGCTCAAGCTGCTGCTCTCTTCCTCTCCTTTCTCCCCCCAATAAAATCTCTTGGTTGAATTTCCATCTTGGGTGAGTCACTCACCTTTCAGACTATATAAAATTTTTAATCAATTTTGTTGTTGCTGTTATTTTTGGTACTGGGGATTGAATTGGGGCACTCCACTGCTGAGCCACATCCCCAGCCCTATTTTATATATTTTTTAGAGTCAGGGTCTCACTGGGTTGCTAAGTGCCTTGCTTTTGCTGAGGCTGGCTTTGAACTTGTGATCCTCCTGCTTCAGCCTCCCAAGCCACTGGGACTATAGGTGTGTGCCACCGCACCTGGCTAATCAAATTTTGATGATACTATTTTACATCATTTTGACTCATTACCTGATATTTTTAGTGAGCATTTCCCCCTTTATTAAATACTTTTAATCAATTGTACAATTGAATAATATGGTTATACCTATCTATAGGATCTATGCCTTAGAAGCTGTTCAAACCCTTGAAGGAAGGCTTCTCATTCCTTAGTAAAGGGATGAGTCCAATTTTTTCTGCCCTTGAATCTAGATCAAGTTCATGGAGTCTCCCTAGAGCAGTTGACGACAGAAAGAGCAGGCTTTTGTGAAGAACCAAAGTTCTCCCTACGGCTACTGGATGTCACACACCCTACCAGCTCTGTCCACCTCATGAAAATCCATGCACATTGTGTTCCAAGGCACTGCTTATTTTTAGGTGATGCTTGCCTCCTGTTTCTACAGCTGTTTGCAATCACAAGCTTTGGGTGTTTACATCTCAAAGAAACCCTGCAGAGATAAAGGTGCAAAGGAAGGGTGAAGGCACATCTTAGAACCATCCTAGACACGTAATTGACAGAAGGGGAGGCAGATGTAGTGGCGTAAGCCTATAATCCCAGGAGACTGAGGCAGGAGGATCATGAGTTCAAAACCATCCTCAGCAACTTATCGAGGACCTAAGCAACTCAGAAAGCAAAGGGCAGAGGATGCGAAACTGGACAAACCTTGTTCCTGGTCCCTATTCTGCCTTTTAATTGCCAGTTGACTTTGGAGAAGTCACTTCACTGAATTCTAATCCTCTCTGTAAAACATTGAGTAGGTCACAAAAGTATAAGAGTTAAATGATTATGTGAAATTACTTTGTAAACTAGACTGATCAATTCTGTACCTTGAAGATAAAGGAAGAAGGAACTCTCGGGTGTGCTTCCTATGGCCCCATTATTTATTTATCCATGACACTTCACAAGTATATCAACAACAAAACAACCAACATATATATCTACAAGTCATTTTTGCGAAGGGTCACGTTGAGCTGCGAGCTGCTGCAGGGGTGTCTTTAGGAGTCAGCATCATGGCAGAAGACATCAAGACCAGAATCAAGAACTAGAAGACCGCCCCTTCTGACAGCCGCTTCCCCAACCAGAACCAGACCAGGAACTGCTGGCAGAACTACGTGGACTTCCAAGGCTGCCCGAAGGCAATGACCGCGAAAGGGGGCGATGTCTCTATATGTGAGTGGTACCGGCGTGTGCACAAGTCCCTCTGCCCCATATCCTGGGTCTCAACTTGGAATGACCGCCAGGCAGAAGGCTACATTTGTTGATGCAGTTATTCTTTGATTATCCATTCATACAAAAAATTATCCAGCACATCCATGTGCAAGTAACCTACACCTATGAGCAGTGACAGTCCGGAGACCTGGCCCTCTCCTTTGCTGTGATAAAGATATTCATGCTTGTTTCCTTTCTCAGGAACACTGTAAGCTGCAGGAAAAGGGCTGCTGTGACTAGACGCCGCTGCTCCATTCTAGTGTGGAGCACAGAGTCTGAAGCCTGGCTGCTGACTCAGATCTGGCCCCTGTTTCTGATTAGCTGTGTGGTCTTGGACAAGTTACCCAGCCTCTCTGGGCTTCTGTTTTCTTACCTGTGAGATGAGGATGAATGAAAAAGCATGCAAAGCTCTAGCATGGTGACGGGCACCCAGCAGGTGCCCACACATTAGCTCTGTGACCAGTATCCCTGTGACCATTATCTCCTGCTTTCTGCAATCCACCCCACACTGCATACAGATCTATAGCAACCCCACCGGAACACACAGGTCGGGGAGTTGGGCAAAGAATTTGTTATTCAAATAACTTTTCCTGAATCCACTAGCTGTGAAATCTGCCAGTGAGGATGTGCGAAGTGTGATTATTTTGATGATGGAAAATTGGAAAGAGAATGTTCTAAATTATGGCTTGCCAATTCTTTTCAAAGGCAAATATAATATTAATAGATATTTATTACATGATAATTAAACTCCCATTCTTGAAAAATGATGAACTGGAGTTTTTAGATGTTTCATTTCATTTCATTCCCAGAGTAGCCCTGTGAAAGGGGAACTATTATCCTCTCCTCTACAGAGTAAGCAGCAATAATGAGCCAGTTGACTGGCCAAGGGACTTAGTTTGCCCCAAGTTACCAGCTTGTAAATGGTAGCGTAAGGACAGGGGCCAGGTCTATCCAGGTGCAGGTCCTTGCTCTGCTCACCAGACACTCTGCCTCCCAGGCTCCTTTAATGGAGATCCTTCCTGGATATGGCAGAAGAGATCCACAGTATTCATATAACTCTACAATTTTCAAAGGCCATGTTCACATTTAGACCACATTTCCTCATTTAACAATGAGGAGAAACTGAGATTCAGGATGTCCCTCAGAGGTGTCCTGAAGGAGTCAACATCAATAATAAGAATTTACTGAACATGAACTAACTACATGCCTGGCACAGTGATCCATTCTTCCTACACATTTCTCCTTTAACACCAAGAAAAACTCCCTGAGACAGGTGACTTTATTACTCCAATTTTATACAGGCAGAGACTGGCTCTGCCAATATTCAATGCATAAGACAAAATTAAACTTTTTTTCTTCAAATTTTAAAGAAAGTAAATTTTGTCTCCCATGCATTTTGTCTGGAAAAATAACAATAACAAGCTTTCGTTCAGTAACTATTTCCTGAACATCTATTTTGTGACCTGCAGCAGTACCTAGGCAAACATTCCTGCTCTCCCAAAGCGCCAGATAACTAGGGGAAAACAGATACTAAATAAGGAAATGTTAGTAAGAAATATGCTTTCTGATAGAAACGGTACTTTGGAGAATATGAAACAGGTCAAAGGAGTACAGGATGACAGGAGGGGGCCAGTTTAGATGAAGCACTGAGGGTGTGGACAGGTCCCTGACTGTTAACAAGAACCCAGTCACACAAACACCTTAGGGTGGGAAAGAACCCAGCCAAAGAAAGCAGTAAGGTATTGGCTTTGAGGAGTGACACATTACAGATAAAGAGAGCTTATCCAAGGGGGCAAAATCAAATTCAATATTTGACAAGTTAATTGTGCAATTCACCACAGACATTAAGTAACTAATCTAATAATTTATTAATAACTCAGTAACTAATAATTTATTAATTACCTCAATAAATACAAAAAGCATTCAATAAAGCTTAACATTCAGATAAATTTGTTTAACTTCTGTAAATCAGGAGTACAATGCAAGTTCTCCAACATAAAAAAGAATAACTTTCAGAGAACTTTAGCAATTAAATACTTAATGGAAAAATCTTAGAAACATTCTCACTAAAAATGAATGCAAGATAGAATTGATTGCAATCATTATTGTCCTGGAAGTCAAAAGACCAAAAAATAAAATTAGGACTATTAAAATTAAAAAGGAAAAAACTAAACTTCCAAAGCTCTTTGAAAATTGTCCATCTAAAAATAAATTCTAAGCCAATCAACTGAAAACTATTAGAATAAAAAAATCCTAAACCATGGATAGACACAAAACCAATATGATCAATCCAATAGCTTCCTATATACTGGTACTCATTCATTTAATAACAATTTTTAAAAGATTCCATTCGCAACTAAAAAAGAACTCCTAGAAAATAAATGGAATTTTTAAAATGTATAAGATCTACTTAAAGATAACTAAAGAACTTTACAGAATAACATGAACACCTACATAAATGAATAATAAACCATATTCCTGGCTGGGAACTCAAGACTTAGTACTGAAAATATGTTGATTTCCCCCCACATTTATCCATCAATGGAATTCCAATTTAAATTCAACAGCATTTTTATTCAGGTCTCTTTCTATCAGATGTCAAAACACCTTGTAGGCTATAGTAATTAAAATGGTCTAGTACTAGTACAGATATTGACAAATTGATCAGTGGGACAAAATAATAAATCTAGAAACAGACTCAAGCATATATGGAAATTAAGAATACAATAAAATAGTAACTCAAACTAGTGAAAAAACAATAAACTCATTCACAAGTGGGATTGAACCAATTAGCTACTCATTCAGGGGAAATTATATTGGATTTCTAATTTACACCATCCATCCACCAAAAATAACCTTCAAATAATTTAAAACACAAAAATATAAAAACATTGGAAGAAAATAGAGGTAAACATTGGAAATGTCCCTTAGCAAACAAGAAAATACAGAAAATAAAATTGTTTCAGATTCAACTTCATAAAAATTATAAAATTATGTAAATCAAAATATTCCATAAGCCAGGTTAAGAAGACTATTCAAATTTATTTGCGACATATTTCGCAGGTGAAGGGTTAAGAACATATGAAGAATCTCGAACAAAGCCAAAGGAAAAAGACAAATAACTCAGAAAAATTGGTAAAGGATACAAATAGGCAATTCACAGAAAATATAAACACAATTAATAAGCATGCAAAACTGCATCTCACAATGGGTGAGGGGCAAAGAGAATTATTTGGCAAATAATTGTTGGCAAATGTTGGCAAAAAATGTGGAGAAAGAGTTTCACACCCACTGTGTGTGTAAACAGGTGAAGCCAATGGGTGACCATCTGAAAACATCCATCAACAATTTCCATTCACATGTCAATTAACTCAACTATTTCCCTTTAGGACTCTTTCCAAAAGAAATACTTGTTTGTATGCCCCACACAAGTCATTACACAAGTTTTTGTACATGTATCCAAGAATATTCATCACAGTATTGTGTGTGTCATAGGAAGAAATTTAAAAGCCTCCCAATGTACTATCAATAAGTGGGGAAAGTTGCCGCAGTCTGGCTGGGCACAAATCACGAGCCACTGAAGCAGGAACAAACTTTATTTCTGAACTCCACCAGCACACTCCACACACGCTCCCGGGAACTCCCCCCAACGCCACAGGGCTCCTCCAGGAACCACCAACCGGAAATCCCTCCTCCGGCACTTCCCCAACCAATGGGAATTCTCTGGGAATCCTAGCAAGAACTCCAAAGTATTTCGAGAACTCCAAAGTAGCAGGCCGAGGGGGACAGCAGGGGTCTAATATTACAATTGAATACACAGCTTAACATAACCATTATCATCAATGGCTTGCTGGTGTCACCTCTCAACCACTCCATTCTGGCAAAAATGCCATGCATCATTCTGACTGGGCTATGGTTCTCAGCAGAAAGTCACTTAATTAAGGTATGTCCATTCCATCCCAACACCCCCAATTCACCATTCTCAAGAGACTTCAAGATGTTCTCCCAACACTTATGACACTGGCTTGCTGACTCCCTCTCACTGATACATTGAGATATATATACATTTACCTTCTGTTCCCAGTCCCCACCCCAGACTAGACTAGATGGAAAAAGACTAGCAAACAGCTCAATGCATGGAAGTTTATAAATCATTTCTTGGTGAATCACAAGTCTATTGGAATCAACCCTTAAGAACCCAAAATAAAATTGAAAAATCACAATGTCACTCTGTTATTAATTACTAAAAATAATTAGCATGCATAATATTTTGCAGTAGCCAGGTACTTCCCCTTTGGTATTCAGTGATCTTTGTAGTAACCCTGGGAGTTGTACAAGACAGGAATTGTTATCCTATTTCTAAGTACAGAAACTGAGGTCTGGAAAGAGAATGTGGCTGTCTGTCATCCCATGGCTCATAAGAGGCAAACCAGCACGAACTGAGGGCTTTCTGGGACTGATGTGTGCTCTTCCTATGTGAATCCAGCTCATGTCAAAGTGATTAGTAATGTCCCATTTATCTGAATTTTTGCCTAGTAAATGTGATGCTCAGAAACATTATCCCCAACAGAGAAAATAGGAACCCGGATGTTTCTGTACCAGCCCACAGACCACAATCTCCAAGCTCTCTTCAGAGTTGGCTTCTTCATTCAGGAGCTCTTGGCCTGGACATTGTTCTGTCTGACCAGTGAATTGTTCCCAATCGGACTTGAGCTTCCCTGCCCCTGAGAGATTGGAAAGGGAGACTTTGAGTAGGTGGGAGAGGGGACCGGAGCAACCTTGGAGAAGCGAGCTGAGCTATTCTTCATTGTTTTTAGGCAAACATAAATCTTTGTTCTCCAATGCTAATTTTGAGAAATTGGTGCCAATCTGCTCTGAACAAAAGAATTTTGGTCTGAACAAACAAAATTTGAGATGAGAAGTCTGGCTTTCCTAGTTGTGCTCTTGGGAATCTGCCTCTATCCCTTCCAACTCCCCATGCTGGGTCTCTCCCAAAAGTAGATACAAACTTGGAGGCAAACTTCCTGGGTTGCTCACCGGTTACAGAAGGCAAGAGAGAGCCCAGGTGTCATATGCCAAGGTTACTAAAATAAACATCCGTACAGTGCTTAGATATTGAACCAGCTGACCCCAAGGGCCTCCCTCAACACCTTGAAGACTTAAGGATTCTGTAAATGGGGGAGGCCTTGGTTTCAAAGGGTCTTTTTCAGACAGGTGCAGTGGCTAATGCCTGTAATCCCAGCAGCTCAGGAGGCTGAAGTAGGAGAATCACGAGTTCAAAGAAAGCCTCAGCAACTCAGTGAGACCCTGTCTCTAAATAAAATACAAATTAGGGCTGGGGGTGGGGCTCAGTGGTCGAGTGCTCCTGAGTTCAATCCCCAGTACCAAAATAAAAAGTGGGGGGATCTTTTTCAAAGGCCAGATTCTCTACTTCTTCTAAATGGAATTTTCCATTGCCTTTATTGTTTATAATGTTGCATTAATGACACTTCTTTATAAATATATATGTTCATTTAAGTAATTGTTAACAAAAATGTACTTTATCCTTTTTTTTCTTCTGTCACATACGAAAAAAATTATAAATGGATCATTTTTTTTCTGATACTCCCATTGAATATCATAAGTATTTGTGCATATTGATATATATTTATAAGCATTTTTTTTATATTTATTTTTTAGTTATAGTGGGACACTATACCTTTATTTTATTTACTTATTTTTATGTAGTGCTGAAGATTGAACCCAGGGCTTCGCTAGGCAAGCACTTTACCACTGAGCCACAACCCCAACCCCTATTTATAAGCATTTTAATAGATGCATATTTCATTCTGTGGTTAGGCCTCAGTTATATAATACTTTACTCATGGATATCAAATGTTTTCATAATTTTACTGAAATTATAAATAAATTTCAGGGAGGATCTTTGTGAATAAGGCTCAATTATCTTCTATGAAATAATTTATTTACTCCAAAATTCTAGTAGGGAAAGTATTGGATTGAGGAAATGGGGATCTTTGTAGTTCTTCATAGTTTTGACAAACATTTGAAATGAAATTCAGTCCACGAATCTCAATACCAACCATTGACTTCAATTTTGCTACCATTAATCACAACCATACTTGTGGGTTATGTTTTTATATTGTAATATTTTCTTTCTCTATCACATGCTTAGTTTCATCCTTTTTAACAATCACACAGACAAGGGCATTTTAAAGCCCATTTATGTTTAGATAGAGAAAAAAAGTGTGACCTAGCTGTTCATGTTGGTAAAATATAGTAAACATCAAATAATCTGACACTTTCAGTAATGGATTTTTCCCTTGAATCTAAGAAATTAAACTTTGTGCCTAAATACCTCCTTTACTGATTTCACAGGCCTGAGGAGGGTAAGCATGGCAAGAAAAAAAAATTTTTTTTCAAGGCCCATTGAATTGAAGTCTCCAGAAGGAACAATGGCAGGACTCTGGTCTGCATGGGCTGGAGTTGGGTTAGAGTTTAGTAAGCTTCCCAGGTGATGGCTGTCATCAGGAAAGTTTGAAAATACCTGATTTAACCTTGGTCCATTGGCTGAAGGCCAAGCAAGTCAGATTTCCACTTACCTGAGAGAATTCCCAATCAGATCTACCTAATGATAAAAAATGCTGCCTGGGAGACAACACATTCCTGTCCGTGAAGTGTTCGGGAACCAAATAACCACAGCCATCTCTCAGAAGACTCCAGAGAAGAGTACAAAAGCTCTGGTCCCCTTTGATTTGGGAGCCTTCTCTGACCACAGCTCCAGGCTCTACAGAGCAGCTCTAGGCAGATGGAATTAGAGGCCTCTACGGGCCCTTTCTATCCTAGTACTGCCTGATTCTGAGATTTCAAATAATAAAGCAAGCAGTTCGTAGCGTAGCCTCCATATGTTCCAATTCATCTAAAAAGATATAATCAGGATATTCCTGGTCACTTAACAGCCTTCCCTTCCGATGCTCAAATCCCCTAAAATACCCACAGCCTCCTATCCCTCAGCCCAGTAAGTGGCCCTCCAGTGTCCAGAAAGACTCCATGACTGAGCACTCCCTAATCCATCATGATCTTTCATAGGACTATGAAAATTATTATGCAAAACCTCATCAATTACAATGGGGGGGGTGTGACAAACTGAGTCACTGGGGGAGCTGAGCCAAAGTGATACTGAGATGGAAACTTCTGACTTGGCGATGGCAGAAATGAAACCAAACCAAGAGAAAGCGAAGACACAGGTGAGACTTTAATTAGGGGGCTTCACTCCCAAGAGAAGGGGAACAGCATCGACTGAGAGAAATCAGGCTGGCCCTGGAATAACAAAGGGCCAGGTTTTGACTTGGGTGTAGGGGTTGAGGGAGGGGCTATAATTTGGAGATTTTTCCACCGATCAAAAATTCTTGGCCTTAAGGACTGGGTGGTCACTGCATCCTGGGAAGCTCCCACAGTGTTTCTTGGGTCTGGGCTTCATTCTGCACCGACATCCTCACCTGGCCATAAGTTTTGCAGCAACTGAGACAGCATGTGGGTGAGGTAGAAGAAAATGCATACCTGCATCTAAGGAGTAACAGGTTAAGGCCCAGGAGTTTGTTGGACTTCTATCTTTTTGTGGAGACCCCCAGGCTTCTCATTCTCTCATTTAATTTCTTCTTAGAGTCATTATGGTGAAGGCTTTTATGATGCACCTGGTTTCTGGAGCTGAAAGCCTGGGAGAGTGAGGGATAGGGAAGAGCTCTGCCAGGCTTTGATGGGTAACAGGTTGAACTAGGGCCTTCAGAGTGCATCTGCCCTTTGTCCCTATGATGGTTCCTGACTGTCCCCAAAGTTTTGGTGTCTTGATGCCTACGTCCCTTTCCAAGAGCTTAAAGTGTTTTATTTGCTTGGGGAATAAAAGAACTCAAATCCGCAAACTCATTCTTTAAAGAGATAACCAAAAAACTGCTAAAGATCTATGTTTAGCCCAGATGCATGTGTAGACACCAACCTTCTCCAGAACTTCTTACAAATCATAATTCCACTAAATGTTCAGCAAAATGTGGAAAATGTCAGGCAAGGGAGAGGAAGAGCAAAGAAAGAGGTCACAGCTTCCTCATCACTCAGCTAGTCAAAGGCTGGTCTGGACCAGAAACCTCTGTGTCCCTGGAAGTAGGTTAGAAATACAGAATCCCAGGCCCCACCCTGGATCTACTCAATCAGAACTCAGATGGTAACAAGGCCCAGGGTGATTCCTAAGCACGAGGCATTGACATTTGAGAAGCCTCCATCAACATTACTCATAGAGATAAAGAGCATTGTTTAGTGGGGTTTTTTTTTCTGATTGTAAAAATTATAAAAACTCATTGTAGGAAATTTGGAAATGTCTCCCCTCCCCACTCCTATCCTCCAGGGAGGAGGAAGGCGGCTGGAACTAGAACATATTCAAGCTCTTGCACAAGGCGATTACAAAGCCTCTCCCAGATCTGTGTGCTATTAAGAGAGCAGCCACATCAGGTCCAATGTGACTCGCTCTGGATAAGGTGGGCGACAGTGGAGAGAGGGATGGAAAGAATTACACGTACGACTCTGAATAATAACATGAAGTGCTTTACAACTTTGTGGGCAACAGCATTTTGGTAAACTACAGGGCAGGTAGGAAAATGTTTCTCTTCTTCCCCAAGATTTTCATTTGGGCTGACTCTAAGAACAGAAGGAGTATTGGGTGGGAGTCCTCAGGAGCCATCCAGAGCAATTAACTCAGAGGAGCCAAGTGCAGCTCAGGAAAGACAAGTGACTCCTGAAGGCAGAATGAGCCCCAAGAGTGAGGATTCCAAAATGGCACAGATTTGAGAGCAGCTGGTTAAAGGATGAGGGCTCTCAGAGAGATGAGAGCACGGAGATCAAGGCCAGGAACCGGCAACTGCTTGACCTCCCTGGAAGATGGGAAAAGCAGATGCAGAGCAGAGCTTTAAGTCTCCCCCTTCCATTAACATACCTACAGCTCGGTGGGGGCTGTGCTGAGCCTGCACCCAGAGGGGTGGCCCCCACTCCAGCCTCTCCCAACCTCTTCATCCTCCAGGGTTAAGGAGGTAGCCCAATTACCTGTCAAGCTCAAGTTCTTGACACATCCCTTATAGTACTTTATCCAGTTAACACTGAAAAATTAAAATCCTCCCGTGTGCTTAAAAATCCTTTGAAAACACCATTTTAAAGACAGCATCATTACCATATTTTATTTAAATATTTCCCATTTTTGGAATGTTAGATTATTTCTATTTTTTACCATATTATATGATGCTGTGATAAATATGTTTATTCACACATCTTGATCCACATACCCAATTATTGCCTTTTTTATTTAGGCAAACTTTTTTTAAATCAAAGTAAACTATACATATAGAAAAGTGCAGAAATCAAAAGCGTACAGTTTAATGACTTTTCACAAAGTGAACACCTCACAGAACCACAACTGGGATCAAGAAACAGAATGTGATGGAAGCTCAGGCCCCTTCTTGCCCCTCTGTTCCCTGCTCCAGTTATTATACCTGCCCCCAGGATAATTCTAACTGTGTCCATCAGCTTTTCATTGTTGTAACAAAATGCCTGAGGTGATCAACACAAAAAGAGAAAGGGTTGATCTTGATTTACAACTTTAGAGGTTCCAGTCCATTTGACCCTGTTGCGTTGGGCCTTTGGTGAGGCAGCACATCATGATGGAGCACCCTGTTCACCTCTTGGGGGCTGGAAACAAAGAGAGAGGGGCCCAGGTCCCAATATCCCCATTAAGGGCACACCCCCAAAACCTAACTTCCTTCCGTTGGGTCCCACCTCTTATGGTTCTAACACCTCCCAATATGGCCGTAGGCAGGGGAGCAAAGCTTTCAAACATGGGCCTTTGAGGAACATTCAAGACCCAAACCATGGCATTATCTTAACTTTAGCACCAACAGGTTAAATTTATATTCAATTTCAAAAATATAATCTATTTATATAGTTATTCATTTACAGTACATAAATATAAATCAAATGTTACTAATATATTTCAAATGTATCTATCACATATATACTTGTATCTTAGACATTTTTATATATCTTATATACATCAACTATAAATATACCTAAGTTTTATATAAATTTAAACATAAGATCACATAGGTTTTGCACCTGATAGTTCCTTTGGCACATATTTATGAGATTCAGCTCTGTTTTTGTTTATAGTGATAGTTCATTCATTTCCATTGAATGAATATATGCAATTTTGTATTTGTTCAGCATTTCTAGTTCTCATCAGGAGTATTAGGCTGCTACAAGCTACTCAAGCATAACCAGAAGCAGACATCCACTTCTTTTGTTGTTGTTAAAATGTAAGTACAATTCCCAGGGCTGGGGTTATGACTCAGTGGCAGAATGCTTGCCTAGCATGTGTGAGGCACTGGGTTCGATTTTCAGCACCAAATATAAATAAATAAAGGTTCATTGACAACTAAAAACTAAAAATAAAAAATTAAAATACATATATATAATATATATATATATATAATTTTATATATATATATATATATATATATATATATATATATTTCCCAAGCAAAAAGAAACATACCTTTTCTTTTTAGCCTACATTACTAATTGCTTTCCATAAAAGCAGAAACAATTCATGTTCAAGAAAAAGCATTTAGTTTTCCTGAGGATTGAAATGTAGTAATATCCTAATAATAACAAAAATCTTAAATCCTACTGATAGCATCTTCTAAATATTATAATTGTTAATATATAAATTACAAATATTGAAATGTCATTATCACAATTTACAGATTCCTTTGTGCTCATATATTACTTAATTTTCACAAAATCCTAAGCAGAGATTTTATTTCTGTCCCATTTTAAAGATGAGGAACTGATGATGACTCAGAAAAACTGAAGCAACCTGGCGAAGTCATGAGGTTACTCAACAGCAGAGCCTTCCCCACCCACACAAGGCTTAATCCCTGAAAATTGTATCTCAGACACTGCAAGATAAACTAGATGCCAGGGAGACAGGCCTGTCACCCTTTGATGAGGAATTGAGCATCCTTCAAAGACCAGTTCAAATGCACCCCCTTTCCCAAGAGACCCTCCTTCCCTATCCACTCCAGGGCAGTAACACAACCTCCTTCTCAGGCCACACCCCTCTACCAGGAAGGGGATCCTGCCAGCAAGATCCTGGAATATCATTGCTGAGATCATTTTAATCCAGGGATTGCAAATATGTAGCTCTCCCTCCCTTGCCAAAGGCAAACAAAACTAATCAGTTACCCTCTAGCCACTGTCTACCACACTGCCCCAATCTCTGCCCCCATCCACCACACTGGCATGTCTCTGTTCCTCAAATGTTCCAAGTTCTACTGTGCCTTGTGACCTAGCTATTGATTGCAGTCCAATCTCTCCTGAGTGCATCCTTTGCATTATCCAGGTCTCAGCTCAAATATCACCTCCTCAGAGAAGTTTTTACTGACTTTCCAAAATCAAGTAGCTTCACCTCCCCTGACTTTTCTTCTGTCTTAGCATCATTTTCAAAATGAATTTTCAAGTTGTTTCTGTTCTTCTTGTTTTCCGAGAGCAGAGCTTCTGAATTGCTCACCTATCTCCCCAGTGCCTAGAAGAGTTGCTGATTACATAGTAGTTGATCAATTAGTAATTACTGAACAAGTCAGTGAATCAAGATACCTTTTTCTACTGAGTCCAGGTTTGCCACTAAAAGCCTTCTCATTACAGTATTACAATCATTTGCTACCAGGAATGGAATTGAAGCGTGGCATAACACCTTTCGGCCATGCATAATTTTTTTAATCCTCCATTTTACAGATGGGGAAACTAAGGCCCCAGAAAAGAGACATGCCTTTCACAAAGCCACAGAATGGGTGAGGGGCAGAACTGGAACCAACACGAGCCTCTTCTGCCTGTCCCACCACAGGGAAAGGCAGGAGAGCTGGGAGCACTGTCTTAAGCATCAGCCACAAGGCAGAGGAGCAGGGGCATTGTGCCCCAGGAGCCTGCCTGTGAATTACGCACCTAATTACCAGCTGCCTTTTTCCCCCCATTCTGTGGGTAAAAGTCTGATCACATATAAGATTCTCCCTGTGTTTCCGTGGATACAAAGCGATCCTAATTTCAAACTCCCTTGCAAATGGCAAAGGAGTGAACTTAATTTTAATAAAAACAAGGAAAATCATACGTGTGAGCTTAATAAAATCTAATTTAGGCAATTTGAAGCTCATAAAATAAAGCCTTTATGTAAAAACTAGCAATTAGCTTTATGAAACAATACGGTGAACCCTCGGCATTGGGAGGGGTGGGAGCTAGAGACTCCATGGATAGGAGATGTGGCGGTGACACAGGAAAGCCAGAGGCGGGAAGGAGGGTTCAGGGTGTCAGAGGACTTGAGTGGAGGCCCCAAGTCATCACTTCTAAGATCTATGACCTTGAGCCGTCACTTTCCCTCTCTAGACCTTAATGTCTAGACTCCAGTGTCCTGTTCGTAAAATGAGGTTAACGAAACCTGCTTTATTAACAGAATGCTTGTACAGATGGATAAGGAAACCAGTAAGCAAGAGCTCTGCAAAAGAGCCCAACAATTGTCATCTCATCATCTCCCCTGTCCTACATTCTTCCCAGCAAAGAAAGGAGAAAGGAGTTGAGTGGACCACACAGCCCCCATCAGGGGCTTTGGGGTGCAGTGCAGGTGGAGGGCAGGTGTGTGACCTTCCATATTCACCATGCCTAAGATGTTGGCAGCCTATGACAGGTTACCAGAGATGACTCCCAGAGGTTGTTTACCAAAACCAGAAGCAAATCTCCAATCACTCTGAGCCTAGGGAAAGACTGGATCTCCCCACAAGTCATCTCCATGGCCCCGCACATCCACAGGGTGACAGATCCCCTCCACATAGAGATCTTTGCAGGGAGGCTACATTATTCCCATTTGACAGGGGAGAAGATGAATACATTACTGGGAAGCATGGTGGCAATATCAAAGTCACTGAGTGACCCAGTCCAAACTCAGCCTGGTTTTCCAATTCCACCCACCAGCCTACTTTGGAGCAGCTCTCCCGATGACTATGAGACAGGGAACCCATATCTGCTGCGTTCCTTCTTCCCCAACGGTATTTGCAGCTGCTTTGAGAGCTGCTGGGAGCCACATCTGCAAAGAGCCAGGTCTTCATGACAGAGGCTCTGGCAGGCAGTGGCTTTTCCCTGTCCTTCTGCCAAGCAACCCCACCACCACTTGAAGCAGAAGGCAATTTTTCCTAGTGCCTTCCCAGAAGCAAAGTGGGTAATTAATTGCACTGAATAACACATTAAATGTACTAATAATTGGGTAGTCACAGCAAAATGATTACTTTGAAGAAATATTACCGATTCCCTGTTGTACTTAACATTTCTCCTTATTTATCATTACCATTTTAATCAATAATAGTCACAATACTAATAAATCCGTCTTAATTTTAATTGTGTTCAATTGGATGTACCAGTACTTGAGTATTCTGAGCATACTTCATTATTTATATTAATTTAAGATCACTTAAAGGCAAATTACATAGTTTGTACTTTCAAGTAGGGAGGTAATTATGACAAAGTTTCTCTAGATTCAGCATTTTCCAGCACTGAGTTGCGCAAGGTGTCGGGCACCTGCCCTTTGCTGTTAGGCCTGACCTGCAGGATGGAGGGGCTGCAGGAAGACTCTCAAAGCCCCCACTTGAATTAGCGTATCCTAGCTTTTTCGAAAAAGACCTGGGTCTCTGGGTGGGTGATTAATGGCTCAGTAGCTTCGCCCTTACTCATATCATATGGTCATTACCTCAGCATTCATTCATTCATTCATTCAACCAACAAGCCGAGGGTCAGACCCTATGCTAGGCACCAGGAGACAGGGCGAGAAAAGAGTAAGAGAGTTAGAAAACATCCAGAGCCCTACAGAGGTTCTGATGAAAGTGGCAGCCGTCACAGGCAGAAGAGGTAAGTAGCATGTGGCTGAAGCAATCAGGCAGCACAGTCCAGAGGTGTGAGTGGGTTTCTTGGTCTTGAAGTTTGGGTAAAATTGGGCAGGAAGCTGGGGAGAGGATCTAGCTTTGGCAAAGAACCAGTTAGCTTGGACAAATTGAGGCTTCAAGAGGTAGCAGTGGAGGTGGTGGGAGAGAAAGCCCAAGGGGACAAAGGGGACAACCGCAGCCAGGGCAACATGGACCTCCGAGCATAGTTCTGAGTGGATGACTGAGGGTTAGGGATACCAGGATGAAGGAGGAGGAAGCCAGGTTTAGGAGGGAAGATGGGTTTCTAAGGGACTATTTGAGGGATCCTGGAGCAGCCAGGTGGAGAACCAGCAGGTCAAGTGCAGAAGCTGGCTGACACCAGAAGAGTGGTCAGCACGTGAAAAGAGAGGTCTGGGGGTCCCTCTGGAAGACAGTGCCATGGAGAAAAGGTGGCAGTAGTAGCCCGTGCCTCTGTGGCCTCACTTCCCAGGTATGCACTAATGTGGCCACAGTCTGCCAGCCACCTTGGAGGGCCCAGACTAGGAAGCGTCTTTGTCCTTCTCTGCCCAAGCCTGGCACACAGGTACCCCCCTGCTTTGACTCTTTTTGTTCAAACTCCATCAAATTGAAACTGTACAAGTGTGTTTCAATGGCCCCATTTTGCAAGGCCACCTGCCATTCTAAGGGGCTGGTGCAGGGACTTGGGCCCCAGAGCTCTGATTCTGGGAGTGGTGGATAGCAACAGCAGTAGGTGGGTCTGTGTCTCAGTGGCCATTCTGCATAGTAGGGTACCAAGGTCCTGACACCAACAACAATTTGCTAGGTGGTTGCAACTGGTGCTCATAATTTCTAGAAACCTAGAAGTTGTAGGAGAAGAATTTAATGTGAAAGAGGCTCCACCTCCTGGTAATAGTAAAAACCAACATTTTGTCAGCACTTAACAGTTTATGAACTTATATCAGCTTTTCAAATCTCACTTAGCTCTGTATCTTGACCTGGGTGGGTGGTGGTCACCAGGTAGAAACAGCCATTTGAAAACCATGGAGCTTATAGCTACGATGCATGTGATTCAGTCTATGTTAGTTATATCATAATAAAAAAGGTAAAAATAAACACATGAATAACTAAATAGCATCTTATTTAATCCTTCTAACCATTCCTTGAAGGTAGCAACTTTGTCACCCATGGTGAAGGAACCTGACACTTAGCAACTTGCCCTAGATCCAGGGTGATAATCAGAATGACTGAAAGCCAGAATAGACTGGCATGTGGTCCTCCAGTCCAACTTGGATCATACTTACATTATCAAAGCTTGGAAGAACCGAGGCAGGAATAATCCTGGTGCCAAAGGCCCATGTAGGTCTTGAGGGATGATATCTGCTGTCTCCACCCACCCTCCCTTTCGCTGGGACCCAGGTTTGGCCCAGGCAGACATTTTTCTGAGTGCATATTTTTCCTTAAACCACAATTCAGGAAGGACAAAATCCCAGGAGTCTTTGCATCTCAAGAGTCCTCCAAATTGCTCCCAACTGTTTCCTCAAAGTTTGTACAAAATGAATAATATAAGATAAAGCCAGCCTGAGGTCACCAATGAGCTAGATGCCAAGCATTTTGCTGATTAAAAAGGGAGCAGCTACAACACTCCAGAGACCACCCTGCCCTAGGACCTCTGGAAGGGAATAGGAAGCCAGTCCTCCTCTCTGCCTAGTATGGGAACAAGCTCTTAAAACAAGCTAAAAAAAAAAAAAAAAAAAAAAGCCAGTAGAATATAAAGGTGCCAAGTGGGAATCCCAGGAAGAAAGTGACCAGCCCTGCTGGGGAAGTCGAAGGAAGGCGTCACTTAAACAAGTGTGACTTGAACAGGGCTTCTAAATATAAATATAAAATGTTTGGTGGGCAGAATGGGATAAGTACATTCCAGGCATAGGGGCAGGAGAAGCTAATACACAGAGACAAAGAGGATCGGATGAAACTGGAAATGAAGAAGGGCCAGGAATCTGGTTCCTCATTGTACAAGGACTGCGTCCAGGGGATCCCTGTGCCTCATAGATTAGACAAGAGCTGGAAAAGGAGTGCCTCTGGTCTCCATGGACCTTTAAAAATGTTTGCGACCCAGCTGTGGCAGGCTTCTGTTCTAATTCTCATGTCCAGGCCCTGCAGGACTTAGAAATTCTGGAATTCAAACTTACAAATTGGCAGCAATTTAGCTCTCTCTTTGCAAGTCCAGTTTGTACCCTCCCTCCATTAGGCTGTTCAGCAAAGGCCCTTACACAGGCACTTGACCTCCTCCAGGCCCAGCCCAACCTCACCTTAAAAGAAAGCAAAGAATTTGTATATGTTTTTTCCATCCCAAATAGCACAGTAATGCCATGCTTATGATACTCCTGTGCAATATGCATTTGAGGAATCTTCCAGCATCAGGCACTGGAAGTAAGAGACTGACAGGCCCTGATTTGCCACACCCCAAAGTGGAACTATCTAGAATTGATAGTGATGTCATTCATGTGGCTCTGGTATGCTGTCTTTCATGCTTGGGAACTTTTTCCTCTTGGTGCCTGAGAAAATTCGTCTACTCCATTTCTCTCCAAATATCCAGGATCAAGGTGGCACTAAATCTCTATCAGTATCAGCTTTCAATGTGATGAATGGACTCTTGATTTCTGTCTTCATGTCTGAAAAGTCCAGGTCCCTAACTGGGGTGACTGATCCACCTGGGGAAATGGCATTTGACAGAGGGACGGAGACTGACCCACAGCTCCCTGGGGCCACTGGGGATCAGGTTGTAGACAGGACAAGGAAAAATAGAAAAACATCTTTTTGCTCAATCTAGACAATTCTTTGAAACAATATTCCCCAAGGTCTCTAGCCCAAGGATTTATTAAGATAGCAGCAACTGACTGAACCAAGCCACACTCGGGAGTCCACGCTTTCTCCCTGCTCCACTCCATCTGCTGCAGGCAGGGCAGAGAGGACAGGGCCTGGTCTGAAGGCCAGAACTCAAGTCTCCTCTCCGCTCAGTATATTGTGAGTTCTTGGGCAAAACTCAAAGCAGGAGCCTGTTTTCTAGCTTGCAGAATGGACATGAAAGCAGCTTCCCAGGATCAATTGATTTTTCCTGAGTTATCTGTGTAAATTCTTGAATGCCACACCCAATCTAGTGACTGGGGGCTCAAAGGTGATTACAACCTGCTGCTACTCTCTGGAGGTCAAATGACAGTATGAGCACCTGTCACTTTGTGAATGACACCCATGATGCGCATTAGCTATATCAGTGCTGGTACAGTGGGCTGAGGCTCAATGACTATGGCCAGAAATCCCAATCATGATTTAAGAAACAAGGCTTTGGAGTTAGACCTGGAGCCCTTATCAGCTGTGCGAGCAGCATGAAATTTTCAAGCCCTCTTGCCTTGGTTTTTTCATCTATAAAATGGGAACCGTAACAGTTCTTTCTTCAGAGCAAGACCTGGAATAAGTCACGTGGTCTCCAGAATAACGTCACAAAGCACAAAATCAACAAATGGTAGCTGTTATTCTCCATATCACGATGATGATGACGACGATTCTCATTTTAGGGGCAGATGACCTTGCACAGTAGTCTACATCCACTTTCCTCCTCCGGAAGGAGTCAGGAGACAGCGAGCGCTGGAGCTCCGGGCGCCGCGCAGTGACATGCGTTCTTCATGTTTATCCCTCGAGGCTTCCTTTCAGCGTCTTCTTCCCCAGCAGCTGCTCTGTCAGCAGTCCATATGCTGCCTCGGCTACAGAGCAGCTTTCCAGACGGGGCTGCCAAGCCCGCAGGAGAACTTTGACGCGAAGTTCAGGGGCGCGCGTGCACTGTCGTCAGTCACTCCGCCCCCTGCCGCCTCTGGCTCCTTCCCCGGCTCCAGCCTCGCCTGCGCCCCTCTGGGAGCGGAAGTGGGCAGATGAGCGGCAGGCAGCAGGCCTGGTTCCGGGGAGGGGGTGCACGTGGCAAGGAGGCCAGCTGGAGGAACAGGAGGGGACAGATGCCATGGGGGCTCGGATTTGTTCCTGCAGGAAGAATGCTGGGAGCTAATTGTCTCATTACCCAGGAGCAATTTCTCCGTGGCCCCGTGTGGAAAGATTCCCCCAGTGTGTCCGTGTGGAGCTCTGGTGGGCGGCTCTAGAAGGAAGGGAGAGGCTGGGCTGGGCCTGGATTTCTCCTAGGCCAGGGCTGCAGAGTAACTTCTAGCTCTGGGCCCCTGAGACTTGGAAAGACTGCCTTGAAAAATCCAACCAGGAGCTCCACTTGTCTTCGGCTGGTTTCTCTATTGCGAAAGCTCCACCCAGTGCCTCCTGTCCCCCTACATCACCCTCAACATGAACACACACGCACCCCTCACGCCATGTCATTGGTCTTTACAGTGAGCAGTGATCTAGTTTCCAATCCATTCCTTAAACTACTAAGGTCCCTGGGTTCTGGTCTGATTTTTTCAACACTAGGTCTCAACCTGCTTCTACTCCCTGGCCTGTGCCACGTGGGCCCTCCAGCTTCCTCCCCTTAGTACTTAACCTTCTTCTATCTACCCACTGCCTTCCCAACAGGCTTTCAAGAAGCAGAACCGATTCAAAATCCATCCTTTCCTCAGGCTTTTGTTATGTTTCCTGTCTCTTTACCTCTAATTTCAGACTTCTTGGTAAGAACACAAAAGTAATTGACCTTGGTAACTTTTACTGGAGATTTCCATCCCACTGACCCATTTCCATCTCATAAGAGACAGTCTTGTGAAATGGCAGTCCCCTGATATCTCAATTCAATCATATGGTCGATGGGAAGAATATTTATTACCTGTTCTCACATTCTGTGTTGGAGGAGCTCTTGACACACAGGAGACCACACTGTACTTATCTGGCCATCCCTTGTAGGCATAATTCTAAAGTCCTGCTGGTCAACCACTCACTGTCAGGTTCACCTTTTCTGGTTCCTACCATCCCTTCAGAGAATTCTGGTTTTCGATTCTCACATCCAGTGTACATATGAGTGCATCAGGAAGAACTGCATGTAGTTGTGTGTGAGAGAGAGGCAACTACTGTGTTTACCCAAATAGTAGGTGCTGATTTTTTCTTTTTTTTTTTTTAAAGAGAGAGGAGAAAGAGAGAATTTCAATATTTATTTTTCAGTTATTGGCAGACACAACATCTTTGTTTGTATGTGGTGCTGAGGATCGAACCCGGGCCGCACGCACACCAGGCGAGCGCGCTACCACTTGAGCCACATCCCCAGCCCCCTGATTTTTTCTTATGTAACAATTATGTATAGTTGCAAGATGACTGCCCATTTCTAGCCTCATATTTATACTCCAGGAGGAAATTTGTTTAAAAAAGGAAGCATCAAGATGGAAGGGGTAGCCAGGAGTGGTGGTGCACATCTATAATCCCAGCAATTTGGGAGGCTGAGGCAGGAGGATCGCAAGTTCAAGGCCAGCCCCAGCAACTTGGCGAGATTATCTCAAAAAATAAAAAGGGCTAGGATGTGGCTCAGTGGTTATGCACCCTAGGTTCAATACACACAACACGCAGAGAACCCAGGGGGCATTGTGAGAAAACAGAGCAACAGAGACCTTTGAATTCTGGCAATCATTCAATATATGGAAAAGTTGATGGGGAGTTTCAGGAGTCTACCACTTGAGCCCATTAGATCCCTAATCTAAAAAAAAAAAAAAAAAAAAAAAAGGAAAGCAAAACTTTCCTGAAATACCCAGCAGATTTCTACCTATAGCTCTTTGGCCAGAACAAGTCATGTGGCCACTGCAAGGGAAGCTGGGAAATGTAGTTGTTTCTTTGGGCATATTGCCACCGGAAACAATATCTAGATTCCATAGTAAGACAAGGAAAAATGACACAAATGTGTGATTATTCCTTAATACTTCCCATACTAGAGAATGGCTCCAGGAGGTCAAGAGCCATGTCTGTTTGTACTCACAATTGTGTTCCCAGAGTCAAGCCCAGTGCCAGGCATACAGTGAGTGCTCCATAAATGTATGTTAATCAGGGGAATGAATGAATGCTAAAGTCATCATTCAAACATTTTAAATCTAGATAGGCTCAAGACGTAGGCCCCTGGAACTTCCCATCAACTTTTCCATATATCTGGTATTTGCCAGATTTCAAAGGTCTCTGCCACTCCAGCTTCTCACAGTGTCCCCTGGGTTCTCTGTGTGCTGTGTGGACAACCCCTAAAGCTCTCTGTCAGATCACAATAAATCAAATCTGCATCATTTCATTCTAGTTTGCCTGGAATAAAACTTCCATATTTTAGTTCATTAATTAATAGTTGATTTTGAAGCACAAGACAAAAAGTACCTACCAGTGATGCATATGATACATGATGACAAAGACAGGATCAGTATGTCCATGCATAACAACTGACTGGAATTCAAATTTTAATGCAAGTATTTATTACCAGATGCATATCATTCTGAAACAAGTGGTAGTTTTAAATCTTTTAATAGACATCTAAATATATAAGAAATCCCAACTTCATAGAATGCTATAAATTTGATAAATGAATAGAAGCATAAAATTTAGCCATAATTACTCTCTGAGATGAATAAGATTTAAAATTGTTAAAAATGTTTTTGATGACAGAATAGGTACTCATATCAGATCCTCAAATGCTTAAAAAGGGACATTTTAGTTGAATTGCTTTTAGAAAAACACTGGGCTTTCCTAAATTAACTCGAACCTCCAGGAACTGGATCTGTGAGGTCTGGGAGGCAAGAAGAGATCAGAAGGTTTTGATGGTCTCCTCTTTCCCTACAAGACTTTGGGGCACAGGGTTGGAGCTAGGGCTCTCTGCTTTCTTAATGGTACCAGCAAAGCTACTGATTTGCCCATCAACTTAACCAACTAATAGCACCTCCCCATAATACACTGCGATTTCACTGAAAGATACATTACTTCTTCAGGAGGCTCACTTTCTGAATCTGTTTCATTTTCTGTACAGTAAGAATAAAAGTGGCCTTCCTATGTGCCTTTTCCGTGTGGTCGTAAGGATCACATAAGAAGAATGTGAAGCAAATTAACATAGCCATCATCTCACATCACTCCCCATGCTTGTTTGTTTTTGTGGTGACAGAAGCTAAAATCTATTCATTTGGGCATGAACATCACACACGAAAACATGGTGTTGGTGCTAACACATTGTGTCAGCAAGGGAGATTTTTAGGGTCTGTAATGATTTTCATGGAAACACCTCAATGGGATTGCTTGAGTTGAGGACTGTGCATTCCCAGCACCAAACATGGATCATCTGTTTGGCTGTGATGGTGTGCAGGTTTACACTTACCTGGGCTTAAATAAGGAAGGCCTGTTGCTGCGCTAGTCAAGGCTAGGGGATGCTCACTGGTCTCGAGGTCTGCGCTCTCATTCTGCATCTGCCACTTCCCCATCTGTGACTGCAAGCTATAAGCCTCAGTCTTCTCATCTGAAAAATGGGGGTCTTTAACTTATCTCTGAGAATTCTTCTAGCTCCATCCTGGTAATTCTGATGTTGCAAAATCCTGAATCCCATTGTGGGGTGGGAGAGGGGAATGATTCAGATGTATAAATTCACCCTGTGACCTCTGAGACCCTTCCCTGTCCATGTCAATGTCTCTCAGATGACTTTTCTCTAGTTTCTCAGGCTGTCAACTCAGAACTTCCAGAGCCCCTGGGAGCCACCAAGTTAAGGGTCTCAGAAGAGGTCTGCAATGACCTCTGTCTCAAGCTGTGCAAAGGTTACTACCCACCCATCCGTGTGATTGCGGATGTCACGGCAACATACCCGAACTTCATCAAACAGTTCCAACAGCCTGCAAGCAGGTGCTGGCTTGTTAAGAGAAATAATTTCTGTGGTTCTCCACTCTGACCACATTAGTCATTCAAGTGTTGAGGAACAATATAAATTCCTGACATTCCAGTTTATGTGACCGCTAAGATTTATTCCAAGCGACAGGTCATTAAGGTTTCTTCTCTTTATTTCTTCTCAGATCCACTGAGAACTCATATTTCTGCTCCATGTTATGGACTGCTAACAGCTCTGTTTTTGGACAGGGAGTCAGCAATAAATCTGAATTTAATAAACTGACAAAAGATCACTATCCCAGAGACAGTCTGAGCCCCTATTCCTCATCTCCTTTGATACAAGGGCTTTTGTACTGAGACATCTTCCACATAAAAGCCAAATTTGCCATCTAAATACTCACCTCCTGCCCCATGGATGCTATGCTGTCCTGAGGCTGACCATACAACTATTGATTTTCAGACTGAAGGCCCCATAACAATTGTGGTTATGGGGAGATACCTGAACTCCAGGCTTGGCCATTTGAGACCTTAGACATGTCACCCACTCATAGCTTCAGTTTCTTCATCCGTAGAGTGAAAATCAGAAACCAGTCCTCTATACTTCCTCAGCAATACTGTGAATATTAGATTCAAGTGAGGACAGGATGGGAATCACGAAGCTATACGCGACTGGGGAAAACTTGACTACTTCATGAGTTTTGAATTTCTAGCATGTTAGAGTTGGCAGCAATTTGGGGGATTCTTCTTTACAAGAGAAAACTGAGCTAGCAATAAATGGACAGCCACCTGCAGGGCACCTGGCTCCCCTTTTTGGTGTCCTTTCAGCCAACCACACCTCTCCCCCAAATCTCACCTGCTTGTTATTCTTGGAGGAAGGCTTGGGAGTTCTTTGAGGTTCCCTGGGGAAGCCTCATCCCACTACAGAGGCTGGCTTGGGAGGCTCTACCAACTTTCTGGCTGGGACTAGAGAATCATCAACATGGCCTTGTCCACCTTCACCAGCTGTGAGAACCTTGGGACAATTTGAGCATGGCTATTTGAGTGTCTACAGAGTAGACATTTGAGTGTGGCTATCTGAGTGACTTCCAAGTTAATTCAAGGAGGCCCCTGTTCTGGCTAAATCACAGACCGCATTCTGGGTAGTTGGGAAGCACCTATCCTGAGATCCTAGCACCCCTTCCAAGGCAGCAAGCCTATCCTAGAAGATAGAAGTCCAACCCCTTCCTTCCAAGGCTTTCAGATGTATCCTAAGAACATCAACAACCCCACTCCCCAAAATTGTGGAGCAGAATGAAAACTTTTGGAAAATTAGCATGCAAACAAACGCATGAAGATTTCTATAAACTTTTACCTTCAAACCCTCTATAAACTCCTGTCTGGCTTTATAAAACTACCATATATGAATTTTCCCAGTAAACATTGGAAGCAGAAATGTATAGACGTCTCTGAGAGCCTGTTTCTGGGTAGCTGAGATGAGCCTATAAAAGTTAGGCTATGTACTCTGCCTTCCTTTTTACTGGTCCATAATATTACCCATAAACCAGAACAGTTCTTATTTACCATCTTTCTTCCTGCAGATTTCTGCAGTCTCCAACCAAAACTGGATATACAGGTAGAAAAATGAATCAGAACCTGCAGCCCATGCCCAGCTCCTGCTGGCTGTCCTCCCTCAGCTTCCCTGACCCGGGGTGAGCTGAGTGCTCTGCTCCATGAGGAAAGACACAATTTCTGCCAATCATGCCATCATCCAAGTTGTAGCCATAGATGAAGTGAGAGAACAGAGTGGATTCCAGCCCATTCCCTGGTTGGAGCCAGTCCTTGCAGGCTCCAGTTTATCCTTGATGCCCACTTCCTGTCCATTGTTGCAGCCCAGCTGCCTGCCCTGATGACTTTAAGCTCTGGCACCAGAGGCGGAAGTAACAGCTCACAGACCCATTCCTACAATTAGATAAGGCCAAAACCTTAATGAACCCCCTAATGTATATCTCTCACCAAGTGGCTTTGCTCTCCAATTAAACCCCCCAAAATATAAGGAAGACCAGCATTACAGCTTGGATGTGAGATGTCTCCCAAAAGCTTGTGTGTGAGACAGTGCAAGAAGGGTTAGAGGAGAAATGATTGGGTTATGAGAATCTTAACCCAATCAGTGATCAATCCCCTTGATGGGATTACTGGGTAGTGACTGAAGGTGGATAGGGTGTGGCTGGAGGAGGTGGATCCCTAGGAGGAGGTGGATCCCTAAGGGTGTTCCTTTGGGGTATATTTTGTACCTGGCTATTGGGGTCTCTCTCTCTCTCTGCTTCCTGATCATCACATGAGCTGCTTCCCTCTGCTACTTCCTTCCATCATGATGTTCTGCCTCACCTTGAGCCCCAAGGAATGGAGCCTGCTGTCTATGGACTGAGCCCTCTGAAACTGTGAACCCTCAAACTTTTTATCCTCTACAGTTATTCTTGTCAGGTTTTTTAGTCACAGCAGTAAAAAAGCTGACTAAAACAGCCAGGTAGAAGGAAAACGAGGTCCAGCCATGAAGGGCCTGAGGGAGACACAGACTTGATGCCAGATCACAGCAGAAGGCAGGTGGTGAGACATAGGACTGGAGGCAGCCTTTGAGCTTCTGACTGTGCACTAACCAGCGCCTCATGAAACTGTTAACCTCAGAACCTGAAGAATATGGGACCAGTCAACAAACACGTGGCTTCCCATTATGGAAGACTGGCATATGCTGGCGTCACATGTACATGCACTTTGGATACCAGACACACAGCATCTCTCATCAGGAAGAACTTTAGTGACTTTCTTTTACTCCTTTTTCTGCCTTCCCTTAGAGGTGATGCTGGAAATTTCAAGGACTTTGCTATCCTAAAACATAATTTATATTGAGACTGAGATTCTCAGGAGGTGGCCCCTTAATGAAGGTCTCTAGCTCCATCTCTCAATTCCCTCTCTGGAGAAAAACAAGAGCTAGAATTTGGAGATTATACTTGAGACCAGTGGTTCACAAGGGAAGACAGCTCATGAGCCTGAAGGAGCCCACTCATTTGTGGTCCTGGAAAGGCCAGCCAAGTTCCCTGAAGACCTTCAAGGGAACAGGCTATAGGATGACTACTCTTGTCCATGAGATGGAGAGAGCCTGCTCCTTGGACCCAGACCGAAGCTTCCTCCCTCTGCTCTACAGGAGACCATGGTAGACCACAGTTGTTCACCAACCCTTAAGACCAGAGTTGCCAAGGGCTCACCTGCACTGGACAGATCCAAGAGATTTTACCTAACAGTGGACCTGACAGAATCATGAGCAGGCTGAGGAGAATAGCATTTCACCATTTCATTCTGTAACCAGAACAACGGAGACAGGTCACAGGATGACAAGCAGTGGCCCCACTAGAATGAGCTCATGGAAGACTCAGGTGAGAATGTCAAACAGCAGCAAGAAAACTTCCAAGGATCCAATCAGACAATTTTTAAAAACCACTTTCTAATCTAAACAATATAGCATTTTCATTGAAACTTCTACTACATAAACTGAAGGAGAAGAGAGTTGCTTCTGAAAATAGTAACTTATACAAGAAATACCTCACAACACAGCAACAAATACAAACAGATAAAAATCAAAAAGGGAAAAGACAGAAGATACTTGGAGGACAAAAGCAGGATACCTAAGTTGCAAGTGATGAGAAGAATAATTAAATGATCATAAAATCTAAAACCTAAAGGAGTTTCTAAAAAGTAAGGTAAGTTTTAATATTAAGAAAGTTTTTCCTAGCCGGGCGCAGTGGCGCATGCCTGTAATCACAGCGGCTCAGGAGGCTAAAGCAGGAGGATCGTGAGTTCAAAGCCAGCCTCAGCTAAAGCAATAGTGCTAAGCAACTCAGTGAGAACCTGTCTCTAAATAAAATACAAAATAGAGCTGGAAATGTGGCTCAGTGGTTCCCATTCCAAATAGGACTGATTAAAGAGAGAACTAAATACCTTGACAGAACCTAATCTTTTAAAAAGTCCCAAATGTCTCCACTCTGCAATCACTATTGTTTGCCTCTCAACTTACAGAAAGAAGAAATTAGTCACAAAAAAGGAAAGAAAGCTCAAATCAGACTAGCATCGAACATCCAATTTTTCAATTGCAATACAACAAGTTAGAATAACACCTGCAAGGAACAATAAATATATCTGGAGATATGCAAGGATTCTGACATTAGAAATATACCCATATGCCCTAGCTGAGGAGCACACTGGAGAAAGCGCTTGAACCTGTTCAAGCAGGAAGACGGATCAGAGCAAAAGCACCAGCAGGCAGCACCGAGGTCCTAGGTCACAGCTGGCAAGCACTGTGATGGGTTGGTGCTAGTTCTATCTTGATGGGTAAATGGTTCAATACCACCTGTATGTATGTTTGCATGTGTGTGTGCAGGCATGTGTGCAAATGGGAGTAATATGCATGGAGATTTTTATTTAAGGTTTTAAAGAAGAAATCTTAGAACAGAGAAAAGGGAAAAGCTAAACCTAGTAATAGACTAAATATTTAAACTAAATGTTTTAAACTATTTGAGCAAGATCTGGAAATAGAAAATAGGAGGGTTGAGAGTGAAGGAATAAAACATTTCTAATTATTTCCTTTCATCTTGCTCTTAGTAGAGATGGATGGGTTATAAAAAACAAGTTGGTGGAAGCAAGTTGATAATTGCTGTCATAATCAGACATAAGATGTAAGATGTTCAAGGATGATTCTTGGGACTAAAAAATAACCACTTGCCAAACTGAAAAGCTGAGAAATACTTCAAAATTAGTAAGAGGAAAAGGAAATGAATAATAATTCAAGCTAGCAAATTAATTATTTGATTGACTGATTAAAAGAAAAAAGACGAGACAATAACAAAGAAAAACATAGAAAACATAAAATTATATGGAAGAGTATATATTACCCTAACTGTAGATGCACTGAATTCCTCTATGAAAGCACAGTATGCTGAATGAAAATAAGATGCACACCTACAGAGACACCTTGCAAATTCAAACAAAATGGAAGCAAAAGCTTAAACATGTCACACAAAATGTAGGGAAAGTCAAAACAGCAAGCAGGAAAAAAGAAGGTAAAAAATAACAAAACTTCCTAGCCCCCCAAAAAGGTCATAGTTAAACATAAGACCCAAACTCATATAAATAAAAGGAGAATTTGATTTAAGAATATGTAGGGGAGACTGCTGGGGTTGTGGCTCAATGATGAGCATTCGCCTAGCAAGCGTGAGGCACTGGGTTTGATCCTCAGCACCACATAAAAATAAATAAATATATTCAGCACCACATAAAAATAAATAAATAAAATAAAGGTATTGTGTCATCTACAACTAAAACATCTTTTAAAAATTAAAAAAACTGTGGGGAATTTTAATATGCCATTTTCAGAACTGGATAAACCTAGGAGTAAACAAAACAAAGCATATTAAGAAAGGGAAGGCCCTAAAGCTAGACGTAACCACAGACAGCAATAACCACCATCCTAATTAATAAACAAACAGAAAACTTGGGTTTCTACAAATACAAAGAACATGTTTGCTTCTTGAACAATAAAGTAGTTACAAAAATCAGTTGTGCAATTGACCAAAAACAATCTTGATAAAATTTTAAAAGCAGAAATTTGATAAGCCACATTCTTTGCCTACCAATATGAGCAAAATAAAAATGACTACTTGGAAACTACAAAATGTCCTCCTATATAATGACTGTACCAAAGAAAGTATAAATTATCTAGAAAGTGACAAAAATAACACTTCTTATGAAATTTAACTAAAGCTATAGTATGACTAAAATACATAGACTTAAGTACCTATAATATATTCTGTATCATTTAAGAAGGTATGATAAAGCATTTTTCTCTGTCTGAAATTTCTTTTAAATCTACAATTACTTAGGTAATATATATAATAATGTATTATTATTCCAAATGCAAATATCTTTGAATAATTATACATTTGGGTGGCTATAACAAAATAACTTCAGACTGGTTAGTTTATGAATAACAAAAATTTGTTTCTCACAGTTCTCAAGGTGGAAGTCCAAGATCAAGTCACCACCAGATTCATTGTCTGGCAAGGGCCTGTTTCTCATAGACAAGCCTTCTTGCTATGTCCCAACATGGCAAAAAGGGGCAGGCAGAGTGCACCAAACCCTTTATAAGGGCACTAACCCCATTTATGAGGAAGGGGTCCTTATGACCAGATTGCCTCCCCAAGTCTCCATCTCTCCCCCATCACCTTGGGGGATGGGTTTCAACATATAAATTTAGGAGGGACACCAATAGCAATGATATACTTTCTGAGAACTTTTATACATCATAATATTTCCAATTGCCTCACGCTTGGAATTTTGGCTGAGTTTAATTTGGGGGTCACAAATTTTCTTTCAAGCTCTGTATGTATTAGCTCATGTGCTATATTGAAAATTACAGTAGTCAAACATTTAGCACAAACACAAAAGGCCTGAGAACCACTGACCAGAACATTATTACCAGGAAATCCTCACCTTTTGGGGTGCATCACACCTCCACCACCAGTCTTTCTACCTCTAACTAACTGTCATTAGACTATAATTAGATTAAAAGTAAGGAAATTCCAGAAAGTGTCTGAGTCTATCCTGTGTACCTTGTTTTGGATTTCCCATCTCTCAGGCCAGAGAGATTCTATCTTGGGTAAAAGCATGTACACACCAGAAACTACTGGCAGAATCTCTGGCGAAAATGATACTATAAGTGCTTGAAATATAATATGATGAAAATGAATTTGGCTTAAACAACTCAAATTTCAGTTTCAACATATTGAAATTTTCAAATTTATCTCACAAATAAATATACCAAATTCTTCTAGGAGTTTAATCACTTAAAATAAACACAGTCTTTACTCTGGAATTTCAAAAAAAGGGCATCAGGACACTTCAAGTAAACTGCCCCTTGACAGTCAATAAACCCTTACATAGAACAGAAGAACTTCGCTATCTATACTTAAATGTTCATAGAGCAAAGCAAATAATTTTATGATTTTTTTATTTATTTGTGTTTTTTTAAATAAAAATTACTATCTGGATAGCAAGGTTGCACTTTGCTTGTCAGTAAAGTTACCATATAACCTAAAAAAATAGATGAAAGTTTACAACTTTTTCCATTAAAAAGCACTCTTTTCAGATCCCGCATTGTTTGATCACCATCAGGAAACACTATCAATACTTTTTTCCAATTCAGTTCATTGACTTCAAATAATGTTGGCATAGCTTCAAAGACATCATCAGCTTCGATGATAGTCTCCAAGGCTTTGAAAAGCATCACTTTTTATTCCAATATCTCTCTAACCACAAATCACACATAAATAAATAATGGTGCCCAATTCCTGTCCTCTGTGGATTTGTCACAACTAAAAGCAAAATGAGCGATGATTGGCTCTTTTGCCAAACTTGAAGCCTGATATCTTTAACACATCAATTTGACACTTGACTATAGAAATAAACAGAAAAGAAAAGCCATTTTCTAGTATTTTAGCTCAATTTTATCTCCAAGTAAATTTTGGCAGTATTGCAAATGCAATACTTGAGGAGAATGATTCCATTTGTGGAACATTTTTAAAAATTATCCTTTGTGCTTCAAGGGGCAATTTCAGGTAACAGTTTTACTTTTAAATATTCCCCCTCCAAAGTTATGTATTGCAGGGCAAAACAATTTGTGTGAAAATGCACTGTCTTTTTAGTAAAAGCAGTATGATTTCATTTTAATATTATTCAATTTAAGAAACTTTTAATATATGCTTGCTCTTCATGTTTAAATCACTGTTATATAGGAAGTTGAACTTCTTACTTTGCAATGTATATGTACCACTGTGTATTGGTTATCTATTGCTGCTTACAAAGTCATAATTATAATTATCTTGCCCTTGTGAGTCATTTGATCTTTGGTATTATTTTTAAAGTCAAACAGCTATTGAACCACATCATGAAGTTGATATATACTGACATTTCTAGAAAGTCTTCTTGAATTACACTTTAAAATATTAATTTTGCTTCATTGTCTGGTTGGTGTCACAGACTCCAGTTATACGTATGTTGGTTCTTCTTTGCCTGCTATTTATACCATTTCAATTGCATTCTCTCTGGCCTTTCGTTCCTTACTTTATTTTCATTCTCTTTATTGTGTTCTGATTTTTCCTCAGTTCACCCTATTAAATTTTTATTTTAGTCCATTCTCTCTTGGGTACCTTATAATTTAGACTTGAATTCTGATATTATTTTGTCTTTAACTTACATTTCCTTCCTGAATTCAATCAATACTTTTTGATTTCTTAATTCAAAGGTTCTCTTTTATGTCCACATATCAATGTGAAGTTTCTTTAAAGGATGGTGCTTGTTTGTTTGTTTTTAGGTTGGAGAAAGAATCTGTCCTCAATTTTGTGTGTGTCTCTTTATCTTTTGAGACTCCTTTCCCCTTTCTCCTTTTCCCTTTCACCATCAAATTTCCAAAAAGCACCTTTTGTTACCTTTTTACATTTTCTTCCCTCAGAAGCAATGCCTTTTGAAAACTGCCACCTTACATATCATGAATTTTTAAGGTCCTTCCTTGTGGCTGTACCTTCAGTAGTTTCCAACTCAGAGTAGATTTTCCCTTTCTGGCGGTGAATTTAGATCAATCACAAGCCTTTCACTATCTCCCCTTTTCCCTCTCCCAAATAATGGTCAAAGCATGAAAGGCAACTTTCTGGAATTTGTGGGTTAGTTTGAAATTTGGGCATTCCCTTTCTTCTGGCTTTGCTAATGTCAGATTTTGGGTAGTTCTTCTCACCCTTTTTGTTGTCCTGTACTGTTTTGAGAGATTCAGAATTTTGTGGCCATTACCTCAGCTCTACCTGGGCTAATTTAGAATGCTTTCTGATAAGGAAATGTTGATTGATGCATACTAAGTTACAGTTACTTAACAGAAGTAAGTTCTGGGGTTCTATTGTATAGTAGGATGACTATAGATAATGAAAATCTGTGTTTTTCAAAAAAAAATCAAGAAAAAAAGTGGGGTGTTTTTGTTTTGTGGTGCTGGGAATTGAACCCAGGGCCTCATGCATGCCAAGTAAGCCCTTTTCCCAAGTTTGAGTGTTTCACCACAAAGAAATGATAAATATTTTACAGTACAGATATGCCCACCCACATTTGAATATGTGTACATTACGCAGTGTATACATATTGAAACATTATATGGCACTCCATAAATATGCACATTTTGATGTGTCAATTAAAAAATAAATGAAAATAGAATGCTTCCTTACTATATCTTTTGTGTGAATGCCACTAACCATAAAGATTTTACTGTCTTTCCTGCAGCTTTTACTAAGAATATATCAGCTATTTTATGTTTTCCAGAAATAAATTTATGTCATAACACTGAATATGCTCAGGAGTAGGGATGTAACTAAGTGGTAGAACACTTGCCTCAAATGTTTGAGGCCCTGCATTTGATCCCCAACACTGCAAAATAATAATGATGATGATAATAATAATAATTGCATATGCTTTTCAAATTATATACCCCCCAGCATGTAGATTCTGATATTTCCCTCTCCCTTGCCCCAGAAGACAACCTCCACTCTCCCTATTCCTTTGTTTCTAAGAATCACCATTCTAAATGTGGCACGTATCTATAGAATGTATATCATGCAGATCTATGGGTGATAGGATTCTGAAACCCTTCTGTGCTAGCAATGAAACTCCTCAGAGAAACCATTTCCAGAACCAAAAGATTTCATAAACTTCCATGACTTTGGGCAAGAAAAACATGGAACTCCGTAGATGTGGAGAAGTAAATATACATCAGATCAAATCAACACCCACACTGCCCACCACATGACTTGTTAACATCAGAACTTGACTATTTACATAATTATGAAGGAAATAAAAACAAGAATACTTTGAAAAATTGAAAGTGGTAAGAAAATATTACATGGATGGGGTAAGTCAAAATAAATGCCACATATATCTTTAGCACTCAGGTACTATAACTTGACAGCAGTATGTACATTAACTGGTAAAAGGTCATTTTAGTCCATTAATAGCAAAAAATTAATTCATAAACAGTTTTTCAAAATCCAATCTGTTTGTTGATAAAGGAGATGCTAGATCCAGCACTGACTGGAATAATGCTCTACATTTCCAACCACCTTGTTTTCTATCTCTACACTTTTTCTTCTGATTTTCTTATTATGAACAATTTTTACAAACTCTATAGGGAGGAAGGATGTTGGAACTCTGGGACCACAGAGCCACAGAGTCATCAGGCACAATCCTGTCATGAATATATTTCACACCCTTTTCCTCTGGCCTACACAGGTTCTCTTTATCTACCACAGGACTAAATATTAGAAATCATACCTTTGACCCCTGTTCAACTAGTCTCTACCCATTGCCTGGGAGAATGGATAGTTATGCAAGTCAAAATTCCAGTGGGCAAACACTGAGGTTTTGTTGTTATTTTTAGTTTTATTTAGGTTTGTTTTTGCCTCTGAAATAGATCCAAAGCACAGTTATGGACCTGGACTTGGTCCTCAGAGATGGATACACAAAGAACCTGTCAGCCTTCTGTCCCAGACTGTTAGTCCGTCTCCAGTCTCCTTGTCAGTTTCTCTGTTTTTCCAACACTGCAACCAGAACAGCACTGAAAAATCCTTCCTACCTGAGACGGGCAATCATCATCTGGTAGTTTCTGAGCAAGGAGCTGCTCACCACCTAAATGGAAAAGGGCCAGACATCCGAGGGGCAGCAGGGCATAAGAGAAGATAAGCGCATCAGAGGTAGGAAGCTAGGTCCCAGCTGGCTATGCCATGGGCTCACCATTTAAACTGGGCGTTTAACCTCCCTTCCCTGCTGTCTGACTTCAGCTTTCCCATCTAAACTAGATGCTCTCTGGGGATCCCAACAGCTCAGAAGAACTCAGGCCTCTGCTAAAATTGACTTTCATTAGAAGCTGGCCTCAGGGGCTCAAAGTGCCTGCATAGGCAGGAGAAGGGGCGGACTCAGAGAATGGAGGATTGAACCCCCCCACAGCTGAGGCAGGTGAGAGAGGGCAAATGAGCACCAGCAATTACCTTGGCAACGTGTCCTGCTACATACTGGTGCGAAATGGCCCATCACTTGGTCTGCTTGGATACCATCACCCATAGTGACCTCATTCTTCTTCAAAGAAGCCCTCTTTGATTTTGCACTTTTTAGATAGGAACCTCGAGTTCACAAGATAAAGTGAAAGGAGGGAGGGGTCAAAGATGAAACCTAGTTTCTGTCTCATCCAAGTACGTGGATGGTGGTACATTTACTAGGCAGGAATAGGAGGATGGGGAGAGACCCTGAGTGTCGGGTTGGACAGATGACCTTGAGAAACCATTGAGGATTCCAAGAGAGTCAGTTGGATACTAAGATACCGGTTCAAAGGAGACATCCAGACTGGGAACACAGAATTTAAAGTCATTTTTCTACAAATTGATAGATGTGACCATTGAGAAAGGCAGTATGAAATAAAGAGAAGAAAGGAGCCCAGATGAAACCTGAGGAATACCAACACTGAGAGGACAGGTAGAAGGGAACTGCTTGGCAGCCACAGAGATGGGGAGAACCAGGAGAGCACACTTCAGAATCCCCCGGGAGGGTCTCAGGAAAGATGCAGCTGTGTAGGAACAGGGCAGGTCCTGCTAAGGAGTCCAAAGATAAGAAGTGAAAATGTCCATGGATGCAGTGAGCTGAAGATGACTGGGGACATATTAAGAATGGGCTTTGCTAAAGTGATGGAACCAGAAGTTAGGGTGAAGTCAGCGGAGGAGTGAGTAGGAGAGGAAGCCAGCAGGCAGCAAGTGCAGCCAATGCAGCAGAGGTACTTGGCTGTGAAGGAAGAGGGACAAGCAGCGACAGCATGGGAGGTGGAATCAGTGGACACTTCGGCAAATGGGAAAGGTTTAGTGTAATTATATGTCTATGGAGCGACCCAGATGAGATGGTGTGGGCTCACTCGGTCCAGCCAAAACCCACTGAACAGCTGAGGAGGGTGTGGCCATTGGTGGCGAAAAGAGACCTCTGGAGACCTGTTTCAGAGAACTCATCCCTTAGGGCTCGGCACACTGAGTCCAGATATTTGTGGTTTGAAACACCTACCATGACCAGCCCCATCACCATGGTAACCTGGTCACTCTCAGGTGCACAGCATGTTCCCTTCCTTCTGTTTTTTGTCACTGACCTATTAGCCCATTGGTTGCTGCTCGTAAGGGTGTTGCTAGCTCATTGGATTATTACAGCCCTCAGCTAAATTTGCCCAGTGACAGACTACGCATAAAGGGCTTGCCTATGCAATAATAAAGTGGATCCAGTGCTCTGAAACTGGTCTCCAGAGGACTCTTTTCGACTCCATTACCACATCCACCTCAGCTGTTTGGTGGGCTTCGGCTGGACCAAGTGAGCCCATATCTCTGCTGCCAGAACAGGGACCTGAGGCAATCCGGTAAATGTGGGTGTTGGACCCCCAGGAAATAGAGGAAAGATGGGCAATTTGCCAACGCCTACTAAGGACGCGCAGCTGCAGTTGCTGTGCACCCTCCTCAGGTGTTCAGTGGGCTTCGGCTGGACAGAGTCCATAAGATGGGATGATGTACATGCAAGAGAAAAGGTCACTGGCTGTTCTACAGGAAGTGGGGGTAGAATCAAGATCAGAAGGAGAGACAGATGCCACAGTGGCTCAAAATTCTTAGAGCTGAAATTATGGAATCAACCCAAATGCCTATCAATTGATGAATGAATTGAGAAAATGTGGTATATATACACAATGGAGTTTTACTCAGCCATAAAGAAGAATGAAATAATAGCATTTGCTGGTAAATGGGTGGAAATGGAGAAAATCATGTTAAGTGAATAAGCTAGACTCAAAAAATCAAGGGTCAAATGTTTTCTCTCATATATGGAAGCTAGAGAAAAACAGAGAAAGAAGGCAGTAGGGGAGGAGATGGGATATAAAGATAGAGGGGAGATCAGTGGAGCAGAAGGAGAGCAAGACTGAAAGAGGAAGGATGGGAAAGGGGAGGAAATATGAAATGAACTAACAAAATCATGTTACATTCATATAAAGATACCAAAGGGAATTTCACTTTTATGTATATCTAGAAGAAAGGAAGTTAATAAAGTAGAGGAGGGAGGCTCGGGGAGGGAGGCTAGAGTAAGGAAGGAGGAGAGGAAAGCAGGGGAGAATGGGGCTTGGAATCAAATTTTTTCCATGAATGGTTTTGTGAGAATGAAGCCAAATACTATGTATAATTATAATGTACTAATCAAATAAAGTTCTTAGGACTGAGTTTCAGCCAGGGAACCTTGGACAAGTAAATAGCTAAATTTTTTTTTGTTTTATTTTATTTTGTTTTGTAATACCAGGTCAATTTTACAATTTCCTTAATGTTTCACCATCCTCTTTTGCTCTCTTTACATCTCAAAATTATTCAATTCCTATGAAACATGTTTAAAAATACAACCAACATCTACAAAAGTTATGGAACTTGAAGAAATATTATATTTACTCAAAGAAATGAAATTCAGGTATTTTAGAGAAGGACAATCCAGGAAACTACATTTTGTTGTTCTTTGCCAGAAAATTCTCCAACCTCATCTTCTGAGTGAAGGAAATCCCAATGGGAAAAATAACATCAATTTGTGTTGCTCATCAATCAGTCTTTTTCTTCAAAGAAGAGGCCTCACAGTGAGCCTCTGTCCTGGTCCTCCTTGGTCATCACCCACCTGGCCGCCCTAGTCATCTGACTCCTTCGAGCATTCCTGACTATCTGCTGCCTGTTCCCTTGCTCACAGGCAGTTTACAGAACCTAGAACGGGTTCAGAATCATTCCCACCACAACTCGAAAGAGAAAAAGGAATTGCCATGAGGATCTTCAAGCAAAAGGATTACCCTCTTTGAAGTCAACGAGCAGGAAGTCTTTCAGGGTTATGACTCACTTTCCCAGTATACATTCATGTAGAGATCCCCTCTCTAGCCACCTCTGCTAAGACCTTTCATGAAATTCCCAGAAAGATCACAGGGATGTATGGATAATGAAGACAAGTATAGCCTTTCATAATTAAGCCACAAATTCACCTAAGAGGACTCTATGGGTTAGTGGGGCCATCCAGTCCAGTCTCCCATCATCGGCTTCTCTAACAATGCCACTCCCATGTTCAAACCTCTTAAGTGACAGGGGGAATTCTACCTCATGAAGCTGACACAAGAGAAAATGGAACAGTACCTTTGAATTTCTAAAGGATTTTCTTTAGGAAGAAGGTCCTGATCCCAAGGGCAGAACCAAGGATAGAATCTCAAAGAAGCAGATTTCAACTTCCCATGAGAAAGAAGGGCTAAACAAACCTCGTGGTCTTTTTGGTCTTTCTCCTCCTTTCTGGTATGAAGGGGCCTCCTGTCTAGCCTGCATGTCATCCTCTGTGACTGTGGGGAAAGACATCCTGGAGTCCAGCCAACGCAAGTCGAGGAGCATCTTCTGCTTTGTGTTTCATTACGCTGATGGAGAAGCAGTGCTCATCCCATCCTTTTAAGAAAAACCTTCAGAATAGGGTCACATCTTACCTCCAACCACCTTATAACAAGGCCATTGAGTCCCAGACCCACTCAGCAGACTAAAACAAGATAAAGAATGCTGAGGAAGAGACCTTCTTGCCCTACGATTTGTTCAAGTGGGGGTGCTGAGAATGGGGGCTGCCTCTTGGTTTTACCAGGAGTCAAGATTCAGGCCCAATCAGCAGGGTCCCGCCCACCCCCACAGAGGACATAGCCCTGTTGATGAGGTCATACTTTTGTTTACACAAATGGAATCAGACTTACCTAAAGCCCCATGAGCTGCTTTTTTTTAGTAATGATTTGGGACATAATTAATTTTTTATTATTATGAACATCTCTCCCTATTTGTACATATAAATCTATCTCATTCATTTTACAAGCCAAGTAGTACTCCATTAGGAGGGTATACATGATTTATTTAGTAATTTGCTCTTATTGAACATCTGAGATAGTTCCAAGTCCTTCCAAAAACTCAGTAAAAATTTTTATACATACATGGGCATGCACTTCTGTTTATGTTCTGTCAGTTTATAAACAATTAGCACTTTTGTGCACACATCTCAGGGCATATGTATGAGTACTTTCCTTGAAGCTGAATTGGCAGGCCAAAGTCAATGAATGCATGTATTTAAAATTTACTGCAAAATTATCTCCAAAAGCCCCTACTGAGTTATATATTCTCACCAATGAGAATATAAGGGAACTCTTGCTTCCCTCCCTCAGATCCGCTACCGCTCTGGTCCTTTTTAATCTTTTGATTTTTGTCAGTTTATTAAATGGAAAGAGGGATTAAAAAATAGAATTACATTTCCCTGGTCATTGACGAGATTGAGCGTCTTTTATACCTTTGTTGGCTGTTTTCATTTCCTCTCAGTCACTTGCCTCTTCACAGTCTCAACTGGTTTCTGTGTCGTCTTTTATCATATTGATTCAGAGGGACTCTTCATATAATTAATTATTGATTAAAGCTGTCTCTCTAGTTATGTTATATGCTATAAACATTTTCTCCTGGTCCATCACTTGTCATCTGACTTTGCTTATCTTCATTCATTTTTCTAATTCTTTATTCAAAAATTCTAATTGATTTGTAAAGACTTTTTCTATCTTAAGGATATTGCTCTTGGTCATAAATCCTGAAAATATTTTTATTTTCCATTTTGTTTGGGACTTTGTTGATCTAGAGGAGATTTTATGTTTATTTAGGCACATAAACCTTTGTATATCATATGACTTTAGGAAGATGCTCCCCATCCTGACATGAGATCTTCACCAATATATTCTTCAGGCTTTCTCCACTATGAATTTTTAATCCATCTGGAATTTATTTTGTTGTGTAGTATGCCATAAGAATCTCACTTCTGTTTTTCCAAAATAGTTGGTCAAATTTCCCAATATCTTTCATCAAATTAGTCATCCTTTCCTCTCGGGTTTGTGATCCCAACTTACTCATACACTTAATTTTTATTTGGACTTAAAAGAGGTAGAAATGATTACAATCAACAGTCTTAACTTTATTGGCAGAGGAGAGATGAAATTATTTATTTTGGATGTGAAAGAAGAGTGTGGTGTGGGATAAAATCAGGAAAAGGCAATGAAGATAGTCATGGAATTTGTTGTGAAAAAGGAAAGTCTGAGGAAGAAATGGCAAAAGAGAAAACTACTGAGTCATAGAAGGAACCTGTCAAAAAAAGAAAAAGAAAAGACTTCAGGATAGCCAAAGGGAAGGAATATTTAGGAGAGTCTTAAAATAGGAAATGATGCACACAGAATTAGACTCCCAACCAAAGAGTCTTGGTGAGTCCCCTTGCCATCCAGCCTAATAGCTATCACAAAGCCTGGCACAGAGTGCATGCTAGGGCTTGTTAATTAACTAACAAATACAAAGAGCTGCCATTGTTGCTTTTTTATATTAAATAGCCATTTTATATTAAAATAGCTTTTTTTTCTTTTTTCTTTGGTACTGAGGATTTAATTCAGGAGCATTTTACCACTAAGCTACATTCCCAATCCTATTTTTGAGACAGAGCCTCACTAAGTTGCTGAGGGGCTCACTAAATTACTGAGGCTGGTCTCAAACTTTCGATCCTCCTGCCTCAGCCTTCTGTATTGCTGGGATTATATATAAATAGCTTAAAATAAAAGTGTTCATTATTTGAAAATTAGGGAGAAAGAAAAAGAAAATAGAATAACACTGGCTCCCTTTTTTTGAGCACCTACTATGGTCCAACAAGTATTAGCTGCTTTATAAATAAAATAAAGTCACAATTCCCATACTCCTGCCACCTGAGATAAAACATCATTTAAACCATGCTGTGTTTTCTTCCAATCTGTTCTTCTGATACAGATTTTATGACAGTGGTTAACATTTATTAAACCATTATCCTCATGCCCAGAACTAATAAATAGTAATAAAATAGTTAAATATTTGAAAATACTCTTTAAACCTTGAACTGGTCCCATGGGTCAGGCATTATCATTATCTTGATTTTACAGATCAGGAGGAATGGACAGGCTAAGCAATGTGCTCACTCTGTACATCCAGCTGCATAGGTGACACTCATTGTACAAGATTATATTGTGAATATTTCCGCATTAACTATTCCACAGAGGAATTCACTCTGTGACTGCAAAATATTCCATCACATTGGCATATCTTCATTTGTTTAACCATTTCAGAATTTCTATTCAGTTGTTTGTAATTTTCATAGAATAAATACTGCAGTTATGAATGCCCTTGTACTCAAAACTTGGGCAAGTCTGCACACTCAGATAAAAAAAAAAAAAAAATTAGCAGTGGCCTTACTGATCAGCTTTGTTCAAGCTCTTTCTATATATTATCCAATTTCCTTCCAAAAAGGTTCTACAATTTTATATTCCATTTGCAATGAATGAAAGTGCCTATTTTGTGCCCTAGTTGATGTTAGGTGTTATTAATTTAAAATCCTAATTTAAATAGGTAAACAATTATGTATCATAATTTTAGTTCATTTTTATGAGAAAGAGAAACAAAATAGATTTCAGTTCTTCCAAAAATTTTAATGAAGCCTCTGTCATACTCCAGGCACTGGGGCTAAACACAGGATAGTGATCAAGACCAAGCCACCTTCTTAGTGCTCACAACTTAACATAAGAGGTACATTAAACATGTACTTGATGAACTCCAACTGTAAATTCTATCATAAGTGCTTAGTGTTTATTAGTCCTTTTAAAAGTAAAACACTAACAGAAAGGCACGTGGCCCATGCCTGTAATCACAGTGATTAGGAGGATGAGGTAAGAGAATGGAAAATTCAAGGCCACCCTGGGCAATTTAGAGAGACCCTGCCTCAAAATAAAGGATAAAAAGGGCTGCGGTGAAGCTCATTGGTACAGCACCCCTGGGTTCAATCCTCAGTGCTAGGATGGAGGTGGGGGAGCACACTAAGAACTCATTTAATACAACAACATTCTTAGATAAATTCTATTTGCTGATGAGGAAATCAAGTCCCCAAGAGGTTTTTTTAAAAAAAATTGCCCAAGGTCATACAACACTTAAGTAGCAAAAGCCAGGTTCAACCCACACAGTTCCACTCCACTCACCCCACTGCCTTCCTTCTGCAGAAGCGCCTAAAAGAATGGAAAGATGTAGATATTGTTCCTAAGCTGATGAGAACAAGCAGTAAACAAATCAGAAAAGGCAGGGATTTGGGTCAGGGATGCTGCCATGAGGTCCTGAACCATATCTTTCCTCCCCTTTTTTCAAAGAAGTAAATGAGGGTAACACGTGACAAAAATCAGCAGATCTTTACACTGAACAATCAATCTGCAACAGTGCAAGGGAGGAAAGGAGTGGTCTAAATTCTCCCGCCCTGAGGCAGCAGAGGAAGGACAAGGGAGAAACCTCCACCTTCCCAGACCTCAAGGTATGGAAAAGATAAATGTTCAAGGTATAGCTGCATTGAAAACGGATAAAGTGAAGAGAAAATGGAAACTTCAGGGGGCTCCTTCCGTGTGATCTCTGAGTTGGGCTGCTGCCTGCGCCCCCGCTGGCAGAACCTGCGGTCTAGCAGGGGACCAACCAGCTCCATTCCTGTGGGCTGCAGCGCCATCTAGTAGACGTGGGGTGAAACGGCATCATAACCACCTTGACAGTCCTCTTGATTGCTTCAAAAGACAAAGCCACCAGGCTACAAACTGTGCTAAGGGTTGAAGTCACTGTGATGACAAAGCAAGAGTCTGCCCTTGAGAAGTTCATGGCTCATCTGGGAAGATGACTGCAGGATGTAGAGCAGGAATTTACTCAAGTGTTTAGGAAACAGAAGTGAGGCTGGCCCTCCCTGAACCCCAGAGGAAGGGGACCTCTGAACTCAAGAGGAAGTACTATTCCAACCAGCTCTTAAGACATGGGTACAGCAGAACTCAAAACTTCAGACAGTGATAATACATGGACTCTAAAGCCCAGAGACATGAAAGAATCTAGTGCATTCAGGGAACACTGGGATGCTAAGATCCCAGGCCGAAGCCACCTTACAGACATCTGGTGCAGCCTCCTTGCTTTAATGAATGAAGTCTCTGAGATTTGGGCAAGGAGGGACCTTGTGCAGATTCACAGACCATGTTAGGTTTTTCCACTCTTGAACCCACATCTCCTGACTTAGTCCCACACTTTTTCCACTGAGCCACAAAAAGAACGCCAGCCTCCTGCAACTTAGCTCCTGGAAAAGGTCATGTTCACCTGGTAGGACTCATTCATGAGGCTGAGCACATAGAGTTGACCTTGAACTGAGGAGAAGACATGCTTGTGCTCAAAACCACCTTCCCTAGTAACTAAGTGATTTTTGCCAGGTTGCTTATTCTTTCCAAGTCTGTTTTTTTTTATGTGTCAAATAGGAATAATAATAGTCCTCACCTCACATGGCTATTGTAAGTAAAAGAGTTAAGCCATGTTGAGTATATGGAACAGTCCCCAGCACATGATAAATGCTCAATGATTAAATACAAAGGACTACAATTTTAATATTGTCACTTTTTAATTGGTAATTTTATGGTTATTTTTCTTATTCAAATTATTATTATTAAACTAGTCCCCCTTTGTCCACAGTTTTATTTGCCTTGGTTTCAGCTACCAGTGAAAATGTTATATGGAAATTTCTAAGAATATCGTAAGTTTTAAACTGTGTGCCATATTGAGTAACATGATGAAACTCATGCCAGCCTGCTCTGTCCCACCTGACATGTGAATCATCCTTTTGTCCAGCATATCCACACTGTATATGCTACCCACCTGGCAGTCACTCCACAGCCATCTTGGTTACCAGACTTTCAAGGATATCACAGTGTTTGTATATAAAGTTCAGTAGTCTCCACAGTTTCAGGCATCACTGTGGATCTTAGAACATATCCCCCACAGATAAGGGGGAACTATTATAATTGATTGTTTTACCATTTTTAACCTTTTTGTTTTGTTTTGTTTACTATTTCTTATTAAGTATTTGAGCACTTACTGAAGGAAATGATGCTTTTCTACATGGAAAGAACAAATGCAGAAGCCATGTTCCTATTTTCAAAACTTGAAGGCCTCTGAAGGAATGAGTGGAGGTGATCAGGAGCCCCAGAGGGCCAAGCCAGGCACAATGGTTTGAGAGCTGCAGGTTGGTAGAACTGAGTTCCATGTAAAGATAAATTTCCCCCCGTTTCAGGGGCCTTGGAAGGAAAATACTTGCTTGTGTTGGGAAATAGTTAAGCTAAGACCAGATAACCATTTATCAGGGCTGTCTCTTACCTTGCATCGGGCAGGAAGTCATCTCATCCACTGTGCTACCCAATGCTTTAAACATCTAATTGAGCTCTGCTTTCTAGGGGAATATGATTTGGTAGGTCATCTGGGAAGACAACTGTCTATGTTTATCAATTTCAAAGTCATGAGCAATGCTCAAAGAAGTCAGGATCCAAAACAACCTTGTTTTTCAGAGTAATTCATTAGATTTTAGCTGGAAACGTGAGGAAGAGGCTGAGATGCCCACGTCAGACTGGAGACAAGGAAAATGGGTCAGAAGAACAGAAGACAGAGGTTATGCCTTACCTCCCAAGTGCTGCCTGGACAGTGTATTTTCATCTGAGAAGATGCAACGGGCTGTCACAGTCCTGATAGCCATATAGGGTATGGAGGTACCATCTTAGATTAATAAAATAATAGCACATAAAAAGCTAACTATTAATAAATTTATGCAGAGTCTGCTGTGTGAAAAGCACTTGGATTATAAAAGTAAACCCAAACACAGTCCATATGAAGCCAGGAGGGGGATGATCTCTAAAAGGGGCAATAAGACCTGGGCACAAAAGCTTGCCATTCAAGGCTGGTATTATAACACAGGTACATGGGCTTGTCTCACTCCCTCATGGGGTAGCACTGGAAGAAGTGACATTCCAGTTGGGCCTCTGTTAACCCATAAGATGCAAGGGAATAGTCTCCCAGAGGAAACACACAAAAGCATATTTTCCTAAAGCATAGACTGGGGTGAACAATGCCCCACTGCAACCAGATATGTGCATGAACTGCTGGGGGCAGGGGCTAAAAGAGCAGAGAAGAAACTGATCATCCCATAGCTCTATTCTAGGTGTATCCCCAAAAGAATTGAATACATACCTCCACATTAAAATTTGTGTGCCAATGCTCATTGCAGCTTTGCTCATCACAACCAAGAAGTAGAAACAACCCAACTACCCATCAGCTGACAAGTAGATAATGCAATGTGGCATATCTAGGCAATGCACTGTTATTAAGCATTCAGCAGCAAGAAGGAATGAAGTAGTCATTCACACCATAGCATGGATGAACCTTAGAAACATGTGCTAAATAAAAGAAGCCAGGCACACACAAAAATCACACATATTGTATGACTGCATTATTATGAAAGGTCTAGAACAGGCAAAGCTAAAAGGCAGAAAGTAGTCTAGGGCTGGGGGCGTAGAGAGGGGGATTAAGAGTTAATGCTAAAAGGATATAGGGTTTCTTTGGGGGTGGTGAAAATTGATCTGGTGATGGTTACACAACTCCATGAAGGTACTAAAAACCACTGGGTTGTACACTTTGGATGGGTGAATAATATGGTATATGAACTGTATCTCAATAAAACTGTAAGGACAAAAAGAATGATCCTTCCCAGAAGTTGGTGTGAGAAGCATGGAATAGGCATGGGGAACACTTGGTCTGACCTTCCCCAAGGTACAGAAGGGTATGTTATAGCCCAGAGCGGGAAAGGATGTGTCCAGGATCTTGCAGCAGGTAAATGACATCGTAGGGAGCCTGCTGCCCAAGCACCCTTCCCTCCCACTGCCCAGAGTCATGTTCCTGGTGCTTTTCCTCCAGCAGAATTCCCAGTCTCAGGAGCTGGAGTCTCCATAGAGATCTAGGGAAAGAGCAGTGGAGTCAGAATTTTGTTTTCTAATCACAAATTTGGAAGAAAGGCCTCAACTGAAGGGTGCATCCCCTTTTTAAAAGGCCCACTAGATAGATGGTCATCCGACAGCAGTGGAACATCCTGGATGACAGGGAACTCAGAGCCTCCAAAACCTCCCCTTCCCTCTTTGAATGGCTCTCCTGCAAAGGGAGATGGCAAGGGGCACACCTCAGCCAGACCTGGGCTCCTTTCCACACCACTTGGCTCTGCCTCCTGCCCCCACCCTACACACGATCTTTCTGAGACCCTAACCTCAGGCCCCTCTGATGTCTTCCCTTGGTCTGCTAAAAACAACTTATATTGATTTCACTAAAATTCAGTGAACACCCACCAGATGTGAGGCATTGTCCTAGACTGGGGTCAGCCAGCTACCACTTCTGGGCCAAATCAGGCTCACTGCCTGTTATGATAAAGTTTTTTTGAAACATGATTACATTCACTTGTTTACATATTGCCTTATTTGGGCTTTCATGCTGAGGGCAGTGTCAAGTACTGTGACAGGCAGTATAGTCCAAAAGCCTTAAATATTTACTACTGGGTTCTTTACAAAAAAGATTTATTGGTCCTCATGCCAGATGCTGGAGATAGTATGCAAGCAGAATAGACAGGGTCCTCTGCTACCATGAAGCCCAGAGATCAAGGCCTTGGCCATCCAGCCTTGTTCTTCCTCTGTCCTTTCTCTCATTACCCTCCGTCCATGAAGGAGACCTCTGAGAGTCCAGTGGCTCCTAGAATTTTGGAATTCATGAATCAGGAAAAATAAAATTTTTAGTGACAGAGGATAGACATAGAGTCATCAGGTAGGTACATTTTAAAAACCAATCTATCATCCACTATCACCACCCTTATATAAGGGGGAAATCTTAATATTAAAAAGCAGCCAGGATATCATCTAAAAATAATAAAGAGCAACTCGAGTTACGTTAGCTTTATGAACTTCATCATAATATTTTTACTTTTCTCCTTTTGATGTGTGACAATGTACAGTATTCACAAGTCCTTACAAGTCTGTGGCCAAGAACACAGGAGTCATTGTCTAGTCCGGGTGCCCTGGGGGTTTACTTGGTATTACCCTGATCTTCTATGACTCTTCCCCTGTGTCAGGCATCCAGAAAGCTCTTCCTCCTCCCCTCCTGCTCACTGCGCACAGTGCAGGAGTATAGGTTGGTCTAGCATCACCCAGAGTGCCTGAAGTCCAAGGAGGCATCCAGCTGTCAGAAGTACCCACGACAGATGTGGCTGCAGGCGTCTTTGTGGGCTACAGGGCAAGGCAGCTGGTCCCAGGAGTCTCCTGGCATGAGTCCCTTTCCCTTGACATGTCAGTGAGCCCACCACAGGTTGTGTTGACAGCTCTGTGGCAGAGGTTCTCACCCACATACCAGAGTCAAAGAGCACCAGCTTCCTGCCAAGTCTCTCATGTGACTGGGATGCTATGAGGGCCCCGGGTGGCCACAGTCAGCTCCCAGTCAGCAGGTAGTGGCGACAGACATTGAGGGAGGCCACCTCTTGGCAGGCAGCCCCAGGATAATGGGTACTCACTGCTCACAAGAAGCTTCTGGAATCCCCTCATACAATCCCAAGGTCTGTGGGAGATAAATCATGGCTCTATGTGAAGGTAAGCCCAGCAGTGCCTGGTGCCAAGGACATGCTTCTGCCTGACTCACTCCGAGGCGAGCACTGTCCAAGGCTCTTGGCTTCTCCTGCTCCATGATATCTGTGACCACTTGTAAAATCCTCCACCACGGGTGGGAGGTGAACCTCCAGAACCCTCTTTTTTTTTTTTTTTTTTTTCATTACAAATGGTGTGGGCTGCATGTTTCGGATAGTTTTCCACATTCAAAAATTATAGGTGTCGTTGATCTCCTGAGCTGGCCTACAGCAAAATTGTTTTGTTTCTTTGTTATTTTCATTCCATCCATTTGTGAGACGCAGGAAGGGGAAAATAAAGTTAAATTTCCAAAGGGAAACTAGAGGCCCTTGTTGAAAACTCCCCTTACACTCTTGAGGGAAACTGAGACTTGGAGGGAAGAGAATCACTCAAGACCCCAGCTGAAATTAGAGGTCAATTCTATATGGTCAGTCCAAATCTCCTCCCACTGAAAAATCCAGCTCAGCATTTCCTAAAATCCAAATTAATTTCCTTCTAGAAAGTGGGAGAGTGGTCACAGCCAGCCCAGCTTAGCTTAGCACAGTGAGGAAGGGGGGGCAGGAAAGCACAGATCCCACCGATGGTTAATGACCTACATGTACCCTTCACAGTAACATTTCTACTAGAGGCTGACAGGACAGAGCCCCAACTTTTCAATAATGACACCACAAAATATGTTCTCTAAACACTTTTGACATTGAGCCCAGATGGGGAAGCTGAGGCTTACAGAGGGAACAGGAACCTAGTGAAGGTCACACAGTCAGGTGGAAGGTGGGATTAGGGGCGAGGCCTCGGGGGTTCTGGCCAGCTCTTCCGGGCACTGGGTCAGACCATCAGCAATTGCTGTCCTGAAGCCAATGGCCAACCTTGAACTTGGGACTTCGTCTCAGCTTTCTTCTCAGAGAGTCAGCTGTTCTTTCAGACCATTTGGTGCCAGGGTGATATTGCATTCCTCTCTTTGGCCCCAGAGCCAGGGACATGCTCACTGCCTGGGCAGTAATGGGACCCTTCCCGCCACCTGATGACATCCCTGTGGCATGATTTCTGTGTTGTGGCCCTGGGAACAGCTGGCTCGGGGGCTGGCAGGCAAGGCTCTGAGTCAGGCTTGGCTAGTCCGGGAGGATCACCTGCCCTCCTGAAGGCTTGGGTTTTACTGCCCCCTCGCCTTATGTCACAGAGGACATGCTGAGCTCTCCCTGTGACTTGAGGACATGGGTCAGGCTGCCCAGGGCAGGTGGGGAGAGAACCCGAGAGCAATCCAGGCAGAGTCCCTTTCCTCAGGGCATTTTCAGGACACACAGCAGCGAGGCAGTGGTCCCAGCTCCTGTCTTTGTACAAGGAAGAACAGATGGTCTTGGCCTCAGAAGCCCCATTCCAGATCTCTGTCCAGCACGCCCTCACTCAAGAGCCTGTACAGGAAACCACAGACCAGCTCAGTACATGGTAGAGTTGAGGGCAATGCCATTCCCTACAGAAAGAGTCAGGATATCAGAAAGTACCACCCTGGCTATGGCCTAGATGCCCCAGTTGCTATAAGCCAAAGGACCTCAAATCTCATCCAGATCACACTCTTCATGGTACAGGAAAGAAAATGGAGGCCCAGAGAGGGAAAGGATCTTGCCCAAGGTCACATAGCAACTTAGAGCCAGGACTAATCTCATCCCGTAAATGTTTTCTGAGGACGGACTGACAGACCCCACCCAATGTCATGAGGAGACCATCACTGGGATCCAGCAGGTGCCCTCACAAGGTGAAAAATAAGAACAGATGCCCTGTGAAGTGTGCACCCTCTTGTCATTCAACCCCAGCTGATGGACAAGTAGGAACACATCTGGAGGAGGTGACCCAAACCAGACTTGAAGTCCCTGAAAAAGCAGTTGAGCTTGAAAAAATAAGGAAAAGCTCCTTGGTGGGCAGAAAGTTTCCCAAGACAGTCCAGGACTTCAGACCAAACAGCAGGTGTGTCATATACAGTCCAGAAGCTCATGGTGGAGCCTTGGCTCCTCTCTGCACCGTGCTGAGAAAGTCAATCATCATCTCCAACATGGACTGGTGACGTGCATCTCATACACTCACAGGACCCTTCAACACACCCAAAGGCCAATTCAAGACTCCTCAAGAGAGGCTCAGCTCCCACAAATCCAGTCTCAATCTCACCCACACATAGAGGCTGTGGCCCCTGTCAGGGAAGACACAGAACAGAGCTTATAAGAACAGTAGGCATAGAGAAAAGAGCCCTGGGCAGGAGCCAGACCAGACTGGGTTCAAGTTCTGGCTCTACCTCTTACCATCTTAGGCTTCAGCAAGAGAGTCTCTCTGAGTCCCATAATCTGAGGCCATAAATCCCCACTCCTCACAGGGTTGAGGCAAATATCAGATGACGGGGGAAAGTAAGCACCATGGAGGCTGCAATGGTTTTATAAAAAACAGTGACATGTTGAGAATTTCTGACTATTATTATTATGTCCCAGGAAGAACATGAGTGACATGACAATTGCTTTCAATAGCAAATGACCTCTGAAGAAATATTCACTAGGCACTTACTATGAGCCAGAAACAGTGCCAGCTTCTAGAGATACATACATAAATAATTCTGTCTCCTCTAAGACAAACTGCCTGGGAAGACAACTAGTAAATTATCCAATAAAGCAGAATGTGGCACTCAGAGGTATGAACAAATTACAGGGGGAGCACACAGGACAATATCCTGCCTGGGACAGGAGGCCAGGGTGAGAGTAAGGAGCAAGTGGCTTTGAAAGAGTCATTAAACTTGAAGAGGAACATTTAGGTACCCAATAACAGACCGTCACAAACATAAAACAAAAATTGACAAAACTGAGTGCCAGACACTGTGGTGCATACTATAATCCCAGTGGCTTGGGAGGCTGAGGCAGGAGGTTCATGAGTTCAAAGCCAGCCTCAGCAACAGCAAGGTACTAAGCAACTCAGTGAGACCCTGTCTCTAAATAAAACACAAAATAGGGTTGGGGATGTGGCTTAGTGGTTGAGTGCCCCTGAGTTCAATCCCCAGTACCAAAAAAAAAAAAAAAAAAAGACAAAATTGAGGAGAGAAAGAGACCATTCTACTATAACAGTTGGGAGACCACAATAGCCTACACTCTCTCCATAATGGGTAAAAACACCAGAGAGCAGATAGAGGAGTTAGCAACTTGAACACACAAAACAACCAGATTTAACAGACATCACAGAGTGCTACTCAAAAGAACAACAGAATACACACTCAAGTCAAATCACATGGAATATTCTCCAAGGCCATATGGTAGGCCATAAGAGTCAAAAGGTAGTCTCAACCCAAGTCTCCATCAATAGATGAATGGATAAAAAAAAAAAAAGTATATCCTGCAACAGAAAATGATCCAGCCTTAAAAGAAAGAAATCCTGACATATTCTACAGAATGAATGGCCTTGAAAATATTAGACAAATTGAAATAAATCAGTCACAAAAGAACAAATACTATGATTCCATTCCTATGAGATACTTTAGGGTAGCCAAGTTCTTAGAGACAGCAAGTAGGACGGTGGCTGCCAGGGGCTGGGGAGGGATGGGGAGAATGGGGAATCACTGTTTAACAGGTATAGGGTTCTAATTTTGAAAGATGAGAGAAGTTCTATGGATGGATGGTGGCAACGGTTACACAACAATGTCAATGTTAATACCACCAAATTGTATATTTAAAATGGTTAACATTAAGTATTATGTTGTGTATATTTTACCTCATTTTTTTTAAAAAAAATGATGATTATTTTTAAAAACAGAAGGAAGAGGGCATGTTCACAGCAGTCAAGTGGAGAAAAGCACCTAATAGAAGTGGCTGTGCAAAAGCACGAGGGCCAAAAGTGACTGGTACTCCTGGATGTGGCAGTGGCACCCTTATGTGTGCAAGGAATCCGGGAGCTGGAGAAGGCCCCTGAATGCCCTGCTAGGGTTTGGCTCCACTCTGTGGGCTCTGGGGATTGACACAGTCACAACCCAGGCTTAGGACACTGGGAGGAGTGTGGGGAGGGGCAACACCACCTCTAGACAGACTCCAGACAGACACGAGGAGGGAAACTTCTCAGACGGCACCAGTTCCCCAATCTGTGGTCACCCTCTGTGGTCACCATCCCAGTGCTGTGGTGAGAGTGACTCAAGCCACTTGCCTCATGGGGCCACCTAATGAAGGCAGGAGGGATTCCCCTGGAAACTTTGCTGCAGAGAAAGAGAGCGCACATAGTAGCAGCTACCTGGCAGGGCTTGGGTGGAGCGGGTTCTGCCCTGTGGTTAGTTAGCCCTACTCGGGCAGCCCCAGGGAGACTGAGCCCACAGGATTGTGTCCCATAAGCCCCGTGGTTCTTACCAACTGCAGGGCCACAAGTTCAGCTGCGCTAGCGTGCACTAGGTATGGAGGCGTGGGGGGCTCTGTGAAGTCTTTGAATCAAGCAGCAAGGGAAATTCCAGCTCTGTGGCTTAGAAGCAGGTGGCCTTGGGCAGCCCCCTGTCTCTATGTGGGTTTCAGTCACCCCTGTGTGAAATGAAGACATTAGACCTCCAAGTCCGCTGGTATGGCCCCAACACTAAGAAGGGCAGGAGGGTACAGACATTACTGCACCCGTCTTAGTAGACAAGCATGCACAGATACACACCCTACACACGCACCTCTGCTTTGGCAGCCTCTGGGGTTCTCCTCTGTGGCCTCCTTGCCCTCCCTGGCTCCAGCTTTTCCTCTTAAGAATAGGAGGAGCATTCTATGGGGCTCTGCAAACTATGTGTGGAAGGAGGGAAATGAAGCAAGACCTTTCTCAATGAACCCCCAGGTAAAATCATCTACCAAATAAAGAAAGCTCTGAGTAAAATCAGAAGCCTCTCAGCTAAAGCTAGCATGCCATTCTGCTCACTGCTTGGTCTCTCTGAAGGAAGCCATGCAGAAAGTATCACTAAACATGGAAGCAGCACTCTGTAATCCATAAAAAAATACAATTTTTATGTGTTTAAAATTTTTTAAATGTGTTTAAAGAGATGGAATATTAACAACTCTGATTTGATTGGTACACCCTGCATATATGTATTGAATCATCACATTTTACCCATAAGTTTGTAGAATTAAAATAACAAGTGTATTTTTTAAATTACAGTTAACATAAAATGTGTGTACATACAAATAAATATATAAATTATGTAATTATATTTCAAAGAAGAATTTGCTGAAAAATAGATTATCAAGAGGACACAGAAAGCTGGGATCTAATATTCCCAGCTGCTCAAGAGGCTGAGGCAGGAGAATCACTTGAGCCAGGAGCTTGGAGCCAACCTGGGCAACATAATGAGACTCTATTTAAAAAAAAAAAAAAAAAAAAAAAGGATATAGGACCCAGAATGAATGAATAAAGACAATGTGATCATCAAAAGCCATGAACTCAAATAAGAACCTAGTGGGTAAGACTCCATGAGATTACTGTGATATAATATAAACTAATAAAAGATACATAAAAATGGGGAGGAAAGATAAAGCGCTTCTTTGTGGAACGACAACTAAAAATTGCAGAAGAATGAGAAAGCAAATACCACAGGTTGGAACATGAAGGAAAAGAATCGTAAGCATGGGAGACAGAAAGTAAATGGGACCTCGGACACATGCTGAGTGGCAAATTGCATACTCCTGTGTCAAAAGATGGCCACTGCCCCACTCCATCTCTCCTCCCCACCCCCTAAAGTCTGACTGACTGTCTTCTCTCTTCGTGGTGGCTTCGCTTGCTCCCACCTGTACAAAGACATGTCCCAGGGCCCTCCAATTTAAACCAAAATCCATGGATGGGGCTCCCCGCTGGGGACAGACAGCAACATGGAACTGTGGCGCCCCATCACCTAGACAGAAACGGAAACAGGTCTTGCGGCTCCCCTGTTTGAGGCCTTGGAAACACGCCTTCTCTATGCTCCGTTATCTCACCTGTGCCACAGTGATTCAGACTCTCTCCCCGCTCACAGGGGTGCCGGGCACCCAGTTTTACCACATGAGAAGATGCGTGCAAACCTCAGCACCCCAGCCGCCACTGAAGGGGAATGGAAGCCACAGAGCCTCTCCGGAAAGGCTAGGCGCAGGGGCTGGACCTCCGCCAGGCAGGTCAAGGAAACACCTGCTTTGGAAACCTAAACAGGGCACCAAACCCTTTAAAAAAAAAGAGCCTTAGGCTGCAAGAACTGACTTAAATTACTCTTTATTGTAGCATTTCTTATATTTGAAGAAACACAAAGTTTTTATTACAGGAGAATGTGAATAGTGGCACCTGGGGACTTCTGGGGTAGAGTGTGAAGAATAGATGAGGAAAGGCAGACTTGAGAGGGAAGCCAACTTCCTTTCTCCCTTGGAGAATTTAACTTTCCTTCTCCCCCCACCCCCTACCCCCTACCCCTCTCTCCTCTATTCCCTTTCCCTCTGTGTCCTCTACCCCTTGGCTCCTCTCTCCTCCTCCCTCACCTCTCTAGCTTTTCTTCAACTGGGCAGGCAGCTTTAGGACACATGACAACACTCGTAACAATGACCTACGATCATTTCTGTCATTGAACAGTATTTCTGGTTTATAACATGCTTTCTCTTATCTGTCTTCTGATTCTCACACCCTTGGGAATAGTAATAGGAAAATAAAAGGCGACTGTAGCTGCTTCTGCCTTCTAAGGAGGGTGGTAAATTTCACATCAATGGGAAGATGAATCTCTGTGGCCCCTTGTACTTCCAGAGACTGTTAGTGGAGACAGTCGATGAAAAATCTGGCCATTTCTTCTTTCGTGGCTCCCTCCCTTCAGCAATGTGATGGCCTCTTAGTTTTAATAGAAAAATGAGCCATTGATTATGCAAAGGTAGGCCAAGAGTTGACACTGCTGGCTGCCTATCCAAACTTTACTCTTCCCTTCTCATATAGGGTCCTGATTTTTTTAGGTGTGGAAATGTGCCCAGCTTAATAATTAGATTTCTTAGCCACCCTTCCAGAGAAGAGGGCCATATGCAAACTTCTGGCCAATGGAATGAAGGAAAAAACTGACATACAGGACTTTTGCAAATACCCCCTAAAAAGTAGACTGACTCAGTGGACAAGGCCTTTACTGGTCTTCCTTCTTTCTTTGCCTAAAATATGGATGCAATGACTGGTGCTGCAACAGCTATTTTGTAATCATTAAGTTGCCTTGACTGATGACAGATTTGTGCCAAGAATGGCAAAACAGAAAAACAAGAAGAGACGTTAGTGAGCTCTAGAATGCTGCTATGGTTTGATAATTCCCCTCCAAAATTCAAGTGTTGCCAATGTGACTGTAGAAGAGGTGACCAGGTTATTAGGGCTGCTCCCTCATTCATAGAATTAAGGCTCTTTCACATTGTGTTTATCTAGTTCTCTCCCCAGCTCTGCTGCCACAGGAGGACACAGTGCTCAGCCCTTCCAGAGGATGCAGCCTCGCCAGTCAACCAAACCTGCTGGGGCCTTAACCTTGGACTTCCTAACCTCCAGAAATGTGGGATACAAATTTCTGGTTTTTTCTAAATTACTCAGTCTGTGGTGTTCTGCTACAGCAGCACAAAATACACTGAGACAAGTACTTACCTCCAGGCTTCCTTCACCTTGCTAAAGGCATTGTTTTACAGGTCTCTGTTGCAGCAAAATATAGTTTGTAAATGAAACAGAATTGATAAACTAAATTGAAGTGAAAGGCAGGGAATTTCTGGAAAAAAACTTTAGAGCACCTGCAGAAGGGTGCTCTAAAAAGTAGAGGAAACAAGCAACACTGTGGCCCAAACCTCTCCGTTTCTTCTGCTACACAAATGGCAGTGATTCCCCCTGCAAGACAGGGTGGCACATGAGAGAGCAAGTTGCTCCATCCACCAAGTGAATTCAGAAGAAAGGAGCGCTCAGAGCTGGTGAGCAGGGGAACACCCACAGCTATTCCCTTCCCTGTTATACCAGACTGCTAGGGCAGCTTGGCCTGCGACAAGGGGTGGATTTCAATCAAGACCATCTGCATCCGCTAGGACAGTTCTGCAGTAAGGAAAAGGATTACAGGGAGGAGGGACCTATTACAAATAAGGAAGCTGAGGGCCACACAGGTGAAGTGGCAGCTAGCTCCAAAACCAGCTGTTCCAAGTTCAAGGTGTGCCTTTTTCTTATTGTGCCATAGCCACAGCAGGAACTCAAGAGCAGCAGTGATTGGAGAAATAGACCAGTCACTAAGGCAACTTGATGCACCAGGTGAGTTCTAATGGCCAGTGATGGCCAATGTTATGGCCAATTCCCTTGTCATAAGCAGGTTTATGCATACATGTTCCTCTGTCTAATGCAGGTGTGCAGCCAAGCACATATAGGCATATTACGGCTCCTTGATTATTAATAAATGATTAAGGAGCACCACAGTGAAGTTTATAAATCTAGGTTTGAATCCCAGCCCTGAATTTACTACCTGTATGATCTTGAGCTAATCCCTTAACCTCTCTGAATCTCAATTTTGTCACAAGTATCAGAGAGGAAATGGCCAAATTAAGTTTTAAGGTCCAATCCTGATGTACCAACCTAAGCACTTACATAAAATATATCCTTAAAATAAGACGAGACCTATTCAGTACTGAAAATGACTTCAACATTATATTAGCATTCGCTGCATGACCATAAGAATCATTGTTTCAAAAATTGCAGTTCTTGGAACAATATGGATCTACAAGCAGATGAGCCCTGAGTGCACACTTACCTATTTCAATTCCATCCTTAAATCATCCCATTCTTGTGTTGATAAATATGACAGCACAGTTCTAACTCTTCATACTTAGGTATCTAGGTATATTTACGTTAGAAAATCTGCGTTCAACTTTGAAAATCATTTTCTTTAAGAAAAAATTAAATAGACACAATGGGAACTTAAAATTCATTCTGATACTGCCTCAATAGCACCAGAGCAGGTGACATGAAGCTAGTCACATCAGCAGGGCCACAGGAGGATTTTATTAGACAAATCAGATAGTTTACTAAAACCCCGAGGGCCTCCTCATCATAAATGCAGTTAGGCAGCCCCCAAATAATGGGGATGTGAGCACTAATCTCTTTATTCTGGCATTTAAAGAGCATAACGAGGTATCATTTATGAGTCCTCATGAACCCAGGCAAAGAGTGATTTCAATGGTTCCATGGGGATCTTTGAGGCCTTGTCTATAAAACGTGCCTAAATTAGCTGTCTTCCTCTTCATCCAGACCCTCATCTTCAGCTGCATCAGCCTCCCAAGAGCTGGCAAAGCTGAGTCAGGAGTCTGGAACCCTCACCTGTGAGAATGTCGCTCAGTTATTTGCTGAATTACCTACAAATGATTATTCGATCCTGTTCCCTGGCAGCTTGCACTACCACAGCTGCACAGGGAAAGGCTCCCTGTTCCCTGTCACTGGAAAACAGTTTAAACACATCACATCTGTCAACAGAGCTCCTGACTGACATACAAATTGACCCAAAGACAGCAGGGATTCCCCTGGAGCAGTGAGCTCCCCATCACAGGAGGTATCCAAGCAGGGTCAAAGGTCGAATAAGGGACTTTTTTGTTATCAAATAGGAGGAGGTAGGGAGGAAAGGGTGACCTAAAGGACTTTAATTTCCTTTTCAGCCCTAAAAGTTGGAAATTCACAGATTTACCTCAGACCAAATGCTACTTGGGTGTTAATAATATTTGTTAGTTAAGGCTTTTTATGTGCCAGGTACTGTACTAAACACTTCAAGTCTTTCATTTAACTCACATAAAAGTCAGCCTTCTATGTTATCTGGAATTAGATGCAATTTTCCACATGAAGGAGACTGAGGTAAGGAGGCAGCTGAGCCACAAGATCTCAGCTCATGAGTTGTCAAGAGAGCCTGAGGCCTTGGCTGAGCCCCCAGCCCTACCCCAAGCCTGCAATTTATACCTTTCTGGGTGCTTTGCCTGCACAGGGGCAGATTTACAGCAACCGCATCTCAGGAAGTGGCCAAAGCCCCAGCCTGGAGTCCTATCTCCTCCTGTGTTAACCATTTTTAGGAGTCTATACGGGGTGATAGGGCAGAGGGTAACAATTGAGGACAGGGGTCATAAGAGTACTGCATTAGGAACATAAGAAAGATGTCTGAAGATAAGAAATGGGTTTCCTAAAAGAGATGATGAAGGGAAGGGAACTGCTGGCCCAAAGTGTGTCTGTTCCTTTGAGCCACAGCCTTGGTTGCTTAGGAACCCTGGCTGAGCAGGATGCTTGAGATCAGAGTCAGCCCGTTGCCCCTCTTCACTGTCCCTCAAAGGGGAGCTACTGTTCCTAGATTCCTTCATGGCCTGAGCCCACCTGAGAAGCCTGGGATCCTCTGGCTACTCTCAAAGGCTGAAGTTAGAGTACAATGTTCAAAAAATACTCAAGAGGCTTGGTGCTGTCTCTCTCCTTCCCCCCTCTCTCCACCTCTCTCTCTGTCTTTGGGAGTAGCCTGGGATCCTCTGGCTACTCCCAAAGGCTGAATTTAGAGATAGTAGAATCTCCCCTGCCCCTCGCAAGGCAGCCCCAAGCAGCATTTATTCTCAGAAAGGCCTTGGGAAGAAGGATGGTCACTTTTCTTCCTCCCAAAGATAATTGAGGCAAAGTAAGAAAGCACCTGTGTTCAAAGGCAAATGACAACAATCAATCTCTCAGCACAGGGCCCAGCCATTAAATTCTTTGGGGAAACAACTTTAGGAGTTTAACGACAATCAAGAGAATGAAATTGAATTAAGAGAAATAGTAATTAAATCAGGAAAGAAGTTTTTGCAAAGGGGATGGTAAAGGAAATTAAAACCAGTAATGCTGAAAAATGTGGTGGGCAGAGCCGGGGAAGGGCGGGCTGTGGAGGAGAGGAGAGGGCCAACACGCCAAGCAAAGCAATCGGGGCTGGAGAGGCAAGCATTTGGCACCAAGCAAAGGGTTTGGAAATTGTTGTCCTTGAGACCAGGTGTCCAGCACTTCCAATCTGGGTCTAACTACGCACAAAACTTAATGAGGACAAGCCCTTCTGCAGGAGAATAGAAGCACCCAGTTAGATGAAGCATTTTTTTAAAAAGACAGTAAACTTGAAGCAGGGTGAGCAACTGTCCTAGTTTTCCCAGGACTGTTCCAGATTTAGCCCTCAAAAGTCCCATATCCTGGAAAATCCTCAAGTTCAGGAGGAAAACGAAGATGGTTGTCACCTTAACTTAGAAGCACACAGCCCAGGCTCCCAGCACTACTGTAGTCAGTAGCCACATGATGGGGGGTGAGTCACTCCACCTTTGTGGGCCTCAGTGTTCTCATCCATAAAATGAGGTCACGGTGGCAACCTGAACAGATTTAGAGAGAGAGACTGCTGCATGTCAAGATGTCTAGAAGAGTGTACGTGAACTAAAGCCTTGATAAATGGGAGTCAAACTGAAGAATAATGATAACAATATGCAATAAAGAGCAAACAGAACCTAAGGCATGTTTAAAATACTGTGACTGTTTCAGGGTCCCCAAGACTACCATGTGTTCAGTGATTATCCAGAATGACTCACGGGACTCAGTATATAGTTGTACTCATGGTTAAGTCTCAATGAAAGGACACACAACAGAGTACCGGAGGAAAAGGACTCAGGTGGGGTGGACAAATGCATGCACAGGCTTCCTCTACCTTGGCCTCCTGTGAGGGACACCAGCATGTTCCTTTCTCCAGAAGTGAAAAAAAGGTACAATCACCCAGGAAGCTTGCTAGGCACTCAAAACCCAGGGTTTTTATTAGTGGCTGGTCACAGAGGCCTCTTCAGACTGGAAGCTGCCAAAATTCCAAACTCTCAGAAAGAAAGCTGATGTCCAGGACAAACCACATTGTCGATCGGCCTTATCAGTTGGTAAACGGCTCAAATGCCAAATTTCCAGACACTGGGACCAACCCTGCAAAGAGGACTTCCCAAAAATAGCAAGTTATGATAACTCTCCTCAGCAAACAACCAATGGAGATCTTTCTAGGAATGCAAGGATAATATACACGAGTGCTAACTTGGATCTGCTCCCCAGGCTGCTGTTTTCCATCAAATCCTGGCTGGCCGTACCAGGTGCTCACTGGCCCAAACTCTACTGGTGGCACTATGCTTGTTAACCACTATGCTAGGATACCAAATTCTCTGACGACCAGCCAAAGCCATCTTGTTCTCTAAGTCAGAACAAGGGATTTTTCCTCCTTTCACCAACAGATGACCAAATCTCCAGACAAAACAATCTAAATAGAACTAACATTCACCTTGTACATCAACAGAGACTAGCCTGTTTACAAAGGGGCAAAAAATATATATCCATATCTAGTCAAAATGCTTGTGTTTCAGATCCAGGTTCCGCCTTTCTCAAGAGGAAGATAACTAGAATGTATAAAATCAATGATCAAAAAGTCGCTTTGAGAGAGAGAGATAATGCTGGTTTCTTATTTCTCAAGGAGAGGTGTTCAAAAAATAAGTCATCCAGGCTAAAGGTGGGGAAGAAGTTTCAGAGCAGAGATTAGGAAGCTGCATAGGAGATGCAGATGTGAAAGAACCAGGGAGACCAAGAGGGGGATTTTGAGCAGCACTGCTGGGAATTGATGGGCTTCCCTTTTAATACATTGTGTCTGAGTTTGCTAGTGCTGCCATGATGAAGTACCACTAACAGGGTGGCTGAAACAACAGACATGCACTGTCTCACAGTTCTGGAGGCTGGAAGTCCAAAGTCAAGGTGCTGGTGGGTTCGGTTCCTTCTGAGGGCTCTGAGGAAAGAGCTGCTCCTTGGCTCATAGATAATGGTCTTCCAATTCACATGCCATTCCCGATGTGGCTACTTATGTGCACACTTGCCCCTCTCAGGAGGGTTCCAGTCCTATTGGATGAGGCCCAGTTTAATTCGACTACCTCTGCAGATATCTTGTAGACAGATTAGGTCACATTCTGAGGTACTAGGGCTTATGACTTCAACATAGGAATTTGGAGGGACAAAATTTAACCCATAACAATGTGGAAAAACATAAGTAAAAATCATAATTTTAGTCACTTCTGTCAGAGAACTATTACTTGGCACACAACTTTGTACACACCATACCCCTGGAACAACTGACTTATAGAGATTATAAATAAAAGAACAAAAGAGAATAAATTCAAAACATCGTTCTGCCAGCTGCTTCTCCCTATTCTATTTCCCCTTAAATTCTCATGAACCTGTTGAGTTCCTCCTAAATTAACAAAAGTAATCCATTTCATTTTTACTAACCTTGAGGCCCTAACTCCTCTCCATGACTAACACTGCCCACCGGTGGAAACCCCCCAGTTCATCTGCTCCCGTAGCCTACCATGTAGGGGGCCAGTTGGCCACAGCCAGGCTCAAGATAATGTTCACAACACAGCACTGGGAAGAAGCCCCCAGGCAGGAAGAAAGAAGCCTAGTTCTGGCCTCTACTCTGGTATAGACATGACATAATTTCAAGTAAGCTGCTCCCTCTCTCGGCCCATCTCCTCTGTGGTACAATGGAAAAGAGCCATGAACTCTCACCTCTTCCAGCTAGGGGATCCCAGGACCCCTGAACTTTCCTCTGTTGAACAGGTGACCACACAGTATGATTTTCCAGCAGCAGTCCCTCCCATCACTGCCCACGCACTACCAACATACTAGTTCGATCTGTGGTCCCAACTACCTAATGTCACCAATGGCAGGGGGGCTTTGAAAGGGCTCCCTATCTGGTATCTCCATAATCATGTAGTTATTTATAATTGGTAGTCCCAAGTGGGAACAGGATTTTAGCATTCGAGAATGGGCTATAGACCTCCTTCCCAGGTCACTTCTAAAAATCCCACTAAGAGGGCATGGCACGTAGACCTCAGCAAAAGTTTGCTGAATGAATAAACACCATGCTTCCCCCACATCACAGAGCCATAGAATGAACACAGAAGAACTGAACTAGACAACCAGTTCCTTCACACTAAAGCTACTTAACGCCTGAAACAGATCACATGATAGTGTGGCATTTCCTTGAACTGTATTACTTTTTAAAGTGCCATTGTCAAAGTCTGTGTTGTGACACCCATCCCTTACCCACATCCCAATTCTTCAGAATTCCATCTGTGTGACTCTAGTGGGTAAGTCCAAGATGTGAAGTTAAGTCCCAGCTTTTTCACTTAACAACTGAGCAGCTTGGACTTCAGTTTACTTCTGTATAAAATGGGGCCAATAGCAAACTCCTCATTTGACTGTTAATTAAAAAAAAAAAAAAAAAAAAAAAAAAACAGCGCACAGTGCACACACCCATAGTTCCAACTACTCAGGAGACTGAGGTAGGAATACCTGAGCCCAGGAGCTTTGAGACCAGCCTGGGCAACCATTATCTCTAAAATTATTGAAAATACACACTTAACCATTAGCTACTTAATAAAGCACTATTATTTCTTTTTCCTCATCTAATCTTCCTTTTTGGTGGAAGTTAACACCCACATACTCATTTACACATAAAAACAATAAGCCCTAGAAAGGAAGTGAGTCACCCAGGATCTTGCAACTGTTAAATTGTAGGCCCAGGTCAGAAACACTTCTAAGTCCAGAAGATGGGGTACAGTAAGTTTGGAAGACCTAGAAATGCACCCAAAGAGTCAAACAAACTTGGCTCTGGCCTGAACCCTCTTCCCCCAGCATTGGAGGGAGGGACAATGGCTCTGGAGCCCACAAGAACATGGCTCCATGCATTCAGGAGCTCCACAGTTCCAAATGTTTGCTGTTCAATGAAGCCAGCTTTGTGGACATTTTCAACTTGATACCAACATTTGCATGATTTCAAAATGTTTTCCAATTCTTCCTATGGGAGCCCTGGCTCCTGGCACCTGGAGAAAAACTAAAGTATAAACTAGGAAAGGTGTGAAAACTGGAGCTACAGGCATTTTAGGCACAGAGCTGCCTCCTCCAGCCCAGATATCCTAGTCTGTCTGTCCTTCCCTAGTCTCAAGAACTTTGGACTTTTTCCCTAACACCATTTCTCCAAACCACAGTTAGAAATTAACTCACTTTCCCAATTTTGTTTAATTACTTAGAGTCAGCACCACTGGCTTGTGGATCCACTCAAAAATGATCAGAAGGATAGCCCATAGTGAAGAGTGCTGGAGAGCATTCTTTGGGCCAACATAACCTTAACTCAGGTAAACATCTAATTTGTTAGGCTTCTGGAAAAACGATGATTAGCTTATGGTTCCCTGGAGCTCAGCAAACAGTAGTCTAGAAACACCTATTTAAAAAGCAAGAGACACAAAATGTGTTTTCCACATGAAATGAAATGACTTTTCAGTCTTAAAAAAAGGATCTTGACATGGATGAATCTATAAGCAGGCTACAAAAAGACAAATACTGTGATTCCACTCATATGAGGAACATAGTCAAAATCATAAAAACAAAAAGTGGGGTGGTGGTTACCAGGGACTGTGAGAAGGGAAGCTATTGTTTAACAGGTAAAGTTTTCTTTTTGCAAGGTAGAAAGAGTTTTAGAGGTAGATGTTGGTGATGGCTGCACAACATGAATGTACTAATGCCACTGAACTGTTCTCTTAAAAATGGTAAGATGGTAAATTTTATGTGTATTTTACCACAATAAAAATTGGGGAAAAAAAAGAACAGCTTGAACACTTAAGATTCTCAGTAATGGTATTAGCATTGTACCACTGAGTCAAAAGCAGTGACATAATAGATGTTGTCTTATCTCTACACCCAACTCCCAATTTTCTTTCTCCTCCTTCTGTTGAATGAAGCATCTCCTCGTTCTGCCACTGAAAACTAGCATCTTCTTATAAATCACTGGATCAGAAAACTCAGTGGCTTTCAACTATCCATTCACTAGAGACCCTGGCTAAGCAGAGGAGTGCAACAAGGATGATGCAGCCCTTGCCACTAAAGAGCGCCCCCAAGTGGCTGCAGCATCCCCGCCTCCAGGGAAACACACACACAATTTCTTTAGCAAATTAAGGGCATAACTTTTCACCATTATTAGTACTGCCAATCTGAATATCAGGGGGAAATTCCCTTATAGATACTGTCATATTTAATTTATTCTAAATGAAATCAAGACTTTTCTCTGCATTTCAAAAATGAAGACAACTGCTTTGTGCAATAAGCAATTTGCAGGATACAAGGCAACTAGTTTTTCATCAATTATTTCCCAATAAAATGTCATTTGTTAAGATTTGTAACAGCACAGATACTAACACATTGCTCTAAGAAATGTTTTATAGCCAGATGCAGTACTGCTAAGGCAGGAGAATCTGAGTTCAAAGCCAGTCTCAGCAACTTAGCGAAGCCCTCTGCAACTCAGTGAGACCCTATCTCAAAATAAAAATATACAAATGGGTTGGGGATGTGGCTCAGTGGTTAAGCCCTGGGTTCAATCCCCAGTACCAAAAAAAAAAAAAAAAAAAAAAAAAAGTTTTATAAAGATACATACTTCATCATTTAAATTTAACACTTTGGCCACTTATGGTTCTATGGACACAGTAGGACCACACAACTACTATGTGGTTATGATTTTTTTAAAGAACTTGGATACCATTTAACTGTTCAAAGAATTTTTAAAATTGGCTTTAGTTGGCATAGTGGCACATGCCCCTAATCCCAGCTAACTGGAAGGCAGATACAAGTTCAAGACCAGGCTCATCAACAATAACTAGACTCAGTTTCAAAAAAAAAAAAAAAAAAAAAGAAAAAAGAGAAAAAAATAGGCTTAATGTATGAGAAGGATATATTTTTAAATTGTCTGTTTTTCAACATATCTCTTCATTGTTTTGTGATTTTGTTGGACAATAACAGGTCCAACAGGTTCCACCACTTCTTTGGAAATTGTGGTTTAGAGTCCTAGACTCCTGGAACGTGCTACCTTTGAGCAACTCTTGGTAATTCCTCAGGCCTAACAGTAACTGAATACTTAATCAGAGTGTGGCAGCATATGCTAAGCCAATCTTCAGAAACTTTTATTTTGGGATTGAATTATATCAACTCATTGTAGAAATGCTAATATCTCACTCTGATTATAAAGGTCTTTAATTCTCAAAGTGAAAACAAAATTGTATTTGATAAAATCTAATTTATCAAATAAATCCCTTTAAAATAGGTTTAGAAATAAGAGTTAAGTGTGCTGTACAGAATTAAGAACTGGGAGAAAGAAGAGGCAAGTTATTATCTATGGTTTTAGAGACAAAGAACAGAATGAGCAAATATTTCATCCAAGATTTCTGATTTCTGACTTCCAGGACTGTTCCCCTGTACCAGCTGCCTTTGAACACAGATCTGCCTCATGGGAGTCATAGGCACACTCCTTGCAAACTGCAGAATACCCAAAATGACAATCACCAGGACAGAAATAACTTGAAGAAAACAAGACAAGGCCAATTAAAGTATCTTGGATTTGAATGACTACAGGGTTGTATAAACTGCCAGCCCAACAAAGAACACAATCTCCACAAGACAAATTTTCTTCATACTCACTTATAAATCTAAAGGTAAAGAGAATAAAGGCCTTAACAGTGAGGCATCAGCAATGATTTCCAGTATAAATGAATTACAAAGTTTATTAGTCATAGAAAAAAATGATTCCTCAATATCAATTCTTGTTCAGTTCCCTGTAAAACAATAAGCTTACAGAAAATTTCTTTCTCATGAACAGAAAATCACTATACTTTTGGTCCAAGATATGTTGGGTTTTTTCCTTCTTCTTCAGTTGACAGATGGATGGAGCCGAATCTATGAACGAGTGTACTTGCCCCAAATGTGCAACATAAATACAGAAGCGATGAACAGAAGACTCATAACCAATACTGGAACAGGGCCACTAGAAATAAGAAGAGAAGGCATGCTTACTTTAGTGATAATATAATATTATATTTAATACTAAAAGATTGCCTAGGAGTAAAGCGGGAGGAAGGGGGAAGCACTTAAGATGCATCCAAGAGGGAAAAGGCAAGTAAACCACTTTTCTCAAATTAAGACTCATTTAAAGACAAACTTCATTGTTTACTATAATGTATTAGATATGCGAAAATGAGTATCACATTATATAATTTAAAAGTGTTTTTAAATATATGATACCATTTGATTTGTACATCAAATTCATGACAAAGGAATACAAGTATTAATCTCATTTTATAAATAAATAAAACTGAGGCTCAGAGAGATTATTATCATCCTAAAAACACACAGCCAGAAGACCAAGAGAAACTTATAGACTCAGGTGTTCTGATTCCACACATATGTTCACTTTGCCATCTCAACATTCCCATCTTCACAAAGCAAACACTCTAGGCAGCATGCAATGAGTCTGACATATATTTATATATTAATGTAGGAAGAAAAGAGATTTTACTCGTCTGCCTGTTATGGTTTGGATCTTTAATATCCCCAAAAAAGCTTTATGTGTTAGACAATAGAGGAATGTTCAGAGGTAAATGAAAAGATTATGAGAGCTATTTAACTATCACTGGATTAATCCATTTAATGGATTAATGAAGCAACTACCAGATATATTGTAGACAGGTGGGGCATGGTTAAAGGAAGAAGCTCACTGGGGTGGCGGCGTGGCCTGAACTATATCCATCCATGCCCCCTTCCGATGGCCTGCCCCCAACCACGAACTGAGCAGCTCTCCTCTACCACACCTTTCTGTCACGATGTTCTGCCTCACCTGGGGTCCAGAATGGAGTTGAACAACCATGGACTGAGACCTTTGAAACTATGAGGCCAAATAAACTTTTCCTCCTCTGAGTTGTTCTTGTCAGGTATTTTGGTCATAGCAACAAGAAGCTGATTAACACAGCCCTTCCCTAAATGGAATGTTTTTCCAATTGGGAATTGTTCATGGGTTCATTAAAGAACTCCCTGATCTTCACAAGCTATGAATGTGCATTTTAGGCCCCCACCTCTATGTCTCTTCCTGCCCATACCACTTTTGGGGAGTTCAAGATGTCTCACTTCATCTTCCAGATACAAATGGGGAGTGGAGAGTAAGAAAGACCATAGAAAAGAAATCTTCATAATCGTCAAGGCAATGGAAGAACCCCAGTGAGGTAGCAGGAGTAACAGAGACCATGACTGGACAATGAATGATGCACAGAGATTAAAGTCTTCGCTACACTACTATTTTGTTTTTCCAAAATACATACAATTAAGGGTGTAAATAAATTTAAAGGCATCTGTACAGAGACTATCCTCACACTGCACTGGATCTTACTTACTTTCTTTAAGGCAATGTTGGAGCGGCATCAGCCACAGGGCATAATGCTGAGGGAACAGCTCACAGAATTAAAGTGCTAGGACTTGGAAACCTGCTCTGTCACTCACAAGCTGTGACTGTGGCCCCCATTACTTACCTTCTTCAAGTCTGAGTTTCCTCATCTATAAAGTGGAAACAATCACAGTATCTCTCTCTTTTTTTTTTAATTTATTGTTGGTCGTTCAAAACATTACAAAGTTCTTAATATATCATATTTCACAATTTGATTCAAGTGGGTTATGATCTCCCATTTTTACCCCATATACCGATTGCTGTATCACTTATAGGATGGCTGAGGTATAAAGTACATTAACACACATACAAGACTGACGTATAGTAAGCTCTCGTAAAATGCTGTCAACATTAACTTGAAAATAACTCTGAACTCCTAGAATGAGCCAAAAACAAGCTCCAAGATGTTGCTTGACTATTCCAAGATGTAGATTTGTAGGTAAAAATTCCCAACTGTGTCCTTTCACCAAAAATACCTATTCTCAGATATGATAAGAATGTGGTATGACATCAAGGAATAGTCTCTACCAATCCTGGGGTGGGCACTCACAAGCCTGGTTGCACCACAGCAAGGAGCTCAGAGCAAGCACAGGAAGATTTACCCACCGGAAAACAGGTTTCCTACCCACTTGAGAAGGAAGAGTTTAAAATAAATCCCCTGGACATCCCAAGAGTTATCAAATTCAAAATTCCTCTCTGAAATACTCATACCAAAAGGTTGTCAGTCAGAATGATACTAACTCACATATCCCTAACTCCCTAAGTTATGTCCTAAATATATTCTTATATTTCAAATCTCCAATATAACAGGGGAAAAAATCAATACATGAATTAAACCAAATATCAAGAATTCTAGGGAAGCCCCATAAACAATCTGTAATCCAAGTAAAGCTATTAGTCCAATTAAACTAATCCAATCTGTCTCTTTTCTACCAGACATGTAAATAGCATGGGACTTAACAGAATATCTGGTTCCATCTTTTTCTGTGTCTTCAGCACGTCACTTTGCCTCTCTAAACCTGAGCTTTACCATCTCCAAATGGCATTATCTCCCACCTCACAGGACTGCTGAACAGATCAAACCAGAAAGTAGATACTCAAGTTCTTTGCAAAGCACCAAGTGCAATGCAAATGAAATTTGCCATTATTATTCCAATTCCTCACCCACTGGGTTTAGTCAGGGAAAAGATATAAGTAGCAGTGTTCTGGAGCCTACTCATCAGGAAACCTGATCTGAGACTAAGTCTGCCACAGTACCAGAAACCCTGGCAAGCAAGAAAAGCCAGGTATGGTCTCCTGGATGCCCACTTCCCATCACCTAGTGAGCACTCCCCAAGCCTGAAAACTTGGCAAGTGATTAGTTCATCTTCCCAAATCCACTCACCACCCACCAAAGGCAAGGTGACTAGAGGACTTTGGGTAACGTAATATAATGGGAAAACTTCCATTAGGCCTTAATATCAGTGAATGCCTCCAGCAGAATGCTGATAAATCACCTAATTCCTATTTGAATGGTTACTCCTACTTCTCAGTGTGGGGCAAGAACACTGAAGAAATTGAAGAGCAATCATCTAATTAAGCAGTATCCCCTCCAGTTCTCTCTGTTCCTATCACTTACTCTGACATAGCTACATGATGAGCTCCCTCTCCTTTCACTCACTCACTGAAGAGCTGTCATTCCAGGTCCTAACCTGCCAACAAGTGAAAAATAAGCAAACCAAATTGAGCCCAACTGACACAAACGAAGCTGTTGTGAGGAGCCAAGTGCCACATGTGGCAGAGACAGACAGCACTGCTCTACTCTGCCACACTGGACAGATACACAAGGTCTGCTCCCAAGACTTACACTTTGAGCCCTGGTGAATCTTCTGTGTAGAATCGCCACATCCCCCCAGTGCCTGCTGAAGTTGTGCGGCCTGCGCTCCTTGTTCCACAGCTGGCATTTTTCCTGTGAAAGAGAAAAATGTTACCAACAGATTTTTCTTGGAAATTCTTTTAATAGCATTATAACAAATGCTACCATGATGTGGTTAAAGAATCAATAAGAAAAATTTTTTTGCTATTAAGACTCAAATTCCTGCTTTTACTGTCTGATCATAACCATTATGAAGTAAGCACCTGTCTCATGGCAATATATACAATAACCCTAAAAGGTAGTTACTATTTCTCATTTCAAAAATGAGGAAGAAGGTTAAGCAAAATGTCTTAAGACCATATGCCCAGCAGGTGGCCAACAGGGAATGTGGACCCAGTTCTAACCCTAGCACCCATCCATTGCCCACCATATACAGTCTTCTAATTTGGACAGCGCATTTCAGTTTCTGTATACATGTATTTTGGTGAAGTCAAGTAATAAACCTCTGTTTTAAAATGCCCTAAATCTATATAATCAGTCTTAAAGTCCTACTTTAAAAGATATTCAAATTACTATATTTACTAAAAAAAAAGAAGAAAAAGCATAAGCTTCAGTTATATCCAGGTCCCCAAAATGGAATATATTTTATGAAAAAGAACTTTGTAATTTATTTATATACTGTCCATACATCTTGGACAGAGAGATAGGATGTGAAAAATGGAGAAAACACCCAAACAGAACTGTCCCTCCCAAAGGGACAAGGCTTATAAGATGAGGTACAGGACAGGCAGCCCTGGCAGACAGCAGACAAGCAGCATTGATACTGCTGACCAGGAACAGGCCCAGGGAGTCCATTCCCTCCTCTCTGGGGTCATCCCTCAGCCACTAGGGAACCCCACCCAGCAATTATCCACACATTATCACAATCCCAGCTGCTCATCCCCACCCTATGCTAGTATAATATGGAGGTAAGTAGTAAGTGGTGGAAGGAGAAGTCAAAAGGAATCTTTCCAGCCCTCTTATCACCAACTTAGAAGTCCTAAGTGAGCAGAAATAAAGAGCAGAGAGGGAAAACCCTGTCTTATTCCCTGCCCCCATCATTAACCAAGTCCCAATATACACTCCCTTAAAATACCATTCCAGTAGATGTAGACTGCAGGTTCTAGATTTTTGAAAAAGGGAAGAGTATATTGGGAGGAAATGCAAGTGAAAACCCAATCCCTCTTGCTTTCCTCCCAACTCTGGTCCTAATGGCCACCTCACTCTGCTTTTACATCACACTCTAAATGCAAAAAGCATTGTCTATAGCTTTCTCTACTGATGAGGGGATGAATCAAGGTCTACTTCCAGTTTGGGTTCCAGCAGGAAAAGCTACGTTCATGACATAACTCTGAAAGCAATTAGTGTCAAACAATAATTTTGGTCTATGTACTAGAGAATTATATTTCAGACACATTAATTATGGGCTACTTGGTCAACTGGGCACTTACAACTCTATTTATATAACTGTTTCTATGGAAAAACTCATTGTGAATAACAAATATAATTTACGGAATAATTCATGCACTTTGAAAAGCTTTCACTCACAAAGATAAAGCCTTTAACCCACATTGCAGGTACCTGAAACTTTCCTCCTTGTTCCGAAAGAGAAATGTGACTTAGAAGGTAAAACCCATTGTCAACAGGGTAAGTCACTGGCTCAGCCAGGACTAGGACCCACATTCTTGTCAATATTCTCTCAATTTCCTGCCTTCAAAGTTGGAATTACAGCACTCCCAGCAGAATCAGTGTAACCTCTTTAATATTTCTTACATCTGGTGGTACATGGGACAAAGCAGAGGATTTGAAAATCAGGGCCCCTAGAAATACCAAAATATAGTCAAAATACCTCATTCCATCACTAGGAACTAAGCAGAGGTTAATAACAGAGCCCACTTTAATCTCTTAAATTTCTATTTGGGATCTATTTTACCAATTCTTTCTGGCCTGTAACTGCCTTCCTCCTTCTATACCTTAACAAAATGATTTCCAGACCTATTTACACACTTTGTTCTAACACAATGACTTGCTGGCTGTTTCTCAAACAAGCCAAGTTCACTGACCTCAGTTTTATACTTAACCATTCCTTCCACCTAGAAGTCTATTCCTCTCCTGACCACTTCATGATTTGCTACCTTACTTCTTTCAGTTCTCTACTCAAATACCACTCTAAACACCCTATCTAAAAACACTATCCACCCGCACCCTATCCCTACACTCTCTATTCCCCCTCAGCTTTATTTTCTTCATAGCCTTTACTGCCTAAAATTATGTTACTTATTTGACTTGCAAAATAAATATGCCACAAATATGCTTGCAAAACAAATATATGGCATACAAGGTTCATGAGGACAAACCCTGACTATCTTGTTCACAGATATATCGTTCAAGCTACAACAGTGTTCGGCATGTAGTAGACCCCTAATAATTACTTGATGACCATCTTAATATACTACCATCTTAATATTCCTGAATCCCATTAATTCTGCTTGAATACTGTGTAGCACTTCAGAGTTCTACAGTTTTTAATGCATTATTGTTACTTTTCATCCTCACAGAAAGTTCCTTTTACTTTGTATCAAGCAGAGGAAAGACTCCAACTCCAGCCCAATATCATTTAATTCCTGTATCACTTCTATTACTTCATTCATGTAGAATGCAAATCTTCAAACTATAACAGCATTATTATTAACCATTAGCTTCAATTTTTCTCAAAAACTTACAAAATGTGAATATGTTCTTAGCCAATACTTATTACATTACATTTTTGAAGTAATACTTAACCAGGACCAAACTTGTAGAATAGACTATTGCAGGGTCTCTCAATGACATAAAAATATTCTCAAGGGCTGGGATTGTGGCTCGGAGGTAGAGTGCTTGCCTAGCATATGTGAGGCACTGGGTTCAATCCTCAGCACCACATAAAAACAAAATAAAAATATTCATCTATAAATAAAAAATAAATTTAAACAAAATGTTCTCAGTTATGGTAGCCCTACCATACTGAACCTAAAAGATGACATCAACTTTTTTTTCACAACTTTAGAAGTTGCATTTATCCACTCATGTGTTACTTCATTCTTATTTATTATGTAAAGAAGTTATGAAAATAGCACATTTATATGGATGAGTTAAACATTTGCTGTTTCTCTAAAAACTCTCAAATCGCCAAACTTCCCTGCCTCAGTACTGCCAATTCTCTCTTCAGGATACTCTTTCTGACAGGCCTATTAGAATTTCTTGTACTGAGTTGAAATATTTCATGTACTTTCAAATCATCAGTTTTAGATTTTCTTCCATAAATCTAGATTTTCTATCTTAATCATCTCTCTTCACATCCTTAAGGAGAGTTTTCATAGATCCCAAGTTCTCCTCCTCTCCAGATGCCACTTTACTAGTTACTTCAAAAATCCAAAAACAATAGGGTTACTTGATCCCTTCATTAATTCATCATTTTGTTAGGACTTATAGAAAATGGGGAGAGAGAAGACTTGTGCAGTTGCTCTATCAAAACCTAAAGGAGGAGATAAATGTGGAAACATAAATGGTCTTAAAATAACATGAACAAAATGATATTGGGGTGGGGGGATAGTAGCTACTCTGCCTACTGTCAGAGATCTCACAAGGAAATAACCTGAGCTAGTTTGGGAAAATAAATATAAACTGGGGGTGAGAAACCAAGCTAGGAGCTAGTCAGTTCAAAAAAAGATTTAAAAAAAAATTCACTAATGGTAGATTACAGAAGAGATGGAAGAGAGAGGTTAGACTGGAAAGACCACAAATCCTTGGTGTCGCTCTTTTCTAAATGATCAGCAAGGAAAAACTAACAGAGAAACTAATCAGAAGAGTAAAGCGGACTGGAAGGTGGATTGGAATGGAAATGGCTTGGACAAAAAAGTTAGCCACTAATGCAAAAGTAGATGAAAGGACACGGGAAATGGAGAAGAAATGAACTAATGAGAAGATTTTTCATGCAGGATTTAAAGCCTAGTATATGACTGCACGGAGAGCATGAGAAAAAAAATGATGCTTAAGTTTCTGGTATTGAGTGAATGACTGCATGGCAGTGCCATACGGAAGTAAGAAGACACTATGGGGGGGAGGCGGTTACAGTGAAAGGAGAAAGTTTTGCCACCAAGTTATGTTAAATTTAAGTGTGTAGGGGACCTCCTGATGGAAATGTGAGGGCAAAAGCTCAAGTTCACAGACATTAGCTTAATGACCTCATTTTTTCAAAGTTGTCCCAGATCCTATTCCAGTTTAGTTTTTATTTTTTAAGAGTGGCACCCCCTAACTGAGCTCCCTCCCAATGGTCACGTCACCTCAGGCTCATCTTGCCCTTTTAAGTTTTACTATCCAAAGGTCTCCTCCCCTTATCCAATGAATCTCAGGGCACAACTCTCCGAAGTCAGCCAGAGGGTGGGCCGCGGAGATCCTCACCTCTGCCGGACAGTGGATCCCGCCGCCCGGGCCGCCACCGCTTTGCTGGGAGAACGCCCAGAAGAGCCCACGTTAGTGCCACTGGGGGTCGGACCCGGCTGCAGAAGGAGAAAAACAAGACAGACGGTGAACGTCGCGGGCCCACCCCGGTCCGCTGGCTGACACCGCCGAGACCGGCACCCGCATTTGAAGCTTGGGGAAGCAAGGGAAGCAAGGGAACCCCGGTGGAAGAGCGAGACACAAGGCAAGAGGCAGCACTCCCGGGAGAGGCGGGACCAAAGAGAAGTCTGGGGCCGCATACCATGCTGAAGGTAGACAGGGAACTGAGGAGACGGCAGGAAAGTTGCCGGACGCGTTGAGAACCCACGGATAGAGAGACTGGCCCAGGCCCCGCCCCCAAACCTGCTGGCAGGGTCCTCGCTGACTCCAAGGACGCTAGGGTTGCCCCACGATGTGCCTGTAGAAATCCTGCTTGTAACGACTTGGCTGAGTGGAAATCACAGACCGTCAGTATCCTTTCCTTGGTTAAAAGCTTCCTTCACGGGGACAAATGTCTCCCACAGGGAGGCTCTAGCCAAGTCAGACGAGAAATTTTCTCCGGCAGTTACTAGGCGACCACATATTTGTGCTGATGTGTCCTAACGGACGCACGCGCGGCGGGGCGGAGTCAGCCCTCAGTGGCCAGCGGGTTCCGGGGGCGGAGCTTGCGGGAAGCCCTCTTTCGGGCTCGGGGTGTAGACGCGGCTTCCGGGCCATGGCGCAGAGTCAGGATCCGGGAGGGAGTTCTGGGCCCGGCCCGTCGGTGCTGTTCCTACACCCAGATCTGGGCGTCGGCGGCGCCGAACGGCTGGTGCTGGACGCGGCGCTGGCGCTGCAGGCGCGCGGGTGTAGAGTGAAGATCTGGACGGCACACTATGACCCGAGCCACTGCTTCGCTGAAAGTCGCGAGCTACCCGTGCGCTGCGCTGGAGACTGGCTGCCGCGCAGCCTGGGCTGGGGCGGCCGCGGTGCTGCGGTCTGCGCCTACTTGCGCATGATCTTCTTGGCGCTCTATGTGCTGTTCCTCGCAGATGAGGAATTCGACGTGGTTGTGTGCGACCAGGTGAGGAGGCCACCGGGCCTCGGAGGGAGGACCGCTGCCCAGTGTAGGTCGGAACTGGCCTGTAGACCGGGATTGAGACTGTTTTCTAGTCGTTGCGTGTCGCAGGGCTCACATTCCAGGAAACTTTTATCCTGGAGCCCTGAAGTGGGGCCAGAAATCTGCATTTTAACCAGGTCTTCGGGCGCTCTGCCACAGATGGGACTTGGGGATAGCCCTAAAGCACATTAGCATTAGCGGTCCACTTCTGTCACCTTTTACATCTAACTCGTGTGTTGTCTTCCCTCTTTTCCATTATACTCCTTGACTCTGCTTCCAGGCCACCCTAATCCATCAGCAATGTCTTGGTGTTAAAACACGAAGCTGGGAGGTCGAAGCAGGAGCGTTGTGTGTTCAAGACCAGGCCGGGACAAGATTCCGTCTCAAAATTCAAAATACATTAAAAATAAAACACTCAACTAAACACATTATATCCCCGATAAAACTTTAACATGGCTCCTTATTGGTCTTTGAGGGAAAGTCCAAATTCTTTACCTGTGGCTATTCTAGACTTTTTTCCAACACTCAATTTTTCATTTTAAAAAGTAACATTTCTTCAGGACTTTTAATATTAAACTAAAATTTTAAGTAGTATTAAAGAATACAATGTAAAAGTTCCCCATCCCGGTCCCTTAAGGTAGCCATAGTCAACAGTGCCTGTATCCTCCCAAAAGTTGTGGCTATACCAGTATGTGTGTATCTGTTTATAGATACATCTTATTTGTACATAATTGGGATTATGACATACCTACTGTTGAGCACTTTGCTTTTTTTCAGCAAAAATCTCTTATTTGGAGAATCTTTAGATATCATTACAGAGATTCACTTCATTTTTTGTAATGGCAGGAAATGCACTTTTGTTTGAATTTAACATAATTTCTGCATTCTATTGAAGGATGCTGGTGGTGTGGTAAACATTTCTACACTTTTTTGTTAACTTCTGCAAACATCCTTTGAGTGAATTCCTTGAAATAAAGTTGTAGGTCAAAGAGCACTTCATTTTAAATGTCAGTACTGGTCACCAAATTTGCTTTCTAAAGAGGTTGTGTGGCTTAAATCTCCCTCAGTCTGTGATAGAGCCTATTACTCTGTGCTCTTGTCCACATTGAATATCATCAACCATTTTAATCTTTGCCAAACTGATAAGTGGAAATAGCATCATATTTGCATTTGTTTCCTTAATTATGACTCCTCAATTACTTTTTTGATCATCCTTGCTTATGTGGAAGTCATTTCTTTTCAAAAAATGCAAACATTCCAAACACCTGCATGTGTCAGCCAGTTGAGATATACTGGGTAGAGAAAAAAAGGGGGCTTGGAGGTAGGAATATTCAAGTTCTATATCTGCTGCTTTAAGCAGGTTTGTATATATTTGCACAATATCCCTAAAGCTCACCTTCTTCAAATGTTTTTGTTTTGTTTTGTTGTTGTTTTGTGGTGCTACGGACTGAATCCGGGGTCTTGTGCATGCAAGGCAAGCACTCTACCAACTGAGCCATATCCTCAGCTCCTTCAAGTGTTATGCAAGTGAGCGGGGGATTAAGTGATTTGTAAAGGTTACCCAATAGGAAAATCTCTGGTAATGTTTCTAGTTCATTCTCAGTAATGATTTTGATTGATATTTATGGAGCACATTCTGTATATTAAATTCTTAATATAAATTGGTAAGTATAAAAAATCAGTACATTTCATAATCACAAAAACTATACTAGTTTTTTGTCTAATGATGGTCACCATGTTACATAAGAAGAAACAAATCCAAAGAGGGGTTGATTATTTGATCATGGTCACACAGTTAATAGAACTGAGATTTAAACCCTAGCAATCTTGATTCCAGAATCTATGCTCTAAACTACTGTTGCTCATTTATTAATTTCTTAGGAGGAGAAAGATCCCACAGCTACCTTGTACAACAAGGTAGCCACATATGGCTGTTGAGCACTTGGAACATGGCAAGTCTGAACTGAGATATGCTGAAGTATAAAATATAAACCCGATTTTGAAGATTTAATGGGAAAAACAAGCATTTCGTTCATATTTTTTAGAATTGATTACATTTTAAAATGATTAAAAATATTAAAATCAATTTCATCCTTAAATGTTGAATGTTGCTGGGTTTTTATTTTATTTCTGTTGGATGACACTGGGAGGAAACCACTGGACTTGAAGTGTTGAATGTTTAGCACACATTCTGCAAATGTCTGCTGCCCTTCTATATACTAGTCATTGTACTGGACTTAGAAAGGAGGATACAAAGCAAATCAGAAGTGCCCATGGAGCCACCCACTGGTAGGGAGGGCAGGTTGACTGTTCTTCTGCTGTGGTTGAGGCTGAGTTGACCAGTCACTTTATCTGCTGTTAATTTTTGCTTTGGTTAGGTGTCTGCCTGTATCCCAGTGTTCAAGCTGGCCAGACGGCCTAAGAAGATCCTGTTTTACTGTCACTTCCCAGATCTGCTGCTCACCCGGAGAGATTCTTTTCTTAAAAGGCTATACAGGGCCCCAATTGACTGGATAGAGGAATACACCACAGGCATGGCAGACTGCATCTTGGTCAACAGCCAATTCACAGCTGCCATTTTTAAGGAAACCTTCAAGTCTTTATCTCACATAGACCCTGATGTTCTCTACCCATCTCTGAATGTCACCAGCTTTGACTCAACTGTTCCTGAAAAACTTGATGACCTAGTCCCCAAAGAAAAAGAATTCCTGTTCCTCTCCATTAACAGATATGAAAGGAAGAAAAATCTGTCTTTGGCACTAGAAGCCCTAGTACAGCTACGTGCACGATTGACATCTCAAGATTGGGAGAGGGTTCATCTGATCATGGCAGGTGGTTATGATGAGAGAGTCCTGGAGAACGTGGAACACTATCAGGAATTGAAGAAAATGGTCCAGCAATCTGACCTTGGAGGGTATGTGACCTTCCTGCGGTCCTTCTCAGACAAACAAAAAATTTCACTCCTCCATAACTGCACATGTGTGCTTTACACACCAAGCAATGAACACTTTGGCATTGTTCCTGTGGAGGCCATGTACATGCAGTGCCCAGTCATTGCTGTTAATTCTGGTGGGCCCTTGGAGTCCATCATCCACAGTGTCACAGGGTTTCTGTGTGAGCCTGACCCCTTGCACTTCTCAGAAGCAATAGAAAAGTTCATCCGTGACCCTTCTTTAAAAGCCACAATGGGTCTGGCTGGAAGAGCCAGGGTGAAGGAGAAGTTTTCTTCTGAAGCATTTACAGAACAGCTCTACCAATATGTCACCAAACTGCTAATATAATCAATTTTTTTAAGCTCTATGATACAGTTTTGGAAAAAAAAAAGTAGAAATCCAGAATCTAGCACAGAAGAGATTTTTTTAATAAACCCAAGTCTTGAATGTGAGCTCTTCTTCCTATATACCACAAATCCCTGTCTCAGAAAAAATATTATGCTATGTATATGCAGTGCATACTATCCTGTATCTTTTATGCTATCATCAATCCAAGTCTTACCAGTTTGAAATTTTAAAAAGTACAAATCCATCTTCAGCAAAATATTGTAATTATATTTTCTCTGGATTATTGTTTCTCTGCATGTGAATTTTGAATTATATTATGCCTTAATTGGTTTTGATGGTTTAAGTATATCATCATCAAAGTTCATTAATTTGACTTTACGGCATAATGAGAACGGGTTACTGTAGTGTTAGGAAATTTTGTTAGACTTTTGCCTAGATCCACAGCAAGAGTGCTCTATTTTTTGTTTTTATTTTTTTACAAAGATGATATTGTATTTTTGCACACTGAGACATGACAATAAAAGATTTTTATCAAAAGAGGAGACAAAAGATTAGGTTTTGGCTTCCTTGATCTGTGTTGGTATTAGAAATATAGGTAAGAGCCAAACCTGAAATTAGAAAGCTGAGTAAACTGGATGTTGACCGAAGAGGTCACATTGTCACAACGTACAACATGCATTTTGTTTAGGACCCGTTTTCTGATGTTGTCTGAGTTGCAGCTTTGTTAATATCTGTTATATTAATTAGATTCCTACTAAGTAAACATAGTACTCAATTATCTGTCAAGGCCTGGCTTAAATGCCACTGCTGTGAAGTTTGCCTTGACCCTCCACTTACCTCTCAAACTGGAGGTAATGTCCCTTTCATATATTCTAGGACTCTAACCAGTATTCACCTATTGGTCTAAGTACAAATAGTAAACAAAGCAAAATTTTCAGTGTATTTAAAGATAGATTAATTTTTTGAAAACTAGCAAATATTACTAGTTAAGGGCTCCATGTTAATCATCTCTTAGGAGCACAGACTTGAGAGCCTAACAGCCTGTATGGCCTGAGGAAAAGTTATCTCTGCACCTCAGTTTCTTTATCTATGGTAAATAGGATAATGTCCTGTCATACTTTCCTCATAGTGTGATTATGACAGATTTCAATAATTTAAAGTACTTAATAGTTGGCACATAATGTTAACTGCTGCTATTTTGCAATTTGGGGATATGGAAATTATTACAAGTCTCATGTAGGTTCATTCCACACTACCATATTTTGGGGGGATTCTTTAGAGGTTGAAATTTTAGTTTATAATTCATCATGTGCATCTGTATCACAAGAGTATTTTAGCCAAATAACACCACCAAAAGGCATTCTACAAAGTGAAGTGCCAAATCAATTCCATTTTCTTTGGCATTGTGGAAGTTCACCACCCAGTAAACTAGATGATTCCCCATTTTGTGGTTTGGTGTGCTGTGTTTATGGAATTGGGTCTTTCCAGAAAATCTGGTGACTGGCCACTGGGTTTAAGATGAGCAGAATTAATAATTGTCACCCCTTCTGCTTATTTGACCATTATTTTATGCAGATCCTTTCAAAATGGAATAGATGTGATCATAGAGCTTTAGTTTAGCTTGACTTCATTACCCTCAGCCCCGGTGGTGACATTAGGTCTTCACGGTCTGAGAGGATTGCAAACCCTTGCCTGCCGTGAGCTTTCAGGTTTTTTTTTTTTTTTGGGGGGGGGTGGGTACCAGGAATTGAACTCAGGGACACTCAACCACTGAGCCACATCCCCAGCCCTATTTTGTCTTTCGTTTAGAGACAGGGTCTCACTGAGCTGCTTAGCTCCTCGCCATTGCTGAGGCTGGCTTTGAACTTGCAATCCTCCTGTCTCAGCCTCCCAAGCTGCTAAGATTACGGGCGTGTACCACTGCACCCAGCAAGCTTCCATTGGCTCCTGATTGGATGCCAGCTAAGAATGGAGTTTTGCATATAGGATGTGTTCAAATTTCTAACATGTGGATTAGGGAAAATCAGTGTGGAACTTTGGAGGTGACTTGTCAGGGACTTCATCAATAATAACCCTAGTGCTTAAATAATTGGCTCTTTGTTTGCTGGGTACAACAGGAGATACAGAGAGGACAGCTCATTCCATCCTCTCATTGTCTTGGGGGTGTAGATATACTTCCCTTTGTAGATAAGTGTAGTTTAACAACTTGCCTGGGTCACAGTTTTTGAGGGATAGGCAGAGTCTCAAGGCTCTGATTCTGAAGTCCCACCTCAGCAGGCCCCATGTGTGGTCATGTTGCACATAAATGCAATTCACCCACCTCCCCCTGCACCTCTGCAGGGGCACTTGCCCAGATCCACCAGTTCAGAAAGACTTTGTTCTTCATTTTCTCTTTTCATCTTTGGGGCCATCTGTGAGATGGATATAATTCTCTGTTTTATGCACAAAGTTCAGACAAGTGAGAGTACCAAACAACTGAAAAGGGACTGAGCCAGGTGTCAGTGTTACCTGGTCCATTCAGGACTCCACACAGAGCAGAATTTCTCAGCCTGCTTCCCTTAGACATGAAGAAATATTGTATGTCTCTCATACATACTCGTCCAGTGGGGGCTGGGGTGGTCATGTTGCACATAAATGTAATTCACCCACTCAACTAAGGGGGAGCAGAATTGCAATTCTTCCCGCCTGACAGTGATCCAGTGACTGACAACTGAGCCCCTATCGGTGGCCTTTAGAGTCTGCAAAGCTCATTCCAAGTTGTCCCATTGGTAGGTAATAGATGTGAGCAGTGGGAACATGAGGTTAAGGGGATGATTCTGTAAACTGGGCCCACTGAGCTGACTCCCACATGATTTCTTGTAAAAGGCAATTTACTTGCAGCCTTGGCTTAAGTCAATAGAAATGTTACATTCCTCAGCATACAACCTGTGATCTGCAGGACAAATCCAGACAGAAAGTCTCCCTGCTGGTAAGAACACAGGTTACCTAAAGGGCGGGGGGGGGGGGGGGGGGGACTTTCGTTATCCTTACCCAGACTAGATTCCAGAACTCAGGGAGACAAACAAGTTCCAGTTAGAATCAGTGTGGGCTGAAGTGACCCAAAGCTGCCTTGGACCTTTACCATGAGCAGTGGGGCCTTGGAAGTCTGAGGCAGTCCCGCTGTCAGATGTCAAGAGGTAGACTGGGTGGGACTCTGGAAACTTTTCTGGACACTCTTTCCCCTGAGTGTCCCCTTCTCACCATTTCCTATCCCTTCTGATAAATTCATCTGTTGCTCAGTGACATGTCTGAAATCTTTTCTGACATGATCATAAGAACCAGCATCAGGAGCTCCATGGCTGCCTCAGCTCTGCAGCAGGTCCTTGCTCTGTAAGGCCAAGTGCTCTTCGCAACATCCCTCCGGGTAATTATTACAAACATTTTTACAGGTGGGAAACCTGAGGCTTAAAACCAGGAGGCAATAGAACAAGAGTTCAAGCCTGGGTCAGTGCAACTGTGGGTCAAGAGTTCTTTTAATTGAAGTAAGAACACCTCCTTCACAAATGCTTCACCTTCTAACCTGCCCCAGGCACCCGGTTCTGTCTGCAATATTCTACATCATCTCCTCCTGTTTTAGTCAGCTTTTAGCTACTATGACTAAAAGATCTCACCAGAACAATTGTACAGGAGGAAAAGTTTGAGAGCTCATGGTCTCAGAGGTCTTAGTCTATAGAAGATGGGCTCTATGCCTTGGAGCTTGAGGTGAGGCAGGACATCATAGCGGAAGAGTGTGGCCAAGGGAACCAGCTCACATAATGATCAGGAAGCAGGAACTTCATTCTCCAGATACAAATATATACCCCACAGCCATGCCCTCAATAAGCCACTTCCTCCAGCCACACCCCACCTTTCTCCAGTTACCACTCAGTTAATTCCATCAGGGATTAATTCACTGATTATGCTAAGGCTATAACCCAGTCATTTCTCCTCCAAACCTTCTTGCATTGTTTTACATGTGAGCTTTTGAGAGACACCACATCTAAATCATAATACCTTCTTTAAAGGAAATGAGGCTCCCAAACACTACTGTCCCCTTTACTCACCCAGTCAACCCTTCTGCCTGCCACTACCAGCGTCACTAACTATCCTGTGACTTCCTTTCTTTGTATTTCCAGCTCCCAGATTCAAAGCAAACTGGGACCCCAATGATCACCCAACTGAATTTTCTTTTGCATAGATGGGTAACAGGCCCAGAAGAGAAAGGGACCTTCCTGAGGTGACAGGACAGTTGCAGCCTCCTCTATCTTCTTTCTGAACCCCTTCCATCGCCTCTTCTTTTATCTCACACACACACACACACCCCTCATTTCCTGCCACTTCTAACTTACTCCTTTGTTCCTAACCTCAACCCTCTACAGCTTTGTTCCCTGTGTGAGTGCCACCATTCAGACACTAGTGCCCTCATGACTGCTAACTCTGGGGTGGGGGCATTTCCCAGTGACAGACCAGTTTCCAACTGTCCTTGGTTAAACAGTTGCTCTTGGGAGGGAAGAGAAGGAAGAGGATTTTATCTGCTGATTCTGAGTCAACAGTCTGCTGGAACAACACTTAGGTCCTTGTCAAGAGAACAGGGGATTAGAGGAGGGGCAGAGGCTTGAGGGACACCACATCTAAACCATAACACCTTCTTTAAAGGAAATGAGGCTCCCAAACACTACTGTCCTCTGGTTCTGTTATCAGAGAGAAAAGACACTAATGGAGGATTATGATGGACCCTTTTAGTTCAGGGACCTTCCCTAAACCTAGTGAAGCAAGGCTGAGAAACAAGGTGCCATTAGGGTTTGCCAGGTTTATGTCAGTAATTTAACCTGAGAGGAACCAGGCCAGAAAACTTTCGTTTGTCCTTTTGTATTTCCTGATAGTCCATAAGTTAGTTTTCTAACCATTTTTGATATTCATAAATTAGGAGGGGTTTTCCCAACAATAAAGTATGTTGGTGTAACGTGGATGAACCTGGAGGACATTGAATTAAGTGAAATAAGATCTCACCAGAACAATTGTACAGGAGGAAAAGTTTGAGACACAGGAAGACACAGACTCCACGATCTTTTATAGAGAACCTAAAGAAGCAGGTTCATAGATATAGAATAGAATAGTGGTGGCCAGAGGATGGGGAGAGTAGTGAGGTGGTGATGGGGAGATTGGTGAACAGGTACAGTGTGCAGACAGGAGGGATATGTTCTAGGGTGCACAATGGGGTGACTATGGTGAAAATATTGTATTGACTATTTCAAAATGCTAGAAGACAGGATTTTTATTATTTTCACTACAAAGAAATGATAAATGTGTGAGGTCATGGAAATGCTCAATACCTAATATATATTATACAATATATCCATGTGTCAAAACCATACCATATGCCATAAATGTGTGCTGCTTAGAAAAGGGAAATGCTTGGGAAGCTACTTGATTGGATCAGACAAAGGAAGAGTTACACAGTTGGTCTAGGTGAAATGCAGGGATGCAGCTTTAGGCTTGAGATGAAAAAGAAACCAGGAATTCAAATGCCACCTGAACACCCTTTCTTTATACAGTATATCATTGTCTTTCATTGTAGACTAGTTTCTTATGGCAGGAAATGTGGATAAGATCTCCCTCTCACTGGTTCTGTTACCAGAGAGAAAACACTAATGGAGGATTATGATGGACCATTCTTGGTTCAGGGACCTCCCTAAACTTAATGAAGCAAGGCTGAGAGACAAGATGCTATTAGGAATAGGCAGGTTCATGTCAGCAACCTAACCTTGAGCCCAGCAACTGGGGCCCAGATTCAAGATTACATAACAGCAGGAATCATAGCCGCAAGAGGAGTTGGGGGAATGGGGTATTATAGAAAGAAGAGCAAGCAGTCCCCTAAAGAAGGTGACCTGGGCGGGCAAGTAAATGTTCTCTCCAGTGCTCAGAAATAGAAAAGCCTTAATAACTTATATCCAAGGGGCCTAGCAAGCATCCATCCCTTCCCACACACCTTCTGTTCATTGCTTCCACTTCCATAATAAATCAATTTTACTAATATAATTTATGACCTACCTTGTGCAAGAAACTAAACTGCACATAAATAAATAGTTTAATACTCTTCAACTTCTCTGTTACTCAGCTTTCTGTCACTATGACAAAACACCTAAGACTAAGCCAATCAATTTAAAATGAGGAAAGTTTATTTTGGCTCATAGTTTCAGAGATTTCAGTTACATGGTTGCTTTTTCCTGTTGCTTTGGGTCTTTGCAAAACAGCACATCATGGTAGGAGCATGTGGCAAAGGAGAACTTTTCATTTCATGGCCAGGAAGCCACTTATGTTTATAAGTGAAAAGAGAATGGGCTAGCATGCCAATATCCCCTTTAAAGGCACACCACCAATGACCCACCTTCTTTCCACTAAGGCCCCATGTTTTAAAGGTGCCATCTCCCACTAACACCACAACCTGGAAACCAAGCCTTTTATACATAAGCCTGTGGGAGACTTTTAAATCCAAACCACAGAAGCTTATATAATTCTGTAATATTTGATATTCATATTCCCAGGCCTGACTTTCTCTTTTTTCACATTTGAAGAAGTATATCTTACCCAGATTTTTAATTTTTAATTTTTGTTTTCTTTTTCTGATAAGCAGAGAAACTTAGACTTAAGATTTGCTCATTGTGATTTGATCTTTCTTTTTTAAATTTATTTATTTTTTTGATCTAATAGTATTGACATTTAATGCTTCATTAAAGCATTAAATTGTATCACAGAATTTGCTGCTGCATTGTAGCAAAAGCACTTTGGGGTACAAACTGATTATCACCCACACAAGTGTTCAAGTGCTAGGAGGCTAGGGAGTTAGCTCAGTGGAACAGCGCTTGTCTATCATCCACAAGGCCCTGGGTTAATACTAAGGGCTAAAGAAAGGGAAAAAAAAAAAAAAGGACAACTGGGGTTTCTATTATTATACTGGCATATTATGGACATATACCTTCTGATTTCCGTTCCTCATTTCTTTATTCTTTGGCTCTCCATTATTAAATGCTATTGTCCCATTATTTGGGTTAAATAATTTCAAATATTCTACTCTTTTTAATTTTAATTTTGGCAATATATTTGCTGCAATTGTTTGGGCTTATATCAATACAATCAATGGGTCTCACTGCTTCCTACCAGTGAGACTGGTTCTTATCTGATATTCTTATCTGATAAACTTATCTGATATTCTATGGTTCAGTGTTTCCTTCCTATTGGACTTCTCTTTAAGTAATATTTTTTCAGAGAGAATATGTAGTGTGCATTTGCATAATTTCCATTGTTCTCCAAAATAAATAGCTTGATTAAAATTCTTCAATCACATGTTTTTCTTTCAAAGCTTTGTAAACGGCATGTCATCGTCTTCTAAGGCAGCCTTTCCTATAGAGTGTTATAGGGAAAATAAGCTGCAGAGATGGTTCTAGAAAAAGAGTTCTGTGGTCCCCTAGGTAGAAGAAATGTTGCATTCTATTGGAAATGTACCCTGACAAGTAGTACAATAAAGGCCAGGAGACATCCTGAGGTAATGAAGATGGTTGAACTTTATTTCCCACTCTATTTGATTAGTTATATTGAGAGAACGCAAATGGCCAGTAATATGAGAACTGGTAACATTTGTCACGTTCTTACTCACTTGGCACTGTTCTAGGATTCAGTCGATGTATATCAACTAGTTTAATCCTCGCGTCAGCTCCATCTGGTTGGTGGAATTTTCCAACCTGTTTTAACAGATGAGGAATCTCAGGCACAAAGAGCTGAAGAAAACAAGTAAGAAAACAGCAAAGCCGAATTCAAACCCAAACAGTGCTCATCACTTCATTCATGGTCTTAAGAGTTGGCAGGTAAGGGCTGGGGATGTGGCTCAAGCGGTAGCGCGCTCGCCTGGCATGCGTGCGACCCGGGTTCGATCCTCAGCACCACATACCAACAAAGATGTTGTGTCCGCCGAGAACTAAAAAATAAATATTGAAAATTCCCTCTCTCTCTCTCTCTCTCTCTCTCTCTCCTCTCTCACTCTCTCAAAAAAAAAAAAAAAAGAGTTGGCAGGTAAGAGTAAAATAAAAGCAACTTCTATATATCTTTCCCAAGTCTAAAAATCATAGCAAAGCACCTAATTGTACCAGAAGAGACCTAATTGTACCAGAAGAGAAAGATAACTTTCCACCAACCAGAAATATGTCTTGCTAGACTGTCACAGAATTTGCTGCTGCACTGTGGCAAAGGCACTTTGGGGGGTAATCTGATTATCACCCATATAAGTGCTCCAACTCTGCTGTTGGCCAACGTCCAGGACCCATCACTGGATACTCATCACCTCATCAATTCATCCTCCTCAACTGACGGGCAAAACAACATCCAAATATTCATTGCACATCTGTGCCGGGCAGATTATACATTAGCAATTCAAATGTGGCTGGTGCACTGGCCATTCCTGCAATTGCGTCTGCTTGGGTGAGATGCCTTGTTGTCTAGGGTGGATAATAAAGCAACTCAGTCTAATCTTGAAGAACAATCAGCCCATCTTGCGAAGGTGACTGGCTGTGTGTGTTCTTGCCCTGGCAGCATTGGAACAATGGCCCCATAATGCACTTGACTCAGCTGGCAACGAAGTCCCATCCTGATTAGTAGCGGTGGCTGGTGTCAATCACCACAGGATGCACCATTGTCCTCTGGTCCCCAACACAGTTTATTTACAGGAAAACAAAGGCTTTGGGGAGCTATGGCAGCTTCCCAGAGATTGCAAAATAGATTGAGCTGTCAAGCACACAAAGTAGATGAAGATTAATGAGTTGTGCGGACAATAAATATGAAGAGATGACCATGAATATGCTAATGGGCATTATCCAGATACACCGTAATTGCTACCAAAATTAAAAGGTGGCATGAAGAAGATGGGTCACAGGGTGACAGGGACATAATCTTGGATGCTTGAGACGCTCACCCCAGATAAGACCCTCTACAGGTTTCCTTTCCCCAATTAAACCATCCCAGAGCACCATTGTCCACCAGCTGTCTGAATAAGCTCCTTTCAAACAGGGCTGCAAGGGGTGGTGTGAGGAGGGAAGCTGGAAAAGTTACTTTAGGGAAAGGTGTAATTAGAATAAGAAAGGTGCTTATCAAAGCAAGAAGTGATCAGCTGTCAGGCTCCCACTCCATCCCCAAGGACAGAATTCATGAGGGATGTCATTTCACTTCTGGCCCATCACCCCAGAGCCACCAGGATTATTCTAACTATGAGAATGTTACTTAGGTCACCTTTCAGGGAGGAGTGAGTGATTTTTCAAAGTATTCTAATGTTCTGTGTTTCTTTTTAATAAACATAATAGAGTATTTTGAAGAACATAATGTTTCAAGGCAAATAAAACTTTGTTACATGAAAAACTTGGTTTTGGAAAATCTCCGTTCTGTAGGACTGTAGCACGAGTGAGTCCCACCCAGGTTTGCAGCAGGTTCTCATGGTCTTCCACAGGCAGAATGATGTTCTCTGACCTCATTCACCTCTTTTTTTTTCCTTTCCTTTCAATTCTTACTTCTGGGTGGGGGTTATCATAATAGCATTCTTAAGTTATTAAAGGCATGCATATCAGGAAGGGGAAGATTTTCTTGTTTCACAGATCTGGGGGTCTCGACCTGCTCCCCCAGAGGCTTATGGGACATTCTCCACATTGTGTGAACTCAGCTTTACTCCATCAGGAAAGAAAACAAATGTGTGTTCCAAGGCCAGCACAAGGTGAAGGATAAAGCTACGATTTATCAGGATAAAGCTACGATTTCAGGAAGGAGGGAAAATGGTAGAAAGGAGGAAGATAGGTCATGCCCAGGAGATTGTGTGAGGATAAAGCTATCTAGACAGAAAGTCAGCCTAATAAGAGAAAAAGAAATTTTGTACAAGCATCTGAAACAGCCTCACTGAAATGGGTGATTAAAAAGGGTGCCGACCTAGGTAACTCTGGAAATTAGTAAGCTCTGGAAAACTAAAGGCAAAAGAAATGGTGCATAAGCACTATAATATAATTGACCAAGTTGTTTCCCCTGGGGATATAGAGTAGCATTCCTGCAGCCACCATGCATGTGCACTGGAACCAGACCATGAAATGCATGGCAGACGGTGGCAGCCTGGCTTCTCATGGTTAGAGTGGGAGCTTACAGGTAAGCAAGGGGAGGGTCTTAGATGATCAAGGTGGCAATGGATCAGAGTGGGAAACATCATATGGACTCCTACTTCACTTACCATAGACCCAGATGGTACACACAAATATTTACAGGTATGTAAATATAATAGGTAGGTACACGAACACATATTTCCTTGCTCTACCAGCTGAGAGGATCAAGATGCAATGACATTACGGTGGCAAGCAGCACACCTGGCCCCAGACCTTGGTGCCGAGTACCGTTGTCCAATAAGAGGTCCAGAGCCCCTAAGAGAAATGGCCAACTTTAGGATGGCACAGGAAATATACCATATAAGCCCAGAGCATCTTCAGAAAGTCAGGAAGGAAGTGCTTTGAAAAAACCAACCCCACCCTGGTCGAAGGTGTGTCAATGAGACACAGGAAGGACAAAAAAAAGCAGAACTCGGGTACAACCTAAAGGATAAACACATACCCTTGACTCCACAGAGATATAAATAGATGATTGAATAAATAAATAAATGGGACACAGTAGAACAGACAAATCTGCCATGCAAAAGAAAGCCACATAATTTATGTAGAAAAGAGAGGGGGAGCATAACCCCCTCCTCTCTAACTTGGGGCTGGTACAGTTACTTCCTTCCAAAGAGTTCAGTAAGGGAAGGGGGAGAAGAGTAACTCTGCAGTGGAGAAACCCGGAACCACTATCCCATTCAGGTGATCAATGTCAAGGTCAGCAGTGCTAACTCACGTTGATAGGATGTGCCCTTAGAGCAATAAGATGAGAATGACACTTCACCTCTATGGTCTCCTCCCCCTAAATCCATAACCCCAGACGAGTCATGCAAAAAGCCTCGAACACATTCCAGTAGAGGACATCATACAAAATACCCAACTGGTACACCTCAAAACCATCAAGATCCTCAGAAACAAAGAACCTGAAAGCCTGTCACACCAGAGACATAATAAATACAACATAACATCCTGCGTGGGAACCGGGGACATGAAAAGGGTAAAATGGGACTTTGGATAAAATGGGTGAAAACTAAGACAATCTGTATAATTTTTGAGCTGATGTTAAAAATAATAGATCAATGATGTTTCATGACAACTGTAACATACAGACTAATGTGAGATTTTGACAACAGGGGAAACTGGGTGTGGCGTCTACAAAAGCTCTCTGTACTACTTTGGCACTTATTCTGTATGTCTAAAATGATTCTAAAATTAAAAGTTGATTTAAAGAAAAGGAAGTTTTCTGTATCTGTTGAACGCCTAGTGGTAAACTGGTGGTGAGACTATTCTTTTTAGGAATGGATTGTTTCTAGACGCCCTTCTAGAAGTCACACAGGTTTCAGCCAAGGTCCCTGTTTGCTGCTGTACACAACTGCTCTGACTCGTTTGCACAGAAAATGAATGCTTGCAGGACACCGGACAGCCCAGTCTCTAAGAAGGCTCAAAGCCAACCTTGGAGGCTATGCAGCTGCGGTGTTGGAAACGGGCTGCAGAACCGACCTGTGGAGACCCCATTGTTGCTGCCTCAGACCCACCCTCCATAGTTCATGCTGCTAGCATGAACTATGACATATCATACATATGTGGAATATCACTTCCCATTCTTTTTTCACTGGTCGTGTATTCATTCTGCTATTAGATTCAGATTCAGACATCAGATCTGCCACCTTGAGGGACGGTGTAGCTGCTAGAGCTGCCAACATCCTTGCCAGAAGGTCTTCTTGCAGGATCCCTCCTTCTCTACTCCATTCACTTGTAATTCCAACCAGGAGCTACAAGTCTGCCCACCTGAGCCCAGACCACAGCTCTGCCTGGTCCAAGGGAGACTGGCACGTGAGTGTCTGCTATTTTCAGCTTCTAGAGTAGGAAGATAATGAGACTGGGGACTGAGCAAGATTCTCCTCCAAGTTGGAGCGACTGGCCTTTCCTTTTATTCACATCCTATGAACAAAGCCAGGTGGGGAGTGAGGGCATTTAGGTAAGAGGGAAAATGCTACCATTGAAGAAAAACAAGCATCTGAGAGATGAGAGATGGAGGTCCAGATGGTGGTCTGGGCTCTCCTGAGCCCGCCTTATAGATGGGGCCAGACATTCTTTCTAAAGCCACTCTGAGCAGGCTGGGGGACTTCCTCTGGAGTGGTGGAGCTTTTGTTGTCCTTGGGCACAGCATCCTTTCTGTGGAACAGGCGCACGGAGAGCCACCGAGAACCATCGTCATTCAGAAACCACCTCCCCCAGGAGGGTCCTGTAGCTTGCTTAGGTACCCGTTGTCCCCTCCATTGTATGTGGCAGAAGGTGCAAGGCAAGAGAGGCAAAGGGCTGGTTTTGTAATCAGAGAACTCAGATTGTGCGTCCCTGCTCCACTGCCTTCTGTCTGGTGATGTTGGCAAGGTGCCTTTCCAAGGCTTGGTCATTCACACCCTCCTTGCCGGAGCTCACAGGCCAGCTGTCCCTGAGCACTCAGCACTCCACACTGCAGTCATCTGGTGGCACATCCTGAGCCCCCTAGACTACATCCACCTCATTCGTCTGTGGACTCTCAGGTGTTTGGTCCAGGGCCGATGACAGCAAGCATTCAGAGACGTTTGAATGGAGGTGTGCGTGAGGCTGGTGACAGCTACATGCCCCATGGAGTGCTCTCAGTCAATAGGTATTGCGTGTTAAAAAAAACTTCTGTGAATTTGAAGTCAAAGAGAGGTGGATTCAAGTCCCTTCCTTCCACTTGTTAGCAGTATGTCCCTTGTGGTAGTCATAAGTTCTCCAAGCCTCAGATTTCATTTTGTAAAAGTGGGGCCAATCATAAGGCAGACAGTATTAAAGGGCTCCTCAAAGAAAAGTCCCATGTCCCTTCTGGTCTCACCTCTACTGAGGACAAGGAAGCTGAAAACCCAGCCCCTTAGCCTCCCTGTAGCAGGCAGTAGCCTGAGAGCTCACTTTAGGCCAATGATTTAAGAAAGAGAAGTTTAGGGAAAGATGTTCTTTCCCTAAAAGAGACAAGCACAGGTGAGAAAGACTCCATCCACAGCCTCTGCCTTGTACCTTTTTTTTTTAATATAAACTTTTAAAAATTCTTTTTAGTTATACATGACAGTAGAATATATTTTGACATACATGCATGGAGTATCACTTCCCATTCTTGTGGTTGTACATGATAAGGAGTTTCACTGATCATGTATTCATTCATATATGAACATGGGAAAGTTACGTCTGATTCATTCTACTGTCTTTCCCATTCCCATCCCCCCCCATCCCCCCATTCCCCTTTTTCTGCTCCTAGTTTCTGAATGCAGACATGGGCCCAACAGTATCTTGTAACCGTGAATAAAAAAGCCCAAAGAATGAGCAGAGCAGAAGGCTGGGGTCCTTGATGCCATTGTTGGAGAGCTGAACTGAGGCCAGCAACATGGCTCCTCCCCTGTCCTGTTAGGTAAAGGAGAGACGTCCCCGTGGTCCACGCCTGTGTTGGTTGGGTTTTTGGTTATGAAGAGTATCTAGAATCCTCCATACTCCTGCTATGCAGTGAGCACTCCACAAAGAGGATTCACTGCTGGGACTCAACGTCCTCCAGGGCTCAGAGTGGCCGAGGGAAGGAGAGAGGGCAGAGGGAGGGAAGAGCAGAGCAAGCTCAGGCCAGAGGGGGAGGTGGAGGCAGAGGAGGGAAGAGCAAGAAGGGAATGAAAGAGGATGGAGGGACTAAGGGGAGGGGTTAAAGAAAGGAAAGAGGGGAGAGGGGGCCCCAACAATAGCTGCAAAAGAATGGTAAAGTAAGAACTCAGAGCCAGAGTTGCCTTCAAGGAAATAAAGAATGATAACATTTCTTGTATACCTGGGGTTCTAGAATCATACCTACTAAACTGCTCTGCAGAGTTTCTGTGGCCTTGAACGAGACAATGCACGTGGAAGGCCCCAGCATGTGGTATCAACTTAAAAAAGGTTTGCTGAATCGAATCAATTCAAAGTTGGTAGCTGAGAAAGGGGCCTGAGAACCTGATTTCTTGCATTTCCTTCCATCAGATGGCCCTGGAGATGAGAGCCGAGGCTCCTCTGCAGGCGGTCAGAAAAGGAGTTGAAAAAGTCTAGCTTTTCTTACAAGACATGGTACTGTCATTGTCCCTGGATGAGACTCTCCTGCAGACCTGGTTTTCTTTTAAACAGGGCTCTGCAGAGTGAACAAATGCTCTACGGAGAATAGCCTTGGGCTATCCTGGGGTCAGTTTAACTCAGATAAGTAAAACAACCACGATGAAACCGAGTAGATTAAAATAAAACAGCTCTGAAACTCATTTCCGGGACAATTGAATACAGACCTGATGTTAGGTGAAGTCACAGAATGATCATGAATTGTCTTAATAATGAGAGTATCTGGCCGTGTAGGAGCATGCTCTTATTCTCAGGAGATTGTCCGAGTCTGACTGGGCTGCCATAATAAAATACCAGAACCTGCGTGGCCTAAACAACAGAAACTTATTTTCTTACCATTCTAGAAGCTGGATACCAAGACCAGGGGACCAGGGCACCCGGGCACTGGTGAGGACGCTCTTCCTGACCTTCAGATGGCCACCTCTTCCTGTGTTCACACAGGCAAGGTCAGAGGGAGTGCATCTACTCCCCCTGACCCCATCACTTGCCCTCCAGGCACTGCTCCCTTCACAAGGGCTCCATCTTCACCCTGGGGTGACTGGCATGTAGCTGTAAATCCTTTCAGATTCCTTTTCCAGGAGGAGGAGGGATGTCACTGCTTAGTGAGTGCCGACTGCGTTCCACACACAGTTTAGTTCTCACAACAAGACTTTGAGATCTTTATCCCCATTTCAAAGATGAAGAAGTTGAGGCTTAGAGAGGGCACATCACTTGCCCATGGTCCTGGCTGATAAGGGTAGAACCAGACTCCACTTCTCCTCACTGCAATGCTCCACTCCCTCTCCCAGGCATTTTTCTCTATGAGATTCAGTCTCTAACTGTGGAGCTATTATATTGCTTCTGACTTGTGTGTGTTCTTCATTGCTGCTATAACCAGTTACTACAACTCAGCAGCTCACAACACCAAGGATCCGTTCTCCTACCATCCTGGAAGTCAGACAGCTGAAGTGAGTCCCTTGGGGCTAAGATCCAAGTGCTGGCAGGGCTGCTTCCCAGAAGCCTTCCCAAGAGCACTGGCTCCTGCCTCTTCCAACTCCTAGAGGCTGCCTGTATTCCGGGGCACGTGGCCCCAGGACCCCCGTTGCTGCTTCCATGGCCTCCTCTCTGCTACTGCTTCATCCCTCTCATAGACACTTGTGATTAAGTCAGGCCCACCTCGATACCAAGATGATCTCCCCACCTCAAGATCTTCAACTAGCCGGGAATGCTGGAGTGCTTGCCTAGAGGTGTTAGGCCCTGGGTTCCATCCTCAGCACACACACACACTCACACACTCACACACTCACACACACACCTCAAGATCCTTAACTCACATCCACAAAGTCCCTTTCACCACGTAAGGTAAAATATTCAGCCCGGCATAGTGGCACACACCTGTAATCCCTTCCCGCAAGGCAGAAAGATCAAAAATTCAAGGGCAGCCTCAGCAACATAGTGAGCCCTAAGCAACTTAGCAAGACCCTGTCTCAAAATAAAAAAACAAAAAGGTCTGGGGGTGTGGCACAGTAGTCAAGCACTCAAGTCAATCAAGCACTCAAGTCAAGCCCTCAAGTCAAAGACTGGGTTCAGTCCCTAGTACCTTAAAAAATAACACACACACACACACACACACACACACACACACACATGGTAGAACATATATATACACACATACACTACTTAAATGTATATTTGTGTGTGTGTGTGTGTGTGTGTGTGTGTGTGTATTCTACCCAAAGTGCTGAACAGGAGCACTGAATCTCCTCTGTCATCCCCACCCCACACTTTAGGTCCCCATTAGGGACAGCCTCCTGCCTACCCTGACCCTCATCATGAGTTTTGGAAACTAACCAACCCCATTGCCTGCTGGTTTCTTCCTAACATACAACCTATGCAGTCCCAGGCTGACCCCCCGACTCAAAAAATCACACATTTCCTTTCACCTCTGCCAGGAGGAGTGTGCTGCAGTTACTCCCCTGGACCCTGTCACCTGCCATGGACTGGGATCCTAAGGCCTGTACTTTGTAGCTTCCCCATGCTGACCCCTAAACTATAAAGGTCAAATATTTCTCCTAGAGGTTTCTCCACCACCAGGCATGTGGGACTTCCTGGTCCCTATCCAAGAATCAGGTGTTCCCCCAGAAGCACTCTTCCCACCCCCTTTCTCCAGACCTCCTACCTCTCTAGAGCCACTTCCATGCTGAATTAGACATGGTGACACACCAAAGGAGGACTTCTCCAAAAGGCTTAGATCATTTGCCCTGATATATTTTAATTCCTCCAAACATTTTACATATGTGAAGCCCCAAGGTGAAGGTGCAGAGGTCAGCTCCAGTCTCACTGATGCTGCACAGCAAGCCACCGCAGAACTCAATGGCTTCCAACAACAAGCATTTGGCCTTTTGCTTACAGGTCTTTAGTGGCAGGGGAAGCTCTGCTTCAGGCTGCAGGAACTGACTCCAGGCTCAGGCTGGGTTCAAATTTACACCATGTGGTCAATACTCCCACTGGAACAATAACTTCCAGAGATACATTCTTCTCATGAAAAGTCAAAGAAACACAAGAAAACATAGAAATGCTTTCTATGTGACTCAGCTCAGAGGCTCATCCCTCAGATCTCAATCACATGACCAAGTCCATCACCAACAAGAATGGGAAATACATTCTACTCATTCTGTGTCCTGCAAGGTCACTAGACAGAGAGAGAGAAAGTGATGTTCAGGGTTTATTAGAAGGCCAGAAGAGGGGCTGTGGCCCAGTGGTAGAGTGCTTGCCTGGCATGTGTGAGGCACTGGGTTCCAGCCTCAGCACCACATATAAGTAAACAAAATAAAGGTTCATCAACAAGTAAAGAAAATATTAAAGAAAGCAAGCCAGAAGAGGGAAAAACTACCTGACACACTTTGGATCTTCAGTGGCCCTTGGGGGCCCATGTATTAAAGGTGGCTCCCCAGCTTGGTGCTACTGGAGTTGATGAATCTTTAAGAAGTGGGACCTAGTGGGAGGACTTAGGCCATTAGAGCATGCCCTCAAAGGGGACTATGGGACCCCAATTTCCTTCTTGTTCTCTTTTTGTTTCCTGGATACCATGAAGTGAGCCACTCCTTCCACCATGATGTTCTGCCTCACCATAGGCCCTGTGACCCATGAGCCTGTGGCCCATGAGCTGAGACCTCCAAAACTGGAGCCAAAATAACCCTTCCCTCCTGTTAAATCAATCACCTCAGGTATTTTGTTACATTAACAGAAAGCTAACTAGTATACTACCTCTTCCCAGGGGACTCTGAGAAGTTCCCAGAGGGGAGATGACCTCTGAGCTGTTTTAAAGAACAGCCATTATCTACCAAATGGATGAAGAAGAAGAGCATCGTGGCAGAGTGGCAGGTTCTGAAAAAGGACCAAAAGTGACACAGCATGCACTGAATCACAAAATCCTAGAGTGATGGGAAATGAGTTTGGCAAGGGGGCAGGGCCAAAGCACAGAGGATTTTGAAAACCATGGGCAGTCTGTGATGGGCTCCAGACCAAGGAAGAGGCCTGGCCAGGTTTGGATAAGGAAGAGTCACAGGACCAGCAAGTAGGGAAGTAAACAGGGGTCTTCTCACTCCCAAAGTGGTCTCTTTCTGGAGAACCCCTCACCCTACCCTCATCATGCAAGGCTTCCAATGCCAACGCATTGTCCTCTGCCCACCCTCCCATGTCAAGTATGACCGCGGGTTCTTCATCTTGGTGGCGAAAGAAGGAAGAGAGAGCCTCCTTCAGTGATCCTAGAAAAGAAACGGTCACATTTCACATGATCTACCTACAAAACTTGGATGACGGAACACCAGCAACATAAATCCCTAGTCTCTATCATATTTATTTGAGTTGGTGACTAGGAATGTGTGAACAGCATGCAAATTTATAGTCAGAAAATATTAGCTTCTAAACCCTGCACTGCTGCCCCCAGAATCACTTCTTTAAATTCAGGTTGTTTCCATTCCATCATTTGCAATCAGAGTTTTTGTTGCAGACACATTTTTTTACAGGTCCGCCCTAGACCCGGGATTTATTTGTGCCCATAAACAAAACCCTGATATTAATCGCAAACTATTTCTGATTCTTGGTTAATGTTCTTAAACATCTTGTGTCTCAGGGGACTCTTTGCCCTGTCATATGAAGATGATGTTTCAAGATTTATATTTCCCCAAAGAAGCAAGTAGATCATAAAACCTAATGTATTCCGTGGTTTGGAATGATAATTTCACCAAGAGGTGAGGGAATATTTCACCATGATCGTTACAACAGCCACGCAAGTTGTTAATATACTACTTCCCTTTAAATATTCATCCGGCTCTGTTTATGGGATGGCTCCTACACCCCCATAGGGACTGAGGGTGATCAAGCCTTGGGGACAAGTTGAAGACAAAGCTGGGCGCCATTCCCTGATTTGGGGTAAGAGGACCGTGGTTGGACACAGAAGACAAGAGGCCATCACGAGCAAGGCGACCAGTTGGCAGCATCATGCTGAGATGAGAAGGAGGCCATGGCAGAGCTCAGGGTGGACACTGTATGTGGCCACAAGATTTCTGTCCTGGGAGCCTTCGTGGGGATGGGCAGGGCGTCTGCAGAACTCATGTGTTGTCAGCTGTCCCTCACTGCAAGCAGCACCTGAGATAACTCCCAAGAGCAAAGGTTTGCGCAGGCTCACGGTGTTGGAGGTTCCAATCCCTGTTGCTCTGGGCCTGAAGCAAGGCAATGCAACATGGCAAGAGCATGTGGCAGAGCAAAACTGTTCCTCTGTGGGCAGGGCACCAAAGAAAAAGAGGACGAGGCCAGGGTCTCTTATTCCCTTCCAGGGCGTTCCTCCAGGGACCCAAGGATGTCTCAGTAGCCACTGTGTCCTAAAGATGCCATACCTCCAAGGAGTGCCACCCTGAAGACCAAGTCTTTAACTAAAGGGCCTTGAAGGACATTTAAGATCCAACCCTAGCAGCCCGGCTGCACAGAGGTTAAAGCCAGGGGAGGGAGAGAGGCCTGGTTCAGGGAAGCCACAAGAACGGAGACGACTTCTGTTTAACCAGCATTCCCTGAGGGCCTCTGCCTCAGCCCAGGGCTTGAACAAGGGTCCCCAGTCTAGTCACAGAGACAGAGACATGTGTGTGCAGAGCGTCTTCTTACAAGGGAGACCAGAAAAAAAAAACTGTCAAGCAAGGGAGAAGGAAACTTGAATTCTGTCACTTGGGGGTAATCTCAGAAAGCCTATCTAAGTGACACCACTCATGCTGTGCTATCATCAGGGCAGTTTTTGAAAACAAGACTCAAATTGCTGCACACTCCCTTTCTAACAAGCTGACCTGGGGCCACTTCTCAGACCTAATTCTCCCATCTGTCAAATGTGGGTGATGACACGGTCTCCAAGACAGGTGTGAGGATGGAGTAGAAGAGCATGCATGGAGCAGAGCCAGCACACGTTGAAGTCCGCACAACGGAGCCTTACTAAAGCCTGCGCACCTGGAGGCCAAGCTTTACCCAAGGATAAAGGGTGCCACTGAGCCGGATCTAAGACAGGGACTGGCTCCAGCCTTCATTTTAGGGAGGAGAATGGAACATGTGGTGCCGACATCACAACCAGGGAACAGGGGAAGAAGGCTCATGTGGACCTGGGAAGCACAGGCCTGCAAGAAGCCAAGGAGAGGACGGTGATAGCCATGGCGATGCTGGGGATGGGAGGGAGGCCATCACAGCCCCAAGAGACAGGAGGGGGGGGATGGGCACAGGGGATACAATAGCACTCCCCAAACGAATGCTTCTGCAGCCCTGCACTTAACAGGAGAGAGAGAGGGCAGAACTGTGGTATGTGTGTGTGTGTGTGTGTGTGTGTGTGTGTGTGTGTATTAAAAGAAGAAATAACATTCTGAATCTCTAAAATTTTCTTGCATTAATCCCAATACTTGAGCAATAGATGAAATATAGCTTGGTTATGCCAGGCACAATGGTGCACACCTGTGATCCCAGAGGCTCAGAGACTGAGGCAGGAGGAGCACGAGTTTAAAAACCATCTCAGCAAGTTAGTGAGGCCCTAAGTAACTCAGCAAGACCCTGTTTCTAAATAAAATACAAAAGAAAAGGGGCTGGGGATGTGGCTCAATGGTTAAGCACCCCTGGCATCAATCCCTGGTACACAATAAATAAATATATATAATATGTATTTATTTGTATATAATATATAATAGATATTTTATATATATATATATATATATATATATATATATATATATATATATATAGAGAGAGAGAGAGAGAGAGAGAGAGAGAGAGATTGCCTGATTATCAGTTTGTCCATTTATCCATCCACTCATCCATCCGTTCACATTTCCACCTATCCACACCTTGTCTGCCTGCTCTGGACTATAGAATAAACTTGACAAATATTGGCCAATCCAGGAAGGAATGAGTAAACACCAAAAATGTTTTGAAAAATGTGAAATCTTACTTAGAACACCTCATTATAAAACTGTCTTGAGTTCATTTATTTCAACAGATAATTCAAGGGATGATTTGGGAAACAAATCTCCACTTTTTTTTTTTTAACTCTTATTAAATTAAATCAGTAGATCTTGCAAGACTCAGGCTCAAGTCATCGAACCCAGGAGAGGTGGGAGTGTATGTTGAACAACTTCTGTAGGTAATTTGCACACCCTCTCAAAACTACAAAAGCACATGCCCAGTGATTCCACTTTCAGGATTTAGGATTAAGATAACCCAGCATGTGTGCACAATGACATCTTACAGAGATGACATGGAGCACTGTTACATAACATTACCAATGAATCTCAGTGTGGAAGGACAGGGAGCTGCTGAATGATAGCACACTCACACCAGGGCACTGCCCACCTGCCTTGGAAAAGCCTCAACGCTATTGTTACACAGCGATCTCTAAGACATGATATTAAGTTGGAACGTAGGCATGTGAGCATGTGCATGGTTTTTCTTCTCTGATCACTCCTGTGAGAACACACAGGAGCTGGTAAGTGGTCGCCTCTAGGTTGGGGAACAGAAGCAGGAAGTAGCTTAGCTTCCTGTATCCCCTTTTGGACCTCTTTACCTGTCTTTAAAACTGACAAACTTTAGCATCAAAAGTCAAATAGTAGAGAAAGGTTTGTAATGACAAAGTAAATTCCTTTGCCCTATCTCTCTCTATCCCTAGTCCCACTTGCAAAGTAGAAACACTTTTCGTGATTTTTGCTTCTTGTTCTCTTAAGTAATTAGTTAACATAGCTATTTCCTGGATCAATAATTTTCTATATTATTTACTGATTTTCTGTTTTGATAATTGCTTACTATAACACTGATCTCTCTTCTAATAGGTCTTCAACCTCTCCTGCTAATACAGAAGTACCATGAGTTAGTCAGCATACAGTAGGTAATGCTGCAGTAACAAACAATACCAGAGCTCAGTGTCTTCCATCAAGAAAAGGTTTACTTCTCATTCATGTTACATGTCTATTGCAGGTCTGTGGGGAAAGCTGAATCTACATAGTTATTAAAAGACCAAGACTGAAGGGACAGCCATCATCTCATACAAGGTTAGTCATGATCCAGAAAGAAGGGGGTCACATTGGCAATGAAACTCTCACACTACAAGAAACTCACTTATTTTAGGTGCACAATGCAATTACCAGAACTAATCCCATGGCCCTGTCCAACCACAGAAAGTGTCCAGAACAAAAGAGAATCAAAAATATCCTGGCAAGTGGCATGAATGTCTAACATGGTTACCTTTGCTACTTGACATAAAATACTTAAACCTCTTTCTTGTAACATTGACTTTAGGCATTTATGTATTTGGCTCCTGCTTTGTAAAAGGAGATTACTGTTGCTACTGGCCACCTCCTTTCCTTCCATCTCTCCTCCTGCTTTGCTTCCTGGCTTCTTTCAGCTTTGCTTTTCACTGTTTTGCTTATTTGGGTCCTGGTCAAGTTTGCTAACTCTCCTGCATGCTCCAGTGACCACGATTAAATCTCTGTGCTCTGGGCTTGGTAACCACATAGGTATCATTCACCGCTGGGTTAAGCAGTGTGCTGCCATTGAGATTCTTTCTTTGCGCAACCAATAGTACAATCTCTGGTGCCACTCTGGGAGTTTTCAGATGGATTCTCCTACATTCCATAAACTTCAGTTTGCTTTATATCTGCACCAAAATTTAAAAATCAATGGAAGCTTTGAAAATATATGACACAAAGAATGGGCCATGGGGCCACAAAGGGACCATGTTCCAACATGGAGCGAGCACAGTCTCAGTCATCTGGAGAGCAGGACATCAGAGTCTGGACAAGGCGACTACAGCAGAATGGAAGGTGGAGCTGCTCTGTAGATGGACCCAGGAGCCAGCATCAGGGAGACAACCCAATGCCAGGTCCTCATGCCCATCTGTAAGACTGTTATCTAACTAGAATAGTGTTCTAACATTTCTCCCTGAATGCACAGTTGGGAGAAAGATCACACATGAGTTTGTGGTAATAGTCCCCAACCACTACTCAGCTGGGACACCATGGAGTATCACAGAGATCAGAAATAGCCAAGGGTTTTAGCACGTTGGAGTATTTTTAATGGTTTTAGCATCAGTATGGATCTGTCTATGTTTATTGGGATGGGGTTGGAAGAAAGCGATGGTTAGACATGAACTACTCCAACGTGCCCATCCCACAGATGAGTGTCAAAGCCCAAATACTGGGAGAAACATTTGTCTCTGGGATCCTTGTGCCTCAAGGGCTACTCCATCCCTCCCCAGATACACCAACTCCCCATGTCTGAGATCTCTTTCTCCTTGCCACTGCCTCTCACATCAGATCAGCTCAGAGAACTCTGAAGACTGGGACATGTGGAAAGACAGAGCTGGAAGGGCACAAAGAGATTCCATTTCCCTGTCACCTTGAGGCACACCTAGGGTTACACAGGAAGCTGTGGGAGGACCAGGCCTGGGGAGTTCACCCTGGGAACCACGCCCAGCCTTCTCCCAACTACACCGCCTCCCTGTGGCCCTTCAGTCCTCATATGTAGGGACACAGGATGACCACAGAGCAGCCACCTTTATTTAACAAGCAGCCAGCTGCAGCCCATCTCCATGGAGGAAGGAACCTGGAAGTGAACACAAGAAGCTGCAGCAACAATGATCAAAATCTCGCGTCTTCACACACCATGCATTTAGGAGCTCTGCTACCTCCTCTGTCTCATTTAAACCTTGTGATGGCCGTGTGAGGCAGGAGGGACAAACTGCATCATCCCACTGTACAGATGGGGCGCCCAAGTCTGAGCATATCAGAGCTGGGTCCAAATCCAATTCCTTTCCTAAACCAAGAATCCTTGCACCTAAAGATCCATTTTTTTAATGCTACATATTTATTATTCATAAAATGAAATCCACAGGGATCACTTTAAAGTGCCAATGTTTTCATGTTTCTTCACATTTTACTTGAAATAGTGTCTCTGGTGAAGACATCTTGGTGATATTTTGGCACAATGTCCACCAGCAGTTATGGAGGAGGAATCGCAGAGTAGCCTTGTGGTGGGAGGGTCCCTGTGGCTGCTCTTCTTGCTTTGTCTTGTTTTGATCCAGGGTGGCCATTAAGTTCCCTGTATCCAGCAGAAGGTCTTCAATTAAACATTTACAGAAGTAAAAAAGTTCTTAAAATATTTCTAAGCAAAGAAATCTGTAATGCTGTAATCATAGAGAAAACCTATTTATTTATACTAATCTTACATTCCTGAACATGAGACTTCCTAGAGCAAAGCTGTTTAAGTATACTTTAAAGCAGGATCCTAATACCCAAATCTAGAACACTCTGAGCAACAAAATACATAGAATAATGGATTATAACCTAGAAAATAAAATATGTATTCATGAGTCCATGGTGATATAAATAAATTTAGTAGAATTCCAAACAATAAATGTAGAAGTAATGATGGAACCATAAAATCCTTATTTGATAAACATTAGAGTAATAATGACCCCAGTCAAGAATCATTAGTTGATGCTAAAATTAGTAGGCAGAAGTGTAATAATGGCAATAGGTTGTTTACATAGTCTCAACTATCTTATCACAAGATACTTATCAAATACAAGGTGAAAATATCCTCGCCACAGTAGAGAAACACGGAGGACCCTGCTTATCATCAGAATTAGTTTTACCAGTACTGAGACAAAAATGGCATCAGGAACTTCCTGACCTGAAGTGTCACGAGGGCATGACCTGACCAGACCATGGGATGCCCAAAGTCATGGTTAAACGTCATTTATGGGGGTGTCCCATGTGCATATTTTTGGATAAGGCTGGCATTTGGTGGACAAAGTGATGGCCCTTCCCAGTGGGCTGGGCCTCTTTCAGTCTGCCAAAGGCCTGACCAGAAGAAAGGCTAAGAAAGAACTCCTCTCTCTCTCTCTCTCTGTGTATGAGTGTGTGTGTGTGTGTGTGTGTGTGTGTGTGTCAGTCTTCAAACTGCCAGTGGTCTTGGGCCTTCTCCTGCCTTTGGGCTCAGACTCAAGACCAGAACTTCCACCATGAACTGTCCTGGTTCTCAGGACTTCAGAGTCAGGCTGGAGCGTCCACTGTCGGCTCTGCCTGTATCTAAAGATCTATTCTTAAACTAGATGCTCCCCTGGATCTGAACTTGCCACCTTAAAGGCTTTTAAAGGAGGGAATGCACACCATCTTTCCTTAACAAAGTCCTCTTCCACAACGTTCCCATTCCAGGTGGATGCTGAGCCGGATCCAGGGGAAAATGCAATGTGTGGGCGACCACCGCCCCCTGGTGGCCGACAAAGTGCCCTACAGTTTTGACAGAGAACAAAGGCTGCCTGTGTCTACCTGGGCCTCAGCCTGGCACAGGAAGGGTGTCAAGTTGGATTTTTAAACGGGGAGGGGGGGGGGGAATGGCAGGGGGTGCTGGCATTGGCTGTTGTGGCTCCACTGACTAATGAGATGCACATCAGCTCGAGAAACAGCTGTTCAGGGCCTGACCTAGGGGTTGAGTCTAAAGGAATGAAATGAAAAATTGATTTATGTCAGTTGCTATGGCAGCTAGGAAATCACCAGCCACCAGAGCCACTCTAGGCTCATGAGGCCAACACCTGAGCATGGCTGGCCCTCACCAGCCCCCACCGCCGCACCTCCCCTCAGCTGTCAGGGAGAAGGACTCAGAGGCCAACTGATTTCCCTCTTTCTCCCCCTCTGCCAGGGTTCAGCAGCTGTGCCCTGGTCCCATCTCCAGAGCCAGGACAGTACAGAGGTCTGCTCAGCTCTTGGATTTCTAAGGGCGGGTGTCTTGTTCAGCAGGGGAGTCGGGCCAGGCTGGACCCAGCAGGATCAGAATGTAGAATGAGAGCTCTATTCAGCCCAGCCCCAGGCCCCACAGGGAAATCAGCCTGCTCTGGAAAAGTTGCTCTGTGGGCCTGTCCTGCTTTGCTGCAGGTTTGAGGATGTGGCCACAGGAGTTTCTGGATGGAGTGGAGGGAACAGAACCCTGATCCCCAGGGCTTGTTCCTTCATCAGCTTTTCCAGTCTCAGCCTCTCCAAGGAGTCCTCCTGGTGGTGCCTGTTGAGCAGCCTCCCTGGTGGGAAACTGCCTGGACTCTTGCCAGAGTTGATCCTGGGGAGTTATCTTGGTGCATTTATTTCCCCATGTATACAATGGGAACAAAGAGTTTGCAAACCACAAAGAAAATAGCTAGTCCCTTAGCACTGTGGTCAGTGATTCTAACCATGGCAGGGGCTGGATCTGAGCCTAGAAGGCACTTCCCCCCAAATCACCCCTTGGTCACTGCCCCAGTCATATAGAACAGGGGCTCTGGCCTGGGTGCTGGAACTGAACTGCCTGCGTCTGAATGCTGGCTCTGGCCCTCGCCCAGCCCTCAGGCACGCTGTCTCATTTCTCTGAGCCTCAGACAGCTGGTGTAGAAAGGGGGGTGATTTATGTCAGTGGCTTTGGCAGCTGACTCCCTCAGGGTCAAATCTGGAAAGAGTCCAGTCATCATAGTCATCATCATCATCACCTCCAAGGATGAAGGGACTGAGCACGCCTAGCAAGAGAAGTCAGGGCAGTGACTGTGAGTGGGGGAGGGGAGCTCAGAGCCAGGGAAAGCTCTGGCTGTCCTGGAGAAGCTGCTGGTTATGAGGCCACTCAGCCTGGAATGGTGCTTCTCAGGAGCTGAGATGCATTTTATGTACAAACTTATCTTTCTAGCGATCCACTCCATATAAGCTTCTTCATTTGAGGCCAGCCATTCATGAGAAAGGAAAACTGTAGTGTCCTAAAGCCATTTGTTGCTCTAATGTTCATTGAATGAATGAATTAACCAATTAATGAATAAGTTTTTTTCCTGCATAGATTTTCACTACGTGCTTAGAAGTGATAACCTACAACTGAAATGTGTGCAATGTCCCATCCACAATGCACCCAGAAGAGCTAGTGACGGGCATGGTGGCCATGTATCTTCTGAGGACGCTGAAGACCATCATGCCAAACCAGGACCATTTAATATTTTCATTAATGGCTTGAAGGATGGAATCGAGGCCCAGCTAATGAGATTTCTGGATGCTACAAAGCTGGAAGGGATCTCGGCCACTTTGGAGGACAAGATTAAAATGCAATCCAAGCTTGACGAATTGCAGAGATGTAGCTAAATCAATAAAGAGAGGGGCAATAAAGATAAATGCAAGCCGCTTTGAACAGAGCTGAGAAAATTATCAGATACCAAATGGTAGTGAGAGAAATGAGTTCTGAGGAGCCTGGAGGAGGTCCCTGGATGGAAATTGATCGAGTCACAGGATTTGTAAAGTGAAGGCTCTGCTCTGTCACCTGGTAGATCTCAAGCTTCAGTGAACTTAAGAACAACTGGGAGAGCCGAGCAAATTGCAGATTTCCAGGCCCCAGGCCTGAAACAGTACATTGGTAGTTGTGGAGCAAAGCTAAGGGGATTCTGATATAGGTGGTCTATGGCCCACGCTTTGAGAAAGCTGGCAGAGGAAAGGGCTGCTGTCTGAGCATCCTGGGACTTCCCAGATGTTTATACATGGAACACTTACCCCATGGATTCTCTGAAGACGTGAGTTCCATAGCCACATAGCTTGGGAATATTCCCTTTTAGACAGAAAAATAATTCACAAGGCAAGTCAACATACAAATGGCTCCAAATTTTTCTGCAGTGTCCCAAACTTTTCAACCAGGGAGACTTTTTTTCCCCCCACGTAACATCCAGCAGCATCTTCTGAAACACACTTTAGAAAATGCTGTTCCTGCTCAAGCCTCTCCCCCATCGAATCCCCCAGGGTTGCTCAGTCCAGGCCCCATCCCAGTGCTGTGCTCAAGCTTGTGTGGGGAGCTGGGACTTGGCATCATTTAAGGCTGCTGCTTCCCCCACTGTCCTGGGTCTGAACTTTCCTCTGACACTTACAAGAGCAAACGGCTTCAGGAGTCTTGGGCTTTGTGGGCCTGTTAATAGTGCCCATGTATCCCAGATTGGGGAGAAGAGAAGAGGGCTTTTCTTTCTTTGGCCTGTTGTTTTTCTTGAGCTTGTGTGAAGAACTGCTAGTTGCCTCCCCATTGTCTATTTTCTCCCCTCCCTTGAGAACAGAATCCCCCTATTGTCTAATGGCAATGTGCCCTGCTTATGCTACATTTCTCACATCTTCTTTGCAAATAGAGGGTGGTCAGTCAGATGTATGTGGAACCCATTGGACAGATTTCTAAGGAATTACTTAATAGGGGACTGTCACATTTAGAAGGCATTCTCTTTGCTCTTCCTCACTTTCTTCTTCTTGCCTGCCCGGAACACAGACATGTATAGTAGGAGCATTGGCAGCTATCTTGGGCCACAAGGTAAACTTGTAGCTGGAAGCTACTTGCTACGGATGGCAGAAAAGAATAGCCTAAGATTTTTGGTGGCATTATGAAGCCACCAGAACAATTGTGAACTGCTCAAGATGCTCCTCTATTTTGTTTAAGCCAATATTTTTCAGGTCTTCATTTCTAGCAGTCGGATGCAACTTTGAATTCACACAGAACTGAACCAGCAAAGCCTTTTGTTATTTTCTACAAATATCAGCCACTCGGATACCATCCTGACCCTGTCCCTCCATGTTTTTTCTGTTCCTCTGTGTGTTGTGTGTGTCTTGGGGCAGGAGTGTGTGTGTGTGGGGGGGGCTTTCTTGCCATCTTTGAGCCAAGACAGTTACCCTGCTCCAAGCCAGGAGTTTTGAAGCAGCGCTGCCTCAGTCTCTGGCTGCCTGCCCTCTCCTGGCTGCTGGTTCAGCCTCTCAGGCGCCCATCAAATACATTCCCAGGGTTTCCTTCCGCTTCGGGTGCTGGTAACCTCTGCACTTTCCTCCTCTGCTTCCACCGGGGAGCCCATGTGCCAGGAGCTGTTTGCCCAGGGACACTGTTGCATTTTCTGAACACCCCAGGGGACACTCCCTGGCAGGAGGATCAGCACCGTCGTCTGGTCAAGAGCAGACAGGAGCAGTTAGCCAAGTCGCCCACACCAAGGAACACGAGTGGTCTCCTTGCTTCTGGCAAATCCCACACGGGGCCCAGACAGACCCCTTTCCTCAAGGATATGCTCATGAGCCACCAAACAGAACAAAGCATGGGGTGGGGCCTTCTAAAATCCATGCACGCAGAGACCAGGAGCCAGGTCACCAGGTCCAAAAGAATCCCTGGCTTTCAATGCAGCCACTTCAGGAAAGAGAAGGAGAATTTGGAAACAGATGGGGACGTGATCTGAATTGGATCCCGGAGCAGGTAAGGTCTCCAAAGCAAGAATAGAGTAAGAAGAAAAGGCAACTGGAAGCAAAATAATTTCAAGATAAAATTGAGAGCACCAAGCCACGAACTCAACACCAGCTCATCAGATCAGTGACGCAGGCAGAGAACGCAGGAGACATTTCCAGAGAAAAGATGACTAAATAACACGAGGAGAGGGGCAGGAGATGGGTATCAGTGATGGGCAGCGGGGTGACAGGCGCCACGGACGGAAACGCAGGGCGGAGCCGCGGCAGTACATGGGCAGGAAGTCCCCCAAACTGGAGAAACACCTGCAATCCTGACTTCAGTGACCCTCAATCCCTCTATAAAGAAAGGAGAACGAAAGGAAGGTTCAGAAAGGCTGAAGAGAGGACAGAGCCATCCCATGGGTCCCAGCTCAGGGACTACAGCCCCATGAAGCCTCCTCTACCACTCACTACCTGGGGTGGCTTAGAGAAGGCCCCGCCCCTTTTCCAAACTTCAGTTTTCCCCTCTGTGAAATGGTTTCTTGTCTCAGATTCGATTTCCCAAAAAGCCGACTTCTAGCTGAAGACTGGACCTCAGTTTCCTCACCTGAAAAATGGGGCTGGTCCTCTCTAACTCAGCAGCTCTGCGAGTGGAAGTGTGCAAGGAATCTAGGATAGTACACACCTGCTTGACTGAACACATTAGAAAAAATTAAAGACATTTGCGGATGTCCTTTTATCAGGAAAAAGAAACTACAGTTATTTTTACTCTCACACATTTCCCTTTTTTCCTTGGCTACCAGGGAACCTTAAACTCACTTTATGCTTCAGGTTGTAATAGGCACTTGGCCTTGTATAAATATTCTGGTATAAATATTTCTCCTCTCTCCCAGCTTCATTCCACCACTCTATTTTGTTTCTAACTGCTGTGGAGTGTTCTCATCTTCTTTATAGGTGTGTTTACTAAACTGAATATCCTCTTCCTTGGCATAAGTATTTATAGTCATGTCCAGCCGCCTATAAGCCAAATCCAACCAGCTGACATGTCTTGTTGGACAGAGAATGCTAATAAAATATGAGCTAAAATTTTTAAATAAAGATTTTTTTTTTTTTATTTTAAGAACCCCACCGAGTCTGGATTTCTGTCACTCTTGGAAAACTGGCCGGTGTAGCAGTGCTGGGAACAAGCTGTCCCTTATAGGGGTGAGGCTCCCCCCTCTCTGTGGTTCCCCAACCCAACCAGCTGCCCCTCCAGCTCTCCCCCATGCCCAGCCTCCATGAGTCCCCACGCTGTGGGCTCTGGTGGACATGATGCAGATCCACCTGGAGCATCTGTTTTCTCCCCAATTTTACAGAATCATGCAGGAGCCCAGCCGGCATCCCACATCCACCTCTCCAGGGCCGCCCATCAATGGAATGAATGAATGAACAGAATGAGAGCTAAATAAATATTGCTCAAATTAAATATCTATAAACATGTACTTGCTGTGCTGCTCCCATAGGAAAGAAGTTCAAGTTCATAGCGAACGTCACCAGACTCCCCTCCAGGATGAGCAAGACCTACTCCCTGATACTCCAAATAAAACCACCCCCCTCTTTTCCGAATAGCTCCCAGATGGTCCCTCCCGTTGAAAATAAAACTGCTCCCCGTAGAAGCAGAGGTAGGTGTCTCTAAAATGTCATGGAGGGTTTTTTTTTTTTTTTTTCAATACACTCACTTGACTGCTTATCAGATGCTGAGGGCCTGTGTTCCGCTTCCTGTGGCCAAATAAACCAGTCAGGGCTCAATTCTCCAATTGACTGTGTGGCTCAGGGAACAAGCCCTCAAATCTGATTACAGGAAAATTCATTACTTTAAGACCTCCCTCAGGGCTCAGAGCTCATAAAAGAAACCTCCAGAGGCCACAGCTTAGGGGGAAAGAGGCTCCTATGCTGCAGATCCACAGATTGGCAATAATTAACCTGAACTAATTATTGTCGGGCCTCAGGTCAGGTTCCCAGACCAAGGCTCCCTCCTGACAGCAGGGTTTTCAGAGCCAGAATCTTTCCCTCAGATGCCAAAGGAACACTGGAACCTTCAGCAGATTTTAATATAAAGGAATATGAGGGATCAGGAGTCTCTGCAAGGGGAAGACTCGGCTGGCTGGAGGGGTGCTGGTGGGGACACAGCACAGAGCCCCAGAGACAACTGTGCCGACTGGCTTAGGATTGCAAGACAAAAAACCCCACAAACATCAACACACAAAGACAATCAGCAATATAGGAAAGTACATAAAAGGAGCTAACATGAAAAAATTAAAAAAGAAAATGAATTTCCCAAAGGAAGAACAGTAAATTTTAAGGAAAGATAATTCACCACATAGATAAGTAGCCAATAAATACATAAACATTTTTTCTTTTCTTTCTTTTTTTTTTAACATATTTGACTTTAGTAATTAAAAAAAAAATCAGTGAGAGAACTTTCTATCTTATGAGAGTGATCAAATGTTTTGGGTTTTGCTTTTGTTTGTTTTAATTAGACAAACAAAATTTTTGTTTAGAGTCTACAGTGATAAAAATCAGTTCAAGTTTGGAAGGTAATTTGATAACGAATAAAAAATGTTTTGAACTGTGCATATTCTTTAATCTTTTATCTTGAGAACTTGGCCCCAAAGAGAGTGTTTCTCATGCAAGAGCCATTTTGCCACCCAGGGGACATTGGGCAATCTGGAGACATTGATGATCCCCATGTTAGGGGGATGGGCTTCGCTGGCTTTGAGTGACACAGGCCACTAAACAACTTAAGGACAGCCCCTCAGGAGAATTATTGGTCCAAAATAATGGTGTTGCCATTGAGAACCCTGCCATGAGAGGAGAGGTCCTCAGGTAAGGACACAGGAATATGTGACAACGGTATTCAGTGCCGCATAGTTTAAAAAGTCAATGCATTAGAAACTCCTCATCAGGAGGGGACCTGCTAAGGAAATCACATGCTGTGCATTCAGGAGAATGCCATGCCATTAAAAATTAAATAAACCTGTGTTCATAGACACGGAAACACACCCATCAGATATTGCTATGGGAGAACAACCGGTAGCAGAATCCCATGCCTAGCAGAAGCATCCTTTGCATGCATATGCTGTATATGTCTAGAAAAAAATTTGAAAACTTTTAACTACCAAATTGCACGTTTAAAAGTGGTTGTCTCGGGTTGGGATTGTGGCTTGCATGTTCAAGACTCTGGGTTCAATCCTCAGCACCACATAAAAATAAATAAGTGAAATAAAGGTATTGTGTCCAACTATGACTCAAAAATAAACATTTTTTTAAAAAGTGGTTGTCTCTAGGTCCAAGAATTTTGGGTGATTTCAATTGCTTATTTTATCTTACCACTGTTTTCTATTTTTCTTCCAGTTGGATGGCCAGTGAACCTTTGAATGCACTGTTTCAGAAAAGGACCTTCGTGTTAGTGAGAGCTCTAGCTGGACTCTGTCCTTGTAAGACTTTGCTTCTTTTTTTGCCCTGTCCTGGGCCACCTTTCTCCTCCCTGCCCCTTCCTCCATGCTCATGTTGGGCCCATAGCTTTGGAGTTGGCCATCTGTAGACTGAGACCTCCAGAAACATCCTGAACCACTGTCCAAGAAGTCCCCTAACTCAGATAAAGAGAAAGCTTGGAAAGCCCCTGATATTGCATGTGAAGGAATGAAAGTTCAGTTAGGCATGGTGTTCCAGTCGTCCCTACCAAAATGCCAGCTGACCTGAACACAGCAGGTGACTCTGGTCAATACCATATGAAGTCATGGAATAATCCCACCAATTTCTACTTTAATTATTTGCTCCAAATATCATGAAGTAAAATAAAATCATTGCTATTTTGGGGGGAGGGTACTAGGGATTGATCTCAAGGGCACTCAGCCGCTGAGTCACATCCCCAGCCCTATTTTGTATTTTATTTAGAGATAGGGTCTCAACTGAGTTGCTTAGTACCTCACTTTTGCTGAAGTTGGCTTTGAACTCTCACTCCTCCTGTCTCAGCTTCCAGAGCTGCTAGGATTACAGGCGTGTGTGAACGTGCCCAGCTGGCTATTTTTAAGCCAAAACATTGTGCTGGGGACATTGTGGTTAAGCCCTAACTTTGTAGAGCTCACAATTGCTGGAGGAGCCAGATGTTAGTCAAATAAGTCCACAAATTGCAAATGTGACCTGGTGAATGCTATAGTCTTGACCTGGAATGGCCTGCAAAGGTACATGGGGACCAAGTGTGGTCCTCAGCTTGGTGCTATTGTAAGGTGGTAGTACCTTTAAGAGGTGGGGCCTAATGGGAGGAAGTTAGGTCATTGGGGGGTGTGTCCTTGAAGGGGTTACTAGGACCCTGGCCTCTTCCTTGCTCTTTGCTTCCCAGTGGCCATGAGGTGAGCAGCATTGCTTCACTACCCACTCCTTGTCATGATGTAATTCCTCACCACAGGCCCAAAACAAAGGGCCCAGCAGCCAAGACAGAAATCTCTGAAACCTGAGCCCAAATAAACTTTTCCCTCTTTAGGTTGTTACATTTTTGACACAATAACAGGGAGCTAACACAATGGCAAGAACTTGGGTTTTGGAGAGAGATAAACTGGTCCTCCTCCACTTAACTTCTCAGAGACTCTTTGCTCATTTGCAAAATAGGGAAGTGTAACAGCTCCTACCGTGGGGACACTTGGCACAGTCCCTTGCACAGGGACATTCATACTGTGATTATTAACACACCTGGAGTCATCACTAGTGGTGGCAGCAGCAGGCATGACAGCACAATGAGGAAGAGGAGAGCCCTGAGAACCTATGGGATGGTGGGGGTGGCTCTTGTTTTGTGGCAGGTCACGAGGTGAAGCTAAAGGAAATGGAAAGAACACTTGTCCAGAATTTACAAAACTCTTGGGGGTGAGTGCATGAGTGCACAGCAGGGGTGCTCTAGTTGAGCCTAGCTAGTTCTCAGCTGCCTGAGACCCCTGCCGACATCTGAGCCATTTTTTTTTATAAAGCAGAGCCCTCTCCCCCACCCCCAGGCCTCTCCTGTCAGCAGGTGCAGCTGCCTGGCAGGAGCTAATGAGATGTTTACTGGAAAGATTAGCTTGTCACTGGAGCCCAGACAGATGGCTATTGATCCTCACAAAGCTGTCATCCTGTCCCATCTGAAGCAAGGTGCAGGGGCAGGCACTCTGACCCCAGAACTCAGGTGGGCACTCAGGCCCCAGGCACAGATTCCAGGGGTGTCTTCTGGTCTGTGGCCTGGCCAAGGTGGCCTCTGAGTCACCAGAAGCCCCTGCCTCTGTTCCCTTGTGGGATCATGGAAAGAAAATAGTAAATGTCAGGCTTGAGTTCAAGATCTGTTTTAATCACTGTCAGGTGCTGCTTAATGAAGGCACAGTCTGAGAAACGCATCCTTAGGCACAGTCATCACTGTGCCAACATCACAGAGCATCCTTCCACAAAGCTGGCTACAATGTCACCAGGCCACGTTAGGGGATCACCATATCTGTTGTGGCCAAAACGTTATTTCGTGGTGCCTAAATGTGTTTTGTGAGGTTGAACTCCGTGACATTCAATTTTCTCATCTGTACAATGGGCACAATGATACCTACCTCACAGAAGAGTTACCAGACTTAAATTAGAAAATGGATATCAAAGTTCTAAGAACCAACACTTTTTTTAAAGAGAAAATTGAAACCGAGATTAGAACCTTTGTACTTGTTCAGGAATTTCCCTAATGTGCCATGTCCGTTGGTGATCTCAAGGACTCTCCAGCACTTGAATGGGGTGACTTGGTGAGACAGAGGTTTATCAAGACCTTTCTGCCTGCAGGAAGGTGAGCCTGTAATTTGTCACAGCTAAGGTCATGGCTGTGGGAATTCCGAGGCTTGTTGGATTTTGGCTGTGGCATTTGAAGTTAACTTATTGATTGGATGTGAGATGGAGGCAGGGGAGGCTGTCAGTAAGACAGGAAGCCGGGAGAGGAAGCGGTACCTGGGTAAGGTGACGGTCTAATTTTGAACACGGTGTGTGTGAGATGCTTATTGGGCTCCCACGCGTGGTAAGATAGGAGCCTGGTGTTTGGGCATTAGATCAGAGCTCAGCACGGAGATTCAGGCGTCACGGTGGCCACAGTCATCAAGGTCCTCCTTGTTCTCCTTCCCCTCCTCCTCTTCCTCCTCCTCATCACCATGTCTAGTTGGTGATGGAAGCCAGAGTGGATGAGGTTCTCATGGAGACCGTGATGAGAAGAAGCCAGCACACAAAATCCTGAGGGGACAGGCAGAAGGAGACGCCTGCAGAACCAGACAGAGCGGCACCCTGGAACTCAACAGAGGTGGGAGGGGGGGAGTGACCAACAGCGGAACATTTGACAAAAGGGTCATATTTAATAAACAAAAACCTGAAACATCTCCCTGGAGGTCACCACAAGGAGGTGTTTTGAACTTGTGCAAGGCTGCGTCTGTGGGGCAGCTGGAGGAGGCCAGGAGGTAAGAACATGCCCTGCGCCCTGTGTGTCATGTTCACACCAAAGGAAAGGAGGGCGGCTGTAGCTGCAGCACAGGGGGGGAAAGTGGGGCTGCCTGGTGTTTGAGGTTGAAACCAGTTGCACCAACTCCCGGAGGCTGGCCTAGTACTTTCGATCCTAAATGGAAAGGACTTGGGGACTGATGGCAGGCAAGGCAGGGAGAAGGGGTGTCTACAGGGACCTCTGGTTATTGTCATGGGGCTTACAGGTACCAACTAACCCAACTGCATCTGTGGGGATGGATAAGGGAAGCCAACCTGGGACATTTGCACTGTGAGAGGGTGTCCTCTTTCTCTGCAGCCCCTCTCAGAAGCCCCCAGAGCATTACTTCCCCACCCCTCTCCAGGAAAGGTAGGAAACTGGACCCACTCACCAAGACCAGCATTTCAATCTTGCCTACCCATGGCAGAGCAGAGAGGAAACCAGGCCAGGGAGGCCACCTGCTAGGGTGGTCCCTGGGCCCTTCTCTTTTTCCCAGCCTCAGTTTCCCACCTAGACAATAAGAACAATGTGTCCAGGAATCCCTGAGGCCCCCCTGACCAGGGAGGACATTCTCCAAAGGGAAGTTTTCTTTTTGAGCGTGTTATTTATCATCTGAGCTGCTGTCAGGGGGTCAGGGAGGTGGGATCAGAGCTGAGCTCAGAAACACAGACACATAGTTAACTACGAACCGCCTAAACAAGATCTGAATGGAAACGTTTCCCTGTTAATTAATGGCTGCTTTTGCGGTTATTAAGTTAGACCAGGGTAGGTGTGTGGCCTTTCTTTCGAGTGCCCTTCCAATTAACAGGCACTTTGCTTGGTAAATGTTAATTTAGAGTAATTGGGCGTGCAGATGATGGGGCTTGCAGAGGGGAACAATGTTCCCTCTACTGTAGGTTAATTGCTGGGAAGTGTTGTCCCGAAGCCCTAGTCGTGGATGATTAATGGCCTTGGAGTACCCACTGGAACCCCTGAGGTCACCCAGGCTGCGCAGGCTTAACCCCTCAGTGGCCAGAATGAGAAGAGAGAAAAATCCCAGTGGCACTTACTAGGTGAACAAGTCCCCCTGGGATGTGTTCCTCACCTATGGAACAGGTTAAGTGAGGAGTCCCTGCCGCCAGTATGCCAGGGAAGCCAAGTGTCCGTCATGAGAATGCTGGCAAAACTGCTTCATTCCCCCGGTGGAAGGAATAACTCACTGGCCCAGTGGTTACTCTGAGATATTTTCATCTGGGGAAGTTAAATTGATTAAAAACAAAAACAAAAACAAAACAAAACAAAAAATACCTCCAAAAGCCCTCACTAAGACTCTGCCCTCGCTTAATCCCTTTCGGCCAAGTGGACCTGGGGAGGCCAGGTGGATGTGTCAACTTGGCCAGATGACAGCCCCGTTACTCAGATGCAAGGCTAGGTATTGCCATGAAAGTGTATTGTGGATCATATTAAAAATCTGTTGGCATTGCAACAGGGGAGAGTACCCTAGGTGGCCCAGATTGGTTGGATGGCCCTAAGGGCCGACCTGAGGCTTCCCTGAAGATGTTTTGTCTAGGGGTGGCAGCTTCAGTTCTTCCCTGAGTCCCAACCCTCCTTTCCCCATGGCCCACCCAGAGAATTTCAAATTTCAGCTCCATAATTACATAAGATCATCCCCTTGCCATGTATCTCTTAACACATATCCCCTTTGGGTTCTGGGGACTTGAACCTGTCACAACCCAAAAGTTGATTGATATACAACCCAAAGGTCACTCGGGGCTGAAGGACAGTCCTCTGAGCCACGCTTAGTTCCCCTGTCTGCCAATCTCAGAAATGTGAATTGGGGCTGGCTCATCTTCCAGCTCTCAGAGCCCATTCTGGGGATCCAAAGTCCCCCAAGTTCAGCTGTCTTTGGGACTGAGGATGTTACCATCATCAGGACAACTTCTCTCCTGAAAGCTTCCTCAGGAAAAGGCAGTGAATGGATAGATTTTTCTTTCAAAAAAACATAAATTACTCTAATAATGTATATGCTTTCTTGTGAAAAAGAAAATGGACATTTTTAATTTGTTAATTTTAAAACCTCCAGGTTATAATTGAAAAGAATAAAAACAAAACATTAGACTTCTACATAAAAAGGAGGGAAGAATACATGTTCATATTTATATAAAGAAATGCTGGAAGGATAAATAAATTACTGACATAGTCAGGGATGGGGATGGGGTGGAGCCACTGCATGAGGTGAGACTTTGCAGTGAGACATACTTTTGTTGTGTAGCTTTTTTTTTTTTTTTTTAAATAATCTGGGATAGGATAAAAAAGCTGCTTCACTTTATATGCCTGAAAAACAGATTGGAATTCACAAGTTGAGCACACTCATCCATCTCTCCACTATACCATGGCCTATGAGACTAAAATATAAGGCGTTATTAAAAGTGAAATCTTATCAGTGCTAGAAAATGAGACATGATGCAGCAGATCAGGAAGTCTGACAAAATACTGGCAGCTAGAACCTAGGTGAGAGTGAGCCCAGATAAACCACAGCCCAGCAGCAGGACCTAAACGTTCCCTCTTCAGGGATCCCCTGAGAAATCCCCAGACGTGGAGCAAAACACAGAAAGTAAGGGCAGGCCCACGGCAATCAGAGAGTGATCGGCAAAGGCCACATCAGTGCTGAACCACTTGGACCCTCCTCTCTTCCTCTCTCTCTCAACATACTCTCAACCAACTGGGAGCAACTGGCAGTGGAGATTTTGTCTTTGGGGACCTCATTTCACAGAATTATTCTCCAAAAAATAAAATGTGGGTGACTTATGGAAGAAAAGATCTGAATATAGATGTTAGAACGCAAGAGAGAAGCAGAACAGGACTTTGGTCCAGCTAGAGCTCCACACAGACATATACAGCAAGTTGAGAGTTAGGCAGTGTCGGGGGGCCATTCTGACGCGTGATTGGGTGACTCCCGTTAAGGGCCTGAGGCGCTTTGGCTGTGTCGAAGCTTTCCCGACCCTTTCCTGATGAGAGAGCCCATCCGTGTGGGGTGTGCCTGACCACTGACCCCGGGGACCCAATCACTGACCCTGACCTTGGAGTGCAGCCCCCCCTCAACCTTCATTGGATGGAATTCTCCCCTGAATCTCTTGTTCCCCAAATAAAAGGCTACTCCCAGGCGTGTTCGCTCTCTCTCTCCTGCTAGCCCAGAGTAATCCTCGCTGCCCTGCTGGGCGGCTAGAGGTGGGAACCAGAGAGGTGAGCCGTCTTGGACCTAGCAATATAAATAAGGTACTGTCTGTGTGTTTTATTTCGATCTCTTCTAACTAACTTTATGCCTAGAACCTCATTAATGAAACCACTGCGCAGGCCGCGTGGTAGAAGGCAGAATTCCTCAGCCTCACAAGAAAATACAGCAAAGTGCTGCAGTCCATGATTTAAAAAACATTCCCCCGTATTTTGGCAAGTGTGGGCATCCCCCAGCAACTGCTAACATCTAGGAAGACACCTGTCACCAGCTAGCCGGGCTGGACATATGACCCGGGTTCAAAGGAGCTGCCTGTATCAATAACTAAGAAAACGGCAAAGAAACCATGTAGCACACGGACATGAGTTTCTAAGAACGAGGGCAGGATGGCTTGGTGACCCCCAAGGGTCAGCTCCACGCTGGGCAGTGCTGGAAAGAGCAAGAGAGCAAGCACGCCCCACCCTACCCCTTTTTACTGGGGAGAAGACATTTGATAGAATATTCTACCCAAATAAGGCAAGGGGTAGGATTTTGAGGGGTAGAGTCTTGCTTGGTAATGTCTTGTGGTCAGCAGACTGATTGACATCTTGGCAAGTCACACCCATCTCAGGTGCTGTGTAGGATCACAGGCAGAGAGGGAGGAAAGGCACACTTGCGTGACACAGCCCAATCAGCACACAACATCAGACCAGTCCCCTCATATGCTCAAATGCGCATAGTTCACATACACATCCCATAGATGGCTTGCGACAGACACCTGCTGACAGCAAGGGCCAGACACTTATGGAACCTGCAACCAGCCCTTCACTTAAGGGAGAAGCCTTTTAGGGGACAGGCCATAGCAACTGTTGATGCAGATCATGAATCCTGCATTATAAAATTGCACGAAAAGCCAGGGGTCACCACACATTTGAGGAAAACCAACAACACAAAAGAGTCAAAGAAAGACAAACAGAACGAGCCACCCTGGGAAAATCCAGGCACAGTGGGGAATGTTAGGGAAGAAAACTCTAATTACTGTCTTTTTTTGTTGGGGGGGGTACCAGGGTTTGAACTCAGTGGCACTCAGCCTCTGAGCCACATGCCCAGCCCTATTTTGTGTTTTATTTAGAGACAGGGTCTCACTGAGTTGCTTAGCACCTTGATGTTGCTGAGGCTGGCTTTGAACTCATGATCCTTCTCCTGTCTCAGCCTCCTGAGCCACTGGGATCACAGGAGTGTGCCACTGTGCCTGGCTAATTACTATCTTTGGAGAGATTTGAGAGAATGTGTAATCTCTAAAATCAGAGCAAGTAGCTATGAGAGAGAGAGAGAGAGAGAAAAAAAAAAGCAGAGAGCAAGAAGTAATTCCTAAATATTTAAAATGATGGTCAAAATTTTTTAGATCCAGCAAACAGAAGGAAGAAGAGAATTTTGTTAAGACTAAAAACCAGACCAGTTATCTGCAAGTCAGTGAAATGTCTGAGAATACACACAAAAAAAGAGGTGAACAATGACAGAAAAGTCTAGGGATAGAGGAAAGATAAAGGAAGTCAACATTCACTCATTCAAGAGTTGCAGAAGCAAAGAAAAAAGGGGGTGGTGATCACATAACAGAAAATCTTCCTGAGTGGGGGAGGGGGAAACACAAGCTTTTGATTTTAAAAGACCAAGAAGGATAAATGAAAACAAGACCCATATCTAGCTACTTAGAAAAAAAATTTCAAAAACTCATGAACAATGAGAAAGTCTCAAAAACTTCCAGAAAGAAAGCACAGATCATCTACAAAGGAGTGAGAATCCAACTACCATAATATTTCCTGTCAGATATGCTTTAAAAAGCTGGGCATGGTGGTGCACAACTGTAATCCCAGGGCTCGAAAGGCTGAGGCAGCAGGATCGAATGTTCAAAGACAGCTTCAGCAACTTAGTGAGGCCCTACGCAACTCAGTGAGACCCTGTCTCTCAATAAAACATAAAAAAGGGCTGGGGATGTGGCTCAGTGATTAAGAGTCTCTGGGTTCAATTTGGGGTAAAAAAAATGCCTTTAAAATTCCAAAAGGAAGATAAGTTATATATAAACTGCAGGTCAAACCAGCAGTCAGTTCTACAAGGAAAATGTATCATGTGTGCACTCAAACTTAAATATGATTCAGGGGATTACTTGAGAAAAGCAGAGGAATATAAGAATGAGGTTTCAAAAAAACATGGGATTGGGGGCAGTGGAGTGGCTCAGTGGTAGAGCACAGAATTCAATTCCCACCACTGCAAAACAAAAAGCTTGAGATGAAAACAAATGTAAAGAACGGCTAGCTGAGGGAAATTAAAAGACAAAGCTCTGAATCTCAACAACTGCATGGCAGGGGTAAATAACTAGAATTTTTTTCTTTCTCTATAGATTTGATTGCAGTCCTCGGCAGTGATTAATATTTATATATCCACAATATGGTAAGTGCTATTTTTATTGGGTTTAATTATTCAGAAGTTCAAGCCTGGAAGACTTGACTGTAGTTCCGGAACAGAACGCAAATGTTATAAACCACGAGAGTGGGAAGGATGAAGTTCCTATGTATGGGTGTGGAAGAACACACTCTATGTAAAGCAGTGTAAGTTGCAGAAATACACACACACACACACATATATATATATACACACACATATATATTATATATAATATATAAATGTATATATATGTAACATTATAATATATATATACATATATATTATAATGTTTTGTTTTAATATATAAAAATATAAACATGAAATATATTTTAATGTTATATATATATATATATTATATATGGCAAAACACCTGGAAAATATTCATTCATTTTTCATTTTCTACAATTCTGTAGTTTTTTGAAATGTTAGATGCATGGATAATGTTTGCAATTATTTTTAAATAATAAAATATTAAGGATTTACTTAGGTTTTTGGCCTGCCTAGGAGACTTAAAGCTCTTCTAAGGACCCTGAGTAAAGTAATCAAATTGAGTATAAAAAAAAAAACAATAAAAACCCTACATTTTGTGGAGGCCTCAGTCTAAAGCTAAACAACCTCAACTATTCTAACTCATCCAAAACCAAGAACTTCCACAGACCAAAAACCAACGAAAGATCAACACTGCCACCTACTGAGGATGTACTGAAGAATAGGCTAACCTGGAAAGAGTTTTTGTTTTTTACATGATATTACCTTCTGAGATCTTCAGAAACCGGTTATCTGGGTTATCTTCCACCAGGGACCTTGGGTCAAGAGCAGAGGAAGAAATCAGGGTCTTCCTGAGAGATGCTTGGGAATGTATGGGTGACAGCTGAAGAAACAGAGACTGTTCACCCCATTAAAAAGCCCACCCAAGGGACATGGTTTCAAATTTCTGACAGGGCTATGTCAGGGCAAAGGCTTAGCATGTGGTACCCAGGAGGACGTGTGGGGAGAAGCAATAGGGTGATATATTTTGCTCTGCTAGAAAGAATTAAATAATGATTACATTCCAAAAATAGCATTATGTTTCGGAAAAAGTGAATTTGTCCTACTCACTGAAAATGTATGAACAGGCAATGTGACCTTCCATTCTGGAAAGGATGTTTGCTTTTCCAAGGGAACTGAGATTCCAGGGCTTCAGAATACATGCATGTATTCAACAGGTACTTACTGGTGTCTTCTATTACTTTGGGTTCTGTGCAAGGACTCTTCCCAGAGTCACAGATCCCAGTAGAAAAGCTTCTGGAATGACTCAAACATAACTAAGGTGCCAAGGAGTCCCAGAGGAATCAAACTACATACTTGGTGAGCCATCCTGCAAAACCCAGCCTGTGTTTGGCAAGCCCTGGATTTCCATATCACACCTCCATGTTTAAAACACATTCATTCAAAACTCACGCCCTACAGTCTGATGAACCAAACTTTTGCTCTTTTTATAAGTAAAAGACTGAAAATATAAATATCCCAATAAGATCAAAACAGGCTTCACTAACTTTTTTGGTTTAAAAAAAGAAATATAGATTAAAATCTATATTAAAATCACAAAATAGTAGAGCTGGAAAGACTTCCCAACTCAGCTGGTACACTAAGCTTCATATGCTGGGCTGAGAATGATGGAAATAAGAAGGCAAATAACATGTATGGAATTTGTAATATAGTCAATGCTAAAGGGTAGTAAGAAGGTAAAAATGCTCTTTCATTTAAATAACCAGAAAGGCCCCACACTTTCATCTTTCTTTAAAGGTTTTGACTAAGGAGAGCTATTGTTTTAATTTTAAACACCAAGTATGAGAAAAATACAAACTAGTAAAATGAAAGTAGTTCATGGAATAAATAAAAAGCTCACAATAGCAAGGTGAATGGAGATCCGTGGGCAATAAGGAAGGAAATAAGAAATCTGATGGAGAACCTACCACTGCCACCCAATTGAACAAGCAAAAAACAAAACAGCACCCTGCAAACAAACAAAATCCCTCAAAACAAAAGACAAAAAGACTGGAGGGGAAGCTGGGGTGAGGTGTGCCTTCATGAGCAGTTTAATAAAGACCTTACCTTCACCCCTTACCTGGTGGTGAAGGACTCTGATTCTACCCAGTGTCCATTTCCATAGCAGCATCTTGTCAGATGGGTTCATATTTATTTAGGATTCCTTTACCTGAGGTTCATTCATTCAATGAGCGCTTCTTCCTGCTTTGAGCCCAGTCCTGGTCCAGGCTAGAAGGTTCAGGGAAATACAGACAAGCTTCTTGATCTCCGGGCATTTGTATCTAATTGTAGCAACAGTTTCAGAAACAGCAAGAATGAAAAATTAATATAGTGCAAGGGCTTGGTGGGGAGCGTGTCTACAATATGACATCAGAATCAGAGCATGTTGGGGAACCATTCAGAAGACGCCGCCCGCCCCCCCGCCCCCCCCCCCCCGCCCCAGAAGTGGTATTGTGGTTCTCACAGAGCACTCCAAACAAGCCAGGTTCCCTCAGAACCCAAGGATCCAGCACCCAAGTGATCACTGAACCTGTTTTGTAAATTCACAGGCAATGAAGTGCAATTAGAAGGTGTTAGAAGGTGAGCCAAGTGATTTGGTAATCTGTGGGGGATCTGTGATCTACCAAGGCTGGACAGGAATTCAGAGGAAATTCCCTTTAGGGTGAGCCCAGGGGAGGAGTCACAGGAGCTGGAGTGGGAAGTTAGCAATGGGCAGAGCCTGAGCAGAGGGCAGGGAGCAGGTGTGTGGGGAACAGGAGAGTTACTCAGTCTGACTGGCACATAACAGGGGGGTGGGAAGAATGGCAAAAAAGTAGTTTTATGTTTCTTTAACAGGTCTCTTGGAGTATAATGTACACACGGTAAAATCTACCATTTCCTGTGCACAATGAATGATGTATAGTAAATTTATAGAGTTGTGCATCCACCACCCAAATCAAGTTTTAGAATATACCCATCACCTGAAAAAGTCCCCTCCCACCTGTGTACAGTCTCTTTGTTCTCCTTCTTCCACTTAGCATAATGGTAAAGTCCAGGGGTTATCACCCCAAAATATAGCACCCTGGAATGCTGGTTATTTTTAATTAAAGGAGTTCAGAGAATAACAGAAGCTTTTCTCTCTTTGTTTAATGTCCAGACCCACCAAAAAAAAAAAAAAAAAAAGGACCATTGTTAGCCTGTTAGCATAACTATAGGCTGGTCCAACAGTTAAGTCAAGCTAACTCCATTCTGCTCAGACATCTCACCCTGCACACCCCTTCCTCTTCCTGCAAGAGCCCACTCACAAACAAGTTGACACCTTCACACACCTGCACCCTGACACTTGCAGATGCTAGCCTACTTTCTGAGTATCTATAGGGGGTGACAGTTCTAAGAAATTAATGACAGTGCACTTACCCCTCCTGCCCCCGGTTTTCGTTTGTGGTTTTTGGGGTCTTGAAGCCTGCTCTCCACCTGCAATAGCAAGGGCTAAAGGGAAGTGCTGCTGTTTCTCCCTGGGTGAGAAAGCCTGTCAGATGTCAGACAATAAATCTGCTTTTGGCTTCATCCTTGGTGTGTCCGAATGGTCAGTCCTGCAACCAGTTTCCTTTCAATCACTAGTTCTTTTCCTGAGTTTTTAAGTAACTAAACAGGCATGAACCTCCACACCCAGTTAATACTGCTTTCTACATCAATTCACCAGCTGATGAACATTTAGATTATAGCATTATTCATAATACATAAAAATGACAAACATTTACATACAAACCTTTAACATATATTCATCTTTCTTTTTTTAATATTTTATTTTTAGTTTTCAGTGGACACAACATCTTTATTTTATTTTTATGTGGTGTGGAGAATTGAACCCAGCACCCCGCGCATGCCAGGCGAGCGCGTTACAGCTCGAGCCACATCCTCAACCCTATATATTCATCTTTCTTGAATTAGAGCTTGCCAGATTCAGCAAGATAAAGCACAGGATACCCAATTAAATTTAAATGTCACATGAATAACAATTTTTTTTTTAGTGTAAGTATATTCCTATTCAATACTTGGGACATATTTATACTAAACGATTATGTGGTCTTCATCTGATATTCAAATTTAACTAGGCATCTTGAACTTTAGCAATTCTATTGTGCATAGATACCTAGTAACTGAATTGCTGGGTCATAAAATAGGTTCATATTTAACTTTTTAAAGAATCGCCAATTTGTTTTCCCAAGGGCCTATATGTACCACTAGACACTCCAGCGATGTGTGAGGAATTATTGTCAGCCTCCCTAACACTTGGTATTTATTGTATTCTTTTTTAAAAATAACCATTCTAGCCAGGTGCAGTGGCACATTCTTGTTCTCCCAGCAGCTCAGGAGGCTGAGGCAGATTAAGAGTTGAAAGCCAGCCTTAGCAAGGCCATAAGAACCTGAGACCCTGTCTCAAAATAAAAAA